>NC_081186.1:8411238-9786552 GCF_029867415.1 Vicia villosa
TCTAAAAGATAGTGACTACCTTGCTTAATGATTATAATGAACCATTATCGACTTTTGCTTGGCGTCTCCAACATTTCTTTGATGTATTCGGAGGAAAGCTTGTGATTAAAACACTTGTTGAAAGGTGTATTGAATGATTCTCTTAAAATAGAATGCACAACCAAATTAACTGGGAACTACCCTGCCCCGGGTTAAAATGTGGGTTATTTCGTACAGAAAGAAACACCAACTTCTAGGCTCAAAGGGGTGAACGAGGGATTATCATCCTTATTTCTCCAGTGTTTGGGAATTGAAACAATGCCTGTATATCGTCAGCAAAGTTTTATTTGAAAGCATACATTTCAACAACCTGGGTATTTCGTTGTCATCATCCTCCCTCCAATCTTTGCATAAAACACAAGTTTGATAGAGAAAGCACAATAGAATTTTTTTTTTTTTTTTTTGTAAAAGAAGCATAAACATAGACATAGTAGATGAAAATGAATTCAAACATACGATGCTCATTTCATTAAAATTAACATTCTGGAATGAAAAAAGTTTAAAAGCAAACAATACAACTGAGGAAATGCAAACAGTAGGGAAACATCTTTCTAAATCATGGCCTACTGCCCCTTGATGGAAAGGACAATGAAGATCAGACCTAAAACCTTATGGAAGAGGATTTCGAGGAGGAAGAATCAACTTGATGGTAGATAGATAACTCTAAAGATGGAGACAGACAAGGATAAGTTTCATGGATAACCTGAATGTATGTATGCAAATGATGCAATTGTTGTTTATATTTTTTTGAGTTTCAAAAAACTTAAGATATTAATTTACAAACATTCAAGCATTGGATTAAAGCATTGATCAAGTTATCATCAAAATCAATCATCCATTTTGGTGGATTAGAGTTTTCACCCCATCAACACCCAAGATCCATTGAGTTTGATGAAACTTACGATGTTTACAAAGTAAGACCTCTAAGTTCATTGGAAATCAAAGGAAAAGATTTTTATGAATGTATGAATGCATGAATGTATGTATACATGGGTGTATGAATGCCACATATACAGACATGGTAACACAAACATGGTGCACATAAGATAGGTTCAAAAGTTCAACGTCACGAGCATGAGGTCAAAGAACCAAACATGGGATAGTACTAAGGGTTAATCACCTGCACAACATGTTCTACTGATACGTCAGAGTCCACATTCTTCTTTCGGATATTACCGGCTTGCACAACTGAATTTGTGAGCTAGCAATATTCTCAAGAAAAACTCGTCTGAGTGTGGCTCTCCGCATGACAACTAATCCAAGTCTTCACCTGAATAGTTTCTGCGCCACAACCTAATAAGGCCAGGATGGGTTGGGGTTCTACGGCCAACTCAGCTTCTACAGTTCAATGAAAGCAATAATGTCTTCGCTACGAAACATGCTAAACATATATTACCAACAAGGAACCTCCACTGAGCGGAAGGATTCTCTCGTACGCCTGTACATGACTATACCCTCCACCTAATTCTTATGTGTACTTAATCCGGGTTAGGATTTGTCCATAATGTATCTCAAGTGACGGAACCACACATATATCAAGAATAGCATGAAATAACAAGTATGTACAAAATAACCAAGTATAAGCAAATATTAAAGTGATCAAAAACTCTAAGGTAACCCCTCTAAAAAAAATTTCAAGTCCCCAGCAGAGTCGCCAATTCTGTAACTCGGTTTTTTTGCGAACTGACTCCTTGCTCTTTTTATTATTTTCTATTTTTTTTTGCAAGAGTCGCCACCGACTTTTATTTTATCCAAAAAAGGAAAGGCATAAAAGAACAGGAAAGACCTTTTGACAGATTTTGGGTTCGGGGGGTTGGTTATACAAAGGGAAGGTTTTAAGCACCCTTTGTATCCATGGTTATCCATGGGCTCTTAGTTTTGCTTAGATCACTTTTGCTCTTGTTTGATTTTTAAAATAAGCTCGGCAAGACATTAAGCCTTGTGCCTACATACCTCCTCGGTGCAATGGAGAAGTCAGAGCTAATGTAGTTCCGCTTAAAAGGGAAAACGGTTTAAAAAAAACGAATAAACACTTTATCATCGTCGGAGAGAAATACTCGGCCATTGATCTTGAGCATGAGAACAAATGAGTTCTTTGCATCGCTAATGAAAGAAGGGCTCCAACTCGGATAAAATCAACGAGTATGCCACTAGCTCTCTCACGCAGAAAAGATCTCATTATATCAATCAATTTCAAAATCGTGGGGTATCGCAACTCACTACAACAATTAATCGTGTCTAAACTTTTGCAGAAAAGCCACTAAGGGTAAAAGACATTTTTAAGAAAGGTTTTTAAAAAAAAGTTTTACAAACATAAGAAGATTTTGGAAAAAAAAAGGAAGAAGATTTTGAAAATATAAGAAGTGGAGGAGATGAAGAGGCTAACCTAGTGCATAAAATAAAAGTTTAAGGAGAGAATGATCTGACCAAAATAAGAAACCAACAATTGACCGACGCATTACCACTTGGGGATCCAGATGAACTTATTATCTTTAGCACCACTTTGCATTAAGCACATTAAAATTCTGATGAAAATCGGGCAGAGCAACGGCTGTTTTCGGGTAAAATCCTTATCTCAATGCCTCGGAATTAACCATCAAGGACTTTCAAGGAAATACCTGCATACACAAACATACAACCATCCAATGCCAGACAGACAGAACAACCATAGAGTAATAACAGAATAGGGGTCCAGAGGCACTAAGTCCATAAGTCCGAATCTCCAAAATGCTAGGGATAGTAACCAGTAGTCCAAGAGAGAACCTTAAGCGTTTTTTTTAGATTTTTGTTGTTTATTAGTGTTTTAGCATAAAAGTAAAGTATGGTCCAAGTGGACAAAAAGAAAATAGCGGAAACATAAACATAGCGTCCAAATGGACAAAGAGAAAATAGCGGAATATAAACGTCCAAATGGACAAAGAGAAAATAGCGGAAACATAAATAATATGTCCAAGTGGACAAAGAAAAATAGCAGAAATATAAATAATACGTCCAAATGGACAAAGAAAAAATAGCAGAAATATAAATAATATGTCCAAATGGACAAAGAAAAAATAGCAGAAATATAAATAATATGTCCAAATGGACAAAGAAAAAATGACAGTAACATAAATAATATGTCCAAGTGGACAAAGAAAAAATAACAGAAATATAAATAATATGTCCAAGTGGACAAAGAAAAAATAACAGAAACATAAATAATATGTCCAAGTGGACAAAAAAAAATGACAGAAACATAAATAATATGTCCAAATGGACAAAGAAAAAATGACAGTAACATAAATAATATGAATAATAAAATAAAGTATAAAGCAAGAAATATAAAGAACAATATAATAAAATGCGGAATTTAAAGTTAATTGTTAGATGTTAAAGATAACCATCTTGAAACTTGTCAAGTATGTTATCAAAGTTAGTAATAAAGATTGATGGTGAGTGAAGGATGTTCTCGGATTTAAATTCAATGGAACTTTATCAGAAGCTTGATAAAATCATAGCGACTACACGATAAAATTCCATAAGTCTTAAATCAACCGCATACAATTCTCTTCCATGTTTGATCTTTTTTATCCCAATTCAAGACAAAGAAAAAGATAAGAAATAATATCAAATAATAAATAAATATAAATATAAAACAAATTAAGCTTAATATTTTTTTTTGTGATTTTCTTGGAATTGATTTTTAGTTAATTAACAAACTAATTAAACAAATAATTATACAAATAATTAAACTTAACAAAAAATATTCTTTTTTATGTCAAAAATTAGATTATAAAAATATAAACCTAAATCTAAAAGGAAAATATTTTTGGAGTTTTTTGATTGGTTGAAAATAATTAAAAAAAGCAATATTTACATAATTACTAATTAATTAAGCAAAATAAATTAATTATGAAAAGAAATAAAATATTTTTAGGTTAAAAATTAAATAAACATTTTATCAACTTAAAACTAAAATTAAAACATTTTTTTTTTGAGAAATTAAAAATATGCATAAATATGGAGTTTTTAATTCATGAACTCCTAACACTACTACATATTAAAAATTACATTGTACTTACTCTATGATGTTCCAAGAGTGGAAAAGAGTGATTGAAATTGATTGAAAGTGGCTATTTGAATGAGCCTTGATTTTTACAAGTTTATTGAAACTTTTGGAAAATATAAAACTTATGCTATGGCTTTGGTGTTTGTTGTTGTGCTCTCCTCTTGTTTCTCCCTTTTTTTCCCCCTCTTGAATGAAGAAAATGAAGTTCTATTTATAGGCAAAGAGTTTGATCTTGGAAGCCTTGCAAGTGGAAATTGTCATGATTGATTTTGTGGAAAAAATATGATAATGGAATATTTTCAATGAGTGTATTTCTTAACCATGGTTAAAACACTCAAGTATTATTCTCTTCAACCTTGCAATAATATATTTAAGCATCTTGAATTGGTCTTGATTGGCAACCATAAGCATCTTTGATAATATCTTTGAATTATCTCACTTTAATTAAACTTTAAATGAATAAAATTTAATTAAAATGAAATAAAAATGTCATGAATCATGGATGGGTCGTGGATGCCCTTTAAACATATGAGAATCAAGATTGAATCACAAAAGAATTGGCCTTTTTGAAAAAAATCAAATTTTGGTCATTACTTGTTTCATGCATTTTTCCAAAAAAGGTCAACTTCATCAAGGCATATCTCTCTCAATTTTGATCCTATGAAAGTGTTCTTTAACTTTTTGGAAAGCCCAAGATGTCCTCTACAAGCCACTTTGGAAGCGTTTTTGCATTTGGAGAAGTTATTTTGATGATATGGGCTTTGACAAAAAACTACTTTTTGTTGACTTTCAAAATGACCCGTAATGTTTTGGCTTATATCTCTTAGGCGGAAGCATTTCTTGACCTTGGTCCCAACATCAAAGTTGTAGAGAATTGAATTTCCTTGAGAATGAGCTTTGGTTGGAATTTTTATGATAAATTATGAGAGAGTTATGGTCGGTCAAAGTTCAGTTGACTTTTAGCTAAAAAACTCTAATTTTGCAATTTTGAGTTTTGTCGATTTCTGAACTTTTCTTGATGAATTATGATCAACCATTGATCACATGATGAATCTTTTGACAAAATATGGATGTTGACAAAAAATTGCATTTTTGACTGTCTGTTGACTTTTTGGTCAAATTGGTCGTCTGTTGACTGTTTGAGCTATTGACTGTGCGTCTGAGCGAATCGAAGTTTGAAAATTTGTCTGGTGGTATTTTGAGACATATGGAGATCCATGAAATCCATTTGAGGTCTCAAAAACTCGTTCTCCTGAAAAAAAACAAAAACCCTAGTTAGGGACTGTTTGTGTAGGAGACAGTTAGGCGTACCTGATTTTTGTGCAGTGTTGAGTCTCTGTTGACCACGTGATTATCAGAAAACTTCTAGAACAAAATCTTGGAAATTTGAAGTGCGAAAAATTGATTTGACTGATGGTACAAACACGGAGAATTGCGCTGATAGCGGGTTTGACTGGTGACTAGCTGTCCGGGTATTAACGTAACAGTTAAAGTGAAAATTCAACAGTTTAAAGTTAATTTTTTTCTTTTTTTGTTTTTGTTGTGTTAATGGTGAAAAATTTATTTACCTGAGCTGTTAGAAAAACACAAACATAATAAATAAATAAAATATACTGTACGCGAACGAAAATACCGATAATAACCTTGAAAATAAACATTTAATGCACAGAAAAATAAATATTTAACACACATAATATTATCTTGATAATTAAACTACCGTACGACAAATAGTACAACATTTAATACTAACAGTACAAATATTACATAATATAATGAACAGTACGACAAATAAAATAGACGGTACACTATTTGAAAGCGACAGATACAACAAACTTTAAAAATGACGATTAATAATCCATGCTATGAACAACAGAAAATAGATGATCGGAAGTGTAACCATCGCAGGTCCGCATTTTTCAGGACTATGCAGACAGAAGAAGGACATGATCACCGTAAAAATAGTGATGACTATAAGAAAAAGTGTATCCATCCACTTTGCCATTTTTGCCGAGGAAGAAGAGAAAATAATTATGAGATAGAAGTTTGAGAAATTTGGGAGATGAGTGAAATTTGATGTGAGAATTTATGGAAAAAATGAGGAGTATTTATAGAGTGAAAAGAGAGAGATAGAGACGTTGGGAGTGGAGTGTACCGTTTGAATAGTAGTAGGATTTGAAAAAAAAAGTATGGTAGATTTTGAAAAGAAAAAGGGTATAGAAAAAAGCTAGGATTTGATTTTTGAAAAAAAAGATTTGAAAAGAAAAAAAGAGATTTTGAAAAAAATAATATAGTATAAAAATAAAAATTAGTGGGAAATAAAACCAATAATAATTTAATTGTTACCAGTATAATCTGAAACCCGGACTCCGCGCCTGCAAATTTTAATTCTGCACGAACTGCGTCAGCATTATTTATCTGAAAATAAATCTCAAATAAACAGTGTATGAAGTGATAAACAGTATTTGGCGTTTATGAAAGGATAAATTTAACAGCGAACCAAAATACTGTATAAAAAAATTCTAAAAATTGAGTATTCATAAAATCAGGATATTTATGAAATAAAAATCCAAGATTGTATAAAAATCCAAATTTTTAGACAGAAGTCTGTTGACTTCTTTTTTTGAAAAAAAGAACGCGGGCGAATTTGGGGTATAACAATAATGATCATAACACTTAGAAAATGATGGGATCTCAGAGGTCAAAAATTGGGGTGCAACAGATATTAGCTTGCTCCGAGTCAACAGAGCGAAAGTTTGAGATTAGGAGATTTAAATAGATAACAACTTCATAAAATAGGAATTTTATTAATTATGTTGTTTCCAAAAAGCTCTTCTAAAATCTAATGGGATGGCGAAAGCGTACATTAGGATTAGGATAGTAATCTGAATCAACAGAGCGAAAGTTTGAGACGAGGATTTTTAATCAATTGAATTAGTAAAGATTTTTAATTTAATTATGCAAAAGCCAATGGACCTTCGGATTACCTTAAGTTAAACGAAATACATACTGATACCTGTCTTTTATTATATTCTTTATTCCTCACAATCACTCTCCCTTAGGAACAATCAAAATTTTAGTAGCCCTAGCTTTACATAGTAACCTTAGATAACGGTAGATCGATTCATAGTCCCTGTGGATTCGATATCTTTTAAAACTACACGACACGACTGTGCACTTGCAGTCATCAGATTTATAGACACGTAAAGTCGCGATCAAGTTTTTGGCGCCGTTGCCGAGGACTATTTAAGTCGATATCGTAACTCACTGTTACACCGTAGAGACTAGGACAATTTTTCCCTTTCTTTCTGAACGATTGTATGCCAAATACTCGTTCACAAGAAGGAGATTTAATACAACGAATTAACGAGATCGAACATTTCATTAACGTCAAACGTCGAGCTCGCAATCTTCCCGAAGTAGACCCAATTCTGATTAATCAGGAATTGACTTTTACTGATCAAATTAATCAATTCACCCCAAAGTTAGAGATGGCTGCTCCTCGTCCTCTTAGAGACTATGCCGCTCCTTCGCGCGCTGAACCGCACTCAAGTATCGCACCACCTGCGATTGAGGCAAACAATTTCGAACTGAAGCCTTCACTGGTCCAAGCTGTTCAACAGAATCAATTCTCTGGAAGCCCTGTAGACGACCCTAACCTCCATTTATCTGTGTTCGTGCAATACGCCAACACCGTCAAAGCTAACAACGTTAGTTCCGAAGCTATTCGATTACGTCTCTTTCCTTTCTCCTTGAGAGATAGAGCTAGAGCGTGGCTTCAATCCCTGCCTTCAAATTCCATAACTACATGGGACGAATTGAAGAGAGTATTCTTAGCGAGATACTTCCCGCCTAGCAAAACTGCTATGCTCAGAGGTCAAATCAACGGATTTACCCAGAAAGATAACGAATCACTCTTCGAAGCTTGGGAACGTTATAAGGACATGCTTAGACTATGCCCTCATCATGGACTCGAACCATGGCTGATCATCCATACTTTCTATGGTGGTCTCTTATATAACACTAAAATGACTATAGATGCCGCTGCTGCCGGAGCATTAATGGACAACCCTCATGATGAAGCATATAACCTCATAGAGAACATGGCACAAAACCATTACCAATGGGGTGGAGAACGAGCCGCTCTAGAGAAAGCCCAAACCAAAGGAGGAATGTACGAAATAAGTGGTATAGACCGCGTTAATGCGAAAGTAGACGCTTTAACTCAAAAGATCTAGAACTTAACCATCACTCCTTCAGCCACCGCTGCTGCTGTAACACCTAACTGCGAGATCTGTGGATTGACTGGACATGTAGTTGCCGAATGTCAACTCTTGACTGGAGCCCCATCTGATCAAGTAAACTATGCTCAAGGAAACCCTTATTCTAACACGTACAACCCTGGATGGAAGAACCATCCGAACTTTTCCTATAAAAACAACAATGCGTTGTACGCACCTGGACAAGCACCTGCTGTACCACCTGGCTACCAAAAAGCGCCTGTAGCTGCTCAAAACACCCCTAGGAAGTCGAATCTAGAAATCATGATGGAAAACTTTATAGCTTCCCAACAACAAACCAACAAAGACTTCCTGAATCAAAACATTCACAATAGCGAGCAACTAAAACAACTATCGAACAAAGTAGATGCTTTAGCTACGCATAACAAAATGCTAGAAACTCAAATATCACAAGTAGCTCAACAACAAGCACCTACCGCTGCCCCTGCTGGCACGTTTCCTGCTCAACCACAACCTAATCCTAAAGGACATGCGAACGCAATAACACTACGAAGTGGAACGAATTACGATGGACCCATTGATCCTAGAACTCAAAACGTACCCATGTCACAACAAGAGCCAAAGGAAACCCAAAAGACATCAAATGATGACCAAACTGCTAAGACTAAAGAGAACAATAACGAAGTGGAATCTGAAAAGGAAAAACCTTATGTTCCACCACCACCTTATAAGCCGCCAATTCCTTATCCTCAGAGATTAGCTAAATCAAAAACCGAAGCGCAATTTAAAAGATTTGTAGAACTTCTGAAACAATTAAACATAACCATACCCTTCACAGAAGCCATAACTGAAATGCCTTCGTACGCTAAATTTCTTAAAGAAATCTTATCAAACAAAAAGAAACTCGAGGATAACGAAACCGTGACGCTTACCGCTGAATGTAGCGCTATCATCCAAAATAACATGCCTCCAAAACTGAAAGACCCTGGTAGTTTCTCTATACCCTGCGTAATAGGTAAAACCATTATAGAGAAGGCCCTGTGCGATTTGGGAGCTAGTGTTAGTTTGATGCCTCTTTCAACCTGTAAGAAACTAAATCTAGGTGAGCTTAAAGCAACGAGAATGTCTCTTCAACTAGCAGACCGTTCAGTAAAATACCCTGTAGGAATGTTAGAGAATATCCCTGTTCGTGTAGGTCAATTCTACATCCCAACTGATTTCATCATTATGGATATCCAAGAAGATTCTAACATTCCGATCATATTAGGAAGACCATTTTTAGCAACCGCTGGTGCAATTATAGACGTAAAGCGAGGAAAGCTTACTTTCGAAGTAGGAGAAGAGAAAATAGAATTTATCCTTTCCCAATTCCTAAAAGCACCTTCTATAATTGACACATGCTGTTCTGCTGACATAATCGACGAGTGTGTTAATGAAATACAATCCGAGCCAAATAAGGAAACCGAGATCCTAAAAATTCCTATACCGCCAATCCTTGAAGATGACAACTGGCGTGGGGAATATCAAGATAACCACTTGAGTGAATGCTTGGCACTTACTCCTGATCCTATACCTGGACCGAAGAAACCTGCTATAGAACTGAAAACACTACCTACTGATCTTAGATACGAATTCCTAGACGAGGAACTAAACCGACCTGTTATAGTGAACGCCAACTTAGGACAAACCGAAACTGTAAAATTATTTACTGTCCTAAGAAAATACCCAACCGCTTTAGGATATAACATATCAGATTTGAAAGGAATAAGTCCTTCCCTCTGTATGCACCGCATTATGCTCGAAGACGACTATAAAACATCTAGAGAACATCAAAGGCGGATAAATCCTATTATGAGCGATGTGGTTAAAAAGGAAATCCATAAACTACTAGAAGCCGGAATAATATATCCTATATCCGATAGTAAATGGGTTAGCCCTGTTCACGTCGTACCAAAGAAAGGAGGAGTTACTGTAATCACTAACGCTAAAGGCGAATCTGTAGCACAACGTACCCAAACTGGATGGTGAATGTGCATTGACTATAGGAAGTTAAACAAAGCTACCCGAAAAGACCATTTCCCTTTACCTTTCATAGATCAGATGCTCGAACGCCTAGCTAAACACTCGCATTTCTGCTATCTGGATGGATACTCCGGATTTTTCCAAATTCCTATCCACCCTGACGACCAAGAGAAGACCACGTTTACCTGTCCCTATGGTACATTCGCTTATAGACGAATGCCTTTTGGGCTTTGCAATGCACCCGCGACCTTCCAAAGATGCATGATGGCAATATTTGCCGACTTCCTAGATGGAATAATGGAGGTCTTTATGGACGACTTCTCTGTCTGTGGAGGAAGTTTCGAAACATGTTTAGAGAACCTTGAACTGGTACTTAAACGATGCGTAAGCGTAAACCTAGTCCTTAATTGGGAAAAATGCCATTTCATGGTTCGACAAGGAATTGTACTTGGACACATCGTATCCGATAGAGGGATCGAAGTAGATAAAGCCAAAATTGAAATTATCGAAAACCTTCAACCTCCCAAAACCGTTAGAGAAATAAGAAGTTTTCTAGGACACGCTGGTTTTTACCGACGTTTCATTAAGGATTTCTCTAAAATTACAAAACCCTTAACTGAACTACTAATGAAAGACGCTGAATTCATTTTTACCGATAAATGCACTGAAGCATTTCATACGCTTAAACGAGCATTAATCTCTGCGCCAATTATGCAACCTCCCGACTGGAATGAGCCTTTCGAAATAATGTGCGACGCGAGCGATTATGTTGTAGGAGCCGTTCTAGGGCAAAGAAAGGATAAGAAACTACATGTCATATACTATGCGAGTAGAACCCTAGACGAAGCTCAAATGAATTATGCCACGACAGAAAAAGAATTATTAGCTGTCGTATTTGCACTAGACAAGTTCCGTTCTTACCTGGTAGGAGCCAAGATAATCATATACACTGACCATGCCGCCATTAGGTACCTCCTAACCAAAAAGGATGCCAAACCAAGACTTTTGAGATGGATTTTGTTGCTACAAGAGTTCGACCTAGAAATTAAAGATAAAAAGGGTACTGAAAATGTCGTAGCAGATCACCTCTCTCGATTGGAAAATCTAAAACCCGAACAAGTACCAATTGACGACGATTTCCCTTATGAAAGACTCATGGCTCAATTAGAAGCAAATGAATTCGAACCATACCATCCAAACGCTGAAACTAACAACTTAGCTGAAATAGCTTTAGCCCGCTCTGATACACCTTGGTATGCAGATTACGTAAACTACCTAGCTGCTGGTGTGCTTCCTCCTGATCTAAGTTACCAACAGAAGAAGAAATTCTTTCACGACCTAAAACATTACTATTGGGACGACCCACTCCTGTTCAAAAGAGGCCCCGATGGGATCTTTAGACGTTGTGTACCTGAAGAAGAAATAGGAAGTATAATAACACACTGCCATTCTGCACCGTGTGGAGGACACCATAGCACATCTAGAACCTGCGCCAAAATCCTTCAATCTGGACTTTTCTGGCCTAACCTGTGGAAAGACGTTTACTTTGCTGTAATAAACTGTGATAGATGCCAACGAACCGGAAATATTTCGAGACGTGATGAAATGCCTCAAAAAGGCATTCTTGAAGTAGAAATATTTGACGTCTGGGGAATAGACTTTATGGGTCCGTTTCCATCGTCGTTTGGAAATCAATATATACTCGTAGCCGTCGATTACGTTTCAAAATGGATAGAGGCTATCGCTTCTCCTACAAACGATACACGAGTAGTCACCAAACTCTTTAAAAACGTCATCTTTCCTAGGTTCGGTGTGCCAAGATTGGTAATTAGCGATGGTGGTTCCCATTTCATTTCAAGAGTACTTGAGAAACTCCTTCGAAAATATGGAGTAAATCATCGAATAGCTACACCATACCATCCACAAACAAGCGGACAAGTAGAAGTATCTAACCGCGAAATAAAACAAATATTGGAGAAAACTGTTGCTATATCTAGGAAAGATTGGTCAACCAAGCTAAACGAAGCTTTATGGGCTTATAGAACAGCTTTCAAAACTCCAATAGGAACTACCCCATTCAAACTCGTTTATGGAAAATCATGCCACCTACCGGTAGAGTTAGAACATAAAGCCTATTGGGCCATTAAAAATTTAAACCTAAACTACACTGCCGCTGGTGAGAAACGACTTCTTGACATAAACGAATTAGAAGAACTTAGACAAGACGCTTATGAAAACGCCAAAATCTATAAAGAGAGAACGAAAAAATGGCACGACAAGCGTATATCTAGGAAAAATTTTAGCATAGGCGATAAAGTACTTTTATTTAATTCTAGACTAAAATTATTTCCTGGTAAGTTACGATCTAGATGGTCTGGCCCTTTCGAAATAACTAACATATTTCCGAGTGGAGCGATAGAAATCAAAGGAGAAACCATAAAGCCTTTTGTCGTAAATGGGCAACGTCTAAAGTATTACCATCATCTCGAACACGATGAAAACATCGAAGTTTTTAAACTTGACGAGCTGCCCGCTCATTTGAAAAAATAGTTTTCTATTTTTAAAATCGTCGAGCTTACGACATAAAACAAAGCGCTTGGTGGGAGACAACCCACATTTATTTATTCTTCTATTTTAATTTATTTTTATTTTTAATCTTTTATTTTCATTTAAACATTCTATTCTATTTTTCATTATTGTAATTTTAATCATTTTTTTTACTTTTTCATACATCTTATAATAATTACTATAATTATAACTGCTATCTTAAATTGAGAAAATATTCCTTTTTATAATTATATTTATTATTATAACTTGTTACTTAATTTTATTTTTTTTATTTTAAATAAACACTAGCCTAATTCTAACTTAATCTTAATATTTTCAACTTCTAGGTTTTTCTTAACTACTAACTAAGATGCAAGAAGTCGATAATATGGAAGTTGTGTTCCGTGGTAGAGGACAAGAAGCAAGATTTAATAAGCTGGCTGAAAGACAAATGGATTTGACTTGCTACCCTCATCAACCGACTATGGTACGACTTGGTATCGAAGAAAGCGTTTTGCACCTGCTAGACCAAATCGGTTGGACTGGTTCTCACTTGTTCCGCAAGTTTAGTACCTACCGGAAGCTCACTCTGGAATTCTTGAGCTCCCTGACCTATCTTCCCAACAGTGGACAAGAACTGAGCAAAGGAGTCATTCTCTTTAGACTCTTTGGTATGGAATTTAATTTTTGCATCCGAGATTTTGCTGAAATGCTAGAGCTACCTCATGGATCAGATGCATACACTAAAGTAGCTGAAGACAGTCTTGCTTACTGGGAATTGGAAAGATACTGGGGCAAGATCACTGGAAACGACAACCCTGAAGAAAATGAATTCCAATCTGAGAACATCCATAACCCCGCTTTCAGATACTTCCATAAGATCATTGCTCACTACATCTTAGGAAAACCGGATAATGTCACTGAAGTTTCTAGAGAAGAGTTATTCATCATGTTCTGCTCCTCTCAGAATTGCCCGGTTAATGCCATCGCATTCATGCTAACAAACTTCGAGCGCATCACGCAAGACGAAGTTTCACCTATTAGGATCAGCGGATTTGTCACTATGATTGCTAATGCTATAGGAATGAGAGTACCTTTGCTTAGATTGACACCTCTTGGTTCCCATAACTCTATGGACATTAACTTCTGCTTTAATCGAGGTATCATCAGTAACCTTGGACCTGATCGGTTTGAATTGCTCATTGACAACAAAGTTTGGTATCAGTTCACCTTACCGAATCCTAGGACGAGTGTGCACAACCCTGCCAACTGGCTTTACTATGGTCAGATTCCTGAGAGAGAGCCCTCACCTGAAACTCCTCAAGCTTATGAACATTTTGATGAGGAAATGCATGTATCTGAATCTGAGCCTGAAACACCTCCTGGATACTGTGAACCTTTACCTGAAGATGAACCCATTCCTGAGTATGAACCTTTACCTAAAGATGAACCCATTCCTGAGTATGAACCCTTTACTTGAAGATGAACCTATACCCGAGTATGAGCCTGAGACTCCTTCTGAAGATTCTGCTGATGAGTACACTGTTGACATGACTGATATCGAGCTCGAGCCACAACAACCCGCTGCATCCACCGCATCGGTGAATCAAAGAATGCCTAATCTGAACACGCACGAGCAAGCCATCAATGCACTGCAACAAGATGTACAACATGTGCGCAACGAGCTTCACACTTTGCAAATGCATTTCTTCGATTTCATCGACACCGTCAATGCTCAATTCGACGAAGTCTTCAAACACATTTATTCTAATGTGCACAACAATAGACGTGGCTAGATGTTACCATTTAGATTATTAGATTTTATTCCTAGTTTTAGTAATTTCTATTCCTAGTTTAGATTCTCATTTTTCTGCACTTTTACATTCTGTTTCTGTCTACACTCAGTACTGGTTTAATATTAAATGCAATTTTCTATTTATTACTGCTGCTGTGTTTTTACTATATCACTATTAAACTGCTATGCATTCCTGTATACCATATTTTTGCCGTTTATAGTATGATACAATTACACTGTACTGAGCTGTTATTATGTATTAATGCTACTGTCAGAGTTGGTCCACCCTTGCACGCGTGGAAACCCCTTTCCCTAGGCTAGGAGACGCACGTCTCCACCTCTGTGGGACCCAACCCCTGCATGCTAAGGACAGGAGACGACCGTCTCCATGCTCTGCTCCCCAGCAGACTGGCTGCCTGAGACGCGCGTCCCCCAAGGCCAGCAGTCTGCACCTTTTGACCACGCAAAAGACCATCTTTATTCCCTCTTGAATTTTGAATTTGAATTTCAAAATTCATTCTTCCTCAAAATTCATTCTTCCTCATTCTTCCCCTATTTATTCCATTTAAACACCATAAACATCATTCATCCTCCATTATTCACCTCTTTAACTCTACATCATTTCCCATTTCTCCATTCCATTCAAACTTCAAACACCACCATTAATCCATTTTAATTCTACATTAACCACACCATTTTCAAACCTCACTATAAAACCACACCACCACCACTTTTATTTTTCACAACCTTCATACCATTTCTTTTCTACCATTCTACTATCATTTCTATTTTTCTTTTTCAAACTCACCATGCCTCCACGTTCAATCATCCGTAGTCTGCGTCCTGAGAGACCACCCCCTAACCTTAACAATGTTATATTCCGAGAAGACGACAATGATGCTCAAAGAACCAAATACCTCGCTTTCTATGAACGTTCGGTTGTTCCCACAAAATTTGTGAACACCGAATGTCTAGAAACTCTAGGCCTCATTGATGGTGTCACCCGTTTGCTCACTAAATCTAGCCTACACCATCTTTGTACCGAACTCGTACCTACTTATGAGCCGCTCGTCTTAGAGTTCTTGAGTTCTTTCAATTACGACACTCCTTCTGATCAACCACTCTTAACCGGTAGCATCCAATTTCGGATGTTCAACCGTGAATATACTTTGGATCAAGAAGTTGTGGCTACGTATTTGCACTTTAATACGTCACCAAATGCTCTCCGCACTATCTTTCAAGAACTCAATGGTCGTTCATGGGAACAGCACGCTTTCGACCTATGGTTTAATCTCACTGGCGAAGTTCAAACTGGTTGGAGGGCTCTTCATGCTTCTCACATTCAAAACCCCGCTATACGTTATTTTCAACGTGTTTTGGGGCATACTGTTTTTTCGAGATCCAACAACCACAAGGTAAATCAACATGAACTATTTTTCCTCTACTGTGCGCTAAACAATCTTCGTTTCAATGCCGCACCGTTTATGCTCCAACACATCCAAGGCTGTGTCAACGCCCCCGCTACAAACCCCTTTCTGTTTGGCGGTATTATTACTTCCTTGGCCTGTGCCTTAGGTCTTGGTGATGAGCTCCTTTCACTCTCTCATCTCATGATGCCTACTCAATCACTCGACCTCACTTATTGCCGTGAATCCCACTTGGTTTCACCCCGCCATGATGGCCGATACACCTTGGTCGTCAACAAAGTTCTGATTCCTTATGTCATCCTTCCGTGCCCTGAAAGAATCAACATCCGTTATGTTCAGCGTTGGAGGCTTATTGAAGACAATCCTCAAGATAACCAACCTGATCATCCTAATGAACCTGTGGATGCAAATGAAGAAGAACTCAACCAAGGACAAGCTGATGACAACCAACCTCCTCAAAACAACCCTCCGCCTATCACTCTTGATGCCATGTATGCTGCAATTCCACGACAAGACCACCTATTTCAAGCTATGCAGACAAATCAAAATGAAACACTGAGGCTTATTCGAGAGATGCAACAGGAGCACCGTGCCTATGCTATTAGAAACGAAGGCCAATACATTGAAATTGCTACACAATTGCATGATCTTAACATTCGTGTGAATGGCTCTCCTACTGATAGACGTCGTCGTGTTCGTACAAGAGGCACAAGCAGTTCTCGCAACCGCAACATTGAGGAGTAGTTCTCATGCATTGAGGACACTGCATCATCTAAGTCTGGGGGAGTCGCATTACTTGCTTTAGTTTATTTTCCTTTCCTTTTTCTAGTTTTATTTCCCTTCCTTGTAATGTTTTTTTTTTCTAATTCAATAAAGAATATTTATGGAATTTCAAGTGTTATCTTTATAATTCCGTAGTTATTTCAATTTCTTCCATTTTCTTGAGCCATAACAAATTTTTTTGCTCTTAAACGATAAACGCAAAAACCCCACACGTTCGAGAAATACGAAGCTACTTAAACACCGAACGCATAGCAATTGGCTAAGATTTTAGTCAATATCCTTATTGTCCCTACACTCTAAAACCCCCAAGTATGCGTAACCGATTTGAATACCCTTTATACCGGAACCATCGACTTTAATTTTTGAAGTAACCCTTAGTAGTTTATTCTAGCAGTCGGCACCGTCTTAGATACCAACTACGCAGAGAGTCGATGAATATAAGTGTATGATCCTCATAATAATAATTATGTGCTTAACCATAATAAGAAATGTGCCTACTAAGTAAGGTGATCCTCACAAGATCATTTAACCTAACGGTCGCAATTCTCAAATACAAAGAATTTAAAAACTCATTGTTGATTGTTCAGAAGTCATCTGGTACTGAACTTGGTAGGAAGGACTACTGTCCTATTCCCCACAATCCTCAAATGAGCGCTAAGGAGTATACCACATAATTGTGCCAGAACTCCATAAGAAGGATCATAGTCACTAACCGACTACTCTGCTATGTGCGTGTCAAGATAATGGGCTTAATGTGATTACGCGCGAATGAAAAGGGTAAAACATGATGACGAGTCAAAGGTCGAGCTATAATGGCATGATTCGGATTGGTATGTATACTGGGAGTTGTCTAGTGTCGCTACTATAAGTTTATTGCTTGGATCTGCAACATTATTTTCAAACAAGAACACAATGTAGCTGAGTATGACCGAACGACGTGGTGGAAGCGTGTTTCACTTTGCTGTCCTCCCATTTCTATCTTGTTATTTTGCTTGAGGACAAGCAAAGGTTCAAGTCGGGGGGAATTTGATAACACGATTTTATATCGTATATTTAGCTTGAAATCCATAGATATTTATAGCATTTTCCGTTTATTATATTGATTTATTATGATATTACGCGAGTTTTTGCTTTGTTTCAGGTTTTACACTCTTATTATGACTAATTGTGAAAAAGAGAAGAAATGGAGCTAAAACGACCCCTTTCTATGCCTAAAAGATGAAAAAGGAGTGCTGAAGTGAAAGAGGGGTGCAAATAAGGCCCAAGTGTGCTGAAAGAGACCCAAAGACCCAATGAAGCAATCCAGCCCACGAAGGAAAGCAACCAAAGCCACACATCTAAGCAGAGACGCACGTCTATGCCACCTCAGCAGAAGGGAGACGCACGTCTCCACTTCCCTAAAGATTCTCCACTTGAGACGCACGTCTCAAGTCACGCACCCAGTCTCCCTGAAGAATCGGAGACGCACGTCTCCAAGTCCCAGTCAGAAAAGCTCCCTAAATTCTCGGATTTCAACTGCAAAGCCTCGCCTATAAATAGAGGCAGATACTTCACTTCAACCTGTCCGATTTTCTGCTAACGAAGTGCTGCCGAAATTGTACCGCGAACCGTATTTTCATTCTGCTTTCATTCAAACACTTATTTTCTCACAACGATTTCTACACCGGAAATTGTTGTGAACTTTTTACAAATCTAGCCTTACGTTAGATTTATCGCTTTTATTTCCTTGTTTTATTTTCCGTCCGTTTAAATTCCGAAGAACGATCCAGCCAACCTGTGGTGGAGGTTCGATACTTGAAGATTTATTTGCCGTTTATTTAATTCAGGTTTAATATTTACCGCCTTATTTATATATTTATTTGCATGATATATTGTATGCCTATTAACATGCCTATTACTATAAACCGAATCTATTTATGCATGTTTAACCGTATTAATATGTCTGGCTAAATTACTAAGGTGTCGGTATGTAGAGTAAGTTAACCATGGGATCCGAAATAAATTGGCTTAATTATGTTTTATTAAATATCACTTATTTTTGGTTTATATGTCTAATTTAATTATAAGTCTTAAAACCAATAGAGCGAAAGTTTGAGGGGTTAAGACGGTCAAAGGTTAAAATCAATAGAGCGAAAGTTTGAGATCGTTAACCAGATAGTAGACATAGGACATTAGTTTTAAGGATGGCGAAAGCGTATTAAAACTAATTGGGACTTATTTATTTTCAAAAATTGTTTTTACACTCGAGCGGGATGGCGAAAGCGTACGTTAGGGATATTAGCTTGCTCCGAGTCAACAGAGCGAAAGTTTGAGATTAGGAGATTTAAATAGATAACAACTTCATAAAATAGGCATTTTATTAATTACGTTGTTTCCAAAAAGCTCTTCTAAAATCTAATGGGATGGCGAAAGCGTACATTAGGATTAGGATAGTAATCTGAATCAACAGAGCGAAAATTTGAGACGAGGATTTTTAATCAATTGAATTAGTAAAGATTTTTAATTTAATTATGCAAAAGCCAATGGACCTTCGGATTACCTTAAGTTAAACGAAATACATACTGATACCTGTCTTTTATTATATTCTTTATTCCTCACAATCAATCTCCCTTAGGAACAATCAAAATTTTAGTAGCCCTAGCTTTACATAGTAACCTTAGATAACGGTAGATCGATTCATAGTCCCTGTGGATTCAATATCTTTTAAAACTACACGACACGACTGTGCACTTGCAGTCATCAGATTTATAGACACGTAAAGTCGCGATCAATCTATCATCAAACATCAATAAAAACACATTTCTAATCCCAAATTCATGTATTTTGTTCATAAACCCTAACATTTATACACATAGATAATCCATGGTTCAATCATACAATCCAACCCATCCTAAACATCATCATACATCCCTTTAGCATGAAAGAACCTCACCCTTACCTTAGATTTTGGATTGAAGCCAACTCTATCTTCAGCCTTGAGATTCTCCTCTTCTCTCTTCTCTTCTTTCACAACTTTGCCAAAATGAGTTCTAATTCCCAATTCCCCTCAATTCTCTTGTTTTACTAAAACCCTCATTAATTCTCAATTACTAATGGGCTCTAATTAACACCCTGTACTTACTAATGCCAACTTAGGCCCATTAACTCACCTAACTCACTAACTTATGCTATTTACTATTAAAACTCAATAAATAACACAAATATCACATAAGCATTTAATTAACACATAATAATTAAATAAATCACCTAGCACACAATTAAACAAAATACGAAAATAAAACGGGTGTTACTGCTACGAAGGTAATCGTAGCTAAATCGTAGCTATTCCCTAGATACAAGATTAACTTGGTTATTTGCAGGTGTCACTATGAAGGCTTGTAGCTGATTCATAGTTAAATCGTAGCTACTTCCCAAATTCTAACAATTGTAGGTTTCATAGCAATCTCGTAGCGAAAACGCAATTGATTCTTAGCAAATTTCTCAAGGGCAAACAGAGAAGATGATGACGTGGCATAGGCGTGAGGTGTTTTTGTTTATTATATATTTTTTATTTCCATCCCACTAACACCATACACTTGCAGCCCAGTTGGCAATCGTTAGAGGCCAACAACATTGTGGTCTTGAGTTTGAATCCTAGGGACCTCTATCTTTTTCTAACAATTTTTCTAACTTCCTTCCTCTTTTCTAATTAATTAACTAATATCTAATTTAATTACTATAATTAATTAACCAATTAGAAATCACCAAAAAATATTTTAATTTTAGAATTAGGTTTTAATCAATTAATTTTCATTTTTATTTTGTACATATTTAATTTTATAAGTAATTAGGAGTTGTTTTAATTAATTAGTAATTAGGTTTAAAAAAATAGGTTTTTTACCCTGATTTTATTTATAACCCTGATTTCAATCCTCTCTCTTCTAATCTCCGTTTACTTCTCGATTTCCCGATTCGACCTAGTAATTATAAGCGAAAATCATAGTGCATTTAAAAATCTTCAACATACAATGGGATGCCACATATCAACTTAAAGAAAATAAACAACTCGTATTTCATTTTAACAGTGACACATAGCATTCAGAAACACAACTTTATTCAATTGAATCAAACTTCAACTTATAAATCAGAATCAACATAAAAACATCTTTCATCCAACTTTAAATAAATGTCAACTTCACATACAACAACTTTAAATAATAACGACTATCCCCCCCGAGTGCTACTTATCAGAGCCATACTCTCTTGACTTATTATAGAGCAACATAAAGACTTCATGTAAATAACCTCGAACATCCACAACTAATCTTGAGTACCTGCCCATTTCCCATGGTAGGGGAAATATCAGCAAAGGGGTGAGATATATCTTACAATATAAAGGAATGCATGATAAATAATATAAGAGATATAGATCATACACAAATTCACCACTTCTCATCACATAACATCTCACAACAATTTTCATCGCAAAACAACTTATCAATATAATACAACTTTCAAAATGGCAACAATGTTATTAATCAATTAGGACAACACATTCAAATTCATAATTATAATATCATCACGTCACGACAAACATCTCATCATCTCAAAAATCCAAACACACCTCAATTGCAACTAAAATGTGACTCAATGTGACTCAAACCTATGCATATGCATGTGAAACCATTTGGAGTAAAACTCCCAACTTAAAAATTATCATTGGGCATATCGTCTCTATTTTCCATTAAGGCCATCGTGTTTGCCATAGTTTTCAGGCCGTCGTGTTTGCCATAAGTTTTAGGCTATGCAATGGATGCGACTCAAATGACGCACATCCATAAATACAACCTAAACAATATGTCACAACATCGTCTAAAACACATCAACTCAATGCCAAGGGTCTATGGCAATAACCATATCATTACTATCATAGTAATTCATCACGTCTCAATCACGTCGCTATATCATATCATCATACAACATTAATTCACTTCATAATACAACTTATCAACATTGACCATAGGGTCTACTACAACAACAACAAATTCCACATACTAGCAACAACGACAACAATTTCATAATAATAATAACAACATCCACTAATTCATCATGTTAACAACAAACATTAATAATTTGTCTTATCAACAACAACATCAACAAGCATCATCATATTAACACCAAACAATAACAGATTCATCACATTAATAGCAAAAATCAACAATTCATTAATTAACAACAACATCAACACATTCATCATATTCCGCAATAACAACAACAAATTCATCATATTAACAATAACATCATATTACACGAATCAAGTAACATCATAACACGTTATATTCAACTTCCTAATGAAAACATATTTATTGTTAATTTATCACAAGGCATCATTATCGGCTAACACATATCAGAAACGTACGAATAATTGCATATAGCATACACCATCATTATCAACTTACACGTATCAAACACTTACAAAATTATAAGTCATATTAAATAATCTTCTAATGGTTCTCAATCCATTCTTTTAAGATAGGAGTTTATTTTAGCTTTCCAACGGTCCAAACAGCGCGTCAAACAGACACCCGAGTTAAAAGTTATGGCTTTTTGAAGTTTTGAACAATTTAGTAAAGTGGAACCCGGTTCCTCCAAATTGGAAACCGGTTCTCATAAAAAAAAAACACATTTTTTGCTATAGAGGCTCTGGGAACTCAGTTCCCACATTTGGGGAACCGGGTCCTGTTGTACCAGAACCCAAAAAATCCATTTTTGACAGCATTTATCTTTCCAACTCAAACCAAAACATACCCAAACATTTGCAACATCAAAATTAGTTCCAAATTCAATGTTCTAACACATTCCTAACATTCTTATATAATATATAATTTTACATATAATCAATGGTAAACATCAAACATATCTCATAAGTAAATTCTATTGGGTTCTATCAAAATCTCCAAGGTTAGGGTTTCAGAAAATCAACACATATCCATCAAATCACATGTTATTTTCATACCCATTCATAGAATCATGCATAGAATCATAAATACAAGTTAGGTTTCACATCATTCATAACATCCAAGAACACATAACAACTCAAATTCTTCACACATTCATAGATTCACAATTATGAAATCTAACCTCTACCATACCCATCATCGTGTCAACCCTTTGAGAGTAAGAACCCCACCCTTACCTTAGCAAAAACCCCATCTTCTCCAATGGAGTTCTTCCCCTTTATGCCCTAGATTTCCTTTCTTCTTTCTTTCTTTTTTCACCAAAATGCACTTCTAGTTGATATTTTTCTCAATTCCCTTATTTTTGTTTCTCTTACCAACTTCTTATAATTACTAATGGGCTCAATTACCACCCCACACTTGCTAACTCTATTTCTAAGATAGGCCCAATTACTAATAACTTAATTTATAATATATCCAATAAATCACATAACAAAAACGGATATTATTTCCAACAATATTCCACAACTACAATCGATCCATGACTCAATTAATATCAACTCGCAATTGTATTTCTCCGACTAATTCGACCATAACTTAACTGCTTAAATCAACACATTAATTCAATCACGCCTTTAAAATAATACCGGTAAATCCCGACTTTGACTAAATCCCGAAAATCAGAGTGCATTTAAAAATCTTCAACATACAATGGGATGCCACATTTCAACTTAAAACAAATAAACAACTTGTATTTCATTTTAACATTGACACATAGCATTCGGAAACGCAACTTTATTCAATTGAATCAAACTTCAACTTATAAATCAGAATCAACATAAAAACATCTTTCATCCAACTTTAAATAAATGTGAACTTAACATACAACAACTTTAAATAATAACGACTATCCCCCCCGAGTGCTACTAATCAGAGCCAGACTTTCTTGACTTATTATAGAGCAACATAAAGACTTCATATAAATAACCTCAAACATCCACAACTAATCTTGAGTACCTGCCCATTTCCCATGGTAGGGGAAATATCAGCAAAGGGGTGAGATATATCATACAATATAAAGGAATGCATCATAAATAGTATAGGAGATATAGATCATACATAATTTCACCACTTCTCATCACATAACATCTCACAACAATTTTCATCGCAAAACAACTTATCAATATAATACAACATTCAAAATCGCAAAAATGTCATTAATCAATTAAGATAACATATTCAAATTCACAATTATAATATCATCACGTCACGACAAACATCTTATCATCTCAACAAGCCAAACACAACTCAACTGTAACTTAAATGTAACTCAATGTGACTCAAACTTATGCATATACATGTGGTACCATTTGGAGTAAAAATCCCAACTTAAACATTATCATTGGGCACATCGTCAGTATTTGCCATTAAGGCTATCGTGTTTGCCATAGTTTTCAGGCCGTTGTGTTTGCAATAAGTTTTAGGTTATGCAATGGATGCGACTCAAATGATGCACATCCATAAATACAATATAAACAATACGTCACAACATCGTCTAAAACACATCAACTCAATGCCAAAGTTCTATGGCAATAACCATATCATTACTATCATAGTAATTCATCACATATCAATCATGTCGCTATGTTGTATCATCATACAACATTAATTCACTTCACAATACAACTTAGCAACATTGACCATAGGGTCTACAACAACAACAACAAATCCCACATACTAGCAACAACGACAACAATTTCATCATACACATTCATCATATTCTACAATAACAACAACAAATTCATCATATTAACAATAACATCACATTACGAGAATCAAGTAACATAATAACACGCTATATTCAACTTCGTAATTAAAACATATTTATTGTTAATTTATCACCAGGCATCATTATCGGCTCACACATACCAAAAACGTACGAATAATTGCATAAAGCATACAACATCATTATCAACTTACACGTATCAAACACTTACAAAAGTATAAATCATATTAAATAATATTCTAATGGTTCTCAATCCATTATTATAAGACAGGAATTTATTTGATCTTTCCAACAGTCCAAACGGCGCGCCAAACGGACACCCGGGTCAAAAGTTATGGCTTTTTGAAACTTTGAACAATTCAATACAGTGGAACCCGGTTCCTCCAAACTGGGAACCGGTTCCCATCCAAAAAAAACACATTTTTTTTCGCTACAGAGGCGCTGGGAACTCGGTTTCCACATTTGGGGAACCGGTTCCTGCAGTACCAGAACCCAAAAATCCCCTTTTTGACAGCATTTATCTTTCCAACTCAAACCAAAACATACCCAAACATTTGCAACATCAAAATAGTTCCAAATTCAATGTTCTAACACATTCCTAACATTCTTATATCATATATACTTCACATATGATGATAGAATTATGGTTTTAGTTTTAGACAATTTAATATTTAAATTAGTAGAAGAGTTTATTTTAGTTGGGCTTTTATCTTAAATATAGTTTAGTTGGTCTTTAAGTTTTTGGGCCTTTAGTTTATTATCCATTTGTATTATTATATATATGTAGTGTCTTTGACACTTAGGGATCAATGAATGAAAATCAAAGTTATCTTTTAATTCTATTTTCTTAGTTTGTTTACTTGTTTCTCTTAGTTTTGTAAGCCTTGTTAGGGTTAGAATTTTGCATCCTAACAATTGGTGCTTTCATCCATGTACTCAAATCCTCCGATGGATTATCCTTATCACACACCTCCATTTCCATACTACTCCATCGTAGACACCACTCCTACCATACCATCCTTTCCATCATTTCCATGGGAACTTTTTACACCTTGTTACATTCATGGATCATCATCACCAAGTTTTTATCCAAACCATGGGTATTCACCACATCCACCTAATCATAACCCATATTTATCCTATTCATCATCTCATTATCCATACTACTACAATAATCATCATCAACCACTGCAACCAACAAAAACCTATTACACAATTAAAAAAGATTTTGAGAAGCATTTACAAGTGTCTCATCCTTGTTTTAAGAAAAGATCTCAAAAAAAGTCTCAAAACCCTTTCCAATGCACAATACCTCCGGATCTGTTATCTTTTCCTCTACATACCAAAACCCTTAATGTCCCATTTTCATTCAAGCTACAAAAAAATCTCATCCGTGGCAACTATTTCTCCCAAACATTGCCTCGTCATTTCCCTCATCAGCCTCCACAACAACCCTCTGATCGTAACTCACCCTTTCAACCTCGTCAAAACCCCAATTTTCAACAACCAACAGTCCAGATCGTGGGAACAATCAGAATCAACGGAACCCCCATAATGGGTATCCTAACCCTAATCCCAATCAATTATTGTATAATTCGGGCCCGTATTCTCACATTTATACCGCTTCCTTGGTTCCTCCGATTCTGAATTATGAAAGCCAATACGAGAATCTGGTGAAATCCGATTACGGTGTTGGTGGTGATGAAGGTTATGGTGATGTTTTTTCTGGTCTGTCAAGTGACTCGAGTCTCAGCAAAGTTGCAGCTATACGTGATATTTCTCCAGACAAAGATAACTATAATGATGAATCGGATTCGGAAGATAAAGATCTTGTTACGGATCTTTACAAGAAAGCGGAGCTTGACGAAGGTGACCTCGCTTGTGCTACGGTGAAGGATCTTTGCACGAGACAAGTTTCTGATTTAGACGAGGAAACAGAAGAGGACGCAGAAGCAGATCTGAAATCACAACTTTCTGATTCGCTACGGAATTCGCCACCATATAAACAAACAGAAGATGAATCATGGAAGCCCATAACGGTTGGCGGCAATTTTTCCTCTTTGGAACAACACATCGAAGCACTCAAAGCCAATAGTACTCTATTTCACGACACTGATTTCAAGCTTGCAACTTGTCATCAACCATTGAACGAAGATGTTACTAAGGAGTGTGGTTTCACTTCACTCTCTATTCCTATTGTCAAGGAACTGGTTACTCTCCGTTCTCATCCTCTGTTAAAGTTGCTAGAAATCTCAATTGCTGGAAAACATTTATCAACAATTGAGTTCCATTCTACACTTCACAATGCTAATAAGGAGAGTACAACAAATGGCATTGTTTTACTTGATGCAAGGAATCTTTATGAAACAAGGATTGGGAAATTTCATGCACCAAATGTTGAAACTTTGGATCCACAGTGTGGACCTCCGTTTTCGGCCATACCTCTCGCGGAGAGATAAGTGAACTGACTCTTTTTATTGTTTCTGCTTTCGCATTTTTGAAAATTCAGAGAGTCGCCACCGACCTTTTATTTTATCCAATTAAGGAAAGGTTTATAAAAGAAACAGAAAAAAGACCTTTAAGAAATTCTGGGTAAGGGGGTAGGTTATACAAAGGGAAGGTGTTAACACCCTTTGTATCCATGGTTATCCATGGGCTCTTTAGTTTGCTTAGCTCACTTGTTTTCGATCACTTTTCAATTGCTTTAAAATGCTCATGTGTGGTTTCAAATACCTTTGTAAATTGACTTTGTAATGATCCTTGTGCGGATGTATACAAAATGCTTTTTATCTTTCAAAAAGATGTTTTTGAAAAAAAGAACGTTAACTTCGTAATGATCCTTGTTTGGATGTATACAAAGTATTGTCTTTTTGGAAAGTTTTATTTTGAAAAACAACAGTGTATGAGAATTTTGTTTGTTTTGATTTGAGCAAGCAAATTAGGAGGTCTACCCTGAGTTGTAAGGACTTTATCCTATTTCCTTTAAAAATCTATCCTTTCACCGGATATAAACAAAAGGTTCGATTTTGTACTCGAAACAGTAGAATTTTGACTTTGATTTTGAAAAGAATGAGAAGGGATTACCTTAGGAGGTGCAAGTGTGATTGTGTTTGAATTCAGATATTTTATCTTTTGAAGTTAGTGATCTAACGGTTCAATTTTATCTTTGGCATACACGCAGTTTATATGTGCTGGAATTTAAAATGCGGAAATGTAAAATGCGGAAAGTAAATCTACGCTATTACATCGATTGTGCAGGAAATGTAAGCTAGGCCTATTTACATGAATTTGACAACCTATACATTTATCTAGGAATTTAAATAGCAAGAAAATAAAGACATGTTTTTATTTTGGATTTTTTATGATTTACTTTAATTATAATTAATGCATGATTAATTTAATTAAAATGGGGAAAAGATGGAAATAAAATTTAAACCTAAAAATTAAGTTCAAAATATGTTCAAAATGCTTTGCTAATTAATTTTAAAACAAAACTAATTTTTTTTGGAATTTTTGAAATTGATTTGAAATTTATTAAGTTAATTAACACATAATTATGCAAATAATTACACAAATAATTAGAACTTGAAGAGAAAATTATTCAAAATATGTACAAAATTAGCTTATAATATATAAACAATATTTAATATAAAGAACAATTTTTTTATGATTTTTTGATTGGGTGAAATAATTAAAAAGCAAATATATAAATATATATACTAATTAATTATGCAAAATATTTAAATTATGAAGAAAAATAAAATATTTTTTGCATCAGAAAATAAAGCATTATTTTAGAAACTTAAAAATATTTTTTTGTGTATTTTTTGGATTTTTAAAACTATTTTTTATTAATTTAACAAAGAAATTAAAATAAAATAGAAAAATAAAAGGAGCATGATCATGTTTGATTAATCTGAGAGTCCATGGCATGGGGAGTGTGTTTTGATGCGTTGGATTGAGAAGTTAGGAAGATCCAAGGGCTCAGATCAAAGAGGACATGGTGCACTTGCATTGACCAGTCACGTGGGATCATAAAGACTTTCAATAAGTCCGTCTGGTCCCACCATGTATGCGTGGACGGATAGAAACAAGGGAGAGAGCGCTGAAGATTGACCAGCCAACCAGGGATGCACGCGTGGAAGTCAACAGGTCTCAATCACTGTTCATCATCTTCTTCACAGCTATGGCAACGGTTTTTTCAAGGTTTTGGCAACGCTTTTGGTTCCAGATTTCCTCCTTCATTAAACCTGCATAAACACGAAAATAAATGGTTGCAAACAACCCAGATAGCCTAATTAAGACCCTCTGAATTCATTAGTGGCATTAGTTTTTGCTAAAAGTCCATGGAAGATGTAACTCGAAGCTTCTCAAGTTTAAACACCCAATAATGGTGGAAGGTGTTAGAGGATCGATTCCTTGCATGAGCTACATTGGATCCACTCTAAATGATGTCAGGAACTCAAATCAAAGGTTAGATTAAGTTATTACACGTGAAAATTTGGAAAACGAAAGTTATGAAGTTATGAGCATGGAGATGATGATACACGTATTTTAAAGCATTATGGGACTTGTTTAGTGCATCAATCTTACTCTATATGACCTCAAAGGATGATTTGAATGATTGTTTTGTATTGATATTGATTGGAAATATGAAAATGAAAATTACAAAGTTTGGAGATTTTTGTGAGAATTATGAGGTTTCTATGCTATGCTTGGGCTATGATTTCGTTCTCCCTTTGTTGTTGGAGTATGCTAGCCTTTATATAAGCCATGGAGTGCTTAAAAACTAAGCTAAGAAGCCTTAATTGTCTTTGTTGAATTTTTGACTTTCAAGCTTAACTTTCAAGCAACCATTGCTTGAATTTTCCACACTCTTGCTCTAGGCTTTCCTTGTATCTTCCTTGCTGCATAATTGAAGATTCCTTGGTGAGTCATGCTTAAAATTTAAGCTATCCATTATCCTTCCATTTTTCCTTTTTATTTAATCTTAAAATAAGATAAAAATAAGCCAAAAATGGATAAAAATGGTGTGGGATTTGTCTTGGTCGTGGGAGGCCCATAATATCATGGCAAACATGTTTGAACCATGAAAACTTGGCCCCATTTGGAAAAAATACATTTTTGAGCAATGTTGGTTTTATGTATTTTCCCAAAATTTAGCCAACTTCAACAAGGTTTAAATCCCTCAATTTTTGTCATATGAAGGAGATATTGCACTTTTTGGAAACCTCAAAGAGTCCTCTAACCAATGTCTTTGGTCTCATGTCAAAATGATTTTTGATGCTCCTTGTGTGTCCTTTTGAAAAAAGTGTCTTTTTGTTGACTTTGAAAATGACCTGTAATGTCTTTGTTCATATTTTTCAAATGGTGAATGTAATGACCATGGGATCAATTCAATTTGAAAGATAATTGAATTTCCTTCAAAATGATATTTGGTTTGAATTTTTTGGATGAAGGATGAGAGAGTTATGGCCAGTCAAAGTTCAGTTGACTTTTTAGGAGAAAACCCTAATTTCGAATCTTAGGGTTTTGTTGATTTTTGATCTTTCCTTGATGAATTATGATCATTCAATGATCAAATGATGAATCCTTTGACAAAATATGGATGTTGACAAAAAATTTCATTTTTGACTGTCTGTTGACTTTTTTGGTCAAACGGGTCGTCTGTTGACTGTTTGAGCTGCTGACGGTGCGTCTGAGTGAATTGAAGTCTGAAAATTTGTGTGATGGTACTTTGAGATATATGGATGTCCATGAAATCCATTTGAGGTCTCAAAACTTGTTTCTCCTGTAAAAACAAGAAAACCCTAGTCAGGGACTGTTTGTGTAGGAGACAGTTAAGCGTACCTGATTTTTGTGCAGTGTTGAGTCTCTGCTAATCATGTGATATTCAGAAGACTTCTAGGACAAAAATCTTGGAATTTTGAATTGTAAAAGATTGATTTGATTGATGGTACAAAACACTGAGAATTGTACTGCCAGCAGTTTGACTGTCAATTGACTGTTCAGGTATTAATGTAGCAGTTAGAGTAAAAAATCAACAGTCAAAGTTAATTTTCTTTTTGTTGTTTTTGTTTTATGTGAAAAATTAAAGTTTATTTACATGACTTGTTAAGAACACAGACATAATAAATAACTAATATTTACTGTACACGAGCAAAATTACCGATAATAACCCTGAGAATCATTTAATGCACAGAAAAATGAATATTTGACTGGCAGAAAACACACAAAATATTATCTGAATAATTAAGCAACATTATGACAAATAGTACAACATTTAATACTGACAGTACAAATATTACATACTATATCGAACAGTACGACGAATAAACGGTACATTTAAGAAATAAGAAATACGGCAAATTTTAAGAATGACGATTAATAACCCATGCTACAAATAATAACATGTAGATGATTGGGAGTGCGAGCATCCCAGGTCCACAGTGTTCCGGGCTATGTAGACAGAAAAAAGACATGATCACCGTAGCAATGGTGATGACCATAAGAAAACACGTTTCCCACCACTTCGCCATTTTGTCGGGGAAGAAGAAAGGATGGATATGAAGTAGAAATTTGAGAGATGAGTTAGAATTTGATGTGAGATTTTTATGGAAAAATGAGAGGTATTTATAGAATGGAAAGAAGTATAGAGACGTTGGGGAATGAAGTGATTCCGTACAAAAGGAAAATTTGAGTGGAAGTAAGATTTGAAAGAAAGTGTATGATAATGTTGGGAAAAAGAGAGATGTATAGAATAAAGCTAGGATTTGATTTTTTGAAAAAGAGATTTGAAAAGATTTGGAAAATAATGGAATATAGTACAAAAATTAATGGGAAACAAAAGATAATAATAATCTACTTGTTACCAGTACAGTCTGAGTTTCCTGATTCTGCGCCTGCAAAAGATTTAACTCTGTACCAATTGTGTCAGTACTATTTATCTGTAAATAAATAAATAGCATGTGTGAAGTAATAAACAGTATTTGGCGTTTGCGTAAGAATAAATTCAACTGCAAGCCAAAATACTGTATAAGAAAAATTCTAAAAACTAAGTATTTCACATGTCAGGATATTTATTGAAATAAAAATCCATGATTATATGAGACTCTTAATTTTTAGATTGGAGTTTTTTCTTGAAAAAAGATGCGGGCAAATTTTGGGGTATAACACACAGGTTAGGCAATACAGTGATTTCTCCTCGTGGATAATTGATAGAAGCAAGCAGTTGAAAGAAAAAAATATCCTTATGTATTGTACTGGTGGAATCAGGTGTGAAATGGCATCAGCATATATTAGGTCAAAAGGTGTTGGGTTCGAGAATGTGTTTCAGTTATTTGGCGGTATACAGCGGTATTTGGAGCAATTCCCAAATGGTGGTTTTATCAAAGGAAAGAATTTTGTTTTTGATAATCGGATATCAGAGGCTAGTAGTACAATTGGTGCCTGTCTTATTTGTCAAGGTTCCTTTGACGATTACTCTTCACGTTGTCGATGTACTTATTGTCGAATGTTTGTCTTGGTTTGTGAGAGTTGCCAGAACGAATCTGCACAACAAGAAAAGCTAAAAGGTAAAATGGACTTTAAATTTTTAGTTTTGTGTTCAGGCTTTGCTCTTAATTTGAAGGAGATGGAGTGTAACCCTATCAAATGCCCTTCTCTTCATATTTTTGGTAATGAACATGGTCAAGACAGACAGATAGCCAACCAACCAAGCAAGGAACTTGCTTCTCTATATGACAGTAGTTGTTCTGTGATCGTTGAACATGTATGTGGTCACATAATTCCAACTCAGTCCCCATATATTGACAAGATCAAGGCTTTTTTGGGCCGATTTCTACAATATAGTGGCCTCGAGATAAATGGTGATATTTTATGTGTCGTGTGGTTCGCCTACAATGTCTATGATGCAATTATACAGAAGAAGCTGCACTTGTTGGAATATAAACTGAATTGTGTCTATGGTTTAAGCTATTTGTATGGCTTTTATCATGTTACTGCTATAGATTTTGTTGAAATTTTCCCTATTATCTTTCAGGAGAAGTTAGAATGTTCTTGCAATTTTGAATATCCACAGTTGGATAATTATCTAATTATCTCTCAAATACCCAAGAAAGTAATATATTTCTCTCCTAATACTATATTGTTTGATTCACATCATAATGCTTCCTTGAGTAAGGTGTGGCCACGTTTTTTGGTTCATGGAAGAGAGGAAATTCAGATCCTTCCAATTGATGCCCCCTGAAGGTTTTCACTATCAATTTCTTTGTTCTCCATCTAAATATATACTTTAGGGAACCATACAAACCTGCGCAAAAAAGGCACATGATTCTTATTATGAGTATGAATAACCACGGTGCAGTTGCTGTATTAAGGAACATGCTAGTTGGTCCAATTATTATTGGTGGTTATTATTTTTCCATATGAAACAACATCCGCTTAGAGAACCCATGTCCGCTTAGCGGGAGCGTGATTTTGATAAAAAATGATAGCAGTAACAGACCTACGCAATCACCCTTCCCCCACCAAAAACTCATTCTAAACAGCAATTAAACATGTATAAACACGAAATCTACCATCATCTATCATCAAACATCAATAAAAACACATTTCTAATCCCAAATTCATGTATTTTGTTCATAAACCCTAACATTTATACACATAGATAATCCATGGTTCAATCATACAATCCAACCCATCCTAAACATCATCATACATCCCTTTAGCATGAAAGAACCTCACCCTTACTTTAGATTTTGGATTGAAGCCAACTCTATCTTCAGCCTTGAGATTCTCCTCTTCTCTCTTCTCTTCTTTCACAACTTTGCCAAAATGAGTTCTAATTCCCAATTCCCCTCAATTCTCTTGTTTTGCTAAAACCCTCACTAATTCTCAATTACTAATGGGCTCTAATTAACACCCTCTACTTACTAATGCCAACTTAGGCCCATTAACTCACCTAACTCACTAACTTATGCTATTTACTATTAAAACTCAATAAATAACACAAATATCACATAAGCATTTAATTAACACATAATAATTAAATAAATCACCTAGCACACAATTAAACAAAATACGAAAAATAAAACGGGTGTTACTGCTACGAAGGTAATCGTAGCTAAATCGTAGCTATTCCCTAGATACAAGATTAACTTGGTTATTTGCAGGTGTCACTATGAAGGCTTGTAGCTGATTCATAGTTAAATCGTAGCTACTTCCCAAATTCTAACAATTGTAGGTTTCATAGCAATCTCGTAAAGAAAACGCAATTGATTCTTAGCAAATTTCTCAAGGGCAAACAAAGACGATGATGATAGTGCATTTAAAAATCTTCAACATACAATGGGATGCCACATATCAACTTAAAGAAAATAAACAACTCGTATTTCATTTTAACAGTGACACATAGCATTCAGAAACACAACTTTATTCAATTGAATCAAACTTCAACTTATAAATCAGAATCAACATAAAAACATCTTTCATCCAACTTTAAATAAATGTCAACTTCACATACAACAACTTTAAATAATAACGACTATCCCCCCCGAGTGCTACTTATCAGAGCCATACTCTCTTGACTTATTATATAGCAACATAAAGACTTCATATAAATAACCTCGAACATCCACAACTAATCTCGAGTACCTGTCCATTTCCCATGGTAGGGGAAATATCAGCAAAGGGGTGAGATATATCTTACAATATAAAGGAATGCATGATAAATAATATAAGAGATATAGATCATACACAATTTCACCACTTCTCATCACATAACATCTCACAACAATTTTCATCGCAAAACAACTTATCAATATAATACAACTTTCAAAATGGCAACAATGTCATTAATCAATTAGGACAACACATTCAAATTCATAATTATAATATCATCACGTCACGACAAACATCTCATCATCTCAAAAATCCAAACACAACTCAACTGCAACTAAAATGTGACTCAATGTGACTCAAACTTATGCATATGCATGTGAAACCATTTGGAGTAAAACTCCCAACTTAAAAATTATCATTGGGCATATCGTCTCTATTTTCCATTAAGGCCATCGTGTTTGCCATAGTTTTCAGGCCGTCGTGTTTGCCATAAGTTTTAGGCTATGCAATGGATGCGACTCAAATGACGCACATCCATAAATACAACCTAAACAATATGTCACAACATCGTCTAAAACACATCAACTCAATGCCAATGGTCTATGGCAATAACCATATCATTACTATCATAGTAATTCATCACGTCTCAATCACGTCGCTATATCGTATCATCATACAACATTAATTCACTTTATAATACAACTTATCAACATTGACCATAGGGTCTACTACAACAACAACAAATTCCACATACTAGCAACAACGACAACAATTTCATAATAATAATAACAACATCCACTAATCCATCATGTTAACAACAAACATTAATAATTTGTCTTATCAACAACAACATCAACAAGCATCATCATATTAACACCAAACAATAACAGATTCATCACATTAATAGCAAAAATCAACAATTCATTAATTAACAACAACATCAACACATTCATCATATTCCGCAATAACAACAACAAATTCATCATATTAACAATAACATCACATTACACGAATCAAGTAACATCATAACACGTTATATTCAACTTCCTAATGAAAACATATTTATTGTTAATTTATCACAAGGCATCATTATCGGCTAACACATATCAGAAACGTACGAATAATTGCATATAGCATACACCATCATTATCAACTTACACGTATCAAACACTTACAAAATTATAAGTCATATTAAATAATCTTCTAATGGTTCTCAAACCATTCTTTTAAGATAGGAGTTTATTTTAGCTTTCCAACGGTCCAAACAGCGCGTCAAACAGACACCCTAGTCAAAAGTTATGGCTTTTTGAAGTTTTGAACAATTTAGTAAAGTGGAACCCGGTTCCTCCAAATTGGAAACCGGTTCTCATAAAAAAAACACATTTTTCGCTATAGAGGCTCTGGGAACTCAGTTCCCACATTTGGGGAACCGGGTCCTGTTGTACCAGAACCCAAAAAATCCATTTTTGACAGCATTTATCTTTCTAACTCAAACCAAAACATACCCAAACATTTGCAACATCAAAATTAGTTCCAAATTCAATGTTCTAACACATTCCTAACATTCTTATATAATATATAATTTTACATATAATCAATGGTAAACATCAAACATATCTCATAAGTAAATTCTATTGGGTTCTATCAAAATCTCCAAGGTTAGGGTTTCAGAAAATCAACACATATCCATCAAATCACATGTTATTTTCATACCCATTCATAGAATCATGCATAGAATCATAAATACAAGTTAGGTTTCACATCATTCATAACATCCAAGAACACATAACAAATCAAATTCTTCACACATTCATAGATTCACAATTATGAAATCTAACCTCTACCGTACCCATCATCGTGTCAACCCTTTGAGAGTAAGAACCCCACCCTTACCTTAGCAAAAACCCCATCTTCTCCAATGGAGTTCTTCCCCTTTATGCCCTAGATTTCCTTTCTTCTTTCTTTCCTTTTTCACCAAAATGCACTTCTAGTTGATATTTTTCTCAATTCCCTTATTTTTGTTTCTCTTACCAACTTCTTATAATTACTAATGGGCTCAATTAGCACCCCACACTTGCTAACTCTATTTCTAAGATAGGCCCAATTACTAATAACTTCATTTATAATATATCCAATAAATCACATAACAATAACGGATATTATTTCCAACAATATTCCACAACTACAATCGATCCATGACTCAATTAATATCAACTCGCAATTGTATTTCTCCGACTAATTCGACCATAACTTAACTGCTTAAATCAACACATTAATTCAATCACGCCTTTAAAATAATACCGGTAAATCCCGACTTTGACTAAATCCCGAAAATCAGAGTGCATTTAAAAATCTTCAACATACAATGGGATGCCACATTTCAACTTAAAACAAATAAACAACTTGTATTTCATTTTAACATTGACACATAGCATTCGGAAACGCAACTTTATTCAATTGAATCAAACTTCAACTTATAAATCAGAATCAACATAAAAACATCTTTCATCCAACTTTAAATTAATGTGAACTTAACATACAACAACTTTAAATAATAACGACTATCCCCCCCGAGTGCTACTAATCAGAGCCAGACTTTCTTGACTTATTATAGAGCAACATAAAGACTTCATATAAATAACCTCAAACGTCCACAACTAATCTTGAGTACCTGCCCATTTCCCATGGTAGGGGAAATATCAGCAAAGGGGTGAGATATATCTTACAATATAAAGGAATGCATGATAAATAGTATAGGAGATATAGATCATACATAATTTCACCACTTCTCATCACATAACATCTCACAACAATTTTCATCGCAAAACAACTTATCAATATAATACAACTTTCAAAATCGCAAAAATGTCATTAATCAATTAAGATAACATATTCAAATTCACAATTATAATATCATCACGTCACGACAAACATCTTATCATCTCAACAAGCCAAACACAACTCAACTGCAACTTAAATGTGACTCAATGTGACTCAAACTTATGCATATGCATGTGGTACCATTTGGAGTAAAACTCCCAACTTAAACATTATCATTGGGCACATCGTCAGTATTTGCCATTAAGGCTATCGTGTTTGCCATAGTTTTCAGGCCGTTGTGTTTGCAATAAGTTTCAGGTTATGCAATGGGTGCGACTCAAATGATGCACATCCATAAATACAATATAAACAATACGTCACAACATCGTCTAAAACACATCAACTCAATGCCAAAGTTCTATGGCAATAACCATATCATTACTATCATAGTAATTCATCACATCTCAATCATGTCGCTATGTTGTATCATCATACAACATTAATTCACTTCACAATACAACTTAGCAACATTGACCATAGGGTCTACAACAACAACAACAAATCCCACATACTAGCAACAACGACAACAATTTCATCATACACATTCATCATATTCTACAATAACAACAACAAATTCATCATATTAACAATAACATCACATTACGAGAATCAAGTAACATAATAACACGCTATATTCAACTTCCTAATTAAAACATATTTATTGCTAATTTATCACAAGGCATCATTATCGGCTCACACATACCAAAAACGTACGAATAATTGCATAAAGCATACAACATCATTATCAACTTACACGTATCAAACACTTACAAAAGTATAACTCATATTAAATAATATTCTAATGGTTCTCAATCCATTATTATAAGACAGGAATTTATTTGATCTTTCCAACAGTCCAAACGGCGCGTCAAACGGACACCCGAGTCAAAAGTTATGGCTTTTTGAAATTTTGAACAATTCAGTACAGTGGAACCCGGTTCCTCCAAACTGGGAACCGATTCCCATCCAATAAAAACACATTTTTTTCGCTACAGAGGCGCTGGGAACTCGGTTTCCACATTTGGGGAACCGGTTCCTGCAGTACCAGAACCCAAAAATCCCCTTTTTGACAGCATTTATCTTTCAAACTCAAACCAAAACATACCCAAACATTTGCAACATCAAAATAGTTCCAAATTCAATGTTCTAACTCATTCCTAACATTCTTATATCATATATACTTCAGATATGATGATAGAATTATGGTTTTAGTTTTAGACAATTTAATATTTAACTTAGTAGAAGAGTTTATTTTAGTTGGGCTTTTATCTTAAATATAGTTTAGTTGGTCTTTAAGTTTTTGGGCCTTTAGTTTATTATCCATTTGTATTATTATATATATGTAGTGTCTTTGACACTTAGGGATCAATGAATGAAAATCAAAGTTATCTTTTAATTCTATTTTCTTAGTTTGTTTACTTGTTTCTCTTAGTTTTGTAAGCCTTGTTAGGGTTAGCATTTTGCATCCTAACAATTGGTGCTTTCATCCATGTACTCAAATCCTCCGATGGATTATCCTTATCACACACCTCCATTTCCATACTACTCCACCGTAGACACCACTCCTACCATACCATCCTTTCCATCATTTCCATGGGAACTTTTTACACCTTGTTACATTCATGGATCATCATCACCAAGTTTTTATCCAAACCATGGGTATTCACCACATCCACCTAATCATAACCCATATTTATCCTATTCATCATCTCATTATCCATACTACTACAATAATCATCATCAACCACTGCAACCAACAAAAACCTATTACACAATTAGAAAAGATTTTGAGAAGCATTTACAAGTGTCTCATCCTTGTTTTAAGAAAAGATCTCAAAAAAAGTCTCAAAACCCTTTCCAATGCACAATACCTCCGGATCTGTTATCTTTTCCTCTACATACCAAAACCCTTAAAGTCCCATTTTCATTCAAGCTACAAAAAAATCTCATCCGTGGCAACTATTTCTCCCAAACATTGCCTCATCAGCCTCCACAACAACCCTCTGATCGTAACTCACCCTTTCAACCTCGTCAAAACCCCAATTTTCAACAACCCAAGAGTCCAGATCGTGGGAACAATCAGAATCAATGGATCCCCCATAATGGGTATCCTAACCCTAATCCCAATCAATTATTGTATAATTCGGGCCCGTATTCTCACATTTATACCGCTTCCTTGGTTCCTCCGATTCTGAATTACGAAAGCCAATACGAGAATCCGGTGAAATCCGATTACGGTGTTGGTGGTGATGAAGGTTATGGTGATGTTTTTTCTGGTCTGTCAAGTGACTCAAGTCTCAGCAAAGCTGCAGCTGTACGTGATATTTCTCCAGACAAAGATAACTATAATGATGAATCGGATTCGGAAGATAAAGATCTTGTTACGGATCTTTACAAGAAAGCGGAGCTTGACGAAGGTGACCTCGCTTGTGCTACGGTGAAGGATCTTTGCACGAGACAAGTTTCTGATTTAGACGAGGAAACAGAAGAGGACGCAGAAGCAGATCTGAAATCACAACTTTCTGATTCGCTACGGAATTCGCCACCATATAAACAAACAGAAGATGAATCGTGGAAGCCCATAACGGCTGGCGGCAATTTTTCCTCTTTGGAACAACACATCGAAGCACTCAAAGCCAATAGTACTCTATTTCACGACACTGATTTCAAGCTTGCAACTTGTCATCAACCATTGAACGAAGATGTTACTAAGGAGTGTGGTTTCACTTCACTCTCTATTCCTATTGTCAAGGAACTGGTTACTCTCCGTTCTCATCCTCTGTTAAAGTTGCTAGAAATCTCAATTGCTGGAAAACATTTATCAACAATTGAGTTCCATTCTACACTTCACAATGCTAATAAGGAGAGTACAACAAATGGCATTGTTTTACTTGATGCAAGGAATCTTTATGAAACAAGGATTAGGAAATTTCACGCACCAAATGTTGAAACTTTGGATCCACAGGTTAGGCAATACAGTGATTTCTCCTCGTGGATAATTGATAGAAGCAAGCAGTTGAAAGAAAAAAATATCCTTATGTATTGTACTGGTGGAATCAGGTGTGAAATGGCATCAGCATATATTAGGTCAAAAGGTGTTGGGTTCGAGAATGTGTTTCAGTTATTTGGAGCAATTCCCAAATGGTGGTTTTATCAAAGGAAAGAATTTTGTTTTTGATCATCGGATATCAGAGGCTAGTAGTACAATTGGTGCCTGTCTTATTTGTCAATGTTCCTTTGACGATTACTCTTCACGTTGTCGATGTACTTATTGTCGAATGCTTGTCTTGGTTTGTGAGAGTTACCAGAACGAATCTGCACAACAAGAAAAGCTAAAAGGTAAAATGGACTTTAAATTTGTAGTTTTGTGTTCAGGCTTTGCTCTTAATTTGAAGGAGATGGAGTGTAACCCTATCAAATGCCCTTCTCTTCATATTTTTGGTAATGAACATGGTCAAGACAGACAAATAGCCAACCAACCAAGCAAGGAACTTGCTTCTCTATATGATAGTAGTTGTTCAGTGATCGTTGAACATGTATGTGGTCACATAATTCCAACTCAGTCCCCATATATTGACAAGATCAAGGCTTTTTTGGGCCGATTTCTACAACACAGTGGCCTCGAGATAAATGGTGATATTTTATGTGTCGTGTGGTTCGCCTACAATGTCTATGATGCAATTATACAGAAGAAGTTGCACTTGTTGGAATATAAAATGAATTGTGTCTATGGTTTAAGCTATTTGTATGGCTTTTATCATGTTACTGCTATAGATTTTGTTGAAATTTTCCCTATTATCTTTCTGGAGAAGTTAGAATGTTCTTGCAATTTTGAATATCCACAGTTGGATAATTATCTAATTATCTCTCAAATACCCAAGAAAGTAATATATTTCTCTCCTAATACTATATTGTTTGATTCACATCATAATGCTTCCTTGAGTAAGGTGTGGCCACGTTTTTTGGTTCATGGAAGAGAGGAAATTCAGATCCTTCCAATTGATGCTCCCCTGAAGGTTTTCACTATCAATTTCTTTGTTCTCCATCTAAATATATACTTTAGGGAACCATACAAACCTGTGCAAAAAAGGCACATGATTCTTATTATGAGTATGAATAACCACGGTGCAGTTGCTGTATTAAGGAACATGCTAGTTGGTCCAATTATTATTGGTGGTTATTATTATTCTTCATGTGTCATAAGGGGTCTACACTACAAGAAGTGGGATCCTGGTGGCCAATATGCACAAAGGTTTGGTTTTCCAATTTCAAGCCAGGAGATTTGAGAAGAAAATTTGTGGTAAGAGCAATTTTCACAACCTTGAGGACAAGGTTGTTTTTCAAGGGGTGAGTAATGATAGAATTATGGTTTTAGTTTTAGACAATTTAAAATTTAAATTAGTAGAAGAGTTTATTTTAGTTGGGCTTTTATCTTAAATATAGTTTAGTTGGTCTTTAAGTTTTTGGGCCTTTAGTTTATTATCCATTTGTATTATTATATATATGTAGTGTCTTTGACACTTAGGGATCAATGAATGAAAATCAAAGTTATCTTTTAATTCTATTTTCTTAATTTGTTTACTTGTTTCTCTTAGTTTTGCAAGCCTTGTTAGGGGTAGCATTTTGCATCCTAACATATGATCAATGGTAAACATCAAACATGTCTCATAAGTCAATTCTATGGTTTCTATCAAAATCTCCAAGGTTAGGGTTTCAGAAAATCAACACATATCCACCAAATGATATGTTATTTTCATATCCATTATTAGAATCATAAATATAAGTTAGGTTTCACATCATTCATAACATCCTGTAGCAACCTGCCCTAAAAAGTTTAGATTTTAGAGTCGTCACCTATTCTGCCAGGGCGAATAGGAAACCCTACGAAGTTTTAGAGATCTGAGCAAGTTATTATAATCAGGTCATGGAAGGTGTTAGGCACCCTTAACCCTTTCCTACGGTTTTATTTTAAGATAAAGGTTTATGGCTAATAAAGTAAGGTGACAGACAGTTAAATAGGGCAAATGTTAACCTTATTGAAGTTTTGGGGAAGGGGACTCGCCTTGTTACCAAGTGCCTACGTACCTTCTTATGAAGGATCAGAGTCTACGTAGTTCGGGGTATGTTGGTGTTTTTTTAGAGGTTGTATGCCTTTTGAAGTTTGTATGTTGAAGTGTATTTTAAATTACCGTATGCAGTTTGGTAATTGTCGCAGTTTTGTATAGTTCGCAGTTTCAAAAGATGTTAAAAGTTTATTATATGGCATACAACCCTTTTTAATATTTTGAAATTTTATTAATCGCGTTGATCAATTGATTTGATCAACATAATTAACAAATTAGTAAAGAATTACTAATTATCATAACCAATTGAATTGATTAAAACCTTTAGTAAATTGAACTGTTTTGAATAAATTATTTAAATTAAAGTAAATTGAATAATTGATTATTAATCACCTTAATCAATTGATTTGATTAAAACAATTAATAAATTGACCCTAATATAAATTAGCTTGACAAAAATCAATTTTTGTCGCTAATCATCGTAATCGATTGAATCGATTAAAACAATTAATGAATTAAACCTTAAGTGTGCATATAAAATTATATCCAATTATTAATATCAATTTGAATATTTTTAATCCAAAGAAATATTATTAATCAACGCGACTATTAAACATAATCGAACCAAATAACAATTATTTAAAATTAATCATTTAATTTAAAATGATTAATTATTCTTTCTTTTAACTAGGACGTAGGAGGAGTATTTTTTTGTTTAATATTAATCCAGGAGGTGTTAATCTAACCCTAAGTTGAAGAACCCTAACCCTAAATTTCCAGAAACCAACATCAAAACACACATGCATTCGACATAAAAACCTAAGCTAAGTGTCTCGGGTTACTTTTTATGTTGAATTCTGGATCGTGTAAGCTTCAATCTCCTTATTAATCCTCTTCTTTTTTGCTTGCAGGTGTCAGCGCAAGGTTGAAGGCTTCGCGCTTCAACACCCTTCTCCGATCTCTCTTTCTCCGTCTTTTAGATTAGGGTTTTCTTCTTCATCCTCTTTTCTGTAGACTTAGGTTTCTTATTTATAGCCTTAGGGTTAATTCATATTAGGAATGATTCAATTTGTTGTAAATTAGATTCATTTGTATTTGATTGTAATATATTTGGTTTGTTGTAAATTGATTCATGAATAAGATTTGATTTTGATAATAATAATGATTAATAGTAAGATGAATATAATTGATATAATAGATTTGTTTTTAATGATAACACTAACTAAATAATAAAATAAAGATAATAATTTATATATAGTTTGTATAAAAAGAAATTAATGTTAGAAAAAAAAACATGTTTTAAATAGGGAAAAACCGAAATATATAATTTAAACAAAAAATTAACAATTAAAAATTAGGAACAAGTTAATGGGCCTAAACTTTCAATTGGGTTCAAAGGACATCCTATAGATACACCCCCACATTCAATAAGAAGGGTTTTTTTATAAGAGATTTGGTTTAACAATACGAATGTTAAACCCCATAACTCCTAATTTTGATACCCTCAAATTAATAGACGTGAATCGTATCGGGTAAATTTTGGGGTATGACAGCTGCCCCTATTTAATTATCTTGGATTGAATGGCGTGAGAGTACGCAAGTCTCACGCTTTTCGAATCGAAAAGTTATTAAATAATGGAAGACCACTAAATTTACCTCGTACTGGATGGTGAACGAAGAGAATCGTCCTGCTAAAGCCTGAGACTTACATAGCGAGAACTCGCAGTTTGTCGTGTGAAAAATGATCCACTTGCTATAGTGCTAGCAAGCTTTCGCAGTTTGTAAACCATTCACTTACTATAGTTCTAGTAAGTTTTCACAGTTTGTGTAAAGGGAAGGGTTTACTATAGTTCTAGTAAGTCCTTGCATATATCTTGAATGAGGAAGAAGTCACCTGTTATGGTTCTAACAAGTTTACCTGTGTAAAAAGGGATTAATTGCTATGGTGCTAACAAGCTTACCTACGTAAAAGGGATTACCTGCCATGGTTCTGGCAAGTTTACCTGCGTAAAAGATACTTTTGCTATAGTGCTAGCAAGATCACCTGTGTAAAAGATTTACTTGATATAGTGCTAGCAAGATCACCAGCGTAAAAAGGTTTACTTGCTATAGTGCTAGCAAGATCACCTGTGTAAAAAGTTGTATTGTAAATGCGTATGAACCATGTATATGCATATGATCCTATTGTTTGCACAATGTGGATGTATGAATTGTTTGTATATGAGTAATGTTTGATAGTATGATGCTCGTACGCATGTGTAATCATTGAAGATGCATGATGTCTGGATGTTGAGTGTAAATGTTGCATGTATGTATGCTAATGCGTAATGTATGATGATCCCAAAATCTTATCTCCTCATAACCCATTGGATTTGTTCACCCTACTTGGTCTTCCGCCACGACTTTGCTCATGCCGGTTCGTAGTGTTTACGCGTAGAATGCTTATGAGCGGACCTTCGGGTTTTAGTCTCCTTTTGGACCATTAGTCCTGAACCAATCCCCTAGTACCTTTTGTTTGAATTATCTATATGTTTTGATGTATGGGGTGTTATTTAGGATAAATCCTGATTCGGATTGTATTTGAATAATTCGTTGATAGTGTCCTTTGTAAAAGGGTAGTGGTATGTCAAAGTGATCACGATGTAGGGTGTCTATTATCCTTCAGAGATTTTTCGCAGTTTCGTTTCGTTGCTTGTGTTAAAAAATTTGTTTTGTAAGTTCGCCATAATAAATTTTGTATAAAGTTTATGAAAATTTTGTCCTTTGCAAATGGTATTGAAATAATGAGAAAGCCCAGTATGAAGGAAAGAAAAACTTTATTGATATCCTTGCGTACTGGAAACAGTCAGCTCCATTGTCAGCCAGTAATATCCTACTCGTAGTATTTTTCTCGCCATTGAATGTCCATTTGTATGGGATATTTTTTATGTATTTTTCTGATTTTTAAAACTATTTTTAAATAATTTTGCAAAGAAAAATAAATAAAATGAAAAATATAAAATTAATGATCAAGTGTGGTTGATGGGAAAGTCTATGGCATGGACTGGCAGTCAAGGACGTTGGATAGGTGACTGGGTTGATCATGTGGTCACCAAGCGAGGAAGCATGGCGCGTACAGAACCTGCAAAGCACTGAATCAAAAATTTAAAAGAAAATAAACGCGCGCAGGGCAGCCAATGAGAGGCTGCCACGAGTTCATCTTCTTCCTCCGTCCATTGGCTTAGGTCTGCAACTGTTGCTAAAGGTTTTAGTGACGGTTTCCAAGCGTAGCCATAGCTCCTGCAAATTCAAAAATCTCATACAAACATGATAAATTATTTTGGAGACCATGGTTCAGCTTAAAATCGCCCCCTGAGATCAAATATGCCATTAGTTTTGTCTAATTTTGCCTCTAACAAAAAATCCCATTTCGAGCTCAAAAAAACCTAAAATGGCATATGCTTCAAACGTCCATGAAAATCAAATTAAAGTTCCAGAAACGATCAGAGCACCAAACCAAACACAAATATGGGATTACATCTTATTGAATATGCATGAATTGTTAGACGCTGGCCTAAGGATCTAGAGGGGGGGTGAATAGATCTCACAGAGTTTTTCGGAATTATTTCGAACTAAAGCGAAAGCGGTTCTGAATCGACTTGCGTCTATTCCGGACCGTTATTGCAAGGGTCGTATATGTGACAAAACCACAAGATAATTGAGATTAACGATGAAGTGATATGTTATCGAATCAATATGTTTCACAGCTGAAAATCAATTAACTTCTAAATTGACAAACTTTGGTTTGCAATGCAGTAATAATGGAATAAGCAAAAAGACAAACACTTGGTGATAATGTTCAAATTGATGATGATTCAAGATGTGGTGAATTGTGATGTTTATGCAGAATCTTAATTCACAATTTTAACACTTGAATCGTTAATCAATTTTGCAATTATGACCAAATATGAACAGAACGTAAATGAAAAGATAAAAGCGACAAGAACACGATATTTGTTCAGGCAGTTCGTCGATCGTCCTCGCTACGACTACGTCTGCCCCCAATTCCAAATTGAAATTGGGAAATCTTCCATTAATGTTGAAAGCAGTTTATACAAAGAAGAAAGCAAAGCGATAAACAATAAACCGAATTTGTCGATCCTTTGAATCTTCTTCCCCCTTAATCTTGAGCCAGATCAAGGTGTTCCAAGAGCTTCACTTGATCCCTTTTCTGCAGTGTCTTGAATTGCCTTGAACCCTTGTTCTTCAATCTTCACACTCAGATGGATCCTTGATGAAGCCTCTTGATAAAAACCCCCAAGAATCACCTGTCTCGGAGGACAAAACCCTCAAATTTTATTCACCAAAAACCCCACAAATCTTCACCCACTAAGAATCTTCAATTCCGTTCCATGGACGTTATCGAACTCGATCACTAACCCTCAACGCAAGAATGATTATGTGTAATTGTGTTGGAGATTATGAAGAACGAAGATGAGAAGCCTTTGTGTATCTTTCAGTCGTTGGTGTTCATTTTGCAATAATGAACCTTGGACAATATATATGAGAGCTTATCAGTTGGAGCAGAGAAAACCAGAAATTTTGGCATTTTTGATCAATTAGGTCGACCTCTTGTAGTGCTTAGGTCGACCTAGCAGAGGTGCATTAGCTTTGAATGATATTTGCTCCCAGTTAGGTCGACCTGTTAGGGAAGTAGGTCGACCAGAATTCTCTTCAAATGCGTTTTGGGACAATTCTTCAGTTTAGGTCGACCTAGTTGATGTGTGGGTCGACCTAGCAGAAGTGTATGAAATTTTCTCCATTTTAGGTCCACCTAGGTTGACAGTAGGTCGACCTAGCTGCTGCTTTTCTGCATTCTTCTTGTTTTGCTTGTGTTGAGTCGACCTATATGTATAGTAGGTCGACCTGCTCTGTCATAAGTGACCAGTGCTTGCTTTTCTTTGAGATCTTCTGCTTGTGCCTTGTTGCTTGCATGCTTGTTGAGTTTGCCATGAATCAAAAACATCTTTGTGAGTGTGATCTTGTATTCACATACTCCCCCCTTTTTGATGATGGCAAACCGGTAGTGGAAGCTTTGGCAATAGGTGGTAAAAGCTCCCCCGTACACTCAGCTACACTCAGTTGAGCTCCCCCGTACACTCAGCATATATCTCCCCCTTTGACAACATCAAAAGAGATACAACGAAACAGAAGAGTAACGAGAGAAACATAGATAAAAAAAACTAGCATTCATAGTAATATATAAAAGGTAGATAGTTATAACCAAAAAAAAAAACAGGTGTAAAAGTACATTGCAACCGGCATAATATTCTAAAGAAAAGAACTGTGTACGTAGAGCATGTAGCAAATGATCATAATAATAGAGAAATGAAATTTTGTAGCAGTAGGTCGACCTAATTTAGTGCTGGGTCGACCTAACAGACAAGCCTTTAAAATGATGCAGATTAGGTCGACCTAAAAGAAGAGTAGGTCGACGTAACTGGGCGGTTTAGTTTGTATGCCAAAAAAAAAGACTTGTGTAGGTCGACTCAGAGGCAGAGTAGGTCAACCTAAATTCCCAAAATTTGTGAAAATGTTCTTTATGAGATGTGCTTATATCTAGTTACTTGCTTGTATGTTTAGAATATGATATGCTATGATTAAAGATGAAACACATACATGAGCAAGAGATATATATGTATGAAGTCACTGTAAGCATGTTAATTGATAGCATATTATAGTATCAATGATATTTTTGGAAGTGAACAACAATCATGTTACCGCCTTCTCAATATGTAGATGTCACCGTTTATGGAAGCCCTTAGTCAATGTGGAATGGTGCCTGACTTGATGATGAACTACCTCTACACTAAGAGAAATGTTAGCTTGAGAATAACCAATATATAGATATAAAGTAAAGGAATAACTTTAAGAGAAAACAAACGTAATTAGCCCAAATTAGAGATATCGAGTATCCCTAACTCCCTACAAATGTTGAAGTATTGTTCCGTTGCTAGAGGTTTGGTGAAGATGTCAGCTAGTTGCTTCTTGCTCTCTACATGTTCAAATATAACGTCTCCTTTCTCTACATGATCTCTTAGGAAGTGATGCCTTATTTCAATATGTTTGGTTCGTGAGTGTAGGACAGGATTCTTGCTCAAGTTTATGGCACTTGTGTTGTCGCACATGATAGGTATACGATCAAGCTTAATACCAAAGTCAAGAAGTTGTTGCTTGAGCCATAAAATCTGCGCACAACAGCTCCCGGCAGCTACATATTCTGCCTCAGCAGTAGATAATGCAACCGATACTTGTTTCTTGCTATGCCAACTTATCAATGAATTTGAGAATAGATGACATGTTCCACTGGTGCTTTTTCTATCGGATTTGCAGTCAGCAATATCTGAGTCGGAGAATCCTACCAAGTAGCAGTCATTTCCCTTTGGATACCATAGGCCATATGTAGTAGTTCCACGTAAATAACGCAGAATTCTTTTGACAGCTTTTAAGTGAGATTCTTTTCTGGACAAGATTAATATCTTGCACACATACATACACTAAACATAATGTCTAGTCTTTAGGCAGTAAGATACAATAGTGAACCTATCATACCTCGGTACAATTTTACATCAACCTCTTTACCTTTCTCATCTTTGTCTAGGTTAGTATTTGTTGCCATAGGTGTGTCAATCTCCTTCGCTTCACTCATTCCAAATATTTTGAGCAGCTCTGTATAGTATTTAGTTTTACTCACAAACGTTTCATGATTGAGTTGCTTGATTTGTAGACCAAGGAAGAAATTTAGCTCACCCATGAGACTCATCTCAAATTCACTCTGCATAAGCTTAGAAAAGTCTTTGACAATTTTTGCATTAGTCGACCCAAATATAATATCATCTACATATACTTGAACTAAGAGAACATCTTTATCTTTTCTTTTAATAAAGAGAGTAGTGTCAACTTTACCCCTAGACTACCCTTGGCTAAGAAGAAATTTACTCAATCGTTCGTACCAAGCCTGAGGGGCTTGTTTAAGACCGTATAGAGCACGTTTCAGCTTATAAACATGAGTTGGATACATGTAATTCTCAAAGCCGGGTGGCTGAGCAACATAGACCTCTTCATTTATGCAGCCATTTAGAAAGGCACTTTTAACATCCATTTGGAATAGTTTGAAGTCTTTTGAACAAGCATAGGCAAGTAAGAGGCGAATAGCTTTGAGACATGCTACAGGAGCGTATGTCTCTTCATAATCAATACCTTCCTCTTGATTGTAACCTTGGGCAACTAATCTAGCTTTGTTTCTAGTAATAACGCCGTTTTCATCAAGTTTGTTACGAAAAACCCATCTAGTGCTGATTACTTGATGATCTCCCGGATGAGGGACTAAGTCCCAAACATCATTCCGTTTAAATTGGTTTAATTCTTCTTGCATGGCCATTAGCCAATGCTCATCAAGTAATGCATCCTTAGCGTTTTTTGGCTCAACTTGTGAAACAAAAGCAAAATGATGACAGAAGTTACTTATCTTTGAGCGTGTTGTAACGCCCTTTGAGATGTCTCCTATTATGTTGTCAATTGGATGGTCTTTCACATTTGTCCAAGCCTTAGGAAGTTCTTCATTGTTTGAGATGCTTTCCTTTTCATTTTCATCATGAGACTCATCTTTCTCTTTCTCAGCATCTTTCTTTACAATACTTTCATTCTCGTCTTCCTTATCTTTGACAATGTCTTCAGTGGATGGACCTGCACCATTAAACGAAAGACCTACACTTCCTTTACCAAGAATGGCTCCCCGATTGTTATCTCCATAGGTGACATACCCCTTTTTCTTTGCTTGAAACTCAACGAAAAGAGATATATCTCCCGTCATGTGTCTTGAACATCCGCTATCAAGGAACCACAACCTTTCGACAATGTCAAGACACTTTTCCTGCAAAATTAATTTAGAGAGGGAGGTCCCCAATTTTTATTGGGTCCTTGGTAGTGAGTACATAATTTGTTGCACTTAGGCAACCATTGAAATACTCTTTTAGAAACTAAAATCCTCCTAAATTTGCATTTTTCAATGGTATGACCCTTTTTGCAACAATAATGACAAGTATTATGGTGAGAATATGTTGTTTTGCTAGTTGATACTTTTGGTACAAAAGTGTATTTACTATATAAAGGAGTATACGATCTTTTGAACTTATTTGGATCAACTGCAAAAGTCACTTTTGGTTGTAGAGCCTTGTCTAATTTGGCTTTTAGATCTCTTACTTCTTTTTGCCAAATGTGACATGTCTCACAACCAAACCATGATGTAGGATCTATTTCAACTTTATCCTTTTGAATGTCTAGCATAGATTGTTTTAAAGCTTCCATATCCTTTTCGGTTTTCTCAACTTTTGATTCAAGATATGAAAAGATTTTCTTATTTGAGGCCAAAAGTTTGAAAGCTTCAATTGCATCTCTATGTAATTCTTCAAAAGCAAGTTTTAGTTGAGAATGAGATACCTTATCTACTAGTTCAGGTTTAAGATGACTTACAGCTTTCTTTTTCTTGTATGTATGAGCCATAAAACATAAGTTTGTTGATTCTTCTTCATCGCTTGATGAGCTTTCACTAGATGAATCATTTTCCCATGCTATGTAGGCTCTTTTAGATTTGTTATGACCTTTGCTTTGGTTCTTCTCTTGTTCCTTCTTAAGGTATGGACAATCCGGTTTGTAGTGACCGGCTTTCCCACAATTAAAGCAAGGGCCTTTGATTTTTCCTTTGTTGTTGTCATCTTGTTTGAACTTGTTTGATTGCTTTCTATAGTTGATCAAGCCTTTGTCAGAATGTTTTGCTCCATTTTTCTTTAGATATTTGTTGTATCTTCGCACAAACAGTCCCATTTCCTCATCATCGGAGTCTTCGTCATCACTTGTATCACTATCCTCTAGCTCTTGTCTTGAGGTCTTGTAGCTTGAAGCCTTTAGAGCTATTGACTTCTTCTCTACCTCTTTCTCCATGTTCTTTTCTTTCTTTGCCCTTTTCTCATGCATGTCAAGGCATTTAAGGTGTTGTTCATGTTCCTCTAGTTTACCAAAGAGAGTGGTAATGTCTAAGGTGTTTAGATCATTTGCTTCCTTTATTGCTGTAACCTTGGGTTGCCATTCCCTGTTCAAACATCTTAAGATTTTGTTAGTAGCAACTACATTGGAAACAGGTCTATCAAGAGAATTTAACTGATTTTTCAGGTGAACGAATCTCTTCTGCATGTTTTCGATGGATTCACCATCTTCCATGTGGAACAGTTCGAACTCTTGAGTTAACGTATTGATCCTAGCTAGTTTGACATCATCCGTTCCCTCGTGGGCAACTTGCAATGTATCCCACATAGCTTTAGCGGATCTACAATGGGAAACGCGATAGTATTCATCAACTCCTAGAGCTGAGATTAGAATGTTTCTCGCTTTCCAATCGTATGCATATCTCTTTTCATCTTCAGCATCCCAAGTATTTTCTGGTTTTGGGACAACTGCACCAGCTGCATTTGTTATGGTGATCTGAAAGGGACCATTAACAATAGCTGTCTAGATGTTCCTATCAATGGCATTGATATGGACACACATACAATCCTTCCAATAGCCATAGTTTTCACCGTTGAAAACTGGAGCTCTATTGTGAGCCCCTTTAGGTCCGGAAGCCATCTTTCCAATAAGTGTTTCACGTAGCACGGAATTAACCAAGCTCTTGATGCCACTTGTTAGACGCTGGCCTAAGGATCTAGAGGGGGGGTGAATAGATCTCACAGAGTTTTTCGGAATTATTTCGAACTAAAGCGAAAGCGGTTCTGAATCGACTTGCGTCTATTCCGGACCGTTATTGTAAGGGTCGTATATGTGACAAAACCACAAGATAATTGAGATTAACGATGGAGTGATATGTTATCGAATCAATACGTTTCACAGCTGAAAATCAATTAACTTCTAAATTGACAAACTTTGGTTTGCAATGCAGTAATAATGGAATAAGCAAAAACACAAACACTTGGTGATAATGTTCAAATTGATGATGATTCAAGATGTGGTGAATTGTGATGTTTATGCAGAATCTTAATTCACAATTTTAACACTTGAATCGTTAATCAATTTTGCAATTATGACCAAATATGAACAAAACGTAAATGAAAAGATATAAGCGACAAGAACACGATATTTGTTCAGGCAGTTTGTCGATCGTCCTCGCTACGACTACGTCTGCCCCCAATTCCAAATTGAAATTGGGAAATCTTCCATTAATGTTGAAAGCAGTTTATACAAAGAAGAAAGCAAAGCGATAAACAATAAACCGAATTTGTCGATCCTTTGAATCTTCTTCCCCCTTAATCTTGAGCCAGATCAAGGTGTTCCAAGAGCTTCACTTGATCCCTTTTCTGCAGTGTCTTGAATTGCCTTGAACCCTTGTTCTTCAATCTTCACACTCAGATGGATCCTTGATGAAACCTCTTGATAAAAACCCCCAAGAATCACCTATCTTGGAGGACAAAACCCTCGGATTTTATTCACCAAAAACCCCACAAATCTTCACCCACTAGGAATCTTCAATTCCGATCCATGGACGTTATTGAACTCGATCACTAACCCTCAACTCAAGAATGATTATGTGTAACTGTGTTGGAGATGATGAAGAACGAAGATGAGAAGCCTTTGTGTATCTTTCATTCGTTGGTGTTCATTTTGCAATAATGAACCTTGGACAATATAAATGAGAGCTTATGAGTTGGAGCAGAGAAAACCAGAAATTTTGGCATTTTTGATCAATTAGGTCGACCTCTTGTAGTGCTTAGGTCGACCTAGCAGAGGTGCATTAGCTTTGAATGATATTTGCTCCCAGTTAGGTCGACCTGTTAGGGAAGTAGGTCAACCAGAATTCTCTTCAAATGCGTTTTGGGACATTTCTTCAGTTTAGGTCGACCTAGTTGATGTGTGGGTCGACCTAGCAGAAGTGTATGAAATTTTCTCCATTTTAGGTCGACCTAGGTTGACAGTAGGTCGACCTAGCTGCTGCTTTTCTGCATTCTTCTTGTTTTGCTTGTGTTGAGTCGACCTATATGCATAGTAGGTCGACCTGCTCTGTCATAAGTGACCAGTGCTTGCTTTTCTTTGATATCTTCTGCTTGTGCCTTGTTGCTTGCATGCTTGTTGAGTTTGCCATGAATCAAAAACATCTTTGTGAGTGTGATCTTGTATTCACATGAATGATCAGATTCGTGTTAGTTTATGTTTGAGCAAACCGTGGGCTATGGTGGATGATTCTGAGTGCTTTGCTTGCTGAAAAATGACTGGGTTATATTCAGTGATGTATAAGGATCGTATTTGAGTATTTAGTTTGGATTGAAATGAGCTTAAACTTAAATTTCAAATTTCTTTCAAAATTTCAAGTTGTTACAAGAATGATACAAGCATAGGATTGGTTCAGAATTCGTGTGTTTTCTCTTACTGAAGTGTTCTACTTCATTTATAAGCAATGAATGTGCTGCAAAGCTAAGCTATCTTGCATTGATGATCTATGAACCTTTGAATTTTTTAATATAAAAATCTTTGAATTCTTTGGCCATGACTTTGAATTTTCTTCACCCTCTTGCTCTAGGCCTGCTGTACCATCTCTTTGTTGCAGAAATTAAGCTACCTTGGTGACTCGAGCAAGAGACAAAAGCTTAGGATAATGATCTTGCACCATTTCTTTTTTAATTTAATTTTAAAGGTAATAAAATTAAATTAAAAAAGAAATAAAAATGTTATGGGCCCAATGTTGGTCGTGGAAGCCATCATTAGAATCATGTTTGGATCATGAAAACTTGGCCTCTTTTGGAAAAAAACATTTTTGATCAATGTTGGTTTCATGCATTTTCCCAAAAAATAGCCAACTTCAACAAGGCATATCTCCCTCAATTTTGATCATATGAAGGAGTTCTTGTACTTTTTAGAAACCTCAAGATGTCCTCTACAAGCTACTTTCGAAACTTTTTTTCATTTGGAGAAGTTATCTTGATGTTATGGCCTTTGACAAAAAAACCACTTTTTTGTTGACTTTGAAAATGACCTGTAATGTCTGAGCTCATATTTTTCAAATGGTGAATCCAATGACCATGGGATCAATTGCATTTGAAAGATAACTTAATTTCCTTCAAAACAAGCTTTGGTTGGAATTTTTTGAATGAACGAGGAGAGAGTTATGGCCAGTCAAAGTTCAGTTGACTTTTTAGGAGAAAACCCTAATTTTGAAACTTAGGGTTTTGTTGATTTTTGATCTTTTCTTGATGAAATATGATCAACCATTGAGCAAATGATGAATCTTTTGACAAAATATGGATGTTGACAAAAAATTTCATTTTTGACTGTCTGTTGACTTTCTGGTCAAACTGGTCGTCTGTTGACTGTTTGAGCTGCTGACCGTGCGTCTGAGCGAATTGAAGTTTGAAAATTTGTATGGTGGTACTTTGAGACATATGGAGGTCCATTAAATCCATTTGAGGTCTCAAAAAACTCGTTCTCCTGAAAAAAAAACAAAAACCCTAGTTAGGGACTGCTTGTGTAGGAGATAGTTAAGCGTACCTGATTTTTGTGCAGTGCTGAGTCTCTGTTGATCATGTGATTATCAGAAGACTTCTAGAACAAAAATATTGGAATTTTGAAATGCAAAAGATTGATTTTATTGATGGCACAAAACACGGAGAATCGCGCTGTCAGCGGGTTTGACTGTCAACTGGCTGTCCGAGCATTAACGTAACAGTTAAAGTGAAAATTCAATAGTTAAAGTTAATTTTTTCTTTTTGTTTTTTTTTGTTGTGTTAATGGTGAAAATTTATTTACATGAGTTGTTAGAAAAACACAAACATAATAAATAAATAAAATATACTGTACGCGAACGAAATTACCGATAATAACCTTGAAATATATTTAATGCACAGAAAAATAAATATTTAACTAGCAGAAAACACATAATATTATCTTGATAATTAAACGATAGTACGACAGATAGTACGACATTTAATACTGACAGTACAAATATTACATAATATAATGAACAATACGACAAATAAAATAAACGGTACATTATTTGAAAGCGAAAGATACGACAAACTTTAAAAATGACGATTAAAAACCCATGCTATAAATAACAACATATAGATGAACGAAAGTGTAAGCAACCCAGGTCCGCATTTTTCAGGACTATGCAGACAGAAAAAGGACATGATCACCACCAAAACAGTGATGACCATAAGAAAAAACGTATCCATCCACTTTGCCATTTTTGCCGGGGAAGAAGAGAAAATAACTATGAGGTAGAAGTTTGAGAAATGAGTTGAAATTTGATGTGAGAATATATGGAATAAATGAGAGGTATTTATAGAGTGAAAAGAAGGATAGAGACATTGGGGAATGAAGTGATTCCGTACAAAAAAGGAAAATTTGAGTGGTAGTAGGATTTGAAAGAAAGTGTATGGTAGGGTTTGAAAAGAGAGATGTATAGAATAAAGTTAGGATTTGATTTGAAAGAAAGAGATTTGAAAAGAAAGGAAGAGATTTGAAAACAATAGTATAATACAAAAATTAGTGGGAAACAAAAACTAATAATAATTTACTTGTTACCAGTGAAGTCTGAAACCCCGGACTCTGCGCCTGCAAAATTTAATTTTGTACCAATTGTGTCAGTACTATTTATCTGCAAATAAATCTCAAATAAACAGCGTGTGCGAAGTGATAAACAGTATTTGTCGTTTGCGTAAGAATAAATTCAACAGCGAACCAAAATACCGTATAAGAAATATTCTAAAAACCGAGTATTCATAAAATTAGGATATTTATGAAATAAAATCCAAGATTATATGAAACTCCCAATTTTTAGACAGAAGTCTGTTGCCTTCTTTCTGAAAAAGATGCAGGAAAATTTTGGGGTATAACAGATACGCAGCTGCCCTGTCCCAAATACCATGTACTGGTGATTTGCGTCTGAGGAGCGTATGAGGATGCTCATACGCGTATGGGAATTTTAAAAGAGGAAATTTATTCTGGTGATACGCGTATGGCAAGGCTGATACACGTATGAGGTTGTTTTTAGGCCATTTTGACCTTGGTGAAACGCGTATGATACGCGTTTGGAATAGGGCGATACGCGTATGGACTTGGGGATACGCGTATGGTCGCTGTGTGTGAAAATCCTGTTTTGTGATTCGTATTGAAAGTTCAATGATGCGTAACTTTCGATAAGTAGGCCTGTTTTGTATGCTGTTTGAGACTGTGTAAACCTTGTAATGTGATTTTGTGGTTTACTGATGATTGATTATATTGAATGATGTTAATGTATATATGAACATGCTTAATAATGATGATGATGATGATGATGATGATGACGAAATAAGTATAGATGATGCTACTCATAGAATGGAGATGATGAAAGTATGTTATATATATGTTTGCATGCATTCATAGGCATTGATGAGGGATGAATCCTAGATGATGAGAGTATTCAGTGAATGGCAGAATTCACATTGTGTGGAATTTGTGCTGGCAGGGTCGTATCTGGATGATGATAGATCGGTCGGTGGGTGATTCCCATTGATGATGTTGGTACCACATGCATAGAGTCAGTTGCATTCATTTGCATGGATTTGATAAAATGACTATATGTATACTCTTGTATTGTTTTGATGGTATGTATGTATGTTGATGGATGATCTAGATATAGTTGAGTTGGGTGAATAATATGACTGTTGATGTACTGTAATTTGTAATGCAATAATATTTGTTAATTGCGAATGAGACTCACCCTTACACTATATTTTTCAGATTGAGGATAGCGGCTTCGACTCGGTGAGAATTAGCTCATGAGTCAATGTGTCGGTTAGCGTCGGGTCATGCTCTGATAGGTGTAACACTGGGGAACGTTGTTTTAGTTTATGACATTAACTCTGTTTTGTTTATTTTATTTGAGGATTACAGCATTGACGATGTAATGCTAGTTTGATGACTTATTCCGCTGTGTAAACATGGGATCGTTTATTTATGAGTTATGTTAAGATTGTTTCTTCAGTGCATGCATGACTTGTGACCGATGCAGTTTATTTTTATTTATTAATTGTGACGCCCTTGTGCATGTTACTCTGATTTAATTTGATTAATTGCCACGAGGTTTAGAAGGGTGTTACAATAGTGGTATCAGAGCATACTCGGACGTTGTGACCAGAGTCTTAGTGTCAGTCTTTCTGTGTATGCGACTAATACGAGCTATTTGTCGATACTTTTGTTTCTGATTGGATTGTTTGTGATTAAGCAGAGCTATGGCTGGAAGGGGTGGTAGAAATGATGATGCTATTGCTGAAGCTCTAGGCATGATTGCTGGTGTGCTTGGATGAGGCGCTGTAGGAGCAGGGATTGGTGCTGATAGGCAACTGGGAATTTCCAGAGGAACAATCCTCCATTGTTCAAAGGCACGCATGATCCTGAGGGTGCTCAAAAATGGCTAAAAGAGATCGTGAGAATTTTCAGAGTTATCGATTGTGCTGAGAATCTCAAGGTGAGGTATGGCACACACATGTTGTCTGAAGAGGCTGATGACTGGTGGATGTCGACTAGAGCTGAACTAGATGCAGATGGTGTAGAGATCACTTGGGCTATATTCAAGAGGGAATTTCTGAGAAGGTATTTCCCTGAAGATGTTAGGGGCAGAAAGGAAGTGGAATTCTTGGAACTGGTCCAAGGTAATATGACGGTACCAGAATATGCTGCAAAGTTTGTGGAATTGGCGAAGTACTGTGTGCACTACAACAATGATGAAGCAAGTGAGTTCTCAAAATGTGTCAAATTTGAGAATGGCCTTCGTGATGAGATCAAGCAGGGTATCAGGTACCAGAGGATTCGGAGGTTTATTGACCTAGTGGATTGTAGCAGGATTTTCGAGGAGGACAATATCAAACTGAGGTCATCTCACTCTCGCGAGTTAGTTGACAGAAAAGGAAAGAAGCCTATGGATAGAGGTAAACCATATGGTAGAGGTAAGTCTGCTGATTGGAAGAAACCCAGTGGGGGAGATTCTAGTGCTCGTATCAGATGTTATAATTATGGTGAGGTGGGACATCGTCGAAACGAGTGTAAGAATGATCAGAAGAAGTGTTACAAGTGCGACCAGGTGGGTCATATTGCTGCTGACTGTAAGAAGAAGAGTGTGACTTGTTACAATTGTGGTGAGGAAGGTAACATTAGTCCGAATTGTACCAAGCCAAAGAAGAACCAATCGGGAGGAAAGGTTTTTGCTTTGACCGGGTCAGAGAATACTCCAGAAGACAAACTGATTAAAGATACGTGTTTCATTCATGGCACACCTTTAGTTGCCATTATTGATACTGGAGCAACGCATTCTTTTATTTCTTTGGATTGTGCTGAGAGGTTGAGTCTAGAGATATATGACATAAATGGAAGTATAGTTATTGAAACTCCTGTGTCGGGTTCAGTAACTACTTCGTCTGCATGCTTGAATTGTCTGGTTGACATTTTTGGCAGAGAATTCGGGATGGACTTAGTTGCCTTCCGTTGAAACAACTAGATGTAATCCTGGGAATGAACTGGTTAGAATTCAACCGTGTTCATATCAACTGCTTTTCGAAGACGGTAATTTTCCCTGAAGAGGTTAGCACTGATGATCTGGAAATGACAGCTAGGCAGGTGAATGAAGCTATTGGAGATGGTGCAACGTTGTATATGATGTTCGCGTTGATGAATGTAAGGGAAAAGGTAGCTAGCAGCGAATTACCTGTGGTATGTGAGTTTCCAGAAGTTTTTCCAGAAGATGTGAATGAATTACCACCGGAGAGAGAAGTAGAGTTTTCTATTGATTTAATTCCGGGAACTAGCCCAGTGTCGATGGCACCGTATCGTATGTCGTCGTCTGAGTTGGATGAACTGAAGAAGCAGTTAGAGGAATTGCTTGCGAAGAAATTCATTCGTCCTAGTGTTTCTATGTGGGGTGCGCCTATATTGTTAGTGAAGAAGAATGAAGGTTCAATGAGACTCTGTGTGGATTACAGACATTGAACAAGGTTACTATCAAGAATCGGTATCCATTGCCGATGATTGATGATTTGATGGATCAACTAGTTGGAGCATGTGTATTTAGTAAGATTGATATGAGGTTTTGGTATCACCAAATCGTGTGAAAGATGATGATATTCAGAAGACTGCTTTTAGGACAAGGTATGGACATTACGAGTATTCGGTAATGCCGTTTGGAGTTACTAATGCACCTGGTGTTTTTATGGAGTATATGAACATGATCTTTCATCCTTATCTCGATACGTTCGTGGTGGTGTTTATAGATGATATCCTAATATACTCTAAGGATGAAGAAGAACATGCTGAACATCTTAGAACGGTATTGGAACTGTTAAAAGAGAAGCAACCTTTTGCCAAACTATCGAAGTGTGAATTCTGGTTGGAAGAGGTCAGTTTTCTTGGACATGTGATTTCTAAGAATGGTATTGTTGTTGATCCTACAAAGATAGAAGTTGTGTCTCAGTGGGAAGCTTCGAAGTCAGTGTCAGAGATTCGTAGTTTTCTTGGTCTTGCAGGTTACTACAGGAAGTTCACTGAAGGATTTGTGAAGTTAGCTTTTCCATTGACTAAGTTAACCATGAAGGGTCAGGCCTTTATTTGGGATGCAAAATGTGAAGAAGGATTCCAAGAGCTGAAGAAGAGGTTAACTAGTGCTCCTATTTTGATTCTGCCGAACCCGACAGAATGATTTGTAGTTTATTGTGATGCTTCGTTAATGGGTCTGGCTGGTGTATTGATGCAAAATCAACAAGTAGTCGCTTATGCGTCGAGACAACTCAAAGTGCATGAAAGGAATTATCCGACTCATGATTTAGAGTTAGCAGCTGTAGTTTTTGTTTTGAAGTTGTGGCGGCACTATTTGTATGGTTCGAAATTCGAGGTATTCAGTGATCATAAGATTCTGAAGTATCTCTTCGATCAGAAAGAGCTGAATATGAGGCAGAGAAGGTGGTAAGAATTCCTTAAAGATTGTGATTTTGGTTTGAATTACCATCCTGGTAAGGCAAACGTCGTGGCTTATGCATTGAGTAGAAAGACTTTACATATGTCTATGCTCATGGTGAAGGAATTGGATTTGATTGAACAATTCAGAGACTTGAGTTTGGTGTGTGAAGGTACTCCTACTAGTGTTAAACTGGGTATGTTAAAGCTGACTAGTGGTATTCTTGAAGATATCAGAGAAGGTCAGAAAGATGTTGTTGAATTGATTGATAAATTGACTTTGATTAATCAAGGCAAGAATGGTGAATTCAGAGTTGATGAGAACGGTATACTGAGGTTTGGTGACCGAGTTTGTGTTCCTGATATTGATGAACTCCGAAAGAGTATTTTGCAAGAAGGACACCGTAGTGGGTTAAGCATTCATCCTGGTGCTACCAAGATGTATCATGATTTGAAAAAGTTGTTTTGGTGGCCTGGAATGAAGAAAGAAATTGCTGAGTTTGTTTATTCTTGTTTGACGTGTCAGAAGTCAAAAATTGAGCATCAGAAACCATCTGGGTTTATGCAATCGATGTTTATTCCTGAGTGGAAGTGGGATAGCATATCAATGGATTTTGTCTCGGGTTTGCCGAGAACTGTCAGAAATTGTGAAGCTATCTGGGTTGTGGTGGACAGGTTGACGAAGTCTGCGCATTTTATACCGGTGAGAATGGATTATCCAATGGAAAAGCTGGCTCAATTGTATATTGAGAAGATAGTTAATCTACATGGTATTCCTTCAAGTATCATGTCAGACAGAGATCCGAGGTTTACGTCTAAGTTTTGGGAAGGTTTGCAGAAAGCTTTGGGTACGAAGCTGAGATTGAGTTCTGCTTATCATCCGCAGACCGATGGATAGACTGAGAGGACGATTCAGTCGTTAGAGGATTTGTTAAGAGCTTGTGTGCTAGAAAAAGGAGGTGCTTGGGATAGTTATTTGCCTTTGATTGAGTTTACCTACAACAATAGTTTCCATTCGAGTATTGGTATGGCTCTGTTTGAAGCTTTGTATGGTAGGAGATGTAGGACGCCGTTATGTTGGTACGAATCTAGTGAGAGTGCTGTGATTGGACCAGAAATTGTACAACAGACTACAGAGAAGATTAAGATGATTCAAGAGAAGATGAAAGCTTCTCAAAGTCATCAGAAGAGTTATCATGACAAGAGGAGGAAAACACTTGAATTTCAAGAGGGAGATCATGTGTTTATGAGGGTTACCCCTATGACAGGAATTGGTCGGGCATTGAAGTCAAAGAAGTTGACTCCGCGTTTTATTAGACCATTCCAAATTTCAGAAAGAATGGGAGAAGTGGCATATCGTGTCGCTTTACCGCCGATGCTTGCAAACTTGCATGATGTGTTTCATGTGTCTTAGTTGAGGAAATACATTTCGGATCCGTCCCATGTGATCCAAGTAGATGATGTACAGGTGAAAGACAACTTAACAGTTGAGGCTTTACCTGTGAGAATTCAAGATCGAAGGCTGAAGTAATTGCGTGGCAAGGAAATAGCTTTAGTCAGAGTAGCTTGGGGAGGACCGGCTGAAGGAAATGTTACTTGGGAGCTAGAGAGCCAGATGAAGGATTCTTATCCAGAGCTCTTTACCTGAGGTATGTTTTTGAGGACGAAAACTCTTTTAGTGGGGGAGAGTTGTAACACCCGTATAATTTTAATATTAATTTGATTTGGAATATTGAATTAATAATTAGAATTATTAAGGTTTTTGTGAAAATAATGGTTTATGGCATTTGGGCCATGTGAGAAATAGTAAAAGAGGGGGTGTGATATAGGAAGGCCCTTTACTAATTTTATTATTATTTTTCATAAAATAATTAGAATTGGGAAGGAAAGAGGAGAACGTGAAAAGAGAGAAGTTGGAACACGAAGAACTTGAAAGAGGAACAAAGAGGAAGAGACCAAAGATCAAGAATTTGGCTAAGGTAAGGGGGGAATCTTCCAATTATCATCTCTTATTATGATTATAGATAAATAGTGTATGAATAGTTGTGTTGTTGAGTCAATTTGATTTGTATGTCAGAGTTAGGTTTTGAGTTCTAAGAATTGATTAGATTAGGGGATTTTTGATGTATGAATTGACATAGGATGATAGATTAATCCATATGAACGAATCCTGTGTATGAAAACGTGTAAATGGACTGTTTTAGACTCAAAATCGTGAACTCGTATGAGTAGAATCGAGTGAGAATTGGACTGTTACGAAACTGCAGAATTCTAGGCATTTTCTGGTTTTTCGCGTATGGAACAGTGTCATACGCGTATGGGATGAGGTCATACGCGTATGAGGGACATTCCCCAAGGGCTATACGCGTATGATACGCAGCTGCCCTGTCCCAAATACCATGTACTGGTGATTTGCGTATGAGGAGCATATGAGGATGCTCATACGCGTATGGGAATTTTAAAAGAGGAAATTTATTCTGGTGATACGCGTATGGCAAGGTTGATACGCGTATGAGGTTGTTTTTAGGCCATTTTGACCCTGGTGAAATGCTTATGATACGCGTATGGAATAGGGCGATACGCGTATGGACTTGGTGATACGCGTATGGTCGCTGTGTGTGAAAATCCTGTTTTGTGATTCGTCTGGAAAGTTCAATGATGCGTAACTTTCGATCTGTAGGCCTGTTTTGTATGTTGTTTGAGACTGTGTAAACCTTGTAATGTGATTTTGTGGTTTACTGATAATCGATTATATTGAATGATGTTAATGTATATATGAACATGCTTAATAATGATGATGATGATGATGACGTAATGAGTATAGATGATGCTACTCATAGAATGGAGATGATGATAGTATGTTATATATATATATATATATATATATATATATATATATATATATATATATATATATATATATATATATATATATATTTGCATGCATTCATAAGCATTGATGAAGGCTGAATCCTAGATGATGAGAGGATCCAGTGAATGGCAGAATTCCCATTGTGTGGAATTTGTGCTGGCAGGGCCGTATCTGGATGATGATAGATCGGTCGGTGGGTGATTCCCATTGATAATGTTGGTACCACATGCATAGAGTCAGTTGCATTCATTTGCATGGATTTGATAAAATGACAATATGTATACTCTTGTATTGTTTTGATGGTATGTATGTATGTTGATGGATGATCTGGATATAGATGAGTTGGGTGAATAATATGACTGTTGATGTACTGTTATTTGTAATGCAATAATATTTGTTAATTGCGAATGAGACTCACCCTTACACTATATTTTTCAGATTGAGGATAGCGGCTTCGACTCGGTGAGGATTAGCTCATGAGTCAATGTGTCGGTTAGCGTCGGGTCATGCTCTGATAGGTGTAACACTGGGGAACGCTGTTTTAGTTTATGACATTAACTCTGTTTTTGTTTATTTTATTTGAGGATTACAACATTGACGATGTAATGCTTATTATAATTCCACTCAGAGTGGGTTGAATATCCGGAAACGTCTGATATGAAGCTTGACTTTGTTGAGGGCAGGACTTGGCATTTAGCTGATCTCTCTGGGAACCTACCCCTAAAACTTGAACCTGATGGATAAATGAGTTGTTCTAAAATCCAAAGAGACAAAAAGTATCGGCGGCTACAAACGACCCCATGAGACCTTCTAGAACATACCAATGGGAAGGGTAGGCACCCTAAGCCGTTACGTCGAACCTATGAACCTAGAGCTTATGTGCTTATGTGTTTACGTGCTTATTATATATGTGCAATTTATATACTGTGAATGCCTTGCATTTTAATTTTTGCAGGTATTCCTACGCGTTCCCAGGCCTGCAGGGACTCTATTTCTAAGACCATTTCCTTCCCACGAAGGACACCTTCATTTATGCACGTTGATTGGCCTCCCGATGGCCATGAGACCTAGTGACTGTCATAAACGGTCGCTCCGCGCCTGCATCTATGCACTCCCTAGTTTGTGGAGATTTTCTTTTTATCTTTGTATTTTTACAACTACGTGTCCTTCCCACGAAGGATATCTTCGTTTACGCACGTTGATTGGCCTCTCGATGGCCATGAGACCTAGTGACTGTCTTGAACAGTCACCCTGTGCCTATGTCTGCGTATTCCCTAGCCTGTAGGGATTATATTTTAAGATCGCGTCCTTCCCACGAAGGACATATTTATTAACGCACGTCTATTGGCCTCTCGATGGCCATGAGATCCAATGACTGTCTTGAACGGTCACCCCGTGCTTACTCCTACGTACTCCCTAGCCTGTAGGGATTTTCTGTTATGTCCATATGTTTTGTACAACTTCGTCCTTCCCTTGAAGGACATCCTCGCTAAGTACACGTAGATTAGCCTCTCGATGGCCATGAGATCCGGTAACTGTCTTGAACGGTCACTCCATGCTTATTCCCGTGCACCCTCTAACTTGTAGGGTTTGGATTTCCATTTATACATCTTTCATCCCTAGCTTATAGGGACTTCACTTCGTCTAATATCGTCCTTAGATAGGTTTTTTTCTGCATAGAGAACCTTCCCACGAGGGAAACTTCATTGGTACAAGTCGAACAGCCTCTCGATGGCCATGAGATTTGGTGACTGTCTTGAACGATCACCAGCCGCTACCTTCTGCATATTCCCTAATCTAAGGGATTTCCATTGGCGTGTCATAACCTCTATCTTGCAAGGATTTCACTAGGGGTATCTAGTCATAAAGGGGTTCATCTATGAACATAGCAAACTTACAAGGATGCTCTATGATAACTTGGGGGCAAGGGTCAGTCCAACTGGGCAATACCCGTCTACATTGCATACAAGGAGTTATAATACAAGGAGTCTCTCGCATACGCGTGCATTTGCATTTTCATACATTTACATTCGCATCTTCGCCCGCCTCTACACTTTCCGTGCTAGCCGATTTCCCGAGACTCATGGAGAAAAAATCTAAAGGATCATAAACTATGGAGAAAGGAGAATAAAATATTAGCTTGGCCCTACAAAGGAAAGAGGGATGTCTTTCACCATGCCAGTCGCATGTCCATGCCTTATCGTAACAAGATTGTAAATACAACAAAAGTTATCATCGAGCAAGGATAAGTTCAACAAAGAAGTTCCCTTATAGATACACTCAAGGGGTATCTAGTTATAAAGGGGTTCATCTACGAACATAGAAAACTTACAAGGACGCTTTACGATAAATTGGGGGCAAGGGTCAGTCCAACTAGGGCAATACCCTGAACAAAAATGCCTATTTACAATGGAGGAAAAGCGACATATGTTAACTCCCCATCAAGGGTCAAAAGGGTCATATGTTTTCTATATCAATTTACAGACTCCGAAGATTGCAAATGGTGTGATACTATCCTTAGAAAAAGCAAAAGAGGTTCAGTCAAAGGAAACTCATGAAGTTCTGATACGACGAAAACCCACCGCTAACAATTTATTCCCGACAGGTTTGACGTGCCCAAGGAAAATTCGAGGTTACCCTTTACTTCTACAAGTCTAAGAACTAAGGAGTAAAACAAGGTCAACGGATTTGCAAAGGAGATTTTCCCTAGGATCAATATGTTTTGTCGTGCTCAGAATTTCAACCCCTACGATCGCTAAGTGTTACTCAGGATAAAAGTTGTACCTTCAGATTAGAAATTCTAATGGGATTACCATGCAGGTTTTGGAATCAATTCATTCGCTTCATTCGCGCACTTCTATTTTCAATCTCAGATTTAGGATTATTAACAAACTTAAGGGAGAAGGACGAATATAAATAACTAAGTCTCACTAAACGTATGCTTTCGAGGTAAGACCGAGCCGACGATGTACATGCATTGTTTTAATTCCTAAATAGTGGAGATATAAGGATGTTAATCCCTCGTCACCCCCTCGAGCCAGGAGTTGGAGTTTGTTTCTACTCTTCAAATTAACCTTGATTTCAACCAGGGGCAGGGTAGATTTCGATTAATTCAATGATGTATTTTGATTGTCAAGAGAATAAGTCAGTCTTAACAAAGATTGAAACAAAGGTTCAAGCAAAGGTTCAAGCATGTCTTCTTCCTCGCGTTCATCCAAGATTGAGGAAGCAATAGAGATAACATTCACAACATCACCTCCCTCAATGCATCATCCAAGATCGAGGATGTATCAAAGTTGAAGCTTACAAATCAAGGTCGACATGGCAGACACAATATTCAAAGTCCAAGGATAAAAAAAAAACGCCCGCTAAGTCAAAACGGAAAATTCCATGAAAGAAAACAAAGCGACTTAGGCAAAAATCAGGGCATCTCGATGGATCAAATTCAAAGGAATTGGTTCATGCAAAAATAAGGGATAAAAACAAAACAAAGGCGAAATACAAAAGATAATCTTGTGACTGCTAAATCATCGAAGCTTCCCATCAATGCTTGGATCTCTACCACTTTTTCATCAGTGCTTGAGTCTCTACTAAGGCTTGCGCTCAACATCTAAACTGAAACGATTCTCTTACAAACAAAGCACAATCATTGGATTAGGCGAATTCTTAGGATTTGGAGAACATCAAGGAGAAAGGGGTGGGCTGAATAAATTTTGAGCCTTATATCCGTTGTTTCTTAAACCACGAGCCAGGCCAAGTTACAACATTTAAAAGTCCTAATTGAGGCAAGGTTGACCACGAAAGCATACTAAGAAGGATTTTGTTATACTGACTCCTAAGTTTGTTAAAAATATTTCTAACCACTACGCTTCTTCAAGCATTCATTTCTAAATTATCCGTCCTAATTCATAACGGACTTCGATCCCAAAACTTGCATACACATTGCACTGGAGTTACTTCTCGAAGGGTACAACGCCATCTACAAACAAACACTTAGCACTCAAGGAGATCTCAAAATTGGTTTAATCAAAGGCGATCATTTCTGAAAAAGACCTTTGCATGGGGGGAACCACATCTAGAGGGTTCTCCTAAACAGGGGCGAAATTTCAAGGATTACAGGGGCATGCGATCAAACATCCTATTTACTACGGGCATTCTCCCTAAGGCCCAATCGACCTGGGTCACATCTCAAAGCAATCTCAAACAGGGGGCATGCCAAACATGGGAGGAATTTAAACTAAAAGGATGGAGCACTATGGATAACCCTCCATGTCCTGGAAACCAAGGGCACGCCCTTCAATCTAAACATTGAAGCACTTGTCAAGGTTATTTCTCGGGGCACTTCCCTCATGACTTGGAGATCATAAGCCTCTTTTCCCACTAAACATTGGGGCATTGGATATCAAATCCATAAAGAAAAACTCAAAAGGTTAAAGGTGTGGGGAACTTCAAAAGGTTAAAGGTATGGAGAACCTCCAAAGGTTAAAGGCGTGGTGTATTTCCAAAAACCAAACTGGGGCAAGACGCACAACAAAAGGGAAAGGCGTTCTCAAACTTTACGACCTCGAACAAATCTTTCTCCTATCTACAATCTTCAAAGTTCAAAAAACAGGTATTGGGAAATTGCGCTAGCATCCAACAACATATAACTCCCGCGAGCTATATACGCTTTGGTTATCAACAACCTATCATTGGAGCATCGTGCAAATACACGTAAGTCATGCATTACATACATTGGTCGATACATTACACCATACCTTTCTAGGTAGTCTTCTTTAAAGACAAATCTCACGATCCTTTCTAGGAACCTTTTCAGGTAGTCTTCTTTAAAACGAATTGTCATCCATTTCCGAGAACCTTTTTAGGTAGTCTTTTTTAAGACATTATTTTCTAAGAACTTTTTTAAGTAGTCTTCTCTAAGACAATCATTGCCATCTCCAAGAACCTTTTTAGGTAGTATTTTTAAAGACACCTTTTCAGCCTTTCCAGGTAGTGTTCTTTAAGACATTCCTTATCCTATCCAAGAACCTTTTTAGGTAGTCTTATTTAAGACATTTTCTTTCTAAGAACGTTTCTAGGTAGTCTTTTCTAAGACATTCATTTTCATTCCAAGAACCTTTTTAGGTAGTCTTTTTAAGACATCTTTTCAGTCTTTCCAGGTAGTCTTCTTTAAGACATTCCTTATCCTATCTAAGAACCTCTTCGGGTAGTCCTCTTTAAGACAAATGTTCATATCCATTCCGGAAACCTTTTCAGGTAGTCTTATAGAAGACATAATTTCATTCCACTCGTTACATCAATCAACATATGCATGAGCATAAGCATTATCCTATACATCAAAACATTCAAGTCATCACTCGGGTACTAAACCATACTATCCACCTGCTTCCCGGTAACCTTACCGATGATAGTAACCTTACTGTTGGTTTATTTCCAATCACCTGATTGACGTATTCCGGTAACCTTACCGATGATGGCAACCTCGCGGAGATATTCACCCCAATCACCTGATTGACGTATCCCGGTAACCTTACCGATGACAACAACCTTGCTGCTCATTTCACTCATAAAACATAATACATACGCATTACCATATACATATCATCTAGTGCATTCGCATACTACAAAAACCCAGTTTCCGACCCTCGTGTCGTGAGTTTCCAACCCTTGTGTTGTGATCAATCTATTTTTCCGACCCACATGTCGTGAGTTTCCAACCCTCGTGTTGTGATCGACACAGTTTGCAACCCTCGTGTTGTGATAGGTTTGTTTTTCGACCCTCAAGTCGTGAGTTTCCAACCCTCGTGTTGTGATAGGTGTGTTTTCCGACCCCCGAGTCTTAAATTTCCATCCATCGTGTTGTGATCGACCCAGTTTCCAACCCTCGTGTTGTGATAGGTTTGTTTTCCGACCCTCGAGTCGTGAGTTTCCAACCCTCGTGTTGTGATAGGTGTGTTTTCCGACCCTCGAGTCGTAAATTTCCAACCCTCGTGTTGTGATAGGTTTGTTTTCCGACCCTCGAGTCGTGAATATTTGGCATGCTATTTTCTCCGACCCTCGAGTCGTGAGTCTCCAAACAGGTGAATCTTTTTCATGCAGGCAAACGTGCTAGAACTATAGCAAACAATCTTCTATGCAAGTAAACTTGTCCGAACCGGGGCAAGTGGATTCCATTGGTGCAGGTGAGCTTTCTAGAGCTATAGCAAGTGATCCTTTTGGGATTACGCCAACTACGATAGTAAGTAGGTATGGCTAACTTCGACAACTTACTAGAGCTATAGTAAGTAGGCCACACCATCTACGATAAACTTGCTGAAACTACGACAGTAAGCAGATATGGCTAACTGCGATGACTTATTAGAACTATAGTAAGTGGGTTATACCATCTACGATAAGCTTACTCCAACTACGATAGCAAGTAGGTATGGCTAACTGCGACGACTTACTAGAACTATAGTAAGTGGGTCATACCATCTACGATAAACTTGCTAAAACTACGATAGTAAGCAGGTATGGCTAACTGCGACGACTTACCAGAGCTATGGTAAGTGGGCCACACCATCTACGATAAGCTTACTCCAACTATGATAGCAAGTAGGTATGGCTAACTGCGACAACTTACTAGAGCTATAGTAAGTGGGCCACACCATCTACGATAAACTTGCTGAAACTACGATAGTAAGCAGGTATGGCCGACCGCGACGACTTACTAGAACTATAGTAAGTGGGCCCTACCATCTACGATAAGCTTACTCAAACTACGATAGGGAGTGGGCATACCGACCGCGACGACTTACTAGGGCTATAGTAAGTGGGTTACCTACAAACTGCAAACCCTTGCTAGCACTATATCAAGTTAATTATCTTCTACACAACATTCATCATATTATTCCCTTGGCAGTGATCTCCTTCAAATCATCTCACTGATTAATATCACGTTAGTCCCCTGGCAGTGATATAAAGCTACGTCTCTTTGCAAATAGAGATTTATTTTCCCTAACCACAAGGTTTTTCAAAGGTTTCCTAAATTGGATTTATCACGTTAGTCCCTCGGCAGTGATCTTCTCCAAAACATCATCAATAACAAACAAGGGTTTGTTTTTCTTTTTCAAACTTACTAACATACTTCAACTAACATAACTAACAATGATGCATCATTCAATTACATACCTAACTCATACATAATGCATATACATACATCGCTCTCATTTATTTTGAGAAGCTCACAGCATCATACGTAGCATGCATCATAACGTCGCATAAAATTCAGGTCGCCTTTTTAGGCTGTGCTACGAGCAAAACACTGTGGGTCCTCTCGAAAGCATGTGCTTCGCACCCTAAAAGAAGAGGGGTATTTACCTTGGATGGCATCTTTAAGCCCATCTCCTACAGAACTTCTTCCCAACAAATGCAAATTTCAAGGCATTTCAGTGTCCAATCATCTTCTACCTTTAGATCATGATAGGCAGACGTGCCTATCTGACTCTTCGGATTTAAGAAGATTGAACAGGGGCAGTTGTCATACCCCAAACTTTTCCCTCCTCATTCTATCTTCAATAACTCGAAGTTCAAGGGTTTTCTCAAGTCAGTTTTTCCTATTCAAAATTAGGATTTGCACTTTATCGAAAGAGTTTGAGTCTCTGAAGCCTAAAATGGATCTCAAGTTACCTCATATGTCTCAAGGAATATCCATGTCAAAAGTCAAGCTTCTATTCCAAGGATCGCTCACTCAATGGCTCAGATGATCTACAGTCGACTAGTTTGACCTAAAAGTCAACTGTGGTTAAAGTACAGTCGAAACTCCTTACTTTTGGTAAACATCAAGTATTTGAGGTTGTATCCACCATTTGATCAAAGTTTGATCATAATCCATTAATAAAAAACTCAGAAATGAACAAAGTCAAAAGGTTCAAATTAGGGTTTTTTATAGGAAAAGTCAACTCAACTTTGAATGGCCATAACGTCCACATGGAGTATCAAAAATTTCCCAACCAAAGCCTATTCTGAAGGAAATTGAATTCTCTACAACTTTGTATCTCACAAGCCAAGGCCAGAAATGCATCATTTTGAAGATATGGTCAAAGAGATTATAGGTCCTCCAAAAAGGTCAACAAAAACACCTTTTAGGTCAAATCTAATAACTTGAGCATGTAAGCTATAATTAAGGTGAAACCAAAAGGAGTTATTAGAAGACTCTTTGAGCTTTCCAAAAAGTCCTAGATCATCTCCATGTGATAAAAATTGAAAGAGTTATGCTCGACAGAAGTTGGAGAAATTTTGGAAAGTGTATGAAACTCTAAATGAGCAAAACCAAACTTTTTGATAATGGGCCTATAACATTGAAGGATCCACGTGATTTGTAGCCCAAAGGAGGCCCATAAATCAATTCACCTATATTTTGCGATTTTATTTCATTTTTATTATGATATTTATTCATTTAAATTTCAAATTTAATCAAATAAAAATCATAAAATAATTATATGATTGGTACATCAAATTTTTCCCTTGATTTAATCTAATCCAAGGGATGAAATTAAAAGGGAAATTTGCACAAGATAGGATTGCCCCAATATAGTAATATTTTATGCAAAAAATCAATCAAAACATTTTCCAATTAATGAGTAATTTTTTCTTCAAGGTTTACAACCCTAATGCAACCATATATATGCTAAAAAGATTCAGAAGCGAAGGGGGGAGGATGGCAGCCAAAAATAAGGGTTCCTAAGTTCAAAAAAAATACATGAAGACTAGGGCACGATCAAAGAGAATTCTCCAGCAAGTTTTAAGCACGGCCAAACAGATATTTAACTCCCTTGGATTGCCAGGACCATGTTCCGATCATCCTTGAAGATTCAAAGCAGTCGGGACACCCCAACTCAACTTCATCGGTTTGCATATCTCTTTCTTTATGTCAAACTATTTATATATACCACATGAATAAACTCCACGCATACAAATGCATTCAGATCCATGTTGAAAGGTGTTTGGGCCATTGTTTCGAAGGTTTTCACGCATGAATCACAAAACACCATAGCTAGGGCATAAAGCATTGGTGATTCGGTTTGCAATATTTAGGCCATTACAGATCAAATCGAGGGCACTATTGAGTCTGTGGCCACTCAATTAGTGGATCTGAGCGCTTTTCTGATGTCCCTAACGTGTATTTTCTGAGTTTCATAATTTTCAGAATCCAAAGGAAAAATTCGCAGGTAATTTTGTAAGAGATCCCGCAACAAAATCCGCAGGTGCGGAGGTTGAATATGAAGACCCATGAGGTGGATATGGACAAGACGCGTGGCCCATCTTCAGTGGCCGGTCAGTGTGATTCAGAGTCCTCTTTCTCTCTCTCACGCGTGCAAGAACCCCATTCCCTAGTCAAACTTTCAGACACTCCCTCTCTCCTCCTCATTGGCTCGTTCCACCGGCTGGGCCCCAGCGCATGATTCGTTTGACATTCTCCTTTATCCATATATCTCAATATTTATTTTATTTGAAGCAAGTTATTAATAACTAACTGTGTTGGTTCACGTGGCAAGGGAAGCAAAGCTTTGTGTTGAAGAAAGGGGGTTCGAACCCCAGTATTGCCATTTTAATTTCTAAGATTTTCCTACAAGATTCAGCGCTTCCCTTCCCTGCGTGCTCACCATACGTCCTCATGTATCAGCCACAAGATCTCCTACTATCCAGATCTAACGCACACAAAGCTGAAGGTTCACCATACACCCTCAAAGGCTCCCACACAGAATTGAAGCCAGGTTCTTCTATATTATTTATCTATTTTATTTTTATATTTAGATTAAGTATTAAATGTTAGTTTTTAATTAATTTGCTTAAATTAGGATTAAGATAATAAAATAGGATTAGGCTAATGACTAGGGTTGAGGGTTTCTCCCGATTATTTGATTATTTCGACTATTCGATTTAATTGATTTAATTATTTCAATTACAAAAATCACAAAAAACCTAGAAAGGTTATCCATGCATTAGGGTTTGCCCAATCCCACTGCCATTTGGCAAAACATTAATCATCAATCAATTTTCTCCTTAATCCGACTATACCTATTAGTCGCATTGACGAGAAATAATCTTAATTGATTTAATTTACTTGTTAATATAAATTTAATTAATTCTAAGGCGTACAACCTTGTGCCCGAACTACGTTGACTCTGATTCTCCCTAAGGAGATACGTAGGCACTTGGATAAACAAGGCGAGTCTCCTTCCTCAAAATTCTAATCAGGTTCAAATCTTGCCATTCCCCTATATAACTTTCTGTCACCTTTCTTTATTTTAGCCATAAACCTTTATCTTAAGATGCCAACCTTAGGAAAGGGTTAAGGGTGCCTAACACCTTCCCTTAACCTGATTATAATAATCTTACCCTGAATCTTTAAACTACGTAGGGTTTCCTATTCGCCTGGGTAGAATAGGTGGCGACTCTAAAACCTTTATTTTTAGGGCAGGTTGCTACAATCATTACTACGCCCGGTCCAATTCCATATTCCTGTGACAAGGCTATTCATTTGAATTATGGTGTCGATGTTTATATTCATGGTGTCAAGCAAGAACCTGTGAATGGTGAAATTACTAATCCCGATGTCGATAATATCATTGGGACTAGTAAGATCACCCGAAGTGGAAGGATTTTCTCCCTAGAAATCTCTCTGAAGACTGTTATTACTCCAATGGGTATCCCTGCTACCGAGCCAACCACTGAGGCTGGGAGAAATGAAAAGGTGATTGCGCGTGCCCAAGCCAAAGAATTGAAAGAAACTACTCCAGAGGCATCCAAAGAAGAGATAGAGGAAGTGCTAAAGATTATCCGAAAAAAGTGATTACAATATTGTTGAGAAATTAGGGCAGACCTCCTCTAAAATCTCCATGCTAGCTTTGCTATTTTCCTTCAAAATTGACGCCAACGCTTTGATCCTCCCATGTTTTGCAAGAAACTTCTGCTAATCAGTTTGAAAATTGTGTTGCTAGCCTAATCACCGACAACGGGTTAGGATTTTTTGATGTTGACTTAACTCCCACAGGAAGAAATCATAACAAGGCCCTGCATGTCTCCGTCGAATGCTGGGGCACTACTTTAGCCCATGTATTGGTATATACAGGTTCTTCCTTGAATGTCCTTTCAAAAGGGGCTCTAGATAAGCTTGACTGTGAAGGGTTCGTGCTAAAACCAAGTAATATTGTGGTGAGAGCTTTTGACGGTTCTAAATGAATGGTTCACGAAGAAGTTAATATCCCGATCAAGGTGGGCTCCCAAGTCTTTGAATACACCTTTTATGTGATGGACATTCGTCCGGCTTATTCTTGTTTACTGGGATGTCGTTGGATTCATGGGGCAGGCGGTGTCACTTCTACCTTGAACCAAATGTTGAAGTATCATATGAATAAGAAAATTGTTACAGTTCATGGTGAAGATGAGTATATGGTAAGCCATTTGAATTCCTTCATATACGTTGAGATGGATGGCGAATTTACTAAAACTCCATGGCAAAATTTTGAGAAAATTCCCCTGACAATTGTCGTTGCTAAAACTACCACTCCTACTGCTACTCCAGAAGTCACCAGGGATCCATTGAAAATGGCTTCTCTAAAAGACGCTAAGGCTATAGTTGAAGAAGGGGCTCAGAAAGTTGTTTGTCGTGCTCGTGCCAGAGGATCGCCTTTCCACATCAGTGACGACAGAGTCAATGTTATAGGAGATGATGACAATGACTCTGACATAGATAATTGGACGGCTAAAGACTTTATACCAATCTCCTTTAGTCACGAGTAACTGCTTTTTGTTATATTACTATTAAGTTTTGGTTATGTAATTTGAACAATGAAACTTTTTAGCCTTGTGTCTTGCCCGAGACACAATGGTCCATTTGTTAGGGTTATCATTTCATCACATATTCCCATTCAATAAATCGTTGGATGTTTCGCATTCAAATTTTGCGCTCTTTGTCTTTCTTTTACTTTATTGCTCAAAATAGCTATGTGTTCTTACACACACCCACGTAACGAATTGCATATCTGCGTCCACTTTGGATCTTATCGATAACAATTTTGTTATTGTAAATTATGACTTTGAAAATCCAATCTATCAAGCCGAGGATGAAGGTGAAGAGGATTATGAAGTGCTTGGAGAACTTGCAAGACTATTACAGCAAGAAGAAAGAGCCATACAGCCGCACGAAGAGCCAGTCGAGGTTGTGAATCTAGGTACTAAAGAGGACAAGAGAGAAATCAAGATAGGAGCCGATTTAGACAATAGTGGCAAGAATATGTTAGTCCAAATGTTACATGACTATGTCGAGATCATTGTCGGGTCTTACGAAGATCCCGCAAAGGTTAAAGCTATTCAAGAGATGCCCGCTCCATGTACTAGGAAGGAAGTCAGGGATTTCTTAGGGCGTTTGAACTACATTTCAAGATTTATTTCTCGTTCCACCGCTACTTGTGAGCCGATATTTAAGTTACTAAAAAAGATCAAGTAGTGAAGTGGAAGGACGGCTGCCAGATAGCCTTTGACGAGATCGAGGAGTACTTACAAGAACCTCTGATTCTGATGCCACCAGTTGAAGGAAGACCTCTAATCATGTACCTAACAGTGTTATAGAATTCAATGGGGTGTGTGTTGGGGCAACATGACGAGTCTGGTCGAAAAGAGCATGCAATATACTACCTTAGCAACATGTTTACAGACTGTGAAACAAGATATTCACTGCTTGAGAAAACTTGATGCGCTTTGTCATGGGCTGCTCGCCGACTAAGATTGTATATGTTGACTCGTAGTACCTTATTGATCTCTAAGATAAATCCTGTCAAACACATATTTGAGAAACCTGCTCTCTCCAAAAGAATAGCAAGATGGTAGATGGCTTTGACAGAGTATGATATTCAGTACGCACCTCAACAGGGGCAACCCCTTTCTCTCTGGTCTATGGTATGGAGGCAGTCTTACCAGTGGAAGTTCAGATTCCTTCTCTAAGGATCATGAAAGATGCAGAGCTAGATGAAGATGAATGGATTGTTAATGCCTTGATTTATGTGATTGGCATTTATGTTTGGCTAAAGAATAGTAGCAGTAATATGTAATAGGATCTATAGAACTTGCAAATATAAACAAATACAAAATAGGTACAACACCAAGACGTTCTATGGAATGTTAAGACATGTTTTGTGACATCATGTCTTATGTGATATTGCGTCTACTGAAGCTTGAATGTGAAGACTCAATATGTAATTAAGAGATGCAGAATATTCTATGGAATATTATGCAATCCTATGTGGCGCAGATTTAAAGGTCAAAAGAATCAAGTCATAATATTGAAGTTTATATAGTTCCTAAGTATAGAGACAATTTAGGAAACTTATGATTAAAGACATTTCTTTTAACAGAAGATTTCTACTGATTTCTAACAGCAAATAAAGATGTGATTGTAGGCCAAAGTCCAGTTGGAAATAGGTTATAAATAGAAAGTTTGTAACCTAGTTTAAGAGTGAAAAATTGTGTATTGAAAATATGTAGTTTTTTGGGTTTGTCAAGGTAGACCACCCAAGTTGTGGGATGGATTCCATGTTCTCACTCGAAACTTGTAGTTAAGAGTTGAGTGTTTTTTTTCTTGATTGAAGCTTTTAAGCTAGATCAAGTACGTTTTTCGTATTTTTGTTTAAATAGTTGTTACATGGTTGTAAAAGTTAGGTATCACTAGGGAGTGAGCAGAGAATCTCTTGTCTTAGATGGAGTTTTAAGATAAAGGTTGCATTGGGTAGTGACTAGGTAAACCAGAGGTTGTTTATCTGTAAACCAGAGGTTGTTTACATAAAATAGTACTATTGCTAGTGGAATCTTCTTCCTGGCTGGGTAGCCCCCAGAGTAGGTAGTTAGACCAAACTGGGTTAACAATTATGTTGTGTTTTTTCTGTTGTTTTCCTGCACTGTTATTTGTACTCCTACCTTGTCTATTTTATAATGTCAGATCAAATGTCAAGACATCCTTATATGACATCTTAGTCTGCTGTCACCAGAATTTCAATCGGTATCAGAGCAGGCATCCTGTCTGTTTATGGATGAGATCCATGGGGGATACTTTCTAGTTGTGTACATGGTAGAAAATTTTTGAACAAGGAATGTTCATATTGTATGGTCCCTTAAAGTGGAGGATGGACCTATTTGTGGAAGATTAGACCAACCTGGAAGAAGAATGAAGAGTCTGGCCTTAACACATAGATGGAAGTTATCAAAACCTTCATGCGGGAGTGAAGACATTGATAAGGTAATCCTTGTGTTTATGTGATACCATGTGGTTAGGATTTTTGGTGGGTCTATGTTGTTTCTTGTTGAAGAAGCAATCAGCTTGTAGAGTTGATTTATTCTCAATCCCTAAGTGTCATGCTTACAATAAAATTGGAGAGCAAGCATTGTGAATTCTGTTGAAGAATGGCTATTTTCCGCTGCTTAGCCTCTGATACAAACCCTGTATTAAAGGATAATCCTAGGGTATTTAACAGAATGTATGGCAGAACCTTACAGCTATAATTAAAGTGTCAAAGATACTTGAGTAATCTCTCAAGTCCACTCATAATGGCATGGTTTATTAGAGATGATGAATGCCAACTGATCAATGATATTCATAGTCATCTGCAGGTGTGAACCTTGAAGAGTTTCAAGGCTGGAGTGTTCCTTGAAGGAGGAACAGATATCCTACTGGATGTTGGGACATTAGTACTGGTACGCAGCTACCAATTGAAGAACAGATGTTATGGTGCTAAACTAATGTAGTGTGAGTACAATGGTTTGGAACCTACTCCTGACCTAGAAGAGTAGACATTTGATTATAAGTTGATCAGGACACAATCAACATGTACTTCTACTCCAAATCTTAATTTATGGGAGTTTAGAAATAAAAGCTCAGTGCTAAAGAAAACTCGTGAAGGTATTCCTTTCAGATCCTTTATTTTTAAATCAAGATAAACTTATATCTGGTATCTTCTTCTGATCAAAGGAACCGGATATGTGGATTTTCATTCATAACCATAGAGCAGTTGTTGGAGCTGAATAATGTGTCTCAACAACAGTGAAATATGGTCACGAATGTTGAAAGGCCTAGTTGTTATCCAGAAAGGGTAGTGTTATTTAGAATCAAGGAAGTCAAATGTCTCAGAAGAATCTGACTAATTCAGTGTTATGCCATAACTGAGTCTGTTCCAGAAACCTAAATGAGGGAATCTCCTCTATAGGCACAGACTATGGCATCCATCATCTCAAAATCAGAATGAAAGTCTGAAGAAAAGCTTATTGAGATGTTGGCTATTCTATTCCTTGATATGTCTGGATGTTGCTGATAATTACACTCTATTGTTTCCACCCCAAGTGCTATGAATTATATGTTAGAGATGTTAACCAAGAACCATGAAGGATGACGTCATATCAGATGTTACAACGTCATCTCAAGATCTTCAGTTCTTTTTTTTTTGAAGTGTTTATTGTTAAAGGTAAGCAAGGAGGTGATCAGTCAGAATATTCTAGTGTGAGTAGTAAATTCCAACAGACTGATTGATAAGTACTTTGACAAGAGATTTAGTACTTATTGGGTGTAGAACTTGGATGCAAGACTCTGATGAAGAAATCAGTCAAGATGAACTAGTGCGAGTAGTAAATCTTACTAAGTAACCAATGAGTACTTTGACGGGAGACTTGGTACTTATTAGATGAGAAGCCCGAATACAAGTTTCAGTTGTGTATTCAAGGACTAGTGTGAACTAAATGTTAATGCTCACTGTTATCTTCACAAGTTTAAGAAGTTTGGCAATGGTATCTGGTAAAGCATACTGATACTATTAAATATCTTGATGGGAGATAGATATTTACAACAACTGTATGAAGAGAAGAAGTATGTGATGAAGAAAAATCACTACATGAAAATACATCATCACTACTGTTGAAGACACCAGAGAGATAAGGTTCAAACTTATCTGCTGAAGTTTGATTTATGGTTATACAATTATAGTTTTTTCTACTTCAAGTTGCAGAGTATGGCAATCTGAATCTTGTATAGAAAGCGAACTGAAGACTCTAAATTTGGAAACTGTGAAAATTCCAAATGAAGGGTGCTTCAAGGACGAACATCAAAGATGTCCTAAATTTGTATATCTCAGGGGGAGTAAGAGAGTATGAAGATCATCAAGGACAATGCTATTCTGCTTCTACTCATATGGAAAGTTTTTCAAAAACTAATCTCTTAAAGCCAGAAGAACAATGTCAAACAATAAGTCAGGACATAACTCAGGACATGTTTTATCCTTGAAGACTAGCAAGGATAGTTCTCAAACTGTTCATCTAAAAACATATATTGATGGTGTGTATCACTTGCTCTTACTTAGTGCATGTTCCAACCAATACATAAATTCACCTGGTGCAGTCTTTTTTTCAAATAACATCTCTTGATCAAGACATTTGTTACAATCTAGGTATGTTATTTCCAATTTCTCAGGTTTTTAGAGTAATTTCTTTCCTTTCTTTTCTTTACTTTTTATTCTTCTCATGAGTCTTATTTGAGTCTCTCATTTCTTTCTTTCGGATATGGGTAAATTTAGAGTCTATTTAGGTTATGTTTGTCAACTTGTGACAAACATAGGGAATAAAGGTAGTGTTCAGACATTGTTAAGTCTGAGTTCTTTGCAGTTGCTTGTGCAGAGATATTGAATAGGTTGTCTATTCTAAGTCAGTTTGTCTTACTGTTTTGAGTCTTGTTTTCGAGTCATGAACACAAATTGTGTTTTGTGTTCTAAGTCATCCAATATAGAGATATGTTATCTCTATAGTTAGTCTGAGTAATTGAGTCCTGTTTAGAATCATGAACACTGATTGTCTCGGGTTCTAAGTCATCCCATGTAAAGGTCTGGTTATCTATGCTTGTAAATAGATGGTTCAAGTGAGTATGTCTTTTAGTTGAGTCAGTTCTTAATTTAAGGGGGAGAAAGCTGATCAAAGAGTATACTGCTGCAAACATTAAAATCTTGTGGAGAAATAATATATTTTCTCAGAACTAAGGCATATGTACTTTGCTTGGATGTCCCAAGGGATGTTAGAACATCATCTCCATAAGTTTTATTAACTCCTCAGTCAAGTAGGTGGTGTATATCCAGAATGAATTCAAGGTCAAGCCTCTGATATAATCTGGAATGTGTTGGCTGCTTCAGCAAGTACTACAAGTGTGATGAAGAAGGATGTCAAATCAATGTCATACCTTATGTAAGAAGTATGAACATTTTGATTCATAGACTGTGCTTAGAATTTTTTTTGATGTGAAGCTGGTGTCCGACATGATGTTACAACATCATTGCTTGTTATTTTCCTGGAAGAATGTCTAGAATTGTGCATATGAAGGTTGAAAAAGCAACATTATTGTCTAAAGAGGCAGTTTTGACATAATGTGGATGAGAATGGGCAGATTCTGATCTAGGTGTCATGGTAAATACATTACTACTATCATGGTGAAGTCTTCAAGTGTTTGATGTTAGACAGTATGAGCTGATGGTTAAAGATAAGATGTCACTTTGAAGGGGAGTGTCTTGTATCTTCTTACTCATGTACATCAGCAGATGTGTAGCTGTAGTGTGATGAAAAATAGCATGTTGTGACATTTGACTATTATGTGTGAGTAACATGTGTGTCTTGTCATAAAGAGCAATAATGCAAAAATGAATGTGTTCAGCAGGTTAGTTGAACAGAGAGTGAGCTCTTGAAAACTTGAATATGCGTCTTATGTTTTCCATTCATTAACTCAGATTTTTCCTTGAAGAAACACACATTATCATATATAGGAGGAGTTGCCTCTTGTTTTAAGATGAGGCTCTACTTGAGTGTTCTCTTGGTCAGAGATGTTCTAGCATCATGTACATTTTGTCTGAGTCTACCTACTAAGGCTGAGCCATCAGAACAGTCACATGAAGGAGAAGATAAGCTATATATTTGAGGGGGAGCAACTTTCCATTTGGTAATAATTGGTTTTAGAACAGTTGGGTTCATGTGCCCATGACAGGGGGAGTTAGTAGAGTTGTTGGGAGTAAGCTTAGTCTGTGTGCATGAGTAGTAAAAAGGTGGCAATTTCTGACAGGATGTCATGACATGTTTAAGGACATCGTATCTGATGAGGCAAACAAGGAAATTTTCTTTGACGTTATCTATACACATCAATGGATGGTGTAAAGTATATCTGCTGACAATGCATGTGTTGGTTTTAAAGAGATAACTCATTCTAAAAGAAATAGTTAAGAATTGCTTTGGAAGGAGTAGTTGTTTTTTAGGGATGTTTCCTAATAACAAATTTGACCATAGACCAAGGCCAAGACTCTCGTTAACTCCTATGCTCTCAAATGGCTATATTAAGAAGTCATTTCTCTTCTCCAGTCAGAACAGATTCGTGTATCAATTTCCACAGCCACTATGTCTTTCTTGTGTGTTCAAATTATCTGTGTCTGGGTTTGGTTCTGTGATGGGTTTCTATTCCAAGCTCTGGCCAGAAAAGGTGAAACAATGGCTAGGGATATTATTCTCTTCTGTTATGTATTTTTATGTAAGATCATCAAAAGTGTTCCATCAAATACAGTGTCATGTATAGGATGTATTGTAGTTGTGATTTGTGATCTGAGTTATGAACACAATTGTGATTTGTGTTCTGAGTTACGAAAAATGGTGGTAGGAATGCATTCAAGTTCCTTCTTAGAATTCAAGCTAGGATTTGGTTTCTAGTTGAAGACTGAGTAAGGGTTCTCTTATGCCACCATTGGTCCTCAGTGATAAGAACTGGTGCTTGCGCTAGGGGCTTCTCTCCAATATTTTTCCTTATGTACACCTCAAGCCATGAAGATGTTCCACTGCATATTATGACATCGGTGCTATCTTTGTCATATTATGGATAAAAAGGGGGAGAATTCACCGAAACTATTCTGAAGTCCACTACTGTCAAAAGAAACAAAGGATTATTTAAAGACAGTATGGATTGAAGATGTTATGATATGGTGAAGAACAAATGAGATTGAAGACCGATTATGAGAATGTAAAAGATATGTTCTTCTGAAGGTTGTAGTTTTTGTCTTTGTTGTCTTGAAAGTTTAAGCGCATGTTTTTGTTGTTTTACTGCGATTTAATGTATAAGTTTTAGCCAAAATAAGCCAAAGGGGGGATTATTAATGCCTTGATTTATGTGATTGGCATTTATGTTTTGCTAAAACATAGTAGCAGCAATATGTAATAGGATCTATAGAACTTGCAAATATAAACAAATACAAAACAGGTACAACAGCAAGATGTTCTATGGAATGTTAAGACATGTTCTGTAACATCATGTCTTATCTGATACTGCGCCTGCTGAAGTTGGAATGTGAAGATTCAATATGTAATTAACAGATCCAGAATTTTCTATGGAATATTATGCAATCCTATGTGGCGTAAATTTAAAGGTCAAAAGAATCAAGTGAGAATATTGAAGATTATATAGTTTTTAAGTAGACAATTTAGGAAACATATGATTAAAGACCTTTCTTTTAGCAGAAGATTTCTGCTGATTTGTAACAGCATATAAAGGTGTGATTGTAGGCCCAAGTCCAGTTGGGAATATGTTATAAATAGAAAGCTTTGTAACCTAGTTTAAGAGAGAAAACGGTGTATTGAAAAGATGTAGTTTTTAGGGTTTGTCAAGGTAGACCACCCGAGTTGTGGGATTGCTGCCATGTTCTCACTCGAAACCTGTAGGTAAGAGTTGAGTGTTTTTTTTCTTGATTGAAGCTTTTAAGCTAGATCAAGTACTTTTTACCTTTTTTTTGTTTAAGTAGCTGTTACAGGGTTGTAACAGTTAGGTATCACTAGGGAGTGAGCAGAGGTTCTCGTCTTAGATGGAGTTCTAAGATAAAGGTTGCATTGGGTAGTGACTAGGTAAACCAGAGGTTGTTTACATAAAATAGTACTAATGATAGTGGAATCTTCTTCCTGGCTTGTAGCCCCCATAGTAGGTAATTAAACCAAACTGGGTTAACAATTTTGTTGTGTTTTTTCTGTTGTTTTCCTGCACTATTATTTGTACTCCTACCTTGTCTATTTTATAATGTTAGATCAGATGTCAAGACATCCTTATATGACATATGAGTCTGCTGTCACTAGAATTTCAGATTCAGACTTGACTTTAGCAGATGAACCTGATCGACGAAAAAGGCATGTAGGTGTTTGTCATGGCCAGATATACCAGAAGTCTATGACCAAATCATTTAACAAGAAAGTCAAGCACCGGGTGTACCAGACCGGTGATTTGGTAATAAAGCGTATTATCCTTCTACAAGGTGATCCCAGGGGAAAATGGACTCCAACGAACAAAGGGCCATTTTTAATCAAGAAAATATTCTCTAGCTGAGCCATGATGCTTATACTATGGATGGCGAAGATTTTCCGCACCCTCAGAACGCGGACATAGTCAAAAATATTACGCGTAAAGAGACCCGCTAAGTTGACAAGCCTAGGCAAAAATAAGGGCATCCTGGTGAACCAAAAGGGTTATGGCAAAAATTAGGGATATATATAAAAAAAATTGTACACCCGGCAAGTCGAAAACCTGAAAAAGGCGGCTTGGGCAAAAAAGAGTATCGCGGTGGACTGAAAACCTAAAAAAGGGGTCCAGGCAAAAGTTATGGATAAAAGGGTACGACTATGTCCTGTTGGATCACCTATTTGCTTCCAACAAGCTTTATCACCAACCATCAATTCGAAAAGCACCGGGCACTTCAATCACCTTCTTCCGACAGCAAGGGATGAGATGCTTGAAGACATAGGGGCAATGGCAGAGTTGAAACTTGATGGGATCATTCCACATAATTGTTTTTCTTTGTTTATCACTTTGTACTTTTTCAATTTTTACGACAATTTCCTCTTACTAGGATTTCTATCTCCTTGTACAAAACCTGGCTATTTATAGGCTGATTTTCAAAATCAATACAAGTTTATTTTCAAATTTAAATTTGTTTTACTTTCCTTGTTTTGTGTGCACAAACGTCCAATGGTTACTTTGAATGAACATATGCATTTGAATATGATTGATGTTTACCAAAATGCATAAAAAAAACAGGATTAGCATTTACGAAAGACTCTAGGAGTTGGTATAATGTTCAAGTTATCCGTAAATCCCCATAGAGGCAGTTTCAGGGAAATATCCCCACAAATTAACCTCCATGGAACTATTTCAACACAATTATCCCCAACAGAGATATAGTCCCCAGCGGGTCTAAGATACTCTCAAGCAGTAATTGGTATAGCGTCCAGCCATGGATATGTGTATCCCCTAGAAGACAATGGAGTTAATCATTTCCCCCAGCATATTGCAGAAACTTCCTCGGCGCAGTCTATGAAGTTCCACCCCTCATCAGAGATTATTTCCTCAAAGCAGTCTACTGGATTTTAATTCCCCAGCGGAGTTTATTTCTCAAACATTGCAAATTCTCCGGTAGAATTCTTCCCTCCAACAGAGTTTCAAGGTTGTCATCCCCAGTAGGTTGAGACTCGTATCTAAAACTTGGTCTGATAGCACATCAGAAGGAATGTCCATCTCTTTTTATCCTCATTCGAGATACATAAGAATCAAATTTCTTCAAAAAGAATGACGGATGACCAACTCTACATGAGCACTTTCATCTCCAAGCAGAAGTCGAAGATCCCTAGCCGAGTATCCTCAAATTGAAAGCGGGAATCTCCAACAAAGTTGTTCTAAACAAAATTTGAAGACTAGTATTCGCCATTCCCAATGACAGTCAAGGATTTATTTTCCCCAGTCAGACATTACTACACGAAACTACTGCTATCTTCAGCAACATTTTGCATTTATACATCATCTACAAAACATCATGGCATACGCATACTTAAATGCATATAACCTTCTTATTGATTTTGAGAGCATCACCACGCAATTCATGCATCATGACAATGCATAAAACGAACTTTGTTATTTTTCAGGTTAATTCACAAACAGCCAAATGTCATCAACAGGTCCCCCAGATACAATCAAGACAGAGATTCATTCTGACAAGCAGTTCCATTAGACATTCAGTTTGACGAGCATTGCCTGCAGGCTCTACACCCTAAAGAGCATTTCCTTCTTATCACGTTGGTCTCAGGTAGTGATATCTACGTCTTTCGCTTTGTTACGTTAGTCCCTGAGCAGTAACAAAAGCCCCTTCAATCACGTTGGTCCCCTGGCAGTGATATGTATCTTTCACTTTGTTACGTTGTTCCCTGAGCAGTAACAAGCTACCTTCAATCACTTCATTCCCCTGGTAGTGATATGATTGTTTACATATGCTAGTCCCCTGGCAGTGATATGATTGGTTATCCATGTTAGTCCCCTGGCAGTGATATGTATCAATCAACGTCTTTCACTTTGTTACAATGGTCCCTGAGCAGTAACAGGTTACCTTCAATCACCTTAGTCCCCTGGCAGTGATTTCCTTCAGGTCTCCATCCTTAAAAGCATGTCCTTCAGGTCTCCATCCTGATTAGCATCTCTTTCAGGTCTCCATCCTAAAAAGCATCTCCTTTAGACACTTACTCTGAAAAGCATAACCTTTGGATGGCATCTGTAATCCCATCTCCGACAACGCTATGTCACTTCTCGAAATGGCATCTTTTAGCCCATTCAAGCAATAGAATCAACCAACAGCGTCACTTTGTGCATCCACGAGTGCAAATTTCTAGGCACTTAAGTGTTCAATCCTCTTCCACCTTCAGATCATGAATGGCAAAGATGTTAATCTATCTCTTTAGGTTTAAGAAGATTGAACAGGGGTAGCTGTTGAACCCCAAAAATTTTCCACCATCTTCAAATACTTAAAATTATTTCGAAACTGGATTTTTATAAAAATCTTGGGGTCATTTACATTGACATTGACATCTTGAATTTTATAAATATTCGATTTAAAGCCTATTTTAAAATATAATAGTTTACTCTTAAATTATTTATATTTTAATAAATAGAAAAATATTTGCCTATGCTTCATACACCTTCAATTGGCTTTTTATTTCAAATAAGTGACATAGCCTAGTTGGTAAGAATTTGAAAGTAAGGCTTGAGAAGTATAAGGGAAACTCCTGTCCTCAGGCACATCTGGTGATGTATGTAAGAAAGATGTCCATTCACACTGATGATCAGCGTCTGTTGATCCATTATTTCCAAGACAGTTTGACTGGAGCTGCTTCTAAGTGGTATATGGGCCTTGATAACACCCATATTCGCACTTTTAATGATCTAGTTGAGGCGTTTGTTAAGCAATACAAGTACAATGTGGACATGGCTCCCGATCGAGATCAGCTAAGAGCTATGATGCAGAAAGAAAAGGAATCCTTTATGGAATATGCTCAGAGATGGCGTGAAGTAGCCGCCCAAGTGATTCCTCCGATGGAGGAGAAAGAGATGACTAAGATTTTCCTGAAGACTCTTGGCCCATTTTACTATGAAAGTATGATTGCAAGCATTCCTGTAGGCTTCACTGAAATGATGGGCATGGGTGTCAGGCTTGAAGAAGCTGTAAGAGAAGGTCGTCTGGTTCAGAATGACAATCCGTCTGGTAGTGCAAAGAAGTATGGATCTTCTTTCCAGAAGAAGAAGGAATCAGATGCTAATGATGTTTCTTACGGAAGGAATAGTCGATCTAGAAGTTAACCTTAACAAGTGACGTCAGTAACTCCCATTATGAATTCAGCTCCTGTGTCTCCTGCTAATCAACAGCCAGCAAGACGCAATTTGTATCCTCGAATTAATTTTGATCTTAGTCCTATGACCTACATAGAATTGTATCATGCTTTCATTCATAAGAATTTGGTTCAAACAAGGTCACCGCCTCCTGTTTCAGAGAAGCTCCCTTAGTGGTACAAAGCTGACGCTACTTGTGCTTTTCATTAAAATGCCCCTGGGCATGACCTAGAGAATTGATGGCCTCTAAAGAATGAATTTCAGAGATTAGTTTGTTCTGGTATGCTCTCGCTACGTGATATTGGTCCGAATGTGCAGAATAATCCCTTTCCTCCTCATGAAGCGTCTACTGTGAATATGGTCTATGGATGTCCTAGGAAGTATCAGATCTATCGTGTGCAACACATTAGAGGATCGTTGGTAGAAATGCACACCACTCTGTGTGAATATAGTCATTATGAGCATAATCATGCTGCTTGTAGAATTTGTTCAGTCAAATCTCGAGTATGTTATGTTGTGAGAAGAGATTTGCAAGAGATGTTAGATCAAGGGCTCATTGAGATTCTTAGAGACAGATATGAAGATGATGTTGTTAAAACAAGATTGAGAATCCTTGTTCAGAATCTAGTTTTGATGATAACAAACATATATTTTGTAAATAACAATTTTATTACTAAAGGTTTCATTTAGTGTGCATATATTATGTTATAAATCTTATACATGATTCATTAGATAAAGAGTACAGATCAGAAGCAAAACATCAATCATCAGATGTTCTAATTAAGAACACGTCAAATAAGCCAAAGACCACAGATCAAAGACAAGAGAAGCAACAACCGGAGACAAGACCACTCAGAAGAACAAGAAATATAAATGCTTACATACAACAAGCACATAATCAGAAAATTACATCAGACAAGCCTCAAGGAATTACAAAGAATTATCTGATACATGAAGTCTCGGTACAACAAGAATAGAAGATCAGAAATTCTGATGTTGTAACGCATAAACTCAACAATTGAAGACAGAAGATCAAGCCATCACAAGAAACATCATCGTCCACAACAACATCTACAAAAGACACTCAGCAGTCAGAAGATTCAAAGTCCTTTACAACTAGCATTTATCAGAAGAAGAGACAAACGCACGACATCTATTCTTGTTCTATAAAGTTCAAGAAGACGAGCTATCATATAAAAACAATCTTGAAAGAGAAAAACATAGTCTCAGAATCTAAGGGAGAACCGTTACAAACATCATTATTAGCAAAACGGTTACAACAATTAAATGGGACAACTCCCAATGTTGATTGAAGAAGCAACCCACATGCAGCGTGTTTGGAAGACAAGCTAAACCATAGAAGCACGCCGTCAACTGTAATCATCTTGTTAAAGATAAAGGTCTACAAGAGAATGAAACTTGTCATTAAAGGATCATATGAAATAGAGCATTCAAAGCAAATCTTCAGACAAGTCTCAACGGCTCTATTCCAACGGTAGCATGTCAAGCTATAAATAGATCAAACTTCAAACTTGAAAGGAAGTAACTAGTGAGTATATCCACTATGCATCTACAGAGCACAACAAACGAAAGATCCTGAGAATTTGTTGAGAGTGTAGAGCATGAGAGCTTAAACGAAGAAATATAAGACCATGCTTCAGAAGTCATAGAAAGAGGCACCACATACTCAGTATGTAATGATACAAAATAGTATTGTTATACACGAATCATAAGTCTATATGAAGAAAAGACTCCAGTAGAGAAAATGCTGCATGTAATGGAGATTCATTTGAAAGGAGCAATGAGTGAAAAAGAATGCAAATATTAAATCATAATTCACTTTACATTAGAGTGTCTTAATAGAATTACATACACTAAGTTGATGCTCAATAGTGTAATAATTATATCTGAGATCATCAAATTGTTGAATGCTTTCCAGAGACAATAAGATCAGCAGTAGTAGACAAAGATCAATTCAAGGAGGAATTAAAAATAGAGTTGTTGCTCTGAACCTGCATTCAGAAAAAATAAAGATCAAATCAGAAGCAATCCACAATAGAGGTGTAGCTCTTAATCAGCTTAAGAAAATATGAAGACGAAGATCAGCTTGAAGAAGCACTCAACATATGGAGCTGAAGCTCTTACTCTGCTTACCACCAAGAAGCAAAGATCTCGTCCAGAAGTTGTAGACAATAAGACTGCAAGACATTATGTTTCTTGTATTTAAATGTAAAACACATAGAGTTGTTGCTCGTAGTGTGTTATATCTTAGAAACTTCTAATAGGATGTTTAGACACCAGAAGTGACTTCAAGTCAATGTGTCATAAACATATGTACTTAAGAATAGTAGAAATTTGCTTGAATAAGAAATACTCATGTAATCTCCAGAAGATGCCTTGAGCGACCAGTTACGGTCAGAAGCTTAAGAAGACAATTGGCTGCGGTCATTGTGGAAATATCTTGGAGACCAAGTGAAGGTCAGGAGTCCAGGAGTCAATGGATGTTATATCTCTTGGAGATCACTGAATAGTCCATTGTAGTTAGTCACGAGAAGTTGTCTTGTGCAAGGTTAGTCACAGTGGGTAGACTGTGCAGGGTTCCTGAGTCAATGATCGTTATATCTCGTGGAGATCACTGAACAGGTCATTGTCCAGATGGTTAGTCACAGCAGTTGGCTGTGCAGGTTGTTAGTCACGACGGAGGTTCGTGCAGTTGTAATCATGAATTCATTATAGTGGATTAAGACCTCTGTTGAGAGGGAAATTACCTGAACAAGGTGGATTGGAGGTATCCTTAGTTAGAAGGTGAACCAGGATAAAATAAACGTGTCTTTTACTTTTTGCTCTACTCGTTTTAACTTGGGACATTCAAGAAAAAGCTCCTCAGAAATGTACTGAGCAAGTTAGAAGTTCTGATGACACACAGAATTAAAATGAACATCTTATTAGTTATGTAGTTCTACATCTCCATGCTTCTGAAACATCAAAAGCATAATCCAATCGATGATTAAACGAAAGAAAGAAAAGACGTTAACGAAAAAGAAAGGGAACTTTATTTGATAAAGAACACAATTTAATCCCCCTCCTTTGTTGTGTTTTTCTCCACCTTCAATTGGTATCAGAGCATGGCTCTGTATTAATCTCAAGATCAAACACTTAACTGTGTTGAGAGATCCAGGAGGAGAAAAACCACACTGAGTTGAAAATCATTGATATACTCCAACACTCAGTATAATCAGAAGATGTTAAGGCAAAGATCTCAAGACTCTGAACGTGTCACCTACATATTAGAAGGAGTTTTGAAAATCAACAAAATAATATTCTACAAAGCCCGATACATCAGAATATGTGCTCAATGGAGATATTAAAAGATGAATAAGTGTAGCTGACTCATGACAAGAGATCATCTGAGATTCATCAGCACCAGCTAGAGGAAGAAGATAAGGAAAGGCAGAACATCTGCTCAAACAAAGACATTAGGAAGACAAAACAAACAAAGCTGACTTAAAGCCAGAATGATCAAATCCATTCAGTCATGATCAGATAAAGGAATTAAGACTCTTCAAGACAAAGATCAGAAGAAGAAAAAGACAGAGCCTCTATATCAGAAGATGCTCAAGCTCAGACAAGTCAAGAAGGAAGGTATATCATCAAGAACAGTCAAATCTTTCTAAAACTCTCTCTTTTAAATTTCTACATCTAGCATGATCATATAAATAGTCTCTCATATCCACCGACTTTAACATCAATGTGCATGTTTTTAGATTAGCATTAACTACAAAATTAATTCTTAGTGTCTAATTTTGGTCAAACAACTGTTTCCGTAATAAAACCAAATCCAGCAAAAATCTAATCTTAAACGTGTGTCAGTATCTCTTGTCTACTCCTGCATGCTATCCAAGTTAATGAGAAAAGACAAAATCTCGTAAGCATGCATCAAAATTCAGGCATATCATGACAGGCTTCTCTTCACCTTTCTCTATGTATACTAACATTAGATCTGAAACAAAGTCACTCCCTATTTCTATTGTTAAAGCCATAAGGTGAGTCTCAATTGGAGCCACTGTTGAAAATTTTTCAATCTGACTTAAGATTGGTAACATCCTTCAAAACCCTGTTTGATGATTTTGTTCCTTTTGAACCAAACAATCCTAAAACATCTCCTTCAGTATCCTAAAATATGGTTCAAGTTCTCCCTAATAAACCCTTGTCCAAGGATGTCTGTAAGAGATGTTATGACTCATGATGACAGAGTGCCAATATTTCTTCTAACACACCATCACAGGTTTGACCTACCTAAAACAATTTTTAAATCACCTTAAGGACACCATCAATGTATTCTGAAATCAGGGTCACTTCCACATTCCATTTGAAAGAGCACTATTTAAACTAATCAGGAATAATGTCATCTGGAGACTCGATTGGTCAGGAAGTGCTTGAGAAGGCACTCAACTTCAAAAGGTGTGACCAGGTGAACAAGATTGAAGAACTTGAGCACTAATTTCTCTTATGAAGAAATTCACTCAGAAGTTTTGATAATATCATACAGTGTACACAATCGCTGAATCTTTTTGAAGATCGCTAAAGTTGACTAATTCTGTAATGTCTGAGTCTAGAAAATGTTCTTGTCTATAAGTGTACTTTATATAATATAATTACTAATTAAATCTTACCTTCTGACTAGGATAAAAACATAACGCCTAACCCATTCATGTCAACTAAACTAACTCAGGTCATTAATTACTCTCCCTAGGAACAATACATATTAAATGAAAAACAATGATCTCGAAAAATTAAAGAATCAAAATTGGTTGAACTTCTCCCCATGTAATAATTAACCCTACCCTCTAGGTTCATCTCCTCTATCACTCCTCAAACTATTCCAATTCCTGTCCTTCTCTATAAAATCCTTTAGTTTTCAACACAAAATTCCACTGCTCTTACTCATCTTAAATATCTCTTCTCTTAACCAAGCAAAACTCCTGCTCCATGGCCGTCAGATCTTTTCTCAGAGACGAAAGTATGCTCATGATCATCAATGAATCTAAACTAGATGACTCAAGTGATGAGTATGCCTTCCATAGATTCTTTGATTATCAAGGCTGGAATGGATACAAGGAAATCCTTAACAAACCTGTCTACCCAAACCTCGTTAAGAACTTCTGGCTACATGCATCCGTCAGCAGTGACGAACGAAGCGTTGTGTCTCACATATTCAACTTTAAAATTGTGATTACAAAGGAGTCTATTGATGATGCAATTCAGTGTCCGTCCAATCGAAATCTTATGTCCTTAGAATTCTTTGATCATTTTGCTAGATAAGAATTCATTAAGACTTCTAAACTTCCAGTCACCTTCAGATGATTTTACAATAACTCAACAAATGTGAAGCCCATATACAGAGCTTGGGTCCTATTTTTCATGTCAAACATTATTCCTCAAAGGTTCTGCCTAAATATTCTAACCATGCGAGAAAACTACCTAGCCCTCTTCTTTCGTCAAGGTCATAAGCTAAATTTTCCAGCCATCATCTTCACTCATCTGAAGGAAGCTGTAAAATATTCCAGAAACTCTCAGGATACTTGCTACATTCCCTATGGGCGAGTCAACTCAGAGCTAATTGAGAAAGCTCGAATCCTCTCGAACCTTGCGCAAACAATACTAGCTAGGAATAACATCATGTCTAGCTATGAGTGTCATGAGTTTCTGATTGCAGAATTTGCTTGATAACTTAAATTAATGGTTGTTTGTTAGAAATGCATAACTTGCTAAAAGTCTTCTATCTATTGATATGCATGATTTATTTCTCTGCTTACTGAATTTTGTTACTATTTACAACTATCCTAAAATACGAAAAAATCATCTGGACAAGTCTTAAAGAATCAAATCATTCCTAACCTGTATATCAGAAGTACTTAAAGAATGCTCTATTAGAAGTTCATAGAAGATGCTCACATTAATAGTTAAAATATCTGTAAATATCCTGAAGAAACAAACTGGACAAATTATTTCAAGGGAGGCTATAAATCAGATATTCATCTCAAGGGGAGATTGTTAGAACTCAGAGTGGCTAAATCAGGAACAAATAGGAATACATAATTCACAGGGAGCCACAAATCAGAAATAAATTCAAAGGGTTATCTAACTCAGGGGGAGACTTATTTCTAAGTCTGATCCTACCCTCTTAAACGCATTTTGATGATAACAAAAAGGGGGAGAAAAGAAAAAGATTAGATTTTAGATTAGATTTTGATGAATAAATCTGTTGCTAATTTGAACATGAAAAATGAGATTAATTTTACTTTCTTAATTATTATCCTCTCATAAAATTGTTCCATCAAAGTACATAGTTTTTGTCATCATCAAAAAGGGGGAGATTGTTAGAACAAGATTGAGAATCCTTGTTTAAAATCTAGTTTTGATGATAACAAGCATATATTTTGTGAGTAACAATTTTATTACTAATGGTTTCATTTACTGTGTAGATATTATGTTATAAATCTTATCAAGGATTCACCAGAAAAAGAGTACAGATCAGAAGCTAAACATCAATCACCAGATGTTCTTATTAAGAACACGTCAAATAAGCCAAAGACCACAGATCAAAAGCAAGATAAGCAACAATCGGAGACAAGACCACTCAGAAGAACAAGAAATATAAATGCTTATATACAACAAGAATAGAATCAGAAAAGTACATCAGACAAGCCTCAAGGAATTACAAAGAATTATCTGATACATGAAGTCTCGGTACAACAAGAATAGAAGATCAGAAATTCTAATGTTGCAACACAAAAACTCGACAATTAAAGACAGAAGATCAAGTCATCACAAGAAACATCATTGTCTACAACAACATCTACAAAAGACACTCAGCAGTCAGAAGATTCAAAGTCCTTTACAACTAGCGTTGATCAGAAGAAGAGACAAACGCACGACATCTATTTTTGGTCTAAAAAGTATAAGAAGATAGGCTATCATATAAAAACAATCTTGAAAGGAGAAAAACAAAGTCTCAGAATCTAAGGGAGAACTGTTACAAACATCATCATCATTAGCAAAACGATTACAACAATTAAATGGAACAACTCCCAAGGTTGATTGAAGAAGCAACCCACATGCAGCGTGTTGGGAAGACAAGCTAAACCATAGAAGCACGCTGTCAAATGTAATCATCTTGTTGAAGATAAGGGTATACCAGAGAACGACACTTGTCATTAAAGGATCATACGAAACAGAGCATTCAAAGCAAATCTTCAAACAAGTCTCAACGGCTCTATTCCAACGGTAACACGTCAAGCTATAAATAGATCAAACTTCAAACTTGAAAGGAATTAACTAGTGAGTATATCCACTATGCATCTACATAGCGCAACAAAAGAAAGATCTTGAGAATTTTTAGAGAGTGTACAGCATGAGAGCTTAAACTAAGAAATATAAGACCATGCTTCAGAAGTCACAAAAAAAGGCAACACATACTCAGTATGTAATGATACAAAATAGTGTTGTTATACACGAATCATAAGCCTATATGAAGAAAAGACTCCAGTAGAGAAAATGCTGCATGTAATGGAGATTCATTTGAAAGGAGCAATGAGTTAAAAAGAATGCAAAGATTAAATCATAATTCATTTTACATTAGAATGTCTTAAAAGAATTACATATACTGAGTTGATGCTCAATAGTGTAATAATTATATCTGAGATCATCAAACTACTGAATGCTTTCTAGAGACAATAAGATCAACAGCAGTAGGAAAAGATCAATTAAAGGAGGAACTCAAAACAGAGTTGTTGCTCTGAACCTGCCTTAAGAAGAAATAAAGATCAAATCAGAAGCAATCCACAATAGAGCGGTAGCTCGTAATCAGCTTAAGAAGATTTGAAGACGAAGATCAACTTGAAGAAGCACTCAACATATGGAGCTGAAGCTCTTACTCTGCTTACCACCAAGAAGCAAATATCTCGTCCAGAATTTGAAGACAATAAGACTGCAAGACATTATGTTTCTTGTATTTAAATGTAAAAACACATCGATTTGTTGCTCTTAGTGTGTTATATCTTAGAAACTTATGATAGGATGTTTAGACACCAAAAGTGACTTCAAGCCAGTATGTCATAAACAGATGTGATTAAGAATAGGAGAAATTTGCTTGAATAAGAAGAACTCATGTATTCTCCAAAAGATGCCTTGAGCGACCAGTTACGGTCAAAAGCTTAAGACAACTGGCTACCGTCATTGTGGAAATCTCTTGGAGACCAAGTGCAGGTCAGGAGTCCAAGAGTCAATGGATGTTATATCTCGTGGAGATCACTGAACAGTCCATTGTAGTTAGTCACGAGCAGTTGGCTTGTGCATGGTTAGTAACAGCGGGTAGACTGTGCAGGGTTCCTGAGTCAATGAATGTTATATCCCGTGGAGATCACTGAATGGGTCATTGTCCAGAAGGTTAGTCACAGCAGTTGGTTGTGCAGGTTGTTAGTCACGACAGAGGTTTGTGAAGTTGTAATCATGAATTGGTTATAGTCGATTAAGACCTCTGTTTAGAGGCAAATCACCTAAAGAAGGTGAACTGGAGGTAGCCTTAGTTAGAAGGTGAACTGGAGGTAGCCTTAGTTAGAAGGTGAACTAGGATAAAAATAAACGTGTCTTTTACTTTCTGCTATATTCATTTTAACTTAGGACATTCAAGCAAAAGCTCCTCAGAACTGTATTGAGCAAGTCAGAAGTTCTGATGACACATAGAAGTTAAAATGAACATCTTAAGTGTTATGAAGTTCTACATCTCCATTCTTCCGCAACATCAAAATCATAATCTAATAGATGAATAAATGAAAGAAATAAAAGAAGTTAAAGAAAAAGAAAGGGAACTTTATTTGATAAAGAACACAATTCAATCCTCCCCTTTCTTGTATTTTTCTCCACCTTCAGATGTCAATGTGATTGAGTCATATTTTGAAATTCCAGAAAGTGTTAAAATTGGTTATTATGGAAAAGCTGATGTAGAGCCACTTATGATATGTTTGCCTGGAGTTGTACCCTATAGTTGTGACAGAGCTATGCCATACAGGTACAACGCTACTATGCTGGAAGTTGGAAAAGAAGTAGAGATTAAGCCTTTATATTCTGTTGAGAATATAGCAGATGTCAGTAGAATGACTAGAAGTGGGCAAGTCTTCACTCAACCCCAAGCAGTTGTGGATATCCAGAAGAATCCCACTCAAGTGCCTGTGACTACTAGTGATGCGAGAAAAGTGAATGATGGGTCGTCTTCAGGAAAAGAGATGGATGAGATTTTGAAGCTTATTAAGATGAGTGATTACAAGATTGTGGATCAGTTGCATCGTACTCCCTAAAGATCTCTATAATGGAACTGTTGACAAGTTCTCCTGATCATAGGGATTCTTTGATGAAGGTACTCGATCAAGCCTTCATGGGTCATGATGTGATGTTGGATCAGTTTAATGGGGTTGTGAGTAATATTACCGCGTGTAACAATCTGAGCTTCAGTGATGAAGATTTTCCTGAGGAAGGAAGAAACCATAACTTGGCTTTACACATCTCTATTAGTTATAAAGAGGATTCGCTGTCGAATTTGTTGATTGATACTAGCTCATCGCTGAATGTTATGCCGAAATCCACTCTTGCTAAGTTGTCTTATGAAGGCACGCCAATTAGATATAGCAATGTGATTGTGAAGGCTTTTGATGGATCAAAGAAGTCAGTAGTTGGGGAATTTTATTTTCCTATTTGTGGTTTCCCGTTTGTCTTCAAGATTACTTTTCAAGTGATGGACATCTTTCCTGCGTATAGTTGCTTGTTGGGACGCCCATGGTTCCACGAAGCTGGGGCAGTTACTTCTACTTTTCATCAGAAGTTGAAATTTGTGAAGGATGGAAAGATGGTTGTTGTGAATGGAGAACAAGCTTTGTTGATTAGCCATCTCTCCTCATTCCGTACTATTGAAGGTGATGAAGCTGTAATTGGGACTATGTTCCAAGGTCTGTCTGTTAATGATGAGTCCAAGAAAGGTGAAGCCTCTATTGCATCTTTCAAAGATGCTCAGCAGGTAGTTCAGAAAGGACCCTCCGGTGTATGGGGACAAGTGGTGAGTCTGCAAGAGAACAAGAATAGAGCTGGCTTGGGATTTTCTTCCTCAGACAAGTCTGTGATGAGGTCAGAATCTGCTTTTCACCCTTATCAGAAGATGTTTCGTAGTGTTGGGTTCCTCAAAGCCAGGCATGACAAGCCTAGTGACTCTTGGAAAGATGATCAAGAACTGGATCACTGTGGATGTTCCTGAGTGTACTCATGTTTCAAAGTGATTTTCTTTTTATGTTTTTCAAAATCCTTTCTCTGCCCAAGGTGAAAGTGACGTTTTTTGGGCTTTTTCCTGTTTGTTTCAAACATTAAAATCATCAATAAAAGTCATTTTGTTTCTGCATATATATAAATTTTATCTTTTTACTTTTTCAGGAAAGTGGTATTACAAAAAACCTTAAAAATATGTTTGTCATAATCTACACGATTACATGTTTTCATATGTTCTTTCCTTTTCCTGAAATAATAATCACATGTGCATATTAATCAATGAAACCGTTGAAATTAATGACCATGCACCCTCTCCCAACTTTGAGTGTCCTGTGTATAAGGCGGAAGAAGAAAATGAAGAATGTATTCCTGGTGAGATTTCCCGATTGCTTGAGCACGAGGAAGACACCATTCAGCCATACAAAGAGTTGTTAGAAGTCATCAACTTGGGTTCTGAAGAGGGTAAGAAGGAATTCAAGATTGGGGCACTGCTTGGTCAAAATGTTAAGAAGAGGATGGTAGAGATTCTTAAAGAGTATGTTGACATTTTTGCTTGGTCCTATCAAGATATGCATGGGTTGGACACAGATATTGTGGAACATCGTTTGCCGCTGAAGCCCGAATGTCCTCCTGTCAAGCAAAAGTTGAGAAGTCATCTCGATATGGCGGAGAAGATTAAGAATGAGGTTTTGAAGTTGATAGATGTAGGTTTCCTTGTTACTTCTATATATCCTTAATGGATTGCCAATATTGTGCCTGTTCCGAAGAAGGACGGGAAAGTTCGCATGTGTGTTGATTATAGAGATTTGAATAAGGCCAGTCCAAAAGATGATTTTCCTCTACCACACATTGATATGTTGGTAGATAGCACGGAAAATTTTGAGATTTTCTCCTTTATAGATGGTTTCTCAGGATATAACCAGATTAAGATGGCACCTGAAGACATGTAAAAGACAACATTCATTACACCATAAGGAACATTCTGTTAGAAAGTAATGCCTTTTGGGTTGGAGAATGTCGGCACAACATACCAGAGGGCCATGACCACTCTTTTCCATGATATGATGTACAAAGAAATTGAGGTTTATATGGATGACATGATTTCCAAGTTTCGATCAGAAGAAGGGCACATGGAGGATCTCTTGAAGTTGTTTCAGCAATTGAGAAAGTATCATCTCTGCTTGAATCCAAACAAATGTACTTTTGGTGTCCGTTACGGAAAATTGTTGGGTTTCATTGTTAGTCAGAAAGGAATTGAATTGGATCCTGATATGGTCAAAGAAATTCAAGAAATGCCAGCGCCAAAGACTGAGAAACAAGTAAGAGGTTTCCTTGGACGTTTGAATTATATCTCCAGGTTCATCACCAATATGACAGCTACCTGTGGGCCAATTTTCAAGTTGTGAAAGAAAAATCAGGAATGTGTGGAATGAAGATTGTCATAAAGCTTTTGACAATATCAAAGAATATCTGCTTGAACCTCCTATTTTGCTCCCTCCAGTTGAAGGAAGACCTCTGGTTATGTACCTCATAATGCTTGAGAATTCAATGGGATGTGTGTTGGTTCAACATGACAAGTCTGGTCGAAAAGAGTATGCAATATACTACCTTAGCAAAAAATTTACCGAGTGCGAAACAAGATACTCGCTGCTTGAGAAAACTTGTTGCGGTTTGGTATGGGCTGCTCGCCGACTGAGACAATATATGTTGGTTCACACCACCCTATTGATTTCCAAAACGGATCCAATTAAGTACATATTTGAAAAGCCTGCATTAACTGGAAGGATTGCTCGCTGGAAAATGTTGTTATTTGAATATGATATTGAATATCATGCTCAAAAAGATGTGAAAGTGCATCAAATAAATCAAACATTTGCATATGAAGCATAAGCCAAGTTACTCGTCAGATGAGGTCCCTACAAGCAATCAATTGATATTCCACTGGATCACTCAAAGTTACCATTGTGGTGTCATCTTCCAAAGTCAATCATGTTCATCTTCCTTCAACCCAGAGTTGATGATTTTTGTGTTCAACCCAGAGTTGATTTTCCCTTCATCTTTTAACTCCGAGTTAATTATCTTTTCCCTCTCACCCAGAGTTGACGGATATTGCATAATGTCTCCTGTTCCCACTCAACCCAGAGTTGACGGTTATCCTTTATCCTTCTCCCCACTCAACCCAGAGTTGACGGTTATCTTTTATTCTTCCTTCCCACTCAACCCAGAGTTGACGGTTATCCTTTATCCTTTTTTCCACTCAACCCAGAGTTGACGGTTATCTTTTGTCTTTTCCCACTCAACCCAGAGTTGACGGTTATCTTATTTCTTTCCCACTCAACCCAGAGTTGATGGTCATCCTCTATTCAATCCAGAATTGATTATCCTTTTCCCACTCAACCCAGAGTTGACGGTTACCTTTTATTCAACCCAGAGTTGACGTTTGTCTTCTTTCTTTCTCATTCAACCCAGAGTTGACGGTTATCTCTTGCCTTTTCCCGCTCAACCCAGAGTTGACGTTTACCTTTTATTCAACCCAGAGTTGATCCTTATCTTTCTTTCCCTCTCAACCCAGAGTTGATGGTTGTCCCTTATTCAATCCAGAATTGATTCCTTTCCCTCTCAGCCCAGAGTTGATGGTTGTCCCTTGTTCGATCCAAAATTGACTCCTCCTTTCCCGCTCAACCCAGAGTTGACGGTTATCTCTTGTTTTTCCCGCTCAACCCAGAGTTGACGCTTATCTTTTATTCAACCCAGAGTTGATTCCTTGTCTTTTCCCACTCAACCCAGAGTTGATGGTTATCTTTTATCTTTTTCCCACTCAGCCCAGAGTTGACGGTTACCTTCTTCCTCTCCCATTCGACCCAGAGTTGATGGTTATTCCTAATTGATCACCTTTCCTCTTTCAACCCAGAGTTGAATTACCTTCTCTCAACCCAGAGTTGATGTCTATCTCTTGTTTTCAACCCAGAGTTGATTTTCTTTCCTTCTTTATCAACCCAGAGTTGACGCCTGTATCTTATCCCACCGATACTGATGTCACTTTTCATTCTCAATCCAGAATTGATGTTTACCTCTTATCCAACCCAGAGTTGACTTCCCCTTTATTCTTCGACCCAGAGTTGACCCGCTATCCTTCTTCAACCCAGAGTTGAATTCCATTTCATTTCTGACCCAGAGTTAATTTGTTCAATCCAGAATTGATACACTTTTCCTCAGTGGAGTTGACACCGTTTCTTCCCCAGTGGATCCTACCTCTCATCACGCAAATTTTCAGGTTCACTTGGTATTTAATCTTCTTCTACCTCGAATGGTCGAAAGGCTAGCGCCAATCTTACATTCAGGTTTAAGACGATTAAATAGGGGCAGCTGTTGCACCCCAAAATTTGCCCATCTAATTATTCTTAATTGGCTTACATATCCCATTTATTTGCATTTTAGGTCATCTACCTTCATGCATTCATTCATCAAATAAAAGAAAAAAAACTAAGCTGAAATGTGGGATCAAGGACCAAGGATCGAATTGAGGTCTCGCAGAAACCTTAGCCAAAAAAAGACTTATTTATTCACCCGAAAGGAAATCCATTTAATTGTTGTGAATCGAGTCATTATGGATTCTCACTGAACAATTGTGCCTTAAATTGGATTTTCTTATTAAAGTAGCGTCTCATCTCATGCTATTGGATTTAAGTTACAAGTTGAAATCAAGGGAAATATTCGTGTGGTTTCTTGGCATACAAGTTGTGAGACATTATTGTCATTACTTCTTTCATTTAAGCCTGCAAGATGAAGAACTTGATACTACAAGTTTATAACTTGGCTCTAGTATGGCCGATGAAAGAATGTAAAGGGTGGAATTTCAAGTAATGCATATGGAAGGAAAAATAAGATTCAATTTATTTGGAATCATCAACAAAGGCCCAATCCCATTTCAAAAAGCCATACACTTACATCATTCAAAAGTTCCCTTGAATCACATTGTACATATCATTCCATTTCAAATCCTATTACATCCATAATGTGTCACCATTACAATTTTATTACAAAAAAGAAAATTACAAAGCTTCATCAAAACCAACTTTGTTGAATCCTAGACTTTCCTCCCTAAAAACCTACTGTTTGCTATATGCTTCAATGTCTTCTTCATGTCATTCATCTTCACTACGACACTCTTCGTATCTTCTCCGAACCACCCACATCATGTATGCAACCTCATGTCGTGCTAAGTGTAAAAAACCAAGATTCAGCCCCTGCATACAAGCACGGAAATTATGCATCAATAAAGAGAAAAGGTTGGTTCAGAAAAGCACATCAAACAGAATTCTACTCATAGTTATAACTTATAACAACCCTTAACAAAATGTTGCACATGAAGAAAACAGACATGCACATCGCAAATGCAGTGCAAATGCTCCAAGTTAAACATCTGGCCCAGCTTCACCGAGTATCAACCGCAGCTCTGCAACACCAAGACAAAGGACAGCATTACACGGTTAGGAACTGCTCATAATGTTCATCATTCACAGTACAAGTTCTATCGCCAACTGCCATCTACATCTGAAACAGAAAAATAAAGAGCAAAAACAATCGGGATAGAAAAGTCAGAAGCGCATAAAAGGGAGATAAATGGAAAATCAGAAGGAAAGTAGAGGATATCCAAGATTGAGCCAAACTCAGTTCTCACTAACTCAGTTTTAATTCAAAATTCCTACTAACATTCAGCCAACAGTTTCTAACCTATTCAATTATAACTTCATAGCAGAAAAAAACCAACCTCCAGCTAACTTTCAGAAAATTAGTTACAAACTTCACTATAACTATCTGACAGTTCCCTAACTACCCTAACCATTTTCTAACAACCTAGGCAAATCATCCTAACAGCCTATAACAGAATCGGTTAACAAACCTCAAACAGAAAACTAACAGAGATTCAACAGAAAAACCAGAGTTTTAACTAACCTTCATAGCTATAAAGTCAGAACCGGGATTCATTCTTGAGGAGCTTCACTTCAGACCTTGAACCATCTTCATCAATCTCTCTCTCTCGATTCAATTCTCCACCATCTCTCCTTCACCTTCTCCGATTCAATCCACAGTCATTCACATCTTCGTCACTCTCAACTCTAACCAACTTCTTCCTTTATCATCATCTCTGAACCTTCTTCACGATTCACCTCCACCCACTCTTCATCGTAATCAACCTCTTCATCATCAATCCTTCACAGTCCTCCATCACCCTGACCACTGGACTCGTCATTCATCATACCATAACCTCCAAGATTTCTCTTCTCCGATACTCCCTGCAACAAAGCTAACATGACTTAAGAAGGGATATGGAAGCAAGAAGACGAAGAAGGATCAGAATTTGAAGGGAAGAAGCTTATGCAAGAAAGAAAAAAACTAAGAGGCTACCTGAATCAAAGTCCCGGATCCCGCTCCGCGTTTATTTCGCGGCCACGATGTATTGAAACGCTTGAAGCTCCCGTCGAACCACAACTCTCTTCATCATCAGCAAACACTCCACGCACGGGTTTTCAGTTTCATGGTTCACACTTCAAACCTCCGAATCAAAGGAATCCATCGCGACTGGCGAAATTAACCGGAGGGGAGTCGTCGTCGTTCATGACCGAAGAAGCGATAAGCAAGAGATTTGAGTTGCCGGAAGGGAGACAGCTGAGGGGCAAGACCATTCGCGCTTGATTCGTTCACGGCGAGGATGAGAGAAAGATGATAATAGAGAGAGAATCTCCGTATAGACGCCGCCGTTTGCTCCGCCGCGAGGGAGAAGAAATTTGAGTGAGAAGAGCGTGAAAGTTGAAAGGTTGCAATTACGAAACCCTAAATCCTTTTTGTATTTTTGTCTTGATTAATTAGGGATAATTGAATTTGATTTGATTTGATTAATTGCTATTAATTGATTTAGCTTAACTAAAATTTAGGTTTAAATGTGATTAACGGTGATTATGTGATGGTAATTGGGTTAGTATAAATTATGATGTTTGAATCCAATACTGATAAAATGATAAAATCTGAATAACTATGTTGGATCAAAAAAAACCAGTGCTAGGCCGAAAACGCTACCCGCACACCCCATGAGGCCCATGATACGCCATTTTTGGCAAGAGGAATCTGTAACAAAAATGCCCTTTGGGCTGGGCCCTGCGCCCTGATGCTAATCGCAGTCCCATTTCCAATTTGCACCCCAGTTCATCTTAATTTTCAATTTATTTTTGACTAGTTTTTCGCTATTTCTTTTAGTGATTAATTGTTGATTTTTCTATTATTCCTTAGACCTTCGACATATAATTTTTGACATATAAAATTGTACACAAAAATATTAGTTAGGATAATTCTTCTTTTTGGCTTAGTTAGCATTCTTTTTCTTCATAAAAAATCATAGAAAATAAATAGTATCTTAATCCATTTTGTACAATATTTTGAATCATTTGTTTTCATGTTTTGTGCTATATTTTCAAGTCATTATTTTAGTCATCTTGTGCACTAATTTTTGTATCGTTATTTACTCGTATTTTTGCTTGTAATTTCGATCTCCGCTTATGCTTGTAATTTCGTTCATTTACTCCTAACATTTAGGTATAATCATAACATTAGGCTAGTTGATCACTTTAGGCTAGTTTTCCTTCTTTTCCTTTTCAACTTTTAAAGCATTAATAAAGGACGACACGAATCATGCTAATGCCTTTTTCATAGTAGGAAAGAAATGATTGGGGTGTAGGCCCCGATGTATGTTCTTTCCTACTTAGCGGAGAAGAAATGATTGAGGTGTGAAGCCTCGATGTATTTCTTAACCGTTGTTTAGAGAAACGATCGTGGTGTAGGCCTCGATGTGTATTCTCTAAATATTCAAAAATTGTATTTCATTTAGAGAAACGATTGTGGCGTAGGCCTCGATGTGCATTCTCTAAATATACAAAAACTCTCTCTTATGGCATGATTCAAGTTACAAATTAATTTCCCTTAAAAGACACCTAAACAAAAACACTTCAAAATATCTAATAAAGGCTCAGAGCTAATCAAAGTGAGGAAGTGATGCGATGCCTTGTAGTAGGTTTTCGTCCATCATGGAATCACATATAAAAGACACAAACCAATCTCTTTTCTCCCTTGCCTCCGAGGCATTCTTTAATCGGACACGTTATTTCCGCTCCATTCCCAGCTTAAGACTCCAGAGGTCGAGCAGCGGAGTGCGAATGTAACTTCGTCCACTAAAAAACACAAAAACAAACAAAAACTAAAGAGCCGAACTACGGCGCTCTGATTCCTGAAAAGGATACGTAGGCATTAGGTCGCGGGGCCTAAGCGAGCACAACTATTTAAAAACCTTATTTTCCCCGTGTTTCTTTTCTTTCATTTGCATGCATTCCCTTAGTAATTAAGTTATAGATTTATACACCCTTAGAATAGAACAAACATAGGTGGATACCATCGAGTACGATGGGCGTGAGGGGTGCTAGTACCTTCCCCTCGCGTAACCGACTCCCGTACCTTATCTCTGGTCGCAAGACCTTCTCTTATCCTTATTCTAGGTTTTCTGATATTCCTTTCCCTTATGGGATAAATATATTGGTGGCGACTCTGTTCATCATTTCGCGAGCGTGCGACAGCTGGCGACTCTGCTGGGGATGAAATAGACCTGTGCTGGTCCATTCTTAGCAAGTCGATCCTAGCCTTTGTTTGTTTCTTTTCTTTGGGTGTTTTTCTTTATTTGTTTATATGCTTACATCCTGTGTATATATGTTTGTATATCATGTTTATTCCTGTTTGCATATCATATTTACTTTCCGCATGCATCTGGACTATATTATGGGTCCCCGTGGGGACCACATATTTTCTCTGTTTGCAGGTTGGGTGGGATGTTCTATGAGGTAAAAGGCCCAATACACAGGCTATGAGTGCACTCTAGGGACCCTAGGATAGAGTGGGAGCATAGTTTGTCTCGAGGTGTACGTCTCGGGATGGATTATGTGACTACGAGCAGAGTAGTGGTTTCAAACGGAGGTATTATCGTCACCCGCATCCGCGCTGTGATGGTACTTACCTTCGGGCGGACCGTATACTGCGTTTCATGACCTTACCCTGACCTAGACTACACCTGTGAGTGGGGAGGGAATCATACTCTATACAGGTGCAGGTACATGTTATGTTGGTGACTATTGGTTTTCCTGGCATTCAAAAAGGCGTCGAACCTTTGATCCTGGGACATTTGACTTATACAGAAGTTCTACATCAGTTATCTATCAGAATCAACGTCGAACCTCTGAATATGGAGGTTTGACCTTATATGACTTATGCAAAAGCTATCTATCAGAATCAACGTCGAACCTCTGAATCTGGAGGGTTCGACCATCTTTGACTTATGCACAAGCTGTTTATCCGGAAAGCAACGTCGAACCTCTGAATCTGGAGGATTCGACCATATCTTATTGATCATGAGAAGTTATTATCACAAGAGGTCTTGATCCTTGATCCTGATTCCTACTACATTTGCATCATCATTAACACTTTGCATTCATGCATATGCATCCATGGTTACCAAGACTCTTACCACACTTCCTCTCCATCAGATCAGACAAGACAATTCTTCCACACCGATATCTGACAAGAGCTCACCGACAAAGAATCATGGGGAATTACAAAAAAAAAATCAAGCTACTATCTAAGGACCCCACGCCTCCTCATGAGGGTACCTTCCACCAATGGACCATGAAGACTTTATGTTTGTCAGAGAACATTTCATTTGCATTAGAATAAGGCCAAGCTTGCCATTGTATAGATTTCTTTAGTATTTTCAATTGTATTACTTTTGTTGTTATCAAGTACTTCTCATTGTAAGAAACTCATTCTGTTTGAATAAATAAAAATAATGCAATATACATGTTTTTCTCAAATCATTTCATCTTTGTCATTATGTTCATTGATACTTTACTCATTTGTCTTAAGCAACTAAAAAAGGAGAATGAAGAAAAATCAAAAACACGTGAATCACTAATTGTATGCTTTTGGAACAAGATCCTGCTGAGGATGTACAGGCATTGTTTCAATTCCTAAACACCGGAGTTATAAGGGAGTGAAACCTTCGTAAACCCCTTTGAGCCTATGGAGTAGTAGTTTCTTTTCAAAAAATGCAAAACCCTCAAACCTTACTAGGGGCAGGGTAGTCTTCAGTTAGTGCGACCGAGCGTTCAAATTTCAGGTATTCCATCAGAGGATCAATCATATTCTATCTCTCACAACAAAGAAGAAGAGCACAATCCACAATGGATGTCTCTCATTCATTGAGAAAAAGGCAGTCACAACTTTTTCAACAAGTCAATCATCAAAGTCATACAACTTGTTCCCAAACGAGACAAAAAGAAAAAAGAAAGTTATGAATCATGATCAAAAGAAAAAAGGAAAGAAGCAATAGCCCGCTAAGTCAAAAAAAACAACAACAAAGCTTTGAAGCAAATGACTTAGGCAAAAATTAGGGCATATCCCGCTGGACAACGAACACCAATATCAAAAGAAACTTTCTGTCCAGGCAAAAGTTAGGGAAAGCAAAAGGCAAAGCACAAGAAAGAAATCCTCCAAGGGACAAGTTGTTGTGACCATCAACAAAAGCATCAAAGGGTGGCTGCCACCTCCATCAAAGCCATAAAGGATCCTCATTCATTACAACCCTTCCTGAAAGGTGAACACTCGTGTCAAGCTAACTGAACGTAGGACTGGAGAACATCACGAAGAGGGGTGGGTTAAGTAGAATTCGAGCCTTTATCCTTTGTTTCTTAAACCATGAACCCGGCCACGTTACAACCCTCAAAAGTCCTAATTGAAGCAGGGTTCGCTCCAAAAGCATACAAACTGTAAAATCATGTCAAACTGACTCCTAATGTTGCTGTGTCATTTGTGTTCGTATCAGTACAACATTTTGACAAATAAAACTCTTCTTTGAGATTAACATGTGCATTGCATTTCTCATTATCCTTTTTCAAAACAGAATTGTCTCTAACCTTAAAATAAGTACTTGATACCAAGGAAAGTTCAACATTGAAGTTCCATCGAGTAATCTTACAAGGGCAAAGTTTGGTTATCCGCAAAGCAAATATCTGAAGAATCCATTTGGTGGAACAATTCCCTTCAATCTGAGGCAATCATTCCATGATCAACACTGGGGCAGACCATTACAAATCTCCATGATTCAAGCACATCAAAATTCCATCTCAAAAGATCATACAAGCTGGGGCAAGATAGAAACAAGTCATTTCTTCATCTTCAATCAAATGTCAGATATCGAGACAAGTGTCGAGGAGTCAAGCCAAACACCTCGCCTCCACAAGTTCTATCCTTCAAGCTATGATCCTTTCCGCAAGGGCATCCTCCATCAACTTATATCTTGGAAACAATCATTTCATTCATACATTCATCATACATGTCATTGCATCCTCATTGGCATTTATCCCTTAATAATCCAATCATCAATAAAGCAGGGGCATCCACCCTATCTTGAATCAAGCAGAGTTCAGAACTCCACCTAATCTATACCATACAAAGCAGAAACCCCAATCAATCAATACACTGCATATAGAATCCATAGCATTGCATCTCCAAAAGTGCATCAAATAAATCAAACATTTGCATATGAAGCATAAGCCAAGTTACTCGTCAGATGAGGTCCCTACAAGCAATCAATTGATATTCCACTGGATCACTCAAAGTTACCATTGTGGTGTCATCTTCCAAAGTCAATCATGTTCATCTTCCTTCAACCCAGAGTTGATGATTTTTGTGTTCAACCCAGAGTTGATTTTCCCTTCATCTTTTAACTCCGAGTTAATTATCTTTTCCCTCTCACCCAGAGTTGACGGATATTGCATAATGTCTCCTGTTCCCACTCAACCCAGAGTTGACGGTTATCCTTTATCCTTCTCCCCACTCAACCCAGAGTTGACGGTTATCTTTTATTCTTCCTTCCCACTCAACCCAGAGTTGACGGTTATCCTTTATCCTTTTTTCCACTCAACCCAGAGTTGACGGTTATCTTTTGTCTTTTCCCACTCAACCCAGAGTTGACGGTTATCTTATTTCTTTCCCACTCAACCCAGAGTTGATGGTCATCCTCTATTCAATCCAGAATTGATTATCCTTTTCCCACTCAACCCAGAGTTGACGGTTACCTTTTATTCAACCCAGAGTTGACGTTTGTCTTCTTTCTTTCTCATTCAACCCAGAGTTGACGGTTATCTCTTGCCTTTTCCCGCTCAACCCAGAGTTGACGTTTACCTTTTATTCAACCCAGAGTTGATCCTTATCTTTCTTTCCCTCTCAACCCAGAGTTGATGGTTGTCCCTTATTCAATCCAGAATTGATTCCTTTCCCTCTCAGCCCAGAGTTGATGGTTGTCCCTTGTTCGATCCAAAATTGACTCCTCCTTTCCCGCTCAACCCAGAGTTGACGGTTATCTCTTGTTTTTCCCGCTCAACCCAGAGTTGACGCTTATCTTTTATTCAACCCAGAGTTGATTCCTTGTCTTTTCCCACTCAACCCAGAGTTGATGGTTATCTTTTATCTTTTTCCCACTCAGCCCAGAGTTGACGGTTACCTTCTTCCTCTCCCATTCGACCCAGAGTTGATGGTTATTCCTAATTGATCACCTTTCCTCTTTCAACCCAGAGTTGAATTACCTTCTCTCAACCCAGAGTTGATGTCTATCTCTTGTTTTCAACCCAGAGTTGATTTTCTTTCCTTCTTTATCAACCCAGAGTTGACGCCTGTATCTTATCCCACCGATACTGATGTCACTTTTCATTCTCAATCCAGAATTGATGTTTACCTCTTATCCAACCCAGAGTTGACTTCCCCTTTATTCTTCGACCCAGAGTTGACCCGCTATCCTTCTTCAACCCAGAGTTGAATTCCATTTCATTTCTGACCCAGAGTTAATTTGTTCAATCCAGAATTGATACACTTTTCCTCAGTGGAGTTGACACCGTTTCTTCCCCAGTGGATCCTACCTCTCATCACGCAAATTTTCAGGTTCACTTGGTATTTAATCTTCTTCTACCTCGAATGGTCGAAAGGCTAGCGCCAATCTTACATTCAGGTTTAAGACGATTAAATAGGGGCAGCTGTTGCACCCCAAAATTTGCCCATCTAATTATTCTTAATTGGCTTACATATCCCATTTATTTGCATTTTAGGTCATCTACCTTCATGCATTCATTCATCAAATAAAAGAAAAAAAACTAAGCTGAAATGTGGGATCAAGGACCAAGGATCGAATTGAGGTCTCGCAGAAACCTTAGCCAAAAAAAGACTTATTTATTCACCCGAAAGGAAATCCATTTAATTGTTGTGAATCGAGTCATTATGGATTCTCACTGAACAATTGTGCCTTAAATTGGATTTTCTTATTAAAGTAGCGTCTCATCTCATGCTATTGGATTTAAGTTACAAGTTGAAATCAAGGGAAATATTCGTGTGGTTTCTTGGCATACAAGTTGTGAGACATTATTGTCATTACTTCTTTCATTTAAGCCTGCAAGATGAAGAACTTGATACTACAAGTTTATAACTTGGCTCTAGTATGGCCGATGAAAGAATGTAAAGGGTGGAATTTCAAGTAATGCATATGGAAGGAAAAATAAGATTCAATTTATTTGGAATCATCAACAAAGGCCCAATCCCATTTCAAAAAGCCATACACTTACATCATTCAAAAGTTCCCTTGAATCACATTGTACATATCATTCCATTTCAAATCCTATTACATCCATAATGTGTCACCATTACAATTTTATTACAAAAAAGAAAATTACAAAGCTTCATCAAAACCAACTTTGTTGAATCCTAGACTTTCCTCCCTAAAAACCTACTGTTTGCTATATGCTTCAATGTCTTCTTCATGTCATTCATCTTCACTACGACACTCTTCGTATCTTCTCCGAACCACCCACATCATGTATGCAACCTCATGTCGTGCTAAGTGTAAAAAACCAAGATTCAGCCCCTGCATACAAGCACGGAAATTATGCATCAATAAAGAGAAAAGGTTGGTTCAGAAAAGCACATCAAACAGAATTCTACTCATAGTTATAACTTATAACAACCCTTAACAAAATGTTGCACATGAAGAAAACAGACATGCACATCGCAAATGCAGTGCAAATGCTCCAAGTTAAACATCTGGCCCAGCTTCACCGAGTATCAACCGCAGCTCTGCAACACCAAGACAAAGGACAGCATTACACGGTTAGGAACTGCTCATAATGTTCATCATTCACAGTACAAGTTCTATCGCCAACTGCCATCTACATCTGAAACAGAAAAATAAAGAGCAAAAACAATCGGGATAGAAAAGTCAGAAGCGCATAAAAGGGAGATAAATGGAAAATCAGAAGGAAAGTAGAGGATATCCAAGATTGAGCCAAACTCAGTTCTCACTAACTCAGTTTCAATTCAAAATTCCTACTAACATTCAGCCAACAGTTTCTAACCTATTCAATTATAACTTCATAGCAGAAAAAAACCAACCTCCAGCTAACTTTCAGAAAATTAGTTACAAACTTCACTATAACTATCTAACAGTTCCCTAACTACCCTAACCATTTTCTAACAACCTAGGCAAATCATCCTAACAGCCTATAACAGAATCGGTTAACAAACCTCAAACAGAAAACTAACAGAGATTCAACAGAAAAACCAGAGTTTTAACTAACCTTCATAGCTATAAAGTCAGAACCGGGATTCATTCTTGAGGAGCTTCACTTCAGACCTTGAACCATCTTCATCAATCTCTCTCTCTCGATTCAATTCTCCACCATCTCTCCTTCACCTTCTCCGATTCAATCCACAGTCATTCACATCTTCGTCACTCTCAACTCTAACCAACTTCTTCCTTTATCATCATCTCTGAACCTTCTTCACGATTCACCTCCACCCACTCTTCATCGTAATCAACCTCTTCATCATCAATCCTTCACAGTCCTCCATCACCCTGACCACTGGACTCGTCATTCATCATACCATAACCTCCAAGATTTCTCTTCTCCGATACTCCCTGCAACAAAGCTAACATGACTTAAGAAGGGATATGGAAGCAAGAAGACGAAGAAGGATCAGAATTTGAAGGGAAGAAGCTTATGCAAGAAAGAAAAAAACTAAGAGGCTACCTGAATCAAAGTCCCGGATCCCGCTCCGCGTTTATTTCGCGGCCACGATGTATTGAAACGCTTGAAGCTCCCGTCGAACCACAACTCTCTTCATCATCAGCAAACACTCCACGCACGGGTTTTCAGTTTCATGGTTCACACTTCAAACCTCCGAATCAAAGGAATCCATCGCGACTGGCGAAATTAACCGGAGGGGAGTCGTCGTCGTTCATGACCGAAGAAGCGATAAGCAAGAGATTTGAGTTGCCGGAAGGGAGACAGCTGAGGGGCAAGACCATTCGCGCTTGATTCGTTCACGGCGAGGATGAGAGAAAGATGATAATAGAGAGAGAATCTCCGTATAGACGCCGCCGTTTGCTCCGCCGCGAGGGAGAAGAAATTTGAGTGAGAAGAGCGTGAAAGTTGAAAGGTTGCAATTACGAAACCCTAAATCCTTTTTGTATTTTTGTCTTGATTAATTAGGGATAATTGAATTTGATTTGATTTGATTAATTGCTATTAATTGATTTAGCTTAACTAAAATTTAGGTTTAAATGTGATTAACGGTGATTATGTGATGGTAATTGGGTTAGTATAAATTATGATGTTTGAATCCAATACTGATAAAATGATAAAATCTGAATAACTATGTTGGATCAAAAAAAACCAGTGCTAGGCCGAAAACGCTACCCGCACACCCCATGAGGCCCATGATACGCCATTTTTGGCAAGAGGAATCTGTAACAAAAATGCCCTTTGGGCTGGGCCCTGCGCCCTGATGCTAATCGCAGTCCCATTTCCAATTTGCACCCCAGTTCATCTTAATTTTCAATTTATTTTTGACTAGTTTTTCGCTATTTCTTTTAGTGATTAATTGTTGATTTTTCTATTATTCCTTAGACCTTCGACATATAATTTTTGACATATAAAATTGTACACAAAAATATTAGTTAGGATAATTCTTCTTTTTGGCTTAGTTAGCATTCTTTTTCTTCATAAAAAATCATAGAAAATAAATAGTATCTTAATCCATTTTGTACAATATTTTGAATCATTTGTTTTCATGTTTTGTGCTATATTTTCAAGTCATTATTTTAGTCATCTTGTGCACTAATTTTTGTATCGTTATTTACTCGTATTTTTGCTTGTAATTTCGATCTCCGCTTATGCTTGTAATTTCGTTCATTTACTCCTAACATTTAGGTATAATCATAACATTAGGCTAGTTGATCACTTTAGGCTAGTTTTCCTTCTTTTCCTTTTCAACTTTTAAAGCATTAATAAAGGACGACACGAATCATGCTAATGCCTTTTTCATAGTAGGAAAGAAATGATTGGGGTGTAGGCCCCGATGTATGTTCTTTCCTACTTAGCGGAGAAGAAATGATTGAGGTGTGAAGCCTCGATGTATTTCTTAACCGTTGTTTAGAGAAACGATCGTGGTGTAGGCCTCGATGTGTATTCTCTAAATATTCAAAAATTGTATTTCATTTAGAGAAACGATTGTGGCGTAGGCCTCGATGTGCATTCTCTAAATATACAAAAACTCTCTCTTATGGCATGATTCAAGTTACAAATTAATTTCCCTTAAAAGACACCTAAACAAAAACACTTCAAAATATCTAATAAAGGCTCAGAGCTAATCAAAGTGAGGAAGTGATGCGATGCCTTGTAGTAGGTTTTCGTCCATCATGGAATCACATATAAAAGACACAAACCAATCTCTTTTCTCCCTTGCCTCCGAGGCATTCTTTAATCGGACACGTTATTTCCGCTCCATTCCCAGCTTAAGACTCCAGAGGTCGAGCAGCGGAGTGCGAATGTAACTTCGTCCACTAAAAAACACAAAAACAAACAAAAACTAAAGAGCCGAACTACGGCGCTCTGATTCCTGAAAAGGATACGTAGGCATTAGGTCGCGGGGCCTAAGCGAGCACAACTATTTAAAAACCTTATTTTCCCCGTGTTTCTTTTCTTTCATTTGCATGCATTCCCTTAGTAATTAAGTTATAGATTTATACACCCTTAGAATAGAACAAACATAGGTGGATACCATCGAGTACGATGGGCGTGAGGGGTGCTAGTACCTTCCCCTCGCGTAACCGACTCCCGTACCTTATCTCTGGTCGCAAGACCTTCTCTTATCCTTATTCTAGGTTTTCTGATATTCCTTTCCCTTATGGGATAAATATATTGGTGGCGACTCTGTTCATCATTTCGCGAGCGTGCGACAGTGATTAATCAGATTAAAGGAGAATGAGAAACGCGTCATCCTGGCTTGATCCCTTACAAAGATTATGCCAGAAGGTTGTTGACATTCTTCAACAAAGTTGAATTCCACCACATCCCTCGTGATGAGAATCAGATGGCTGATGCTTTGGCCACATTGTCTTCCATGTACAAAGTGAATTTCCATAATGAGGAACCTCGGATTACAATCAGGCGTCTTGATAGACCGGATCATGTATTCACAGTTGAGGAAGTAACAGATGAAAAGCCTTTGTATTATGATATTAAGCATTTTCTAAAGACCCAAAAGTACCCGCTTGGGGCATCCAACAAAGATAAGAAGACTATGAGGAGATTGGCTGGCAGTTTCTTCATTAATGCGGATGTTTATTATAAAAGAAATTATGACATGGTTTTGCTCAGATGCATGGATAGACACGAAGCAGACATATTGATGCATGAAATTCATGAAGGTTCTTTTGGTACCCATGCCAATGGACATTCCATGGCTAAGAAGATGCTTAGAGCAGGTTACTATTGGCTGACAATGGAATCTAATTGCTATAAGTTTGTAAAGAAGTGTCACAAGTGTCTAGTATATGCTGATAAGGTTCATGGCCCTCCGACACTTCTCAATGTTATTTCCTCTCCATGGCCTTTCTCTATGTGGGGCATTGATATGATCGGGATGATTGAACCCAATGCTTTGAATGGAAATCGATTCATTCTAGTAGCAATTGATTATTTCACCAAGTGTGTAGAAGCAGCTTCTTATGCTAATGTGACTAGGAATGTTGTGGTCAGATTTATCAAGAACAACATCATCTGCAGATATGGTGTACCTAGCAAGACCATTACCGATAATGGCTCAAATATGAATAACATTATGATGAGGGAACTATGTGAGGAATTTAACATTGAGCATAAAAATTCTTCTCCCTTCTGGCCAAAGATGAATGGAACGGTAGAAGCAGCAAATAAGAATATTAAAAATATTGTTCAGAAGATGGTTGTTACATACAAGGACTGGCATGAGATGCTCCCATTTGCTTTGCATGGGTACTGTTGTATTCCAATTTTTGACCACTGATATCCCACTATAGCCTAAACATTAGTATCATCATTGTCATAATAATCATCATGCATTTATCATTTGTTAACCCAAAATACAAAAAATTGTTGTTTGTTGCTTGTGTCCCGAGACACGAGACTGGTCAAGAGAAAGCTGAGAAAATTAGGATTTTGAGACCCACAAAGAAATTCAACATTCTTCTATGATTCAAAGGATTCTCTAATCAATATCAAAGTCCAGGGATGGTTCAATGCAAGATCAATCACCTTCAAATTCACCAGAGGCTCCAATTAGGGTTTTTGACTTAATTCCACTAGAGGGTTGACTTTTAATCTGGACATGGTTCCAAGGCTCAACCAATTATTCAAGGGCATAAAAATCAACATTATATTCCATTCATATCATTCACTTGAAGAGAAGATCTTGATTCATTTGAAAATCACAAAACTGTAGTTCATTTGGAAAAAGTCAATTGTAAAAGTCAACCTTGGACTTTTGAGAAAAATGGTCAACTATGGACTTTTAAGGATCCAAATCATCATCATATGGATATTGAAGACATTTGATCAAGGAAAATTAAAATAATTCATCAAGATTAAAAAAGTCAACAAAAGTCAAAATTAGGGTTTTAAGTGATTTTTAACCTAATTTTGGAACTTCAAATTTTGCCTACAAACTCAAAAATCTCCAAACATGAAAGTTGTAGATCTTGGCAAAACAAACAACTTATCACAATGCAACTTTTGCCTAAAAGTGATTATTTTGAGAGATTTTGGATTAAGAAGGTTTATGTTCAAAAAACTTAGAAAAATTCTAAGTGTTTTCACCTAGTTTTTTCTTAACTTTATGGCCTTTTTTCTCCATGGTCCAAAAAGAGTTTGAGGAAATTTTCAACAAGTGAATTTAAGTATGTAGCAAGGGCTTTCCAAAGAGATAAGTAGCATGAAAATCCATGGTTTGATCAATGAGATATGATTTTGTGAAGAAGGCACCATGAACACTTGAATTCAAGAATGAAGATGAAGAAGTTATGAACCAAAACCATTTCAAATGCAAAGATTCCTTTCTTGCAGCCCATATAACTTGTTCAAAGCTCCATAATAAGAATATTACACTTGCTTTTGAGCTATAATCCAAGTGTTTAAGACATTATCCAAGTGATCATTCCATTAATGGCATAAAGATCACACTTCCATTTTGATAAAGAGGCTTTATGCACAAAGTCCACTCTCCTTGAGCCTCTCCCATGTCTCCTCTGCATTAAAAGCAAATTAAACATCACAAGCAATCTCTCCAAACTCAAAATAAAGTCATGGAAGCATGCTTGAACTTGTACCTTGCCATTGAAACTCCAATTTTCACATAACTTCACAAATAAGTAAGGTGGTACAAGGGTCACATGTGAGCTTCAAACTTCTGAATTTTTTCCCTCCATAAACCCTAAATCTTGCCTATAAATAGAAGGCATCACTCCCTTGATAAATTACACCGGAATTCTCCAAGTCACTACCTCACTTGAAATTTTCATTTTCTCAATCTTTGCATTTTCATAGTGATTTTGAGTTCCACAAGCTCTGGGTGTCAACCAAAGGTTTAGACAACTTCTAAACATCATTTATAAGGTGTCCATACCTTCCTTAACCTCTCAAAGGTCCCTTAACCAAAATTCACCATTTTCACTCCATTAAAGCTTCATTTAAGCTCATCACTAGCCAAAATCCAAACCAAACACTTCCAAACAAAATTATCCTTTCCAATAGTTTCTATTAATCATATAGAAGCTATCCATAACATCCAAACACTTACCAAACTCATAAAACAGAAAATCACCATTCAAAATTTCACAAAAATGTCTCTTTGAACCAAAGTTGGGATTTTGAAATTTACTCGTGCGTTTTGAGGCCTCTTGCTTCAAATACCTTCTATATTGAATATAGAAGCTATCCAAGTACTTAATCCATTACTGTAACACCTAGAACTATGTGTTCTAGCCATAACTTTTTCTTGTTGTAGGTGGATTCGTGTTTGAAGAAGGAAGAGTGTTCAATCCAATTTAGCTGCCCAGGAAGCATCCTTATGGATCATTGAAGCTATTCAGATCAAAAGAAACCTTCTGTAACACCTCCAGGCACGAATTGGACATCCATTTTCAGAGGTATCTAACTGAACTTTGAGCTTACACGTTTTGGCATCATTTTAATCAGTTCTTGTGACCAATCTACTTAGAATCATGTAGGGAACGAAAGCTCTAAGGTTTTAGGGCTCAATTATGTGTGTCCAGAGTTTAATTTAAAATATGAATTTTAGGGTTCATAGTTAAATTCCAGAAATCTGTGATTTGAATTAATGTTTGAAAGTTATATATTTGAATTCGTGGTCTTCTGCTGATCAATTTAGACTTTTATTTTGTTAATATTGGTTGAGATTTGATGATGTTTGAAAATCAGCCATGGCTACATTTTTATTCTTCTCCACGAAGAAGATTAAGTTGTTGTGCTTTTGAATTTGAAAATGGCGCGCATTTTTTTTAATATATTGAATGGTAGTCATTCTTAAAACGACTACATCGTTCTAGCAGAGTTGGTTTGTGTGCTTGTACTTAGCGTGCGCGTGACCCTCAGGTCCGGGGTTCGAATCCCCCTCTCCCCAGACCTTTTGCCATTTTTTTCTGTTTTTACTCTTTGAATGTGTGTTATATTGTGTTGGTCTCACTTTATTTTCACATATAACGCGCTTGCCCAGTGGTAAGGTTTTGGGCTTGCAATTCTGATGTCATGGGTTCAAACCCTTCTTAAGACATTCCTTTTTTTTAATCACTTGTTTTGTTAAATTTTTATTGAACTTCAAAAAATCATTAAAAATAGTAGATTAAACTTTTTTAATCCCTTATTTTTTGTTTGATTTATTTACTTTGTGTATTTTAATACCATGTTAAAAAAATCCCAAAAATATTTATTATTTCTTTATTTAAAAATTAATCAAAAACAAGTCTTTTATATGCTAAAAGATCAACCAAAAAATCATTTTTTTTTGAATATCTTTCAAAGTAGTTTTGTATATTTTTGTAAATATTTTTTTAGGGCTAGAATAGGATGCCTTTGACTTCTTCATGTACCCTTAGACCATTTCTCTTAAAGAAATAGGTATTTAATAATTAAAATCAAGTAGGTTTAGGAGTTTATGTTTAAACCCTAATTTGAAAACCCTAATTCAAAAACCTAGGTTTAAAACCCTAATCCAAAAACATGTTTATCTTTGTTTATCAATGATTAATTAAGTTTGTTATCTTGTACATACTTGTTGATTTAATCCTTGTTTTGTACTTAATTAACCATTGTCTTGTTAATTTCTCTTATATATTGTCTATCTAACCCCATGTTTATGCATCATACTAATCATTCATCATTCATACATGATTTTGAATCTAAGGGTGTAGATACATCCATCTCTCTTATTTGTTGATTATCATACTCACTTGTTTATTCTTGTGCCATATGATATCACACACACACTTGAGGTGTTCATTGTTAATTTCTTAAGTTTGTTGTTTTGTCCAAAAGGATGGGAATGATATTGACTAAATCGTCAAAAGGTACTCAAACTCTTTTCCAATCTCTTTCATTTTTGTGTTAAGTATTTTAAAGCTTTTCACTTATTTTATGGTTTAGTATTGTTAAAGCTTAACCAAACCCTTTTGTTTTCAACCCTTGGTACTAAAGAATAGAATTATTCCCTGTGAAACTATTCTTAGTCCATTGACCTTTGTATTGTTAAAGCTAGTCTTTTTTTTTTAAAACCTTGGTGTTAAGAGAAGAATTATTCCCAGTGAAACTTCTCCTAATCCATTGACCTTGTATTTTTAAAGCTTGGTCCCTTTTTGTTTTAAAATTGTTAAGTATTTTAAAGCTTAACCTTTTAAACTTATTAGGTATTTTAAAGCCTAATCCCTTATAAATTTGTTAAGTATTTTAAAGCTTAACCCTCTTTTAAAACTTGTGAGTATTTTAAAGCTCACACACCAAAACGATTTTGGCCAATTTGCCCCCTTTTATTTTCCTTTTAAGAGGAACTACAGAAGCTCTGACTTCCCTATTGCACTTAAGGGGTATGTAGGCCTAAGATGCGATATCTTATCGAGCTCACTTTCAAAAACTTCTCTTCCCATACCCACCCTTTATTTTAAACAAGTTTTTCACATAGAATTTTCAAAATACATGTACAAACAAACAATAACATAAACAAAGAGGTTCCCATGGAGTACCATGGATATGAGGGGTGCTTAAAACCTTCCCCTTGTAAAACAAACCCTCCGTAGCCAGATCTCTGATAAGTTTATTAGTTTTGATTTTAAAAACTTCTGTGGGTTTTATTCGCTCTTTTTCCCATTCCTTTTTGGAAACAATAAAGCGCGGTGGCGAATTTGTTTAAAATAAATGAGCTAAGTCTTCTCAATGACTCCAGTCTCACCAATTTTACCGCTACAGAAAAGTGGCGACTCTGCTGGGGATACTGATCAAATTATTGGTGTATCTGTGGAAGGGTTGACCCCACCTTTTTTTTTATTATTGTTTGTTTTTTACTTTTGTATATATACATTTGTCTTTTATTTTCCTATGTGTATACTTGTTATTTTATTGGGTTGTATTGGTAAAGGGCTTGATTCCCCTTGTGGTGAGATAAATCCTAACCCAGATTTAGAGTGTAAACTTATTATAGGAGACTGGTATAGTCATTTTGGTCTCGAGGGAGTAGTCCCAAAGAAGTCAATTTGAGATCCATCGCTCAGTGGAGGCCTCTTTAGAAGTAACTTTGTTGACCATGAAGTTGGGAATACATCGTTGCATTCAACTAGGCTGTAGAAGCTGGGACCTAGAAACCCTTAACCAATCTTGGCCACTAAGATGTAGTGTGGAAACTATGTCTGATTCATTTTCAGAATAGTTGTTACACGAGGCTACACTCATATGAGGTTCTCTTGGATTTTGTTTAAATGCGTATGTTGATACAGAGTTTACAATCTCCAAGTTGGGCTGCTTGAGTCTAGGAAACAATAGAACCTTGATCTACGGGTACAAAATAACCATAGTACACACCTTTGGGATGGATAGACCTTTGGCTCCATGCTCGTGACTTTGAACCCTCAAACCCATGTTTTTGCTATGTTTGCATTCATTCATCCATGCATCTAAAAAACATAATATCTTTCAAGGAATTAAAAGAAACCTTTTGTTTTGTAAAAATTATAGGGATGGATCCTGAAAGAAGAAAAATCAAGAAATATACTTTCAAGAGTTTTGAGGTGGAAGAATTAAGAAAGCTAGGATCTTTGATTGTTGATCAAGACAAGTTTTGTAGCAAGTATGGAAGATTGTTGTATCTCCTCAAAACCGAGATGGAATCCTCTCCGCTTTGATTCAATTCTATGACTCTTTGTATCATTGCTTCACCTTTCTTTATTATCAACTATTGCCTACCTTGGAAGAATATTCAAGCATTATTGGGTTACCTATTACTAGAAGAATTCCTTTCACTGGTTTAGAACAAGATCCCAAGCCTTGTGAGATTGCAAAATCCACTCATTTGAAAAGGGGAGAAGTTGAAAAGAACATGGTTACTAAAGGAGGATTACCTGGATTATCTGCTGAGTTCTTAATTGAGAAAGCTCTCACCTTGTCACAAGAAACAAAGGAAGAAGACTTTGAAGTTTTTTTGCCTTGTTGGTGTACGGGTTGTTCTTATTCCCTAACATTAACAGCTTTGTTGATATGAATGCCATCAAGATCTTTATGAAGAAGAATCATGTTCCTACCTTACTTGGGGAAACTTATCATTCTATTCATCTCAGAAATTCCTATGGAAAGGGATTGGTTACCTGTTGTACTCCTTTGTTATACAAGTGGTACATATCTCATCTGCCTAACACCTTTGAGTTCTGGATCCAAAAAGAAGGTTTGAAATGGTCTCACAAGATCATGACTCTTACCAACATTGAAATTGTTTGGACAAACAATCACTTCTGTAGAATGAATACCTTGGACTGTTGTGGTGATTTCCCTAATGTACCCCTCATTGGTACAAAAGGAGAAATCAGCTATAGCCCCGCGTTAGCTCGTCGTCAATTTGGGTTTCCTATGGACAAAAGACCAAGGAACAATTTATTGGATGGGTTCTTTCTTGAAGAAAGAGTTGAAAAAAGTGTTTAGAGAGAGGATTGCGAATGCTTGGCATCCAAGCCATAGAAAAGAAATTAAAGATTGGAAGACCAAAGGGGATCTCTCTCTTGAGCCCTTTGATAGTTGGGTCACTGCAAGAGCTACTGAGCTTAAAATGCCTATTCTCCCTAGAACATTTGTACCTCCTATTGAGGAGTATATTCCACCTGTTGTAGTTCCTTCAAAAGTTGAAAGCCTCCAAGAAGCTCTAAGGAAAATGAAGAAATCAAGAGACCATTGGAAGAAGAAGTTTGAGTACTCTGATGTTGAATTATGAATTTTGGAAGAATCCTATGAAGATGTGCTAAAAGAAAAGAATGATCAACTGTTCCTTCAAGACACTTGGCTCATAGCTAAGGATGCTACTATTGCCAAATATGAGAGAGAGAAGAAAAGGAAGCAAAAAGAAGAAGCTCTCCCTCCAAAAGAAGCTGCTTGGAAGAGTATTATTGAGAAGCTAGAGAAGGTCAAGCTGAAGAAGAAGAAGACTCGAGATGATATGGCTACTTCTCACTAGGCTTTGATGATCACTCTTGGATTTTACTAGTTTTCTTTGTTTGTTTCTACCTTGTAACTCTTGAAAGTAGTTTATGATTTGGTTGTCCATTGTCCCTTTGTATGCTATCAAAAGAAAATGTTACTTCGATGACCCTCGATTATCCCTCGATGACCCTTATATGTACCAAGGATGCCTTGTCCCTTTATTATTAATGAATGAATTTTCTTTTTCAAGTTACTATATAGTGTTTACATTTACAAAACTTTTAAATAAATCCTTGAAAGATATTGTGATATATTTTGAAATTAAAACAAAAAAGATTATTTTGCATTGCATGCATCATACCACATTCACATTCACATTCACATTCACACTCACATCTGAGTCGGAGTCTTATTTATTCCTCCCTCTCTCCTCAGAAAGTCAAGTTGATGCACCGGTATAATACTTGCACCAATCGTCAAAGAATGGAAGACGATATGATTGATGAAACAGAGTGGCAAAAAGAAGTTGTTGTCCTACGCTCCAGTATTGAAAGATTAACTTATATGGTTCAAGACTTGGCGGGTGCTCAGAATCAGCCATCAACCCAAGCTCAAACTGTTGTGATCTCCGAGATAGAGACTGCTCAGATTCCTACAATTCCTGTGACAAATCCTAAGACCACTAGACCATATGGGATAGAGATGGATTTCCAATTGGCTGGACAACAGATTCCTGTTCCACAAATAACAATTCCTCGGGCTATCATGACTACTACTCCTATTGCAATGAATGTTATCCCTATTCAAAATGAACAAATTTTCCATGGTGCTCCTTCTGAAGGTATGGGAAGATTGGAAGAATTGGAAGACCAATTTCTGGAAATGCGGAAAGAGATCAAGGCCCTCAGGGGAAAAGATCCATTTAGAAAAGAAGTAAATGACTTATGCTTGGTTCCGAATGTCAGAGTTCCAGCCAAGTTCAGACTCCCAGAATTTGAGAAGTACAAAGGGAATTTCTGTCCTCACAGTCATCTGATCATGTATGTAAGGAAAATGTCCATGCACACAGAAGATCAATGCTTGTTAATTCACTACTTTCAAGATAGCTTATTTGGAGCTGCTTTGAAATGGTACATGGATTTGGATAGTACTTACATCCGTACTTTCCATGACCTAGGGGAAGCTTTCATCAGACAATACAAATACAACATTGATACGGCACCGGACAGAGATCAACTCCGTGTTATGTCCCAAAGAGAAAAAGAGACTTTTAAAGAATACGCACAAAGATGGCGTGAACTAGCTGCTCAAATTATTCCTCCAATGGAAGAAAAAGAAATGACCAAAGTGTTCCTTAAGACACTAGGCACATTTTATTATGAAAAGATGGTAGCAAGCGCTCCTAATGATTTTACTGAAATGGTAAACATGGGGATGCGGCTTGAAGAAGGTATCCGAGAAGGTCGCCTAATCAAAGAAGTTGGTTTACCACTATCTAGTGGCGTCAAAAGATTTGGTGGAAACTTTACCAAGAAAAAGGAAGAAACTGTGAGAGCTATCTTAAGAAGAAGGAAAAGACTGTATCAACCACAACAAATTGCTGCTGTGACTCAAGTTGTTAGCCAAGCTTTGCCTCAGAATGTGCAGAAACCTCAGCCTCAACAGCCTCGACAACATGCTCCTCAACAAAATCAACAAGGGAAATATTCGCCTTTTGATCCTATTCTGATGACTTATACGGAATTGCTTCCTATGTTACTTCAGAAAAATATAGTTCAACTGAGGGATCCTCCTCCTCCTGCTAATCCCCTATTTTGGTACAAGGCAGATGCTCGTTGTGCTTTCTACAAGAATGCTCTTGGTCATACTGTGGAAAATTGTTACCCTCTTATGAGTGAAGTACAGAAACTGGTCCAAAGCAACATGCTCACCTTCAAGGATGCCAACCTAATGTTCAATTTAATCTACTTCCCAACCATGAGACTGTCAATGCAATTAAGACTCAATCCGGTTATGAATACATACAAGATGTTTGTGAATTACCTCAATCCTTGGTGAATATGCACGTTGTCTTGTGTGAACTTGGCTACTTTCCTCCGCATAACTATAATGCTTGTCCAATATGTTCTAACGTCCTTCGTGGATGTACTTTCATAGTTGAAGACCTTCAGAAACTACTAGATTGAGGAATTATCAGCATATCAAAAAAGAAAAGGGATGAAGAAATCCACTCTATCAACATGGTACATGGTTGTCCTGACCAATACCAAGTTTATGTCGTACACTTGTTAAGATATGACATAGTGCAAATGCACGCTACCTTGTGGAGAATGGGAGGCTTAACCCAACACCACTATGGCTCTTTCCGAATCTGCTCCAAAAATCCCGAGGACGTGCACTGGTAAAAGCATGAATTCAAAGCCTCATGGATTGAGGACTTATCCAGATTCTGTGAGATAGGGATGAGAACAATGTCAACATGATTGGGGAATGTTCCATGGTAAAGTATGTTCCCGATGTTCGCACTGTGCGCGGATCCTTACGATTGATACACAAAGTATGGGACTAAAACGGATTGATTGACTTTAGTCATGATAGTTGTCCTACTTATGAAGGAAGCACGCGAGGTTGTGCCAATCTACAAGAAGACATTCTGACTCTAATAGGTCTGGGTTTGCTGGATGAAGAAATCAAAGGAAGAAAGGGACATAATTACATTGAAGAAGAAATGACCTATGAGCCACTTGACAGTATGATGCGAGAAGTTCCTCAAAGGATTCCGAAGCACAATCGCGACCTGTACATATCAGCAAAGTATGAAGATAACATTTTGACAGATGTACTGGTAGACGTTGGTTCATCTCTGAACATTATGCCATGGAGCACCTTGGAAAGTTTTTCCCATCAAGGGACACCTTTTAGGCCAAATGGAGTTAGCATATTAACATTTGAAGGGTTCCCGTGCAATGAGATTGGAGAAATTGATCTACCTATCCGCATCGGACCTCATGACTTTGACATCACCTTCCAAGTGATGGAAATTTATCCTGCTTACAGCTGTTTATTGGGAAGACCTTGGATTCACAGTGCTAGAGTTGTCCCTTCGAATCTTCACCAAATGTTGAAATACCCTTTGAAGGACAAATTAATAATTGTTTATGGAGAGAAGACTATGTTTGTTTGTCAACTATCCTCTGTTCCTAACATTGAAGAAATTACAGCTCAGTTCCATGCTTTGGGAGTTGTTAATCCTGAATACGGAAAGAAAGCTGGTGCGTCTATTTCATCCTGGAAAGATGCCTAACAAGTGGTTGCCCAAGGATCTTATTGAATTTCACACCAACAAGAACAAAAGTGGTCTAGGATTCACATCTCAGAAATCAAAAGGAAAAGAACCTGAGTATGGAATCTGCAGCAAGACTCTGCAGGAGACCTTTCAAAGTGTTGGCTACATCAACCCAAATAAACAAGACATAGTTGATATCATTGAAGATGTTCCAGAATGTTCAAACTTCGTGACGCGTAGAGAGGACAACTCCAACTGGACTTCCATCAGGATCTCTTCTGTTGTTCATGAGTCTAAGTAATTTTCTATCTTTTAAAAAACCTTTCGCTCTGCTCAAGGCGAAAGAGTAATGTGTCGGGCTGTTTCAAATAATTCATTTTGTTTTGCCCAAGACAAAAGTGAGCTTATGTAGGGCTTTGTTTCAAATCATTAACAAAAAAGCATTTTTTGCTTTCCTTTTATTTATCGTTTATCTTTTTCTAAAAATGGTAACATCTAGAAAAACCCATAAAATCAATCAAAATTGTTTTTTTCTTAAATTTACACATACACATTTTCTTTTATTTGTTCCTAAAAAGCAAAACATAAATTGTGTGCAGATATCTCTTGATAAACTCGCTGAAAACAATGATCCTAGGCCATCTCCCAACTTTGAATACCCTGTGTACGAAACTGAAGAAGAGATCCCTGAAGAGATCACCCGTCTACTTGAGCACGAGAAAAAGATCATTGAGCCGCACAAAGAGCCTTTGGAAGTAATCAATTTAGGTAGTGAAGAAGAGAAAAGAGATGTGCGAATTGGGGCATTGTTAGAAACAAGCGTCAAAGAGAAAATGGTTGATTTGTTGAAAGAATATGTGGATGTCTTTGCTTGGAGATATCAAGATATGCATGGGTTTAATACCACTATTGTAGAGCACAGATTATCGTTAAAGCCAAAATGTCTGCCTATTAAGCAAAAGTTGAGAAGAACTCTCCCAGATATGGCAGACAAGATTAAAGAAGAGGTACAAAAGCAAATCAACACCGGTTTCCTCGTCACATCAGAATATCCTCAATGGTTGGCCAACATGCCTCTTCCCAAGAAGGATGGAAAAGTCAGAATGTGTGTTGATTACAGAGATTTAAACAGAGCAAGTCCAAAAGATGATTTCCTGCTACCACACATTGATACGCTGGTGGATAGCACTGCTAAGTTTAAAGTCTTCTCATTTATGGATAAATTCTCAGGTTACAATCAGATTGTGATGGCACCTGGAGATATGGAGAAAACAACTTTCATCACACCCTGGGGCACGTTTTGTTACCGTGTAATGCCATTTGGCCTGAAGAATGTTGGAGCAACTTAACAAAGAGCCGTGACAACTCTCTTACATGATATGATTCACAAAGAAATTAAAGTTTATGTGGATAACATCATTGCCAAGTCTGCATCAGAAGACGAACATGTGGGACACCTACTAAAGTTGTTCCAACGTTTGAGAAAATATAAGTTGGGTTTGAATCCAAGTAAATGCACATTTGTTGTCCGCTCTGGAAAACTACTAGGTTTCATCGTCAGCCAAAGAGGTATTAAGGTTGATCCCGACAAAGTCAAAGTCATTCAAGAAATGCCTCCTCCAAAAACTGAAAAACAAGTCAGAGGTTTTCTTGGACGGTTGAATTACAACTCCAGATTTATCTCTCATATGACTGCAACTTGTGGATCGATCTTTAAGCTTCTCCGCAAGGACCAAGAGTGTAAATGAACAGAAGAATGTCAGAAAGCTTTTGAGGATATCAAAGAATACCTGCTGGAACCTCCAATTTTAAGCCCTCCAATGGAAGGAAGACCTTTTATCATGTATTTGACCGTACTTGAAGATTCTATGGGGTATGCCCTGGGTCAGCAAGACGGGTCTGGTCGAAAAGAGTATGTCATTTATTATTTGAGCAAAAATTATACCGACTGTGAAACAAGATATTCACTACTCGAGAAAACTTTATGCACTCTTGTATGGGCTACTCGCCGGCTAAGGCAGTACATGTTGACTCATACGACATATCTCATATCCAAAATGGATCCAATCAAATACTTGTTTGAAAAGCCTGCGTTGACTGGAAGAATTGCCCGGTGGTAGATGTTATTATCGGAGTACGACATCCAATATCGTTCCCAAAAAGCCACCAAAGGAAGTATTTTAGCCGATCATTTGGCCTCTCAACCTATTAATGATGATCAATCCTTGCAAGATGACTTCCCAGATGAAGAGATTGTGTAATTGAAATCAAAAGATTATGAAGACCTCTACATGGAGAAGGACTTGATCCCGAATCCCGATGGGGTTTGATATTAGATGGAGTTGTTAATGCTTATGGTAGAGAATTGAGGCAATCATTGTTATGCCACAAGGTTCTCATGTACCGTTTACTACAAGACTGATGTTCGACTGCACCAACAATATGGCAGAGTACGAAGCTTGTATCATGGGACTAGAAGAAGCCATTGATCTTAAAATCAAGATTCTGGATGTGTATGGAGATTCTGCTCTAGTTATTAATCAGATCAAAGGAGAATGGGAAACCCGTCATCCTGGTTTAATTCCTTACAGAGATTATGCCCGAAGACTGCTGACCTTCTTTAACAAAGTTGAGTTCCATCACATACCTTGTGAGGAAAATCAAATGGCAGATGCATTGGCTACCTTGGCTTCCATGTATCAAGTGAAGTTTCCAAATGAAGCTACTCAAATTACAATCATGCGCCTAGATAGGTCTTCTCATGTATTCACTGTTGAAGTTGTCACGGATGACAAGCCGTGGTTTTATGACATTAAAGTCTTCTTACAGAAACAAGAGTACCCACTTGGGGCATCTAGCAAAGACAGAAGAACTTTGAAAAGATTGTCTGATAATTTCTTCTTGACTGGGGATGTGCTCTACAACAGGAATTTTGACATGGTATTGCTCAGATGCATGGATAGACACGAAGAAAACCTGTTAATACAAGAAATTCACGAAGGATCTTTTGGCACTCGTGCCAATGGACATACAATGACAAGATACTGAGAGCGGGTTACTATTGGATGGCAATGGAATCTGACTACTACAGATATGTGAAGAAGTGCCACAAATGCCAGATCTATGCTGATAAGATCCACTTGCCTCCGACGCTTCTCAACATTATCTCCTCTCCATGGCCTTTTTCTATGTAGGAAATTGATATGATTGGAATGATTGAACCAAAGACTTCAAATGGACACCGTTTCATCCTGGTCGTCATTGGTTACTTCACCAAATGGGACGAAGCTGCCTCTTACACCAATGTTACTCGACAAGTGGTAGTAAGATTTATCAACAATCTCATCTGTCGCTATGGCGTACCCAACAGAATCATTACCGATAATGGTTCCAATCTGAACAACAAGATGATGAAAGAGTTATGTGATGAGTTCAAGATTGAGCATCACAATTCCTCCCCCCCCCCCCCCCTTTACCGTCCAAAGATGAATGGAGCGGTAGAAGCAGCTAACAAGAATATTAAAAAGATTGTCTAGAAGATGGTTGTGACTTACAAAGACTGGCATGAAATGCTCCCTCTTGCTCTGCATGGGTACCGTACTATAGTTCGTACTACATCTCTGCATCTTGGACCCGTGTCTTTTCTAGGTTACAATGCTTCTATTTATAACCTTTTCCCAACTGGATTTGGGCTTCAAAATCAAAGCATATCAGCTGCTACATATCTGCAGAAATTTCTGCATAAAAATATATCTTTTTTCCTAAATTATCTCCATAATTAGAAAGTGAATATACTTCTTGGTTCTGACTTGATTTTTCCAAACCTATCAATTCGCTCCACTTAGGACTGCATAATATTCCCATAATATTTTGCATATGTTGAATTCTAAACTGATCCAACAGCCCAGCCCATAGCAGCCACGATGTTGTATGATCCTGCATAAACATCTTGTCTAACATGTTTCTCCAGGTGATGAAATATTCATCTCAACATGTTTCCTTCATAAAGTAGGACTTCTTGCTCAACTTGTTATTCTTAGAAAGTAATTACATCCTATTTAACATATTGCTGCTATATTTTTTACTAAATTTAATGCCAATCAACAAAATAGAGAACTAACATCATCCTCAGTCCCTACAACACTAGTCAAAGATTTCTTAGGTTCACCTACTATTGAGGTCCCAAATTTTTTTGTAGCTTCTTTAAGCTAATTATTGGCTTAGCACGGTGATAAGTAGGGAAATATTATTTAAGTTTCTCAACATTTACCTTAGGGTCAGGCAGAGGACCCATAAGTTCGTGAGTTTCCATAGAAATAGAAAAGGGAATCAGTACCTGAGATTGATAAATTCAGAGTTCTTCTTCTTGTAGAGGAGGCTCAGGAACGTACTACTGATTCCCCACCAGCAATGGCTTTAAGATTTGAGTAGCCATTGGTAAAGTTTCCTTAGAGCTCTTGCTTTCCTTGGTGTTTTTTGATTTTGAAGGAGCCATAGTTGTGTTGATTGAAGGATTTAAAGGTTGGAGAAAGGTTTTGTGTTTGCTGAGAGAGTTGATAGTTCAGGTGTAGAGGATTTTGAGTAGAAAATGGTAAAGAAAGATAATTGAGACTGGGAAATTCTATTTATAAAAGGGAAAAGAAACCGTTCAGTTGTGGAAAATGAATAGGTAGAAGAGAATGTCGGACACGCGTTGGTGTGAGAGAGGTTGATTGAACGATTACCTTTTTAGTTGCCATGATGTCCCTTAAGTATATGTGTAACACCCCATAATTTCAGTTTATTAATTTAATTTGGATTTAAATTAAATAGTGGGAATGTTTTTAATAGATGAAGTAACTCGGGAACTTGCTCTGAGTAAGTGTAAGTATTACTTTATCGCTCAATTGGAAGAGTGTGCCTAAGGTTGGTACGTGGGTAAATGGAATCTATTACTACAGTGTTGATCAGTTGTGATCATACCATGGATTATGTAATTGTATTATTCAGTTGTTGAGCGTATTGTATGGATCGTACCTCGAAGTTTCATTGTTGTTAACCGTTGGAGTTATAGCAAGTGGTACACCTGGGGATGGTCAAATGCAACGTAAGAACTGAATTGAATGCATGAGATATGCTTGTGTTGGTTATGTCAGATGAATTTTGAGACTCGACCAAGAAGGTGTTAACGGAGAACGGGAGAGTCAAATGAAGCACTCTTATCTGGGACTTTTACTTGAAGTATGTTTTCGAGGACGAAAACTCTTTTAGTGGGGGAGAGTTGTAACACCCCATAATTTCAGTTTATTAATTTAATTTGGATTTAAATTAAATAATTGGAATTTTAGTATTTTTATTTGGAATTATTTGGAAAATGATGAAATATTGGCATTGGGCCTAGAGTGGTGGTTAGCAGTAAGGGGGGTGTTAACTAAGCAAGCCCATTATAATATTTTATTTTATTTTTCATAAAATAAAGGAATTGGGAAAAGAGAAGCAGTAGAAGCAGATTTTGGAAAAAGGAGAACACGTGAAAGTGAGAAGAGCCAAAGGGGGAGAAGAACTTCGAAGATTCGACTCTGAGGTAAGGGGGGATTCTTCGGGTTAGTATTCCTTATGTTATTGTAGGTAGTATGATTGATTAGGATTGTGGTCTAGTTCAATCGTACGTGTCGGGTTGGGAATTTTGTTAGGTTTTGATAATCTTGTATGAATTGACATGATTCTGTTGATACTTGTGATATATGATGTTAATACATGTCAATAACTTGTTTGAAATGTGTAATTGTGTGAAAATCAATGATAATTGTGTGTATGTTCGTATGTACCTGAAATTGGGGAATTGGGATATGGTAAATGCTGTCAAAATGGTGAATTTTGCTGTGCAGGTACGTAGGAACCGGTTCCCATGTGGGACGAACCGGTTCCCCCTTGTAAAAACAGAGAAATATGGATTCTGGGTAGCTGGGAACCGGTTCCCATGTAGGGACAACCCGGTTCCCCATAGTAAAAACCAGAGACGAGACTTTGAAGCTGCCAGGAACCGGTTGCCACGTAGGGACAACCCGGTTCCTGCAGCACTTTTTCTAAAAATGTTTTATCTTTGAAAATTCATAACTTTTGATCTGAGTATCCGATTTATGTGCCGTTTTGGGCGTTGCGAAGCTAATGGGATGCTTTATCTGATGAATTGATAAAATGGGCAATAGCCAACTTTACTTTTTAAACTCGATTTAATTATTAATGAATTGAAAGATAGTATATGTATATGTGCTTATATATATGACTATTGATGCATGTATTTGTGTTGGTGATGAGATTATGATATCCATTGAGTGATGTTAGTATATAACATGTCGTAGATGATATATGTTTTGTGATTATGTTGTTGGGTTGCTTTGACAATTTGTTACATTGTGTGCAATGATGATGGATATAACGATGTTTGATCGTGGTGATGATTGATGATTGTGAATATTAATATGCTGATAATATTAATATGTTGATTGTGTTGAAGGTATGCGTCTGATATAATTGTATGAATGCTAAACTATGCATGCTTATTGATGATGAATTGGTGATGATAATGAGACGATGTGATACATCGGATTGGTGATGTTGTAAGCATGTCATACGTTGCATTCATTCGCATACATATTTGGTGAGCATGATTCCCAGTGTGTGGAATCTGTGCTGGATATTTGGTGAGCATGATTCCCAGTGTGTGGAATCTGTGCTGGATATTTTGGTGAGCATGATTCCCAGTGTGTGGAATCGGTGTTGGATATTTTGGTGAGCATGATTCCCAGTGTGTGGAATCGGTGCTGGATATTTTGGTGAGCATGATTCCCTGTGTGTGGAATCGGTGCTGGTTAAACTGTATCTCAGTGATGAGGATATCAGTTGGATGGGTATATCCCATGTATGGTACCACATGCATTGTTGTCAGTCCATTCATTGCATTATAACATGATATAATTGGATAATTGTGTGGTGTGATAGATGATATTATACACTGATGCTTGTTTGTTATAATAATTCCGATTATACGTATGTTGAATGGATGATAGTGCTATGAGATTCTATTGCTAATGATTGCATAATGCTTATTAATTCGAATGAAACTCACCCTTACTTTGATGATTTCAGATTAAGGATGTAGCGGCGTCTTGATTGGGTGAAGATAGCTTATAGGCTAGCCCGTAGTTCGTGTCGAGTCATGCTCTGATTGTAACGCTGGGGAACGCTAGTTTAGAGACGAATTATTATGTCGGTCTTGTTGTTTTATGATTGTTTTAGAATAACTTGCATGGATAATGAATATGCAATGTTATGGATTATTGTCCGCTGTGTTGAACATGAATTGTAATTATGTTAAATGGTTCCTCGTGTAGCATGACAAATGACTATGGTATTTTATGTTAAAGAAGTTGTGACATCCTTGTATTTCATGTTTACTCTGAATATTATTCTATTTTTCCGCGGGGGTTTAGAAGGGTGTTACAATAGTGGTATCAGAGCATAGTCGGTCCTTGTGACCAGAGTCTTATTGTTAATTCCTGTCGGTACGCGACATGTGTGAGAAACATTGTCGGTACTCAGTGTGTTCTAACGGTTTGCTTGCAGAAGTGAGAGTGAGACTAGTGGGGGAGAAGTCATGCTTCTCGGATATGTCTCAGATGCAAGATGTTAGAGTGATGCGTAGGGCAGCAGTACAAGAGTGTGGAGTTATTGTTTTCTGAATGAAGGTGACATGGGCTGAAGACTGTGGTTGTTGTTCAGTCGGAGTGTCTCGGAGTAGATGATGGTCATTTCTGAGAAATGGAATTTCGAAGTTGGGATGCTTCAAGTGCTACTGACGTACTGTGATGTTGTTGTGTGAGTAGCCCTATGTAAAGGGTCATTGTTGAAGCAGTGATTAAAAGAAGTATTGTCGTAGACCTTGTCGTAGGATTACTAGTAAGTAATTGAGATGATAGTAGAGGTTATCGATGTTGTTGAGAAAGTTTCGAAATGCGAGTAATGTGAAGAGACGAGTAGGGTCTCAAGGATAAGAAGGTTGATGATGGCGTACATGAATTTGGTTTCAGGATGTTGCAGAAATCGAGCTTCAACGATGAAATGTGTTGTTTAAGTTATAAGAAGTTTGGAAGCAAAGAGATGTGATAAGATGATGTTAATAATGAGATTAATTTGAAAAGGATGAGTTTTGGAGCAGAATTTCCGTAAGCAAATCGCAGGAAGATTGCTGAATCGTTATGAAACTTCGAAAATTCATAACTGGAGTTCTGGACATCCGATTTGAGTTCCGTTTGAAGCGTCGGAAAACTAAAGAGATGGAGTTTGTTATAAAAATGGTTGCAGCAGCTGTAACATATTTAATTGTGACAGGGTGTTGTTGGAAAGAGGTGAAGTTACGGTTACACTTGTCCTTAGAACTAGACTGTTCGTTGGTGCGGCATGGGATGTCAGTGTCAGAGTTAAACAGAATAAAGGAATAATGGGAAGACTTGTTGAGAAGCAATCTTTGAGATCAAATGTGCCAATTGAGGAGTTTTGGAGATGTCGTATAGAGTTTCGTTGCATGGTGTCGGTATTGTATCTTGGGTAACGATTGGTAACATTCATGTCTCGAGCTCTGAGCGTCGGATTAATGTACCGTTTGAACCCACGAAGGGGAGAGATTATGTTATACCTTATGGAAGAGTTATAAATACCATAGACTGGTCCTATGAGGAGATATTATGATGTCGGTTAAAGAAGCACGAAAAAGTGTTGAATAGGAATGCTTGTTACCGCGATTGTTCGGAACGAAGTCGAGTAGAATATGTCCTTGATAAATAAGATGATAAAGATGATTTAAATATTGATGGATTTGAGTGATGAAGGAATCAGTAGAAAAAGTGAAATAGACTTTGGAACCATTTGTGGTATATTGTGATGCGTCGTTGATGGGTTTGGATGATGTATTGATGTAAAATCAGTAAGTAGTAACTTATGCGTCAGGACGATTGAAAGCGCAGGAAGGGAATTATCCGACCCATGACTTAGAGTTGACGACTGTGGTTTTGTTTGTGGCAACATTATTTGTATGGTTGAGATTGGAAGTGTTTAGTGATCATAAGAGTCTGGAGTACCCGTTTGATCAGCAAGGGCTTAATGTGAAGCAATAGACATGGTTAGATTTTTCTTGGATTATCATCTTGGTGAGGAAGATGTTGTGTCAATGCACTGAGTAGGGAACCTCTAAAAATGTCGATGCTGATGGAGAAAGAGTTGGATTTAATTGAACAATTTAGAGAACTAAGTTTGGTATGTGAAAATGCTCCTAATAATGTTAGATTGGGTATACTGAAACTGACTAATGGTATTCCTGACGAGGATAGAGAAAGTCAGAAAGCTGATGTTGAGTTGATCGATAAGTCGACTTTGGATTACCAAGGTAAAGATGACGGACTCAGAATTGACGAGGATGGTATAATGAGGTTGGTGGTCGCTGTTGTGTTCCGCGTGTTACCGAGTTGAGAAAGAATATTCTAGAAGAAGGACACCATAGAGAATTATTAGACTATGACAATGTTGATGAGTTTGGGTGCAAACTCGGAAAAGACGCTATTATGTAGTAACAACGGTCTATGCTTAAATATGATTGTCGGCTATCTATTGACAAATTGAGGACTTGATCACCCTTAATCTCTTGTTGATAATAGGCGGAATTATAAAGATAGTATAAGATTGCTTGTTACCTTAATGGTATAAGATGTGACGAATGCTGAGATGTGAGAATGACCACTCACCATATTGTGGGAACTTATGAGGAAGTGAATATGAAGGAGTGCAAAGTATTGGACGGTGACTTAAGACGAGTAGTCGTAGTCGTACAGCGAAAGTATGATGTAGAGTGGTGTTATGAGTGCTACTCGTGAGCAGTGAGGAATTAATATGTCGGAATCCTACATGGAGAATATGTGTTGATTTATAGGTTGAATTTGGAATCTCATAGACATAAGGATGTCGTGCCCAAGGATTAGAACCCTTTTGAATAATTGTCGAGATGATGGATATCCTATTATGGTTGAATGTAGTTAACGAGTATGTATTTGGAGAAGTTAAGACGAAGAGTTGATGCTACATGATGCTATAATAATCTTGTGATGTTGTAAGGTGTTATGTAGATTTCTAAATGTAATGAGGGATTATACTCTATGAAGGATGAAGCTGATTTGATTCTTAGTGGAGAGTGGGACTCAGTTGAGCTATCTTGTAAGCAATGGTATATTGAGGATGATGAGCTATGTAATTATAACTACTGATGTGTGCTTGTTCCGATAGTGGGAATGTTTTTAATAGATGAAGTAACTCGGGAACTTGCTCTGAGTAAGTGTAAGTATTACTTTATCGCTCAATTGGAAGAGTGTGCCTAAGGTTGGTACGTGGGTAAATGGAATCTATTACTACAGTGTTGATCAGTTGTGATCATACCATGGATTATGTAATTGTATTATTCAGTTGTTGAGCGTATTGTATGGATCGTACCTCGAAGTTTCATTGTTGTTAACCGTTGGAGTTATAGCAAGTGGTACACCTGGGGATGGTCAAATGCAACGTAAGAACTGAATTGAATGCATGAGATATGCTTGTGTTGGTTATGTCAGATGAATTTTGAGACTCGACCAAGAAGGTGTTAACGGAGAACGGGAGAGTCAAATGAAGCACTCTTATCTGGGACTTTTACTTGAAGTATGTTTTCGAGGACGAAAACTCTTTTAGTGGGGGAGAGTTGTAACACCCCATAATTTCAGTTTATTAATTTAATTTGGATTTAAATTAAATAATTGGAATTTTAGTATTTTTATTTGGAATTATTTGGAAAATGATGAAATATTGGCATTGGGCCTAGAGTGGTGGTTAGCAGTAAGGGGGGTGTTAACTAAGCAAGCCCATTATAATATTTTATTTTATTTTTCATAAAATAAAGGAATTGGGAAAAGAGAAGCAGTAGAAGCAGATTTTGGAAAAAGGAGAACACGTGAAAGTGAGAAGAGCCAAAGGGGGAGAAGAACTTCGAAGATTCGACTCTGAGGTAAGGGGGGATTCTTCGGGTTAGTATTCCTTATGTGATTGTAGGTAGTATGATTGATTAGGATTGTGGTCTAGTTCAATCGTACGTGTCGGGTTGGGAATTTTGTTAGGTTTTGATAATCTTGTATGAATTGACATGATTCTGTTGATACTTGTGATATATGATGTTAATACATGTCAATAACTTGTTTGAAATGTGTAATTGTGTGAAAATCAATGATAATTGTGTGTATGTTCGTATGTACCTGAAATTGGGGAATTGGGATATGGTAAATGCTGTCAAAATGGTGAATTTTGCTGTGCAGGTACGTAGGAACCGGTTCCCATGTGGGACGAACCGGTTCCCCCTTGTAAAAACAGAGAAATATGGATTCTGGGTAGCTGGGAACCGGTTCCCATGTAGGGACAACCCGGTTCCCCATAGTAAAAACCAGAGACGAGACTTTGAAGCTGCCAGGAACCGGTTCCCACGTAGGGACAACCCGGTTCCTGCAGCACTTTTTCTAAAAATGTTTTATCTTTGAAAATTCATAACTTTTGATCTGAGTATCCGATTTATGTGCCGTTTTGGGCGTTGCGAAGCTAATGGGATGCTTTATCTGATGAATTGATAAAATGGGCAATAGCCAAATTTACTTTTTAAACTCGATTTAATTATTAATGAATTGAAAGATAGTATATGTATATGTGCTTATATATATGACTATTGATGCATGTATTTGTGTTGGTGATGAGATTATGATATCCATTGAGTGATGTTAGTATATAACATGTCGTAGATGATATATGTTTTGTGATTATGTTGTTGGGTTGCTTTGACAATTTGTTACATTGTGTGCAATGATGATGGATATAACGATGTTTGATCGTGGTGATGATTGTGAATATTAATATGCTGATAATATTAATATGTTGATTGTGTTGAAGGTATGCGTCTGATATAATTGTATGAATGCTAAACTATGCATGCTTATTGATGATGAATTGGTGATGATAATGAGACGATGTGATACATCGGATTGGTGATGTTGTAAGCATGTCATACGTTGCATTCATTCGCATACATATTTGGTGAGCATGATTCCCAGTGTGTGGAATCTGTGCTGGATATTTGGTGAGCATGATTCCCAGTGTGTGGAATCTGTGCTGGATATTTTGGTGAGCATGATGAAGGATAGAAAAACACTTAGAAAGGGGGGGGTTTGAATAAGTGTAGCTTTAAAAACTTGACAGATAAAAATAAATTGCACAGTTATTTTTATCCTGGTTCGTTGTTAACTAAACTACTCCAGTCCACCCCCGCAGAGATGATTTACCTCAACTGAGGATTTAATCCACTAATCGCACGGATTACAATGGTTTTCCACTTAGTCAGCAACTAAGTCTTCCAGAGTCTTCTGATCACACACTGATCACTCCAGGAACAACTGCTTAGATACCCTCTAAGACTTTTCTAGAGTCTACTGATCCACACGATCACTCTAGTTACAACCTGCTTAGATAACCTCTAAGACTTCCTAGAGTATTCTGATCCACACGATCACTCTAGTTCCTTACAACTTAATGTAATCAATTCTAAGAGTATTACAATTGCTTCTTAAAAGCGATAATCACAAACTGTGATATTTCTCTTAACGTTTAAGCTTAATCTCACTAATATATTACAAAAGCAATGTAGTGAGCTTTGATGAAGATGAAGATTCTGAGTTTTGATTTGAACAGCGTTTGAGCAAGTTTAATATGAGTTGTTTTGGTGCAGAATCGTTAACCTTGCTTCTCATCAGAACTTCATATTTATAGGCGTTGGAGAAGATGACCGTTGAGAGCATTTAATGCTTTGCGTGTTCCGTACAGCATCGCATTTAATGTTATACGCTTTTGTCAACTACCTCGAGCCTTGTTCACGCTGTGTCTACTGACGTAGCCTAGAATAGCTTTTAACGTTCCTTTTGTCAGTCAGCGTAGCTTGCCACTTGTACTTCCTTCTGATCTGATGTTTGTGAATACAACGTTTGAATATCATCAGAGTCAAACAGCTTGGTGCATAGCATCTTCTGATCTTCTGACCTTGAAGTGCTTCTGAGCGTGATACCATCAGAACTTCAGTGCTTCTGTTCTCTTGTTCTTCTGATGCTTCCATAGACCCATGTTCTGATTCTGCTTCGACCATCTTCTGATGTCTTGCCAGACCATGTTCTGATGTTGCATGCTGAACCCTTTGAGACAAAGCTTCTGAGCGCTGAATTATGCGTACTCTTTATATATTTCCTGAAAGGGAAATTGCATTGGATTAGAGTACCATATTATCTTAAGCAAAATTCATATTATTGTTATCATCAAAACTAAGATAATTGATCAGAACAAATCTTGTTCTAACAATCTCCCCCTTTTTGATGATGACAAAAACATATATAAATGATATGAATTTGCGATCAGAAAGAACAGACGGAAAAAGACAAATTACACAGCTATAGCATAAGCATATGAATATGTCTCCCCCTGAGATTAACAATCTCCCCCTGAGATAAATAATCTCCCCCTGAAATAAATACTCGAAGAACTTTAATAAAAGACTTCCCTGATTATTTCGGTAGAGACGATCATATAAGCTTCTGTCTTCAGAGAATTCATAGCTTCTGACTTCTGCTTCCATTGGACAGCTTTAGAACTAGAATTTCTTTAGATCCTTAGAACACTCACAGCTTCTGATTCCTGCTTCCATTTAGGACAGCTTCAGAACTTGAATTTCTTTGATCTTCTGATTTCTGCTTCCATTTAGGACAGCTTCAGAACTTGAATTTCTTTGATCTTCTGAACATTCACAGCTTCTGATTTCTGCTTCCATTTAGGACAGCTTCAGAACTTGAGTTTTCTGAATCTTTAGAACATTCGCAGCTTCTGATTTCTGCTTCCCTCGGATAGCTTCAGAGCTTTGAATTTCTACCAACAGCACTTCATGCTAGATTTGTATCAGAACATTGTTGAATGTACCAGAGCATCATCTGAGCATCTCTACATCCTGAAATGTTACAGAACAAAAACTAAACGACAAAAGTCAGCATGAACGAGTCAGAACATAAAATGTATATTAGAACACATTATATGTATCAGAGCCATATAGGCTAAAATAATGTATCAGAGCAAATAGAATTTTGTCAGAACAAATAGACAAATATGGATCAAATTCTATCTTCTTTCTTGCTTCTGATTTCTGAAGCTTGACAGCACTCAGCTTGCTTCAGTTTCCATGGTTTTGCTTCTTGTGTTTGCTTTGCTTTGAAGATTTTCTTCACTTCTTTATACCTGCAAAACACTTAAACCATATAGAACTTGCAGTTCTTGTTAGTAAATGTGTGGGTGCTTTACCCAGCAACTGATAGATTAATCAAATCATTTATCATTTATCTTTCTCCCCCTTTTTGTCATATCATCAAAAAGAATTATTCAAAAGATTCAGATGAATAAAATGACAAATAAAAATTACTGGAATGTAAAAACAAAGAAACTTTTCATTGATAATCAAAAGATATTACAAAAGGTTCCTATGTTTAACAAGATGAGAAACATTCCTAGCAAATACATAAAAAGTCATCCCAAGAGGAAATGACTACAAAAATTAAAAACAGCGCCCTAGCAAGACACACTCCGTGTCAACCCATCAAGAATCCCTGTGGACTCTTGTCTTCCAGACTGGAACCTCCACTGTAGGAGAGATCCAAGAGTCCAAAGAGGAAGAGAGGGACAGTTCACAGACAGAGAGCTAATGTTGCAAACGGGGCTTTCCCTCAACATAGAAGTTAAGAATATCATTCTTAACCTCCTCCCATAACTCAAGAAAGTCTTCTGTCTTTGGGTGAAAGTTGATAACAACATCAAAGAAGAGGTCTGACTTGAGAGGTATTAGGAGAGCCATCCCGAGATATGCAGAGATCTGTCGCCTTTGAGTCATAGATCCTCAACAGACTTAGGATGAACGCTAGGTTTGAGCTAGGATTTTTAAAAGAAAGAAAAAAAAACTTGTTTGAGCAAGAGACGAAAACGGAAGAGAGAGAGAAAAACTTGATGAGGAGTGCAAAGAGATAGGGAAAGAGAAGCGTTTTAAGAGTATTAAAAAAAATGAAACGAATGATGAATATCATTTAATGTTACGTGACGTGAGGAGAGATAACAAAGACGAATGAGGTGACTAGCACAGTTACCTATGGTCGGCGTCCCTTCAACTGCACGCGCGCTTATCTATGAATAGTAACGACAGGTTTACCATCCCGAGATAAAATGTTACAGCTGTTTTGCTTTAAAAGAGGTTCTGAATCAATTTAGACAATGAAACGTTAGTAATAACCGAATCATAATTTCTAAAAGATTTCAATCAGAACTTCTGATTAAAAAAAAAATCCATTTTCACTTCAGAAGATACTCATACATGAGAACTTCTCATCTTCTCATTCTGGGCATAAATCCATACTGATGTTCTTCAGAATGAATTTAAACCTATCTTCAGCCAGGGGTTTTGTAAAGATATCAGCCCATTGATGGTCTGTATCAACAAAGTTTAAAGATATAACACCCTTCTGAACATAGTCCCTTATGAAATGATGTTTAATCTCAATATGTTTAGCTTTTGAATGAAGAATAGGATTCTTAGATAAACATATAGCAGAAGTATTATCACAGAATATAGGAATGTTACTCTCAAATATCTGATAATCTTCTAACTGACTCTTCATCCAGAGCATCTGTGTACTGCAACCAGCAGCAGCGACATATTCTGCTTCTGTTGTTGATAGAGCAATAGTTGCTTGCTTCTTGCTGTACCAGGAGATCAAATGACTTCCAAGAAATTGGCAACTTCCTGAAGTACTTTTTCTTTCAATTCTGTCTCCAGCATAATCAGCATCGCAGAATCCTACTAAGTTGTATTCTTTAGATTTTCTGTAAACTAAGCCAACATTAGTAGTACCTTTCAGATACCTTAGAATTCTCTTAACAGCAGTTAAATGAGATTCTCTATGATCTGATTGGAATCTAGCACACAAACAAACACTGAACAAAATGTCAGGTCTAGAAGCAGTCAGATATAGAAGAGATCCGATCATACCTCTGTATAACTTCTGATCTACCTTCTTACTTACCTCATCCTTACCTAGGATGCATGTTGGATGCATAGGAGTTTTGGCTTCTTTGCAGTCTAGAAGATTAAACTTCTTCAGAAGTTCCTTCACATACTTGGTTTGGTGAACATACGTTCCTTCTGATGTTTGATTTATTTGTATTCCAAGGAAATACTTGAGTTCTCCCATCATGCTCATTTCAAACTCAGCCTGCATAGACTCAGCAAACTCCTTTCCAAGTGTAGCATTAGATGTTCCAAAAATAATATCATCTACATATATTTGACAAATTAAAATATCCCTTTTAAAGGTTTTACAAAAGAGAGTAGTGTCCACTTTTCCTCTAGTGAAACCATTATCCAGAAGGAAAGAACTTAAGCGTTCATACCAAGCTCTGGGAGCTTGTTTCAATCCATATAACGATTTCTTTAATTTAAAAACATGATTAGGAGACATAGAGTCTTCAAAACCAGGAGGTTAATGGACATAAACTTCTTCATCTATATAACCATTTAAGAAGGCACTCTTAACATCCATTTGATAGAGAGTGATGTTATGTTGAGTAGCAAATGAAATTAATAGACGAATAGATTCTAACCTGGCCACTGGTGCAAAGGTTTCTGTATAGTCAATCCCTTCTTGCTGACTATAACCCTGAGCCACCAGTCTGGCTTTGTTTCTTACCACTTCACCTTTCTCACTGAGCTTGTTTCTGAAGACCCATTTTGTGCCGATTATATTGAATCCATCTGGTCTAGGAACAAGATCCCAAACATCATTCCTTGTAAACTGATTCAATTCTTCTTGCATAGCAATTATCCAGTCTGGATCTTCTAGAGCATGATCAACAGAAGTTGGCTCGATCAAAGATACAAGACCTAATTGACAATCTGCATTGTTCTTAAGGAATGCTCTTGTTCTGATTGGATCATCCTTCTTTCCAAGAATGACATCTTCTGAATGACCAGAGATGAGTCTGGATGATCTTCTGACAAATGGTTCTTCAGATATGCTTAGATTCTCCAGAGAAGCTGATACTTGATCTTCCGATTCTTTGCTTCTGAGAAGCTCTGCTTCTGATGCGTTGCTTCTTGGCTCAACAACTTCTGATATATCAATATCACAATCTGCAAAATTATCAAACTGCTTTGGTTTTTCAGAACCAAGCTTATCATCAAACCTGATATTGATTGATTCTTCTACAATCAATGTTTCAGTATTGTATACTCTGTAGCCTTTTGAGCGTTCAGAATATCCAAGAAGGAAACATTTCTGAGCTTTGGAATCAAACTTACCAAGATGATCTTTAGTGTTCAGAATAAAGCATACACATCCAATGTAATACCCCGTATTAATTAAATGCTCTAATGTATTAACTGACACTGAGGTTTTATCAATTGATACGATAGAGATACTTTTGGACATTAAGTTAGTAGTGTTAACTTGAAGATATTTCCTTATATCCTTTCCTTTTGTTTTCTTCTTCATTCTACACCAAAAAGCCAAAGATAGAGAGAAGAAGTAGAGAGAAGGAAGAGCAAAGGAGAAAGAGGAGAAAAGCTTGGATCTTCACCATTTCTTCGCCGAATCAACTCATCTTCGACATCAACGACTCTTAATCGAGGTGGGTTCTAGTTAGAAACTTATAGCTTTGATTGTGGATGAGAAATCATAAGTTTTGATTTAGGGTTTTGTATAGAGGAAATCTAGGTTTTGGACAAATTCATCAATGTTCATGAGCAAAGTGATTATAATCCATGAATAGATCAACTATAGTTTGTATCCATGCTTTAATCTGATTTGGAACAGGTTTAGATGGTTTTGAACCATGGAAAGTTGTGGGTGAACAGAACTCAGAACTGAATTCTCGCGCGCTTCGCGGCGCGAACGGGGCTGCGCGGCGCGAACTATGCAGGTTTTTAGGGGTTTTGCTTCTGTCTTCAGTACGCGGCGCGTACTGGGTGTCGCGGCGCGAACAGTTTGGAAATCTTTAGAGTTTGCTACTGCCAGAGGGTTCGCGGCGCGTAGATTAGTTAGCGGCGCGAACAGTGTTAGAAATTATAGTGGTTTGCTTCTGCCATAGGGTTCGCGGCGCGACCTAGTTGTTGCGCGGCGCGAACTGAAGCTTCCTTAACCAAATTTTCTTAGATTAATGAACATTGTTTCAATCGTAACCTTCTAACCGTAAAACTGTTTTAACCGTCGTTCGAAGCAGTAATAGGCTAGGAGTGTGTCCTTTATAGTGGTGTAGATTTTGGAACCATGAGGACGTTGTGCTCTTGGTATGATGCTTATGTACTCTATGATTATTGTTTGAGTTCTATTGCAGGTGGATTGGTAATACCTTGTTATATGTGTTTATATCAAGAGGGTTAAATAACTACATTGTTATGTGAATAAAGCATAAGTGAGGAAAACTAGGAATTGTTAGGTTGTGTAGCTTAACAAAGAAACCTAGGATGAAACATTATATGGACATACGTGTTGGAATCTTATGAGGAAAGGCTAACAGGCCTAGTGGTTTGCGGAAGCGATCACCATTGTTGATGTATTAATCGGAACCGTAGTATTTTCTTTATTTCTTTATTTTTCCTTTGAATGCTAACAGGCATTCACCGTGCAGAGAGGCACAATAATCTTGGCAGGTTTGATTCCCGCTTTTGTGTACGAATGGAACCTACGGGTAGAGACTTGTGATGGTGTACGGGCCATGTGAAGTGACGATTCATGGGGAAAGGCTCATGAGTCCGAATCCATGTCGTATGTCAAGATTTTTCCAAAGGATTCATGACTCGTGCCACCTCCTAGACGTAGAAGGGGACGGGAATATGGGGATGCCTTGGTATTGGTTTCCGATTAATAATCTTGTGTTGAGTTGTTGAACTCTAAGTATGATTCCATATAATGTTAGTGTGAGAACTCAAGGTCTAGTTCCTTATGACTTGAGACTTATAGATTAGAACCTTGTAAAGCCGAGAGGATCCATAGGATAGGGAACTCACTGGGATTTTATATCTCACCCCATTATATATTGATTTCAGGTACTACAGGTTCCGCGAAGGGTAAGGAGAAAGAAGTTTGATTTCCTTATTCCTTGTTCTTATTTTGGATATGGCGAAGCTTCCGTTGTGGAGTTCTTTTGAGATCATTGTCTGATCTAGTTCTTAGCTTTTTATTTTGAACATCTTGTATGTATTATGCCATTGTGTAGAACTTTAGTATTTGGGCATTAATATGTATAATGTGTTGTCTAGGAACTTATTGGTATTTCAGTACCAAATACTTGGATTCATGTATACTTATATGATTTGATGCATGTATTTATATATGGGTGTTACAGTTGGTATCAGAGCAGGTCGTATCCTCGACCTAGCCATGAGATATTATAAGTGTTTCTTTCTGTCCAAGATGTGTTGTGTTCCCATGAGTTTTGTTGTGTTATGACTATGGCATTGAGCCTGATCAACTTAATCCCATTTTGATAACCTCCAGGAACATGGCGGACGGACGCAGGACTCGTGGTCGACCCCCCACACGACCTCCACAAGTGAATACACCGGATGGCGGTGCGAATGTTCCATGGCCCCAGTTCATGCAACAGATGCAACAGCAGCTGAATCAGTTCATGCTGCAGATGATGCAACAGATGAATGGCGGTCATAATGCTCCAGTGGTTGTGCCCGAAGCTGTAGGTGGGACTTATAGAGATTTCATTCGCATGAATCCTCCGGAATTTCATGGTGGATTAGATCCTATAAAGGCGCATGAGTGGGTGGCCAATGTAGAAGGAATCTTTGAGATCGTGCATTGTAGTGAAGAGGACAAGGTAGTGTTTGCTTCTCATTCACTGAAAGGTCCAGCTATGAGGTGGTGGAAGGGTGCTTCTGCTTTGATGATTACTCAGGGAGTACCTAAGGAATGGGAGAATTTCAAGACCACTTTTATGGAGAAATACTTTCCTAGTTCACTGAGGACTAAGAAGGAGCTGGAGTTCCAGCAGTTAAGGCAGGACAATATGTCAGTAGCTACTTATGCTGAGAAGTTTGAAATTTTGGCTGCTTACTCTAGGCAGGCCGCGTATGCTCCTGATGAGGGTTGGAAGGTGGACCAGTTTCTGTTTGGTTTAAGGGCTGATATCTCACATAGTGTGTCCCAGAGGGAGTTCACTACTTATACAGAGTTGTTGCGACAATGTTATGTGGCCGAGACTAGTTTGAAGAAAGTTCAAGCTGAGGAAGATTTGAAGAAGAAGAATCAACATGAAAGAGGAAGGCCAAGCCAACAATTTCGACCTAGGCCACAAGCTTTCAAAGGAAAGCAAGTGCAAGGTCCTCGGTCTAGTGCACCTCCGGTGTGTCGTAGTTGTGGTAAGAATCACCTTGGAAGATGTGCCTTTGAAGGGGCGAAATGTTTCCATTGTCATCAAGAAGGGCATATGGCTAGGAATTGTCCTCAGAATAGGAATCAAGTTCAAGGAAGGGGTACTGGTAGAGTTTATACCTTGGATGCTAAGAAGACCAAGGGTGATAACTCCTTGATTGCGGGTACGTGTTTCATTAATGGGCATTCTTGTTTTGTTATATTTGATTGTGGAGCAACACACTCTTTTGTGTCATTACAATGTATGAAGCGACTTGGGTTGCAAGCTACTCCTTTATTTCCTCCTATGGCGGTTACTACTGCTATGGATGAGATGGTAGAGACACCGTTGGTGTGTGAAAATTGTGTGTTATCTGTGGGTGGTAGGAATTTCCAGATTGATCTTGTTTGCTTACCACTTAAGAAGGTAGACGTTGTATTGGGAATGGATTGGCTTTCTGCTAATTCGGTGTTCATTGGGTGTGAGGAGAAGTTAATCATTATTCCAACTGAAGAAGCTACTCCGAAGGATGTGTTGACTACTATACTAGAAGGTACGGTAGGTATGATTAATTTCTTGTTTGAGAAAGAGAAGTCTGTTCTGTTGGTTCTCACTAAGGAGACGGGTGACAAGTTAGAGGTTTCACAAATTGCTGTCGTTAGAGAATTTTCCGATGTTTTTCCCGAGGATGTCACTTCTCTTCCTCCGGAAAGGGAAGTGGAATTCTCTATTGACCTGGTACCGGGAACGGCTCCTATATCCGTTTCTCCGTATCGGATGGCACCACTTGAATTAAGAGAATTGAAGGGGCAATTGGAAGAACTGATGGCTAAACATTTTGTGCGACCTAGTGTCTCACCGTGGGGAGCTCCAGTGTTATTAGTAAAGAAGAAGGATGGTGGGATGAGACTATGTATTGATTACCGTCGGTTGAATAAGGCCACCATCAAGAACAAATACCCTTTGCCTAGGATAAACGACTTGTTAGATCAATTGAAAGGAGCCTGTGTGTTCTCGAAGATTGATTTGCGGTCAGGTTATCACCAAATCCGTGTGAAGAGCTCAGATGTGCCAAAGACTGCATTTAGAACCCGTTATGGTCATTACGAATTCTTGGTGATGCCTTTCGGTGTTACGAATGCTCCAGCTGTTTTCATGGATTATATGAATCGGTTATTTCAGCCTTACTTAGATCAATTTGTGGTAGTCTTTATCGATGACATTCTTATTTATTCTCGTACTCCACAAGAGCACGAAGAACACCTGAGGATTGTTCTGTCGGTACTGCAAGAAAATCAATTGTTTGCTAAGTTAAGTAAGTGTGAGTTTTGGATGACAGAGGTAAGATTTCTTGGTCATGTTATATCTCAAGGAGGTGTGGCAGTGGACCCGACAAAAATTGAAGCGGTAATTAATTGGGAGAGACCGAGCAATGTCTCAGAAGTCCGAAGTTTCTTGGGCTTAGCCGGCTACTACAGAAGATTTATAAAAGGGTTTTCTCAATTGGCTTTACCAATGACTAGACTTACTCGGAAGGAGTGTCCTTATGATTGGGATTCGGGGTGTGAACAGAGTTTCATGGGCTTGAAGGAAAGATTGACGACTGCTCCTGTTTTGATCGTTCCTGACCCAAATAAGTCCTATGAAGTATTTTTCGATGCTTCCAAGAAAGGATTAGGAGGGGTTTTGATGCAGGATTGTAATACCCCGAATCTCCGACACTGGTAATTATCATTAATTGGTTAACTGATAATTAGAATGTACATTGACCTTATTTCCTATTAATCTAAAGAATGATTATTAGAAGAATTAGTGGAATGGTTAGAAACAAAGAGGATTGGTTGGAATTGAACTAAGTGGCATCATTGTAAATACCACTTAGTTAAAGGGCACATTGGACCTTAAATAATAATTGCATGGGAACATAAGGACATGTTTGGTAAAGGATCTATGCAAATCAGAATTTTGAGAGAAAAGATCTTGGAAGCATGGAGGAGAAAGGAGAGCTTATGTGCAAGAAGTCATTTTCGCAACTCTTGGTACAGCTCCACTAAATCAGGTATAACTCTCAACTCGTAACTCCGATCGTAACGATTCTGGTCCCATTGGAAAGCTAACGAATTTCTCTTCGATTTGCACCTATGGTTCGCGTTCATAGCTTCTGTTTCAAAAGAGAAAACTGACCTTGAAGTTGTGTCAGTGATGCTGAAAGTGGGTACAAGTGTGATTACGGATTTGATGAAGATGGAGTGAAACTTTGGCTATGGTGGGAGTCCAATGGCAGCAAACAACATCTTTCTAAACCTCCATTTTAGCAAGGTGAGTCCTTAGTTAGAGACTTGGGGGAATTTGCATGCAAGGGTTAGAATTGGGGTTTGAGTGATAATCTATAATTGCATGTGATCAACTTGTTAATTGATAATGTTATGGTATGTTGTATTGCTTTAATCCTTTGCATGCTGATAATTCTGTATATATGCATGTTATAAATTCGTTTGGGATCAATTATGATACTTGGAATCAGTTAAAAGCCATTAGGACTGGTTTAGGACCCTTAAAAATGCAGAAAATTGATTCTGCTTCAGGGTAATCGGTTACTGGCATTTGGGTAACCGATTACTCTGTGTAAATTTGCGTTTCTGGGCATTTTTCATGCCAGTAACCGGTTACTGGCTTCTGGGTAACCGGTTACCCTGGGTGCAGAGGGAAAAATCAGCAAACTTCAGAAATTCGTAACTTTCGGCTCGGGTATCGGAATTGCGCAAACTTTATATCGTTGGAAAGCTAGCGACGTGTACTTTCTAATTAAATAGGTCCCCAAACCAGAATTATTGATTTAATAATAGTGGAGCCCCACTTAGTGAATCAACGAATTAGTATGGGAACTTATGTCTTTACCAATTGAATAATAATAATTCTTGTGTTAAGCATGGCATGGTTGTTTACTGCTTATTGTGATGTGATATCCATAATTGAGAATGTTATGCCATTATGTTTTATACATGAAAATCCTGCTAACACCATCGTTTTGGTTAAACGATCGGTATTGATTGTATTGTGTGATTGACGCTTGTTATGCGTGTGGTATGCTAGAATCGAAGTAGACCCGGTACTAAGTTACGATTCGGACCGTGGGTCCTTGAGTTATCTGTGGGACTGCCCTGATCTTGGATCCCAGAGGCACATACCTGAACTACCGTTGCAGTGTGCTTGTGAGGGCCTGAAGGCGTTTTACTCACTTGCTGTATACACACTCGCGTGCTCGGTATGATGGCGTTATGCGGCTAAGTAAGCCTACGCATAACAGGTAAACCATCTCTAATGATGCCATGTAGGCTACATCATTAGGTTCCTATCCGGATGGGCTCATGCGTCAAGACGGCGTGTTGCACTTGCTGTTAACACCACGTGCGTACAGATGGTTAATGGGATGATGTCGCCTCTTAGGCAAGGTCATCTCGCAGCCATGTAGGCTTGTGCGAACCCATTTAATCATTCTTGCAGGGTGCTTGTGTAAGTCTCTTGACAAATAGGCATGGGTGAACCCACCGAGGGTGTGTTAGTAACTTAGTCTAGTGGTATTAACGTACTTCTGGATTCCCCGTACATGGGTATGGGTCTGCATACGTGTTTGTTGTACTATTTGTGTACTGTGATGCGATGACTCCTATGGTGGACGATTCATGTGTTTGCTCCGTACTTGTACCGGATGTGAGGATAAACCCCGGATCAATGGTGGATTCGGTTTGTGATGCATGAACCCTGTAGAACCGAGTGGACCCATAGGATAGGAGGACTCACTGAGATTTAGTAATCTCACCCCAATCAACTTATATTTTTCAGGTGCAGTTTAGTAGCTTTTGACAGATAGCAGGTTCGGATTGACGGCTTAAAGTGGTGACGGCTCGGAGACCTCGTCAGATCTCATTTTCCGCTGTGCAGATCCATTGAAGACACATGTGTTGTAATTCTTAGTAGGATTTCATGTTGTATTTTATATGGATCTCTCTATATCTATAGCTTTTGTATGTACTCAATATCAATTTTAATGTTTCATGCATAATATACTAGTCAGTTATGTATGGGGTGTTACAGTTGGTATCAGAGCAGGTCGATTCTCGGCCGAGCCATGAGACATCACTAGCAATTCCTTTTCCTCCTCTCAAGTGTGCGTTGCTAGCCTGATTTTACTGATATCTCATTTAGTTGTTGAACTTGATCAACTCATCGACTGAGTGTGAGACAGTAGGATTACGGCAGAGCCGCCACGAGGACTCGTAAGCCTGTAAGGTTGTGAACCTAAGTTGTTGGAGTGGGATGAGTAATGAATTGTTGGACGTTTTAAGTGGATGATATTGGAGTCGTCAAGCTTAAGGAGAGCGTTCGACACAAAGTAGTAATACCCAAACTGTCAAGGTGTGGATGGAGACAGCTTGAACCCCCAGGATTTTGATTGGACGAAGTGAAGATTTCTCTAAGTCTTGGTAATAGCAAGGGAAATCCAAATAGGAATGAGTAGGAGCCTTGTAAGTGGGATTCTCCGAAGGTGTTGAGCTGTGAATTAGTAGGAGTCCGTACTGATGATGCTGCCGGTGTTAAGTGTGACTGGTGAGCTGATAGGACAGAATGACCTTTGGAAGTGCGGACACATAAGTCAGACCTTTCTGATTGCGCTGGTACGGACAATAATTGAGTGGATGAAGTAATAGATCCTGATCCAACTTGAAGTACCCTAAGCGAGAGTAGGTACCTAGTAGATGTTGGTGGAATGTATGAGTGTGGTAACTTGAGATTGGCGAAGCTTGAATACCTTGTCGATAGAAGAGGATATGTATTTCTGTTCTTATCATTTTGTATTTAAGTTCTAGAACTACGCTGGATGGAACATGAAATGATGTAAAAGCGTGAAATGCAGTAACCTAAGTTCTTGTTAGTTGTTGTTTGTCTGACCCCGAGTGAAGCCATAGAACTACGCTTGGCGTTGGGCGTACAGGCGAGTAAGAACTAAGATCTATCCGGAACGTTAGTAGGATGATCGCAGTTATGTTGGTTGTTAGGAACCATAGTATTCCTATCTGAACTGAATTATCCTTGGAATCTCATGCATGCGTGGGACGAGTGGGTACGCGCACTGCATGGCAATCCGAAGTTGAACTTCAAATCTTCGTGCTTGGCGTTTTGGCTTTCCGAGTAAGTAAACCTTGGTGTGTAGCACTCTCAGGTTTTAGCATCCTGAGGAGTATGATTCGAAGGACTTGAGGAATGATGAACCTGTTGGAGGCCTGTTCAGACACTTGTCGGTTGCGACTATAGGATACACGTGGGGATCATTATACGCCACTGAGGTAGGTTACCTGGATACATGGCCTCGGAGTTGGACCACCATATTGGTACTACTAGACGGGTATAATGCCACAGTATCGCTATCGTGCACGAGATGCGTGAGTCATCCTTTTTCCTACATGTGTGGGACGAAGGTGATCTGAAGCTCAAGGTGGAATTCTGATTTGGCACTCGTGAGACACAGATCCAGACTCTCATAAGGTATGTGGGATAAGGATCCATACATCACACTCGATAGTAGAGGAATAACTAGACAGGCGATGATGTGATGGATCAAGATCCAATACTATACTTATGGAGACTCTGAGTGATCGTGATCGCGTGAGTTAGTATCCAATTGTACCTTGGGGATGTTCTCGTTTCGTGAAGTGTTAAGTTGGAAATCTTGCATGAGTGTCTAGAGTGAGACTCATGTGCGGTCATGATATCCTGGTCAGCATAGTGAGTGGATATCATGTACCAATGGCGACCGGTGATGGAATATGCAAGTTGTATCTTGGATCGGCTCGATGTGTGATGTGTCCGGTAAGGTATTGCCAGATACTCTGAGTAAAGAAATGTGAATCTTGGTAAAGCATAGACATTTTTGGTGTGAGGACTTCTAAGGAGTCTATAAGAGAGATGTTCCAAGTGCAAAGTGCAATTTCTTGCATTGTGGCTACACTCTGACTGTTAGAAGCACCGCAATGAAGGATGCAGCCGCCGAGGAAGTCAGAGGTGGAACAGACATTAGATGACTGTGTGAATAGGGTGTGGCTATGGGTGGATTGTTATATCTGTAAGTCGCACGAGTTATTAGAGGTGATACTACGCTAAGAGAATGAAGGTGTATGGTTGAGTAGAAGTTGTGTAAAACTGCTAGAGTTATCATGAGCTGCAGTACATCGTGAAGGGTTCAAAATACCGGTTGAGCAACAAGATTTGTTGGAATGACAAACACAGCAGATGTACACTGTGGAAATCAGTGACAAGGACGAACCTCTAAGCCAGTGAATTTTTGGGTTTCAATGTCCTGAGGATGAAACGTGTACCTAAGTTGTGGTAGATGAACTATATGGAATGGCAGGGTAAGTAGAAGCTTGATTATGGAGAGTATGCAACTTTGACGAGTAGTAGTTGATGATGGATGTATATGGAGTTCTGGAACGTGTTGTAATTGGATAACTGTGGATAAGGAACTGTTGTGTAGTAATGGAAACTAAGTGAATTATGGATATAATATGACTCAGAGGATTTCAAGGTGTGTGACTTGTTGGGATCAGAGTAGCGCAACGGATTAAGGAAGAATCAGATAAGTCTGAGGTAGGAACGAACAGACTTTTGTAGGATTTTATGTTGGGATGAAAGTATCTTCCTAAGGGAAATTGTCGAAGCAGCGTTTCGTTCATTCCAATCACTCGAGGATCCACCATAAACTCGAGAGGTGTTGTCTATGGACCAGCTTGGGAATACTCTTTGTGGATGGCATGCAGTACGACGTTCGTAGGTCATCAGTTTAGCTTGCGAGTCACAAGGGTTGGACTGAGTATCAGACCGTCGAAATGCTGAAGGCTAGAGAGGACATTCAGTTGGCGCAAGCTCTTTGTAGTTATGCCTTGTGTACTATGATTGTACAGGAAGACTGGTACAATGGTTACAGGTCAGTTGTTGAATTTCGCGTCTTATCAGTAGAATCTTGTTCGAAGTTGTCGAATGTCAAGGCGATAGTTGCAAGACGATTACACCTTCACGGTTTACGGTGACAGTTGTATAAGTAAAGATAAATTTGGAACAATCATCCTAAGACTTTAGGAATCAGAGGTTAAGACCGAGGAATTTGGAGATCACCTAATGGCATTGTATGGACTCAAGTAGAGAATAACTTGAAGTGTCATCGCAGAAGCGACGTTGTGGCGGTAATTCTCAAATGGGAAGTAATTCAAGGTGTAACATCCCAAAATTTCTTATTTAATTAATTTAATTAAGTTTTAAATTAATTAATTTGAATTAGCATTTTATTGGAATTATGTGGGAATAAATAATAAAATGTAGTATTGGGCCAAGTGTGGTATTAGTAAAAGGGGGGTGCTATGTTAGTAAAGCCATTTACTAATTAAAATGTTATTTTTCATAAAAATAAGGAAAATTGGGAGAAAGGAAAAAGGAACGTGAAAAGCAGAGCAGAGGAGATGAGGGATTGGGAAGCTGGTGCGTGAAGAGGAGCAATGGAGGGAGAGACCAATCAAGAATCTTTGGCTAAGGTAAGGGGGGACTCTTCCGATTAACCTCTATTATCGGGTCATACGCGTTAGGATTGAAATTGTATACTATTGATTCGATAGAGATTATGTTCTAGGTTGGGGTTTTGGTATTTAGGTTCAATTTTGTGAACTTTGTGTGATTACTTGTTGGTAATGATTGATGATGTTAAAAGTGTTGTTTGATTGATGATATAACTCATATTGCATGTGAAATCCCTCTGTTTTTCGTGTACAATCATATTGGTTCGATTGGGGGATGTTTGGGGGGATTCAAGGTGCTGAAAACTGGTTTTTGGGTTGCAGGTACGAAGTAATCGGTTACCGAAAGGGGTGTAATCGATTACCCATAGTAAAAACAGCAAAATTGAGTTTTTGAGTCTCAGTAACCGATTACTGGTGTTTGGGTAATCGGTTACCGCTGTACGTTTTCGAAAAATACTTGTTTTTATAAAACTCATAACTTTTGATCCGTAAGTCCGTTTTGGGTGCCGTTCGAAGCGTTAGAAAGCTAACGGAATGCTCTTTATGATTAAAATAAATTAATTAGCACTAAATAATTTAATTATTATGTGATTTTGAAAATGACATGTAATCGTATCTAGGTATGTCATGGATTAATGTTATTTAAGAATAACATGTATGGAGATTGTGTGTTATGTGCTAATTGTGATACATGGAATTGATGAATGATAAATTCTATGTATTGTTGTGATTGTTACATGATGAATGTATGTTATACCAATGGTGGATAATTCAAATATGTTGAATTGTAATGGATGTGTTAGACGTAGTATTATGATGATGTAAATCCCATGTTGTTGTTGTTGTGTGGATTTGATGTACTTGGTACATAATTGTGGAATGTATTATTGTTGTATGCATTGTGTGATGAGTCGAGATATGATGATGCTTCTCTTATGATTGAAGTGGCGATGTTGTGATAACATGATTATAATGTTGATGATGTGATCATGTGATAATTGTTTGATGACTAATGATGTGATTGTGATTGAATGATGCATATATATAAACATACTTGATGATGATGATGATGATGATTATGATGAAATGAGTATTTGATGATGTTACTCATTAGACTTGACGATGGTATAAGTATGTTCATATATGTTGCATTCATTCATGTTCATTGGTGATACTGAATCCATAAAGGGTGTGTTGGATCAGTGAAGGGCATGATTCCCATTGTGTGGAATCTGTGCCGGCAGGGCCGTATCTTGATGATGTTGGATCGGTCATGGGTTATTCCCATTTGATGATGATTGGTACCACATGCATAGTGTCAGTTGCATTCATATGCATGATTTTATAACATGATTGGATGTTTTCCAGTGTTATAAATATTGATGATGTGTTGGTTGTTTATGATGATAAAACTTGCCTGAATATATGTTGATGTTGGGTGAATATTGTACTGTTGATGTTCTATCGTTTATGAACTGATAACATTGTTTAGTTGTGAATGAGACTCACCCTTACTGTTGACATTTTTCAGATTGAGGATAGCGGCTGTTCGACTCGGTGAGGATTAGCTCATGAGTCAGTTGTCTAGTTAGCGTCAAGTGTCATGCTCTGATATTTGTAACACTGGGGATGCGATGTTTAGAGTTTATGTTTTATAACTCTAGTTATGTTGTGATGTTTGAAGGATTAGTTTGAAAGATGTTAAACTTAATCTGTTTGGTTTAATTCCGCTGTGTTGACATGAATTGTTCTAATTAATGAGAATTGCCTCAGTGAATGCATGACATGACTAAACGATGTTTTAATTTATTTTGAATTGTGGCACCCTTATTTCATGTACTCTGAATAAAATTATTTAATTTGCCGTGGGGTTAGAAGGGTGTTACAATAGTGGTATCAGAGCAGGTCGGTCCGTCCGGCCAATTGTTGAGTCAGTTGAGTTGCGCGACAGTTGTATATTGTCGGCATTTTACTCCTTGGTACGCGACATGTGAGTGAATCACTGTCGGTACTTGGTTGTTTGTTGCGGAAGTTGGTTTGAAACAAGTGGGGGAGAAGCTTCGCTTCTCGGTTATGTTTCAGTTGTAAGATGAATGATTCAGTAGGTTGTTGTTGGCAACAGTACAAGCGTTGTTGGAGTTTGTTGTTTCCCGAGTTGAAGGTGACTTGGAATTAAGACTTGACTGGTAATTGAGTTGGAACATCTTGAAGGAAGATGATTAGAGGTAATTGACAATTATTGTAAGAGAAGGAAATTGGAAAGTTGCGATGTGTCAGCTCTACTGGTGTACTGCGAAGATGTCAGTTGAGTAGCTTTACGTCTCGGAAGAGATTCAGCTGCAAGTTTGCAAAGAGGACTGCGGTCGTAATGTTTCAGAAATCGAACTTCGGTGAAGGAATGTGTTGCTCAAGTTATAAGAATGTTTGGAAGCAAAGAGATATGATAAGGGGCTGTTTGGAATGTGATCGAGTTGAAGAGAATGAGTTTTGGAGCGAGATTCTCGTAAGCAAAACGCAGGAAAATTGCTGAATAGCGGCAGAACTTCTAAAATTCATAACTGGAGTTCTGGACATCCGATTTGAGTTTCGTTTGAAGCGACGGAAAGCTAACGAGATGAACTTTGTTATAAAAATGGTTGCAGCAGCTGTAACATAATTAATTGTGACAGGATGACATTGGAAAGAGGTGAAGTTACGGTTACTCTTGTTCTTATAACTAGACTTGTTTTCTGGTACTACACGGGATGTCAGTGTCAGTGTTGAACGGATTGAAGGAATAATTAGAAGGTTTGTTGAGAAGTAATTTTAGGAATTAAATGTACCATTTGAGGAGTTTTGGAAATATCGTTTAAAGTGTTGCTGTATGGCGTCGGTGTTGCATTTTCGGATAACGATTGGAAAATTCATATCTTGAGTTCCGAGTGTCGGAATTATGTGTCGTTTGAACCTACGAAGAGGTGAAATTATGTTCTACCTTATGGGGGAGTTATTAATACAGTAGAGTGATCCTATGAGGGGAGGTTCTAAAGTCGGTTATGGAAACGTGAAACTTGTTGAATAAGAATGCCTACTACCGTGATTGTTTGAAACAAAATTGAGTGGAACATGTTGTTGATGAGATGTTCGGTAATAAAGATGGTCTGACGGCCGATGGATTTTAGTGAGAAGTGAATTAGTAGTAAAGGTGAAATAAACTTTGGGAACAATTGGAGTCGTAATTGTGATGCCAAAGTAACGACGGGTATAAAAGAAGAATTGTAGGGAATTTCTAACATTGGTTTACGTGAGGAAGACTTTGTTGAGATTCCGAGTGGGATGATATTTGGACGTGAAGGATGTAATAGAATTTGGATTAAAACCACGAGTTATGAATGTTGTGCTATTGTGTTGCGTAAGAAGTCTTTAAAATGTCGGTGCTAATGATGAATGAGTTGGATTTAATTGGACAATTTAGAGACTTGAGTTGGTATGTGAAGGTGATCCTAATAGTGTTAGTTTGGGTATGCTAAGGCTGACTAGTGGTATTCTTAACGAGATTAGAAAAGTTCAGAAAGATGATGACGAGTTGATCGATAGGTTGACTTTGAATTACCAAGGTAAAGGCGGTGAATTCAGAATCGACGGGAATAATATAATAAGGTTGAGCGATTGGATTTGTGTTTCTGATGTTTTGAGCTTCGGAAGAATATTCTAGAAGAAGGACACCGTAGTGAATTATTGAACTATGACGATGTTAATGAGTTTGGGTGCAAACTCGGAAATGGACACTATTATGTAGTAACGATGGTTTATGCTTAAATATGATTTTCAACTAGTATTGACAAATTTAGGACTTGATCACCCTAAATCTCTTGTCGGTAGTAGATGGAATCATATAGAAGAGATAAGCTTGTTTTGTTACCTTAATGGTATAAGATGTGATGAATACTAAGCCGTGGAAATAATCACTCACTATGATGTGTGGACGTATGAAGAGGTGAATATGAAAGAGTGCAACATGATGGACAAATGACTTAAGACGGGTAATCAGAGTCGCGCAGCGAAAGTGTGATGTGGAGTAGTGTTATGAGTATTACTCGTGGAAAGTGAGGAATTAATATGTCAAGAGCCTATATAGAAGATATGTATTGATTTATATGTTGGATTTAGAATCTAGTGGAGATAATGATGTCGTATCGAAGAATTAGAACTCTTTTGAATAATTTCTGAGATGACGAACATGTTATCATGGTTGTACGTAGTTAACGAGTATGTATTTGGCAAAGCTAAGATGACGAGTTTATACTATATGATGCTATAATAACTTTGTGCTGTTGTAAGATGTTATTGTAGATTCCAGATATAATAGGGAATTATACTCTAAGAAGGATGAAGTTGATTTAATTCTTAGAGAAGAGCGAAACTCAATTTGAGTTATTTTGTAAGAAATGATGTGTTGAGGCTGACGAGTGTGATTATAATTACTTGTGTGTACTTGTTCTGATGGTTAGGATGTTTAAATAGAGGAAGTAAATCAGGAATTGGTTTTCATTGGATACGAGTAAGGATTGCTGAGTAGTGAATTAGTACCATGGATGGTAAGGAATGATTCTTGAACGAACGAGTAAAGAGGGCCAGAGTTGGGCATAACTCAGAAGTCTAATTGGTATAGATGATTATGATGAGTAATCAGAGTAGTGCGGAAAAAGCGGAATGTAAAGTGTTGGGTAGTTGATGGAGTAACTTAAGAGGAGTCAGAAAATTGGAATTCAATGATATGGGAATATGAGTATTGAGTTTCTTGAAGGAAGCAGTCGGTGAAAAGTGTAAGTATTATTTTATCTTTCAGATGGAAAGTATATTTAAGATCGATACGTTTGGTAGATGGAATGCATTACTGCAGTGTTGATCAATGTGATCATACCATGGTTGCGTAATTATAGTATTCAGTTATTGGGCGTATTGTATGGGTTGTACCTCAACTGTTCTATTGTTATTAACCTTTGGAAGATATAGCAAGTGGTACGCCTTTGGGTGGTCAAATGCGACATAAGAGCTGAGATTGAATGCGCGAGATGTGCTTCCTGTTGGTTATGTCAGATGAATTTTGAGGATCGTCTAGGCAAATGTTACTTGGGAACTGGAGAGTCAGATGAAGGACTATATCTGAAACTTTTCCGTTGAGATATGTTTTCGAGGACGAAAACTCTTTTAGTGGGGGAGAGTTGTAACATCCCAAAATTTCTTATTTAATTAATTTAATTAAGTTTTAAATTAATTAATTTGAATTAGCATTTTATTGGAATTATGTGGGAATAAATAATAAAATGTAGTATTGGGCCAAGTGTGGTATTAGTAAAAGGGGGGTGCTATGTTAGTAAAGCCATTTACTAATTAAAATGTTATTTTTCATAAAAATAAGGAAAATTGGGAGAAAGGAAAAAGGAACGTGAAAAGCAGAGCAGAGGAGATGAGGGATTGGGAAGCTGGTGCGTGAAGAGGAGCAATGGAGGGAGAGACCAATCAAGAATCTTTGGCTAAGGTAAGGGGGGACTCTTCCGATTAACCTCTATTATCGGGTCATACGCGTTAGGATTGAAATTGTATACTATTGATTCGATAGAGATTATGTTCTAGGTTGGGGTTTTGGTATTTAGGTTCAATTTTGTGAACTTTGTGTGATTACTTGTTGGTAATGATTGATGATGTTAAAAGTGTTGTTTGATTGATGATATAACTCATATTGCATGTGAAATCCCTCTGTTTTTCGTGTACAATCATATTGGTTCGATTGGGGGATGTTTGGGGGGATTCAAGGTGCTGAAAACTGGTTTTTGGGTTGCAGGTACGAAGTAATCGGTTACCGAAAGGGGTGTAATCGATTACCCATAGTAAAAACAGCAAAATTGAGTTTTTGAGTCTCAGTAACCGATTACTGGTGTTTGGGTAATCGGTTACCGCTGTACGTTTTCGAAAAATACTTGTTTTTATAAAACTCATAACTTTTGATCCGTAAGTCCGTTTTGGGTGCCGTTCGAAGCGTTAGAAAGCTAACGGAATGCTCTTTATGATTAAAATAAATTAATTAGCACTAAATAATTTAATTATTATGTGATTTTGAAAATGACATGTAATCGTATCTAGGTATGTCATGGATTAATGTTATTTAAGAATAACATGTATGGAGATTGTGTGTTATGTGCTAATTGTGATACATGGAATTGATGAATGATAAATTCTATGTATTGTTGTGATTGTTACATGATGAATGTATGTTATACCAATGGTGGATAATTCAAATATGTTGAATTGTAATGGATGTGTTAGACGTAGTATTATGATGATGTAAATCCCATGTTGTTGTTGTTGTGTGGATTTGATGTACTTGGTACATAATTGTGGAATGTATTATTGTTGTATGCATTGTGTGATGAGTCGAGATATGATGATGCTTCTCTTATGATTGAAGTGGCGATGTTGTGATAACATGATTATAATGTTGATGATGTGATCATGTGATAATTGTTTGATGACTAATGATGTGATTGTGATTGAATGATGCATATATATAAACATACTTGATGATGATGATGATGATGATTATGATGAAATGAGTATTTGATGATGTTACTCATTAGACTTGACGATGGTATAAGTATGTTCATATATGTTGCATTCATTCATGTTCATTGGTGATACTGAATCCATAAAGGGTGTGTTGGATCAGTGAAGGGCATGATTCCCATTGTGTGGAATCTGTGCCGGCAGGGCCGTATCTTGATGATGTTGGATCGGTCATGGGTTATTCCCATTTGATGATGATTGGTACCACATGCATAGTGTCAGTTGCATTCATATGCATGATTTTATAACATGATTGGATGTTTTCCAGTGTTATAAATATTGATGATGTGTTGGTTGTTTATGATGATAAAACTTGCCTGAATATATGTTGATGTTGGGTGAATATTGTACTGTTGATGTTCTATCGTTTATGAACTGATAACATTGTTTAGTTGTGAATGAGACTCACCCTTACTGTTGACATTTTTCAGATTGAGGATAGCGGCTGTTCGACTCGGTGAGGATTAGCTCATGAGTCAGTTGTCTAGTTAGCGTCAAGTGTCATGCTCTGATATTTGTAACACTGGGGATGCGATGTTTAGAGTTTATGTTTTATAACTCTAGTTATGTTGTGATGTTTGAAGGATTAGTTTGAAAGATGTTAAACTTAATCTGTTTGGTTTAATTCCGCTGTGTTGACATGAATTGTTCTAATTAATGAGAATTGCCTCAGTGAATGCATGACATGACTAAACGATGTTTTAATTTATTTTGAATTGTGGCACCCTTATTTCATGTACTCTGAATAAAATTATTTAATTTGCCGTGGGGTTAGAAGGGTGTTACACAAGGAGCTGAGTGAATCAGTAATGTTTGTTGAACGAGGGTGAACACACCGGAGAGTGAAACGAAGGATATCGGCATAAGTGGAAGAATCTTTTCAGGGGTATGTTAAGACGAATTATCTGCAAAGATGGGTTGCGTGAGGATTAGAGTTTCTGATCATGTATAGTGAGATGCAAGCGTCTTGGCAGATTATGCTTCTTCGTATGGGATGACCATCAGGCAGAGCAGTGAGATTATCTAAAAAGGAATGTGAGTAACGTTCTTCCCTTTGATTGGATAGATAGGAAGAGTTGGTTTTCATGGTGAACAGAAGGAATTCGAGGACGAATTCTATTTAAGGGGGGGAGAATGTAATACCCCGAATCTCCGACACTGGTAATTATCATTAATTGGTTAACTGATAATTAGAATGTACATTGACCTTATTTCCTATTAATCTAAAGAATGATTATTAGAAGAATTAGTGGAATGGTTAGAAACAAAGAGGATTGGTTGGAATTGAACTAAGTGGCATCATTGTAAATACCACTTAGTTAAAGGGCACATTGGACCTTAAATAATAATTGCATGGGAACATAAGGACATGTTTGGTAAAGGATCTATGCAAATCAGAATTTTGAGAGAAAAGATCTTGGAAGCATGGAGGAGAAAGGAGAGCTTATGTGCAAGAAGTCATTTTCGCAACTCTTGGTACAGCTCCACTAAATCAGGTATAACTCTCAACTCGTAACTCCGATCGTAACGATTCTGGTCCCATTGGAAAGCTAACGAATTTCTCTTCGATTTGCACCTATGGTTCGCGTTCATAGCTTCTGTTTCAAAAGAGAAAACTGACCTTGAAGTTGTGTCAGTGATGCTGAAAGTGGGTACAAGTGTGATTACGGATTTGATGAAGATGGAGTGAAACTTTGGCTATGGTGGGAGTCCAATGGCAGCAAACAACATCTTTCTAAACCTCCATTTTAGCAAGGTGAGTCCTTAGTTAGAGACTTGGGGGAATTTGCATGCAAGGGTTAGAATTGGGGTTTGAGTGATAATCTATAATTGCATGTGATCAACTTGTTAATTGATAATGTTATGGTATGTTGTATTGCTTTAATCCTTTGCATGCTGATAATTCTGTATATATGCATGTTATAAATTCGTTTGGGATCAATTATGATACTTGGAATCAGTTAAAAGCCATTAGGACTGGTTTAGGACCCTTAAAAATGCAGAAAATTGATTCTGCTTCAGGGTAATCGGTTACTGGCATTTGGGTAACCGATTACTCTGTGTAAATTTGCGTTTCTGGGCATTTTTCATGCCAGTAACCGGTTACTGGCTTCTGGGTAACCGGTTACCCTGGGTGCAGAGGGAAAAATCAGCAAACTTCAGAAATTCGTAACTTTCGGCTCGGGTATCGGAATTGCGCAAACTTTATATCGTTGGAAAGCTAGCGACGTGTACTTTCTAATTAAATAGGTCCCCAAACCAGAATTATTGATTTAATAATAGTGGAGCCCCACTTAGTGAATCAACGAATTAGTATGGGAACTTATGTCTTTACCAATTGAATAATAATAATTCTTGTGTTAAGCATGGCATGGTTGTTTACTGCTTATTGTGATGTGATATCCATAATTGAGAATGTTATGCCATTATGTTTTATACATGAAAATCCTGCTAACACCATCGTTTTGGTTAAACGATCGGTATTGATTGTATTGTGTGATTGACGCTTGTTATGCGTGTGGTATGCTAGAATCGAAGTAGACCCGGGGGTACTAAGTTACGATTCGGACCGTGGGTCCTTGAGTTGTCTGTGGGACTGCCCTGATCTTGGATCCCAGAGGCACATACCTGAACTACCGTTGCAGTGTGCTTGTGAGGGCCTGAAGGCGTTTTACTCACTTGCTGTATACACACTCGCGTGCTCGGTATGATGGCGTTATGCGGCTAAGTAAGCCTACGCATAACAGGTAAACCATCTCTAATGATGCCATGTAGGCTACATCATTAGGTTCCTATCCGGATGGGCTCATGCGTCAAGACGGCGTGTTGCACTTGCTGTTAACACCACGTGCGTACAGATGGTTAATGGGATGATGTCGCCTCTTAGGCAAGGTCATCTCGCAGCCATGTAGGCTTGTGCGAACCCATTTAATCATTCTTGCAGGGTGCTTGTGTAAGTCTCTTGACAAATAGGCATGGGTGAACCCACCGAGGGTGTGTTAGTAACTTAGTCTAGTGGTATTAACGTACTTCTGGATTCCCCGTACATGGGTATGGGTCTGCATACGTGTTTGTTGTACTATTTGTGTACTGTGATGCGATGACTCCTATGGTGGACGATTCATGTGTTTGCTCCGTACTTGTACCGGATGTGAGGATAAACCCCGGATCAATGGTGGATTCGGTTTGTGATGCATGTACCCTGTAGAACCGAGTGGACCCATAGGATAGGAGGACTCACTGAGATTTAGTAATCTCACCCCAATCAACTTATATTTTTCAGGTGCAGTTTAGTAGCTTTTGACAGATAGCAGGTTCGGATTGACGGCTTAAAGTGGTGACGGCTCGGAGACCTCGTCAGATCTCATTTTCCGCTGTGCAGATCCATTGAAGACACATGTGTTGTAATTCTTAGTAGGATTTCATGTTGTATTTTATATGGATCTCTCTATATCTATAGCTTTTGTATGTACTCAATATCAATTTTAATGTTTCATGCATAATATACTAGTCAGTTATGTATGGGGTGTTACAAGGATGGTCAGGTGGTAGCATACACATCTCGACAGTTAAAGGTTCACGAAGAGAATTATCCAACTCATGATTTAGAATTGGCTGCGGTTGTTTTTACCCTAAAGGTGTGGCGTCATTACTTGTATGGAGTTCATTTTGAAATGTTCAGCGACCACAAGAGTTTAAAGTACCTATTCGACCAGAAGGAGTTGAATATGCGTCAGAGGCGGTGGATGGAATACTTAAAGGATTATGATTTTGACTTGAAGTATCATCCAGGCAAAGCAAATAAAGTGGCGGATGCTTTGAGTCGGAAGGTGTTAAAGAGGGCCGAACTGATGATGTCAGAGTATGCATTATTGGAGAGATTTCGAGATCTCAACCTTCAATTTGTTTGGACCCAAAATGGAGTATTGATGGGAAACTTGAATGTTAATTCTACTTTGAGAAACGACATCCAGCAAGCACAAGCGTCTGATACTAAGTTACAAGAGGTGTTGGTTCAACCAGGTTTTACTCGAGCTACAGATGGGGTGATTATGTTTAATCAGAGGATTTGTGTTCCGGACGATGCGTTATTGAAAAGAAGGATTTTGGATGAAGCTCACAAGGGTGCTTTCACGATACATCCGGGTTCTTCAAAAATGTACCAAGATTTGAAAGGGGATTATTGGTGGTCCGGAATGAAAAGAGATGTCGCAGTGTACGTATCAGAGTGTGCGGTGTGCCAACAAGTAAAGATTGAACATCAAAGGCCGGGTGGATTGTTACAACCACTAGAGATTCCAATATGGAAGTGGGATAGTATTTCAATGGATTTTGCGGTTAGTTTACCTCGTACTCAAGGTGGATATGATTCTATTTGGGTGATTGTAGATCGGTTGACGAAATCTGCACATTTCTTAGCCGTGAAGACTACTTACAAGGCAAGTCATCTTGCACGGTTGTTTATCGCAGAGATTGTGAAGTTGCACGGTGTACCCTCTAGTATTGTGTCGGATAGAGATCCAAAGTTTACTTCAAGGTTTTGGAGAGCTTTTCAGCAAGCGATGGGATCTAAATTATGTTTGAGCACGTCGAACCACCCTCAAACAGATGGTCAGACGGAACGGACGATACAAACCTTGGAGGATATGTTAAGAGCGTGTGTGCTTGAAAGTAGAGGAAATTGGAAGGAGCTTTTGCCGTTGATTGAATTTGCTTACAATAACAGTTATCATGCGAGTATCGGTATGGCACCTTATGAGGCATTATATGGGAGAAAATGTAGAACACCGTTGTGTTGGTCAGAAATTGGTGATGATAGAATTTTGGGACCCGAAATTGTTCAAGAGACCACGGACAAGATTAGAATGATTCGTGAGAAGGTTAAACAAGCTCAGGATCGTCAGAAGAGTTATGCGGATAACCGCAGGAGGCCTTTGGAGTTTATGGAAGGTGACCATGTATTTTTGAAAGTTACTCCGAGGTTGAGGTTGAAAGGACCGTTTAAGTCAAGGAAGTTAAGTCCGAGATACGTGCGACCGTATGAGGTTCTAGAGAGGATTGGTGAAGTAGCTTACCGTTTAGCCTTACCACCTTCTCTATCAGAAATGCATGATGTTTTCCACGTGTCTCAACTGAGGAAGTTTATTCCCGATCCTCTCCAGCCGGTGTTACCAAATGCAATTGAGATAGAATCAGATTTGACTTTTGAACCCTTACCGAGCCGTATCGTAGGAAGAGAGACTAAAGTGTTACGCAACAAGGAGATTCCTCTTGTCAAGGTTCAGTGGGATGTGACGCATCCGGGCGATGCTACATGGGAACTTGAATCGGAAATGCGGGATGCTTACCCTCACCTTTTTAGGTAATTCTTAAATTCGAGGACGAATTTCTATTTAAGTGGGGGAGGATGTAATACCCCGTATTAATTAAATGCTCTAATGTATTAACTGACACTGAGGTTTTATCAATTGATACGATAGAGATACTTTTGGACATTAAGTTAGTAGTGTTAACTTGAAGATATTTCCTTATATCCTTTCCTTTTGTTTTCTTCTTCATTCTACACCAAAAAGCCAAAGATAGAGAGAAGAAGTAGAGAGAAGGAAGAGCAAAGGAGAAAGAGGAGAAAAGCTTGGATCTTCACCATTTCTTCGCCGAATCAACTCATCTTCGACATCAACGACTCTTAATCGAGGTGGGTTCTAGTTAGAAACTTATAGCTTTGATTGTGGATGAGAAATCATAAGTTTTGATTTAGGGTTTTGTATAGAGGAAATCTAGGTTTTGGACAAATTCATCAATGTTCATGAGCAAAGTGATTATAATCCATGAATAGATCAACTATAGTTTGTATCCATGCTTTAATCTGATTTGGAACAGGTTTAGATGGTTTTGAACCATGGAAAGTTGTGGGTGAACAGAACTCAGAACTGAATTCTCGCGCGCTTCGCGGCGCGAACGGGGCTGCGCGGCGCGAACTATGCAGGTTTTTAGGGGTTTTGCTTCTGTCTTCAGTACGCGGCGCGTACTGGGTGTCGCGGCGCGAACAGTTTGGAAATCTTTAGAGTTTGCTACTGCCAGAGGGTTCGCGGCGCGTAGATTAGTTAGCGGCGCGAACAGTGTTAGAAATTATAGTGGTTTGCTTCTGCCATAGGGTTCGCGGCGCGACCTAGTTGTTGCGCGGCGCGAACTGAAGCTTCCTTAACCAAATTTTCTTAGATTAATGAACATTGTTTCAATCGTAACCTTCTAACCGTAAAACTGTTTTAACCGTCGTTCGAAGCAGTAATAGGCTAGGAGTGTGTCCTTTATAGTGGTGTAGATTTTGGAACCATGAGGACGTTGTGCTCTTGGTATGATGCTTATGTACTCTATGATTATTGTTTGAGTTCTATTGCAGGTGGATTGGTAATACCTTGTTATATGTGTTTATATCAAGAGGGTTAAATAACTACATTGTTATGTGAATAAAGCATAAGTGAGGAAAACTAGGAATTGTTAGGTTGTGTAGCTTAACAAAGAAACCTAGGATGAAACATTATATGGACATACGTGTTGGAATCTTATGAGGAAAGGCTAACAGGCCTAGTGGTTTGCGGAAGCGATCACCATTGTTGATGTATTAATCGGAACCGTAGTATTTTCTTTATTTCTTTATTTTTCCTTTGAATGCTAACAGGCATTCACCGTGCAGAGAGGCACAATAATCTTGGCAGGTTTGATTCCCGCTTTTGTGTACGAATGGAACCTACGGGTAGAGACTTGTGATGGTGTACGGGCCATGTGAAGTGACGATTCATGGGGAAAGGCTCATGAGTCCGAATCCATGTCGTATGTCAAGATTTTTCCAAAGGATTCATGACTCGTGCCACCTCCTAGACGTAGAAGGGGACGGGAATATGGGGATGCCTTGGTATTGGTTTCCGATTAATAATCTTGTGTTGAGTTGTTGAACTCTAAGTATGATTCCATATAATGTTAGTGTGAGAACTCAAGGTCTAGTTCCTTATGACTTGAGACTTATAGATTAGAACCTTGTAAAGCCGAGAGGATCCATAGGATAGGGAACTCACTGGGATTTTATATCTCACCCCATTATATATTGATTTCAGGTACTACAGGTTCCGCGAAGGGTAAGGAGAAAGAAGTTTGATTTCCTTATTCCTTGTTCTTATTTTGGATATGGCGAAGCTTCCGTTGTGGAGTTCTTTTGAGATCATTGTCTGATCTAGTTCTTAGCTTTTTATTTTGAACATCTTGTATGTATTATGCCATTGTGTAGAACTTTAGTATTTGGGCATTAATATGTATAATGTGTTGTCTAGGAACTTATTGGTATTTCAGTACCAAATACTTGGATTCATGTATACTTATATGATTTGATGCATGTATTTATATATGGGTGTTACATCCAAAAGGATGGAAATATGAAATGTTGGGCTTTCTATTCTTCCACAATTCATAGGGAGTCTTATTTAGAATAGGTCTGATAGAGATTCTATTCTGAATATAGCATGCAGTGTTTATTGCTTCTGCCCAGAAATGCTTAGCCATATTGGTTTCATTGATCATGGTTCTGGCCATTTCTTGCAGAGTCCTATTCTTTCGTTCTACAACTCCATTTTGCTGTGGAGTTCTAGGACAAGAGAAATCATGGGCAATACCATTTTCTTTGAAGAATTCTTCAAAGGATCTGTTCTCAAATTCACCACCATGATCACTTCTGACCTTTATGATTTTACACTCTTTTTCAGATTGAATCTGAATGCAGAAATCAAAGAACACTGAATGAGTCTCATCCTTGTGTTTCAAGAATTTTACCCATGTCCAGCGGCTATAATCATCTACGATGACTAATCCATATTTCTTCCCTCTGACAGATGCTGTTTTGACTGGGCCAAACAGATCAATGTGCAAGAGTTCTAATGGCCTTGAGGTAGAAACAACATTCTTGGACTTGAATGCAGGTTTGGAGAACTTGCCCTTCTGACATGCTTCACAAAGAGCATCTGATTTGAATTTCAGATTAGGGAGTCCTCTGACCAGATTCAGTTTGTTAATCTGAGAAATCTTTCTCAAACTAGCATGACCTAATCTTCTGTGCCAGACCCACTGCTCTTCAGAAACAGACATAAGACAAGTCACCTTCTGACTCATAAGATCTTGCAGATCTGTCTTATAAATGTTGTTCTTCCTCTTGCCTGTAAATAGGATTGAGCCATCCTTCTGATTTACAGCCTTGCAAGACTCTTGATTAAAGATTATATCATAACCATTGTCACTCAATTGACTGATAGATAAGAGGTTATGTGTTAATCCTTCTACAAGAAGAACATTAGAAATGGAAGGAGAGTTACCAGACTTTATAGTTCCAGAGCCAATTATCTTGCCCTTCTGATCTCCTCCAAACTTGACTTCTCCTCCAGACTTAAGCACCAGGTCTTGGAACATAGACCTTCTTCCTGTCATGTGTCGTGAGCATCCAGAGTCCAGGTACCATGACATGTTGTGCTTTGTCCTTTTTGCAGTCAAGGATATCTGCAATAGGAATAATCTTATCCTTAGGTACCCACATCTTTTTGGGTCCTTTCTTGTTAGATTTTCTCAAGTTCTGATTGAACTTGGGTTTAACATTGTAAGCAATAGGAGGAACAGCATGATAATTTTTAATGTGAGTTTCATGATATTTCCTAGGTTGTGTCACATGCTTTTTGGTGTGTGTTATGTGAAAACTTTGAGCATGTGAAGTGTGCCTAATATCATGGGAGTGGCCATACTTGAACTGATCATACAATGGCTTGTATGTGAGTTTCATTTCATCAACAGGTTCAAGTTTGTATGGGGTTTCACCCTCAAAACCAATGCCAACTCTTTTGTTTCCAGACACAGCATATATCATAGAAGCTAGCTGACTTCTGCCAATACTTCTAGATAAGAACTTCCTGAAACTTAAATCATATTCTTTCAGAATATGGTTTAGACTAGGAGTGGATTGTTCTGAATCAGAAGGAGATCCAACATTATTGGATAATTTTAAAAGTTTTTCTTTTAATTCAGAATTCTCCAACTCAAGCTTCTTTGTTTCAAATTCAAATAGCTTTTTCAGCTTTTTGTATTTGAGACTAATCTGAGACTTGAGTTCCAGAAGTTCAGTTAGACCGGAAACTAACTCATCTCTAGTAAGTTCAGAAAATACCTCTTCAGAATCTGATTCTGATGTAGATTCTGATCCGTCATCTTCTGCCGCCATCAGCGCACAGTTGGCCTGCTCATCTTCAGAGTCTGAATCATCTTCTAACTCATCCCAGGTTGCCATAAGACCTTTCTTCTTATGAAACTTCTTCTTGGGATTTTCCTTCTGAAGATTTGGACATTCATTCTTGAAGTGTCCAGGCTCATTGCATTCATAGCACATGACCTTCTTCTTGTCAAATCTTCTGTCATCAGAAGATTCTCCACGTTCAAATTTCTTTGAACTTCTGAAGCCTCTGAACTTCCTTTGCTTGGTCTTCCAGAGTTGATTTAGCCTTCTGGAGATCAAAGACAGTTCATCTTCTTCTTCAGATTCTGATTCTTCAGGATCTTCTTCTCTAGCCTGAAAAGCGTTAGTGCATTTCTTGATATTGGATTTTAATGCAATAGACTTACCTTTCTTTTGAGGCTCATTTGCGTCCAGCTCTATTTCATGACTTCTCAAGGCACTGATAAGCTCTTCCAGAGAAACTTCATTCAGATTCTTTGCAATCTTGAATGCAGTCACCATAGGACCCCATCTTCTGGGTAAGCTTCTGATGATCTTCTTTACGTGATCAGCCTTGGTGTATCCCTTGTCAAGAACTCTCAATCCAGCAGTAAGAGTTTGAAATCTTGAAAACATCTTTTCAATGTCTTCATCATCCTCCATCTTGAAGGCTTCATACTTCTGGATTAAGGCTAGAGCTTTAGTCTCCTTGACTTGAGCATTTCCTTCATGAGTCATTTTCAAGGACTCATATATGTCATAGGCCGTTTCCCTGTTAGATATCTTCTCATACTCAGCATGAGAGATAGCATTCAGCAAAACAGTTCTGCATTTATGATGATTCCTGAAAAGCTTTTTCTGATCATCATTCATTTCTTGCCTTGTCAGCTTTACGCCTCTGGCATTTACTGGATGTTTATAACCATCCATCAGAAGATCCCATAGATCACCATCTAGACCAAGAAAGTAACTTTCCAGTTTATCTTTCCAGTATTCAAAGTTTTCACCATCAAATACCGGCGGTCTGGTATAACCATTGTTACCGTTGTATTGCTCAGCAGAGCCAGATGTAGATACAGGTGTAGACTTTTCACTTTCATCAACCATCTTTTACTGAAGCGTTTTTCTCTTCCTGAATCTTTTCTAAACACGGTTAAGTGCTTGCACCTTAGAACCGGCGCTCTGATGCCAATTGAAGGATAGAAAAACACTTAGAAAGGGGGGGTTTGAATAAGTGTAGCTTTAAAAACTTGACAGATAAAAATAAATTGCACAGTTATTTTTATCCTGGTTCGTTGTTAACTAAACTACTCCAGTCCACCCCCGCAGAGATGATTTACCTCAACTGAGGATTTAATCCACTAATCGCACGGATTACAATGGTTTTCCACTTAGTCAGCAACTAAGTCTTCCAGAGTCTTCTGATCACACACTGATCACTCCAGGAACAACTGCTTAGATACCCTCTAAGACTTTTCTAGAGTCTACTGATCCACACGATCACTCTAGTTACAACCTGCTTAGATAACCTCTAAGACTTCCTAGAGTATTCTGATCCACACGATCACTCTAGTTCCTTACAACTTAATGTAATCAATTCTAAGAGTATTACAATTGCTTCTTAAAAGCGATAATCACAAACTGTGATATTTCTCTTAACGTTTAAGCTTAATCTCACTAATATATTACAAAAGCAATGTAGTGAGCTTTGATGAAGATGAAGATTCTGAGTTTTGATTTGAACAGCGTTTGAGCAAGTTTAATATGAGTTGTTTTGGTGCAGAATCGTTAACCTTGCTTCTCATCAGAACTTCATATTTATAGGCGTTGGAGAAGATGACCGTTGAGAGCATTTAATGCTTTGCGTGTTCCGTACAGCATCGCATTTAATGTTATACGCTTTTGTCAACTACCTCGAGCCTTGTTCACGCTGTGTCTACTGACGTAGCCTAGAATAGCTTTTAACGTTCCTTTTGTCAGTCAGCGTAGCTTGCCACTTGTACTTCCTTCTGATCTGATGTTTGTGAATACAACGTTTGAATATCATCAGAGTCAAACAGCTTGGTGCATAGCATCTTCTGATCTTCTGACCTTGAAGTGCTTCTGAGCGTGATACCATCAGAACTTCAGTGCTTCTGTTCTCTTGTTCTTCTGATGCTTCCATAGACCCATGTTCTGATTCTGCTTCGACCATCTTCTGATGTCTTGCCAGACCATGTTCTGATGTTGCATGCTGAACCCTTTGAGACAAAGCTTCTGAGCGCTGAATTATGCGTACTCTTTATATATTTCCTGAAAGGGAAATTGCATTGGATTAGAGTACCATATTATCTTAAGCAAAATTCATATTATTGTTATCATCAAAACTAAGATAATTGATCAGAACAAATCTTGTTCTAACACATGATTCCCAGTGTGTGGAATCGGTGCTGGATATTTTGGTGAGCATGATTCCCAGTGTGTGGAATCGGTGCTGGATATTTTGGTGAGCATGATTCCCTGTGTGTGGAATCGGTGCTGGTTAAATTATATCTCAGTGATGAGGATATCAGTTGGATGGGTATATCCCATGTATGGTATCACATGCATTGTTGTCAGTCCATTCATTGCATTATAACATGATATAATTGGATAATTGTGTGGTGTGATAGATGATATTATACACTGATGCTTGTTTGTTATAATAATTCCGATTATACGTATGTTGAATGGATGATAGTGCTATGAGATTCTATTGCTTATGATTGCATAATGCTTATTAATTCGAATGAAACTCACCCTTACTTTGATGATTTCAGATTAAGGATGTAGCGGCGTCTTGATTGGGTGAAGATAGCTTATAGGCTAGCCCGTAGTTCGTGTCGAGTCATGCTCTGATTGTAACGCTGGGGAACGCTAGTTTAGAGACGAATTATTATGTCGGTCTTGTTGTTTTATGATTGTTTTAGAATAACTTGCATGGATAATGAATATGCAATGTTATGGATTATTGTCCGCTGTGTTGAACATGAATTGTAATTATGTTAAATGGTTCCTCGTGTAGCATGACAAATGACTATGGTATTTTATGTTAAAGAAGTTGTGACATCCTTGTATTTCATGTTTACTCTGAATATTATTCTATTTTTCCGCGGGGGTTTAGAAGGGTGTTACAATATGGATCATGATGAAACCCTGAACGTTGCACGTCTCGATGAAAAGTTTGAGAAAAGTGGTCATAATGACCATGACGTAATAGCAGTAAGAAATTGTTGTGTCAAGTGATCAAAAAATGTCCCTTTCTCAATTTTTGTCGAAAAAGACATTTTTGGGGGAACAATTTGTTAGTTGGAAAATTCACACTAATATAAATTTGATAGAGCAAGAAGGGTTGAAAAGATGTTTAGAAGAATCAAGTGGAATTGTCAAAGTGTTTTGACTAGAAAAGTTGGGAAGAGGACTTCGACATAAAGTGAGAGTAGAGATGTTTATTTCCTCGAGACGATGTTGGGACTTAATATATTTTGGAAGAAGTCTGCTATTTTTCGACAGAAAAGTTTTTGAAACAAGGTCGAGTAACTGCTTTTCATCCTTAACCATTCTTAGAAGACATGTGGATGCCAGATGTTGGGCGAAATGCATTCAAGCAAAAACGTGTCACTCCCTGAAGAAAAGATTGTTCGTTATAGTTATTTTTATAAATAAGAGTTCTTAGATTAAAATTTTGTGTTGCAATTACTACAAAAATACTCAAACACTCAAAGTATCTGAGCGAAGTGAGAAACGAGTAATCGAGTTCTATGTATGTATTCAAACACCACTTTTAATTTGTGCAAAGTCTTTTCATTAAGTTTATGTCTAGCATTTATTTTCTGTCGAAAACATTTACACTTTCCCGCATTTACTTTCAATTTTACATTTACTTTAGAGATTTCGATCAAGTCGAAGTCACTATCTTTTACATAAAAATACTACATAACAATTCAACAAACTTTTAGCACATGTGTCATAGGATTGATCTAATCGATCCTGCCAATAACCTATTTGAAATATTAGCGCTTGTTTACCAGATTTTACCGTAAATACGGAGCAATGTACCTGTCTGCCCTTGGTTGTATAACAAAGAAAAATTAGTTGTGAAGAACAAATTGAAATAAATAAGATAGAGAAATATCTAGTTTGACAACCAACATGAAATTCATTTGTAAGCTACTACCATCTAAAATGTGATAAATATTTTAACAAATAATTACAAAAGCTTAGAATGTAGTAATGAGCAATGAAATGTGAGATAATGTTTTAAAAAAGAAACAGAACTAGGTAGATTTGTGGTTCAACTAATTGAACCTGGGTCGTTGTTCGTGGATCTATTAGCGTGGGTCTTTTTGAACAGGGTTTTGTGACCGAAAGTTCCAAAAGATCTCTTTCTTTGTGCGATGTGAGATTCAAGAAAAAAAATGGAAATTACAGCACAGAACTGAGAGAATACAACGGCACAGATCCGTCGAAGCCAACATACGTAGCTGTGAAAGGTTGCGTGTTCAACATCACCACTACGGTCCCGGCGGAGCTATGCTATATTCGCTGGCAGAGACTCGAGCAGAGCACTGGCAAAGATGGCCAAAAAACAAAGAAGACATCACCTGGCTTTCAAAATTTTCAGTTTCCAATTTGATTCATTCAATCTGGGGCCATAGCTTCCAATTGAAATTTCGTAAAATCATTTAAAGCCAATTTGAAGCTTCAAGAAATTTTATTGATTTTGATGCCACCCAGTGGGTTTTGTTGTGTTGATTGCAGGAGCAAATGAATGAAAGGCTAAAAAATTATGAGACTGAATTGAAACCAAAATAAGCTCTTCAAAATGTTCTTTATAAAATGGCTCTACTTTCTATCTAAAAGACAAATAGATTTTTAACACTTAATTGTTTGTATATCTTTTGTCAAAACTATAAACCAACATTATTTAGTTACACTCGAACACTCTTCTTTGATCTTGATGATTGTCTTCTTTTTTTTTTAATAAAAATTATTGGAGGGACTATAATGTAACAAAAATACAAAGACATATTCAAGAATCATTTTGCAATTTGCCAAGGACCTTGACTTCCAGAATTAATTAATTCAGTTTGACAATCAATAACTAAATAAATAAAACCTATTCCTATTTTCTCTTTCAACTGATTTCAGTAAAACACGTTCTATTCTCAGTGACAGAAAAATAAATGCTGCAAAATTGCATCAAAATATAGAATTACATTGGTAAGGTATGCACGCACCTTTCCAATGTAATTCTCAACAGAATACAGACTATGCTCATGAAACTCTCAACAGAATGTTGGTAAGGTATGCACCTTCTGGATATGATGGATCAATAGGATGATCACAAGCAGCTCCGGCATCTCTTAGAACAGTTATTTTTCTCTTTGCCATAGATGCTGCACCCTGTTAAAACCAGAAAATGTAATTATTCATTAACTTGGATTAGGAAGGATACTTAGTGAAATGTCTATCCGCTAAACTCATTAAAAAAATGTGTATTGATTAAGCATACTAAACTATAAACTATAAACTATAAACATGAATAGGATATAATCGAAACAGTTATTAACTTTACAATTTCTTAACATTGCCAGAGTTGTATTTTATCTTTCTTTACAACAATCCATCTCCTAGTATATGATGCCAATGGTGGTGTTGCATTCAGAACCAACCAATCAAAGAACTTCCATAAAAGAAACAGCAACCATGAGATATATATGATACATTAGGCCAAAATTGGCAATCCAATAATGTTTGCTACTTTTCAACCTTGTAGTAAAGATGCATATCTACTTGATTGTCAAACACCTAATGAGCCAAATACAATTATTAAAAAAAAAATACAAATATGTCATTTACGACAGCAAGGACGAGAAGCATGATGGTTAAATTTATGACTTGTAAGAAATTCTTTATACTAATAATGGAATAATGCACAGGCAATTTCTGTTAAGACATACAGTACCTGTAGAATACGCAGGAATATACCACTTTGGGTCACAGCTCCAGAACAGGAACAGGTCATCAGAAGACCACCTCGTTTTGTCAGTTGCATGGCCAAAGAATTCAAATTTCTGTACATACCAGATGCACCATGCAGAGCCTGTAACATAATCAATTTTACACAACATTCCAATTTCCAAGACAAAAAGCTGAAAATGAGCAAAAGCAGCAATGTACATAATAATGAGCTGAAGCAACATTGTACACATAGAGAAGTACCATAACAATGATCAGTTTTGTAATGCTGACAATATAACATCATCGTACATTATCAACGGCAAAGAAACTCTTCTTTAGGTAGCCCAAGTGTCAAAGTATATAAAAACATAACTATAATAAGTTTGCAGTCATCATTGATACCTTTTTCGAAGGTGCCAGTTTAGGAGGATCAATGATGACAATATCCCAAGATTCATCTCTCAGAAGGGCAGCCTTCATGAATTCAGTTGCATCTTCTTTTAAAAAGGATATTCTTCCAGGATCAATTCTGTTAAGTACAACATTTTCCTTAGCAAGTTCCAGAGCTGGCATTGATGAGTCAACACCTAGCAAAATTGTCAACATGACCAGACTTATTATGTCAGTACACTGGGCCCAATTCGCAACGATAGTAACATATACAGATTAGGCAAAGAATCTAACAATATCAAGTTATAGTTTGATTTTTTTATACTTGAGAAAATTTTCTATCGCCTTTGATGAATCTCAAAGCTACTTCTGTACTATTTCAAGCCACGGAGAAGAAATCTATCTTACTCAAAACAATCCTATCAAAAGTGGTAAGAATGGTTACTATTTGGTCATCATGACTTGTTGGGTCGGGCCCACCTTTCTTGAACTAGTCTTTAGTTCTCGGTATTTGTATTCCTTTCTTAATCATAAACAAAGGAAAGAATTAGCAACATACCGGTGACATTTAGAGCACCTCCATGCACTGCATTTAGAGAAAACCCACCACTATAGCAACAAAGATCAAGAACCTTTTGACCATATGAAATTTTTGATATAAACTCACGACTCTCGCGCTGATCTGCATAAAATCCAGTCTTCTGTCCTTTCAGTGAAATTGTGTACACAATTCCATTTTCCATAATCTGATAGATGAGAACAACAAACACGGAAAAGAAAATCTCAAACTTGGTATATTTCAAATCTCATTGATCGTTATTCCAAAATCCCAACTTGATTACGATTGGTTTGTTACTAATACTTTCTACCCCGCCCACCTCTAAAACCCACACAATGTTTAAGTGGTGAATATAAAGAGTTCTCATCTTCTCAGATCTTTAATTCAAGAATTATTAAAACAAAGGTTAAGGTGCAAAATATAATTTGCATAATGTAAGGATAGCAAAAAACCTTTAAGACTAAATTATTGTCATCCAAAGTAGAAATTCCCGAGTGTCTTTTCCAAATAAAATAATTAACATTTAACGAAGTTTGTCAAACTAAAACTCTTGGAATAGAAAGGCCGGTTTGGGTATTTTCAACTTTACGACACATTGCATCTATTTACCTTGTATAGTGGCACTAATCTACTACCAAGTGCAACGTCATACTTAGCTTCATATGAATAATTACCTAGGAAAAGTACATAGAAAAAAAGAAACAATTCAAAATTTTGTTGTACAGCATTTTAACATATCTCGGCATACCTTGGTTCTTTCAGGACAAGTAGATGAAAGGATTTCCTTTGAATCCGACACATTAACTCCGTCTTCCTTTAAAATATCAATCGATGGCCTCCAGTTTATATGATTGATATAGTTGATTTTCCTGATGCGCGCCTCTATCTCTGATTTGTATTTCTCAACCCAAGCGGCAGATGAAGCTACTACAGCTACATCTCCAAAGACATCAACTATCAATCCTGATAGTCTGTTGTGAAGTCAATAAGGCCCAATTCAAAATCGTACAAATAAAATAAACATCTTGAAGCATTATAATTTGAAAATTGTAAACAAAATAAATGGTTATTTGTGGTCATGCTACTTAGTATATGGTGTAAGAGTTGGGAAACCAGTCAAACCAAATTCAATTACAGTTGACAAAAGGAAGAGGAAAAAGTTCAACCATTCATCTCTCTCACCTGTCACCCTCACTATTGATCAGACGATATGCATTCGTATGGACGGAAGGAAGATCCAACCTTGTACGCAATTCGACAGCTGCGTCAATTCTTTTTTCGAGCAGTTTCTCCATGTTCAATGCACATGCTGAATCACTGTCATAAGAAACTAAAGATCAAAAGCCAATTCAATGGGCTAAGCAGAAACAAAAAGAGATAAACGAATAATCATATACAAGAACCTAGTAGCTTCGTCTTCAAGCTGCATGAGGCGAACACAGAACATAGAAACAGAGTTGTACAAGCCCCACCCTATTGGTTTCTCAGTCCCGTCTGAAACCAGTACAATATCGCCGGTTTTAGGAGGCGGCCTGCCGATGATTCTATCAACGGCTCCACTATATACCATTGGGTTGCCATCCTTAAAGAGTTGTGTCTTCGCCTTCTTTAGCACAACCTTTGCAACACCTACCAAATGGAAACTATTGATAAAATAATTCAGTAAGGATAAAAAAAAAAAAAACAACTTTCACATGTGTCTATAATTAAAAAAGCACACTCAACTGAGTAAGGAAAAGAATCTAAGTAAGTTAGGTTTTGTTTGGATAAACAGTTTAATTAAGCGCTTAAATTCCATACCCAAAGGCTATGAGAATAAAGAGGGAAGAGAAAGTGATACCTTTGTATTGATGAGAAGCAATTTGTTGAAGGGTGGTTGGCAAAGAGCAAACAGATAGGGATTTGGTGAGAAACTGCTTCATTATTATCTTGTGTTGAAATCCCAAAATGTGTCTTCAGGGTTTGCAGGGATACGCTTCCCCGTATTTATTATCTCTTGTGTTTATTCAAACTTTCAAACACAATTTTTACACAACTACAATTACAATTACATGTATATTTGTCTACACTAAGTTTTAACCTTTTATTTTAATTAGGCTTAAATCCACTTTTGACCCCCCCTATTTTCATTATTTTTAACTTTTGAACCCCCTTTTACAAAACTCAGCCTTTCAGTCCCCAAACTTACTTACTTTTGGCAATTTTTGAGCCCCCCACCAGAATTGCATATGTGGAGTGTTTTAGTGATGACATGGAAGGGTGACCAAGCTGCCACGTCAATAAATAAGTCAACCCAATATTTTTAATTATATTATTCCAATTTAATAAATGATGAAATTTGTTAAATGGAATTTGTGTTTTTTAACCCTAAATTGAAACGAGTTCTTCTTCTTCCCTTCTGCTTCTTCCCTTCGTCTTCTTACCTTCGTCTTCTTCCCTTCTTCTTCATTCATTATTCTTCAGTTAGGGTTGGAATCGCAGTAAAGCTCCTTCTTCTCGTTCGACCATGTCCCGTTGTTCTGTAGTAAGTAATCGCAGCAAAGCTTCCTTCGTCCACGGAGAATGCAGATGTGGTCTGGATGCACCCTTGATGACTTCGTGGACAGATGCTAACCCAGGACGCCGTTTGTAACACCCTTCTAAACCCCCGCGGAAAAATAATATATTCAGAGTAATAACACATCAAGGATGCTACAATTATTAAATAAATAAAAACATCAAGTCGATTGTCATGCTTTATTAAGATTAAACCAAACTTCAAACATGTGTTCATCACAACGGAAACTTATTTTAAACAGTGTAAGGAACATATCCAAACAGTTCAACAATACATAATCAAAATAGCAACAAAGTATCTCAAGTAACGCTAAGACTAATCGATCCCAGTGTTACAATCAGAGCATGACTCGACACGAACTACGGGCTAGCCTACAAGCTATCTTCACCCAATCAAGACGCCGCTACATCCTTCATCTGAAATCATCAAAGTAAGGGTGAGTTTCATTCGAATTAATAACCATTATACAATCATAAGCAATAAAATATCATAGCAATTATCATCCACTCATCATACATAAAATCGGAATTTGTTATAACAACCAAGCATCAGTACATAAGCATATTCTATCGCTCCACACAATCATTCAGTCATATCGTAATGTAATGCAATGAATGAACTGACACTAATGCATGTGGTACCATCCATGGGATAAACCCATCCAACCGATCTTTTTCATCACCAAGATACAGTTTTAACCAGCACAAATTCCACACAATGGGAATTATGCCCACCATTTTGATCCACTTTCATCACCGGGATCCATCACCAAAAATGTATGCCAATGAATGCAACATATAACATGCTTACAACATCATCAATCCGATGTAACACATCGTCTCATTATCATCACCAAATCATCACCAATAAGCATGTATATATTCTTAGCATTCATACAAACATATCACACGCATACACGAAAGTCATCACCCAATAAATAATATAATCACAAATAAACAACTTGGACTTTACGTTCATACCACCTATTCATCGTATAGGCCATTAACTCAGCTTCGCAATGCTCAAAACGGCGCATAAATCGGTTACTCGGATCAAAAGTTATGGGTTTTTAAAGAATAACACATTATTAGAAAAATGCTGCAGAACCCGGGTTGTCCCTACGTGGGAACCGGTTCCTGGCAGCTTCAAAAATCACGTCTCTGGTTTTTACTATGGGGAACCGGGTTGTCCCTGTAACACCCCATTTCTACCCGACAAATATATATAAATCAGAGTTTTCAAAAATTTCTCAATAAACAAATGAGGCGTCACATAATAAAAACAAAACAAATCAACTCGTCGCATAAAGCGGATACATAGCACCTTTGAAACAGAATAACTTATTTTATTAAAACACAGCGGAATCGCTTAAGAATGTATTCAATAAAATATCCTCAGTTAACTTATCATTTTGTTCAACCAAGATAACACAATTAAACAACAACATCATAAATGACATAAATCGTTCCCCCCAGAGTGCTACGTATCAGAGCGACAACCGATTCGAGTAACGACAACTAAATCTTCATACTTGAATACCTGCACGTTACCAATATAAAGGCAACGGCGAAACAAGAGAAAAGGGTGAGATATCAAATCATATAAGTAGGCATATGATAAATTGCATGCTAGGATTCAGACATATAAAATCATCACATCACAAGTATCAATAGCTACTATACACATCATACTTCTACAGTTCATTAATCTCACATACTTTTCATCACACAACAAGTCATGATCATGTAAATAGTATCATCTAATAAATTTCACATATTCAAGTAAGCACAAAATTCAATAGTATAATACTCAAAAGATTCAATACTATTATCCCAAATATATACACAATCCATCATTATCACATATTCACACGTTTAACCAATTATATATCAAAACATCACCAATTTCAATTATCACATCTCATGTACACATGACAATCACATAAATGCATATATTCAAACATCACTTAACCTCAATGTGACTCAATGCAAGGCATGTGACTCTATGCATGTGGTACCCAATGTGGACCCAAAGTTCCACCGCTTCCGATTCATATAGAATCTAGCCACGCTTCAGATCCGGACAAGATCAAAGCCACCAAATGTAAACATATAGTTTACCGCTTCCGATTCACTTTAGAATCTAAGCCTCGCTTATGTTTCAAAGCAAACCACCTTTGTTTCAAGGCATCCATGATATGAATGTATGTACAATGTTAATCAAACATATGCAATTAAGATCATCTCTACCATCTTAATATTTAGCATATCACAATAATTCAACTCGATGAATTATCCACCAATTGTACACAACATTCACAACACATACATATCATTCACATATAAAAGGTCAATTAATCAATTACGATTTACAAAATCCAATTAACACTAGTAACCATACTATCTCATGTTAATTCTCATTTTGCCAATTATATATGAACATACACATTTAAAATCAAGCAATTAATTATTAAAATTAATGCTATCCAACTACCCACAGAGAATCAATATCAAAACAACATCATTGACATAATAATATATATTTCTCAACATACATATTCAATCAAAACACAATTACGGATAAATTCTCAAAATATCGTAATTTACCGACAAACCAAATAGTTAATCTAATTCCAAATTATATTCTAATCAATTAAACACATTGAAATTAATTCAACTATTAATTTAATCAACCAATTAATAATCACACTATATTAATTTAATTCACTTCTATTTCTACTCCATTTCCAATTTCTAGCATTCTATTGTTCAAGACCATTTTTATTAAAAAGAATATCGCGTTAGCTTTCTAACGCCTCGAACGGAGACTCAAACGGAGTTACGGTTCAAAAGATATGAATTGTTAAAGTTCCAAATAAAAACAAACACCGGCGTTATACACTGACAACTCTAAACATGTCAGAGTTACTCAAAACAAATAAAAATACGACTCTTAATAATTCAAAACAACTCTGACAACTTATTGTCGACTCTAACAACTCTATTGACAACTCTAACAACTCTATTGACAATTCTATTAAATTATTATAATTTATTTATAAAGAATATTTAAACCAAACACAATTTCAGTCGATTCGTAAAATATCACAATTTCAACAAAATAACACTACCATGTTAATCTACTAATTAAACTTAGCTACCACGTAAATTTTCATCAAATTTCGGACAACTAATTATACCATTTAATTCGGCTATTTCGAACAAACGGGACTATTTTGTAATTATATAACTCATTAAAAAAAACACCTAAAATGCACATAAATTCTAATGATCATTTTCATCAATTTCACATATCAAGAACGTCACTAATTGACAGCAACTTTACAAATCCTTTTCACATTACTTTTCCAAGAAAACTCAAACAGAAATCAAACACATCATTGTGAAATCATTAACAACCTTAGGATTCATTTCATTTACTTCAACAATTAACCAAATAAAGTGAACAACAACCATAACATAATTCAAAACGGATACGGCAACAAGAATTTGTCCCACTGTTGAATCGCATAGACTCACCCTCACTTTACTTCTACAATTCAAGAACCAAAAGAAATTAACATGTTACTAACTTCAAAGGCCTTCATAGTTTTCTATTCATCAAGCCTTTCACAAACTATCCTAATTAATTCACAAGCCTAGTTATCACTACATCGAGAAACCGAATTAGTTTGCTAAGACCAAAACAAACACTGCCCTGTGTCCACGTGAATCAAAACAATTATCCTCACAAACTAACAACTAAACAAAGACACAACATCGTCATCAGTTCACGCTCATGAAAAACAATATCCATCAGTTCATACCGACATAAGGATCTAATTTCAAGTAGCAACAATTATTATTCATGAACAACAACAATCAACACAAGATAATGCAATAAATCTACACACCCAATCCCCAACATACAAGGTTTCATAAGCCCCATTATAGGAAGAGAACCCCACCCTTACCTTATCAATAGAAGCAACTCAATGGGTCTCTAATTGCATCTTTACTTGACACCATGGATGAAAATCTTCAAGCTTCTTATTCTTCTCCATAGTCTTGCCTCTTTCTCTTCTATTATTGTTTCTTCATTATGACAACTCTCTCTTTCCCCAAATCTCTAAAACCCTAATATAAAACCAATTGGGCTTAGTGTTTAAATCCTCTCTTTGTTTAATATTTCTTCAAAATCAATTTAGGCCCAATAAGAGATATAACTCAAGTAATCAATTATATCACTTATAATAATAATTCCTTCAATATAATAATTCCGAATCATAAATAATATTATTCTTAATATTATTTTCCGACTATCCGACTTTAATTTAATAATTCCAAATATGCCCTTAAATAACACCGACAATCCAATTTCGACTAAATCAAATATTTAAATCCTTCAATAATTTAATTAACCAATTTAATTAAATTCGGGGTGTTACAACTCTCCCCCACTTAGAATATTTTCGTCCTCGAAAATTGGCTCAACACCATCCAAACACAAACCTCGTATCCAAATATCAATCTCCAAATCGCGCTTGGTAACACTTCGATCACTACCTCTTCGTCACAACAATGATTCTCATGAACATAAACACATTACAGTTCTTACCAGTTTTGCAATAATCAACGACTCAATGCAGTATTTTGGCGCATCACACTTATTCCAACAGTCCATCAATCCAAATATCAAGACAACTCATCTTTACCGACTTCTGGCATATAGTTTCTTACTCCCTCAAGCCTTACAACAACAGTGTCACCTAAGGCTTCCGCTGATCAACTCTGATAATTCTCTTTTAAGTCACCATTCTCGATAAAATTCCGTCCACTTATATGGTTCACAGATTCTCGATCCAATACAAACTTTCTTCAATACTCATCCTCACATCGTTGTTTACTTGATAATTCCAATCTTTCACTTTGTGACACTCGCTTGCATAAGACGTACTACATCGATTGTTAATCTCATCTAATTCTAACTCAACCATCCCTCTTACCAAGCTACACAAGCTAATGGGCGACTATCTTCACGATAAAATATAGATATTCTTTCTACACTATTAAGACAACAAGACAAATCTATAACGTCCAACACGAGTTTCGTCTACCATTAACAATAGATTGAGGGTGATCAGTTCCCCAATTTTCCAATTAGTATCCGACAACCTTAGTGGAGTATAAATTGTTGTTACATCAAAATAACGTCCTTTCCGAATTTCCACTTAAATCCATTAACACGACGTAATCCAATGATTCACTTTATGTTTTTACAATTCCTACACCATCTTACCTTATCAATCGATCTTGTCAATGAGACACCGACGTCCAAACATAATAAAAAGTCTAATTCACAATCACTTAGCATCACACAATTTTTTTTCTGAACCGAAGTCATCCTCACGATAAAGTGGCGATAGAAATTCCATACAGTCCTTTTATACACACCGCCACTTTTGGCATCCCAAATACGACTTCTATCATCCCTAAGTCTGAATTTTTCTTCACTACTACTTCACTCTTCCTTAAAAGTCATCAGTACTCAAATCATCTGTAATACCGAACATCTCGTTCTCTCATCTTAATCATCAACAACAAGTTCTGCTTAACTTCGCTTCAGACATTTGCGGTTATAACCATTCTTATTCAACAGGATTACACATTTCCATAAGGTAGAATACAACTTCACCTCTTCGTAGGCTCAAACGGTACGTCCAACTGATACTCGAAACCCAAGATACAAATCTCTAACGTTATTCGAATTGTAAACATCAACGTCAAGCATCGACAATTTTTATGTTATCTCCCAAACTCCTCAAATAACTTCGACGACAAACTACACCCCATCCCAACATCATCACGTCAAAATCAACTCTATTACGGTTGCGGAAATCATTCTTATAATACCATTCATCTCGTTATCTTTCTGATGCTTCAAACGGAGTTCAAATCAGATATCCGAAACTCAAGCTACGCGCATTCTCGAGTTCCAACTCGGATTTGCGATTCACAACACTTCACACATCGACTACGTCCATTAATCACTTATGCGAGTCTACCATAAAGTCTACCGCAACTTTATCACTTTAACACTTGTCAAACACCGGCATCAGACGCAAAGGTTAAACACACCGACAAGTTCTCAGTCCTCAACCGTGCTGAACATCGCCACTCAACATACTTGACCATCCCTTACAACAGAAACATCTTCAAGAAGTAAAACTTCTCCCCCACTTGTAATCAAACCAATCCCTACAACAAAGCAAACAAGTACTGACAGTGTTTCACACACATGTCGCGTACTAAGGAATAAAACACTGACATCATTCAACTGTCACACAACTCAACTGACTCGACAACTTGGCCGGACGGACCGACCTGCTCTGATACCACTATTGTAACACCCCATTTCTACCCGACAAATATATATAAATCAGAGTTTTCAAAAATTTCTCAATAAACAAATGAGGCGTCACATAATAAAAACAAAACAAATCAACTCGTCGCATAAAGCGGATACATAGCACCTTTGAAACAGAATAACTTATTTTATTAAAACACAGCGGAATCGCTTAAGAATGTATTCAATAAAATATCCTCAGTTAACTTATCATTTTGTTCAACCAAGATAACACAATTAAACAACAACATCATAAATGACATAAATCGTTCCCCCCAGAGTGCTACGTATCAGAGCGACAACCGATTCGAGTAACGACAACTAAATCTTCATACTTGAATACCTGCACGTTACCAATATAAAGGCAACGGCGAAACAAGAGAAAAGGGTGAGATATCAAATCATATAAGTAGGCATATGATAAATTGCATGCTAGGATTCAGACATATAAAATCATCACATCACAAGTATCAATAGCTACTATACACATCATACTTCTACAGTTCATTAATCTCACATACTTTTCATCACACAACAAGTCATGATCATGTAAATAGTATCATCTAATAAATTTCACATATTCAAGTAAGCACAAAATTCAATAGTATAATACTCAAAAGATTCAATACTATTATCCCAAATATATACACAATCCATCATTATCACATATTCACACGTTTAACCAATTATATATCAAAACATCACCAATTTCAATTATCACATCTCATGTACACATGACAATCACATAAATGCATATATTCAAACATCACTTAACCTCAATGTGACTCAATGCAAGGCATGTGACTCTATGCATGTGGTACCCAATGTGGACCCAAAGTTCCACCGCTTCCGATTCATATAGAATCTAGCCACGCTTCAGATCCGGACAAGATCAAAGCCACCAAATGTAAACATATAGTTTACCGCTTCCGATTCACTTTAGAATCTAAGCCTCGCTTATGTTTCAAAGCAAACCACCTTTGTTTCAAGGCATCCATGATATGAATGTATGTACAATGTTAATCAAACATATGCAATTAAGATCATCTCTACCATCTTAATATTTAGCATATCACAATAATTCAACTCGATGAATTATCCACCAATTGTACACAACATTCACAACACATACATATCATTCACATATAAAAGGTCAATTAATCAATTACGATTTACAAAATCCAATTAACACTAGTAACCATACTATCTCATGTTAATTCTCATTTTGCCAATTATATATGAACATACACATTTAAAATCAAGCAATTAATTATTAAAATTAATGCTATCCAACTACCCACAGAGAATCAATATCAAAACAACATCATTGACATAATAATATATATTTCTCAACATACATATTCAATCAAAACACAATTACGGATAAATTCTCAAAATATCGTAATTTACCGACAAACCAAATAGTTAATCTAATTCCAAATTATATTCTAATCAATTAAACACATTGAAATTAATTCAACTATTAATTTAGTCAACCAATTAATAATCACACTATATTAATTTAATTCACTTCTATTTCTACTCCATTTCCAATTTCTAGCATTCTATTGTTCAAGACCATTTTTATTAAAAAGAATATCGCGTTAGCTTTCTAACGCCTCGAACGGAGACTCAAACGGAGTTACGGTTCAAAAGATATGAATTGTTAAAGTTCCAAATAAAAACAAACACCGACGTTATACACTGACAACTCTAAACATGTCAGAGTTACTCAAAACAAATAAAAATACGACTCTTAATAATTCAAAAAACTCTGACAACTTAATGTCGACTCTAACAACTCTATTGACAACTCTAACAACTCTATTGACAATTCTATTAAATTATTATAATTTATTTATAAAGAATATTTAAACCAAACACAATTTCAGTCGATTCGTAAAATATCACAATTTCAACAAAATAACACTACCATGTTAATCTACTAATTAAACTTAGCTACCACGTAAATTTTCATCAAATTTCGGACAACTAATTATACCATTTAATTTGGCTATTTCGAACAAACGGGACTATTTTGTAATTATATAACTCATTAAAAAAAAACACCTAAAATGCACATAAATTCTAATGATCATTTTCATCAATTTCACATATCAAGAACGTCACTAATTGACAACAACTTTACGAATCCTTTTCACATTACTTTTCCAAGAAAACTCAAACAGAAATCAAACACATCATTGTGAAATCATTAACAACCTTAGTATTCATTTCATTTACTTCAACAATTAACCAAATAAAGTGAACAACAACCATAACATAATTCAAAACGGATACGGCAACAAGAATTTGTCCCACTGTTGAATCGCATAGACTCACCCTCACTTTACTTCTACAATTCAAGAACCAAAAGAAATTAACATGTTACTAACTTCAAAGGCCTTCATAGTTTTCTATTCATCAAGCCTTTCACAAACTATCCTAATTAATTCACAAGCCTAGTTATCACTACATCGAGAAACCGAATTAGTTTGCTAAGACCAAAACAAACACTGCCCTGTGTCCACGTGAATCAAAACAATTATCCTCACAAACTAACAACTAAACAAAGACACAACATCGTCATCAGTTCACGCTCATGAAAAACAATATCCATCAGTTCATACCGACATAAGGATCTAATTTCAAGTAGCAACAATTATTATTCATGAACAACAACAATCAACACAAGATAATGCAATAAATCTACACACCCAATCCCCAACATACAAGGTTTCATAAGCCCCATTATAGGAAGAGAACCCCACCCTTACCTTATCAATAGAAGCAACTCAATGGGTCTCTAATTGCATCTTTACTTGACACCATGGATGAAAATCTTCAAGCTTCTTATTCTTCTCCATAGTCTTGCCTCTTTCTCTTCTATTATTGTTTCTTCATTATGACAACTCTCTCTTTCCCCAAATCTCTAAAACCCTAATATAAAACCAATTGGGCTTAGTGTTTAAATCCTCTCTTTGTTTAATATTTCTTCAAAATCAATTTAGGCCCAATAAGAGATATAACTCAAGTAATCAATTATATCACTTATAATAATAATTCCTTCAATATAATAATTCCGAATCATAAATAATATTATTCTTAATATTATTTTCCGACTATCCGACTTTAATTTAATAATTCCAAATATGCCCTTAAATAACACCGACAATCCAATTTCGACTAAATCAAATATTTAAATCCTTCAATAATTTAATTAACCAATTTAATTAAATTCGGGGTGTTACAGTCCCTACATGGGAACCGGTTCCCAGCTACCCAGAATCCACACGCTCTGTTTTTTATAAGGGGGAACCGGTTCGTCCCACATGGGAACCGGTTCCTACGTACCTGCACAGCAAAAATCACCATTTTGATCGTAATAACCCCATCCCATTTTCCCCAATTTATATACAAACGGACATAGCATACAATATCATCAATTTCCACATCATTACACATTTCAGACAAGTTTTATACATGTATCAACATCATATATCACAAGTATTAACAAAAATCATGTAATTCATACGATCCATCAAAACCTAATCAAAATTCCCAAACCCGACACATACGAATGAACTAAACAATAATCCTAATCAATCCTACTACCTACAATCGCATAAGGATTACTAACCCGAAGAATCCCCCCTTACCTCAGAGTCGAATCTTCGAAGTTCTCCTTCCCTTTAGGCTCTTCTCACTTTCACGTGTTCTTCAGTTCCAAAATCTGCTTCTTCTGCTTCTGCTTCTCATTCCCCAATTCCTTTATTTTATGAAAAATAAAATAAAATATTCTTAATGGGCTTGCTTAGTTAACACCCCCCCTTCTACTAACTATCACACTCAGCCCAACACCATATTTTATCATTTTTCCAAATAATTCCCACAGATTATTAATTCTAATAATTTAATTAATAAAATAATTAAATTAGTATACCAGAATTAACGGGGTGTTATAACTCTCCCCCACTAAAAGAGTTTTCGTCCTCGAAAACATACCTCAAACGAAGAGTTCGGGATAAGAGTCTTTCATCTGACTTCATCAAGAATTCCACTTGTCAGCTTTAGCATACCTAACTTGATACTATTCGAAGTGCCTTCACATACCAAACTTAAATTCCGGAATTGCTCAATCAAATCTAGTTCTCGCACCATCAACATTGACATATGCAAGGACTTCCTACTCAAGGCATCAGCAACAACATTCGCCTTACCCGGATGGTAATTCAGCTCAAAATCATAATCTTTAAGGAACTCTAACCACCTCCTCTGTCTCATATTAAGCTCTTTCTGATCGAATAAGTACTTCAAACTCTTATGATCACTAAACACCTCGAATCGTGAACCATAAAGATAATGTCTCCATAATTTCAACACAAACACCACTGCTGCTAACTCTAAGTCATGAGTCGGGTAATTCTTCTCATGCACTTTAAGTTGTCTCGACGCATAGGCGACTACTTGTTGGTTCTGCATTAGTACACCTCCAAGTCCCATCAGTGAAGCGTCACAATACACAACAAAAGATTCTGCCGGATTCGGCAAAATTAAAATAGGAGCACTAGTCAGCCTCTTCTTAAATTCTTGGAATCCTTCTTCGCATTTCGAGTCCCAAACGAACGCTTGACCCTTCCTAGTCAACTTCGTCAATGGTAGAGCTAACTTTGAAAATCCTTCTATAAACTTCCGATAGTAACCTGCAAGACCCAGAAAGCTACGAATTTCAGTCACGGACTTCGGAGCTTCCCACTGAGACACAGCTTCTACCTTTGTTGGATCTACGGCAATACCGTTCTTGGAAATTGCATGACCCAGGAAACTCACTTCACTTAACCAGAAATCAAATTTCGACAGTTTGGCATAAAGCTTCTTCTCTTTCAATACTCCCAGCACAATCCTGAGATGCTCTGCATGTTCTTCTTCATTTTTGGAATATATCAGAATGTCGTCAATGAACACCACAACGAACTTATCAAGATAGGGATGAAAAATCCTATTCATATATTCCATGAAAACACCAGGTGCGTTCGTAACTCCAAAAGACATTACAGTGTATTCATAATGACCATACCTCGTTCTGAACGCAGTCTTCTGAATATCGTCCGCCTTCACACGAATCTGATGATACCCAGACCTTAAATCAATTTTACTGAATATACTAGCTCCGACCAACTGATCCATCAAATCATCAATCCTCGGCAATGGATACCGATTCTTGATAGTAACTTTATTCAGTTGTCTGTAGTCTACACACAACCTCATAGATCCTTCCTTCTTCTTTACTAATAACACCGGTGCACCCCACGGTGACACACTTGGACGGATGAACTCCTTCTCTAACAATTCTTCTAATTGACTCTTCAATTCGGTCAATTCAGATGCTGACATTCTATAAGGTGCCATCGATATAGGACTGGTTCCAGGAACTAACTCAATAGCAAACTCTACTTCCCTTTCAGGTGGTAGCTCTCTAACATCTTCTGGAAAAACTTCTGGAAATTCTCGTACCACTGGTAATTCATTACTCACTACCCTCCCTTTCATCTCCATCGATGCAAAAAGCATAAACACGGCTGCCCCGTCTTGAATTGCTTCACCTACTTGTCTTGCAGTCATTGCCAACCCCTCGATACTCATCTCTTCAGGAAAGATGACCGTCTTCGTAAAACAATTGATATGAACTCGGTTAAATTGCAACCAGTTCATCCCCAGAATAATGTCAAGTTGTTCAAGTGGAAGGCACACTAAGTCCATTCCAAACTTCCTACCAAATATATCAATAGGACAGTTCAAACATGCAGATGAAGTGGTCACTGAACCCGACGCAGGAGTGTCAATAACCATACTTCCATTAATCTTTGTTATCTCTAAATTCAGCCTCTTAGCACAATCCAATGAAATAAACGAGTGAGTCGCACCAGTATCAATAATCGCAATTAAAGGTGTGTTATATATGAAACACGTACCTTTAATCAGTCTATCCTCTGGAGTGGTTTCTGATCCAGACAAAGCAAAGACTTTCCCTCCGGACTGGTTCTTCTTCGGCTTGGTGCACTGTGTACTGATATGACCTTCTTCTCCACAGTTATAGCAAGTCACAGTTCTCATTTTACAGTCAGGAGCAACATGGCCTACTCTGCCACACTTAAAACACTTCTTCTCTTCTTTCTTGCACTCATTCCTCTTATGTCCTGGTTCACCACAGTTAAAACACCTAAAGGGAGCACCAGAATCTCCCCCACTAGGCCTTTTCCAATTACCAGCTCTTGGGTTTCCTCTACCATATGGTGTACCTCTGTCCATAGGTTTCTTACCCTTCTTATCAACTAACTCGCGAGAGTGAGATGATTTCATCTTAAGACTGTCTTCCTCAAAGATTCTGCTACAGTCCACTAAATCAGCAAACCGGCGAATTCTTTGATACCTGATACCCTGCTTGATCTCATCACGAAGACCATTCTCAAACTTGATACATTTAGAGAATTCTCCAGCTGCATCGTTGGTGTAGTGTATGTAGTACTTAGCTAACTCCACAAATTTGGAAGCATATTCCGGCACTGTCATACTACCCTGTTTCAGCTCCAAAAACTCAATCTCCTTCCTTCCCCGCACATCTTCAGGAAAGTACTTCCTCAGAAATTCTCTCTTGAATATGGCCCAAGTAATCGCAATCCCATCTGAATCCAACTCAGTCCTAGTAGTGACCCACCAGTCATCAGCTTCTTCTGATAGCATGTGAGTACCGTACCTCACCTTCAGATTTTCTGCACAATCGATCACTCGGAAGATCCTCTCGATCTCTTTCAACCATTTCTGAGCACCATCAGGGTCATGAGTGCCTTTGAACAGTGGAGGGTTGTTCCTCTGAAAGCTGTTCAACTGCCTGTCAGCACCAATCGCAGCTCCATTAGCATTCCCTCCTAGTACACCAGCAATCATGCCTAGAGCCTCTGCGATAGCGTCATCGTTCCTTCCACCTCTTCCAGCCATTGTTCTGCTAAATCACAAAACAATCTCATCAGAATAGAAGTATCGGCAGTGTTTACCTTACACTAGTCGCATACAAGGGAACACTGACACTAAGACTCTGACTCTAACGACCGACTATGCTCTGATACCACTATTGTAACACCCTTCTAAACCCCCGTGGAAAAATAATATATTCAGAGTAATAACACATCAAGGATGCTACAATTATTAAATAAATAAAAACATCAAGTCGATTGTCATGCTTTATTAAGATTAAACCAAACTTCAAACATGTGTTCATCACAGCGGAAACTTATTTTAAACAGTGTAAGGAACATATCCAAACAGTTCAACAATACATAATCAAAATAGCAACAAAGTATCTCAAGTAACGCTAAGACTAATCGATCCCAGTGTTTCAATCAGAGCATGACTCGACACGAACTACGGGCTAGCCTACAAGCTATCTTCACCCAATCAAGACGCCGCTACATCCTTAATCTGAAATCATCAAAGTAAGGGTGAGTTTCATTCGAATTAATAACCATTATACAATCATAAGCAATAAAATATCATAGCAATTATCATCCACTCATCATACATAAAATCGGAATTTGTTATAACAACCAAGCATCAATACATAAGCATATTCTATCGCTCCACACAATCATTCAGTCATATCGTAATGTAATGCAATGAATGAACTGAAACTAATGCATGTGGTACCATCCATGGGATAAACCCATCCAACCGATCTTTTTCATCACCAAGATACAGTTTTAACCAGCACAAATTCCACACAATGGGAATTATGCCCACCATTTTGATCCACTTTCATCACCGGGATCCATCACCAAAAATGTATGCCAATGAATGCAACATATAACATGCTTACAACATCATCAATCCGATGTAACACATCGTCTCATTATCATCACCAAATCATCACCAATAAGCATGTATATATTCTTAGCATTCATACAAACATATCACACGCATACACGAAAGTCATCACCCAATAAATAATATAATCACAAATAAACAACTTGGACTTTACGTTCATACCACCTATTCATCGTATAGGCCATTAACTCAGCTTCGCAATGCTCAAAACGGCGCATAAATCGGTTACTCGGATCAAAAGTTATGGGTTTTTAAAGAATAACACATTATTAGAAAAATGCTGCAGAACCCGGGTTGTCCCTACGTGGGAACCGGTTCCTGGCAGCTTCAAAAATCACGTCTCTGGTTTTTACTATGGGGAACCGGGTTGTCCCTACATGGGAACCGGTTCCCAGCTACCCAGAATCCACACGCTCTGTTTTTTATAAGGGGGAACCGGTTCGTCCCACATGGGAACCGGTTCCTACGTACCTGCACAGCAAAAATCACCATTTTGATCGTAATAACCCCATCCCATTTTCCCCAATTTATATACAAACGGACATAGCATACAATATCATCAATTTCCACATCATTACACATTTCAGACAAGTTTTATACATGTATCAACATCATATATCACAAGTATTAACAAAAATCATGTAATTCATACGATCCATCAAAACCTAATCAAAATTCCCAAACCCGACACATACGAATGAACTAAACAATAATCCTAATCAATCCTACTACCTACAATCGCATAAGGATTACTAACCCGAAGAATCCCCCCTTACCTCAGAGTCGAATCTTCGAAGTTCTCCTTCCCTTTAGGCTCTTCTCACTTTCACGTGTTCTTCAGTTCCAAAATCTGCTTCTTCTGCTTCTGCTTCTCATTCCCCAATTCCTTTATTTTATGAAAAATAAAATAAAATATTCTTAATGGGCTTGCTTAGTTAACACCCCCCCTTCTACTAACTATCACACTCAGCCCAACACCATATTTTATCATTTTTCCAAATAATTCCCACAGATTATTAATTCTAATAATTTAATTAATAAAATAATTAAATTAGTATACCAGAATTAATGGGGTGTTACACCGCTTTTATGGGTGTGGGATGTACAAGGTTAGTTTATACCAAACTTCATCAGCTTTTCCCTTGTTTATTCTAAACATTGAAACTCATACCGTATACTCTCGTCTGTAGATCCAAGGGTCCAAACGATGCAACCATTTTGTTTGGTATGATGAAGAGATGGGAGCAAGAGCAAAGGATATGATTTCTACACGAAATCAGAGACTAAATAGTGCAAAGGTGACTATTGAAGAAGGGAAGATAGTAGAAGAAGAGATGAATAAGCAGATCAAGGATTTGAAAATGAAGATCAAGAATTTGAAGATTTTGATTGTTATTATTCTTGTGTGCAGTGTTGGTAGCATTAGTATTAGGTTGTTGTAATCTGTATGTTGCAAGACTATTGTAATGTGTCTGCAAGTTTGAATGTTAGATGTTATTTGTTAAGTCAATACCAAATTGGTGGTCAATACCATCTGTTATGCAATCTCAATGTTATATGTTATCTGTTAAATCAATATCAATGTTATCTGTTTATCAATGTTATCTGTCCATACCAAATATTGAACATACTTTGAACAAAATCTTCTTCATGTAATCTGTACTTTTTGAACAGAATCTGTAATTATTGGACCTATAATTTTGAACAAAATATGTACATATTTGGACCTGTAACTTTGTACAAAATATGTACATAATTGGACCTGTAATCCCTAGTTAACCATCACACTTCTACTAGTTAACCATAATTGGACCTGTACAAAATCTGTACATAATTGGACCTGTAATCCCTAGTTAACCATCACACTTCTACTAGTTAACCATAACTGTACAAAATCTGTACATAATTTTGACAGTAATTGAAATATATACCATATGACAGAATTGCAACTTCACTTAATTGGCATAATACTAGGTTATCCAAAATAGTAGGCTGTTCATTACAAGTACACCATAATAGCAAATTCATGACAGAAGTAGGTTATCCAAAATACTAGGTTACACCATAATACAACTTAACCAAAATACTAATTATCCAAAATACAAGTGATCCAAAATACAAGTAATCTTCTTGGCACTACTGCTGAGATGGTTGTGTAGCCATTGGTGCTTGGGATGAGTTTCCAATCTCCTCTTCATTTGGCTTTGTTTTCTTCTTCTGTCCACCAGCAATCTTCTTCTTGTTTCCCCCTTTTGGGATGGCTCTATCAGCAGCTGTCTTGCCTTTGCAGCTTCTCTTGTTATGTCCCATTCCTCCACATTTATGACAAGTAACTGTTGCAAGTTTCCTGGGCAGTACATGCTTTAGTCTTGGTTCATCATTAGCTTTGTTCCTCATTTTCTTGGGACGACCTATGGCCCTTCGCATAATGGGTGGATTCATGGTGGACTGATTATCTAAAGGCCACAATTGTGGACCATTAGTGGGGTAAATGATGTGTGAGTAGATGTTCTTGAAAGTGTCCTTCCTGTAAAAGTCAAACACATTTAGATTAACACATAGATTAAGATATATATTTACTAACTTAAATACATGTGATAGAATGGTGTACCTGTAATATTCAGAAACATAGTCTTCAGGTTTTTTCTTGTTTTGCCAAATACATGTGATAGAATGGCTACAAGGGATGCCAGTTAAATCCCATTTCCTACATGCACAAGTCTCTTGCTTGAGGTTAACAACATATGTGTCAATTCCATTAGTGACACCATATATGGCCATGTCATTATCACCATGTCACTTGCAACTACATTCTTAGGCATATCAGCATCCTTTACAACTTCAACATCACTATCAACCTCATCCTCAGCACAATTTGGGCCACCATCATCATCATAATGATCTACTATGTCTTCATCCCCTAACACTTCTACTGTATGCTCAACATAAATATCCACCAAGTCAAATCCTTTTAAGTCCTCAATTAACTTAAGAACATCACCATCACAGTTAAGGGGTCTAAGATCACGACTAAAACTATACTTAGGGTTCCAATACCACATGCATTTGATATTCCTATATCCCTCTTTTCTGATCAATTTTTCAAACTGCATATATGACATGTAATCTGTATCCCACAGCCAATCCATCTCAGACACTAATCCATTAACATACCATTTAACGGGATGATCTACTAACTCTCCCATATGATGAATTCTAAGCTTAATGGTTTGACTCTGAACTGGTCTGAAAGGACAATGCTAACAATCAGTCTAATTCTATAACAAACAGACAATATCAAAAGATTAAATTAGGGCAAAATAGATGGGAATCGTGACTAACCTCGAACAAAATCTGACATCTTCTTTGTTCTTCGATGAAAGAGGAATGGGTGGAATGTCGCCACTGTGGTTACCGGTCCCTGCGTCGTCGCTTTGTGCCATCTCTACAACTGCCTTAGGTTTTGAAGGATACGAGTGTTTGAGTGTTCAGAGCGTTTGAAGGATATGTGTGAAGTAGGATTCGAGAGGTAGGAGATGAAGTGGGTGGGTTTTTAGATAGATGAATTTGGGGTTGGTTCAACAATTTAGGGTTTTGTATATTAACTTACGTTTTCAGCAAATTATTGGAAATAATGAATTTTCAGAAAAACTTTTTTCAATTAAAAATAATAAAATAAATGATTTATATTACGTGGCAGCTTGGTCACCCTTCCATGTCATCACTAAAACACTCCACATATGCAATTCTGGTGGGGGGCTCAAAAATTGCCAAAGGTAAGTAAGTTTGGGGACTGAAAGGCTGAGTTTTGTAAAAGGGGGTTCAAAAGTTAAAAATAATGAAAATAGGGGGTTCAAAAGTACATTTAAGCCTTTTAATTAATTCAACGGATTTAATTGATTATCAACAATAAAATTACATGAATTTAATATATCAAAATATTTCATATTTCAATAACAACAACAATAAACATATCATTTATCTCAAAGATTTAAATATTGTAAGAATTTTGTCTTTTCTTCTTGTAAGTAATGTTTGTGTTCCTCGTTCGACTTTTTTCTTCATACGCCGTTGCTTTAAACAACCTGAAGCGATATTGATGAAGTTTTTTTTTCATGTTTATCGAAAAATTAGGTTGAAAAGATATAATGATAAAAAAATGGAGATAACATGATGGTGAACGAGTTGGAGATGAAACATGTTTAGGATTCTTTACAATAATGAAAATGAAAAACTTGTTAAGGTTCAAAATGGTTTTCCTGAGCAGTGAATGTGGGTCTCGTAAGACAATGGAAACTAAATGGACATGACTGGATAAGAATAATACATTACACCACAGTTGGATAATCCAAGTGTGGTCAATCTTATTTATTTAATTTAATTTTATCAAAGTGTTAGATTTAATCATTTAAAAAAATTTAAAAGGTAAAAACATTTCACTCATATTGGAAATTTCAATTGTGAGGAAATATGACTTATATTAAGTTTATAAATAAGCCTATTAAAAAAGTTTATAAATAAATTTTAAAAAAAATGTCACTATAATATTATAGAAATAATAAATTTGCAGGCGCTGGAATTCAAACCCATGAACTTTGCACAATTTTCCACGGTTGCTATAACCAACTGTCGTAAAATGTAACTTATTTTTCATTAAAACATAAATGACGCCTGATTTTCAAGATGTCACAACGATTCTTCAATGAAGGGTGGTGAAATGAGTGTTATAGTATGTATTATTTATAGTAGTGGCACGACCTACTAGGAGATCTTTCATACTTCCTTTCTTTCGCAACTTTGAAGCCTCAAAATCCTTGATACATTATCTTTGACTTTAGCACTTCATTAGATTCTTGAATCTTCTCTCATATAAAACTTGAGATAACTTCAAGATTAGCAACATCATTAGTGACAACTAGAGAAAGATCACTAGGGATTAACACGATCAAGCAACATATCAACCAACATGATTCCACCGAACATCAAAGTCATTATCAAAATCATTATGATCACTTAAAATGATTCCACCGAACATCAAAGTCATTATCAAACCCATGAACTTTGCACAATTTTCCACGGTTGCTATAACCAACTGTCGTAAAATGTAACTTATTTTTCATTAAAACATAAATGACGCCTGATTTTCAAGATGTCACAACGATTCTTCAATGAAGGGTGGTGAAATGAGTGTTATAGTATGTATTATTTATAGTAGTGGCACGACCTACTAGGAGATCTTTCATACTTCCTTTCTTTCGCAACTTTGAAGCTTCAAAATCCTTGATACATTATCTTTGACTTTAGCACTTCATTAGATTCTTGAATCTTCTCTCATATAAAACTTGAGATAACTTCAAGATTAGCAACATCATTAGTGACAACTAGAGAGAGATCACTAGGGATTAACACGATCAAGCAACATATCAACCAACATGATTCCACCGAACATCAAAGTCATTATCAAAATCATTATGATCACTTAAAATGATTGCACCGAACATCAAAGTCATTATCAAACCCATGAACTTTGCACAATTTTCCACGGTTGCTATAACCAACTGTCGTAAAATGTAACTTATTTTTCATTAAAACATAAATGACGCCTGATTTTCAAGATGTCACAACGATTCTTCAATGAAGGGTGGTGAAATGAGTGTTATAGTATGTATTATTTATAGTAGTGGCACGACCTACTAGGAGATCTTTCATACTTCCTTTCTTTCGCAACTTTGAAGCTTCAAAATCCTTGATACATTATCTTTGACTTTAGCACTTCATTAGATTCTTGAATCTTCTCTCATATAAAACTTGAGATAACTTCAAGATTAGCAACATCATTAGTGACAACTAGAGAGAGATCACTAGGGATTAACACGATCAAGCAACATATCAACCAACATGATTCCACCGAACATCAAAGTCATTATCAAAATCATTATGATCACTTAAAATGATTCCACCGAACATCAAAGTCATTATCAAACCCATGAACTTTGCACAATTTTCCACGGTTGCTATAACCAACTGTCGTAAAATGTAACTTATTTTTCATTAAAACATAAATGACGCCTGATTTTCAAGATGTCACAACGATTCTTCAATGAAGGGTGGTGAAATGAGTGTTATAGTATGTATTATTTATAGTAGTGGCACGACCTACTAGGAGATCTTTCATACTTCCTTTCTTTCGCAACTTTGAAGCTTCAAAATCCTTGATACATTATCTTTGACTTTAGCACTTCATTAGATTCTTGAATCTTCTCTCATATAAAACTTGAGATAACTTCAAGATTAGCAACATCATTAGTGACAACTAGAGAGAGATCACTAGGGATTAACACGATCAAGCAACATATCAACCAACATGATTCCACCGAACATCAAAGTCATTATCAAAATCATTATGATCACTTAAAATGATTGCACCGAACATCAAAGTCATTATCAAACCCATGAACTTTGCACAATTTTCCACGGTTGCTATAACCAACTGTCGTAAAATGTAACTTATTTTTCATTAAAACATAAATGACGCCTGATTTTCAAGATGTCACAACGATTCTTCAATGAAGGGTGGTGAAATGAGTGTTATAGTATGTATTATTTATAGTAGTGGCACGACCTACTAGGAGATCTTTCATACTTCCTTTCTTTCGCAACTTTGAAGCTTCAAAATCCTTGATACATTATCTTTGACTTTAGCACTTCATTAGATTCTTGAATCTTCTCTCATATAAAACTTGAGATAACTTCAAGATTAGCAACATCATTAGTGACAACTAGAGAGAGATCACTAGGGATTAACACGATCAAGCAACATATCAACCAACATGATTCCACCGAACATCAAAGTCATTATCAAAATCATTATGATCACTTAAAATGATTCCACCGAACATCAAAGTCATTATCAAACCCATGAACTTTGCACAATTTTCCACGGTTGCTATAACCAACTGTCGTAAAATGTAACTTATTTTTCATTAAAACATAAATGACGCCTGATTTTCAAGATGTCACAACGATTCTTCAATGAAGGGTGGTGAAATGAGTGTTATAGTATGTATTATTTATAGTAGTGGCACGACCTACTAGGAGATCTTTCATACTTCCTTTCTTTCGCAACTTTGAAGCTTCAAAATCCTTGATACATTATCTTTGACTTTAGCACTTCATTAGATTCTTGAATCTTCTCTCATATAAAACTTGAGATAACTTCAAGATTAGCAACATCATTAGTGACAACTAGAGAGAGATCACTAGGGATTAACACGATCAAGCAACATATCAACCAACATGATTCCACCGAACATCAAAGTCATTATCAAAATCATTATGATCACTTAAAATGATTGCACCGAACATCAAAGTCATTATCAAACCCATGAACTTTGCACAATTTTCCACGGTTGCTATAACCAACTGTCGTAAAATGTAACTTATTTTTCATTAAAACATAAATGACGCCTGATTTTCAAGATGTCACAACGATTCTTCAATGAAGGGTGGTGAAATGAGTGTTATAGTATGTATTATTTATAGTAGTGGCACGACCTACTAGGAGATCTTTCATACTTCCTTTCTTTCGCAACTTTGAAGCTTCAAAATCCTTGATACATTATCTTTGACTTTAGCACTTCATTAGATTCTTGAATCTTCTCTCATATAAAACTTGAGATAACTTCAAGATTAGCAACATCATTAGTGACAACTAGAGAGAGATCACTAGGGATTAACACGATCAAGCAACATATCAACCAACATGATTCCACCGAACATCAAAGTCATTATCAAAATCATTATGATCACTTAAAATGATTGCACCGAACATCAAAGTCATTATCAAACCCATGAACTTTGCACAATTTTCCACGGTTGCTATAACCAACTGTCGTAAAATGTAACTTATTTTTCATTAAAACATAAATGACGCCTGATTTTCAAGATGTCACAACGATTCTTCAATGAAGGGTGGTGAAATGAGTGTTATAGTATGTATTATTTATAGTAGTGGCACGACCTACTAGGAGATCTTTCATACTTCCTTTCTTTCGCAACTTTGAAGCTTCAAAATCCTTGATACATTATCTTTGACTTTAGCACTTCATTAGATTCTTGAATCTTCTCTCATATAAAACTTGAGATAACTTCAAGATTAGCAACATCATTAGTGACAACTAGAGAGAGATCACTAGGGATTAACACGATCAAGCAACATATCAACCAACATGATTCCACCGAACATCAAAGTCATTATCAAAATCATTATGATCACTTAAAATGATTCCACCGAACATCAAAGTCATTATCAAACCCATGAACTTTGCACAATTTTCCACGGTTGCTATAACCAACTGTCGTAAAATGTAACTTATTTTTCATTAAAACATAAATGACGCCTGATTTTCAAGATGTCACAACGATTCTTCAATGAAGGGTGGTGAAATGAGTGTTATAGTATGTATTATTTATAGTAGTGGCACGACCTACTAGGAGATCTTTCATACTTCCTTTCTTTCGCAACTTTGAAGCTTCAAAATCCTTGATACATTATCTTTGACTTTAGCACTTCATTAGATTCTTGAATCTTCTCTCATATAAAACTTGAGATAACTTCAAGATTAGCAACATCATTAGTGACAACTAGAGAGAGATCACTAGGGATTAACACGATCAAGCAACATATCAACCAACATGATTCCACCGAACATCAAAGTCATTATCAAAATCATTATGATCACTTAAAATGATTGCACCGAACATCAAAGTCATTATCAAACCCATGAACTTTGCACAATTTTCCACGGTTGCTATAACCAACTGTCGTAAAATGTAACTTATTTTTCATTAAAACATAAATGACGCCTGATTTTCAAGATGTCACAACGATTCTTCAATGAAGGGTGGTGAAATGAGTGTTATAGTATGTATTATTTATAGTAGTGGCACGACCTACTAGGAGATCTTTCATACTTCCTTTCTTTCGCAACTTTGAAGCTTCAAAATCCTTGATACATTATCTTTGACTTTAGCACTTCATTAGATTCTTGAATCTTCTCTCATATAAAACTTGAGATAACTTCAAGATTAGCAACATCATTAGTGACAACTAGAGAGAGATCACTAGGGATTAACACGATCAAGCAACATATCAACCAACATGATTCCACCGAACATCAAAGTCATTATCAAAATCATTATGATCACTTAAAATGATTCCACCGAACATCAAAGTCATTATCAAACCCATGAACTTTGCACAATTTTCCACGGTTGCTATAACCAACTGTCGTAAAATGTAACTTATTTTTCATTAAAACATAAATGACGCCTGATTTTCAAGATGTCACAACGATTCTTCAATGAAGGGTGGTGAAATGAGTGTTATAGTATGTATTATTTATAGTAGTGGCACGACCTACTAGGAGATCTTTCATACTTCCTTTCTTTCGCAACTTTGAAGCTTCAAAATCCTTGATACATTATCTTTGACTTTAGCACTTCATTAGATTCTTGAATCTTCTCTCATATAAAACTTGAGATAACTTCAAGATTAGCAACATCATTAGTGACAACTAGAGAGAGATCACTAGGGATTAACACGATCAAGCAACATATCAACCAACATGATTCCACCGAACATCAAAGTCATTATCAAAATCATTATGATCACTTAAAATGATTGCACCGAACATCAAAGTCATTATCAAACCCATGAACTTTGCACAATTTTCCACGGTTGCTATAACCAACTGTCGTAAAATGTAACTTATTTTTCATTAAAACATAAATGACGCCTGATTTTCAAGATGTCACAACGATTCTTCAATGAAGGGTGGTGAAATGAGTGTTATAGTATGTATTATTTATAGTAGTGGCACGACCTACTAGGAGATCTTTCATACTTCCTTTCTTTCGCAACTTTGAAGCTTCAAAATCCTTGATACATTATCTTTGACTTTAGCACTTCATTAGATTCTTGAATCTTCTCTCATATAAAACTTGAGATAACTTCAAGATTAGCAACATCATTAGTGACAACTAGAGAGAGATCACTAGGGATTAACACGATCAAGCAACATATCAACCAACATGATTCCACCGAACATCAAAGTCATTATCAAAATCATTATGATCACTTAAAATGATTCCACCGAACATCAAAGTCATTATCAAACCCATGAACTTTGCACAATTTTCCACGGTTGCTATAACCAACTGTCGTAAAATGTAACTTATTTTTCATTAAAACATAAATGACGCCTGATTTTCAAGATGTCACAACGATTCTTCAATGAAGGGTGGTGAAATGAGTGTTATAGTATGTATTATTTATAGTAGTGGCACGACCTACTAGGAGATCTTTCATACTTCCTTTCTTTCGCAACTTTGAAGCTTCAAAATCCTTGATACATTATCTTTGACTTTAGCACTTCATTAGATTCTTGAATCTTCTCTCATATAAAACTTGAGATAACTTCAAGATTAGCAACATCATTAGTGACAACTAGAGAGAGATCACTAGGGATTAACACGATCAAGCAACATATCAACCAACATGATTCCACCGAACATCAAAGTCATTATCAAAATCATTATGATCACTTAAAATGATTGCACCGAACATCAAAGTCATTATCAAACCCATGAACTTTGCACAATTTTCCACGGTTGCTATAACCAACTGTCGTAAAATGTAACTTATTTTTCATTAAAACATAAATGACGCCTGATTTTCAAGATGTCACAACGATTCTTCAATGAAGGGTGGTGAAATGAGTGTTATAGTATGTATTATTTATAGTAGTGGCACGACCTACTAGGAGATCTTTCATACTTCCTTTCTTTCGCAACTTTGAAGCTTCAAAATCCTTGATACATTATCTTTGACTTTAGCACTTCATTAGATTCTTGAATCTTCTCTCATATAAAACTTGAGATAACTTCAAGATTAGCAACATCATTAGTGACAACTAGAGAGAGATCACTAGGGATTAACACGATCAAGCAACATATCAACCAACATGATTCCACCGAACATCAAAGTCATTATCAAAATCATTATGATCACTTAAAATGATTCCACCGAACATCAAAGTCATTATCAAACCCATGAACTTTGCACAATTTTCCACGGTTGCTATAACCAACTGTCGTAAAATGTAACTTATTTTTCATTAAAACATAAATGACGCCTGATTTTCAAGATGTCACAACGATTCTTCAATGAAGGGTGGTGAAATGAGTGTTATAGTATGTATTATTTATAGTAGTGGCACGACCTACTAGGAGATCTTTCATACTTCCTTTCTTTCGCAACTTTGAAGCTTCAAAATCCTTGATACATTATCTTTGACTTTAGCACTTCATTAGATTCTTGAATCTTCTCTCATATAAAACTTGAGATAACTTCAAGATTAGCAACATCATTAGTGACAACTAGAGAGAGATCACTAGGGATTAACACGATCAAGCAACATATCAACCAACATGATTCCACCGAACATCAAAGTCATTATCAAAATCATTATGATCACTTAAAATGATTGCACCGAACATCAAAGTCATTATCAAACCCATGAACTTTGCACAATTTTCCACGGTTGCTATAACCAACTGTCGTAAAATGTAACTTATTTTTCATTAAAACATAAATGACGCCTGATTTTCAAGATGTCACAACGATTCTTCAATGAAGGGTGGTGAAATGAGTGTTATAGTATGTATTATTTATAGTAGTGGCACGACCTACTAGGAGATCTTTCATACTTCCTTTCTTTCGCAACTTTGAAGCCTCAAAATCCTTGATACATTATCTTTGACTTTAACACTTCATTAGATTCTTGAATCTTCTCTCATATAAAACTTGAGATAACTTCAAGATTAGCAACATCATTAGTGACAACTAGAGAAAGATCACAAGGGATTAACACGATCAAGCAACATATCAACCAACATGATTCCACCGAACATCAAAGTCATTATCAAAATCATTATGATCACTTAAAACATCTTGAACATAGACAATTTAGTAGACAATTTGATCGACTACAAGTTATTATCATTCATGGATGCGTACTCAACTTATAATTAAATACATATGTTTAAGGTGGACAGATAAAATGTAATTCCCTTTAACTTGAGAAATGTAAGAGCGACGTACTAGATAATGATGACTAAAATCTTCATGGAAGAGATATGTGAAAGGTTTGAAGTCTATATGGATGACATGATCTTTTAGTACAACAATGAAGGACTACACGAAGAACACCTAACCAGCTGATTCTAGAGGATTTGACAATACAATATGAGTATCAACCCAGAAAAATGTACCTTTAGGGTCAGATCCAGAAAATTCCTAGGCGTTTACCTTGTAGAGAGGGGCGTAGAAGAGAACCTGGAAAAGTGTGAACAAGTCATCAAGATGGGAGAGTCCACAATAAATAAAGAAGTAATGAAATTAAATGGGATGCTCAGTGCCCTGAAAAAATTCACATCTAGGTCAACTCAACATGCATTCCCATTCTCTATGTTAGTAATGCACGCTTCAAATGGACCACGAAATGTGAGCAAGCGCCCATGTCTCTAAAAACAGTTTTATCAACCCCGCCGATTTTGTCCAGGAAAGTCAATAAGGAAGTTTTGCTCTGCTACTTGCTCATCTCTTCTGAAGTAGTTAGTGTTGTCCTAATCTGAGAGGTAGATAGATTTTGTAGCGCTCTGATTTATTTAATGGACTTTCATAAATAAACTATGTGATTGTGTGTGTTTATATATGGTTTGATGTGTTATAGGAAGCTCTTGGGTGTAGTGGTAGCCTTAGAAATGTGGGATTTAAGGTGTTTGGAGTGTTTGAGTAAAAATGTAGAGATTTGGGGGTGGTAGGAGATAAACTAAGTATTATTAGTTGATTAGAATTATTTTATTTATTCAAATAATATTAGGAGAATATTATTTAAAATAAATATTTAGTTGGAATAAAGTTTTGATTAGAAAATATTATAATAAAATATGAAGAAAAAAAGGGAATAGGAAGGAAAATTGTCAGAATGTGAAATTGAGGAGAAAAAGAACAGAGAAGTAGGGCATAGGAGAAGAAAAACCTCCCTTAGAGAAGCTTCATATTCTTCATTTAAGGTAATGGTGAGATTAGGAATTTTATGATAACATGTGGATGGGTGTTTTAGTCTTTATGTGATTGTTTTTCTTTTTTCTATGTTCTGAGCAATTTGATATGTGATAGTTCTATTGTGTTGTATAACTGTATGAATTTGGTGTTTGGTGAATGATTGGGATGTTGTGTGTTGTTGGGAACCAGAGTGTTAAACTTGAGTAAATGATTTTTCATGAAAGTTGGGGTTTTAGGGATGTTTTGGAACTTATTTTCGTATTACAAAATTTGCAAAAAATTGTCATTGTTTCAGTGGTAACCGGTTACATGGTTTTGATATAACTGGTTACACCTAAAGCATTTTCCTGAAAATCAATTTTTCGTGCATGTAACTGATTACATATTTTGATGTAACCGATTACACTGTCAAGAGAACGTGAAACTAGGCATTTTGGGGCATGTAACTGGTTACCACTGTGAAAAATTGTGTACTCTCTGTTTCTGGAACGATGTAACTGGTTACCTATTTTGATGTAACCGGTTACCACTGTGAAAAATTGTGTACTCTCTGTTTTTGAAATTGATGTAGCTGGTTACCTGTTTTGATGTAACCGATTACCATTGGAAAAAATTATGTATTCTTTGCTTCTGGAATTGATGTAATTTGTTACTTGAATTGAAGTAACCAGTTACCACTGCTATGTCAAAATTAAAAAAAAAATTATAACTTGAGTTTTGGGTATCTGAATGAGGTGTCGTTTGAAGCGTTGGGAAGCTGATGCACGTACTTCGATTTAAAAATTGTCTTAGAGCCTGGAAATGATTAAATAGTATGTATTGGGGTTGTATGGTTGTTGCACCCCAAAATTTTCCCTTCTATCTTTTGCTAACTAGCTTAGGCTTTGCATTAGGTCATTTGCATACATACATGTCACTGTCTCTATGATCATGGGTTCAAGGTTCCATTCTTCAAAAGCTACATAAGGAATGATTGTTCTGTCAGTTAATACGGTGAAGTGAGAATTCAGAATTCTTGAGGTTCAGATACGGTCTGCAATTTTTATCAAGCTCTTTCATCAGGGACCAATCAAATCCCTATCATAGCAAGCTTCCTCGCACTCCGGTGTGCTTTGAATCACAGAAGAAAGAGTTTTTGCTGTTTCAGGATATTTCAGATCTAAAGTCAGTTTGTATGGTGCAAGTGTAAATTTTGCAACTCCCGACTGGAGGGTCATATGGGCTTGGTTCTCTCTATGATTAGACTTTTTGGCACTCTCTACATCTTTCGTGTTTAGGTCTGAAACCAATTATTCAACAAAGATGCCCAAAAGTGCAAATGACATTCGGATTTACCGTCCAACTGCTTTTCGGATGTTCAAAAATTTGTAACTTCTGTTTGCTAAGTCATTTTTGAAGCGATCCATTTTCCAAAAGAACCGTCTGGGGGTCTACTATATTTCATGTTTCGGGTCGGGAGTCAATTTTTTGAAGAAGATCTCTGAATGTGTAATCTACCTGATAATTTAATGTGAAAAAGTGTGATGAACCGTTGTCTTCTAGACAATAAAATATTCATAACTTATGCACCGTTTATCTTCTCTGGAAGAAATTTTAACACAAATTTCGTCTCGATGTCCAGACATTTCGTATGTTGGGACCAAAGGCCAATATTGTAACACCCCAATTCTACCCATCGAATATTAATAAAATTAGAGTACGGAAAAATTAATCATACAAGGGATGTCACATTTACTTCACATAAGCAACATACATTAATCATAATTATGCAGATACATAAATTAATCATACAAGGGATGTCACATTTACTTCACATAAGCAACATACATTAATCATAATTATGCAGATACATAACACTTAGAACCTGGATGAACTTATAGCAACATATTTCAATTTAATTAATCAACTAAACAGCGGAATCATAATTTCTCAACGGTAACAACATCACATCTTTTATTCACTGAAAACACTTCGCAACTATTAATATTATTCAACTTCAATTCGCTTAACATATTTATTCGACTAAACAACTTCAAAACCAACATGATAATCCATAATTCAACTTAAGGTAATAACAACATTTAAACATAACAACAATCGTCCATCCCCGAGTGCTACGTATCAGAGAAAGACCCTCTTGACTTATTATAGAGCAACATGAAGACTTCATAAATTAACTTCAAACTTCCACTGTTATACTTGAGTACCTACCCATTTCCCATGGTAGGGGAAACATCAGCAGAAGTAGTGAGATATCTAACAATATAATACCATGCATAATAAATAATATAATAGAAATCAGGTCGTATAATTTACCACTTCACAACTTTCAAACAACAATTATAATAACAAATATAATAACAAATAGCAACGACAATAGCTATAATAGCAATTAGAAACAACAGTTATAATAATAGTTATAATAACCATTACACATCTTTCCAACAATACCTGTCACAACAAATCGTTGGCATAATTTCACACTAAGTCATAAACAACGTATTACAACAAAATCATTAATTTAATACAACACTTATCCATCATCACAACAACATCATCAATAATAATTAATCAAATCGAAATGCGACTCATAACAATGCATATGCATGTGGTACCATTTGGAGTAAAACTCTCAACTTAAACATTTGCCATTCAGGCCATCGTCACTTTCGCCATTTTCAAGCCAACTTAAACATTTGCCATTTTCAGGCCGTCGTGTTTGTCATAATTTTCAGGCCGTCGTGTTTGCCATAATTTTCAGGCCGTCGTGTTTGCCATAATTTTTAGGCCGTCATGTTTGCCATAATTTTCAGGCATGCATTATGCAATGGATACGACTCAATGATTGCAACAATCACATACAACACAACAAAAATCTCATCACGTGGCATACGCCTACATCACTATTATTACCAATTATTAGAGGTAATCATCATCACAAAAGGCATAAGCCTATATTGCCACTACAACACTGGCCATAGGCCTACAACATCATCATTGTATCAACAACATAATCATAACGATAATATAATCATAATCACATCACCAACATCACAATATCAACAATGTATTATTACAACAACATAACAACTATAGAGTTAGAACCCCCTTACCTTGGATTGGAGATTAATCTATAATTCTACCGATCGAAGTCTTCTAGCCTTAGCTTCTAGCCCTTGCCTCTTTTAATTAGAATCAAAAGCTGAAAACATTTCCCAAATACGCAGCTACAGTGCGATGATGATATCTCGCAACTCGGATCTTATTTTGAAGATCCGAACGGTTAAAAGTTATATATAGGTGTTGCAAACCTACCCTCAAAATTTTGAAGATCCGAACGGTCAAAAGTTATATATAGGTGTTGCGAACCTACCCTCAAAATTTGGCCACGATCCAACGGTTAACAAATCGGGGATCTTCGATTTAGTGAGACTGCTGCAAGAAAAATGGGAATAAGTTATTCTCTTATTTTCTCTCTTCTCTACAACTTCCCATGACCGATTCCCTTTTTCCTTTCTAATTAACTTAATCCCTATCTTAACCTAATTTCATCAAACCTATTGGGCCTAACATTCTCACTCCACCTTTTACTACCACCATCACTTAATTAAGTCCATGTAATAAATCTAGTATTTCTTCAATACTATTTCTACAACTTAATCAATTAATTAATCGACTAATTAATCATAACAACCCATGTCAACAATTCTCAACACTCCACAAATTCAACAATTAAATTCGAAATAATTTGAAAATATTTAATTAAATACTGGGTGTTACAACTCTCCCCAATTAGAATATTGTCCTCGATAATCCACTCGATACTACCACTTTTATCGCGAATTTCGCATCCAATTCTTTGATTCCCCAGGTCACATTTGGTAACAGGTACATCACTACTTCCTCGACCTAACAACGACTCATCATGATCTAAATCCATTACCTTCACAACATAATTATTTCTAACTTATCAATCACTTCAACAATATCGTGACATATCAACTTTTAAAGTAGTAACAACCATAACACACTCATACTTGAATGTACAACATCATACTATCATCTTAACAACATTGTCAACATCAAAATACACACGCAATTTCATTCCCATATGTCAATTACCAATGAAATACTAACAACTCTATTTACAACGTCGTATCACTCATGTAAGGACATCAAGATAGCCAACATAATCAACTTCTTAATATTATGGAGTATTATTCCTCATTTACGGTACCCAAGAACAACATCACGACAACGGAAACAAAATTATAATCACATCAATCTAGTAGTATAACTCAACTAATAACCACACAACTCACCATTAACCAACAACCACAATAATATCCTTATAAAATTAACAAACATCTATTAGTAAACATAGTGTTCTGGTACAACATTCCTATATCAATAATCCACCAAATCAAATATGTAGATCAAGACATACCATTTCCATAGGCTCCTGAGATTCTTAATCCTTCACTTTTAAAGAATCCTACGCGCATAGCAATTGTGCCACATCACGCTTCAGCTGCGCAACTCTGATTATCCAACTTAACTCACTGTTCGATACGTCTTACTCTTTCATATTCACTTCTTCATAAGTTTATACAACATGGTGAGCGATTATCCTCACGGTTTAATATCCATCATTTACCTACTATTAAAATAACAAGAAACCTCATCCTATCTATATGATTTCGTCTACTACCAACAAGAGATTAAGGATGATCAAGTGCTCAATTTTCCAATAGATAGTCGGCAACCATATTTAAGCATAAACCGTCGTTACTACATAGTATCGTCCTTTCCGAGTTTGCACTCAACTCATTAACAATGTTATAATCCAATAATTTCACTTTGAGTTTTACAACTCTCACAACTTTCTTCTCCTTCGATCTCATCGATAAGATACTAACGTCTAAACATATTACCCAGACTGCTTTGTACTTACTTAGCATTACACAATTGTTAATTGTTAATTATTAATATACTCGTACATCACCATTCGTCTTGTCCCAACCAAAGTCCCTATCTTCGTGTAGAAACCTGCCCTAAAAATTAAAATTTAGAGTCGCCACCTATTCTACCAGGGCGATTAGGAAACCCTACGCAGTTAAGAGATCGAGGTAAGATATTATATTCAGGTCGAGGGAAGGTGTTAGGCACCCACAACCCTTTCCTAAGGTTTTGAGTTAAGGTAACAGTTTTATGGCTAGAATTATTAAGATTTAATAGCTAAGGAAGTGAATAGGGCGAAAAGTGAGATTTGAACGAATTGAGGTTTTAGGGAAGGGAACTCGCCTTGTTACCAAGTGCCTACGTACCTCCTTATGGAGGATCAAAGTCAACGTAGTTCGGGGACAGGGTTGTACGCCTTAGAATTAGTATGAATGTGTTGAAGGCTTTTTGAATTGCCTTATCGTAGTTTTGAAAGACGCAGTATTGAAGAGATGAATTTTGAGTGTTTTAAATGGCGTACAACCCTGGTTTTAATTTGCACTATTAATCGCAATGATCATTAGATTAATAAAAGCATTGTAATTATTCTAATCGATCGATTCAATTATCACCGTTAGCAAATTGATGTGTTTTAATTATTTTAATTATTTAATTTTTATCGTTATCCCTCATAATCAATAGCTTTGATTAAAAATAATAACAAATTTTTAAAGGGAAATATGCTAATCATCGTAACCAATAAGATGGTTAAAACCTTTTAGCAAAATAAAATGTGTTTGAATTTAATTAATTAATTAATTATTAACCATCGCGACTGATTAATTCGGTCGAAACGAATAATAAATAAAATCCTAACACTTTGGCCTAAAACTCGGTTGGGTAATCCTAATCCTAATGTTTTGGCCAATGGCCGTGGGATTGGGCAAACCCTAATGCTTTGACAAACCTCTCTAGGGTTTTTGTGATCTTTATAACTAAAATTTATTAAAATAAATTGAATCGAATGATTGAAATAATCGGGAAATATTATAATCCTAAATCCTAATCATTAGCCGAATCCTAATTTCATTATTCTAATTTTTTAATTAATTAAATCTAAGCATAATTAATTAAACTTAATCTAAATAATTAAATAAAAGGAACCTGGGTCCCAATCCTGTGTGGCACTTCTTGGGGGTGCACCAAGGCGTGTGTCTTCTGGATCTTTGGATCTAGATTGCTGAATATCTTGTGGTTGATGTAAGAGGGAGCACCGTGAGCCACGCATGGGAGACGCACCAGATTCATGTTCAAATAAGTGAAAAAAATAGAACTTCAATCCTGGGGATCAAACCCAGGTAACTTCGCTTCGCACCAACAACCTTTTGCCAATTACACTAGTTTTCTATGTTGTTAGTAAAACAAGACACAAAAAATAAATATTAAAACAAATGCCATTGGTGAAAAATCAAGTAAACCAGCACGTGGGCCCTAGCTTCTTGCGTTATCCAATGAGCATGAGTGAGAGAGAGAGTTGAAGTCTTGACCAACCAGCAGGAACTCGCCACACAGGCAGAGAGAACTGGGAGACTGACTGGCCAATGAGGGCCATACGCGTGTGGTCCAAGAATCAGAATACTATTCATCTTCTTCAACATGGTTACCTGCGGATTTATTTATGAAATCTGCTGCGGATTTACCTGCGAAAAAACCTTCGAAACCTAAAACCTGCAAAAAGGACTATTAACAGAAACAAACCCAACCCAGATCCATGTAAAATTATCTCCTGAATCCGTTGGTGAGGTCCGTTTGTCCTAAAAAAGTATGTAAATATGAAACCAAAGCCCAAGTCATGTCACGCCCTAGAAATGGCACATCACGCTATGGGCCTCAAACCTTCCATGTAACATGTCCAATCTATCTTATTACATGTCAGGAACTCAAAGGAATCGTTAGCTCGGATCAAAATACGATTAAACATCAAAAACAAAGATCAAAGGCGCATGCACATGAAGAAAGAAAAGCATGTGTTTGGGACTGTTTTAATTACCTCCCACGATCAATACTTACTCCTTTGTACCTTATGAAGAGAATGGATTGAATTGAAACCTTTGAAATTGGCTGCAATGGGGAATACAAATTCTTCACCTTTCCTTCATTTTTTGTGTTTTGTAACCCTAGCCTCTCTCCTTATTTTTCGTCCCCCTTTGGGGTTGCCCATATTTTATGTATATATATGAATCATTTAGGTTAAAATATGAGAGTTCGAATCAAGCTTTGAATGAGAAAATATTATTTGATTTTCTTGAACCAAAAGTTTCTATTTTTGAACTTAATCTATTTCATACACTTTTCAATTCTTTCTTGGCCCTTGGATCAAGCTACGATCTGATTAAATCAAAGGAAAAAATTAGAACATAAATCATATAGTTATTCCATGATTTTATTTGATTTTTATTTGAAATTAAATGATTAAAATCTCATATAAAATAATATTGCAAAAAAAATAATACTTGGCCAATGAACTCTTTATGGGCCTTAAATCACGTGGATAAGTTAAACACTAAGGCCCATTTGAGAAATAATCAAGATTGCTCAATGTTGGCTTCATGTACTTTCTCCAAAATTGGTCAACTTCAATAATTCACAGCTCTCTCAATTTTTATTGTATGAGAGAGTTCTAGGACTTTTTGGAAAGCTCAAAGAGTCCTTTAAACACTCCTTTTGTTTTCATCTCCATTGAAGCTTCCATTCTCAAATTATGAGCTTTGACCCAAAAGGTGTTTTTGTTGACTTTTTTTGGAGGACCTATAATCTTTTGCACCATATCTCTCAAATGAAGAATTTCCGGCCTTGGCTTGTGAGAGACAAAGTTATAGAGAATCCAATTTCCTTCAGAATAGGCTTTGGTTGGGAAATTTTTGATACTCCACGTGAATGTTATGGCCTGTCAAAGTTGAGTTGACTTTCTCCTATAAAAAACCCTAATTTGAACCTTTTGACTTTGTTCATTTCTGAGATTTTATTAATGGATCATGATCAACCTTTGATCAAATGATGGATACGACCTTAAATACTTGATGTTTACCAAAAGTCAGGAGTTTCGACTGTACTTTTACCATAGTTGACTTTTAGGTCAAACTAGTCGATTGTAGATCATCTGAGCCATTGAGTGAGCAGTCCTTGGAATAGAAGCTTGATAATTGACGTAGATGTTCCTTGAGACATACGAGGTACCTGGAGATCCATTTGAAGCCTTAGAGATTCAAACTCCTTTGATAGAATGCTAACCCTAGTTTGGAGACCCTCGATTAGGAGAATGTTGTTTGAATAAATCCTTGAACCTTGAGTCATTGAAGATGAAATGAGGAGGGCAAATTTTGGGGTATGACACTTCGCAAAAGACCTCAACAACATTCCTAAATCGTAGTTTTTCTATAATTCCCATAACATCTTCCATAAGGTAGAATATAATTTCACCTCTTCATTGGCTCAAACGAATACATCAATCTGATACTCGGAACTCAAGATACAAATTTTCCAGAGCTTGATAAACTGATTTAGTTCTTCTTGCATGGCAATTATACAGTCTGCATCTTCTAGAGCTTGATAAACAGAAGTTGGCTCGATCAGAGAAACAAGACCTAATTGACATTCTACATTGTTCTTAAGGAATGCTCTTGTTCTGATAGGATCTTCTTTCTTTCCAAAAATAACAACTTCTGAGTGAGCAGAGTTGAGGCTAGAAGATCTTCTGACTGTTTGCTCTTTAGAAATTCTGAGATTCTCTAAAGAAGCAGCAACTTGATCTTCTGATCCTTTGCTTCTGGGTTCTTCAACTTCTGATACTTTGCTTTTTGGTTCTTCAGTTTCTGAAATTGAGATATTTATATCTGCAAAATTCTGAAACTGTTTTGGCTTTTCAAGACCAAGCTTATCATCAAATCTGATATTGATTGATTCTTCAACAATCAATGTTTCATTATTGTATACTTTATAGCCTTTAGAGCGTTCAGAATATCCAAGAGGAAACACTTCTATGCCTTAGAATCAAACTTACTCAGATGATCTTTAGTATTCAAAATAAAACACACACATCCAAAAGGATGAAAATATGAAATGTTGAGCTTTCTGTTATTCCACAATTCATAAGGAGTCTTATTAAGAATAGGTCTAATAGAGATTCTATTCTGAATATAACATGCAGTGTTTATTGCTTCTGCCTAGAAATGCTTAGCCATATTGGTTTCATTGATCATGGTTCTGGACATTTCTTGTAGAGTCCTATTCTTTCGCTATACAACTCCATTTTGCTGTGGAGTTTTAGGGCAAGAGAAATCATGGGCTATACCATTTTCTTTGAAGTAAACCTCAAAGAATCTGTTCTTAAATTCACCACCATGATCACTTTTGACCTTTATGATTTTACACTCTTTCTCAGATTGGATCTGAGTGCATAATTCAAAGAACACTGAATGAGACTCATCCTTGTGTTTCAAGAACTTTACCCATGTCCAGTGACTATAATCATCTACGATGACTAATCCATATTTCTTCCCTCTAACAGATGTTGTTTTGACTGGGCCAAACAGATCAATGTGCAGAAGTTCTAGCGGCCTAGAGAAAGAGACAACATTCTTAGACTTGAATGCAGGATTGGAAAACTTCCCTTTCTGACATGCTTCGCAATGAGCATCTAATTTGTATTTCAGATTAGGGAGTCCTCTGACCAGATTTAGTTTGTTAATATGAGAAATCTTTCTCAAACTTGCATGGCCTAATCTTCTGTGCCAGACGCATTGCTCTTCGCTAACAGACATAAGACAAGTTACCTTCTGATTCTTAAGATCCTGAAGATCGATCTTGTCAATGTTGTTCTTTCTCTTGCCTGTAAATAGGTTTGAGCCATCCTTCTAACTTACAGCCTTACAAGACTTTTGATCAAAGATTATGTCATAACCATTGTCACTTAATTGACTTATGGACAATAAGTTATGAGCTAATCCATCTACCAGAAGAACATTAGTTATAGAAGGAGAGTTACCAGTACTTATGGTTCCTGAGCCAATTATCTTGCCCTTCTGATCTTCTCCAAACTTAACTTCTCCAACAGATTTAAGCACCAGGTCTTGGAACATAGACCTTCTTCCCGTCATGTGCTGCGAGCACCCAGAATCCAGGTACCATGGCATGTTTTGCTTTGTCTTCTTTGCTGCCAAGGATATCTGCAATAGAAACTATCTTCTCCTTAGGTACCTACATTTTCTTCGGTCCTTTCTTGTTAGTTCTCCTCAAGTTCTGATTGAACTTGGTATTAGCATTATAATAAACAGGAGGTACATCATGATATTCCTTAGGTTGAGCTACATGATATTTCCTAGGTTGTGTCACATGCTTCTTAGTGTGTGTAACGTGAAAGCTTTTAGCATGTGAGGTGAGCTTAATATCATGGGAGTGGCCATACTTGAACTGATCATACAATGGCTTGTATGTGATTTTCATATCATCTACAGGTTCAAGTTTGTATGGGGTATCACCCTCATAGCCTATGCCAACTCTCTTGTTTCCACTAACAACATATATCATAGAGGCAAGTTGACTTCTTCCAATACCTCTAGATAAGAACTTCTTAAAGCTCAAGTCATATTCTTTAAGAATATGGTTCAGACTAGGAATAGACTTTTCTGAGTCAGAAGGAGATCCAACATCTTTGGATGATTTTAAAACTTTTTCCTTCAGTTCAGAATTTTCTACTTCCAGCTTCTTAGTTTCAGATTCAAATAGCTTTTTCAGCTTTTTGTATTTGATACTAAGATGAGCCTTGAGTTCCAGAAGTTCTGTTAAACTGGAAACTAACTCTTCTTTAGATAGATCATAAAATACCTCTTCAGAATCTGAGTCCGATGTAGATTCTGATCGATCATCAACTGTGGCCATCAGCGTAATGTTTGCCTGCTCGCCTTCAAAGTCTGATTCTGATTCTGATGAATCTGAATCATCCTAAGTTGCCATAAGACCTTTCTTCTTATGAAACTTCTTTTTGGGCTTCTCCTTCTGAAGATTTGGACACTAACTCTTGTAATGTCCTGGCTCATTGCACTCAAAGCATGTGACCTTATTCTTATCATATCTTCTGCTTCCAGAAGATTCTCCTTTTTCAAGCCTCTTAGAACTTTTGAAGTTCTTGAACTTCCTATGCTTGCTTATCCAGAGTTGGTTTACCCTTTTGGAGATCATGGACAGTTCATCTTCTTCTTCTGATTCTGATTCTTCAGAATCTTCTTCTTCAGCCTGAAATGCATTAGTACATTTTTTATAGTTAGATTTTAACGCAATAGACTTACCTTTCTTCTGAGGATCATTAGCATCCAGCTCTATTTCATGACTCCTCAGAGCACTGATCAACTCTTCAAGAGAGACTTCATTCAGGTTCTTGGCAATTTTGAATGCAGTCACCATAGGACCTCATCTTCTTTGCAAGATTCTGATGATCTTCTTGACGTGATCAGCCTTTGTGTATCCCTTGTCAAGAACTCTTAATCCAGCAGTTAGAGTTTGAAATCTTGAGAACATTGTTTCAATGTTTTCATCATCCTCCATCTTGAAGGCTTCATATTTATGGATTAAAGCAAGAGCTTTAGTCTCCTTGACTTGGGAATTTCCTTCATGAGTCATTTTCAATGATTAATATATGTCATGGGCAGTTTCCTTATTAGATATCTTCTCATATTCAGCGTGAGAGATAGTGTTAGAACAAGATTTGTTCTGATCAATATTCTTAGTTTTGATGATAACAAGGATATGAATTTTGTGTGAGATAATGTGGTACTCTAATACATTGCAAGGTTCAGAAGCTTTGTCTCAAAAGGTTCAGCATGCAACATCAGAACATGGTCTGGCAAGACATCAGAAGATGGTCAAGGCAGAATCAGAACATGGGTCTATGGAAGCATCAGAAGAACTTGAGATCAGAAGCAGAAGCACTGAAGTTCTCATGGTATCACGCTCAGAAGCACTTCAAGGTCAGAAGACAAGAAGATGCTATGCACCAAGCTGTTTGACTCTGATGATATTCAAATATTATATTCAAACATCAGATCAGAAGAAAGTACAAGTGGCAGGCTACGCTGACTGACAAAAGGAACGTTGGAAGCTATTAAAGGCAACGTCAGTAGACACAGCGTGAACAAGGCTCGAGGTAGTTGACAAAAGCGTGAAACATTAAATGCAATGCTGTACGGAACACGCAAAGCATTAAATGCATCCAACGGTCATCTTCTCAAACGCCTATAAGTATGAAGTTCTCATGAGAAGCAAGGTTGACGATTTGCATACAATTAACTTGCTGAAACGCTGATCAAATCAAAGCTCAAAAACTTCATCTTCATCAAAGCTCACTACATTGCTGTTGTAATATATTAGTGAGATTAAGCTTAAATGTTAAGAGAAATATCACAGTTGTGATTATAGCTTTTCAGAAGCATTTGTAATACTCTTAATTGATTACATTAAGTTGTAAGGAACTAGAGTGATCGTGTTGATCAGAATACTCTAGGAAGTCTTAGAGGTTATCTAAGCAGTTGTAACTAGAGTGATCGTGTTGATCAGGAAACTCTAGAAAGTCTTAGAGGGTATCTAAGCAGTTATTCCTAGAGTGATCAGGTTGTGATCAGAAGACTCTAGAAGACTTAGTTGCGGACTAAGTGGAAAACCATTGTAATCCGTGCGATTAGTGGATTAAATCCTCAGGTGAGGTAAATCACTCCGTGGGGGTGGACTGGAGTAGTTTAGTTAACAACGAACCAGGATAAAAATAATTGTGCAATTTATTTTTATCGCTCAAGTTTTTTAAGACTACACTTATTCAAACCCCCCCTTTCTAAGTGTTTTTCTATCCTTCAATTGGCATCAGAGCGCCGGTTCTAAGGTGCAAGCACTTAACCGTGTTTAGAAAAGATTCAGGAAGAGAAAAACGCTTCAGTAAAAGATGGCTGGTGAAATTCCAACAAATCCACCTGCATCTACATCTGGCTCTGTTGAGCAATACAACGGTAACAATGGTTATACTAGACCACCAGTATTTGATGGTGAAAACTTTGAATACTGGAAAGATAAACTGGAAAGTTACTTTCTTGGTCTGGATGCTGATCTATGGGATCTTCTGATGGATGGTTACAAACATCCAGTAAATGCTAGTGGCGTAAAGCTTACAAGGCAAGAAATGGATGATGATCAAAAGAAGCTTTTCAAGAATCATCATAAATGTAGGACTGTTTTGCTGAATGCTATCTCTCATGCTGAGTATGAGAAGATATCTAACAGGGAAACTGCCTATGATATATATGAGTCATTGAAAATGACCCATGAGGGAAATGCTCAAGTCAAAGAGACAAAAGCTCTTGCTCTAATCCAGAAGTATGAAGCCTTCAAGATGGAGGATGATGAAGACATTGAAAAGGTGTTTTCAAGATTTCAAACTCTGACTGCTGGATTGAGGGTTCTGGATAAAGGCTACACCAAGGCTGACCATGTAAAGAAGATTATCAGAAGCTTACCCAGAAGATGGGGTCCAATGGTGACTACATTCAAGATTGCCAAGAATCTGAATGAAGTTTCTTTGGAAGAGCTTATCAGTGCCTTGAGGAGTCATGAGATTGAACTTGATGCAAATGAGCCTCAAAAGAAAGGTAAGTCTATTGCATTAAAATCAAATATCAAAAAATGCACTAACGCTTTTCAGGCTAGAGAAGAAGATCCTGAAGAATCAGAATCTGAAGAAGAAGATGAACTGTCCATGATCTCCAGAAGGGTAAACCAACTCTGGAAGAGCAAGCAAAGGAAGTTCAGAGGCTTCAGAAGTTCAAAGAGATTTGAACGTGGAGAATCTTCTGATGACAGAAGATTTGACAAGAAGAAGGTCATGTGCTATGAATGCAATGAGCCTGGACACTATAAGAATGAATGTCCAAAACTTCAGAAGGAAAATCCCAAGAAGAAGTTTCATAAGAAGAAAAGTCTTATGGCAACCTGGGATGAGTCAGAAGATGAATCAGACTCGGAAGATGAGCAGGCTAACTGTGCGCTGATGGCGACAGAAGATGACGGATCAGAATCTACATCAGAATCAGATTCTGAAGAGGTATTTTTTGAACTATCTAGAAAAGAGTTAGTTTCCAGTTTAACAGAACTTCTGGAACTCAAAGCTCATCTTAGTATCAAATACAAAAAGCTGAAGAAGCAATTTGAATTTGAAACTAAGAAGCTGGAATTGGAAAATTCTGAACTGAAGGAAAAAATTTTAAATCTATCCAAAAATAGTGGATCTCCTTCTGAAACAGAAAAAGTCATTCCTAGCATGAATCATATTCTGAAAGAATATGACTTGAGCTTCAGAAAATTTCTATCTAGAAGCATAGGCAGAAGTCAACTTGCTTCTATGATATATGCTGTGTCTGGAAACAATAGAGCTGGCATTGGTTATGAGGGTGAAATCCCATACAAGCTTGAATCTGTGGATGATATGAAAATATAATACAAGCCTCTGTATAACCAATTTAAATTTGGCCACTCCCATGATATTAAGCTCACTTCACATGCTCAGAAGTTTAACACTGTTCACACCAAGAAGCATGTGACACAACCTAAGAAATATCATGGAACTCAGAATAAGAAGTATTGTCATACCCCAAAATTTGCCCATACATTTTTTTCCCATTTCAATTCAAATCAAGATGCAAAGCTCCAAGACACACTCTCCTATACAAAGCTCTAAAACTAGGGTTTGGCTCATTCAAAGGAAAATCAGTGAATCAATGGCTCCAAGACATCTCATATGGCTCAATATATCTCACATTACCTCTATGACAAGTATCAAGGCCTATCTCAAGGTTCTGGTCACTCAAATGTAAATTTGCATGGGAAGAAATTCCGTAGGAGATGGGCTTACAGATGCCACCCAAGGTAAATACCCCCTTCTTCTTCTTCTTTTTTTTTTTTTTTACTGTGAAGCAGATGCTCTCTCTTTTTTTTTGAAGGAGCTACGCATTTTGGTCGTAGCATGGCCTGAAAAGGCAACCTTGATTTTATGCAATGTTTATGATGCATGTATTGTATGATGCAGTGAGCTTCTCAAAATAAATGAGAGCGATGTATGTATATGCATTATGTATGAATGAGGTATGTTAGTTGAATGATGCATGATTGTCAGTTGAAGTATGTTAGTAACTTGGAAAAAGAAAAATAAACCTTTGTTTGTTATTGATGATGTTTTGGAGAAGATCACTGCCGAGGGACTAACGTGATAAACCCAGTTGAGGAATTGTTTGAAAAACCTTGTGTGCCTGAAAAAGCTCCTAGAAAGGATGGAATACGTCTTAAAGAATACTGCCTGGAAAGGCTCCTAAAAAGGATGGAATATGTCTTAAAGAAGAATGCATGGAAAGGTTCCTGCACCAATAGGATTACTTGTCATAGTTCTGACAAGCTCGCCTGCACCATTTGGATTATTTGCCCTGGTTCGGACAAATTTCACCCGCACCATTCGGATTATTTGCCCTGGCTCGGACAAATTTCACCTGCACCATTTGGATCATTTGCCCTGGTTCGGACAAATTTCACCTGCACCGTTTGGATCATTTGCCCTGGTACGGACAAATTTCACCTGCACCATTTGGATTATTTGCCCTGGTTCGGACAAATTTCACCTGCACCATTTGGATCATTTGCCCTGGTTCGGACAAATTTCACCTACACCATTAGGATCACTTGCCCTGGTTCGGACGAGTTCACCTGCACCATTTGGATCATTTGCCCTGGTTCGGACAAATTTCACCTGCACCATTAGGATCACTTGCCCTGGTTCGGACGAATTCACCTGCACCATTTGGATCATTTGCCCTGGTTCGGACAAATTTCACCTGCACCATTAGGATCACTTACCCTGGTTTGGACGAGTTCACCTGTATGAAAAAGATTCACCTGTTTGTAGACTCACGATCCGAGGGTCGGAGAAAATACACCTGTCACAACACGAGGGTTGGAAACTCACGACATGTGGGTCGGAAAATACACCTGTCACAACACGAGGGTTGAGAACTCACGACACGAGGGTCAGAAAATACACCTGTCATAACACGAGGGTTGAGAACTCACGACACGAGGGTCAGAAAATACACCTATCACAACACGAGGTTTGAGAACTCACGACACGAGGGTCGGAAAATACACCTGTCATAACACGAGGGTTGGAAACTGGGCTTTTGGTAATATGTGAATGTAATAGATGATATGCATATGCTAGTGCGTACGTATGTATGCTGATGCAATCCCGAGATTTTATCTCCTTAATCCCATTGAACTTGTTTAATCCATGTTTGCCCCTACATACGGCTGTGCTTATGCCGGCTTGGTAATGTTTATGTATACGGGTAATGCTTATGTATATGTTGATTGATGAGTGGAACGAAGTAATGTCTTCTATAAGACTACCTGAAAAGGTTTCTGGAGTGGATGTGAATGTTTGTCTTTAAAGAAGACTATCTGAAAAGATTTTTTTAGGATAGAAATTTGTCTTAAAGAAGACCACCTGGAAAGGCTGGAAGATGTCTAAAAAGACTACCTAAAAAGGTTCTTAGCAAGGAATGAGGAATGTCTTTAAAGACGGCTACCTGAAAAGGCTGAAAGATGTCTTTAACAAGGACTACCTAAAAAGGTTCTTAGCAAGGAATGAGGAATGTCTTTAGAGACTACTACCTGAAGAGGCTGAAAGATGTCTTTAAGAAGGACTACCTAAAAAGGTTCTTAGCAAGGAATGATTAATGTCTTAGAAAAGACCACCCAGAAAGGTTCGTAGAATGTCTTAAAGAAGACCACCTGAAGAGGTTCCTGAAAAGGTTCGTATAAAAGAATGTCTTGAAAAATACTACCTGAAGAGGTTCCTTGAAAGGATGACAATTCGCCTTGAATAAGACTGCTTGAGGAGGCTCCTAGAAAGGGTCGTGAGATTTGTCTTAAGGAAGACTACCTGAAAAGGCTGAAAGATGTCTTACAAAGATTACCTAGAGAGGTTCTTAGAAAGGACGACGATTGTCCTAAAAAGATTCTTGGAAAAAGAATATCTTATAGAAGACTACCTAAAAAGGTGTAGTGTGATGTATCAACCAATGTATGCAATGCATGATTCATATGTATTTGCATGATGCTCCGATGGTAGGTTGTTGATAACCAAAGCGTATATAGCTCGCTGAAGTTGCAGGTTTGTTTGATAAAGTGGGGTGTGATGCTAGCGCGATTCCCCGATACCTGTTTTTGAAGATCGTAGTTAGGAGAAAGATTTTTTCGATGTTATAAAGCATGAGAACGCCTTATGCTATGCGCCTTGCCCCAATTTGGGCTTTTGAATTACTCCACGCCTTTAGCCTTTTGAGGTTCTCCATGTCTTTCACCTTTTGCAATTCGCACCTTTAACCTTTTCGAGGTTCTCCACACCTTTAACCTTTGTGGTTCTCCACACCTTATGGATTTGATATCCCATGCCCCAACGTTTAGTGGAAAAAAAGTGCCTATGATCTCCAAGCTATGAAGGAAGTGCCCCGAGAAATGACCTTGTTGTATGGTTTGACGTTCAAATTGAAGGGTATGCTTTTGATCTCCAGGATATGAAGGTTATCCATAGTATTCTATCCTTTTGAATTCTTCCCATGTTTGACATGCCCCTGTTTGTTATTGCTTCGAGGTGTGACCCAAGTCGATTGATCCTTAGGAAGAATGTCCCTTGTGAATAGGATCCTTAATTGCATGCCCCTGTGATCCTTGAAATTTTGCCCCTGTTAAGGGGAACCCCCTAGATGTGATTCCCCCCATTCCAGAGTCTTTATTAGAAAGATCGCCTTTGATTAAACCAATTTCGAGATCTCCTCGATGCTAAGTGTATACTCGTAGGTGATGTTGTACCCTTTGAGAAGTGACTCCAATGCGACGCGTATGCCAGTTTTAAAATCGAAGTCCGTTATGAATTAGGACTGGATGATTAGAAATGAATGCTTGAAGAAGCGTAGTGGTTAGAAATAGTTTTAACAAACCTGGGAGTCAGTATAACAAAATCCTGCTTATTATGCTTTCGTGGTTAACCTTGCCTCAATTAGGACTTTTGAATGTTGTAACTTGGCCTGGTTCATGTTTTAAGAAACAATGGATATGAGGCTAAAAAATTTATTCATCCCACCCCTTTCTCCTTGATGTTCTCCAGATCCTAAAAATTCGCTTAATCCAATGAATGTGCTTTGTTTGCAAGAGAATCGTTTCAATTTCGATGTTGAGCAGAAGCCTTAGTAGAGATCCTATCATTGATGAAAAAAATGTTGTAAAGATCCAAGCATAGATGAGAAGCTTCGATGATTTAGCAGTCACAAGTATATCCTTTGTATTTGCCTTTGTTTTGCTTTTATCCCTTATTTTTGCATGAATCAATTCCTTTGAATTTGATCCATCGGGATGCCCTAATTTTTGCCTAAGTCATTTTGTTTTCTTTTATGAAATTCTCCATTTTGACTTAGCGGGCGTTTTTCTTTTAAAAGCTCCTTTTGAGATTTGATCCTTGGATATTGAATGTTGTGACCGCCATGTTGACTTTGATTTTCAAGCTTCGACTTTGATACGTCTTCGATCTTGCATGATGTATTGAGGAGGAAGATGTTGTGAATGTTATCTCCATTGTTTCCTCAATCTTGGATGCATGCGAGGAAGAAGATATGATTGAACCTTTGCTTTGCTGGATCCTTGCGCTTGAACCTTTGCTTCACTGATTGATTCTCCTTACAACCAAAATACACCATTGAATTAATCGAAATCTACCCTGCCCCTGGTTAAAATCAAGGTTTAATTGAAAAAGTAGAAACAAACTCCAACTCCTGGCTCAAGGGGGTAACGAGGGATTAACATCCTTATATCTCCACTGTTTGGGGATTGAAACAATGCCTGTACATCCTCGGCTCGGTCTTACCTTGAAAGCATATGTTTAGCTAGACTTAGTTATTTGTATTCGTCATTCTCCCTCAAGTTTGTTAATAACCCTAAATTTGAAACTGATAGAATAGAAGCATGCGAGTGAATCGATTCCAAAACCTATGTAGTCATCCCATTAGATTTTCTAATCCGAAGGTACCACTTTTATCTTGAGTAACACTTAGCGATCGTAGGGATTGAAATTCTGAGCGTGGCAAAACCTATTGATCCTAGGGGTAATCTCCTTTGTAAATCCATTGACCTTGTTTCACTCCTTAGTTTATGGACTTGTAAAAGTGAAGGGTAACCTCGAGTTCTCCTTGGACATGTCGAACCTGTCGGGAATAAATTTGGCTAGCGGTGGGTTTTCGTCGTATCGGAACTTCATGAGTTTCCTTTGACTTAACCTCTTTTGCTTTTCCAAAGGATAGTATCACACCATTTGTAACCTTCAAAATTTGTAGATTGATAGAGAGAACCTATGACCCTTTTTCCCCTTGTTGTGGAGTTAACACACGCCGCCTTCTCTCCATCGTAGTTATGCATCTTTGTTTAGGATTTTGCCCCAATTGGACTAATCCTTGCCCCCAGGTTATCGTAGAGCATCCTTATAAGTTGGATATGATCTAAGACGAACCCCTTTATGACTAGATACCCCTTGAGTGTATCTATGAGGGAACTTCTTTGGTGAACTAATCCTTGCTCGATGATAACCTCTGTTGTATTTGCAATCCTGTTAAGACAAGGCGTGGACATGCGGCTGGCATGGTTAAAGACATCCTTTTTCTCCTTGTGTGACCAAGTTTGTTCTCGATGATTTATCCTCCTTTCTCCATAGTCTATGATCCTCTGGATTTTATTCGGGAGTTTCGGGAAATCGGCTAGCACCTGAGTGTGGATGCGGGTGAAGATGCAAATGTAAATGTATGAATGCATGAAAATGCAAATGCATGGGTATGCGAGAGACTCCTTGTATGCAATGCAGACGTACGACGTATAATCCTAGGGATAGCCTTAGAGGCGACATTAGACCCTCGTGAAATCCTTGTAAGACAGATGTTATGACACGCCAATGGAAATCCCTTAAATTAGGGAGTATGCAGAAGGTAGCGGCTGGTGACCGTTCAAGACAGTCACCAAGTCTCACGGTCATCGAGAGGCCATTAGACGTGTACCCATGACGTTGTCCCTCGTGGAAAGGTTCTCTATGCGGAATAAAACCTATATAAGGACGACATCGGATGAAGTGAAATCCCTACAGGCTAGGGATGAAAGATGTATATGGGAATCCAAACCCTACAAGTTAGAGGATGCACGGAAACAAGCACAGAGTAACCGTTCAGGACAACCACTAGATCTCATAGCCATCGAGAGGCCAATCGAACGTATGCTAATGAAGTTGTCCTCCGTATGAGGGATGTGATTTTTTTTAGAAATGGAATCCCTACCGGCTAGGGGATACGTAGTTGTAAGCAGTGGGTGACCGTTCAAAATAGTCACCAAATCGCATGGCCATCGAGAGGCCAATTGACATATGCTAACAAAGATGCCCTTCGTATGAAGGATGCATTTTTAGAAATATAATCCCTACGGGCTAGGGAACGCGTAGATGTAAGCACATGGTGACTGTTCAAAATAGTCACTGGATCGCATGGCCATCGAGAGGCCAATCGACGTGCGTAAACGAAGATGTCCTTCGTGGGAAGGACATGGTCTTAGAAATATAGTCCCTGCAGGCCAGGGAACGCGTGGGTATACCTGCAAAAAATTAAAATGCAAGGCATTCGCATTATATAAATTGCACATATATAATAAGCACGTAAGCACATAAGCCCTAGGTTCATAGGTTCGACGTAACGGCTTAGGGTGCTACCATTCCCATTGGTATGTTCTAGAAGGTCTCATGGGATCGTTCGTAGCCGCCGAGACTTTTTGTCTCTTTGGATTTTAGAATAACTCATTTATCCACGAGGTTCGAGTTTTAGGGGTAGGTTCCTAGAGAGATCAGCCAAATACCAAGTCCAGCCCTCAACAAGGTCGAGCCTCGTATCAGACCTTTTCGGATATTCAACCCACTCTGAGTGGAATTATAATAAGACTCGTAGGCGATGTAATTCCCCTCTGGTCATTATTATAATTCCCACGCTTAGGCTTAACAGCAATTTATATACAACCCAAAATATTCAGTAAAATAACAAATATTCAAGTACACAGATATTTATTTAATTCACTGTAAATAATTGAAATTGCGGTAAATAATTAAAATTGCGAATAAATAAATAAATAAAAATTTAAATATTTATAAAAAAACCATAAACCCAAAAATGCCGAATAAGCCAAACCCTAAAAAATTTGCCAAAACCCTAAAAAATTCGGCAAAACCCTAAATGATTCGCCAAAACCTAAGCCCTGCCAAAACCTAAAGGAGTATAATAATTCACAATTGTTAGTTATCCCCAGCAGAGTCGCCAGCTGTAGCAACCTGCCCTAAAAATTAAGCTTTTAAAGTCGCCACCTATTCTGAAGAGCGAATAGGAAACCCTACGCAGTTAAGAGATCGGGGTAAGTTATTATAATCAGGTCGAGGGAAGATGTTAGGCACCCTCAACCCTTTCCTAAGGTTTGTTCTAAGGTAAAAGTTTTATGGCTAAAATTTAGAGGTTTAATAGCTAAGGAATTGAATAGGGGAAAAATTGAGATTTTAGGGAGGGGGACTCGCCTTGGTTATCCAAGTGCCTACGTATCTCCTTAGGGAGAATCAGAGTCAACGTAGTTCGGGCACAGGATTGTACGCCTTAGAATTTGATTTGAATGGTTTGAAGTTGTTTTGAGGCTTTTTGAATGGCCTATCGTAGTTTGCGATTTGAAAGGCATTTTGAGTTGCCTGATTAGAAAGGATGAAAATCCGTAGTGTCGTGGTTTAGTGTGTTTTAGGTTTTTGGGCGTACAACCCTGATTTGATTTGGCACTGTTAGATACGGTGATCAATAGATTTGATCATTATAGCTAACATATTAATAGGCATTGCTGGTTACTCAAATCGATGGATTGATCGTCGCGGGCAGCAAATTAAATGTATTTTAATTTTTATGTATTTTATCTTTCGTCTAATGCGACTAATAGATTTAGTCGGGTCGAGGAGAGAATTGATTGAGGATTAATGTTTTGCCAAGTGGCCAATGGGATCGGGTCAACCCTAATGCGTTGGTAGCCTTTCTAGGGTTTTTGTGATTTTTTAATATTAATTAAAAAATTAAATCCATTAAATCGAATAATCGACATAATCGAATAATCGAGAAAAATATTACATTCCTAACCCTAATCCTAGTTTTATTATACTAATCTAAATTTAAATAAACTAATTCATTTAAACCTATTTATCTAATGTTTAATCTAAATACATAATAAAACAAAATAAATAATAAAATGAATATATACAAAGAAACCTGGCAATACTCCAGTGTGGAGAGTCCTTGAGAATGCATGGTAAACCCTCAGCCCTGTGTACGTTAAATTTGAATAATAGAAGATCTTGTGGTGCAAAGCTGAGGCTGCATGATGAGTGCATGGGGCGGCGGCACGCTAGATCCTATGACAACTTAAATAAAGTAAAATATCAAAATAAGCTGAGGATGCCAGGGATCGAACCCCCATCCTCTTGGTGACATATCCCTTGACCTTACCAATTGGACTGCGCTGTCAATCTGTAAATGAATCAGTCTCTAAATAATAAAAGCAAAATAATAACTGATTGGTCAAATGAAAAGATTGAATTCACCGTGGACCCCCTTGAGTGTTGCGCTAGCCAATGAAAGAAAGAGAGAGATTATCCGTTTGTTGACTGGCTATTAGTTATGCGCCACGCATGCCACTGAAGAGTCAAAAGTTCAGACTTTGGAATTGATCCAATACCGTGCTGCCACGCTGCCAAACCCTTAAAACCGCACACAGTCGCCGGCGCCGGACTGGCTCTTCTTCTCCAGCGAGCCTTTGATTGAAAAACCTACGAAGATTGACCAAAACACACAAGCAAATAACCCAGATCCACTAATTGGGACCTTGTGAATCTAATGGAACGATTGGTTTTCCCTGAAAAGGCCTGCAACTATGGTTTCGAGGCTTCTTCAACAACTTGCCCTAACAATGGCAAGTTATGCTACAGCTCGGATAAGCTTCATGCGATTGTTATAATCTATGCTATGGGCTCTCACGAACACACTAGGAAGGTTAGTTGGGACAGAAATACGTTGGAATTTAAAACACGAAGATTTACCTTATAAGGTGGTCGGAGCTCGTAGTGTGCGCGTTTCAGAGGTGATATCCCATGGTTCTGGACTTGCACGTGTTTAATGATACCCCAGGAACACTCTCCTCCCACTGAAACGGATTCAAGAAGGCTCTAAATACCAACTCGGGAATCCTACTTTGCATGAGAAATTCAAATGATAAACCCTAGTCCTTTGGCTGCTTCCCCTCCCCTTTTCGTTCCCCCATCGGCATGTGTGTGTTTTGATATATATATATGGGCCTCTTAGGTCAACAAAAAGGGTAAGGATCATAGGTTTTTATTTTGAAGAACATTTTGCACCCATTCTTTCTACTTTTGGATCCACCTCTTATTTCATGCACCTTTTTTTCAAATGTTATTGGCCATGATCATATTTAGATTTGTCTTGAATTAATAATAAAAAAGAATGATCATTATACAATTTTCTTAGGATTTTATTTGATTTTTATTTGAAATTAAATGAATAAAAATCAAATAAAAATAAAATAATATTATAAGAATAATCATATGGGACCAATGGACCTCTCTTGGGCTTATTACTATGTGGACAATTCAAAATTATAGGCCCACTACTAAAAGATTGGATTTTGTTCACTTAGGATTTCAAGCAAATCTCCAATTTTTTTCACATGGACATGATCTAGGACTTTCTGGAAAGCTCAAAGAGTCCTCTAAATGACCTCTTTAGTTTCATCTCAATTGAAGCTTTCATGCTCAAGTTATCAGCTTTGACCCGAAAGGTGTTTTTATTGACCTTTTAAAAGGACCTGTAATGTTTTTGTCCATATCTCCTAAATGGTGCCTTTCTTGATCTCGAGCCCAACATAAAAGTTGTAGAGGATGAAATTTCCTCGAGAATAGGCTTTGGTTGGAGAATTTTTGACAAACCATGCGAGAGTTATGACCGGTCAAAGTTGAGTTGACTTTTAGTTAAAAAAACCCTGATTTGAACTTTTGATTAGAAGATAGTGACTTGAGTTCAACCATTGAACCTTGAACCCTTGAAGATGAAATAAGACGGGCAAATTTTGGAGTATGACAGGATTGATGCTTAATTGTGTTTGTTTGATGCTCATAATGCTGTACAAATTGAGGCAAATTCGTGCTTGGTTACATCTCTTATTGGATGCATGATTGAAGTGCTTTTAAATGTTGATTTTGCTGATTTTTCACTTCTGGTGCTGATGTAACCGGTTACCTGATTGATGTAACTAGTTACATGATTTGTTTTTGGTCATTTTTCGTCACTGTCAGTGATGTAACCGGTTACCTGATTCATGTAACCGGTTACATGCCCCCTTTTTCTCAAAAAAACAGCCACTGCCAGTGATGTAACCGGTTACCTGATTCATGTAACCGGTTACATGACCCTGTTTCCAAAAAAAATAGCCACTGCCAGTGATGTAACCGGTTAACTGATTCATGTAACCGGTTACATGCTTTTTTTCAACTTCATTTTGTTGTATCTCTCGCATCGTTGAGTTTTTATGCATGTGAATTGTGTTTTTCGAGTATAACGATGTTTCTGGAGCCATTGGTGATGTTCAAATTTGGTTTCGGTCGATATTTTGTCGGTTTTCTTTGCTTTTCCCTTATTGTTCGTTTATCATTCAAATAACGCAATTCCGATTGCGATATGTTGTTATCTCTAACTTGTGTGCTAGTGTGCAAGGCTTTTTGGATGGTCACCGATAGACGCCTATTACTCGAGTGTTTCGCTTCATTTGCGGGACCTGATCCATTCACTCGTGTCGTGTTCTCATCTTGGAGACATGTTCCTATTACTTTATATCTGCTTGTTTGGTTTGCTTGTTCCTCTTGCAGGTGTATTGTGATTGTGCTCGACGCGCATGTCGACCTTTGTGTGCTTTCATGGCTAATCGGTGTGCTGACTATTTTCTTTTTCTTTGCTAGCTCGCTCGCGGGATCCTAGTTTACTCGCTCTCTTCGCTTTAGTTTACGGATCATCATCCGTTTGGTATTGATTCCGTTTCATTTTATTTCTCTCGCACTTTATCGCTTTCTCGCATCATCCTTTAACATGAGAAGTAGGACCTAGACATGCATCTGGCCAAGTCCTCGAAAGAGGATCTGCTTTTGTTGGTGTGTTTACATTTGTGCTTTGCGGCACGGAGTCACGGTGTAAAAAGTCCTATATGGCACTCCGTTAAGTCCTCATGGAAGGCATGCGGAAAGGGTTAGCAATCAACCCCCGCCTAGTCTCATCGAGTCTGTTCAGTATGCGCACGCTATGCGTTGCTCGCTTCTGAACCTGCCCAAGATATTGTTATCGAGTATGCCAGGAAAAGGGTTCATGCAGCCGAACCCCCGCCTTTCTTATAGCTCGCGTTGCTCGACGTTGATGCTCGGTGTACGCACGCACCGTTTTCCTTTACGATCCGTGATGGCTTGGTTGCTGAGAGGGAATCACTCCTCTTGTCTATGGCCTGATCATTTTCGCGAGGTCTAATGCTTGGTTGACTTGGGTTGAGTTGCTCCCCTTGGCTATGGCGGGACCGCTTTTCTACCACTCGGCCAGTACCGTTGGTTTGTTTGCTTTACGAGCGGATGCTCGTTTGTATGCTCATTGTGTGCTTTCCCTTTTCCCTCGTAGGTTGATAGCTTAGCTTAGACTTGTACCCTTTGTATGATAACATTAGGTAGCAAGCTTTCCCCCTTAGCTTAGGTCTTCCTCATGCATTCTTTAAAACACAAACCACACTCTTTGATTTTCTTTTCTTAAGAGCTTGTTATTTCCGCTCCATTCCCAAGCGTAAGCCTCCAAAGGTCGAGCAGCGGAGTGTGAATGTAACTTGTTCACCTAAAAAACATAAAACAAACAGAAACTAGTTAGCCGAGCTACGGTAGCTCTGATTCTGCAAAACAGATACGTAGGCAGCAGGGTAGGGCCCGTGCGAGCACAATCTTTTCTTTTTCCTACATTCTGCATTCATTTTAGTCCAAATTAGCGTAGATTTGTTACACACCCATAGTTTTAGACACAAGCGTGGATACCATCGAGTACGATGGGTGCGTGGGGTGCTAATACCTTCCCCTCGCGTAACCGACTCCCTTACCCTTTTTCTCAGGTCGTGAGACCGTTGTTTTGTTTTGTGGTTTGCTGGCATTCCCTTCCTTTTCAGGATAAATATGTTAGTGGTGACTCTGTTAATTTTCGCGGTAGTGACAGCTGGCGACTCTGCTGGGGACGTCTCGACCTGTTGCTGGTCCGGACTCAGCAAGTCGATCCTAGCGCTTGTGTTTATCCTTGGGTGTTTTTTTTCTTTGCATATTTGCCTGTTTGCATTGCATTCTATGTGCGCTTTTACTTTTCTGCATTATATTCTGGACTGGATGGATCTCTGTTTGTTGGGTGGGTGTTTCAAGAGGTAAAAGGCCCAATACCCAGGCTATGTGTGAACCATAGGAACCCTAGGATAGAGTGGGAGCATGGTTTGTCTCGAGGTGTACGTATCGGGATGGATTATGTGACCACGAGCAGAGTAGTGGTTTCAAACGGAGGTATTATCGTCACCCGCTTCCGCGCTGTAATGATGCTTACCTTCGGGCGGACCGTATACTGCGTTTCATGACCTTACCTTGGCCTAGATTTTACCCGTGAGTGGGGCGGGAATCAATGATCATTTAACAGGTACATTGTTGGTGACCGCTGTTCTCGTTCTTGGGTTACCGCTGTTCTTGTTCGTGGGTTACCGCTGTTCTTGTTCGTGGGTTACCGCTGTTCTCGTTCGAGTGTACTATTGGTTCTTGTTCGTGGGGTACTATGGTTCTTGTTCGAGTGGTAATCTATGTTCTATTCCAGTGTGTTATTGACTATGGGCTTTGGTTCCGTGGATTGATATTCCGTGTTCCATTTGGTATACCATTTGGGGCCGAACCTTTGGCGTTGTATTATGTGTGTTACCGGCAGTCCAGAATGCCTGGTGGGCGGCAACAAGCCCCACCACTTTGCATCATAGCATATTTATTTCCAAAAGAAACGCAAAAAAATGATATGTATAATAAGCATTTGCATGTCATGTTTTTCCGGGACATTTAGGAGTTCACTCGAGCTAAAGATGGACACTCCCATTGATACTGTCAAGGAAGCAAAGAGACATACGCACACCTACAGCTTTTTCCGAGAGCCATTGACCGCATTAGAGGGTTTGAGTTCGTTAATGACCGCTTTCTGCCTGAAGAGTTTCACGAATAATTAAGGGAATATTTTGACTTTGTTGGAAACCGTGGTTGAGACACCTGCTTTGCAAACTTTGATGCAATTCTATGATCCTAAAATGAGGTGTTTCACGTTCCAGGATTACCAGTTGGCTCCGACATTGGAAGAGTATTCTATCATTCTTAATCTCAAGGTAAAAGACGAAGTGCCATTCATCGACGTTCCAAAGGAAGTGAATTTCAAGTTGATCGCTGCTGCTCTTTATTTGAGCATAAAAGAAGTATCTGATAATTGGAAGTCGAATGGAGGTGTCTCGGGGTTCTCCTTGAAGTTCTTGGTGAGAAAAGCTAAAGAGGAATTTGAGAAAAAGAATTGGAATGCGTATAATGCATTGCTCGCTGTGGCCATTTATGGGATTGTGATGTTCCCGAATGTTCCCAATTTTGTAGACTCGGCCGCGGTACACATCTTCATGGGAAGGAATCCTATTCCCACATTGTTGGCCGATACTTATTATGTCGTTCATTCCCGATATGAGAAGAGTGGTGGTGCCATCACTTGTTGCCTTCAGTTGTTGTTCATCTGGTTTCTTTCTTTGTTTCCCAGCAAAGGACACTTCGTGAAGACAATACATACACTCAAGTGGACACACAGGATTATGTCACTTACTTCTTACGATATTCAGTGGCAAAGGTACCGAATTAATGTTTCCGAGGTGATTGTTGGGTGTGGGGAGTTCGACAATGTTCCCTTGATTGGTACTAGAGGTTGCATCAATTACAATCCCGTGTCATCCTTGCGTCAATTGGGGTATACTTTAAAGGACAAACCGACGGATCATTTGGTAGCGGAGACGGTCTATTTTGAGAAGGGGTCGGATCCAGAAAAATTGAAGAGGATAATTGTGGCTTGGAAGAAAATCTGTAAGCATTATGGAGCCTGTCTAGGGAAGAAAGAATCGCTTGCTCTGACACCGTATGTTAAATGGATGGAAAGGCGGGTCGGAGACTTGTTGTTGCCATATGACAGGGTTGCACCACTTCAAAAGCAACCTCCTTTGATTCTATCTGAATTTGTGCCAACAGAACTTTACAAGGATGCTTTGGTTACCAACTACAGGTTGCACGAAAGGGAACAAGAGACCAACTTAAATTCTTTGAAGAAAGAGATGCAAAGTTTATGTTAATGCGTCAACTCAAGCAAGTCGAAGGCGCAATTTCAAGCCAGGCAAGTGTCCAGAGGTATCCCTATGAGTTGTTAAAAGAAGATTGTCTACAATTACAGAGATCTGAGAGTAGTCTCAAGAGGCAGAAGCGGGATTCAGATAAACAGCTAGCGGAAGAGAAAGCTAAGACCGCTCGGCTTGAAGAAGAACTAAGAAGACTCTGAGCCCAACAGAGAGGAGATGGAGGAGCTCATTCTGTCGTTAGACGGTCCTAGTGCTGCTGTGGAGTGAATTTGTTTGACTCATAGTCAATTCACTGTTTATTTTTCATGTTTGTCGCCCATATCCAGGATTGTTGGATGGGGTCGTATTTTGGTATTCTGGATTCTTTTGTATGCCTTATGAGCACTTTGTGACGCGGTTATGTGCTTTGTTGTACGAACTCAGATTCTCAGTTATGTTTGAATGAAATATGCTCAGTTTGCCGAATTATTCTTGTGTGTGGATGCTGTTCAAATACATTATGTATCAGGGTTGCTATGTCCTATCTGAAAGTGGGATGAACTCTTGGATACCTGAAAATTGACAAACATTTCATGCATATCATTCATATATCATACATGTCATATATTTGCAGGTTTTTGCAGGGCTTATATCTTATGTCTCGCTGTTTTGTTACCAAAAGGAGTTCTAAGATAGCTAATCACCCATATCCGACTAGGAGCAATCAGAGAAGACAGATGGAACAGATTCAGGAACAAATGGCTGAGATGAGAGCTCAATTGACAGAGCAGATGAATGCGCAGATGGCGCAGTTTATGGAAGCATTGACTAATGTGACCAAGGGGCAGGATGACTTGCGAGTTCTCGTCGAGAACTCCAGAAGGGTTGAGAAAGGAGGACATCCGGGGCTGTTTGACGATGTGTCTGGCAGGATTGACGATCACCATGATCCGAATGAGTTTGATCACGTGGGAGGGCACTATAATCCTTTCAATCAGTATCACGGGTTCCCACCTCCACCTCCATCTCGTCTGTTGGGAAGGAGAGATAATCAGAACCGTGGTAATTTGGATTTCAATGTTGAGAACTTTGATCAGGTATCGAGGCATAGTGCTGATGGTGCACATGAGGAAGCCGAGAGGTATCATCTGATTGAAGAACGTCTCAGAGCTGTTGAAGGCAAAGGGGTGTTAGGCATGGATATCAATGACTTGGGGTTGGTTCCTGGTGTGAGGATCCCACCGAAATTCAAAGTTCCATCTTTTGACAAATACAATGGGGCGGCCTGCCCTATGACTCATGTCAAGGCTTATTATCGTAAGATGTCGCTATACTCTGAGGATGAGGGTTTTCTGATGCATTTCTTCCAGGATAGCTTGGCTGGAGCTTCCTTGGAATGGTATGTTCAACTTGAGCGCACTCATATCCATTCTTGGAGAGATCTTGTGGAGACTTTCATTAAGCACTATCAGTACAATGTTGATATGGCGCTCGATAGGACTCAGTTGCAGAGTTTGGTTCAAGGGTCTAAAGAATCTTTCAAAGAGTACGCTCAGAAATGGCGCGAGTTAGCTGCGAGAGTTCAGCCACCTATGACTGAGCGCGAGATGATAGATATGTTCACCAGTACTTTGTCTGGACACTATTACTTGGCTTGTAGTGCTTCAGCCAACTTTTCTGAGATGGTGAGATATGGCGAACATGTTGAGATGGGTCTAAAGATGGGGAAAATTCAGTTGGGGGCTTCTTCTAATACTTCTAGTGGTAAGAAACAAGCTGAGGGTTATGCCCGAAGGAAGGAAGGAAATGCGGATGCCATATATGGAAGAAGGGGTTCAGGGAGAAACAATTCACAGGTTAATGCTGTCATGATCCCAGTACCGGAGCAACAACAACAACATCAACATGGACACCGTTCCAATAATGATCACTATCCTCCCAGGACTAGGCCTCACAGAAAGATTGATCTGATTCCTATGACCTATGCTCAAGGGCTACAATATTTGCTCAAGATTGAGAAGATTACTTTGAGAGATGCTCTGAATGCTCCGGACACACAATCTCCGAATTACAATGTAAACGCACGATGTGCTTTCCACTCAGGTGTCGCTGGCCATGATACAGAAAGGTGCATTGCGTTGAAGAATAAAGTCCATGACTTGTTGGATCAAAAGATTATTCAATTCACTCCTACACCCAATGTTGTCAATAATCCGATGCCTGCTCACGGAGGTTCAGGTGTGAATGCCATTGAGAGTGAAGAGATAAGTGTTGTATCTGACGTGGGCTGTTTGACCTTCCCTCTTGTGTCTGTGAAGCAACATCTGGTCAATAGTGGCATCTTCCCGGGCTGTGGTGTTGATTGTGAGAATTGCAAGAGTCAACCCGAAGGCTGTGCTGATTTGAAAAGTATGGTACAAAAGCTGATTGATGAGGGTCCTCTTCAATTTTACCAAAGGTTGAGAGATGCGAAGAGTAAGGATGGTGAAGTGTATGTGATCTCAATTCCTTATGAGCCGGTTGCTCCAATATGTATCCAAGTGCCTATTCAGATACTTGTCACTATCCCGTATGAGGAACAACCAACGGCGTTGATGATTACCGTGCCAGGGCCTATTCCGTATGAGAGTGAAAAGGCCGTCCCTTGGCATTATGGTAAAGGTTTTATGGCTAAAATTTAGAGGTTTAATAGCTAAGGAATTGAATAGGGGAAAATTGAGATTTTAGGGAGGGGGACTCGCCTTGGTTATCCAAGTGCCTACGTATCTCCTTAGGGAGAATCAGAGTCAACGTAGTTCGGGCACAGGATTGTACGCCTTAGAATTTGATTTGAATGGTTTGAAGTTGTTTTGAGGCTTTTTGAATGGCCTATCGTAGTTTGCGATTTGAAAGGCATTTTGAGTTGCCAGATTAGAAAGGATGAAAATCCGTAGTGTCGTGGTTTAGTGTGTTTTAGGTTTTTGGGCGTACAACCCTGATTTGATTTGGCACTGTTAGATGCGGTGATCAATAGATTTGATCAGTATAATTACTCGCAGTGGTAGGGTGTTCTCCCCTCAACCTGTTCAAAATGATGCAGATTCTTTCGCTAAGACAAAAGGGAAACAAGTAGTGACTGATGTCCAGAATTCTCCAGTTCAGAATGGGCACCTGAAAATGCCGTGTCTCCCAAGGTTGTAGAAGAATTGTTGAGAATTATCAGGAAATCTGATTATAAAGTGGTTGAGCAGTAGGGTCAGACCCAGTCAAAGATCTCCATCTTGCAACTGCTAATGTGTTCAAAAGGTCATAGAAATGCTCTCTTAAGAATTCTGAATGGTGCTTATGTTCCACATGAAATATCTGTGAATCAGCTAGAGGCGGTAGCCAATAACATTTCCGCTGGGAACGGTTTGGGATTTACGGATTATGATCTTCCTCCGGAAGGGAGAAACCATAACAAGGCTTTGCATATTTCGATTGAGTGTAAGGGGAAGACTTTGTCCCGTGTTTTGGTTGATACTGAGTCTTCTTTGAATGTACTTCCCAAGTCGGCCCTCATGCGAATTGACTATGCCGGTGTTGAGTTGAGACCAAGTGAGTTGGTAGTGCGCGCCTTTGACGGTTCAAGGAGGTCTGTGTTCGGGGAGGTAGATCTACCAATCCAAGTGGGTCCTCAGATCTTTACTACAACCTTTTATGTGATGGATATTCAACCCGCTTACTGTTGTTTGATGGGACGACCGTGGATTCACAAGGCTGGTGCGGTGACATCCACTCTTCATCAGAAGTTGAAGTACCCGGTTGACAGTAAAGTGGTGACGGTTTGTGGTGAAGAGGATTACATCGTGAGTCACTTGTCCTCTTTCAGATATGTAGAGATCGAAGGTGAAATACATGAGACACCGTTCCAAGCGTTCGAGGCTGTGAATGCTGTGAGAACTCCTCCTTATGAGATAGTGAAGCCAGAAACGGTCATGTCTTCCCAGAAAGACGCACAGGTTGTTGTCAAGACTGGAAAAGTGGAAGGCTGGGGGCAAGTAATTGACGTGCGTCCCAAATTTGACAAGAATGGTCTCGGTTTCAATCCTGGAAAGCAAAATGCACCGCCCAAGTTTGGTATTCTTAGTTCGGTCAAGTTCGTGAGTGGGGGTGTCATTCAAGACGGTCAGGTTCATGCCATTGTCAATGGTGAGGAGGTGGATAGTGACTGTGATTTTGATAGCTGGATTCGTCCAAGTATTCCTGGGGAAATGCCTCGCAACTGGACAATTGAGGATGTCATCCAAGTTACACAAGCTCAGGAGTAAATTCCTTGTTTTTACTTTTCTTATCATGCCATAATTCCTACGCTCTGCCCAAGGTGTAGTGAATCATTTGTAGGGCCATGCAGTTCGCATTTTCAAAGTTAATCATGAAATAAAAGGACGTTTTTTGCATTCAAAGTTTTGTTCTTTGTCTTTGTCTTTTTAACTTTTTCCTTTAAATGGCAATGTTTTTGCACACACTTGCACATAGCTTAATAAAAATAGAACTAAAATAAAAACATCAATCATGCAGATGTTCCACTACCACGGATTCCATTGGTAACAGTTCCGCTATTGCTTATTATGATTTTGACAATCCGATCTACCAAGCCGAGGAGGAAGCTTATGAAGATTCTGATCTCCCCAACGAGTTGTCCAGATTGTTGAAATAGGAATAAAAGAAAGCGATTCAGCCGCATCAGGAGGTAATTGAAATGGTAAATGTTGGCACCGAAGGGCAAATCCGAGAAGTCAAGATAGGGGCTGCGCTTGAGAACAGTGTGAAGCAAAGGCTTATTGATATGTTGAAATATTATGCGGATATCTTTGCTTGGTCTTATGAGGATATGCCTGGTCTCGATACAGACATTGTGGTACATCGTCTGCCTCTCAAGGAAGATAGTCCTCCTGTCAAGCAGAAGCTTCGAAGGACTCGCCCAGATATGTCTGAGAAGATTAAGAAAGAAGTTGAGAAACAGTTTGATGTTGGCTTTCTGCAAGTTGTGAATTACCCACCGTGGGTTGCGAATATTGTTCATGTACCTAAGAAGGACGGAAAGGTCAGGATGTGTGTTGATTACAGAGATTTGAACAGGGCGAGTCCGAAAGATGATTTTCCTCTTCCCCATATCGATGTGTTGGTAGATAATACTGCTCCTTTTAAGGTGTTTTCCTTCATGGATGGCTTCTCTGAGTACAATAAGATCAAAATGGCACCAGAAGACATGGAGAAAACAACGTTTATTACACCATGGGGAACTTTCTGCTATAAAGTCATGTCTTTTGGGTTGAAAAACGCAGGGGCAACGTATCAGCGCGCCATGGTGACTCTTTTCCACAACATGATTCACAAAGAGATCGAAGTGTATGTTGACGATATGATCGCAAAGTCTCACACTGAAGAAGAGCACTTGGTTCACTTGCAAAAATTGTTTGAGAGGCTTCGGGAATTCAGGTTGAGGTTGAATCCAAACAAATGCACCTTCGAAGTGCGATCCGGAAAGTTGTTTGGCTTTGTTGTCAGCGGAAAAGGTATTGAGGTTGATCATGCAAAAATAAAGGCTATACAAGAGATGCCTGAGCCGAGAACAGAAAAAGAGGTTCGTGGTTTCCTAGGGAGTTTGAACTACATTGCTAGATTCATCTCTCATCTTACGGCCACTTGTGAACCAATATTCAAATTGCTAAGAAAAGATCAGATGGCCAGTTGGAATAATGACTGTCAAAAAGCATATGAAAAAGTGAAAGAGTATCTGCAGGAACCTCTGATACTAATGCCTCCAGTTCCAAGAAGGCCTTTGATTATGTACCTCACAGTTCTTGAAAATTCAATGGGATGTGTGCTGGGTCAACATGACGAGTCTGACCAAAAAGAGCATGCAATATACTACCTTAGCAAAAAGTTTACCGACTGTGAATCCCGATACTCATTGCTCGAGAAAACTTATTGTGCTTTGGTGTGGGCTGCTCGACGGCTGAGGCTGTAACGCCCGAATAATTTTAATATTAATTTAATCAGAATATTGAATTAATAATTAGAATTATTAAGGATTTTGTGAAAATAATGAATAAATAAGGTTTTTGGCATTTGGGCCATATGAGGAAATAGTAAAAGAAGGGGGGAGTGATTTAATAACCCTTTTTACTAATTTTATTATTTGTTTTCATAAAACATTTGGTTTGGGGAAAACAAAGAAAGAACGTGAAAGAACAGAAGTCTGAGGAACGAGGAACGTGAAGGAGAACGGTAGAGGGAGAGACCAAGAATCAAGGAATTGTCTAAGGTAAGGGGGGACTTGTCTGATTATCATCTATTATCGGGTTAGGGGTTGATAATGCTGAATAGATGTAGAATTCGTGTTGATTGAGTCATATGATAGGTTTAGGGATTGAGTCCAATTGTGTGATGTTTGATCCTATAATTGAATCCATGATATCTATGTTGTTATGATCTCAATTGATGTGTAATTGATGTATTATGAGGTGTTTTTCATGTTGTTTGTGCATTCTATTTCCCTAGGTTCGTACTGGTATGAATTGGGTGAATTTGGAATGTGTAGAAAGTTGTTTTCTGCAGGTTGGGGTTTCTGAAATCGCCGGTTCGCGCCGCGTGCATAGGGTTGGCGCCGCGAACAGGTGGGCAGAATGCCAGGAATTTGTGATACGCACAGGTCGCACCGCGTACCTGTGTTTGTGCCGCGAAGGCGTAACTTTTTCTCCTTTCGCGTCGCGTGCAGAGGTTTGCGCTGCGAATAGCTTGGCAGAGAGCCAAGGATTTTTGGGACGCTCAGTTCGCGCCGCGAACTGAGATGGCGCCGCGTGCTATTGATTGTTTTGAGATATTTGAAAAGTTCAAAGATGCATAACTTTTTAACCGTTGGTCCGTTTAATGTGCCGTTTTGAGCTAAACGAACCTTATAGAATAATCTACATGATGATGATTTATTGGTTTTAGAATGATGAGGATACATGTATGCTATTTCTTATTGATGATGATGATTGGTGCAAATACGTGTATGTTTTCTATATGATGATGATAGAATTATGATAGAATGATGTTAATATATATGAACATACTAGATGATGATGATGATATTGATGATGATGATGATGATGGTATAAGTATGTTATATATGTTGCATTCATTCATATTCATTGACGATACTGTATCCATAAGGGTGTGTTGGATCAGTAAAGGGCATGATTCCCATTGTGTGGAATCTGTGCTGGCAGGGCCGTATCTGGATGATGTTGGATCGGTCATGGGTTATTCCCATTGGATGATGTTGGTACCATATGCATAGGTCAGTTCATTCATATGCATAATTTATAACATGATTGGATGTATTCTAGTGTTGTAAATGTTGATGATGCGTTGATTGTCGTTTGGTTTGTTTGAAATGTCTGTTTATGAAACAATTGGGTGAATGATGCAACTGTGACATGTTATTCCTTTATAACCTTATAACATTTGTTAATTATGACGAGACTCACCCTTACATGTTGTCATTTTCAGATTGAGGATAGCGGCTGTTCGACTCGGTGAGAATTAGCTCATGAGTCAGTGTTTTAGTTAGCGGCATGCTCTGATAGTTGTAACACCGGGGACGCGATGTTTAGAGTTTATGTTTTATAACTCTATTTATACTTTGATGTTTGAAGGATTAGTTTGAAAGATGTTAAACTTAATCTATTTGATTTAAATCCGCTGTGTTTACATGAATCATTTTAATTAATGAGAGTTGCCTCAGTGAATGCATGACATGACTGAATGATGAATGTTTTTCTATGAATTGTGACACCCTTATTTCATGTACTCTGAATATGTTTTTTTTAAAATGCTGTCGAGTTAGTAAGGGGTGTTACAATAGTGGTATCAGAGCATAGTCGGTCGTTGTGACCAGAGTCTTAGTGTCAGTCTTTTGTGTATGCGACTAATACGAGTTATTTGTCGATACGTTTGTTCTGACTGGATTGTTGTGATTAAGTAGAACAAATGGCTGGAAGAGGGGGAAGAAACGATGATGCTCTCGCGGAGGCTCTGGACATGATTGCTGGTGTACTTGGAGGAGGGACTGTAGGAGCAGGGATTGGTGCTGATAGGCAACTGGGGAATTTTCAGAGGAACAATCCTCCATTGTTCAAAGGCACGCACGATCCTGAGGGTGCTCAGAAATGGCTCAAGGAGATCGAGAGGATTTTCCGAGTCATTGACTGTGCTGAGAATCTCAAGGTGAGGTTTAGCACTCACATGTTGTCTGAGGAGGCTGATGACTGGTGGTTAGCAACCAGAGCTGAACTGGACGCTGGTGGTATAGTAATTACTTGGGCTATATTTAAAGGGGAATTTCTGAGGAGGTATTTTCCTGAAGATGTCAGGGGCGGAAAGGAAGTTGAGTTTCTAGAGCTGGTGCAAGGTAACATGACAGTACTAGAGTATGCTGCCAAGTTTGTGGAACTGGCAAAGTACTATGTGCACTACAACAACGACGAAGCCAGTGAGTTCTCAAAATGTGTTAAGTTTGAGAATGGTCTTCGTGATGAGATCAAGCAGGGTATTAGGTACCAGAGGATTCGGAGGTTTGTTGACTTAGTGGATTGTAGCAGGATTTTTGAGGAAGATAGCATCAAGCTGAAGTCATCTCACTCTCGCGAGTTGGTTGACAGAAAGGGTAAGAAGCCTATGGATAAAGGTAAACCATATGGTAGAGGTAAACCTATTGATTGGAAGAAACCCAGTGGGGGAGATTCCAGTGCTCGTATCAGATGCTATAATTGTGGAGAGATTGGACATCGTAGGAATGAGTGTAAACTTGATCAGAAGAAGTGTTACAAGTGTGACCAAGTGGGCCATATTGCTGCTGACTACAAGAAGAGAGTTGTGACTTGTTACAACTGTGGTGAAGAGGGTCACATCAGTCCTAATTGTCCCAAGCCAAAGAAGAACCAATCGGGAGGAAAGATTTTCGCTTTGACCGGGTCAGAGACTACTCCAAAGGACAGGTTGATTAAAGGTACGTGTTTCATTCATGGCACACCTTTAGTTGCAATTATTGATACTGGAGCAACTCATTCTTTTATTTCCTTGGATTGTGCTATGAGATTGAATCTTGAGATATCTGACATAAATGGAAGTATGGTTATTGACACTCCTGCGTCGGGTTCAGTAACTACTTCATCTGCATGCTTGAATTGTCCGGATGACATTTTTGGCAGAGAATTCGGGATGGACTTAGTGTGCCTTCCGTTGAAACAACTCGATGTAATCCTGGGAATGAACTGGTTGGAATTCAACCGTGTTCATATAAATTGTTTTACAAAGACGGTAATTTTTCCTGAAGAGGTTAGTACTGATAATCTAGAAACGACGGCTAGACAGGTGAATGAGGCTATCGAGGATGGTGCAATAGTGTTCATGTTGTTCGCATTGATGAATGTGAAAGAAAAAGTGGCGAGTAGCGAATTACCTGTGGTGTGTGAATTTCCAGAAGTTTTTCCAAAAGATGTGAATGAATTACCACCGGAAAGAGAAGTGGAGTTTTCTATTGATTTAATTCCGGGAACTAGTCCAATGTCGATGGCACCGTATCGTATGTCGCGGTCTGAGTTGGCCGAACTGAAGAAGCAGTTAGAAGAATTGCTGGAGAAGAAATTCATTCGTCCTAGTGTTTCTCCGTGGGGTGCGCCTGTGTTACTAGTAAAGAAGAAAGAGGGTTCGATGAGGCTGTGTGTAGATTACAGACAATTGAACAAGGTTACTATCAAGAATCGGTATCCCTTGCCGAGGATTGATGATTTGATGGACCAGTTGGTTGGAGCGAATGTGTTTAGCAAAATTGATCTGAGGTCTGGGTATCATCAGATACGTGTGAAAGATGATGACATTCAGAAGACTGTATTCTGTAATGCCGTTTGGAGTTACTAATGCACCTGGTGTTTTTATGGAGTATATGAACAGGATCTTTCATCCTTATCTCGATAAATTCGTGGTGGTGTTCATAGATGACATCCTAATATACTCTAAGAATGAGGAAGAACATGCTGAACATCTGAGAACGGTATTGGAACTGTTAAAAGAGAAGCAACTTTTTGCCAAACTGCCGAAGTGTGAATTCTGGTTAGAGGAAGTCAGTTTTCTTGGGCATGTGATTTCTAAGAATGGTATTGCTGTTGATCCTGCAAAGATAGAAGCTATGTCACAGTGGGAAGCTCCGAAGTCAGTGTCAGAGATTCGTAGTTTTCTCGGTCTTGCAGGTTACTACAGAAAGTTTATTGAAGGATTTGCAAAGTTAGCATTGCCGTTAACTAAATTAACCAGGAAGGGACAAGCTTTTATTTGGGATGCAAAGTGTGAAGAAGGATTCCAAGAGCTGAAGAGGAGGTTGACTAGTGCTCCTATCTTGATTTTTCCGAATCCGACAGAATCATTAGTGGTTTATTGTGATGCATCACTGATGGGTTTAGGTGGCGTATTGATGCAAAATCAACAAGTAGTCGCTTATGCGTCAAGACAACTCAAAGCACATGAAAAGAATTATCCGACTCATGATTTGGAGTTGGCAGCTGTAGTTTTTGTTTTGAAGTTGTGGCGGCACTATTTGTATGGCTCGAGATTTAAGGTATTCAGTGATCATAAGAGCCTGAAGTATATCTTTGATCAGAAAGAGTTGAATATGAGGCAGAGAAGGTGGTTATAATTTTTGAAAGATTATGATTTTGGTTTGAATTACCATCCGGGTAAAGCAAACGTAGTTGCTGATGCATTGAGTAGGAAGACTTTGCATATGTCTCTGCTGATGGTGAAGGAATTGGATTTGATTGAACAATTCAGAGACTTGAGTTTAGTGTGTGAAGGTACTCCTACTAGTGTTAAGTTGGGTATGCTGAAGCTGACTAGTGGTATTCTTGAAGAAATCAGAGAAGGTCAAAAAGCCGATGTTGAATTGATTGATAAGTTGACTTTGATTAATCAAGGGAAGAATGGTGAATTCAGAATTGACGAGAATGGTATACTGAGGTTTGGTGTCCGAGTTTGTGTCCCTGATATTGCGGAACTCCGAAAACGTATTTTAGAGGAAGGACACCGTAGTGGATTGAGTATTCATCCTGGTGCTACCAAGATGTATCATGACTTGAAAAAGTTGTTCTGGTGGCCGGGAATGAAGAAGGAAATTGCCGAGTTTGTGTACTCTTGTTTGATTTGCCAAAATTCGAAGATTGAGCATCAGAAACCGTATGGGTTAATGCAACCGATGTTTATTCCTGAGTGGAAGTGGGATAGCATATCAATGGATTTTGTGTCGGGTTTACCGAGAACTGTCAGAAATTGTGAAGCTATCTGGGTCGTGGTAGATAGGTTGACGAAGTCTGCACATTTTATACCGATGAGGATGGACTATCCGATGGAGAAGCTAGCTCAGTTGTATATCGAGAAGATAGTTAGTCTACATGGTATTCCTTCAAGTATCGTGTCAGACAGAGATCCGAGGTTTACGTCTAAGTTCTGGGAAGGTTTGCAGAAGGCTTTAGGTACTAAACTAAGACTAAGTTCTGCTTATCATCCGCAGACTGATGGACAGACTGAGAGGACGATTCAGTCGTTAGAGGATTTGTTGAGAGCTTGTGTGCTAGAAAAAGGAGGTACTTGGGATAATTATCTGCCTTTGATTGAATTTACCTACAACAACAGTTTTCATTCGAGTATAGGTATGGCTCCGTTTGAGGCATTGTATGGTAGGAGATGTAGAACTCCATTGTGTAGGTACGAAATTGGTGAGAGTGTTGTAATTGGACCAGAAATTGTACAACAGACTAAAGAGAAGATTAAGATGATTCAAGAGAAGATGAGAGCTTCTCAGAGTCGTCAGAAGAGTTATTATGATAAAAGAAGGAAGACACTTGAGTTCCAAGAGGGAGATCATGTGTTTATGAAGGTTACTCCTATGACGGGTATTGGTCGGGCATTGAAGTCAAAGAAGTTGACTCCACGTTTTATTGGACCGTTCCAAATTTCTGAAAAAGTAGGAGAAGTGGCATATCGTGTCGCTTTACCGCCGATGCTTGCAAACTTGCACGATATGTTTCATGTGTCTCAGTTGAGGAAATACATTTCAGATCCGTCCCATGTGATCCAAGTGGATGATGTACAGGTTAAAGACAACTTAACGGTTGAAACGTTGCCTGTGAGGATTGAAGATAGAAGACTGAAGCAATTGCGGGGTAAAGAAATAGCTTTAGTCAAAGTAGCTTGGGGAGGACCAGCTGATGGAAACGTCACCTGGGAGTTAGAAAGCCAGATGAAAGATTCCTATCCGGAACTCTTTGCTTGAGGTATGTTTTCGAGGACGAAAACTCTTTTAGTGGGGGAGAGTTGTAACGCCCGTATAATTTTAATATTAATTTAATCGGAATATTGAATTAATAATTAGAATTATTAAGGATTTTGTGAAAATAATGAATAAATAAGGTTTTTGGCATTTGGGCCATATGAGGAAATAGTAAAAGAAGGGGGGGAGTGATTTAATAACCCTTTTTACTAATTTTATTATTTGTTTTCATAAAACATTTGGTTTGGGTAAAACAAAGAAAGAACGTGAAAGAACAGAAGTCTGAGGAACGAGGAACGTGAAGGAGAACGGTAGAGGGAGAGACCAAGAATCAAGGAATTGTCTAAGGTAAGGGGGGACTTGTCTGATTATCATCTATTATCGGGTTAGGGGTTGATAATGCTGAATAGATGTAGAATTCGTGTCGATTGAGTCATATGATAGGTTTAGGGATTGAGTCCAATTGTGTGATGTTTGATCCTATAATTGAATCCATGATATCTATGTTGTTATGATCTCAATTGATGTGTAATTGATGTATTATGAGGTGTTTTTCGTGTTGTTTGTGCATTCTATTTCCCTAGGTTCGTACTGGTATGAATTCGGTGAATTTGGAATGTGTAGAATGTTGTTTTCTGCAGGTTGGGGTTTCTGAAATCGCCGGTTGGCGCCGCGTGCATAGGGTTGGCGCCGCGAACAGGTGGGCAGAATGCCAGGAATTTGTGATACGCACAGGTCGCGCCGCGTACCTGTGTTTGTGCCGTGAAGGCGTAACTTTTTCCCGTTTCGCGTCGCGTGCAGAGGTTTGCTCCGCGAATAGCTTGGCAGAGAGCCAAGGATTTTTGGGACGCTCAGTTCGCGCCGCGAACTGAGATGGCGCCGCGTGCTGTTGATTGTTTTGAGATATTTGAAAAGTTCAAAGATGCATAACTTTTTAACCGTTGGTCCGTTTAATGTGCCGTTTTGAGCTAAACGAACCTTATAGAATAATCTACATGATGATGATTGATTGGTTTTAGAATGATTAGGATACATGTATGCTATTTCTTATTGATGATGATGATTGGTGCAAATACGTGTATGTTTTCTATATGATGATGATGGAACTATGATTGAATGATGTTAATATATATGAACATACTAGATGATGATGATATTGATGATGATGATGATGATGGTATAAGTATGTTATATATGTTGCATTCATTCGTATTCATTGACGATACTGTATCCATAAGGGTGTGTTGGATCAATAAAGGGCATGATTCCTATTGTGTGGAATCTGTGCTGGCAGGGCCGTATCTGGATGATGTTGGATCGGTCATGGGTTATTCCCATTGGATGATGTTGGTACCACATGCATAGTGTCAGTTCATTCATATGCATAATTTATAACATGATTGGATGTATTCCAGTGTTGTAAATGTTGATGATGTGTTGATTGTCGTTTGGTTTGTTTGAAATGTCTGTTTATGAAACAATTGGGTGAATGATGCAACTGTGACGTGTTATTGCTTTATAACCTTATAACATTTGTTAATTATGACGAGACTCACCCTTACATGTTGTCATTTTCAGATTGAGGATAGCGGATGTTCGACTCGGTGAGGATTAGCTCATGAGTCAGTGTTTTAGTTAGCGTCAGGTGTCATGCTCTGATAGTTGTAACACTGGGGACGCGATGTTTAGAGTTTATGTTTTATAACTCTATTTATGCTTTGATGTTTGAAGGATTAGTTTGAAATATGTTAAACTTAATCTGTTTGATTTAAATCCGCTGTGTTTACATGAATCGTTTTAATTAATGAGAGTTGCCTCAGTGAATGCATGACATGACTGAATGATGAATGTTTTTCTATGAATTGTGACACCCTTATTTCATGTACTCTGAATATGTTTTTTTTAAAATGCCGTCGGGTTAGTAAGGGGTGTTACAGAGGCAGTATATGTTGGTTCACACCACCTTATTGATTTCCAAGATGGATCCTATCAAATATGTCTTTGAGAAGCCCGCTCTTTCCGGAAGAGTAGCCAGGTGGAAAATGATCTTGACTGAATATGATATCCAATATACTACTCATAAAGCCATCAAAGGTAGTGTGTTGGCACATTATCTTGCGCATCAGTCGGTCGAAGATTATGAACCGATGAAGTTTGAATTCCCCGATGAGGATGTCCTGTACATCAGAGATTGTAACATTCCCGGACTGAAGGAAGGACCCGAACCAAGATCGCGATGGACGCCCGTGTTCGATGGTGCCTCTAATGCACTCGGGAATGGTGTTGGAGCTGTAATTACTTCTCCTTCAGGTTTTCATATTCCGTTTACAGTCAGAATCTATTTCGATTGCACTAATAATATGGCTGAGTATGAGGCTTGCATTTATGGTATCGAAGCTGCGATCGATTTGCGAATCAAATACTTGAAAGTTTATGGGGATTCCAATCTTGTCATTAGCCAGATCAATGGAGATTGGGAAACTCGCCATCAGAATCTGATTCCATACAGGGAGTATGTGATGAGACTCATTCCGTACTTTGATGAGATCACATTCGAGCATATTTCTAGAGAAGAGAACAATCTTGTTGATGCTCTCGCTACTTTAGCTTCCATGTTCAAAGTGAAATGGGCCAATGAAGCGCCTAACATTACCATCAACAGGTTGGATGAGCCGGCGTTTTGCTTTGAGGCTGATGTTGAATTGGATGGTAATCCCTGGTATCATGATATCAAAAAGTTCCTCGAAACTCAAGAGTATCCTCCCGAAGCGTCGGTGACTGATAAGAAGTTTCTGAGAAGGTTTGCAGCTAAGTTTTACCTCAACGGTGGGGTGCTGTACAAGAGGCATCATGATGGTGTGTTGCTCCGATGTGTTGTTAAGGAAGAAGTTTCGAAAATCATCGAAGAAATGCACGAAGGCGAGTTTGGTACCCATTCTAGTGGGCATACAATGGCTAAGAAAATATTGAGGGTTGGTTACTATTGGTCCACTATGGAAACTGATTGTCATAACCATGTCAGAATTTGTCACAAGTGCCAGATCTATGCTGACAAAGTGCACGTGCCGCCTGTGCCTTTGAATGTCTTGACTTCTACGTGGCCTTTCGCGATGTGGGGCATTGATATGATTGGAGAGATTAAGCCTACTACTTCTAATGGACATCGCTTCATTTTGGTTGCCATCGATTACTTCACCAAATGGGTTGAAGCCGCATCTTATGCGAAAGTTACCAAGCAAGTGATTACTCGCTTTATCAAGGACAACATAATCTGTCGTTATGGTTTTCCTGAAAAGATCATTACTGATAATGGATCAAATCTCAATAACAAGATGATGAAGGAGCTTTGTGAGTCCTTCAAGATCAAACACCACAATTCTTCTCCGTACCGTCCAAAGATGAATGGCGCTGTCGAAGCGGCCAATAAGAATATTAAGAAGATTGTGCAGAAGATGGTAGTGACTTACCGAGATTGGCACGAGATGCTCCCTTTTGCTTTGCATGGTTATCGCACCTCTGTGCGTACATCGACTGGGGCAACTCCTTTCTCACTTGTTTACAGCATGGAAGCGGTATTGCCTGTTGAAGTTGAGATTCCTTCCCTAAAGATTATGAAAGACGTCGAGCTTGACGAGTCAGAATGGGTACAAAATCGGATTGATCAGTTGAACCTCATTGATGAAAAGCACTTAGCGGCTATTGGACATGGTCAGGTGTACCAAAAGAAGATGAGAAAAGCTTTTGACAAGCAGGTGCGACCCCAAAGCTACAAACCAGGTGACCTGGTACTCAAAAGAATCATTCTTCCTCAGGGCGATCCACGAGGCAAGTGGACTCCGACGTATGAAGGCCCCTTTGTTGTGCAGAAAGTGTTCTCTGGTGGTGCCATGATGCTTGCAATGATGGATGGCGAGAATTTTCCACACCCCGTGAACGCAAATGTAGTCAAAAAATACTTCGCATAGACCTAAGAAAAAGAAAAAAAGAAAAAAAGAGAGAATGAATCAGGCAAAAGATTGAAAAAGAAACAAATATACCCGCTAAGTTGAAAACCCGAAAGGGCGGCTTAGGTAAAAAGGGGACAAAAGCGAACGACTACATCTTGCATGCCATCTTGGCAATCACCTTTCATACATGCTTAGGGCTCCCGACCGAGGAATAAGCAAGACTCCGTGTTCGTGAGTCTGCACCTGGAAACTCAAATCCCTAAAGCATGCACAACATCCGATCACTCTGTTTAGGGCTCCCGACCGAGGGATAAGCAAGACTCCGTGTTCTTGAGTTTGCACCTTGCAACTCAAATCCCTAAAGGCACTCACAAACCCGGTCGGGTCCACAAGTTCAGTGATATCCCATCAATCAGTTGTAAATTGGGCAGTGATCAATCCTAATGAGTACGGTCTTCCAAAGCAAGGAGATGAGAACGTCGGAGTTATAAAAGTGATAGCGGGATCGAAACCAATGGATATCCGTTTCACATTGCCATTTCTGTTGTACTCAACATTGTGGTTACCTCTTACTAGGAACTACTTCTAAAATGTGTTCACTCTTTTATGAGCGTTCCTCTTTGCAATTAATAAAGATCCTTTTTATCTTAAACAAACGTTTTCTTTTACTATTTTGTTTGCATAAAACGTCCTGAGTTTATGTTAAACTTTGCATATGAAAACTGCATTGCTTTTACAATACATGATTAGAAATGATATAACCTTTGAATCTACTTCGAAGTCGTGTGTAACCAAGATGGCAGGCCAAGATGCCATGCTATATCATGGGGCATTTTCATTTGTTTGTCTCCCAGGTACGTCCTTACAAGCGCTTCGCATCAACATGTTGGCGGACCTAGCTACGAGGGGTTCTCACTCCCCAGCCGAGTGCTTCCTAATGAGAGATTCTCATTCCCCAGCTGAGTACATTCAGATGAGACTTTCTTTGTTCCAAGATTCTCATATCCTCAGTAAAGCACCTCTCGATGCATTCTCCATGCTCCAGAAGCCTTGTTCCCGACGGAATGCTTTCTCCCCAGTTGAGTCATGATTGGACGGTATCTGATTCCCCAGCAGGCTCTTAACGAGGTCTTTTGCCCGAAGTCCTCGTTCTCCCTAGTAGAGCATTTCTCTCCCCAACAGATTGACCTGTTTTCCCCAAGAGAGTCATCTTATTCCCCATTGGAGTTGTCTTAACAAAAGATTCTTATGTCGAGTTCCTTATCCCTAGCGGATATTTCATATCCCCAGCAGCTCGCTTTGCGGAAGTATCCATCTTCCCCACTGAGTTTTCTTTCCTCAGCAAAGATTCACATGCATCCTCAGCAGGATCTGTTCTCATCTAAGACTTTCCCAGTGGAATGCGTCCTACACCAGCAGGTTGGTCACTCCTCACCAGAGTTATCTCAACGACTTGCTCTTATCTCCTCATCCCCGATGTGTCGAGAATTTGCTTCTCCAATGAAGTTGCAAGGGTCTTCCCCAAGCAGTTAAGTGAGATGTTCTTATCTCCAAGCAGGAATTGTTCCCCAAACAGAGCTCGCATCCAGATTTGATCGTCTCCAGCAGATTTATGATCCATCTTTGCCAGCTCACGGTTTGTGACTTCTGGTCACATATCTTGTCCTCCCCGCAGAGTTCTATGCTCTCTCCAGGACTTCTTCAGCAATTCAGTGCTCATCCGTTGTCTCCCCAAGCAACGTTTGAATCATGCATCATTCGCATTGCATTCTTTAAGCGTGTAGCGTCTTCCTTCTCGGAAACGTTATTCCGTACACATTCATACATACATCATGCATAAATCATATCATATTTGTTTCTTTCTGCAGGAAAGTTATCCAGAGTCAAATGCTCCCTAGAGAGCAATATTCGCCTAGTCATTACAGGCGCTTATCCTGATGTTTTGAATCAAAAGAGGATTGTTCTACTTATTTTCTGGCATAGCCCAGATCAGTTCAAAGACATTCCTATTCCCGATGCCCCCAGATCGGTGGAAGATATTTGTTCCTATTCCTGATAAATCAGACTTTCAGTTGAAGGAACCGCCTCCGGATCTCCCAAGATCTTCCGAAGGAGCAAGCCTGCTGATACATCAGATCAGTTGGAAATATCTACTCCCTGACGATTTAGTTCGTTCAGAAGAAGAAACTCGCCTGCCCAGTCCTGATGCCTAACCATCAGTTGAAGATGCTTTCTTTACCCGGCGTACACAGTTCGGAAGAGATATATGTTCCTATCCTAATATTCAGATTCAGATTAGTTGAAGGAACCGCCTCCGGATCTCCCAAGATCTTACGAAGGAGCAAGCCACTGATATCATCAGATCAGATGGAGATGTCTGCCTGATCGACTTTGTCTTTCATATGAAGATTGTCCTACTTATTTTCTGGCATCATGTCCAAATCAGTTTAAAGGCATTCTTTCTCCGGCGTACACAGTTCGGAAGAGATATTGTTCCTATCCTGATTTCCATTTCAGTTGAAGGAACCGCCTCCGGATCCCCGTGGTCTTACGAAGGAGCTAGCCGCTAATTCCCAGATTAGTAGGAATATCTACCTGATGATTTAATTGCATCAGAAGAGATGTCCGCCCAGATTCCCAGATCATGATTCCCAAATCAGAGATACCTTTTACCCGTTGATGTCCAGATCAACCGATGTATCTCCCTCGATTCCCAGATCGACTTAAGACATCTATCCCGATGCAAGTTCGGAGACATCTGCTATGTCTGATACTCAAATCAGTCGAGATGTTCCTTCTCTTGATGCCCAGATCATTTGAAGTGTTTCCCCTGCCTGTGGGTGTCCGTTCCTTCTTATCGCAAGTTGGAGCATATTTAATTATCCAGATCAATTGAAGTTTTTTCTCCCTGCCTGCGGGGTGGTATATTCCTTCTTATTGCAAGATGGGATCTTCTATTGATCAAGAGCGCAAATTTTTGAGTTCATTCTGGTATTCAATCTCCTTCCACCTCAACGGTTCGAAACTGTCGTTTCTCGCTCATCAGGTTCAAGAAGTTTGAATAGGGGCAGTTGTTGCACCCCAAAATTTGCCCTCTTTATTTGAGCTATAAGTTAATAATGATGTTTATTTCGTCATTCAAAAGATGAAGAAAAATAATAAAGAGTTTTAACGGGTTTAAGAAGATAAGGTGTGAAGAATGGTTTAAACAGTATATATACGAGAAAATTCACAAGTCTTATTTGGAAGGTTATATGAGATAAGTTCTCGCGTGGCCTCGACTGTTTCGACGATATCTACAACTTTCATGTTCGGCTCGGAAGCCAATTCCTTGAGGAAGGTCGTCAAATTTGCAAGTTACTTGAGATTTCGCAGTGAAAAACAGTGCTGAATGTAGGGTTTCGGACCTTGGAAAATTCAGATCTCCTAATCCGCTCGTCGGATTCGCTTGAAAATTTAAGTGGATCTCCGTACCGTCATTACCAAGAATTCATATGTTCGGACCGAAGGCCAATTATGCACTGAAAACTCCCAGCATTTTAAAGATCACCGCGTCGTTTCGGTAAAAAAATGTGCCTTCGAGTATGTCGCGCCGAGTTCAAAAATTCACAACTTCTTCGATTTTTATCGTATGAAGTCCATTCTAGCGGTATTTTCTTGGAAATTTCGTTAGCTTCGATTCTTCGTCACACATGCTTGTTCAGATTCTTAGCCGAAGTTGGATTTTTATCGAGTTCTTTGAGCGGTACTCACAAAATTTCGCACAGTCGCGCCAGAGGAATTGACGTTTCTCGTCATTCAAACGCGCGTAATTCCTTCGTCGCTTATCGGATTGAGGCGATTCTCGCGGCGACGAGTCAAGAATTTGGTCATCTTCACAGTGACATTGGTTTCGTTCCGGAATTCAAAGACGAACCGAGTTTCCTTAAAAACGAGCCAAAATAAGACGCACCGAGGGCAATTTGGACATTTCACGTTGACAATATATAAACATTTTTCTCTTCACAAATCGAGTGAACTCTCATAGTTTCAATTCACCAAAAAGATCAAAAACACTTTCTCTCAATTCTCTCTCAATTCTCTTGAATCAAAACCACAAATTACATACAATTATCATCAACATTCATCAACTTTCTTCAAGAATCAAGAGCAATATGGACTGAAGATCAAGACTCCGAGTTCGAATTTCCTCCTTCCTCTCTACATCTCGCGCGCCTCTCTCCTCTCTCCCCTTGGATTTTGCTTTCGCATTCGTGTCGCGTTCGTGTCGTGTTCGTGTTCGTGTCCGCGCGTCGGTTAAGATCTTCATCCGGTAAGCCTTTGAACCTTGAATTAAGTGCTTAATTATTGATGTCAACATGATTCGAATGCTAGATCTAGTGGTTGATTATGTGTAATTGATGTTGATGATGATTAAATGTTGGATCCATTGATATCTTTGCTTGTAGTTGCATGTGGATACAAGTTTGGTGCACTATGTGTTTGTTATAATGCTTGCATGAACTTGTTGCTTGATGATTATTGATGATGACTTGAAATCTATGTGGATTGATGCTTAATTGTGTTTGTTTGATGCTCATAATGTTGTAAAAATTGAGGCAAATTCGTGCTTGGTTACATCTCTTATTGGATGCATGATTGAAGTGCTTTTAAATGTTGATTTTGCTGATTTTTCACTTCTGGTGCTGATGTAACCGGTTACCTGATTGATGTAACCGGTTACATGATTTGTTTTTGGTCATTTTTCGTCACGGTCAGTGATGTAACCGGTTACCTGATTCATGTAACCGGTTACATGCCCCCTTTTTCTCAAAAAAACAGCCACTGCCAGTGATGTAACCGGTTACCTAATTCATGTAACCGGTTACATGACCCTGTTTCCAAAAAAAAATAGCCACTGCCAGTGATGTAATCGGTTACCTGATTCATGTAACCGGTTACATGCTTTTTTTTAGTTTTTTTTCAACTTCATTTTGTTGTATCTCTCGCATCGTTTTGAGTTTTTATGCATGTGAATAGTGTTTTTCGAGTATAACGATGTTTATGGAACCATTGGTGATGTTCAAATTTGGTTTCGGTCGATATTTTGTAGGTTTTATTTGCTTTTACCTTATTGTTCGTTTATCATTCAAATAACGCAATTCCGATTGCGATATGTTGTTATCTCTAACTTGTGTGCTAGTGTGTAAGGCTTTTTGGATGGTCACCGATAGACGCCTATTACTCGAGTGTTCCGCTTCATTTGCGGGACCTGATCCATTCACTCGTGTCGTGTTCTCATCTTGGAGACACGTTCCTATTACTTTATATCTGCTTGTTTGGTTTGCTTGTTCCTCTTGCAGGTGTATTGTGATTGTGCTCGACGCGCATGTCGACCTTTGTGTGCTTTCATGGTTAATCGGTGTGCTGACTATTTGCTTTTGCTTTGCTAGCTCGCTCGCGGGATCCTAGTTTACTCGCTCTCTTCGCTTTAGTTTACGGATCATCATCCGTTTGGTATTGATTCCGTTTCATTTTATTTCTCTCGCACTTTATCGCTTTCTCGCATCATCCTTTAACATGAGAAGTAGGACCTAGACATGCATCTGGCCAAGTCCTCGAAAGAGGCTCTGTTTTTTTTGGTGTGTTTACATTTGTGCTTTACGGCAGGGAGTCACGGTGTAATAAGTCCTATATGGCACTCCGTTAAGTCCTCATGGAAGGCATGCGGAAAGGGTTAGCAATCAACCCCCGCCTAGTCTCATCGAGTATGTTCAGTATGCGCACGCTACGTGTTGCTCGCTTCTGAACCTGCACAAGATCTTGTTATCGAGTATGTCAGGAAAAAGGTTCATGCAGCCGAACCCCCGCCTTTCTTGTAGCTCGCATTGCTCGACGTTGATGCTCGGTGTACGCACGCACCGTTTTCCTTTACGATCCGTGACGGCTTGGTTGCTGAGAGGGAATCGCTCCTCTTGTCTATGGCCTGATCATTTTCGTGAGGTCTAATGCTTGGTTGACTTGGGTTGAGTTGCTCCCCTTGGCTATGGCGGGACCACTTTTCTACCACTCGGTCAGTACCGTTGGTTGGTTTGCTTTACGAGCGGATGCTCGTTTGTGTGCTCATTGTGTGCTTTCCCTTTTCCCTCGTAGGTTGATAGCTTAGCTTAGACTTGTACCCTTTGTATGATAACATTAGGTAGAAAGCTTTCCCCCTTAGCTTAGGTCTTCCTCATGCATTCTTTAAAACACAAACCACACTCTTTGATTTTCTTTTCTTAAAAGCTTATTATTTCCGCTCCATTCCCAAGCGTAAGCCTCCAAAGTTCGAGCAGCGGAGTGTGAATGTAACTTGTTCACCTAAAAAACATAAAACAAACAGAAACTAGTTAGCCGAGCTACGGTAGCTCTGATTCTGCAAAACAAATACGTAGGCAGCGGGGTAGGGCTCGTGCGAGCACAATACTTTCTTTTCCCTACATTCTGCATTCATTTTAGTCCAGATTAGTGTAGATTTGTTACACACCCCTAGTTATAGACACAAGCGTGGATACCATCGAGTACGATGGGCGCGTGGGGTGCTAATACCTTCCCCTCGCGTAACCGACTCCCTTACCCTTTTTCTCTGGTCGTGAGACCGTTGTTTTGTTTTGTGGTTTACTGGCATTCCTTTCCTTTTCAGGATAAATATGTTAGTGGCGACTCTGTTAATTTTCGCGGTAGCGACAGCGAGAAAATGAAGATTTCTCAGAGTAGGCAGAAGAGTTATCATGACAAGAGAAGAAAAGATTTGGAATTTCAAGCTGGTGATCATGTATTTTTGAGAGTCACGCTGGTGACTGGTGTGGGGAGAGCCTTGAAGTCGAAAAAGCTCACTCCTCATTTTATCGAACCGTATCATATTTTAGAGAAGGTTGGAAATGTGGCATATAGAGTGGCCTTACCGCCTAATCTTTCTAATTCGCACGATTTGTTTCATGTGTCGCAACTTCGGAAGTATGTTTCTGATCCTTTGCATGTGATCCATATGGATAAGGGGCAAGTACGGGATAATCCGGTGGAGACTATGCCTATAAGGATCGAGGACCGCGAGACAAAGACGCTTAGAGGCAAAGAGATTGTTTTGGTGAAGGTGGTTTGAAGGATAGAAAAACACTTAGAAAGGGGGGGGGGGGTTGAATAAGTGTAGTCTAAAAACTTGAATGATAAAAATAAATTGTACAGTTATTTTTATCCTGGTTCGTTGTTAACTAAACTACTCCAGTCCACCCCCACGGAGTGATTTACCTCACCTGAGGATTTAATCCACTAATCGCACGGATTACAATGGTTTTCCACTTAGTCCGCAACTAAGTCTTCCAGAGTATTCTGATCACAACCTGATCACTCCAGGAACAGCTGCTTAGATACCCTCTAAGACTTTCTAGAGTTTCCTGATCAACACGATCACTCTAGTTACAACTGCTTAGATAACCTCTAAGACTTCCTAGAGTATTCTGATCAACACGATCACTCTAGTTCCTTACAACTTAATGTAATCAATTAAGAGTATTACAAATGCTTCTGAAAAGCTATAATCACAACTGTGATATTTCTCTTAATGTTTAAGCTTAATCTCACTAATATATTACAACAGCAATGTAGTGAGCTTTGATGAAGATGAAGTTTCTGAGCTTTGAATTGAACAGCGTTTCAGCAAGTCTTTTTGGAATAATCTTGTTCAGAGTTGTTAACCTTGCTTCTAATCAGAACTTCATACTTATAGGCGTTTGAGAAGATGACCGTTGGATGCATTTAATGCTTTGCGTGTTCCGTACAGCATTGCATTTAATGTTTCACGCTTTTGTCAACTACCTCGAGCCTTGTTCACGCTGTGTCTACTGACGTTGCCTTTAATAGCTTCCAACGTTCCTTTTGTCAGTCAGCGTAGCCTGCCACTTGTACTTTCTTCTGATCTGATGTTTGAATATAATATTTGAATATCATCAGAGTCAAACAGCTTGGTGCATAGCATCTTCTTGTCTTCTGACCTTGAAGTGCTTCTGAGCGTGATACCATGAGAACTTCAGTGCTTCTGCTTCTGATCTCAAGTTCTTCTGATGCTTCCATAGACCCATGTTCTGATTCTGCCTTGACCATCTTCTGATGTCTTGCCAGACCATGTTCTGATGTTGCATGCTGAACCTTCTGAGACAAAGCTTCTGAGCGCTGATTTGTGCATACTCTTTATATATTTCCTGAAAGGGAAATTGCAATGTATTAGAGTACCACATTATCTCACACAAAATTCATATCCTTGTTATCATCAAAACTAAGAATATTGATCAGAACAAATCTTGTTCTAACAATCTCCCCCTTTTTGATGATGACAAAAACATATATAAATGATATGAATTTGCGATCAGAAAGAGCAGACGGCTAAAGACAAATTACACAGCTATAGCATAAGCATGTGAATATGTCTCCCCCTGAGATTAACAATCTCCCCCTGAGATGAATAATCTCCCCCTGAAATAAATACTCGAAGAACTTTAATAATAAAAGACTTCCCTGATTATTTCGGTAGAGACGATCACATAAGCTTCTGTCTTTTGATAATTCATAGCTTCTGACTTCTGCTTCCATTGGACAACTTCAGAACTTGAATTCCTTTAGATCCCAAGAACACTCACAGCTTCTGATTTCTTCTTCCATTTAGGACAGCTTCAGAACTTGAATTTCTTTGATCTTCAGAACATTCACAGCTTCTGATTCCTGCTTCCATTTAGGACAGCTTCAGTACTTGAATTTCTTTGATCTTCAGAACATTCACAGCTTCTGATTTCTGCTTCCATTTAGGACAGCTTTAGAACTTGAGTTTTCTGGATCTTTAGAACATTCATAGCTTCTGATCTCTACTTCTCTCGGATAGCTTCAGAGCTTTGAATTTCTTCTTACATCACTTCATGCTAGATTGTATCAGAACATTGTTGAATGTACCAGAGCATCATCAGAGCATCTCTACATCCTGAAATGTTACAGAACAAAACTAAACGACAAAAGTCAGCATGAATGAGTTAGAACATAAAATGTGTATCAGAACACAAAGTATGTATCAGAGCCATATAAGCCATATAGAATATGTCAGATCCAATAGACAATATATCAGAGCAAATAGACAATGATTTGGATCATATTCTATTATCAGAATTTCTGATCATTCTTCTTTCTTGCTTCTGATTCTGAAGCTTCCAAGCACTCAGCTTGCTTCAAGAATTCAAGAGCTTGATTCATTTGGTTGCTTCTTATGTTGATCTTGAATCTTCGATTCCTGCAACAGCACAACTTAAAAACATAGAACTTTGCAAGTTCTGTTAGTAAATGTGAGGCCTTTTTACTCGGTAACTGATAATATTAATCAGATCATTTATCATATATTTTCTCCCCCTTTTTGTCATAACATCAAAAAGCATAAAAGATTCAGATGTAAATCAAGAGACAAAGGAAAGAAACATAAATAACTTTTCATTGATTTCAACAAGAAAGATTACAAAAGGTGTATGCAGAAAACAGATGCAACAAGGAAAGAAAACTACAAAGACTTAAAGCCTAAGACTCTATCCTACGCAAACAACTCAAGAACCCTCTGGTCTTCGGTTTGTTCAGCCATGAAAGCTTGAAAACTCTTCATGCCTGTCCAGACTAGAACCTCCACTGTAGGAGAGATCCAAGAGACCAAGGAGGAAGTGAGGGACAGTTCACAGACAGGGAGCTAATGTTGCAAACGGGCTCCAATGACTCAAGAAGGTCTTCTTCCTTTGGACGAATGTTGATAACACCCTTGAAGAAGAGATCTGTCTTGAAAGAGATTTGGAGAGCCATCCCAAGATATGTTTCACATCCGGTAACTGATTAACCCTTCCATCCGTTCTCATTGAGTTGAAAGGATGCATGATGAACTCTAGGTTGAAGATGAATGAACTAGGTTTTATGCCAAAGAAAAACTTTGTTGGACAAGAGAGAAAAAGAAGGAGAAAGAGAAAGATAACCAAGACTTATTGAAAAGATGCAACGAAATGAAGGAATAAATAGAGAGAGAAAAATTGAAACGATCGAGGAAAATAAAAAGAAAAGAAATAAACTGAAATGATGGATAGCATTTAATGTTACGTGACGGAGGAGAGATAATAATGACAAAAGACGAGATTTGCACAGTTACCTAAGTAGACATCCCCTCAACTGAACGCACGCTTGTCCAGAAATATTGAACACGTGTTTACCATCTGGATAGCCAGTTACAGCTGTTTTGCTTTTTAAGAGATTCTGAATCAACTTAGACAATGAAACGTTAGTAATAACAGAATCATAATTTCTAATTGATTTCAATCAGAACTTCTTATAAAAAGTCCAATTTCATTTCAGAAGATACTCATACATAAGATCTTCTCATCTTCTCATTCTGGGCATAAATCCATACTGATATTCTTCAGAATGAACTTAAACCTATCTTCAGCAAGGGGTTTTGTAAAGATATCAGCCCATTGATGGTCTGTATCCACAAAGTTTAAAGATATAACACCCTTCTGAACATAGTCCCTTATGAAATGATGTTTAATCTCAATATGTTTAGCTTTTGAATGTAAAATAGGATTCTTAGATAAACATATAGCAGAAGTATTATCACAGAAAATAGGAATGTTACTCTCATATATCTGATAATCTTCCAGCTGACTTCTCATCCAGAGCATTTGTGTGCTACAGCCAGCAGCAGCAACATATTCTGCTTCTGTTGTTGAGAGGGCAATAGTAGCTTGCTTCTTGCTGTACCATGAGATCAGATGACTTCCAAGAAATTGACAACTTCCAGAAGTACTTTTCCTTTCAATTCTATCTCCAGCATAGTCAGCATCACAGAATCCTACTAAGTTGTAATCTTTGGATCTTCTGTAAACTAAACCAACATTAGTAGTACCTTTCAGATACCTCAGAATTCTCTTAACCGCAGTTAAATGAGACTCTCTCGGATCTGATTGGAATCTAGCACACAAGCAAACACTGAATAGAATGTCAGGTCTAGAAGCAGTTAGGTATAGAAGAGATCCAATCATACCTCTGTACAACTTCTGATCTACCTTCTTACTTACCTCATCCTTACCCAGTACACATGTAGGATGCATAGGAGTTTTGGCTTCTTTGCTTTCAGAAAGATTAAACTTCTTCAGAAGTTCTTTCACATACTTCGTTTGATGAACATAGGTTCCATCAGAAGTTTGGTTGATTTGAATCCCAAGGAAATACTTGAGTTCTTCCATCATGCTCATTTCAAATTCAGCCTGCATAGACTCAGCAAACTCCTTTCCAAGTGTAGCATTAGATGTTCCAAAGATAATATCATCAACATATATTTGACAAATTAAAATATCCTTTTTAAATGTTTTACAAAAGAGAGTAGTGTCCACTTTTCCTCTAGTGAAATCATTTTCCAGAAGGAAAGAACTCAAACGTTCATACCAAGCTCTGGGAGCTTGTTTCAATCCGTATAATGATTTCTTTAATTTGAAAACATGATTTGGAGACATGGAGTCTTCAAAACCAGGAGGTTGGTGAACATACACTTCTTCATCTATATAACCATTTAAGAAGGCACTCTTGACATCCATCTGATAAAGAGTGATGTTATGTTGAGTGGCAAAGGAAATTAATAGACGAATAGATTCTAACCTGGCCACTGGTGCAAAGGTTTCTGTATAATCAATCCCTTCTTGCTGACTATAACCCTGAGCAACCAGTCTGACTTTGTTTCTTACCACTTCACCTTTCTCACTTAGCTTGTTTCTGAAAACCCACTTAGTACCGATGATGTTAAATCCTTTTGGTCTAGGAACCAAGTTCCATACATCATTCCTTGAAAACTGATTTAGTTCTTCTTGCATGGCAATTATCCAGTCTGGATCTTCTAGAGCTTGATCAACAGAAGTTGGCTCGATTAAAGAAACAAGACCTAATTGACATTCTGCATTGTTCTTAAGGAATGCTCTTGTTCTAATGGGATCATCTTTCTTTCCAAGAATCACATCTTCTGAATGAGCTGAGGCAAGTCTAGGTGATCTTCTGATAGTTGGTTCTTCAGAAATTTTAAGATTCTCTAAAGATGCAGCAACTTGATCTTCTGATCCATTGCTTCTGAGACTGCCAGCTTCTGCAGCATTGCTTCTTGGTTCTACAGCTTCTGATATATCAATATCAAAATCTGCAAAATTCTCAAACTGCTTTGGTTTTTCAAAACCAAGCTTATCATCAAACCTGATATTGATTGATTCTTCTACAACCAATGTTTCAGTATTGTATACTCTGTAGCCTTTTGAGCGTTCAGAATATCCAAGAAGGAAACACTTTTGTGCTTTAGAATCAAACTTACCAAGATGATCTTTAGTATTCAGAATAAAACATACACATCCAAAAGGATGAAAATATGAAATGTTGGGCTTTCTGTCCTTCCACAATTCATAAGGAGTCTTATTTAGAATAGGTCTGATAGAGATTCTATTCTGAATATAGCATGCAGTGTTAATTGCTTCTGCCCAGAAATGCTTAGCCATATGGTGTTAGACGCTTGCCTTGGGATCTAGAGGGGGGTGAATAGATCGTTCACAGTTTTACAGAGTTAAAACGACTTTTCAGCGGAAGTGATTCTGAATCGACTCGCGTCTATTCCGAACCACTATCGAAACGATTATATATGTGTTTAAAACCAGTCAAAGACTTGAGGTAAGTGATAAGAGTATACGTTGCAGAATCAAAGCGTTGCTCTTATTGAAAATCAGATTAACTTCTTGTATGATGGACAATGTTTGCAATGCAGTAAGAGTGATAGAAACAAATATGCAAACACTTGGTGATAATGATCAAATTGAAGGTGATTCAATGTGTGATGGATTGTGATGTTTATATAAGTTCTTAATTCACAATCTTAACACTCGAATCGTTGATCAATTTGCTATTATAACCAAATATGAACAGAATGTAAATGAAAAAGTAAAAGCGACAAGAACACGATATTTGTTTAGGCAGTTCGTCGATCGTCCTCGCTACGACTACGTCTGCCCCTAATTCCAAACTGAAATTGGGTAATCTTTCATTAATGTTGAAAGTAGTATATACAAAGAAGATAACAAAGCGATAAACCATAAACCAATTATGTCGATCCTTTGAATCTTCTTCCCCCTTAATCTCGAGTCAGATCAAGGTTATCCAAGAGCTTCACTTTGATCCCTTTCTGCAGTGTCTTCAATTCCCTCGAACCCTTGTTCTTCAATCTTCACACTCAGCCGGATCCTCGATGAAGCCTCTTGATAAAAACCCCCAAGAAACACCTATCTTGGAGGACAAAACCCGCAGATTTTATTCACCAAAAACCCCACAAATCTTCACCCACTAGGAATCTTCAATTCCGTTCCATGGACGTTATCGAACTCGATCACTAACCCTCAACGCAAGAATGATTATGTGTAATTGTGTTGGAGATGACGAAGAACGAAGATGAGAAGCCTTTGTGTATCTTTCAGTCGTTGGTGTTACTTTGAATAATGAACCTTGGACAATATATATGATAGCTTAACAGTTGGAGATGAGAGAAACAGAATTTTTGGCATTCTTGATCAGTTAGGTCGACCTCTTGTAGTGCTTAGGTCGACCTAGCAGAGCTTGCAGAATTTTGCTCCCAGTTAGGTCGACCTGTTTAAGGAGTAGGTCGACCAGAATCCTCTTCAAATGCATTCTGGGGACATTTTCTCAGATTAGGTCGACCTAGTTGTTGTGTAGGTCGACCTAGCAGGCTGGTATGTAAATTTCATCAATTTAGGTCTACCTAGATGATGTGTGAGTCGACCTAGCAGAAGTATATGGATTTTTCTCCATTTTAGGTCGACCTGGGTTGACAGTAGGTCGACCTAACTGCTGGTTTTCTGCATTCTTCTTGATATGCTTGTGTTGAGTCGACCTATAAGTATAATAGATCAACCTGTACTATCATGAGTGATCAAAGCTTGCTTTTCTTTGAGTTTTCTGCTTCCGCCTTGTTGTTTGAATGCTTATTTGAGTTTGCCATGAATCAAAAACATCTTTGAGTGTAATCTTGTATTCACATACTCCCCCTTTTTGATGATGGCAAACCATTAGTCGAAGCTTTGGTAGTAAGTGATAAAGACTCAACAAAGCTCCCCCGTACATTCAGCATCTATCTCTCAACAAGGCAATCTCTCAATAAAGCTCCCCCGTACACTCAGCACTCAGCATCTATCTCCCCCTTTGACAACATCAAAAAGAGATACAACGAAGATAGAAGAGTAACGAGAGAAACATATATAAAATAATAAAACAGGAAACACTAGCATTCATAGTGTAATAGATAAAATGTAGACAGTGAAACCATAAGAACCAAAAAGTGTTTTAAAGAACACTACAACATACACAATCGTTAACAGAAGTAAGTAGAGATGACATAATATCCAAAGGAAAACTTTGAATGTTACAATCAAGCACACATAATATTCAGACAAATTTAAAAGAAGAAACTAAACTAAGTACTTAGAGACTTTAGTAAATATTTATGACAATGATGGAATGAGGTGTAATGATATGATGAAAAGAAAAGATATGCATCCTAACGCCTTCCCCGTCTTCCTCTTCCTCTTTGAAATGATTGAGGACGGTTTTCTTCAACTTGTTCCAACAGATCAAGCACGGAGTGGTTTAGAGTATTGAAGCTTTGACTTATGTTGGCATGACGATGCAATGCCGTTTCCTCAAACTGATTCTGTCTTAGAGTCGAGTTGGAGGCAAAAGTCTCAAAATCGCTTTTGTGGTCTTGAACTAAGTTGTACAACGATTGATATTGTCGTTGTTGTTCTTCATAGGGATCTTGTTGGAGCTGTTGCATTTGTTGAAATTGAAGCTGTTGTGTGTTGAAGTGTTGTTGTTGTAGGAGCTGCATATTTTCTAACATGGAAATGATGTTGGTTTGATCTGGCGGAGGCGGAGCCGTGTATCCCCAAGGAATATCCTCTTGTTGTGAAGGAACATATCTCCAATTTGCATCCGTATCTTGTGCAACATCTTCCATGTGATGATCATCATCATTTGCATTGTCTTGATCAAGTCCTTCTTCTTCATTTCCTGCATTGTTTCCAAACTCCGTGGGATCATCATAGTTGTAGATAACCTTCCCTGTTCCCTTTTGAATGAGATAATAGGTTTTCCTAACTGGATTCCAATGGTATCCCATAAGAGTCAAGGTCGTTTGTGAGAATTCTTGAGATTGATGTATGCGAGTGTAGTGTAAGTGATCAAGTCGCATGCCGAAGTGATTGACAATTGTTTGAATGATTGATCCATAACACAGGGCTGTAGTTTTCTGTTGGACCTCATGAAACTTAGCAGCTAGGAAGTGAGGCCAATGTATACGCGTTCTATTTTGCAGCAGATACATGAGCACCACTTCATTCCTTTCAATTCTTGAATACCCTCCTGCCCTTGGTCGAATGATTCTTGAGATTACCCAATTTAAGAGCCTAGGATCTCGCTTCAGATGACCGGCTGTTATTGTTTCATTAGGTCTGTCAAATACGGAAGGGTCTTTGAGGATAGTCTTCATGTAGGCCTCATGGTCATAGTTTCCCGGTACATCCCCGTCTACCATACAGAATTCATCACCTACAATTTTCAGACCAAAGATACTAATCCAAGCCCGTTTGTCAACAACATGCGACCTAGAGCCCATTTTGAAACGGAAATTACAACCATCCCCTTTTGTAAATCCTGCATAGAAAGCCCTAACGGTATTTTCACAGTACGGAGTATCACATTGCACTAAGGGATGAATATTTTGATGTTCAATCAAAGCAGCGACATCGGGGATATGCATGTTTTTGACAAGATTTGGATCATAGGTATATTGCTTAACAATTTTTCTTTTCATCTGCCAATTCTCAAAATTTTCCCTACAATCAGGATGAACAAGAGCACTTACCGGTTGAGATGATGAACTAGAAGCAATTTCCTTTCCTTTTCTTGATTTTGGAGGCATGGTTGAAGATGATTTGTGTGAGATGGATGATTTTTGACACTCTTTGAACTTTGAGGAATTAGGGTTGGCCGTACACAATGATATGAGAATGAGTGAAAAAGAAAAGAGGAATGATTATGAATGAATGGGGATGGGTCGGGTCGACCAACAGACCCAAAAATGGAAGTTTTTGAACCAGTAGGTCGACCTAAATGAAGGCCTGGTCGACCTAACAGAGGTAGTGAGAAAAATAACCAGTTTAGGTCGACCTAAAGAGTGAGTAGGTCGACGTAACTGGACAATTTTAGTTTCTGCTGAAATTTTTCCTCTGTAGGTCGACTCAGATACAAGGTAGGTCGACCTAAATTGCTTCAAAATGTTTGAAATGACTTAGAGATGTTGCTATATGATGGATTTATGCTTAGTTGCTTGCTTGTATGCCCAAATTATGATATGTTATGAGTGGAGATGATAAACACATATGTAATTGAGATATATAGATAAACATATATGAAGTCACTATAAGCATGTTAATTGATAGCATATTATAGCATCAATAAAATTTTTGGAAGTGAACAATAAACATGTTACCGCTTTCTCAATATGTAGGTGTTTTGTCATCATTGTGTGGAGTCCTCTTGTTAGTGTGCCATACTCCTAGATTTGATGATGAATTGTTTTGATGAAATGTTTCACAGCTTGATTTGTTTGACTTTTGCGAAAAACTCATCTAGTATCGATTACTTGATGTTCTCCCGGATGCGGGACATGGTCCCAAACAATATTCTGCTAAGAATAGGTTTAAAATCTCTTTGCAATGCAACTTGCCAATTGCACATCAAGTAATGCGTCCTTTGTGTTTTTCGGGTTAACTGTATTTGTGATGTATCTTATACATTTGTGATGGCCAGGTCACCTACATTTCCTCTGCCAAGTATGGTTCTTCAATCTGTCTTTATAGATGAAATATCAAGAGTGGTATGTCTTCCTTTATGTGTCTTGAGCACCAGCTGTCAAGGAACCACCACCTTTCGGCGATGTCAAGACACTTTTCCTGCAAAATTAATTTAGAGTGGAAGGTCCCCAATCTTCATTGGGTCCTGGATGGTGAGTACAGACATTGTTGCACTTAGGCAACCATTGAAATACTCCTTTAGGAACTAAAATTCTCCTAAATTTGCATTTTTCAATGGTATGTCCCTTTTTGCAACAATAATGACAGGTAATATGATGAGAATATGGAGTTTTGCTAGTTGATATTTTTGGTACAAAAGTGTATTTACTATATAAAGGAGTATACGATCTTTTGAACTTATTTGGATCAACCGCAAAAGTCACTTTTGGTTGTAGAGCCTTGTCTAATTTGGCTTTTAGATCTCTTACTTCTTTTTGCCAAATGTGACATGTCTCACAACCAAACCATGATGTAGGATCTATTTCAACTTTATCCTTTTGAATGTCTAGCATAGATTGTTTTAAAGCTTCCATATCCTTTTCGGTTTTCTCAACTTTTGATTCAAGATATGAAAATATTTTCTTATTTGAGGCCAAAAGTTTGAAAGCTGTAATTGCATCTCTATGTAATTCTTCAAAAGCAAGTTTTAGTTGAGAATGAGATACCTTATCTACGAGTTCAGGTTTAAGATGACTTACAGCTTTCTTTTTCTTGTGTTGATGAGCCATGAAACATAGGTTTGCTGATTCTTCTTCATCGCTTGATGAGCTTTCACTAGATGAATCACTTTCCCATGCTATGTAGGCTCTTTTAGATTTGTTATGACCTTTGCTTTGGTTCTTCTCCTTTTCTTTCTTAAGGTATGGACAATCCGGTTTGTAGTGACCGGCTTTCCCACAATTGAAGCAAAGACCTTTGATTTTTCCTTTGTTGTCGTCATCTTGTTTGAACTTGTTTGATTGCTTTCTATAGTTGATCAAGCCTTTGTCAGAATGTTTTGCTCCATTTTTCTTTAGATATTTGTTGTATCTTCGCACAAATAGTCCCATTTCCTCATCATCGGAGTCTTCGTCATCACTTGTATCACTATCCTTTGGCTCTTGTCTTGAGGTCTTGGAGCTTGAAGCTTTTAGAGCTATTGACTTCTTCTCTACCTCTTTCTCCATGTTCTTTTCTTTCTTTGCCCTTTTCTCATGCATGTCAAGGCATTTAAGGTGTTGTTCATGTTCCTCTAGTTTACCAAAGAGAGTGGTAATGTCTAAGGTGTTTAGATCATTTGCTTCCTTTATTGCTGTAACCTTGGGTTGCCATTCCCTGTTCAAGCATCTTAAGATTTTGTTAGTAGCAACTGCATTGGAAACAGGTCTATCAAGAGAATTTAACCGATTTTTCAAGTGAACGAATCTCTTCTGCATGTTTTCGATGGATTCACCATCTTCCATGTGGAAGAGTTCGAATTCTTGAGTTAACGTTCAGAATATCCAAGAAGGAAACACTTTTGTGCTTTAGAATCAAACTTACCAAGATGATCTTTAGTATTCAGAATAAAACATACACATCCAAAAGGATGAAAATATGAAATGTTGGGCTTTCTGTTCTTCCACAATTCATAAGGAGTCTTATTTAGAATAGGTCTGATAGAGATTCTATTCTGAATATAGCATGCAGTGTTAATTGCTTCTGCCCAGAAATGCTTAGCCATATTGTGTTAGACGCTGGCCTTGGGATCTAGAGGGGGGTGAATAGATCGTTCACAGTTTTATGGAGTTAAAACGACTTTTCAGCGGAAGTGATTCTGAATCGACTCGCGTCTATTCCGAACCACTATCGAAACGATTATATATGTGTTTAAAACCAGTCAAAGACTTGAGGTAAGTGATAAGAGTATACGTTGCAGAATCAAAGCGTTGCTCTTATTGAAAATCAGATTAACTTCTTGTATGATGGACAATGTTTGCAATGCAGTAAGAGTGATAGAAACAAATATGCAAACACTTGGTGATAATGATCAAATTGAAGGTGATTCAATGTGTGATGGATTGTGATGTTTATATAAGTTCTTAATTCACAATCTTAACACTCGAATCGTTGATCAATTTGCTATTATAACCAAATATGAACAGAATGTAAATGAAAAAGTAAAAGCGACAAGAACACGATATTTGTTTAGGCAGTTCGTCGATCGTCCTCGCTACGACTACGTCTGCCCCTAATTCCAAACTGAAATTGGGTAATCTTTCATTAATGTTGAAAGTAGTATATACAAAGAAGATAACAAAGCGATAAACCATAAACCAATTATGTCGATCCTTTGAATCTTCTTCCCCCTTAATCTCGAGTCAGATCAAGGTTATCCAAGAGCTTCACTTTGATCCCTTTCTGCAGTGTCTTCAATTCCCTCGAACCCTTGTTCTTCAATCTTCACACTCAGCCGGATCCTCGATGAAGCCTCTTGATAAAAACCCCCAAGAAACACCTATCTTGGAGGACAAAACCCGCAGATTTTATTCACCAAAAACCCCACAAATCTTCACCCACTAGGAATCTTCAATTCCGTTCCATGGACGTTATCGAACTCGATCACTAACCCTCAACGCAAGAATGATTATGTGTAATTGTGTTGGAGATGACGAAGAACGAAGATGAGAAGCCTTTGTGTATCTTTCAGTCGTTGGTGTTACTTTGAATAATGAACCTTGGACAATATATATGATAGCTTAACAGTTGGAGATGAGAGAAACAGAATTTTTGGCATTCTTGATCAGTTAGGTCGACCTCTTGTAGTGCTTAGGTCGACCTAGCAGAGCTTGCAGAATTTTGCTCCCAGTTAGGTCGACCTGTTTAAGGAGTAGGTCGACCAGAATCCTCTTCAAATGCATTCTGGGGACATTTTCTCAGATTAGGTCGACCTAGTTGTTGTGTAGGTCGACCTAGCAGGCTGGTATGTAAATTTCATCAATTTAGGTCTACCTAGATGATGTGTGAGTCGACCTAGCAGAAGTATATGGATTTTTCTCCATTTTAGGTCGACCTGGGTTGACAGTAGGTCGACCTAACTGCTGGTTTTCTGCATTCTTCTTGATATGCTTGTGTTGAGTCGACCTATAAGTATAATAGATCAACCTGTACTATCATGAGTGATCAAAGCTTGCTTTTCTTTGAGTTTTCTGCTTCCGCCTTGTTGTTTGAATGCTTATTTGAGTTTGCCATGAATCAAAAACATCTTTGAGTGTAATCTTGTATTCACATACTCCCCCTTTTTGATGATGGCAAACCATTAGTCGAAGCTTTGGTAGTAAGTGATAAAGACTCAACAAAGCTCCCCCGTACATTCAGCATCTATCTCTCAACAAGGCAATCTCTCAATAAAGCTCCCCCGTACACTCAGCACTCAGCATCTATCTCCCCCTTTGACAACATCAAAAAGAGATACAACGAAGATAGAAGAGTAACGAGAGAAACATATATAAAATAATAAAACAGGAAACACTAGCATTCATAGTGTAATAGATAAAATGTAGACAGTGAAACCATAAGAACCAAAAAGTGTTTTAAAGAACACTACAACATACACAATCGTTAACAGAAGTAAGTAGAGATGACATAATATCCAAAGGAAAACTTTGAATGTTACAATCAAGCACACATAATATTCAGACAAATTTAAAAGAAGAAACTAAACTAAGTACTTAGAGACTTTAGTAAATATTTATGACAATGATGGAATGAGGTGTAATGATATGATGAAAAGAAAAGATATGCATCCTAACGCCTTCCCCGTCTTCCTCTTCCTCTTTGAAATGATTGAGGACGGTTTTCTTCAACTTGTTCCAACAGATCAAGCACGGAGTGGTTTAGAGTATTGAAGCTTTGACTTATGTTGGCATGACGATGCAATGCCGTTTCCTCAAACTGATTCTGTCTTAGAGTCGAGTTGGAGGCAAAAGTCTCAAAATCGCTTTTGTGGTCTTGAACTAAGTTGTACAACGATTGATATTGTCGTTGTTGTTCTTCATAGGGATCTTGTTGGAGCTGTTGCATTTGTTGAAATTGAAGCTGTTGTGTGTTGAAGTGTTGTTGTTGTAGGAGCTGCATATTTTCTAACATGGAAATGATGTTGGTTTGATCTGGCGGAGGCGGAGCCGTGTATCCCCAAGGAATATCCTCTTGTTGTGAAGGAACATATCTCCAATTTGCATCCGTATCTTGTGCAACATCTTCCATGTGATGATCATCATCATTTGCATTGTCTTGATCAAGTCCTTCTTCTTCATTTCCTGCATTGTTTCCAAACTCCGTGGGATCATCATAGTTGTAGATAACCTTCCCTGTTCCCTTTTGAATGAGATAATAGGTTTTCCTAACTGGATTCCAATGGTATCCCATAAGAGTCAAGGTCGTTTGTGAGAATTCTTGAGATTGATGTATGCGAGTGTAGTGTAAGTGATCAAGTCGCATGCCGAAGTGATTGACAATTGTTTGAATGATTGATCCATAACACAGGGCTGTAGTTTTCTGTTGGACCTCATGAAACTTAGCAGCTAGGAAGTGAGGCCAATGTATACGCGTTCTATTTTGCAGCAGATACATGAGCACCACTTCATTCCTTTCAATTCTTGAATACCCTCCTGCCCTTGGTCGAATGATTCTTGAGATTACCCAATTTAAGAGCCTAGGATCTCGCTTCAGATGACCGGCTGTTATTGTTTCATTAGGTCTGTCAAATACGGAAGGGTCTTTGAGGATAGTCTTCATGTAGGCCTCATGGTCATAGTTTCCCGGTACATCCCCGTCTACCATACAGAATTCATCACCTACAATTTTCAGACCAAAGATACTAATCCAAGCCCGTTTGTCAACAACATGCGACCTAGAGCCCATTTTGAAACGGAAATTACAACCATCCCCTTTTGTAAATCCTGCATAGAAAGCCCTAACGGTATTTTCACAGTACGGAGTATCACATTGCACTAAGGGATGAATATTTTGATGTTCAATCAAAGCAGCGACATCGGGGATATGCATGTTTTTGACAAGATTTGGATCATAGGTATATTGCTTAACAATTTTTCTTTTCATCTGCCAATTCTCAAAATTTTCCCTACAATCAGGATGAACAAGAGCACTTACCGGTTGAGATGATGAACTAGAAGCAATTTCCTTTCCTTTTCTTGATTTTGGAGGCATGGTTGAAGATGATTTGTGTGAGATGGATGATTTTTGACACTCTTTGAACTTTGAGGAATTAGGGTTGGCCGTACACAATGATATGAGAATGAGTGAAAAAGAAAAGAGGAATGATTATGAATGAATGGGGATGGGTCGGGTCGACCAACAGACCCAAAAATGGAAGTTTTTGAACCAGTAGGTCGACCTAAATGAAGGCCTGGTCGACCTAACAGAGGTAGTGAGAAAAATAACCAGTTTAGGTCGACCTAAAGAGTGAGTAGGTCGACGTAACTGGACAATTTTAGTTTCTGCTGAAATTTTTCCTCTGTAGGTCGACTCAGATACAAGGTAGGTCGACCTAAATTGCTTCAAAATGTTTGAAATGACTTAGAGATGTTGCTATATGATGGATTTATGCTTAGTTGCTTGCTTGTATGCCCAAATTATGATATGTTATGAGTGGAGATGATAAACACATATGTAATTGAGATATATAGATAAACATATATGAAGTCACTATAAGCATGTTAATTGATAGCATATTATAGCATCAATAAAATTTTTGGAAGTGAACAATAAACATGTTACCGCTTTCTCAATATGTAGGTGTTTTGTCATCATTGTGTGGAGTCCTCTTGTTAGTGTGCCATACTCCTAGATTTGATGATGAATTGTTTTGATGAAATGTTTCACAGCTTGATTTGTTTGACTTTTGCGAAAAACTCATCTAGTATCGATTACTTGATGTTCTCCCGGATGCGGGACATGGTCCCAAACAATATTCTGCTAAGAATAGGTTTAAAATCTCTTTGCAATGCAACTTGCCAATTGCACATCAAGTAATGCGTCCTTTGTGTTTTTCGGGTTAACTGTATTTGTGATGTATCTTATACATTTGTGATGGCCAGGTCACCTACATTTCCTCTGCCAAGTATGGTTCTTCAATCTGTCTTTATAGATGAAATATCAAGAGTGGTATGTCTTCCTTTATGTGTCTTGAGCACCAGCTGTCAAGGAACCACCACCTTTCGGCGATGTCAAGACACTTTTCCTGCAAAATTAATTTAGAGTGGAAGGTCCCCAATCTTCATTGGGTCCTGGATGGTGAGTACAGACATTGTTGCACTTAGGCAACCATTGAAATACTCCTTTAGGAACTAAAATTCTCCTAAATTTGCATTTTTCAATGGTATGTCCCTTTTTGCAACAATAATGACAGGTAATATGATGAGAATATGGAGTTTTGCTAGTTGATATTTTTGGTACAAAAGTGTATTTACTATATAAAGGAGTATACGATCTTTTGAACTTATTTGGATCAACCGCAAAAGTCACTTTTGGTTGTAGAGCCTTGTCTAATTTGGCTTTTAGATCTCTTACTTCTTTTTGCCAAATGTGACATGTCTCACAACCAAACCATGATGTAGGATCTATTTCAACTTTATCCTTTTGAATGTCTAGCATAGATTGTTTTAAAGCTTCCATATCCTTTTCGGTTTTCTCAACTTTTGATTCAAGATATGAAAATATTTTCTTATTTGAGGCCAAAAGTTTGAAAGCTGTAATTGCATCTCTATGTAATTCTTCAAAAGCAAGTTTTAGTTGAGAATGAGATACCTTATCTACGAGTTCAGGTTTAAGATGACTTACAGCTTTCTTTTTCTTGTGTTGATGAGCCATGAAACATAGGTTTGCTGATTCTTCTTCATCGCTTGATGAGCTTTCACTAGATGAATCACTTTCCCATGCTATGTAGGCTCTTTTAGATTTGTTATGACCTTTGCTTTGGTTCTTCTCCTTTTCTTTCTTAAGGTATGGACAATCCGGTTTGTAGTGACCGGCTTTCCCACAATTGAAGCAAAGACCTTTGATTTTTCCTTTGTTGTCGTCATCTTGTTTGAACTTGTTTGATTGCTTTCTATAGTTGATCAAGCCTTTGTCAGAATGTTTTGCTCCATTTTTCTTTAGATATTTGTTGTATCTTCGCACAAATAGTCCCATTTCCTCATCATCGGAGTCTTCGTCATCACTTGTATCACTATCCTTTGGCTCTTGTCTTGAGGTCTTGGAGCTTGAAGCTTTTAGAGCTATTGACTTCTTCTCTACCTCTTTCTCCATGTTCTTTTCTTTCTTTGCCCTTTTCTCATGCATGTCAAGGCATTTAAGGTGTTGTTCATGTTCCTCTAGTTTACCAAAGAGAGTGGTAATGTCTAAGGTGTTTAGATCATTTGCTTCCTTTATTGCTGTAACCTTGGGTTGCCATTCCCTGTTCAAGCATCTTAAGATTTTGTTAGTAGCAACTGCATTGGAAACAGGTCTATCAAGAGAATTTAACCGATTTTTCAAGTGAACGAATCTCTTCTGCATGTTTTCGATGGATTCACCATCTTCCATGTGGAAGAGTTCGAATTCTTGAGTTAACGTTCAGAATATCCAAGAAGGAAACACTTTTGTGCTTTAGAATCAAACTTACCAAGATGATCTTTAGTATTCAGAATAAAACATACACATCCAAAAGGATGAAAATATGAAATGTTGGGCTTTCTGTTCTTCCACAATTCATAAGGAGTCTTATTTAGAATAGGTCTGATAGAGATTCTATTCTGAATATAGCATGCAGTGTTAATTGCTTCTGCCCAGAAATGCTTAGCCATATTGTGTTAGACGCTGGCCTTGGGATCTAGAGGGGGGTGAATAGATCGTTCACAGTTTTATGGAGTTAAAACGACTTTTCAGCGGAAGTGATTCTGAATCGACTCGCGTCTATTCCGAACCACTATCGAAACGATTATATATGTGTTTAAAACCAGTCAAAGACTTGAGGTAAGTGATAAGAGTATACGTTGCAGAATCAAAGCGTTGCTCTTATTGAAAATCAGATTAACTTCTTGTATGATGGACAATGTTTGCAATGCAGTAAGAGTGATAGAAACAAATATGCAAACACTTGGTGATAATGATCAAATTGAAGGTGATTCAATGTGTGATGGATTGTGATGTTTATATAAGTTCTTAATTCACAATCTTAACACTCGAATCGTTGATCAATTTGCTATTATAACCAAATATGAACAGAATGTAAATGAAAAAGTAAAAGCGACAAGAACACGATATTTGTTTAGGCAGTTCGTCGATCGTCCTCGCTACGACTACGTCTGCCCCTAATTCCAAACTGAAATTGGGTAATCTTTCATTAATGTTGAAAGTAGTATATACAAAGAAGATAACAAAGCGATAAACCATAAACCAATTATGTCGATCCTTTGAATCTTCTTCCCCCTTAATCTCGAGTCAGATCAAGGTTATCCAAGAGCTTCACTTTGATCCCTTTCTGCAGTGTCTTCAATTCCCTCGAACCCTTGTTCTTCAATCTTCACACTCAGCCGGATCCTCGATGAAGCCTCTTGATAAAAACCCCCAAGAAACACCTATCTTGGAGGACAAAACCCGCAGATTTTATTCACCAAAAACCCCACAAATCTTCACCCACTAGGAATCTTCAATTCCGTTCCATGGACGTTATCGAACTCGATCACTAACCCTCAACGTAAGAATGATTATGTGTAATTGTGTTGGAGATGACGAAGAACGAAGATGAGAAGCCTTTGTGTATCTTTCAGTCGTTGGTGTTACTTTGAATAATGAACCTTGGACAATATATATGATAGCTTAACAGTTGGAGATGAGAGAAACAGAATTTTTGGCATTCTTGATCAGTTAGGTCGACCTCTTGTAGTGCTTAGGTCGACCTAGCAGAGCTTGCAGAATTTTGTTCCCAGTTAGGTCGACCTGTTTAAGGAGTAGGTCGACCAGAATCCTCTTCAAATGCATTCTGGGGACATTTTCTCAGATTAGGTCGACCTAGTTGTTGTGTAGGTCGACCTAGCAGGCTGGTATGTAAATTTCATCAATTTAGGTCGACCTAGATGATGTGTGAGTCGACCTAGCAGAAGTATATGGATTTTTCTCCATTTTAGGTCGACCTGGGTTGACAGTAGGTCGACCTAACTGCTGGTTTTCTGCATTCTTCTTGATCTGCTTGTGTTGAGTCGACCTATAAGTATAATAGATCAACCTGTACTATCATGAGTGATCAAAGCTTGCTTTTCTTTGAGTTTTCTGCTTCCGCCTTGTTGTTTGAATGCTTATTTGAGTTTGCCATGAATCAAAAACATCTTTGAGTGTAATCTTGTATTCACATATTGGTTTCATTGATCATGGTTCTGGCCATTTCTTGTAGAGTCCTATTATTTCGCTCTACAACTCCATTTTGCTGTGGAGTTCTAGGGCAAGAGAAATCATTGGCAATACCATTTTCTTTGAAGAACTCCTCAAAGAATCTGTTCTCAAATTCGCCACCATGATCACTTCTGACCTTTATGATTTTACACTCTTTCTCAGATTGAATCTGAGTGCAGAATTCAAAGAACACTGAATGAGACTCATCCTTGTGTTTCAAGAACTTTACCCATGTCCAGCGGCTATAATCATCAACGATGACTAATCCATATTTCTTCCCTCTGACAGATGCTGTTTTGACAAGGCCAAACAGATCAATGTGCAAGAGTTCTAACGGCCTTGAGGAAGAAACAACATTCTTAGACTTGAATGCAGGTCTGGAGAACTTGCCCTTCTGACATGCTTCACAAAGAGCATCTGATTTGTATTTCAGATTTAGGAGTCCTCTGACCAGATTTAGTTTGTTAATCTGAGAAATCTTTCTCAAACTAGCATGTCCTAATCTTCTGTGCCAGACCCATTGCTCTTCAGAAACAGACATAAGACAAGTCACCTTCTGATTCTTAAGATCTTGAAGATCTGTCTTATAAACGTTGTTCTTTCTCTTGCCTGTAAATAGGATTGAGCCATCCTTCTGACTTACAGCCTTGCAAGACTTTTGATTGAAGATTATATCATAACCATTGTCACTTAATTGACTTATGGACAATAAGCTATGCTTTAATCCTTCAACAAGAAGTACATTAGTTATGGAAGGAGAGTTACCAAACTTTATAGTTCCAGAGCCAAACTTGACTTCACCACCTAGTTTAAGTACCAGGTCTTGGAATGTAGACCTTCTTCCCGTCATGTGTCGCGAGCACCCAGAGTCCAGGTACCATGACATTTTGCTTTCTGTCCTCTTTGCCGCCAAGGATATCTGCAATAGAAATTATCTTCTCCTTAGGTACCCACATTTTCTTGGGTCCTTTCTTGTTAGTTCTCCTCAAGTTCTGATTGAACTTGGGTTTGGCAAAATATTTAACAGGAGGAACAGTATGATACTTCTTATTCTGAGTTCCATGATATTTCTTAGATTGTGTCACATGCTTCTTGGTGTGTGTTAAGTGAAAACTTTGTGCATGTGATGTGAGCCTAATATCATGAGAGTGGCCAAATTTGAATTGGTTATACAAAGGCTTGTATGATATTTTCATATCATCCACAGATTCAAGCTTGTATGGAATTTCACCCTCATAACCAATGCCTACTCTATTGTTTCCAGACACAGCATATATCATAGAAGCAAGTTGACTCCTGCCTATGCTTCTAGATAGAAATTTTCTGAAGCTCAAGTCATATTCTTTCAGAATATGATTCATGCTAGGAATGGCTTTTTCTGTTTCAGAAGGAGATCCACTATTTTTGGATAGATTTAAAACTTTTTCCTTCAGTTCAGAATTTTCCAATTCCAGCTTCTTAGTTTCAAATTCAAATTGCTTCTTCAGCTTTTTGTATTTGATACTAAGATGAGCTTTGAGTTCCAGAAGTTCTGTTAAACTGGAAACTAACTCTTTTCTAGATAGTTCAGAAAATACCTCTTCAGAATCTGATTCTGATGTAGATTCTGATCCGTCATCTTCTGTCGCCATCAGCGCACAGTTAGCCTGCTCATCTTCCGAGTCTGATTCATCTTCTGACTCATCCCAGGTTGCCATAAGGCTTTTCTTCTTATGAAACTTCTTCTTGGGATTCACCTTCTGAAGTTTTGGACATTCATTCTTATAGTGTCCAGGCTCATTGCATTCATAGCACATGACCTTCTTCTTGTCAAATCTTCTCTCATCAGAAGATTCTCCACGTTCAAATCTCTTTGAACTTCTGAAGCCTCTGAACTTCCTTTGCTTGCTCTTCCAGAGTTGGTTTACCCTTCTGGAGATCATGGACAGTTCATCTTCTTCTTCAGATTCTGATTCTTCAAGATCTTCTTCTCTAGCCTGAAAAGCGTTAGTGCATTTTTTGATATTTGATTTTAATGCAATAGACTTACCTTTCTTCTGAGGCTCATTTGCATCAAGTTCAATCTCATGACTCCTCAGGGCACTGATCAGCTCTTCCAAAGAAACTTCATTCATATTCTTTGCAATCTTGAATGCAGTCACCATTGGACCCCATCTTCTGGGTAGGCTTCTGATAATCTTCTTTACATGATCAGCCTTGGTGTAACCTTTATCCAGAACTCTCAATCCAGCAGTAAGAGTTTGAAATCTTGAAAACATCTTTTCAATGTCTTCATCATCCTCCATCTTGAAGGCTTCATACTTCTGGATTAGAGCAAGAGCTTTAGTCTCCTTGACTTGAGCATTTCCTTCATGAGTCATTTTCAATGACTCATATATGTCATGGGCCGTTTCCCTGTTAGATATCTTCTCATACTCAGCATGAGAGATAGCATTCAGCAAAACAGTCCTGCATTTGTGATGATTTTTGAATTCTTTCTTTTGATCATCAGTCATTTCGCTTCTCGTGAGCCTTACACCAGTAGCTTTAACAGGATGTTTGTAACCATCCAACAGAAGATCCCATAGATCAGCATCCAGACCAAGAAAGTAACTTTCCAGTTTATCTTTCCAGTATTCAAAGTTTTCACCATCAAATACTGGTGGTCTAGTATAACCATTGTTACCATTTCCGTTGTATTGCTCAGCAGAGCCAGATGTAGATGTGTGTTCATCACCAGCCATCTTTTACTGAAGCGTTTTTCTCTTCCTGAATCTTTTCTAAACACGGTTAAGTGCTTGCACCTTAGAACCAGGCTCTGATACCAATTGAAGGATAGAAAAACACTTAGAAAGGGGGGTTTGAATAAGTGTAGTCTAAAAACTTGAATGATAAAAATAAATTGCACAGTTATTTTTATCCTGGTTCGTTGTTAACTAAACTACTCCAGTCCACCCCCACGGAGTGATTTACCTCACCTGAGGATTTAATCCACTAATCGCACGGATTACAATGGTTTTCCACTTAGTCCGCAACTAAGTCTTCCAGAGTATTCTGATCACAACCTGATCACTCCAGGAACAACTGCTTAGATACCCTCTAAGACTTTCTAGAGTTTCCTGATCAACACGATCACTCTAGTTACAACTGCTTAGATAACCTCTAAGACTTCCTAGAGTATTCTGATCAACACGATCACTCTAGTTCCTTACAACTTAATGTAATCAATTAAGAGTATTACAAATGCTTCTGAAAAGCTATAATCACAACTATGATATTTCTCTTAACGTTTAAGCTTAATCTCACTAAGATATTACAACAGCAATGTAGTGAGCTTTGATGAAGAAGAAGTTTCTGAGCTTTGAATTGAACAGCGTTTCAGCAAGTCTTTTTGGAATAATCTTGTTCAGAGTTGTTAACCTTGCTTCTCATCAGAACTTCATACTTATAGGCGTTTGAGAAGATGACCGTTGGATGCATGTAATGCTTTGCGTGTTCCGTACAGCATTGCATTTAATGTTTCACGCTTTTGTCAACTACCTCGAGCCTTGTTCATGCTGTGTCTACTGACGTTGCCTTTAATAGCTTCCAACGTTCCTTTTGTCATTCAGCGTAGCCTGCCACTTGTACTTTCTTCTGATCTGATGTTTGAATATAATATTTGAATATCATCAGAGTCAAACAGCTTGGTGCATAGCATCTTCTTGTCTTCTGACCTTGAAGTGCTTCTGAGCGTGATACCATGAGAACTTCAGTGCTTCTGCTTCTGATCTCAAGTTCTTCTGATGCTTCCATAGACCCATGTTCTGATTCTGCCTTGACCATCTTCTGATGTCTTGCCAGACCATGTTCTGATGTTGCATGCTGAACCTTCTGAGACAAAGCTTCTGAGCGCTGATTTGTGCATACTCTTTATATATTTCCTGAAAGGGAAATTGCAATGTATTAGAGTACCACATTATCTCACACAAAATTCATATCCTTGTTATCATCAAAACTAAGAATATTGATCAGAACAAATCTTGTCCTAACATGGTTTGGTCGGGTGCTACCGGTGAGAGTTTGACGTGGGAGTTGGATAGCAAGATGTGCGAGTCGTATCCTGAGTTGTTTGATTGAGGTAATTTTCGAGGGAAAAAATATTCTAAGTGGGGGAGAGTTGTAACACCCGTTTTATTTTCGTATTTTTTTTAATTGTGTGCTAGGTGATTTATTTAATTATTATGTGTTATGCTTATGTCATATTTGTGTTATGGGATAATAGACATTTACCCCCCTGCCATATAGGCGAGATTCGGATTACCCCCTATTAATTTTTTTTTTTGGATTACCCCCCTGTATCTTTAGGATACCCCCTAAGCGTGTAAAAAACAGTGAAAAACCAGGGGGATAAATCAAAAAATCAAGTTTACAGTGGGGTCCTAGGGGGGTAAATCATAGAACTTTTCATATTTCAAGGGGGTAATCCAAAAAAAAATTAATAGGGGGGTAACCCGAATCTCGCCTATATGGCAGGGGGTAAATGTCTATTATCCCTTGTGTTATTTATTGAGTTTTAATAGTAAATAGCATATGTTAATGAGTTAGGTGAGTTAATGGGCCTAAGTTGGCATTAGTAAGTAGAGGGTGTTAATTAGAGTCCATTAGTAATTGGGTATTAGTGAGGGTTTTAGCAAAATAAGAGAATTGAGGGGAATTGGGAATTATAACTCATTTTGGCAAAGTTGTGAAAGAAGAGAAGAGAGAAGAGGAGAATCTCAAGGTTGAAGATAGAGTTGGCTTCAATCCAAAACCTAAGGTAAGGGTGGGGTTCTTTCATACTAAAGGGATGTATGATGGTGTTTAGGGTGGGTTGGATTGTATGATTGAACCATGGATTATCTTTGTGTAGAAATGTTAGGGTTTATGAATAAAATACATGAATTTGGGATTAGAAATGTGTTCTCATTGATGTTTGATGATAGATGATGGTAGATTTCGTGTTTATACATGTTTAATTGCTGTTGAGAATGAGTTTTGGGTGGAGGAAGGGTGATTGCACAGGTCTGTTACTGCTATCGTTTTTCTGCAAAATCACGCTCTCGCTAAGTGGACATGGGTTCGCTAAGCGGATGTTGTTTCATCTGGAAAAATAAAGAGGCTCGCTAAGCGGAGCCAGTCTGCTAAGCGGAGCCTGTTTCATAAAAAGTTTCTCGCACCCGCCGCTTGAAGCGGGGTTATTGAAATTTCATTTCCATAAGCGTGCTTGAAGGTCGCTAAGCGGACCTTGATGTGCAAAACTTGTTCAAACTTTGAAATGATGTATCCTTTGAACGGTAACTCCTTTCTATGTGCCGTTTGAACCTCCATGAAGCTCTAATTGATGTCTTTACATTGTATATGATTTTTATATATTTGGAAACTCTTTTGAATTCTTTTCTTGAATTGGATTGCTATATGATGTGAATGTTGTTGTGAGATGAATTGTTATCGTATGATGATGATGATGCAACATGGTGACGTGTTAATGGCGTAATGCATTCTTATGAATGATGGTGGTTTCTTTGTTGTTGAAGTTCGATATTTTATTGAAAATGTTTTATGGTCTTTTAGACAATGTTGTGAAGTATTGTTATGTTGTATTTGTGGATGTGCATCTTGAGTCGCATCCATTGCATATTGCATGCCTGAAACGTATGGAAAACACGAAGGCCTGAAAACTATGGCAAACACAACGGCCTTAATGGAAAATAGCAACGATGTGCCCAATGGCAGCTTTTGAGACGATAGGAGTTTTACTCCGAATGGTACCACATGCATTTGCATAAGTCGAGTCACATTCGAATTGCATTTGATGTTGCTTTGAATGTGTGTTTATTGTGATGTGATGATGAGATATTGTTGCGATGTGATGATAAGATGTTATTGCAATGTATTGAACTCATAATTGTGAATGGATATGTGTCATACTTGTTTATTAACATGGTTACCGTTTTGTAAGATGTTTGAATGATGTGAATTATTGGTAACATGTTATATTATGAGAAGTGGTGATATATGTATGATCTTTACTATGCTTTGAATATTATCATATATTTATTTATAATGAATGATATGTCACTCCTTCTGTTTGAATGTTACCCTTTGTTGGTAACATGCAGGTAACGGCGTGGAGTAGCCGTTTACCTTTTAGCTCGTGTCGGCGTGTCTATACTCTAATACGTAGCACTCGGGGGATGTCTAACTTGTTTTGACTATGTCTTGTCGTTTCTGTTATTATATTTGGATATTGTTATCTCTTGTTGGATTAAGTTGTTATGTCCTATAGAGATATGTCGGATTTTTAATTGCCCTTGTTTGGCATGTATGACTTGGATTATGTTGTTGATGTTGTTGCGTTGCGATATTATAACTATTTGAGTATTGATGTTTAATGGATGTGAGATTCCTCCATACTACTTACTATGTATATATATATATATATATATATATATATATATATATATATATATATATCTGTGTGTGTGTGTGTGTGTGTGTGAGCATGTTGGTGATTTGTTTTACGATGAAATTGTGATGCCTTAAATGTGATGTATGTTTTGAGATTTTGCACTCTGATTTTCCTGTATATTTTCGGGGTAGATTTGGGGTGTTACAGTAGCTGTTCCTACAAGAAATCAGACTCGTGAAACTAGCGTTAAACGCGAAAACATGAATACGACGATGAAGCTTCATCGTGCCCTAGCGATGGCAACTTGCAATTTACACACCAAAACTTGTCAATGATAGTTCAAACAGACTCTAAGCATCACCATAATCATAAATATATGCACAAAACTTATTGATAATGCATGAATTAATTTAATCGAAATTGGAAAATATTGAACAAACAGTGGTTGTGTTCTTGCCTTTCTGGGTGTTTTGATTGATGGAGATGATCAAGAATGCTTCAGAGGGTACCGAGAAACTATTTTTGATCCACCATAGGCTATGAATTCGCCTCAATCTTGACCTACAATCTCACTTGAATTTACGGTTTTTTGCAAACCTGGTTATGGTTCTTGAGACAGAGAGTTTGTCCCCTGAGTGTATGAATGCCTCTTGTACTTATAGTAGATGGATTTAGGTCAACAAAATTGGAGAGAAATCAAGTAATTCCAAAGATTGAAATTTGATTGAAACTTGATTGAAATTGGTTATGAAATCTTTCCAAATTGGTCCAATTATATTTTCCACACCCTTTTTCACGTTTTAGCTGATCCCTAATATTGATTTGAATTTATCAAAATCTTAACAAATCAAATATATGGCCTTTTATCATTAAATTATGATTTAATTTGTATTTAAATGAATAAATTCAAAACTAAATAAAATAAAATCATAAAATAGATAGGGATTGGTTTATGGACTTTCTATGAGGCCATAATCACGTGGGAAACTCAAAGATGTAGGCCCATTGCTCAAAAGTTCAATAATTCTCATTTGAGATTTCATGCCCTTTTCCAATTTTTTTCCAACTTGCAACAATCATAACTCACTCAATATTTATCACATGTAGATGATCTTGTACTTTTTGGAAAGCCTAAGATGTCTTCTACAACTCACTTTGGAACATTTTTTACATTTGGAAATTTTATCTTGATGATATTGGCTTTGACAAAAAATAGCTTTTTGTTGACTTCTAGAAGGACCAGTAATGTTTTGGCTTCTACCTTTTAAATGAAGCTTATCTTGAACTTGGGCCTAGCATCAAAATTATAGGGGATGGAATTTCCTTGATAATAGGCTTTAGTTGGGGAAAAATTGATGAAGTATGTGAAAGTTATGGCCAGTCAAAGTTCAGTTGACTTTCCTTCAAAATCCCGAATTTATAAACTTTGAGTTTTGTTGATCTCTGAGCTTTTCTTGATGAATCATGATCAAATCTTGATCAAATGGTGAATGTGACTCCAAATTATGGGTGTTGACCAAAACATTAAAGTTTGACTGTATTTTGACCACAATTGACTTTTTGCCTAACACAGTTGACTGTTGGTCAACTAACTGACTGACCGGTCAAAGTTGTGATTCGAGGCTTGAAATTTGGTATGAAGATACCTTGAGGCCTATGAGACACCATGAAGTCCACTTGAATCCACGGAGACTCAATTTTCTATGAGTAAGTCAAAACCCTGGTTATGAGTCTAGTTGTTTAGGAGAAGTATAGGTGTGCCCAATTCATGTGTAGTCTTGAGCCACCAATAAGTTTGTGAGCTTGAGGAGATCTTGAAATAAATTGTCTTGAAAATAGGAGGGAAATTTGAGGGTGCAACAATGGTGCTAGTCGTTCTTTCTCTGAAAAATTGAAAATTAGCTTTTGTAAGGGAAAATAACTCCTCTATTTATAGAGAGCTTCTAAAACCCTAGTGCTCTTATTTTGGACTTTCCCAAAATAAGCTCAACCTTATTTAATTAAACTATTTTAATTAAATAAATATTATTTATAATTAATCAAACTCTTTTAATTAAATTAAATAAATATTAATTAAATTAAATCATATTTAATTTAATCACATGTCAATTATTATTTATTTAATTAAATCATATTTAATTAAATTATATGTGTTAATATATTGAATCGTTTAAATACTATTAACATATAATTAAATTAAATCATATTTAATTTAATCATCCATTTCACTATAAGTACCCTATGCGTGTGACCCTGTAGGTTCTCGTAACATTGACAATAATATTAAATAACCTATTTAATATTATAAATAGTGAGCGGTATCTAGCAATACATCATTGCTACCCAAAGAACGAGAATGTTATGTGATCTGACATAACCTTTTTGCGATAATGATTATGTGTATAATTACCCTTTTGCCCTTATATCTATATTGAACACAAGACATAAAATGTGTCACCCTTGTATAGTTCAATATTTTAGTCCTTGATCCCCGAGTATACTTAATAGCAACAAATAAGCCCAATATCTGATATCGACTTATTTGAGCAAGAACACATGTTTTTCAGTCATACTTTATCAAGGGGCCACAAATATTACTCCCGTATATGTAGGAGGGGCAAATCCCATCTAGGTCACTCATGTCCCTCAACATCATTTGCAAAGTACCCATCAACCATCTTTATGGTCCTCCTGTTACGGACAATGTTTGATTGGCAATAAAGTACTCAACTCCACATCTAGGGTCCATAGTGGTTTCAGGTCGAAGGGTGGTATACACCACTATCACTATGAAAATAACTTATGACACTTACATAACAAACTATGTAGTATTCTCAAGGTGGGTCAATCCAATATAAATATTAATCTTAATATTTATACCTATGTGAAGACTTGATGTAATATCCTAATTTTATTCCAAAAGATTTAATAATAGGAGTTTCATTTAGTTGAGATGTAACTAAATGGCATTATGGTAAATAAAGTCTAGTTGGGGGATATTTTAGTCTTTGCACCTAATAACTAAGGCTTAAGGGATTGTTTGGCTATAGACTCATTTGACTTTGTGAGCCAAAAACAGAATTTTGGAGAGTAGAAGAAGAGGAAAACGTGAAACAAGGAGAGAGGAAGAAGAGAACCCATTGCCAACTTCATCATCAACCTTGCATGCATTCTTGATTCAACCACCTTCTTCTGAATTTCGCAGCTTCTCCTTCAGCTTAGTCAGGTGAGTCTCATAGATAGAGACCTTGGGGAATATTTTGGGGTTTATGCCAACTTTGGGGATTAAGGGTTTGTGAGTAAATGCTTTTGATCCCCATTTTATGCATGTGTTAGACTTTATTGGTAGTAATAATTCGTTTACATATTGTTCCTATATCTCATTATTTGATTAAAGGAGATTGCATGTAGAAATTTGGGTCTTGGGGACCCCAAATGCGTTTCTGCATTTTGCTAATTTTGCAGAGTTAGCTGCAGCGAACTTTCATTCGCTGTAGCGAATGGTTCATTGTAGCGAACTGTGTAGCGAATAAACCTGGGAGATGAGTTGATATATTCGCTGTAGCGAACTTTCCTTTGTTGCAGCGAATCGGGGTTTCGTTGGGAGTTCGCTGTAGCGAACAGACCTGGATTTGAAGAAAGTTTGCTTTTGTTTGAGTTCGCTGTAGCGAACAGAAGTTAACTGTAGCGAACTAGTCTGATACAGAATTGATAATTCTCCCCTATGAGTGCAGTTTCACTTCGTAGCGGAATCGAAGGCCTCTTATGACTTGTATGGCATTCTGATATGTGTTTTAATCGTATAAGACCATGATATGACTGAAATCCCTTGGGTATGCTTGTATGTTGTGAAATACAAATTGTGTGGATTATATTGTGGCATTGTTATTATTGATTTCGTTTGTTCCGGTTGAACATTCGAATGTGATTGCCTGTGTGATGGCTTATACCGTGCTGTGTGATCTCGGTGATTTGTGTATGCTTGAATCGGAGTAAGCTTAAGCTACTAGGTGGTAAGTCCTGTTTATGGACTTAGTTCCATCATTACCGTTGCAATGTGCTTGTGAGGGCCTACGGGGCGTATCCCACTCGACGTTAACTCATCTGCGTTCTCGGTATGTTTTGCACACCTGAGCTACCATTGCGATATGCTTGTGAGGGCCTATAGGGCGTATCCCACTCGACGTTAACATATCGGCGTGCTTGGTATGGTGGAGAAGTAATGCCATGTAGGTAATATTACTTCCGATTCACCTCTAGTGATGCCACGTAGGCAAGATCACTAGGCTTTCGCCCGGTGGGCTCGTATTGTCAAGATGGCGTATTTGCACTCGATGTTAACTCATCTGTGTATGGACGATGATGGGGTCGGACGCCACTTAGGCAATGTCACGGCTGTAACTCATCTCGGATGGATTCCATTTAGGAGGAGTATCCGATTAGTCTTGCGATGTTCTTGTGCAAGTCTCTTGATGCGATGTACGGGTGTAACTCACCGAGGGTGTGGTTTGGCAGGCTAGGTAGACAGGCAAATTCTATTCCTGGATTCCTCATACATGGGTACGGGTCTGCATACTTGTTTGTGATGGCATTGAGCCTCTTGTTGTTGATGCCTCTTTGGATAGTTATGGGACTTCCATTGATGGTGTACCCTTGTTTGTATTTGTACCTAGCCGTGAGGTAACCCGGATTCTCGATGAATCCGTTGATTGCATGTTCCCTGTAGAACTGAGTGAACCCGTAAGATAGGGAGACTCACTGAGATTTAGTAATCTCACCCCATTCCAATTATTCTTTTTACAGGTGGTTCGAGGCAGGATCGTGGGAAGGGTAAGATGGCTTAGCTTCGAGATGGTGTTTCTTGGCGTTACGTTCTTTTGTAGTTCATGATCTTTTGTATCTCTATCTTTTGTACCATGGATATGTATTTGTACCACTTGGAATTCATGTACTTTTTGACCATGACAGTTTGGGCTTTTGTACTTGTACTTATACATTATCTATTCCGCTGCTTATGTTTATGATTTTCGAGTACCATTTTAATGCCATATACGTATATCCTAGGCAATGTATGTATGGGGTGTTACACGTGATATCTCATCCATGACTTATGAGACACAATCATCAGTCTACTCACATAATAGTCTCTATGCATTACTATTGTCCTATTTGACAATAAAGCTTGACTACAAATATTTTATGAATAACGTCCTTATGCTTAATGAGGTCTCACGATTAAGTCACACTTAATAGGTCATTAATAGATTAATTATTCTACGAACTTTATCATGTCAGGTACAAATAACATAATAAATACAATGCCTAATAAATATATATATATATATATATATATATATATATATATATATATATATATATATATTAACAAACAATAAAAAACAAGGTTATGATACAAAAGTATATTAATCCAATATTGATTGGCTATTAGGGCTTACTCCAACAGTTTTTCTGCCAAAATTACTAGTCTGCTATTTGAATACTTCTGCTATATAAAACCAATCAGCCACTAAATTAATTCCTAAACTTGCTAAATTAATGAACTGATACTATATAATTTTTCCTGCTACTAAAACAAACTTACTGATAACTCCTCTATTTAGTACCAACTCTGTTATTTTACTGCTACTGACATATCTCCACCAAGAATATTTATCCTAGATTCATCCCTAGCGGCTATATCTAAATCCAAAACTACTAATTAATATATTATTAATATAAATACTATTATTATTATATAATTATTACTATTACAATTATTATTATTATAATTAATATACTAATGAAATGTACAAGTACCAGTTACCAGTTACGTAAACATGATATTTAAATGAAAACATGTCAACTAAAGTGCGCCCTTCATCACACTAAAAGATAAACGACACTCCTCTCACAAATACGTGTCGTTCAGCATGCCCTTGTGTGCCCCTCGGCACACTTTGTATGCCCCTTGACACCGTATATTTTTACGCACAGTCCAGAATAAAATTTCCTCCGATCACCAGTCTCATATAGAACAATATATACATTGCAGCAACATCAATTTTCACAGAAAACAACAATTTTACTGGGACAACAATTTTACACCGATAACAATATGAAAACAAACAAGGATTCAGTATACCCTTCAACCGAAATTTACACACAATAGCAATTTTTATACAAACTAATCCCCATATACTATCCATCATATACCCTATTATAGAGTTAGAACCCCACCCTTACCTTGGATTGAAAGTTGCTCTAAGACTCTCCGATTGAACTCTAGATTTTGCCCCTTTTTTTCTCCTCTTCTCGACACTCCCACGTTCCAATTTTGTTATGCTAAAACCTATTTTTTCTCTACTGCACTTCTAATTTCCTTTTATTATAATTAACTAATATAATGAGAATACTATTTTTCTGTTATTCTTATTAGGCTTCATTTTTACACCTCCCCACTATTACTACTTTTAACCATAAAAGCCCATATAATTAATCTAGTATTATTTCTAATACTATATCTACAACTTAATCAACTAAATTAATCAACTAACAACTTGGCAACTTAAATCAACATTTCACAACTTCGACAATTAAATTGGAAATATCTCAAAAATATTTAATTAAATAATTAATTAAATATCAGGCGTTACATTGGTGATCTTGATAAAGGATTGATCTAGTATTGATGTTGATATTAATGATATTATTCAACGACCTTTATTGATCCTGTCATTCTTGAGGATTTTTTAGCCCACTCTCGTATCAAGCAATTTGTAGAGATGCAAAACCTATAGTAGTTTTTCGTTCCCTCATAAGGGGGAATTTCTTAATATACCTTGAGATTTCTTAAAACACTTGGTATAGATACAATTGGAGAACTCTAATTAAATATTGTTACAAGTGGCCTTATTTACGCTTAATGAATATTATTTTGTCACTAATATATTTAAGTTTAATTTAAAATTGTCTTTAGCAAGGTTGCCATGCAAAAAAATGAAATATTTAGCCACTGGGTGCAACTTTGGTAAAAAAATGGGTGCAAAAAGAAAAAAAGGGAATCAAACCTCAATGCATGCCAAGGCCCAAAAAGATCAAACTGAAAGTGCTTGATAGTTAATTACTATTTAGGTATAATCAATTAGGCACCTTTTGAAATTTAAAATTCACGCCCTATATTCGATTTACCTTAATGGCTTAATTGATTATAACCTCATTAAGCATGAGTCACCATCAATAAATCATCAAGGTTCATGGAATTAACTACTCCAATCAATTATAAAGGGTAGTAATCGATTAAAAGTTGTCTTTAAAAGGGTATCTCACCCTCTATTCTCTTCATCACATGTTTTGTTATTTTATTCTTCTTCTACTTGCTTGTGTGTGTGCAAACATTACTTGCCATTTTCATCATCATCCTGACTTTGAAAAGGACCCACACCTCTAGAAGAACATCTTATCTAACTTACCACTCATATATTTTTTCATTTCAAGAGCAAGAAGATGTGCATAATAGAAAGTATGCAACAAAGGAGATTCTTCATTCTTACTTCTTGGCGAAAAATATATTTGAAAAATGCAAGTTTCTGAAGCTCTTCGACGAAACAATGTTAAAAAGTTTTATCTATTACATCCCATTAGAATATTTTTTTTACTTTGATTAAGATGTTCTACTCCAACCTTAACTATGTAAATGAATTTCTCACTTATAAAGTACAAAAACAACAAATTTGATCATCTTTTGAAGAGTTTGCGAATATTTGCAACCTTTCTTGAACTAGTTTTGTTTACAAAGCTAAGGAAAAAGGAGGTCATGGTTTTTATTATGTCACCATTGCTATCTCATTCATAACAAATCCAAACTCTAATACTCCTTATACCTTCACGGTGGGCAAGGTGCACTTAGATATTAGACTCACTCATTATGTAGCAACACATATTATTATCCCAACAAGGCATAACTAACCAAAACTGATGTTGTTATGGTTTGGTTACTTGCTAATATAACCGAAACAAATTGGGCTAGTACGATTACCTATCATATGACGGGGAGCAAAAGAAAGAATATGTGGTTACCGTATAGTTATTTGATAACAAAAATCTTGGAACATTATGACTTTAACTATGAGGAAGACGAATAAGACAAAGATTATGTAGGGATAAGAAATAATACAATAGGAAAAATGATAAAATAAATCACCAATATGGTCCTAACTCAAAAGCCTCCCAAAGCAAAAAAAAAAAGAAGTTTCCTCAAGTTAACAAGTTCCACCTCAACAAGGAAAACCTCAAACTTTAGAGGACTTTTATTATGTTATCTCTCAAACTAATCATGTAAAAGCTTTTCTCAACACTCTCATCAAAGGGCAAAAAAGAATAGACAAGAAGATAAACTATCTGACACGTCTATAATTGAGCAATAATCTTATATGACTAGTAGAGAATCAAACAATCACATATTCAAATAGTCAAAGATGATATTGCTATCATGTTGTCATGATATATATATATATATATATATATATATATATATATATATATATATATATATATATATATATATATATATATATATATATATATATATATAGTGTGAAACTAGTTATCATTTTCATCCATCAACGAAAGGACAGGTAAGATATAGGGATTTAACAAAAATATTATTAGCTGAATCATATGCAAAAACTAAATTGCACTTAACAAAATTTTTTTTTGAACCGTTTAAATAGTTAATAAAATGCACCACATATTATAAACAATTCAATTAATTACACTTAAATTAGAAACTAATTTAAACTATTTAATTAATTGTTTAAGCTTTTTTTCTTCTGAAATTAAAAAAGTTATGGAAATATTTTTTTGAAAATAAAATAAAATATTTTTAAAATTTTATTTTATTTTATAAATAAAAATTAAGATAAATTAATTATAAACAGATTAATAAATACAAATTGATTCAAAAGAAAACTTGAAATATGCATGGAGTCCATTTTTCATAAATAAAACAAGTTTTAAACGGAAAATAGAAAATGTCTTGAGACAAGCTCAAATTTTTGTTCGCTCATGACAATTTTTTTTTCAAGGGGTATTAATGTAAAATGATGCGAATTCAAAATGAAAAGCGACGCGGTTCTCATTACTTCATATTCAATATTCAATTTTGAGATTGCAACGGTATACTCTTTCTCTTTCTCCTTTCTTCTCCGCAAAGTGCATCGTGCATCTCTTCCAAGCTTAAACCAAATTTTGAAGCCAAAAAAACCTCAATGGTTATCATCAAGGTAATTTTCAACTCCATTTTTCATCACTTCAAACTTTTAATCATCTCAGATAAAACCTCGAATCTTCAAATTTCGCACAAATCCAACGATTAGGGTTTTCTTTTTCTTTTTTCTGACGTTCTTCTTTCTTTCTTGCATGTTCCAGGGAAAATCGCGAGTCGGTTCAACGCGTCCCTCTGCAGGTGGACAATCACGTCCAACTGGTATGCGTATATCTTGTTTTGAGATTTTATTTTTGTTTTTCATTTTATGAATTTCAATTCATATAATTGATTTGATATCTTGTTTCATTTTGGTGTTTTTTAATTTTTATGGAACAGCTGGTGCTAAGAATTTCAAGGTTTTTTCTGATAATGATCCGATTAAAGTTGGTGATGGCTCCATGTAAGTGTTTCTATTTTGTATTTGGATATGCAGAGTTGATGTTTGGAAACCAACAGCAGAATGTCATATATTTCCTGTAGATGTAGTTTCTTGTGTAACCATAGAGCAACATTAATCTATTTTTTCTCTCGTGTCATTTTGTAATTTATGTAGAAAGAGTGCTATATCAGTTGACAAAGGCAAGGAGAAAAGTATTGCAACATGTGACACTTGTAAGTTTTAATTGGACTGATTTTGCAGTACAAGGTTAATAAACATGTTGCAAAACACATTTATCATATTTACTTTTTTTTTTCCCGGCTTTTGATAGCAAATATAAACTCGAGAAAAGCATTGGCTGATGTTAGCAATGATCAAGGAAACTCTACGACAGCTGCTAATCGTAGTAATATCTTCAAGTAAGAATCTTATTTATTATTGGTTGATAGAGAGTTAGGACTTAGGAGGGAAGCTGGTTTTGTAAAATCACTGCTAGTTACGGTTGGAATGCAACTTGCCATCATTTATAGTTATAGATTATTTCTCATACTAGACGGTGTGGAGATTTACTTGCCTTCATGTCAGTGGTTCTGATAGTTCACTGGATTATTTAATTGTAGCCTAATGTCTATTACTTTTGTCTTTTGTTCCTTACCAGGGTTTCAGCAGGTTCAACGACTAAAAAAGTGGGTATCTCTTTGAAGAAATCCTTCACGGTATGAAACGTCACACTCTTCCAATCTTCTGCTAACTCTATGTTATTTATTTTTTTGTACACAATCAGTTATTCAACTAACGGAAAAATCCTTTTTACTTGTATTAATTAATGTGCTTGATGCCCCAATAATGAAATCATGGCTATAACCCACAAAATCACCTATGAAAATAAAAATAATAATGAAAACATAACTGTAAGAAGTCCTATGAAAACATAACTGTAAGAAGTCCTATGAAACCATTCAGCTTGTTTATTGGGCAGATACTTTTTTAATATATTTGTTATTGCAATAAATCATTTATCTATGTTTTTTCCCTTTTCTCAATGACCCCTGGCCCCATATCCCTTTTATCTTTAGAGAGAGGTTCAAGTGTTATCTGGCATAGGATTTTAAATTTAATGTATTAATAGCTATGAAACGGATCTCCGGATTTAATAACAATGTCAAAGGATGTAAATGTGCCTGACTAGATTTTTATTGGCAGCTATCCTCCTTACTAATACTGATTGAATTTTTTTTAGTAAATAAATGTCCTGTGAAAGTACTTCAGAAATTGCACTGCCTTGAATCATATGTTTTGAAGGTAAACTTCTGGAGGTAGTTGCTGGTAGATTCAATAGTTTTAGGCATCTTGAAGTAGCGGCAGCCAAGCCATATGATAGCTGAGTCAGCTGGCCACAACTGCATGCCAACTCTATTTTCATCCTTTTTTTACCGTTTTCTACATTTAGCAACATTAACGGTGAAACTTTGCATGTTTTTCTTGTTGGGACGGTGATGATAAAAATGTACCATATGTGAAGTACTAATTATTATTCTTGCTAAAATCAGGTTAAAGAGCAGAAAAATACTAGTCATGGTGGAGTTCAATTAGATGCTCGCAATAGAGGTGACTAATTTCCCCCTAGGTCTTTTCATTATGTGCTTGAATAGTTTTAGCTGTTTTTCTTCCTATTATCTAATAATTAGTAGGCATAGGTTCAAGGGTTCCTTTAGGAGACCGGAAGAATAGTTCAAATGGAGGTCACTCTGTTGCCTCAAAGGATAGGTACTTGAGATCTCGTCTCTTGTTTTTCTCACATTTAATTGGATATTAAGTTATTTACATTAGTTGTTTGTAACTTCAAACATGTTATTCTAGAAATTATCCTGACCCTTTTTTTCTTTCTTAGGTTTGGAAGGAAGCCTATATTACCTACAACTATAAGGTTTTCTTTGTGAATTTCATTTTATTGTGTTAAGAGTCCCACATCGGACAATATATGGCCTGAACATGTCCTTATAAGTGGGGGCAATCCTCACCCTACAAGCCGGTTTTGTAGGGTTGAGTTAGGCCAAAACCACACTTCTTAACATGGTATCAGAGCCTCGTTTAAGGTCCGGTGGGCCACCTTCTATGGTTTCCGCTATCGGGCCACCCACCATTTATTTCCACGCTCCAGTTGTCTAGTCCTGGGCGTGAGGGGGTGTGTTAAGAGTCCCACATCGGACAATATATGGCCTAAACATGTCCTTATAAGTGGGGGCAATCCTCACCCTACAAGCCGGTTTTGTAGGGTTGAGTTAGGCCTAACCACACTTCTTAACATGGTATCAGAGCCTCGTTTAAGATCCGGTTAAGAGTCCCACATCGGACAATATATGGCCTAAACATGTCCTTATAAGTGGGGGCAATCCTCACCCTACAAGTCGGTTTTGTAGGGTTGAGTTAGGCCCAAACCACACTTCTTAACATGGTATCAGAGCCTCGTTTAAGATCCGGTGGGCCACCTTCTATGGTTTCCGCTATCGGGCCACCCACCATTTATTTCCACGCTCCAGTTGTCTAGTCCTGGGCGTGAGGGGGTGTGTTAAGAGTCCCACATCGGACAATATATGACCTGGACATGTCCTTATAAGTGGGGGCAATCCTCACCCTACAAGCCGGTTTTGTAGGGATGAGTTAGGCCTAACCACACTTCTTAACATGGTATCAAGAGCCTCGTTTAAGGTCCGGTGGGCCACCTTCTATGGTTTCCGCTATCGGGCCACCCACCATTTATTTCCACGCTCCAGTTGTCTAGTCCTGGGCGTGAGGGGGTGTGTTAAGAGTCCCACATCGGACAATATATGGCCTAAACATGTCCTTATAAGTGGGGGCAATCCTCACCCTATAAGCCGGTTTTGTAGGGTTGAGTTAGACCCAACCACACTTCTTAACATGGTATCAAGAGCCTCGTTTAAGATCCGGTGGGCCACCTTCTATGGTTTCCGCTATCGGGCCACCCACCATTTATTTCCACGCTCCAGTTGTCTAGTCCTGGGCGTGAGGGGGTGTGTTAAGAGTCCCACATCGGACAATATATGGCCTGAACATGTCCTTATAAGTGGGGGCAATCCTCACCCTACAAGCCGGTTTTGTAGGGTTGAGTTAGGCCAAAACCACACTTCTTAACATATTGATTTGTGTAAGTTTTATGAACAACATGCGACTAACACCAAAAGGTTTATATTTCTTTTCCAAGAACTTCTAGGAAGTCTCTGCCAGTTTTAGGTACAACAGGCGTAAGGGTTTCTTTAGGTGATCAGAAGAATAGCTTAAATGGAGGTCAATCAGTTGCGACAAACGATAGGTACTTGAAATCCAGTCTCTTTTATTTCACATTTAATTGTATAATAAGTTATGTTTGTTTATTTATGATTCCAAGCATGTTATTCTAGAAATTATCCCAACACTTGTTTTTTCCTTTTAGGTTTGCAAGGAAGCATATGTTACCTACAACTACAAGGTTTTGTGAATTTCATATTGTTATTTTTATAACTTTTACGAACAACATGCGACTAAAACTAGAACGTTTATTTCTCTTTTCCAAGCACTTCAAGGAAGTCTCTGCCAGTTCCTAGGAGGGTAAACAGGGTAGATATGAATAACACAAAGGTTAGCATAATTTTGTTTACAATTTATCTTTCCTGGTTGTGGATTTCCTCCATAAAGCTGTGTTTACTAAAATTGACCAATCTTTCTTTTTTAATTGTTTTTTCTGAAATACTTTTCTTTTTCTTGTGTCTCCTCTTATTTTACTTCCTTTTAGGAAAATGCTGGAAGTTCTGAAACATCCAATAGCCAAAATGGTCTACCAAGTAAGAAGCCGTGGCATAAATAAGAATTCTGAAAGTGTCAATGAGCTGACTTACCTATTTTGATTGAACTTAATTTATTGTTCATTTCAGGTAAGCTGACAGCAGGCAGAAGGGTTAGTTCGCAACTAATCAATGCAAGGAGCCATATATGGAAGACTCGAGTCAGTGACGGCTTTGTTCAAACGTAAGTGACAATTAATAATTAACAAGTAATCATATTATTAGTTTACGCCTCTGATAATTGCGTACTTTTAGTTAATTTGTCTGTTTGCTTGGTCTTCAAGTTGTAAAACTGGAGGAGTGGAGAAAGTTAGCCTATCATATTTCATACATATATGTTAGAAAATAATGTTTCTATATATTTCTTTATCAAAAACTGAACTTTTAGAATTAGATTCTTTGTTTTAAAAGCATTTTATAGCATTTTTCTGACTCTAATTGATCTGTGGAAAGTATATCTGCAATTTATTTTGAAGAAAATAAAACATTAAGAACAAAGTTCTAATGTAGTTTCATCTGGACAAGAGAAGTATCTTCTTGGTATAGTGACCTTGGGTTTTATGAATTTTGGGTATAGTTACCTTGGGTTTTATGAATTTTGGGCTTGTTACATTTCTTATTGAAATAGATACTCATATTCGTTGAGAAGATTTAGTCATCAGTACAGTTCAAGCCCTAAAATACATGACTGTATACAAATAAAGAGAGAAAACAAAAGCTTCAAATAAAGAGAGAAAACAAAAGCTTCAAATAAAGAGAGAAAACAAAAGCTTCAAAGCAAAGAGAATGAGAGAGAGGGAATGACATTTTTGACTCATTAATGAAAGATATTGATGCACTCAAGTTGGAATTCTGAGCTACTATCTCTGTTTGTAGCTGACCCTACTTCTCTATTTCAGCAACTACTATTTCTCTTTGCTGTGCATTGATGACTACTACTACTTCTCTTAAATTTTATCAACGTTGTTAATTGCTGCTAATTTAAAGGATGTGATTTGTTATTAAATTGGTCATTTCATCTGGGGTGTAGGGTTACAAGTCATGCTAACCAAGCAGCCTCAAGGAATTCCACCAAGGTATGTTGACTGTACTTGAAAGTTTGTTGTCTTCTCTAATTGATTTATTTGGTTGATTGGTGTTGCAATTGTTCTACAGAATTTCATTCCATTTGGTTATTTATATTTAAAGTCATTTTTATATCTATGCTTATTTTGTATTACAGTTAGAATTTACTTCCTATGCTCCTATAAGTAATAATAGTGTACAGGGTGCATGTAAGAAAAAGAAAATTTTGCTGCTATTGTTCAGTTAACATATTTGTTAAAGATGTTGTACTCAATACCGTCAATTTGTGATTTTAAGCTTCTATTTTGTACTATTGTCTGGTGTGAATGTAAAAAAATTTGCCGCAAATGTTCAGTTAACATACTCATTAAAGATGTTGTACTCATACTTTTCTTGTTTCAATTTGTGATTATAAGCTTCTATTTTAAAGATGTTGTACTCGATACTTTTCTTGTTTCAATTTGTGATTTTAAGCTTCTATTTTGTACTATTGTCTAGTGTGCATGTAAGAATAAATTGCTGCTAACATACTCGTTAAAGATGTTGTTCTCAGTATTTTTTTTTGGGTTCAATTTATGATTTTAAGCTTCTATTTCATCAGTCAATAGTTTCCACCACATTTACGTTTTTTGTTTATTAACTTTAAAAGTACTTTTCTAATAGTGGAACCTGATTTTTTTCCATTTTGTACCTAGCCTATTGTTAAGATCACACTCAAGGCTAGTACATCTCAGAGGACTCTAAAATCTAAATCCATATCAGATCAGAACAAATCAAAACCAACTACTGCTGTAGCATCTAAGGATGAGGAAAAGGTTTCTTCTTCACTTCCTAAGGATGAGGAAAACGTTTCTTCGTCTCTTCCTAAGGATGAGGAAAGCGGTTCTTTGTCTCTTCCTGAGAATAGTTCAATGGTCATTTCCGATGGTGCAAATCAAAGACATCAGCCATCTGATGGGGATAGTGGTCTAAGAACAGATTTGTCAGAGTTGATTCCAAGAAAGAGTTCTAGCCGTCGGAAATCTTATACAACTTCACTAATGGAAAAATCTAAGGTATCAATCTAGCTCAATGCATTAAACCACTTTTTAAATAAAATAAAAACTGAGGGTAAGCCTTAATTTGCAGATTCTCAAGGAAAATGGTGAAGTCAAGAAGCAGGATAGCCTACCAAATATAGATGATGAATGTAATCATCTAGAAGTTTCTGAATATATTGATGATATATATCATTACTATTGGGTAACCGAGGTAATATTGATTAAGTTTCTGATTTCAATTGCTCACAGATTGAAAAATTTGAAACTGTACCACAGAAGACACCCATTTTGTTTTTTGATTAGTTTTCCTATTAGAGACATAAGGGTAATCTATTACAAGATTACCCTTTACCCTCTACTCTGATTAACATTTCCTAATTATAAAATTGCTCAATAATTTTACATAAAAATTTTCTGAGCATACACTTGCTACCTTTAGGCTATGTTTGGGAGTTTGGAGGGGAGGGGAGGGGAAGACTTCCAAAAACAAAATTTTAAAAAACTATAGAAAAATATTTGACATTTTTTGAAAAAATAATTTTGTTTGAATGATAAAAGACTCATTATCATTACTAAATTTTTAATTTTTAGAGTACTATAACAACCTAAAAGATATTTGGAAAATTTATGAAAGCCCTTCAAAACCTTCCAAAATCCTCATTCAATACAATTTTTGAGTTCTCCAATTTTATGGGGTTTTTGGTGTTATGAATAAACTCAAACCTTCCAAAACCCTCCTACCCAAAATCTTTTTATCCTTTTCACCCAATTCTTCATATTTTTCAAAGCCCTCCCCTCCCTTCCCCTCCAAACTCCCAAACATAGCCTTAATGGATGTCACTTGCTAGCTTGTTTTGTCTCTCTTCCCTTGAAGGTGTTGGGAAGTCAACCCAATCAAATAGGAATTACCATTGCTAATGCTAATGCGTACAATACATACCAATCATACTTATAGTCACTATAGTCAATGTCTACATTTGTTATCCAAGAATATTGGATTTGGAGCTCCAAAATTGTGAACATGAATGAAGCACAAATTTTATTTTGACGTTACTTTTGATCCCATATGTTACTACTAGATACTTAGTTATCTTATCAGAAATCGTGAGGAAATGTAGTTCTTTAGTTGTGTCATAGTTTCAATGATTTTGATGCTTGACATAATCATAAAGCTGCCACTAGCTTTTAGTTTTCCACGTATTAACTTTTAGGCTCTGTTTGTGAATCAGCTTTTAGATATAAAGTATTTAATCTAATATATTTTATCATTGTTTAATGATTCTAACTAATGTTTTTTATAATTTTAAAAAAAATTGGTTTCAATGGCAGGCACATAGTCAAGCTCTGTCAAATTACATGTCAATTCAGACAGAGATTACTCCTCATATGCGGGGAGTATTGGTCAACTGGCTAATTGAGGTACATAATTAATTTCCATCACCCTTATGATGTATTTTCTTTCATCCTTGTCCTTTTATAAATATATATTGTTCAGTCGTTTTTCCTCTTTTGCTGATAATTTTCTTTTGTAGATCCAACCTCAGTAGTCATTTTCTTTGCCTATTTCTTGGGTTTTACAGGTACACTTCAAATATGATTTGATGCCAGAAACGCTATATCTGACAGTCACATTGTTGGATCAATATCTTTCCCAAGTGCCTTTAAAAAGGAGTGACATGCAGTTAGTTGGTCTTACAGCACTTTTGCTGGCTTCGAAGTATGAAGACTTTTGGCATCCAAGGGTTAGAAGAAGTCATTTCAAACATTTATTTTGAAGAAGAGGGTGTGATTCATTGTGATGGTTCTAATTTTTATTTTGTCTTGTTTTGTTCTAGGTAAAGGATTTGATTAGTATCTCGGCTGAAACGTATACTAGAGATCAAATGCTTGGAATGGTAAGCAATTCTTAATTCTTACTTCCAATGTTAAACTATGAGAAGGATCTCAGTCCATTTCATGTATAGTTATGTATGTTATCCAAAATAACAAACAACTTAAATTGGGAAGTAAACAAATTGATCTACAACTAGAGAAATGGACAAGGAGCAGTGTCTAGGAGAGAAAGTGGGAAACTAAGTCTGAAAGGCTTGCAGTCGGTTTGGGTTAGTTGGGCGCGGGTCCAGTGTCTTTTGGATAGTGCATTATTTTCCACCTTTGATCCATCTTGATACAACCAATCCAGTTCTACCGTGTACATGGGGGTCTTATGCAGTTGATAAGTTCCATGGCTGGTTTTGTTTTGTTCAATTTTCTGTTTTAATTTGCACTTGCATAAGGTTCAACATGGTTCTTACATATTTTAATGCTAATGCGTGGAATGGATTTTTCTTTTCAGGAAAAGCTTATTCTTAGAAAATTGAAGTTCCGTCTTAATGCTCCCACTCCTTACGTTTTTATGGTTAGGTTCATCAAGGCTGCACAATCAAATATGAAGGTATTTAATTCAGCATACAAAATCTACAGACGTTTGGCCAGTTATTGTGAATGAGAAATTGCTCATTCTAATTGAATTTTTATGCATAACAACAATATGTTTGATTTCTAATTTTTTTTGTTTCTAATTTATTTTCACAGCTTGAACACATGGCGTTCTTTCTCATTGACCTGTGCTTAGTTGAATATGAAGCCTTAGCATTCAAGCCTTCGTTACTATGTGCATCAGCTCTGTATCTTGCACGTTGTACCCTGCAAATAACCCCATCATGGACACCACTACTTCAAAAGCATGCACGTTATGATGTTTCACAGATGAGGCACTTGTTCTACCATTTTATCTTTCAGTTTAAAAATTGTGATTTCTGTTTATGCTAACTGCAATATCTGTAGGGATTGTGCTGATATGATGCTGAAATTCCATAAAACTGCTGGGAAGGGAAAGTTAACAGTGGCTTATGAAAAATATTCCAGAGAGGAACTCAGTGCTGTATCAGGAGTGAAACCGTTGGACAGACTTCCTCGTTAATTTGGCTTGTGCTGGAGAGTTATACTTCTGTAATATAATATCATGTTCTTCTGAACTCTTCAACCTCTTCATTTTTTTGTTCTTCCTCTTAACAGGTTGAATTCTCACAACCTTAAATGAGGTTTTATTAGAAGCATGTTTGTTAGGATACACTGAGATCAATATGAGCATATGTTGTCATTATTCACTATGACAATTTCCACTGATAAATGCCTTTTTGATACGGATATATTGGTAAGAAAGGATATATTGCCTTTTTTTTAGGATAGTAAAGTTGCTTTACTAAAAGGCTAAACTAAACCATGTTAATAATGATAAATGTTGATTTTTTCTTTACCCACCTCCCTATGGGGGTCACCCCAGTGAAATTTCCAACTTACCCCTGCTTCGGAGATTCATCTCCGAAGTTATTTTTTTTATAGATTTTTTTAGATTTCAGAAATGCATCTCCGAAAATATCAAAAAATTGGTGTTTTCGGAGATGCATTTCTGAAATGCATCAAAATTCATTTATTTTTTACAATCAGGTAAGAAAACCATTACAGGACAAAAATTGTAATCAACCTGATTTGAAATTTCGAAGTGCCTTTTCTTTCTCCCCCACCACTCTCAGACGGTTACCTTCTAAGAAATGTGGTAACACTTTCCTACTTAAAAGCCGGCTCTCTCACCCATTTTTCTTCCAATCACATCCAAAATCATTTTCGATCTTTACTCTTTTCCTCTACTCACACATTTTCTCTCTCTTGTAACCGCTTTCATCACAATGTCTCGCCGCGGTCAAGGAAACCATCCCGAAAATTGCCGGAGTCAACCATCTCCTGCACATTCTCAACAATCATCCGTCAATGCTGCAGGATTAGGCCGTGGTTGTGGTGGCCGTGGTTGTGATTACCGCCGGTTCTTCCTCCTCCGTCATATGCTTTGCCATCGGTCACCCCTACTCCTACTCCTACATATGTTGCAGCTCCGGTTGTTCGTCCACCTGTTGCAGCGCCGTTTGTTCCATCTGTTGCAGCGCCGGTTGCTTCCTTGAGTTCGGCTCTGATTTCCATCGAGAGCCTGACTGCCGAAGTTAAACAGAAAGCTACTCTAGAGTCGGCTCCGTCGTCTCAGAAGGCGGTTAGGTTCCATAACCGACCTGGTTACGGTCAATTGGGAAGGAAAATTCAAGTTCGTGCTAATTATTTTCAGTTGCGAGTGGCTGATAAGGATCTACACCACTATGATGTAAGTATAGTTTGCTCATAAGTTTTTTGTTGTTGTTTATTATGTTGGTAAGTTACAATGTGGTATGGATTTCTAGAGGATCACGACTTTCTAACCTGTTGCAGCGTCTCCTCCATCGTCTTCATCCGATTAAATAAAGCGAATCGTTCTTGTTTGTTATTTTTCTTCTGTCCAGACCTTATTTCGAAAGTGCATTTCCGAATTCCTCCAAGGGGGTGAATTCGGAGATGAACTTCCGAATTCACCAATTTTCTGAACATTAACCTTATTTCGGAGATGCATCTCCGAAATCAATATTTTTCATTAAAATATTCACCTTTTCGGAGATTCATTTCCGAAAACACCTTTTTTCCCAATAAAAGTACGTTTTCGGAAATGAACTTCCGAAACAAGGGGTATTTTTGTAAATTCTCCAGAGGTGACCAAGAAGGTTAGGAGGTTGGTTAAGAAATTTTCTAAATGTTTTTAACAAATCAACCGTGCTAAGTATAAGGGATTTTCTCATTACACCCGTATAGGGTGAAAAACACCTTTGAAAATTTCAAAATATCCTTCGGATATGTATATTAAAAAAAACCCTTCCTATATATTTTTTCCCACCTTCACTATTTTATTCATTTTCTACCGCTCAAAACCAAAACCCTCTGAAAACCTCAACCATTTTCAATCAATTTTCTTCCATTCACCTTGCTTTGATGCTGATTTGTGGAAGAAAAAACTGTGTCACTTCGGATATGCATTTTTGAAATCCATCAAACTTATTTTGGATGTGCATATTTTAAATAAGCTCTGTTACAGAATTAAAAAAAAACAGTTTTGACAGAAAGTATGTTTTATACACATGTTAGTTATGGTGCATTACGACAACATTGTCAGAGACGCGGTAGAAGTTTCAGAGGAGGTCAATGAAGATGCTAAGCCAAAAGAGGGGAGTGACGATGTTAAAACGCTTGTCGTTGCGGTAGATGTTCGACCATAATTTACAAATGAAATGACTTTCATTTCTCGTCAATATTTGCTTGAGTGGATTCGAATTTAAGCTAGTAAACTTGAATTTGGTGTTGTGATAGCAAGGTCCGACAATGGCACTAGGGCAAACATTTGTTGTGATGAAATGCGAGAGGGGTGGGAAAAATGTTCCAACAATCAAAAGTTAAAACATGATGACACGAGATCGAGAAAGTATGTGTGTCCGTTTAAGTTGCTTGTATCTTGTAGGGTTGATGGTTTGTGGCGTTTTAGCGTCGTTTGCGGACTTCATAATCACGCATTGAAACCAAGCTACACGAGCATCCAATTGTGTGTCGGCTAAATTGCAAAGAGAAGGATTCTATTTCGGAATTATCGATAAACAAAGTTGCGCCGAGAAACATACTTGCCGATTGGAAGCGAAAAAAACCATAAAGTATTTCAAATATCTATCAAGTATACAATGAACTTTGCAAACTGAACATTGCGAAAATAGGTCCGAGGTCGGAAATGCAACAACTTTTGAAACTTTTGGGTGATAACCAATACGTTTTAAGGTACAGAGCTTGTGAGGACAACGTTATTGTTTGGACTCATCCCGAAAGTATCAACTTGTTCAACACATTTCCAACCGTCTTTATAATTGATTCGATGTACAAGACCAACAAGTATAGGCTTCCGCTTCTATAAATTGTTGGTATGACCTCTACGGACAAGACATTTTCAGTTGGATTCGCTTTTTAAAAATGTGAGAAATAAGATAACGTTACATGTGTATTAGGAATATGCAAGCCTTTGGTGGTTGATCCATACAATATGCCTAGTGTCATTGTTATCAACCGAGATAATGCTTTTATGAATACGTTTGGTCGAGTCTTTTTGACATCATTCGCATTACTTTATCGGTGTCATATAACAAAAAAACTGAGATCTAAGCTCAAACTCGCAGTTGGCACGGAAGAAAAAAAATGACGGCAACGGAAACATTATCAAACTCAGTGTTGTGGTCTAGAAGATTATGGGTGCATGGACGGTTATTTTAAATTCATGTACCGAAGAGTTGTATACGGAGAATGTGGTACACCTATTTTAAAAAAGGGTGACTTCGGATATGTAACTCTGAAGACACTCTTTTTTTTAAAAAAATGTGTCTGCAAAGCTGCATATCTAAAATATAGGTGTATTTTAGAGTTTTCACCGAAGGTCTGTGATGAAGTATATAGGTGCAATGAGAATTTCCGAAGAAATAATTCTTTAAAAGAGAACTACGAGCATCATGAAAAAGAGCCTCCTAGTAGCTCTAAATGTGAACGTGTTCTTGTAGTTCAATGGCCAACTCTTGGATATGTAGAATAATTTCAACTCTGTTCACATAATCAAAACGGATATTCGAATTTTTACCTTTTACCTGCCAATTTGTGCGCAAGTCAAACACCAATGCATAGCAAGTTACTTTGAGGGTACTCCAAAGAACTAGTGCCACTAATTTTCTCACAATGTCGAATACTGAATCATTAGAAAAATTATCCACTAAATTTAGTAGTGTCTTTGATGTTTCAAGAACCACTGAGACTTTTGAATTAACATACTTTCAAAGAGATACCCTCGATGCAAAATAGATCATGATTTTTTCTATTTTATTCTAGATGAGAATATCATATTGGTTTGTTTGGTAGTATTGATATTGTATGCATCAAATTAATTACTGATAAGAATGGGGACCAAGTAGGTTTTGACTGTGGTCCTAGACCCAAAATATGGAAAGTGTATGAGAGGAAACGTGGGAAGGGTAGTTGTGGAAACAATGTTGCATGAGTGCATGGGTGGTTAGAAGAGAGAGAAGGCAACTAAGTTTTTTGTTAGTAGAGTAACTCCATCGAGCGGATGAATTATGAGGAGCCTTGGGTCTAAAGACAACAATCATTTGCAATCATCATCTTGTAACTATTTTATTGCAGATTCATAGTAGACAGTTGCAAATTTATTCTTTTTCGCTATTATCATTTACAATTCCTATCAATTGGTATGACCTACCGGATAAAAACATACACTGTGAGGGAGACTGTTCATGACAAGGATGAGTGATAGAATCGAAGTTTTGGAAACGCAGATTGAGAGTGTGACAATGACGCTTCAAGAGCTTGCCTTACAAATGGGAAAGAAAGTGTGATCCTGACCGAATTAAGCAAGCAGCTGGGAAAGAAAGTGGTGAATCAAGAGGAGGATTCCATAAGAGATTCAAGCTTCATTGAATCTCGTCTTGCGGGGAAGAAGGTGAAACTGTCGGTGTTTGAAGGTGATGATCCAGTGGCATGGATCACTCGGGATGAGATTTATTTCGATGTCCAAAACACCGTAGAGGAGATGCTTGTGAAGTTGTCGCGTTTGAGCATGAAGGGTGCGACGATTCACTAGTTCAACTTTGTTAATGGAGACGGAGGATGGTTTGACCCAGGGGAAGTTGAAGAAGGCGTTGATAGCGCGTTATGGTGGGAGGAGGTCGGTTAACCCTTTGAGGAAATATCTACGCTGAAACAAATAGTGAGTGGAGGAGTTTGTTGAAGCATTTGAGTTTCTCTCGTCGCAAGTTGGGCAACTACCTGAGGAGTAATATCTATGTTATTTCATGAGTGGGTTGAAACTATTAAGAGAAGGGTGAGGAAGCTGAATCCTCAAAATAGGATGCATATGATGAGAATGGCGAAGGACGTTGAAGAGGAGTTAAAGGAGGAAGATGATTACAGGACAAGGAGTTACGGGAAGAAGGGAGTGGGCCGAAATGATAAAAATGGGCTTGGATCGAAATTCAAAACCGGGTTTAACCCATTCTCTAAAGATTATAGATCTACGTCTCTTGGGTCGGGTTGGTCCAATGCAACAAAGAAAATAGGTTCAACAAATACAAATGTAAGTGCGATATCATCGATGAATTCAATTGGTAGGAAAAGCGATAGCGAGCACCATAATGGTGTTTCTGAGAGGTGGAAAGGAGTGAGAAACAAAGAGATGGAGGAAAGGCGTGCTAAGGGTTTGTGCTTTAAATGTGGCGGCAAATATCACCCTACGTTACACAAATGACTAGAGCGTGGCTTGCGCTTGTTGATCTTGGGTGAGGGAGAAACCCTAAATGAAGAAGGAGAAATTATGGCAATGGAGGTTGAAGAATCGGAGGAGGAGGAGGAAGAGGTGGACGCTGAGTGTAAAATGATTGGAATTCTGGGAAAAATGAGAGAGCATAACACGATGAAACTTGAAGGCAACTTGGTGAATGTTGGTGTGGAAGTCTTGATTGATAGTGGAGCTAGTCACAACTTCATTTCACCTGAGTTGACTAATGCCTTGGGTTTAACAGTCACACCCACATCTATCATGAAAATCAAGATTGGCGATGGTCTTAGGGTGTCATCAGCGGGCATTTGCAGAGGTATAAAACTTTCTCTTGGCAACAAATGTTTTAAGGTGGGTGCTTTGGTTTTGGAATTGGGTGGGTTGGATATTGTCCTAGGAGTTTCTTGGCTGAGTACTATGGGAAAATGGTAATGGATTTGAAAAATTTAACGATGAAATTTTGGCATAAAGGTGAGTTGGTGACCTTAGAAAGACAGGGAGAGAGGCAGTTGCCAATAGGCTGTTTGAACTCTTTCTTAGAGGGTAGAGAAAGAGATGTGAGGGGTGAAGGTTGGTGGTCAAAGAAGGAAAAGAAGCTTGATTCCACAGAGGTCACTCAAAGGGTTTTAGAAGAAATGTTGGTGGAGTTTCCTGCCGTATTTAAAGACAAGATAACACTACTTCCTTCCAGGGAGCAAGTGAATATAATGAATCTGATATCTTCTCATGGTGCAGTAAGTGCCAAGCCTTATAAGTACCCACACCATCAGAAAGAGGTAATTAAAAAACAAGTCACAAATTGTTGCAAGTCGGGGTGATTAGACCTAGAATGAGTGCTTTTTCAAGTCCAGTTATTTTGGTTAAGAAGAAGGATCAAACATGGAGAATATGTGTCAATTATAAGGCATTTAACAAAGCCATGTAGATGTTATTAGCTTTCTCTTGCATCATAAATTTCAAATGATTTCAAATTCATGTAAAAAGCGCATTTCTAAATTTCCACATCCAAGAGGAGGTATATGTTGATCAACCTCTAAGCTGTATTAACTCAACTTTTTCAAGTCATGTTTTCAAGCTTAAGAAAGCATTATATGGATTGAAATAAGCTCCTAGAGCTTGGTATGGTTGTCTAAGCAAATTATGGCTTGAAAACAAGTTCCAAAGAGGGCAAGTTGATAAAAATCTCTTTATTAAAAAAACTAAACATGCCATCTTAATAGTTCAGATTTATGTTGATGACATCATATTCAGTACTACTAATGAGTCCTTGAGCAAATAATTTTCTAAAATGATGCAAAATGAGTTATAAATGTCAATAACTGGGGAGCTTCAAATCCACCAGACTTAAGAAGGAACATAAATCAAGCTAAATATTGTAAAGAACTGCTAAAAAGGTTTGACATGGAAAATTCCATAGTAATAGCAACCCCAATATTAACATCATGCAACCTAGATAAGTACAAAAATGGAAAACCAACTGAAGAAAGTAAATACCGAGGTTGATAGGCTATCTTCTCTATCTCACTATATCTTTTCCTGATACCATGTTTGATGTTTGTCTATGTACCCGCTTTTAAGCATCCTTGAAAGAATCACATCTCAGTGTAGTTAAACGCATTCTAAGGTATCTCACCGGTAGATAACAAATGGGTCTATGGTACCCCAAGGGGGTGAATTGTGACTTGGCTAGATACATATATTGGATTTTTCTATGTGCATATTGGATATGAAAAGTATCAACTGTACATGCCACTTACTTGAGAAATTGTTTGTCTTCTAGAATAGCAAAAACAAGCTAGTGTCATGCTATCCACAACGGAAGCAGAATTTTTTGTTACGCGTAACTGTTGCACTCAAATTATTTAATGAAACAACAACTTAGCAATTATGGAATTAATCTTAAAGTTGTCCCGATAAGATGTGACAACACTAGCACCATAAACCTCACTAAAACCCTGATTCTTCACACCCAGGTTAAACATATTGAAGTTAGACACCTCTTTATTAGGGATCATGTTGATAAAGGGAAATACATACTTGAATTTGTGACCTCATCTAATCAACTAGCAGATATTTTTGAAAACCTCTACCTAAACATTTTTATTAGAAATGAACTAGGAATTCTAAATAAATCATGCATATATTAGAATTCTTATGTGTCGATTCTCCTTCTTCCTCCTCCCTTTCTCTATTTTATATTTTTGTGATCTATGTGATTAGTTATTTATTTATTTTTTTGGATTTTTTATTATGATAAAGAGGGAGAAGTATACTCTTTAGAGGATTAAAATATACTCTCTAATAATGAGAGGGGTTTTATCACTCCAATTATATATCTATTTGTTTTCTTTTATCACCTTCCTAAGAGACGCGTTGTTATCATAAAAAAGGAGAAGAATATTGATCTATGTGCTTGTAAACATGAAGGTCATTCATGATGTTTTGATGACGACAACACCAGAGATTGCTAAAATCAGTAGTGATGACTTTTTAAGTCTCTAATGATGGTGACCAAACTTGGAGACATCTCAAACCTCATATAGTAGGAGAGTCAAGATTCTATTGAGGAGCTTGTATGATCTATGTATCTATTAGAGGATCTTAAAAGCCTCAAAGTTATAAAAGGGAGAAAGTATGAAAGCTCTCCTGACCGTGTCCGTCTCTGAGTGGCCAGAGTTTGTGAAAGTAGGGAAATAACTACTAAGATACTAAGGCAACACACACACACACACACACACACACCACATGTAACACTCCATTTCTACCCGGCGAATATTATAAAAATCAGAGTTATAAAAATTCAACAAAAGACATGGGATGCCACAATTTCAACTTATATCAACAACAATTAATTGCAAGTAAAACAGATACATAACACATAATTTCGGATGAACTGCAAACAACCTATTTAGTCTCTAAAAATAAAATAACTTTCATTAATACGCAGTGGAATCACAATTTCGACTTAAAATATCATAGTACCTTATCCAGCTGAAAACAACTTGAAACACAACTAAAGTAATTTAATGAAACAAATTAAAGTTCGAAAGCTAAAATAGAATCAACAATAAAGAAAACATGTGTTCATCCCCCCGAGCTACGTATCAGAGCGACGATACCTAACTCGAACTAATAAAGGTAAGCAACCTTCACTCTGGATTACCTGCACGTTACCAACATAAGGGTAACATTCAAACAGAAGGGGTGATATCAAACCAAATAATATAACATATGATAAATAATATATTAGAAATTAGATCATATAAAATCATTACTTCACAACTTTCAAACAACATCAATCACCAGAATTCAACAACATAACCACTTAAATATGCAACACGGAATGCGACTCGTTACAATGCACATGCATGTGGTACCAATGGAGCAAAACTCCCAACTTAGAATCTGCCAGTTAAGAGAAGCGTCAACAAGGCATTAGTTAATAGAGGCGTCAACAAGGCATAAGACTTCAACTTAATCTTTGCCAATCCAGGCCAACTTACCGAGCATCAGCTCCCAACTTGATATGTTATGTATGCGACAACAATATGAATGCCAGAATAACAACAAAGTTAAACAGCAAAGTAACAACAAAACCAACATTGGCCATAAGCCTACAACTTGATATTTGCCAATACTCAAAGGCAATTCAACAAAATTCAACACCACCTGTAATTTCACATTTTTCAGCAAAGTATGCAACACACCAAATCAACCAAAATATGCTACAAACGTTCCGTAAATGTTCGGACAGTTCAACTATACCGACCAAAGAATTATCGGCTAAAAGTTCTATTATTTTCATTGATAGCTACTATATGATGCTTCTGCTAATTCATCCTATTGATACTGTTATTTTACTGTCATTTACTTCCATAATTTTTCTGCTACTCGTTATCTTCTATTGTTACTAGCATTCAACTACTTGGTGTTATTTCTATGGATTAACCTGTATTTTCATTCACTTACTAGTGTTTATCACCTCTTGTTAATTAATTTCTATCTTATTATTACTATATTTTAATTGAGGAAAGTTATATCATGTATATGGTACAGGAATTAAGTAGTATAATAATGGCACTAGGGGCACTCATCCCCTCATAAGGAGCTAGCGCTCCCCCTTTCTCAAGTATATGGGAGCCAGCACTCCCTTCCCACATGCACATGGGAGCAACCGCTCCCTTCACTCTCTCACCTAGGGGGTGGACGCCTCCTCTTCTAAACAACTAGGTGTCAGTCACCACATTACCTATCTTATTTAATTTCCAGACTTAATTTCTTTTTCTCCATTTCTGGTTCGTTCAGTGCTTCATCGATTCCTAATTTTTCAGCCATTGACAAACTAAAATAACACAATCGATTAACTACAATTTCTTGACACAATTTCCAGTAACCATATTTTAATCAATTGGAATATTTCAACAATATTAAAATTTCATGACAGTCAATACCAATTTCATCAATGTCAGAATATTCACACCAAATCAACACACACCCAACAACAATTTTAAAAACCTAAATCTCACATACTATTCATCAAATACCCTATTATAGAGTTAGAATCCCACTTTTACATTGGATTGAAGGTTGCTCTAACTCTTCGATTAAAAACCTAGTTTTGTGCCTCCTTTTTCTCACTTTTCCTCTTCATAGCAACTTCTACGTTCTCTTTCTCTAAGACTAACTCTCCACAATTAACCTAATTTTCTTTTATTCTAATTAACCATATAATTTTCTATTTCTCTTATTGGGTCTAACATTCACACTCCCACTTTGCTACTCACAAATATAAAATAAGCCCAATACAATCAATCTCATACAATACTGATATTTATATTAATATTATTTCTAATATTAATAATACTAAATATTACTATTAGTAATTGACCGACTAATCAACTAAATAATCAATTTAGCAACACAACACAACATATAACAACTTATCAACAAATAAATCCGAAAATAATTTTATTAAATAATTAATTAAATTACGGGTGTTACACACCACATACCCACTTAAAACTCCTTTTCTAAATTCCAAATCTCTTTAAAATGTTTTTAAGGCCGAGTCAAGTGATTAAAAAAAATGTCAACTTCTTTTTAAAAGTATTTTTGAACTACTCAATTGATTGGGTCCTTAAGCCAATCGATTGGAAATACTTTTTTGAACTACCTAATCGATTGAGACCTTAAGTTAATGACTGACAATAATTCTCCATCCAAACTTTCCAAAATAAGCCAAATAATCTATTTTCTTACTCATACAATCTATTGGATTTAGGAGTCATTCGATTAGCCCATTAAAAAGCCCATGGATATTTTACTTTTTTGGTTTTCCCTTTTCCTATATAAAGGATAATCTCCTCTTTCGCATTTCACACCATTTTCTGAAACTCTATATTTTCTTTGAATTTTATCTTTCTCTTTTACTATTAGAAAATATTTTTCTCACTTAAATTGCGTTAGTGCCTTTGAGTGAAAATTTACTTGTGAAAATTGTATTGGTGTTGTATTGTTGTTATAACTCTCAAGGGTGTGATACTCTCAAGGAATCAAGTTCGGTTCTTAAGATAAATTAGTTATAAAATTTTTGTTTTAGTTTTAGAACTTTACCAAAAAAGTGTTTTGTTTAGTTATTGAGATAAGCCTGCAAAATCTCTAATTGATTCGTTAGTCTATAGCTTGGATAAGAGCTTCATTTTGGTTGAGGATAAATCTTTGTAAAATCTCAAGAACAACTTGTATCAAGGTTTGTAAGTATAATCACTAAAAGCTCAAGTTTATTGTCGAAATCTCAAGAAAATCTCTTGAAAATAGGAGTAGGCAACATTCGGCCGAGCCTAAATAAATTCCTGATGTCATCTCTCTACACCCTTATCTTTTACTTTATGTGATTTACTTTATTATTTTTATATTTCCACTTGCTAAATTTTCTCTTATTCCAAAGATACTAACACACTTTAGTTTATAAATAACAAAACCTTAAAATTAATTACAAATTTTGATTACAACAATTCACTCCCCTCTCGTGTTTGAAGACACTTATCTAATATCGGATAGTCACTTACTTGAATGTCAAACTGTTAGTAGGTACACCGCCCTTCTATTTAGCCAAAACAACCAGACACGATAGATCTTCAGGCCCGAGATTGCCAATACTGACCATATCCATCTTCAAGACAAATCTTCCTCACCGGAAAGAACCATATCAAACTCCATGAAATAAATTCGCATCTTAACCATCCTATTTCACACACACTTCATATTCATCATGAACATTGGTTGGCACTCTAATAATAGTTGAAACAACCATTTATATTTATGTGAGTGAAAAATTATTTGGAAGATTAACCTGACTCTATCCTATATATTGCTTGAAAAAGTTGCACATACTTCCCCCGTTCCACAATGAGTGACCTATTTGAAATAAATTGATGTCTCAAAATGAATGATCAATTTCAACTTCCAATACATTTTTTCCAATTTTACCTTCTAATTAATAGAAATTTCATCATTTCCAATACATAATAAGGGTATTATAGTAAATACTACATTATCTCTCTTACTTTTATACACTTTTTTAATCTGTGTGAAATGATGTGATGAATCACTCATTATGGAACGGGGAAGTAAGAATTAGGATTTTAACCTTAAAACAAACAATGATCACATTTTTTTCTGGTCATTCAACAATTCTACATACAAACAATTTGTCTGTAATACGTAAAGGAACTTGGATAAATTTAGAAACCTAGTTTACATATAATTCAAAGCCTTTCATTAGTATTAAGGAAAATTCTTTGGCCACCTCCCAACTCTCTAGCCCACCTCTGGTGAAAAACCCAAACTACCCCTGACTTCGGAAGTTCATCTCCGAAATGCAAGAAAAAGGTGTTTTCGGAGATGCATCTCCGAAAGCGCCTTTTTTTTTGAAAAAATTGTCTTATTTCGGAAGTTCATTTCCGAAAACAACATTTTGGAAATGAACTTCCGAATTTCTGCGCGTTTTGCAGATTTATCAAAACCCTCCCCCTCCCCCATTCATTTACCCTAATTCAAATCAAACACAACCAAAGGAGAAATTTTGTGCAAACACACTTCCAAGGCTGCATCAAAGCTCCAATCACATTGCTATACAACATTCAAAAGCCCTCAAATCACTCAATTTGTAAGTTTTGAATTTGTTAGATCCATTATTCAAATGCATGTTATTTAGGTTTTCAATTGCATAAATGATATACGGGTAGGTTGTTAGTAGTATTTAGGTTGTTTAGAAGCATTTTGAGTTGTTTTGAAGATTGGTTTACGGGTCTGCCATGGAAGTTGCAGAAAACTTCATCGCAGGGGTGTTTCGGAAGTTCATTTCTGAAAACACCTCCATCCTAGTTTTCGGAAATGAACTTCCGAATTGTATCAGAAGTTCAAATTTTTAAGTTTTTTCATTTGTCTCGCATATTAATCGATTTCGATTGTTTACAGGAACATGTCAGGCAACCAACCAGCACGCATCAGACAGGGTAGGGAGACCTAGACTGCGTCGGCTAGACGCGAGCGGACGACGGCGCAGCTGGCGTCGACCCAGGGATGAGGGCAGGGTCGGGGACGCCGTGTGCGAGTTCCCGTGGGCGAGGGAGAGGGTACATCTGCTTCAGGATCTAGGAGTCGGCTGACTCGGGCATCTTCTTCCCGCCAGCGAGAGGAGGATGAGGAGGATGAGGTGGCGGCAGTGCCCTACCACGAGCCGGAGGGGGTACCGGATGTTGACCCTCCAGCCGGGGAGGATGATGAGCAGGAGGACGGCTATCCGGGAGGGCCCTTTGACACCTCTGTGCTGATTAGCTACCACGATCACGTCGCTCGGCGTATTTGGGAGGGAGAAGTATTTTTTATAATTTAACCATTTAATTGTCACCATTTTTTATAATTTAACCGTTTAATTGTCACCATTTTTTATAATTTAACCGTTTCTTTGTCGCTTATTTAATATATGTTGCTTATTTGTTTTTTTTGTAACAGGAGCGAGAGCCGTTGAAAATGGTGAACCACGCCCGAAAGATTTTTAGTCTGTTTAAACCAACAACTGAGTGGTTTAACGACCATGTGCGAGGTTCAGGGCTTAGCGGGCTCTGCATGACGGGGTACACCACCATCAGCACCGGCATGCAGGGGGCATTTGTGGAGCGCTGGCACAAGGAGACGTCCTCTTTCCACTTGCCGGTTGGGGAGATGACGATCACCTTGCATGACGTGCAGTGTCTTCTCCACCTGCCGATTAGGGGGCCGCTGTTGACCCACTCCAAGATCCAAAGGGTCGAGGCCATTGAGTGGATGACGCTCTATTTGGGCATGGAGCACGAGGTTGCTCACTTTGAGTGCGTCACGACATCTGGGCCCCATGTCCGGTTCACCACACTGAGCACTTATTTTGAGCACCACCTGGACGCGGCAGCCGAGGCTGAGGGTGAGGGTGACGAGTTATTCACACATTATCACATGCATGTGGTAGGCGCTGCATGCTTTGTGGACAAGAGTGCCAGGTACGTCGACGTGACCTACCTCCGCTACTTCATGGACCTGGATACCGTTCACCAGTGGAACTGGGGGGAAGCTACTCTGGCATACCTCTACCAGAAGCTGAATGAGGCCTCCAACTGGAGGACGAGGCAGTTGGTCGGATCCTGCACACTACTTACGGTACGTTTTATTTTAACACATTATCGTATTTATTTATTTATGTTTCGTATTTATTTTTAATACATTATCGTGTTTGTGTTTCAGAGCTAGATCATCTCCTACTTCTCCCGCATCCACGGCTTCCGCTACGATGCTGCATATGTGGACGCCATGCCCAGGGCCGCCAGATACGCTCTCCAGAGGGGGAACGATGCGGTGGGACCATACCGTTTGTACTTGGACCGCACGATGCACGACGACGTCACCTGGAGGCCGTTCGTCGACTACGCTCAGATTGTCCCCTTTGACGGCATTGCTTTATATTCTGGCTGGTTGGCATGCGGGACTACCATCATGGTTCGGTATCTCCCTGAGCGGTGCATGCGTCAGTTCGGATTCGTGCAGCGGATACCCAGGTCACCCTTTGAGGCTGCTCCCGACACAGTGACCTGAGGCTGCTCCCGACACAGTGACCTGGCAGCATCATGTGGTACCGCAGGAGTACCGTCTCACTCGGGTCACACAGGACTGGCACAGTGAGGAGGGGTACGTCACATGGTTCTACCGGGTGTCCCATCCTCTGCTGAGACCCGACGTTCCCGGCGCTCCTAGGCCAGCACACGAGGAGATCCTGGAGAACCAGCAGGCCGAGGATGACCACGCCATTGATCTCATGCCGATCTGCCAGCGGATAGAGATGCTTGGGCGGGACGCGTTGGATCGAGGTGTCTTTCATCAGGGCGGTCCAGATGCAGTCGCCGTGATGGAGATGATTGTCACTGATGCGGGCCGTGCGGCAGGGTACAGGCGGCAGAGGAGGGCCCAGGGTGAGAGGGTTAGGCACACCCAGTAGTGGTCGGGTTTATTTATTTTTTGGTTTCGGATTGTATCTTTCGCACAATATTATTATTATTTTCGGTTTGTATATATTATTTGGATCAGATTTATCATATTAGTATTTTCAGTTTATCTGTTGCTTATTTTATTTGGCGTTTGCGTTTAATTAAAATGCGAGACTGTTAAGAAAAAACATTAAAAAAAAAAACACAGTTTCTGCATAATTCGGAAGTTCATTTCCGAAGACACCCCCCATGAGGTGTTTTCGGAAGTTCATCTCCGAAGACACCCCCCATGAGGTGTTTTCGGAGATGCACTTCCGAATTGTGGAAATTTTTTAAAAAAAAAAGCGCTTCGGAAGTTCATTTCCGAAGCAGGAGTATTTTGGGATTTTCGCTAGGGGTGACCCCCATAGGGAGGTGGCTAAAGAAATTTTCAGTATTAATGGATCAAAGAGTCAAAACATCATTTTTACTGCGTGTTATATGGGAGGTGTTCATACATGATAGAAGTGCTACTTTGACATTTAGATTTGGTGGTTGAAATAGTCTGCCAATAGCATTCAAGTCATAAATCAATCTAAATAAATTCCATGTAACCCCCAAAAGGAAGTTGAAAAGAGGACTTCTCTACATGTCATTTTATAAACCTTTGAATTTTCAAAGCAATAAACTACCATGAAACCGAGGAAAAAGTATAGTAAGGGACAAGAAACTTGAAAACAACATCAATCCCTTTTCAACACTAAATCTAACAAGAGATAAACATTCAAAAGACACTGTATAACAGATAATGCAAAAACGTCAATACCTTCGTAGCATATAGGATCAGTGTAGCGTTAACACACACATAGACAGGAGTGCAAACAAATGGACACCTAAATGAGCGGTCTAGAATGTGTCATTCACGTGTTGGCGTAAAACAAGCTGTGCTCGTGCTTCGTGGTATATATTTGCCACTGAAAAGAAAAACATGTCAACAAGATTTTTGTATATGACCAACGCTTGTCCAAGAAAAATGGAAACCAATACTAAGATGGTTTTCATATGTAAGTGAGAGCTGTTGTATAGAAGATGTATGAAAGACGGCAAAATAACTGATATGTTTAAAAAGTGCCAATCTTATAGTCCAACAATTATACAAGTGAAACAAAAGACAGGATTCAATTCTTTTGTAAGAGAATCAAATTGTTAAATATTTAATATAAAAATTCTGAGTATAGCATATAAATCTACCTCATCTGTATAAACATACCAAACATATGAAGTTTCTTCATCTCTATCTGTATAGCATATAGAATGAACAGTCCATCCCTATCTATATACACTCTTGTCTATTGAGAGAAACATTTCATTACATCTGACCTATTAAAATTGTATACTATACATTGTCAACCAAAACGAAAACAGTTCACTTACAGGCCACTACGAACATGTAGCGAAACCATCTTGTGGAAGCAATTGTCTTTCTTGATCCAATGTGTTCTTAACTGCTTGATAAAACTCTATCCATGAGCAAGAGTTGGAATCCAAAGGACCCCATAAAAATGTTGGATTTGGACTTGCAGGGCAAGCAGTAACCAAATCCAAAACCGAAACCGGCTTCATCATCTTCTGTGGGAAATTGAATGCCAAATTATCAACTTTGTGTTCATATATTTTCCCATTTCTATCCAATTTATACCGCGAAGTACCCTGAAATTCACCTTTAGCTTCCCATGGAACCCTAGGCACACCCCTCAAGTTCCACCTGATCAATATCACATTCTCTGAAGGCTGCCATATTCTGTATACATCCAAACCAATCTCACGAAACAAAATTCTACCATGAAACCTTAATGCCCAGAAGATCAATTTGTACTTCTCAATACCAGTAAATGTGTTCAAAGGGTCCAGAAATGTTACATCATCCCTGGAAATTTACCAAACAACATTAAAAATACAATTTTTACTTTTGCAGAGTAAAAACCCTATTTTTTTCCCGCAAAGAAAAAGGTTAATTCCAATGAAAAACCATAAATTCACATCCAAAGGAAGATACTTTAAACAGATGAGAAAATGACCAATCCATTTTTTTTTCACTTAGAAACAGCGAAATTTCAATTTAAAAAACATATATTGACATACAAAAGATGAAACTTTTACGTACTAGATGAGAAAATTACCTATAAATGTCATAGTTAAGGTCTTTAACAAAGATCAAGGGCATATCCTCACGAAGGGTCCTCACGGCAAGACCGAGATTGAGATAAAAATCATCCTTCTGATGCTGATTCTGTTTATCTTGAGTAGCTAATGGTGTATTAACCTGAGCAACCTGAGAAGTGAAACTTTGAAGTGAAGGAGAAGAAGTGAACAATAAAGGGAATTGAGAAATGGGTTTTGAAGATGAAAGGGTTTGGTGAAAGGGTTTGTCTCTGATTCTTGATTTAGATGGTGGTAAGAGAGAAAGAGTGAGATTACATAGAAGAAAAGCCATTGATTTTGAATGCTGAATGCAATGGTTTTTCAAAGATATTGGAGAGAGAAAGAGAGAATGCGTTGTAGCAAAATTTGAGGCTGTTGTTTTATCATTTTGAGTGGTATTGAATAGAGCCATGAAATCCTATGAATTAAAATATGTATTGGCTTCTTTGTAATTTTTCTCCTTCACACGTGGGCACATAGGTGACATGTTTTATTTTTTTTTTCTCAAACATTTCTTTATTATTTTTAATATAACCTTTAATTTATACTCTCTCCATTCAAAATTGTGAGATGATTGCGGCATTTCAAATAAATTAAGAAATAAAATTATACGCATTTTTCAATGCATTTCATGAATCTCTTAGTCATAGCGTAAATTTTAAATTTTGTCCCTTATTTTTATAGATGCACATCCGAAAGTATTCTTATTTTACAAATAAATGTACTTACGAAATATTTTGTTATCTTATGGATTTTTCTAATTAATTAAAAAATTAATTTGAGATTTTACCAATTAATTTGAGATTTTTCCAATTAATTCAGAAAATCTCAAGTTTCACTATGTTTTAGCACTTTCGTTAGTTAATTAATTTGGGATTTTTCCAATTAATTTGAGATTTTCTTATTAATTGGAAAATCTCAAGTTTCATTATGTTTTAATGTTTCGTTGCATACAGTAAATTAATTTAGAATTTTTCCAAGTAATTGAGAAATTAATTTAAAATTTTCCCAACTAATTGAGAAATTAATTTAAAATTTTCCCAATTTATTGCGAAAATCTCATGTTTTAACGATTCCCTAGATGCATATACGAAACAAAATAACGTTAAAACAAAAAAAAGTGTTTTCAAAGATTTATCTACGGAAGCACGAGAGCATTTTTGCCAATTCGGTTGTGCATGAGAGACCCATGAAGTCTAGTGAAAAATATGAAGAAAAAAAATGAAATGATGTATGAATTTATAAAAAAGCTCTTCAAAAATTATATTGAAAAGCAAAATTAAAAGAATAGAAAAAAAATAATATAGGATATATCAGACAAAAAATCATTAATAATAATATAGTGACTTTTAATTTAGAATAAATATTTTTGACAAAGTGACTTATAATTTAGAATAATTGATTAGGATTTTAAGATAGTCTTGTGTATTGAATAAACTTTAGTAATATATAACTCTTATCTACCATATCTATTTATAAGATAACTTTGTACTACAGTACTACTACCGAACTACCGATCATAAATTCTAGATGTTAAGTCTATATTTTGTTCTTTATAAATTGGAATTGGTGTTCAAAGTCCATTACTCTTGTCAGGTTAAAGATCTCTACAAATGGATCATATTTACAACATTAACATGTATTATAAAATCAAAACTTATAAATTATTGGAGCTTGTTCAAAGTCCAATATTATTGTAATCCCAGAGGCTGAAGTGTGCGTTTTAAAGCTTGCTTCCCAAGGGCGTGAGTTCAAATATCTCCTTTTGCAACTTTTAAGTTTTGTTTTCACTAGTAAGAAACCCGTGCTATCGCACGGGTCCCGTCTGGATTTACATCACATGCTTACCAAACCATCATTTGTAAAGTTTAAATTTATTCTTCAATTGATTAACATTGACATTATTATAAATATATGCTAATAATATGCACCAACTCTTAAGCATTGATTCGTATTTACAATAATATTTAAAACAACAGCAACAGAAATATTTAAAAGATGGATATTAAAATGAACAGTCTACAACTGATATCTCATATATACGTTTACATCTACCCGTGAATTTAGATGAGTTAACAAAACTCAGTTGAATTCAAATGAATTAATAGTAAAATTAAAAATTTGAATATAATCATTTATCCAATTCAAATAACACTATTTTATAGATATTAGATAATTTTTCCAAACCTAAAATTTTTAACAGTTTCCCGTCAAATACCAGTTATAAATCCTTCAAATTTGATATTGTAATAAAAAAGATATTCAAATAATTGTTTTATTAAACTAATTTAGATATTAAAAAAAAAGTTTATGGCTTATATTGAAAATTTAAATACCTATTATTACTCATTATACCCACCTATCACACAAATAAAATCTAATAATTACTTATTATTAGCGTTAAAAAAAACAAAAATTACAAAAATTATTAAAAAAAATTAAAAAAACGTAATAATTACTTATTAATTTTATGATAGTATTATACACATTGTTTAGTATACTTAGTTTATTATTTTTAATGTACAATGATAACCATAATATTAAGAAGTCGATAAATAATTTTAAATAGTAATTGTAAGTTCAAAATAAATAATTAAATTTTGAATAAATAGTTTTCAAAATTAATATTTTTACTTTCAAAATGACTATCTTGAAAAAGTAAACTATTATTTTCTTGTTTTTATGTTAAAATTATTAAATAGTTATTCGTTTTAAATTTACAGTGGTTATCACACCAAAAAAACTAAAAAAGATATTGAAATAATTGTTTTATTAACCTAATTTGGATATTAAAATAAATTTTATGACTTGTATTTAAAATTTAAATAATTATTGTTGTTCATTATTACCCACCTATCACATAGATAAAAATATACTAATGATTTATTATTACGGTTAAAAAAATAAAAAATCATAATAAATATTAAAAAAAAATCAAAAATCATAATAAATATTAAAAAAATTCTAAAACTGTAATAATTACCAAATAAAATCCTACTATACTATTATACATATTGTTTAGTAACATTATTATATGTTTTTAATGTGCATTAATTATAAATGATAATCATAATATTAAGAAGTTGAATAAATAGTTTTAAATAGTAAATATAATTTTCAAATAAATAATTAAATTCATTAATTAGGGTCATTTTTTATTTACAGATTTTAAATAAATAGTTTTCAAACCTATAAATAAAAAATGACCATAATTAATGAATTTAATTATTTTCAAAAGTTTTTCTTAATATTGAAAATTTTAATAAATTGTGACTTAAAGGTGGAAGGTTGTGTTGGTTAAAGAGAGATAGGAAATTTGAAGCATTGAAAGAAGGAGGAGATGTGGTTGTGGAATAGATTGAGGTAGAGTCTATACCTCACTCTCTATGTGAATTTTGGTGGCTCTATGAGCAGAGTGTTAATTCAATTTTTTATTGAAAGCTTGAAAGTAACTATTCATTTTTGCATACGTTTATACGAATATGTCCTTGTAATTTTAAAAAATTAAGCATATATTAATAAGGGTTTAGTGGGAATTTCAAGCGGTATGCCATTTAATAGATAGAAAATATATATTTAAACAAATCATAAGTTATATTATTAAAAATATATTCAATTGTATAGTTAAAGATTATCAAAAAATTAATTTAATTTAACTATAAATATTTAATATAATTATGCTCTTAATTAAGTTACAATTTTCTATGTCTAAGAGACTGTTTGACCCAACTTTTTATCTAATTCTTTTCTCCTTATATTAATCCAATTAATAGAGATTGAATATTAATCTACTTAGACTAAATAGTTAAAAGGTCACCCAAATAATAAGAAGTAGCCCGTAAAAATACTATTTTTAAAAATTTATTTATAAAACTTAATTTTGTAATTATTCATATTCTCTTTTATTAAAATAAAATAAAATGATTTTCTTAATAGTGTGAAATCTGTTAAATTTACTCAAATATGATAATGGACAAAATAAATTCAAAATGAAGTAAAAGAACCAACATCATCGATTTCTAAGAAAATGATGTTTCTGCTAACATAAATTTCATGACAGATGAGTATGAAAATTCTAAAATATAAATCTACCAAAGAAAATAAGATATAGCATGTTAATTATGTGGAAATACACACGTTCAAATGCCTCTTCTAAAGATAATAGTAAAATGTTAAAAAAAAAACATAAAAATCAACATATTTAATATATGTTCATAATAACCTTTAACTCCAACATCCCAATTGAGAATCCAAATCAACTTATTTGTCTTTTGGTTTCAACATGTCTCTTTTTCTTCATCAAGATTTACCGGTCAACCTTGTCTTTAGTTTTTCTGTTTCTAGCTTTAGAGCTGCTTCAACCTCCTTCAACTTCTCTACGCCCTAAGCAGATCAAATCTATATTTCTTAACAAATACATCAACAAAAAACAGAACCAACTATTAATTTGCAAATCAATAATAAAAAATATGAAAATAAGGGATAAAGATGAAGTCAAATTGTAAATTAAAAACCGACGTGTATCCTCCAACAAAGCGTTGCTCCGAATAGTTACCTCAAGAATCAAAATTATCAACATGAATTTATAACAAACTTTTACATCACAGTCATGATGAGCATCTCCAATTTATACCTCTAAAATATAATAGTGTCCGTTCTAAGTAATTACAACATCCAACCATCCAATTGTATCTATAAATCTGTTTAAAAATGACATACTATGACAGTGCCTCCAATATATCACTTGTATGGTTCATGCACTGTCAATGCTAAAAACATTATTAATTAGAACTCATGAAAAAACAATGTGAATCAACAATGTGAATCAAATGCAGCTACTATCTCAAAGTCATCAAAGTCAGATAATATACTTGTATTCAAATAATGACTAATATTAATATTAAACAGAGAGTAATTCTATTTCTAATATTTCTAGCTCTGACTCTCTCTCCTGTCTCTCCCTTCCAAGGTGCATCAGCTCCTGAATTAAAGAAGAAAAAAACACAACAAATTAATCAACAACAATAAAATTTAATCATCAATGAAATCATACAAAATAAGCGATTAAGAATGTAACTTATGCAAACAATGTTGATATGAAAATTTTCTTTTCTCATATGTCTTAACTGCAATACAGTAACAAAAATGTCAGAACTAATAGGAAAATAAAACATTAATTTTGTATAAATCGAAATTGATTGATTGAATATCAAATGCCTCCAAGCCATGTGACCTTAATAATAAACTAAAGTGTTGAATCGGTTGCGTTTAATCTGGGGAGCAGAGCAAATCGACTGCGATTAACAGATGAAATGAAAGATGAGAAAATAGATCTATTGATAGATCTGAAAGTGTGAGTCATGCCAATGCTTAAAAACTGCAAGAACAAATATTATTTCACACGAACCGCAAGTTAAGATCGAAACTTGCTACAACAAAAAGATGGAATGATAAAAAAAAACTCACATCTTGAAGAATTGAAAATACATGGTTTAGTATATATAGTGGAATAAAGGTTTAGAAAACTGAAAGGCCAAAGATTTATTGCATTGTTCGGTAGTGGAGATTTTGCTTTTCCAAAAATCCTTAATGGTAGACTATCGATTCCAATAAAAGTGGAGATTTTGCTTTTCCAAAAAACCCTAATGGTAGACCATCGTTTATCGTTTCAAATTAATAATGGAATAAAAAAATATAAAATGCAACAAATTATTGGGTGCTGCCACATCACCCGTAATAAATGTCAAATCAATAATATTGAGTTATTTTGCTAAAAGTCTTTTCTACCCATAGAATAAGAAAAGTTTTAGTAGTTTAATCAGAAGGCTTATAATGTAATTTTCAGGTACTTTTGCTTTTATATATTAATAATAGATTTTAATCCATTTAACACTTGTCTTACCATTTTATGAATTGGGTGAGCCTCACACAGAAGCTGGCTTGTAAAGAGAAGGGCATGAGTTCAAGTCCCTCAAATATCAAAACCAAATCTTTTTACCACTTGTTTTTTTTTTTAGTTTTTTTTATAACTTTAATTAATCATTTGAAATAGTAAAATTAATCATTTTTACTTGAATTTTTGCGCACTACTTATTTATCTTGTCTATTTTTAATATATCTATATTTTAAAATAACAAAAATATTTATTATTTAGTCATTTAAAAATTAAATAAAAAAACAAGTGTTTATTTTTGTTCGGGAAAACCAGAACAGGTGGCCAGTAACGAACAACTGTGATGGTTGAAGGAAAAAAGATGGTTGTACCTGCAAGATACTCTGATGTCAAAATAAGAAAGAGAACAAAGCGAAGAAACTCCACCCTAACTCAATCGCCTTTCCTTGGGCTTTTGAGCTGACGTGCCAATATTTGGAGATAGGGGTGACGATATCGCTGCTCTTCTATTGCTTCCATGTCCAGCGTAAGACGGCGCACGGGCGTTTCGATCGGGTTTCCTTAAAATAAGAGAAGAAACTCTTCAAGCATTTTTCTTATTCTATCAAACAATTCAAAACGCGTTACGATCTTCTTTGGCCTCAATCGAGGGCTTCTCGGGACTCAGTCCTTCGCCGCGTGCCCCTACAAGATAGTCATGGTCAGCCGGTCTTGAATGAATTAGGTGATCCGAGAATGGCGAGGAAGCGAATGTTCAGGTTTCAGTGGTTGAGGGACCACTTTAAGTATAGTACTGATCAGTTCATCACCAGGGTTGGGGAGCTGGACGACGATGATCGAGCGAGTTTTAAGAAATTATCCGACTTTGTGCAGAAATTTTCTCCCGACCAAAAGGTGGAACGGACTGGGAGACCTATGTTTGATACTGACGGGGAGCCAGTTTTAGAACCCCGTTATCATTTGAAGAGGAGACTTTGATTCATTTGAAAATCACAAAACTGCAGTTCATTTGGAAAAGTCAACTATGTGAGTTAACCATTGACTTTTAAGAAAAATGGTCAACTATGAAGTTTTAAGGATTCAAATCATCATCATATGATTATTGAAGACATTTGACCAAAGAAAATTAAGAAAATTCATCAAGAATCAAAAAGTCAACAAAAGTCAAAATTAGGGTTTTAAGTGAATTTGACCTAATTTTGGGAACTCCAAATTTTGCCTACAAACTTACAAATCTCTAAACATGAAAGTTGTAGATCTTGATCAAACAAACAGTTCATCACAATGAACATTTCTTCAAAAAATGATTATTTTGAGAGATATGGAATTTTGAAGATTATGTTCAAAAAACTTAGAAATTTTTTAAGTGTTCTCACTTAGATTTTTTCTTAACTTTATGACCATTTTTCTCCATGATCCCAAAGGAATTTAAGGAAACTTTTAACAAGGGACGTGAAGTATGTAGCAAGGGCTTTCCAAAGAGGCCAATAACATGAAAATCCATGGCTTGAGCTAGGAGATATGATTTTGCAAACAAGGCTCCTTGAACACTTGAAGAATGAAGATGAACATGAAGAACAAGTTTGAATTTTGTTCAAATCTGCAAGAATCTTCAAAGTACAGATCCCCTCTAACTTGTCTAAGAGGCCATAATCAGAAGATTACACACTCTTTTGAGCTAAGATTCATGTGTTCTAAGAATTATCCAAGTTTCATGCCATTTATGTACAAAAGTCACCACTTCCATTTTAGAAAAGCATTTCTTTTACAAAGTCCACTCTTCTTGAGCCTCCCCATGTCTCTTCTGCAGCAAAAGCAAGTTAAAACCAACAAGCAAGATCTCTAAGATCAGATCAAAGCCTCCCAAGCATGCTTAAAGCTTTGTACTTTCCATTGAAACCATAACTTTCTCATTTCTTCACAAACAAGCAAAATGGTACAAGTATCACATGGGAGCTAAAAACTCTGAGATTTTTCCCTCCACAAACCCTAATTCTTGCCCATAAATAGAGGCCATTGCCTCTTGGATCATACACACAAGAATTCTCCAAGTCCTACCTCACTTGAAATTCTAATTTTTCTTATCTTTGCACTTTTCTACCTCACTTTTCATCAATTGTTTTAACCAATCAAAACTCATCATTTTAACTTCATTTTTTGCACACTTGTCATTTAATATGTCTATTTTATGATTATGCAAAAAAAATCCAAAAATATTTTGTTTTTGATTATTTTTCATTTAATTGAAAACAAGTCATTTTATGACTTTTAAAACCATTTCTTTTGGTTTTCTTTTCAAAAATTCTTGATTAAATCACTTTGATTAATCAAGGCACATAAAAAACATGGGCATTCCTTAAGGTGTAAGCCCCAAATCTCTTTGTAAATATTTTTCATTTATTTATTTACATAACTTTAATAAAAAAACAAGTCATTTTATGACTTTTTAAAAACCTTTTTCTAGGGTTTTCTCTTTCAAAAACTCTTGATTAAATCTTTTTGGATTGATCAAGTCATTTTCAAAATAACATAGGCCTCTTGAATATTAAAGAGTGTAAGTCCCAAAAACCCTTTTTGTACATAATTTTTGTATAAAAATAGTTAATCAAAATCTACAACTTTCATGTTGAAAGTTTTTTTCAGTTTGTAGGTGAAATTTTGAGATATTCCCCTCCAAAGTTTGGAAAAAACCCTTGAAAACACTTAGAAAATTTTCTAAGTATGAAAAGTCAAACTTTTGACTTTTTGATTCTTGATTGATTTTCTTTGATCAAATGACTTCAAATATCATATATTGATGATTTAAATCTTCAAAAGTCATGTGAAGGATAGAAAAACACTTAGAAAAGGGGGGGTTTGAATAAGTGTAGTTTTAAAACTCTTAAGATAAAAACAATTTGCACAATGATTTTTATCCTGGTTCGTTGTTAACTAAACTACTCCAGTCCACCCCCTTGGAGTGATTTACCTCACCTAGGATTTAATCCAATAATCAACCTTGATTACAATGGTTTTCCACTTAGATACCCTCTAAGTCTTCTAGAGTATTCTGATCACACCTTGATCGCTCTAGGAACCTTTTACAAATGAATGTAAAATAAATTCTTACAAGAGTATTAGAATGCTTCTTAATAAGCTATATTGACAACTGTGATATTTCTCTTAAGTTCTAAGCTTAAATCTCACTAAGATATTACAATGAAGTGAGTTTGAAGATGAAGTTTGATAGTTTTTTATTTCAGCAGAGTTTCAACAAGATTGAGAAGCTGTTCGTGAATTGGTAAATTAGTAACCTTGCTTCTGATCAGAACTTCACTATTTATAGGCATTTTGAGAAGATGACCGTTGGGAGAATTTAATGCGTTGCGTGATTCGTATAGCATTGCATTTAATGTTTCACTCTTTTGTCAACTACCTCGAGTCTTGCTTTTCCTGCTTTTACTGACTATGCCTTTAATAGCTTCTAACGTTCCTTTTGTCAGTCAGCGTAGCCTGCCATCTTGTACTTGCTTCTGATCTGATGTTTGTAGATACAACGTTTGAAATAAATCAGAGTCAAACAGATTGGTGCATAGCATCTTCTTGTCTTCTGACCTTGAAGTGCTTCTAGCGTGATACCATGAGAACATCAGTGCTTCTGCTTCTGATCTCAAGTTCTTCTGATGCTTCAATAGACCATGTTCTGATTCTGCTTGACCATCTTCTGATGTCTTGCCAAAGCATGTTCTGATGTTGCATACTTGAACCTTCTGAGTTAGTGCTTCTTGCGCTGATTTTGTGCATACTCTTGATATATTTCCTGAAATGGAAATTGCATAGGATTAGAGTACCACATTGTCTTAAGCAAAATTCATATACATTGTTATCATCAAAACTAAGAATATTGATCAGAACAATTCTTGTTCTTACAATCTCCCCCTTTTTGATGATGACAAAAACATATATAATTGATATGAATTTGCAATCAGAATATCAGACGGCTAAAGACAAATACACAGTTATAGCATAAGCATATAAACATAGAACTTCAGAGATAGCCCCTGAGATGAATAATCTTCCCCTGAAATAAATACTGGAAGAAATTTATAAATAAAAGACTTCCCTGAGTATTTTCCATTTCAGTTGAGACGTTCACAAATGCCTAGAACTTCAGAACATTCAGAGCTTCTGCTTCTTGCTTTCGTAGGACAGCTTCAGAGCTTTGAATTTCTTCTTGAATCATTGCATGCTTGATTGTATCAGAACATTCTTGAATGTACCAGAACATCATCAGAGCATCTTTACATCGTGAAATGTTTCAGAACAAACTAGACAACAAAAGTCAGAGCATGAATGAGTCAGAACATTCTTCTAATAAAGAACATGTATTGGAGCAAACAGTTCTTAAAAGAAATATGTATCAGAACATAAAATATGTATCAGAGCATATAGTATGTATCAGAACACATAAAATGCATCAGAACATATAAGGGATAAGAATGTGTTAAAGCATATTCTGTCACAAGAATATCAGAACATTCTTCCTTCTTGCTTCTAATCTTGAAGCTTCACAGCACTAAGCTTGCTTCAATTTCCATGAGCATGTTTCTATATAGAATTGCTTTTCCCCATGTCTTTACTTCTCATGTTGAGCTTTTTTCAGAATATCTTCAATCCTGCAAAAATCTCAAAGACATAGAACTTGCAAACTTTGTTAGAAATGTAGAGACTTACTCCCGGAAACTGATATAATAAATCAAATCAATTATCACATTTTCTCCCCCTTTTTGTCATAACATCAAAAAGCATAACAGATTCAGATGAAAAACAGACAATATGAGAGAAGAGAAGATTTCATTGATTCATCAGAAGATATCAGAAGATACAAAAACATATGCAGAAAACAAATGCAAGAAAAACAAGAAACAACTAAGACACAAATGACTACGACTAGCCTAGCCTAGAGAATATCTTGGCCAGAAGGTCTTGAATCTCAGAAGTGCTTTCAGTTTGCTTCTTCATGAAAGACCGAAACTCATCATGAGTGTCTTCATGCCTATCCAAGCGAGAAGCTAGATCAACTTGATTCTTTTGAAGAACCTCCAAAGTCTTCTCCAGACGAGAGGGTTCACCAGAAGAAGCTTCACTACCAGCATTCAGAGGAATAACATGCACAACAAAAGCATCTAAAGTGAGAACATCTTCTTGATTTTCCTCAACATGAACTTTCTCAGCAGGATGATTCTCATCAGCTTGTTTCTCAGCCTCAACTTCTACCATAGAAGCATCTTCAGAATAGTCTGGGGTAGGAAGATCAGAATCTCCATTCTCAAGAGCCTGAAGAATCTCAGCCAGATTCTTTGGAGGAGTGGGAGCAGCAACTTCTGAAGGGTAGACAACTTCAGGAATGACCATCACTACTACAATTTTAATTTTTAATAGCACTAATATAATAGCGCTTTTAATTAAAGTGCTATAAAAAATCTCAAACTGAAACATATAATAGCGCTTTGGATATAAATGCTATTATTGGTTATTAACAAAGAATAAAAGAAAAATAACGTAGAAATTTAATAGCACTTTTATGTAAAGTGCTAATAAAGGGGTATCCCTATGATAGCGCTTTCTTATAAAGCGCTATTATAAAGTTTTCCATATAAGTAGAAAAAAGGTGCACAGTCGTAAGTTCGCGAGTTCGATCCAGGCTTGCAGTAATTTTCATTTTATTGTTACCAAAAATACTTCTAAATGATATTTTTTCCTATTAAATAATATATATTAAAAAATACGCACTATTTTTTTTCCTGTGACTCAACCATCTAACTTTATCAGCTTCACTTTATCAACTCATAATCTCACCCTCATCCTTGACGATCAATTTCATTCTTGTCCTCAAATCTAGGATTAGGAATTCAAATCAATCATCACTTGTCCTAACCTTCTATCCGAAATCTTTGACCTTCTCTGCCGGGACATAAAGAGATCAATGTTTCTCGACAAATCTACCTCCGCGATATCCGATACATATAAACTCAACTGCTTCCACACCACAACTATGAGTTTCGTTCGCCTTGACACTTTATCGGACCAGTAAGTCTTTCTACTGTCTTAAATCCCAATTGAAATTAGTATTTGAAATTCACAAGTTTTCTCTAATTAGGGTTTTTCAATAAATAGAAATTAAGCGTGAGGTTGACCCATGAGAAACTTTGGAGGATCTAATTCTCACTGTTGGACATGGATTACTCATCATCCTCTTTGTTCGCATTTCTCGACCTTCATTGTTATTTGTATTTCTCCTTATGGTTCTTCTTCTACTAATATCTTTTAATTTATTGATTTTCATTTGAGATCTGCTAGGTTTTCATACAATTCTCTTTTTTTCTAGGTTTATAACACAATCCATCATGCTCATATACCTTTGTGGTAAGTGTTGAAGATAATTGGAATTTATAACACATTTTTAAACTTTAAACCCTATATCTCCCATTTTATTGATTGCTTTGAAGTTTGAGAAATCTAGATTCTGCCATCTAGGTTTTATGTTTCTGTTTTAAAAGTAAATCAGATACCTTCTTTTAGTTTTGTTATGTACAAGCTATTGTTATATGTTTGGTAGTGTCCAATAGTTTCAAAACCAAAGAAAAAGGATCTTATGAGACTTGAGGAGCCGGTAAATTCTGCCCCTTCTATTCTCCTATGTTTATTAACTTTAGTTGTCAGCACATACTAATATATCATTTAACATTTTTTTAATTAAGTTGAAATTTAGTAAATATTTTCCAGTTGTCTAAGTATACCCCATGTAGTTTCTATAGAGGATGCTCAACTTACCCCTGTTTTACATCTTGGAGCTGGAGCATGTGCTGGAATAATTGCTCTGTCTGGAGCTTATCCAATGGATATGGTCCAAGGCATGATAAAAGTACAAGTCCATTTTTCATTTTATCAAATGATTGCTTCTGTTGTTGTGGATTATAATGGTAGTTGTAATATTAATTGAAGAAAGTATATATGGTCCCAGAGTTTGACAGAGAGTTTTTTGCCTTGTATTTGCAGTACCGAGGAATGTTCTATGCTTTTACTACTATACCTATTTTATTAAGAATATTTACATGCTTGGTCTTGTTGAGTTTTTCAATTTTTTTTTAAATTGTTGGGTTAACAAGTGGGTTGATCCTTTTATCAATTTATTTAATTGTTTAAAATTGAACTTTAAATTTTAAAAATGGTCCTAGTAGGTAGGATTTTAGGAAGGGTGCATCCCTAGGTTCTCTGTTTGTACATAATTGATAGTGGTAGGATCTAATGGTATGTACTAGCTACATTTATTCAATTAGTCATGTTGTACCATTGAGCCAAAGTCAGCTAAGAGCAACATTTAGGTATTTATATGGATAATACCTCACATTATTAGAGGCAAGCTATATTTCATGATTCTCTATAGGGCTAAAAATGGAAAGCTAATGCATTCGTATGTTGTTTATATTTAGGATCACAATTCTAAAAACTTTCCAATACAATTCATAACAAATACTGATTATTGTTACCACTACGGTCTCCACTGCCAATTACCCTGTCTGATCCCCCATTAGCCACATCATGCTAATGAAACAAATGTCTCCATAGGTTTCTCAACCTTAGCCAACGCAGAGGGTCTATCACATGTTCATACCATCAGAAAATGCATTCTAGATTTGAAGTGGATGACTTTTTTTGTTGTTGTTTATGACAAATAGGCGACTGATTCTAGCATGAACAAAAAGATGGTGCAGTTATGCTATAACATTGGTTTATCTATTTTGGGAAACTTTACCATAAAAGAAGTTATGCTCTATTGGTGCAGTTCTTGCTGAAACAAAACTTGGATCAGTTATGATTAATTGTTTAGGCCATTTGCAGTGTCTAGGCCATTTGCATCAAAGCCAACAAGAAAAAGACTATGCAAAAGTGGCCCTGCTACTGCACAAAAGAGATGTATGTATGTCCAAAAACTATTTAGATCAAAAAAATGTTTTTGTTTTATGTCCAACAAATTACTTTTATATTCATATATTTCATGGTTCCTCTACAGAAAAAGAGAGAAGCGGATAATCTTCAATCACATATTTTCCTAAACTTGTGTCTTCTATTGCATTTCAATGTTTTTCAATCACAGCTCTTGATGACGTCCTGGGCAACTACTAAGTCTTCCCTGCTCAACGACTCTATCACTCGTGTGTGATTTCCTACAAGGTAAAGGCAGCTTCAAAAGATCCAACAAAGGTTAATAGCAATGTAGGAATACAAGGTTTGTGATTATTTAGTTGATAGTGTCACTGGTTGTCAAACAAGCGAGAATGCCGATGTTTTATGACTAACATCAGAGGATCTCATTTTAGTTATAGGAATGATTAAAACTCATGACTATCCAAATATATGAAATAATGATGATGTTAACATCTTCCATAAAATAATTAAGGGTGTGTGGTATAATAACATGTTCTGTTTTTTTTCTGATTTGTTTTATCTGTAAATTCATGTTGATAAGCTTAGTCGGCAATTGTCATTGAAGGAATGGATGTCTTAAATTACACATGATAACATTTCAAATTTCCATCATTCATTAATATTAACTTTTTTTTTGTATAGTCTTTTATATATAATAACTAATAACTATTGTGCATTATGTGAATTTCAATGTTTAGATTAGTTCTATAGAGTAGTCCTCATCTCTAAATCGGTATAGAATAGAATAATATTTTACAAGTCTTATCCAACTTTGAGATTAAGTATTAATAAAAACAATACCCAAGTCTTCATCTCAATATATATATATATATATATATATATATATATATATATATATATATATATATATATATATATATATATATATATATTAGTGTTTTTCTCTTAAGTGAAACTTATTTTTCTTCTTTTCTGTGTATTGGTTGAACTTTTAAATGTATAGAAATATCAATAGTTATTGATTTTGTGTTTGTCAAATAAATGCCATATATGAAACTTTTCCTATTTTCTGTGTATGGTACTTCAATTTAATAGCGTTATTTTATAATGCAAGCATGAGTTGAAGCAGCTTAACCAATACCTAAAGTTTCATTATGAAAGGCATGTTATATATATATATATATATATATATATATATATATATATATATATATATATATATATATATATATATATATATATATATATATATATATATATATATATATATATATATATATATATATATATATATATATTGCTTAACCAATAATAAAAACGTGTTTTAATAGCGCTTTTTTGAAAGAAGGCTATTAAAGATACTTGGCCTATAATAGCGCTTTAAAGAAAAACGCTATTAAATCCTATTAAAAAAATATCTTGTCATAGCGTTTTTTGGGTTGCGCTATTTTTTACTATTCTTTCAATAGCGCTTAAAAAGTGCTATTAAAGGTTTTATACCAATAATAGCGGGGGCTTTAATAGCGCTTAAAAGCGCTATTAAAAGTAAAAAAAGTGCTATTAAAACACGTTTTTGGCATAGTGCATGTTTGGTGCCTTCTCAGAAGGATTCTCCCTTAGCCAGTTGAACAACCACTGGAAATCTCCAATCAGAACCGAATACTGAGGCTTCCATACAACAATCTCCCAAGAATGTGCTTCTTGTTTAGCTTCAAGAACTTCTGCAAGTTCATCAACAAAGGCTTTTTCTTCAAAGCAATACCTGCCTCCAAGAGGACTATGCCAGAACTCTTCATAGGATCTTAGGAATCCAAGATGACCAGGAGCTTCTACTTTACACATCTTCTGAAGCTTCCAGAACTCATAGTTCATCTTTCTTCTGAACATCCTCCAGAGATGTGCTGCCTTCAAAGTCTCTAAATCTGTCTGCAATCTCATGTTTAATATTTCAAAACTTACACCAACAGAAAATTCCCGGCGGGATTTGAGTCTGGTGATAGCAGAGTCTGGGTTCAGAAAGAAGTAGGGTTGAGGTTCTCTATCAAGAGAGAGATGAGATTCTACTTCTTCTAACACCACAAGCTCAGGTTCAGGACGGGGCTTAGGTGTGTAGTTGCAGTAACAGAATAGTTGTTCTAAAGAACCAGAACTTTTAGATTCTGATTCAGGTGAAATGTTTGAGACAAGGTTATCAATGGGATTATTTTGAGAGGGGGTCATAATGGGTTCAAAGTTAGCATGAGGAGGAGGTTGAGAAGTGGAGATATTTGAGTGAGGAGGAAAAAGGGTTTGAAGGGGTTGGTCAGAACCAGTGTTGGTTATGGGTGAAGAAGGAGGGGTAAGAACATTGGTGGGTTGGGGTGATTCTGCTGGGGCTGTTTCTAGTTGATTTTCTGGTTGAGGGGTAACCGGAACTTCTGTTGGTACAGGTTCTGAATTTAAAACAGAGACAGAGATAGGTTCAGAGATATGTATACCTTTGGATATCTTCTGAGACCCTTCAAAATCATCTTCAAGCCTTTTTCTTTTCTTCTTCTCATAGACAGATTTTACCTTGCCTAGAGCAATTTCTCTCTTTCTGGCAGTTTCCTTCAGTTGCTCTTCCTTATTCAGTTCTTCTTGAAACACCTCTTCTACTTGCTGATTCACAGCTTCTAGAAATTCTTCTTCTTCAACAACAACTTCCTTTTTCTTTTTATTTTTCTTCCTCTTCTTCTTTTCAACTTCCTTCTCATCATCTGCTTTGTTTTCTTTCTTCGACTTCCTTTTCTTCTTCTTCTTCTTTTTCTCAGCAGCTTCTTGTTCTATATTCTCATCTTCAACTAAAACTTCTTGATTTTCTTCAACTACAGCTTCTTCCACAGCAACATTCTCATTACCTTCTGCAGCAGCTTCTTCTTGAATTTCCTTCTCCTTGATGGCAGAAGGACGATCAAACTTGCGTTTTGTCATTCTTTCTTTGTTGACAATAACTTCTGGAGCAACTTCTGAAACATCTTCTGAGACTGCAGGCCTGGAAGTAGAGGCTTTCTTACGACTGACTTTAGCCAGAGCATCTTGGGTACCACCTTCCCTGAGAGTGTTAAGATATTGAACCTTAACTTCTGGCAGCTCATTTGTGAAAAATGTTTCAAACTCAGCAAGAACAAGGCTTCTTCTGCTTCTTGCTCCAGGGAGAGGTTGGGGAATATTTATAATAGCTCGAATAAGATTCATCTTTCTCAAGGTGTTGGCATTCAAGAAACTTCCTGTAGTAGTAACAAGATCCCTGACGATTCCTTGAGCTTCCAAGTCTTCAATAGTCTTGGTATAAACCAGAAGATTGGAAATGATTCTTCCAAAAGAAATAATATTTCTTTTCTTCGTTCTGAACGCATTTCTGGAATCCTTTACAACATGCCACATATGATTGAAAATGATATAAATGATATCAACCTTCTTATGAGTACCAATTCAGTATAAGATGTATTGCTGCTCTTTGTTGACAAAGTTTGGAGAATGAGTTGCTTTTCTGTGATAGAAACACCCTAGAAGAATCTTATTGGTCCAGACTTTGTAAAGGTCCTTCATATCTTTGACATCTTTTGTTTTCTTCACATCTGTGTAAAGTTCAGTTAGAACAGCATCCCAATCCGTTCTTTGATTAGATTCAAAGACACCTTCAGGGTTTCTCAAATCGAACATCATTCTCAGAATGTTCTTAGTGATGACGACAATTCTTCCATGAACAAAAGATATAAGCGCTTTGGGGGCTATGACAGCATGAACCCAAAACTCTTTTACCAGTTCTGGATAGACCGATCCACATAACTCAGAGAATAATGAAGTCCACCCTTGAAAGAGCATGTTATCCTTGAGATGAAACTCATGTTCTTCAAGACTGTCGAAATCAACCATTAATTCATAGATCACTTCTAAATCCTTCCTAGGAATCGAGCAAGTGATTACCGGAACAATCTGTTGTTCTTTTGCTTGTTGACGTTGCTGAGAAGATGAACCAATGAGTTGTGATGAAGAAGCATCCATTTGAGCACAACTGAGATTACTGATTTTCTTTTTGGGTTTGTGTTCAGGGTTAGAGAAAATGGCAAACAAGTTGCAGAAATGCATGCAAGAAGAGAGAGAATGAGAGCGAAAAAGATAAACGTTATGATTTGAAATGAATATATAGAGGCGGATTTGAAAAGGAATGCAATGAAATTATGAGAATGAACAGTTACAGAATCAATTGAAATCAAATGCATTAAATGATGAGTGACGTTAGGTAAGAGAATGTTATATTTGAAATGATTCGCACAGTTACCTAGGGAGGCATCCCATCAGTTGCACGCACGCTTTTACCTATAGAGTGAACACGTGCTCACCATCAGAAGGCGCTTGGTGACCGCTGTTTTACATTGGTTTTGCTTCTGATGAAAGGTAGAACTTCTCATCTTCTGATTTTGATCAAAGATTCTGACTTTGATTCTTTAGAAAAGATCTTGTTCTGATTGGATCATCCTTCTTTCCAAGAATGACATCTTCTGAGTGAGTAGAGGTGAGTCTAGAAGATCTTCTGACTGTTGGCTCTTCAGAAATTCTGAGATTCTCTAAAGATGCAGCAACTTGATCTTCTGATCCTTTGCTTCTGAGATCTTTAGCTTATGAAATTTTGCTTCTTGGTTCTTCAGCTTCTGATATATCAATATCTAAATCTGCAAAATTCTCAAACTGCTTTGGCTTTTCAAGACCAAGCTTATCATCAAATCTGATATTGATTGATTCTTCAACAACCAATGTTTCAGTATTGTATACTCTGTAGCCTTTAGAGCATTCAGAATATCCAAGAAGGAAACATTTCTGTGCCTTAAAATCAAACTTACCAAGATGATCTTTAGTATACAAAATGAAACAAACACATCCAAAAGGATGAAAATATGAAATGTTGGGCTTTCTGTTCTTCCATAATTCATAAGGAGTCTTATTAAGAATAAGTCTTATAGAGATTCTATTATGAATATAACATGCAGTGTTTATTGCTTCTGCCCAGAAATGCTTAGCCATATTGGTTTCATTGATCATGATTCTGGCCATTTCTTGTAGAGTCCTATTCTTTCGCTCTACAACTCCATTTTGCTGTGGAGTTCTAGGGCAAGAGAAATCATGGGCAATACCATTTTCTTTGAAGAACTCCTCAAAGAATCTGTTCTCAAATTCACCACCATGATCACTTCTGACCTTTATTATTTTGCACTCCTTCTCATATTGAATCTGAGTGCAGAATTCAAAGAACACAGAATGAGACTCATCCTTGTGTTTTAAGAACTTTACCCATGTCCAGCGATTATAATCATCTATGATGACTAATCCATATTTCTTCCCTCTGACAGATGTTGTTTTGACTGGGCCAAACAGATCAATGTGCAGAAGTTCTAGCGGCCTAGAGGAAGAAACAACATTCTTAGACTTGAATGCAGGTTTGGAGAACTTGCCCTTCTGACATGCTTCCCAAAGAGCATCTGATTTATATTTCAGATTAGGAAGTCCTCTGACCAGATTTAGTTTGTTAATCTGAGAAATCTTTCTCAAACTAGCATGGCCTAATATTCTGTGCCAGACCCATTACTCTTCACTAACAAACATAAGACAAGTTACCTTATGATTCTTAAGATCATGAAGATCAATCTTGTAAATGTTGTTCTTTCTCTTGCTTGTAAATAGGACTGAGCCATCCTTCTGACTTATAGCCTTGCAAGACTTTTGATTGAAGATTATGTCATAACCATTGTCGCTTAATTGACTTATAGACAACAAGTTATGAGCTAATCCATCTACCAGAAGAACATTAATTATAGAAGGAGAATTACCAGTACTTATGGTTCCTGAGCCAATTATTTTTCCCTTATGATCTCCTCCAAACTTAACTTCTCCAGCAGATTTAAGCACTAGGTCTTAGAACATAGACCTTCTACCCGTCATGTGTCTAGAGCACCCAGAGTCCAGATACCATGACATGCTTTCCTTTGTCTTCTTTGCAGCTGTAATACGGTGAACTGACTTTATCAAAATGTGCAGATAGCAAGAGTTGCCACCGAGTTTTATTTTATCCAAATATCGGAAAGGCTAAAAGTACAGGAAAAACCTTTTAAATAAAAACAGGGTCCGGGGGGTAATTATGCAAAGGGAAGGTGTAAGGCACCCTTTGCATCCATGGTTTTCCATGGGCTCTTAATTGCTTTGCTCTTTGTTTTCAGAAATGTAGAAGAAAAGTATATGGACTTTAGCTCGTAAATGAGCGTGGCCATTTTTGAAGATTTATGAGAAAGAATATGAAAAATATTTTTAGAGCAAGGCAAAGCAATTAAGGGCAATTACCTAGTTAGATGAAAAATGTTCTTTTTAGCCTTTCAGGGGTGAAAGGGTCTATCCATGCCATAAAAGGGCAGGAAGCCTTTCATTTGGAGGTTGAAGGGTCATCGAGAGTTCGTTCGCCATAAGACTGTCCCATGCCATAGGGAGGCAGGTAGTCTAAGGGAAGAACCATAATATCCTTTTCGTAGGCAACCAGAGGATACATCAGCCTTTCGTAGGCAACTTCCGAGGGTCGAGGTCATATAGGTGTATCGAAGGCAGCAACATTTAGGGACTTTATGACCTTTGTATTTACCGAGGCAACATGGCTGAGGTATCCTCGTATTCGAGGGACATGGCTATTCTGCAAAAACACAAGGCAACAGGCAACAGGCAACAAAGAGGTTACCCCAAAAGTGTGCGTGTGTGCAACAATTACGTGATTTGATTCAAATATTTATCTTATAATTAGTTATTCTAGGTTAATTACAAGTTTGCACTCCCTAGAATTACTAACCACAGCAGTCAATAAATAAATATAATTAAAGCAATACGGGGAAGGGAAAGAGAAACCAGTGGGGGAAAAGGGAAAATGAAACCAGCGGGATAATAATACTATAGGTCTAACACAAGTAATAATTAAGATCAGGGTTTAGGGTTACCGACTATTCGAAGCTTTGGCATTTGGCAAACCCTGAAAGGTGGGAAAAATAAGAAGCAATAGTAGGGTGAGTGCATTATCGATTCAGAAGCAAACATAACTAACCCTAACCAAAAATAAAAGGATAAAAGAAATTAAAATAAATAACTAGACACTTAGCTTTAAATTTGACCTGATATGGTTGACAGTCGGAGGTAGCCTCGAGATTACCCTGGAGAATGGCAAAGAGGCAGAAAATAGATGTGAGTGTATGCAGAATTCATATTTAAAGGGTAAACCCTAAAATAAAAGGAAACAAAATAGACTTTAAAATTATAATTAAATTAAATACTTAGCTTCGGATCCTGACCAGACGCATAGTCGGAAAGCATTCGAAAAGTCAACCCTAAAAAGAAAGGCACAGAAAAAAGAAATATTTTTAGTGTAGGGCAAATTCTCGTAAACCCTGATTCGGGCGTAAGTTAACCGTGATTAATAGAATAAATAAATTCAATTTAATTAATTATTTTATCAACCTAATTAATTAAATCGGCGCCAATAGGTTTTCGATTAAATTATCTAACCTAATAATCCATTTAATCAATTAATGAAAATATTAACCTAACTAAATAACTAAATTAAGTTAATTACCTAATTATTCTAATTCAAGTTAAATATTTAATGAAAATAAAAACTTGATTTTAATTAATGAGTAAGAAAAGTTTTTGTTGTTTAGAGAAAAAAGAATTTGTATACAAAAATAAATAAAATAGTAATAATAATAAATATTTAAATGATAAGACTGAATTAAATAAATAAGAAAAACAAAAAGAAATAGGAAACTTAGCGAGATTGATTCTGTGTGGTGCTTCCCTGGGGTGTATGATGCGCTTGCATGATTGAAGGCGTAGGATCTGAAGCTGATGTGATCTTGACGGCTGGAACATGGAAGGAGCGTCATACGCGTGCGAAGCTCTGACACACTGGATCTGCAAGTAATGTTACCCATGGAAAAATAAAGAACAAAACGCAAGAGGCAGGGATCGAACCCCTGCCCTTGCATACGAACCCTTTAGTACGCGCTGCTTCACCACTGGGCCATGTTTAGCTAACTGTTAACAAGATGAACGCATAACATAATATATTATAAAACGATCAATCCCAGATTTCAAAACAACCTTCGCGCCCAGACTGTATCATCTTCTTCATTTGACTTTTTTTCTCAGGGGCTATACCCACGGTTTCTGTGCGTCACCATAAGTCCCTGCAAACTCAAAAACTCATACAAGCAACAAAAATACAAGGTGAAACTGTAGATGAATTTATCTCATCAATACAAATTCGGCCATGTCTATAATCAACGGTAATTCCACCTATACCAAAAGTCCCTATTCTGAAACCCTAAAAATACATCAATGGCGGGTTGCAACATACGACCGCAAACATCAAAGTAATCATTCAGGAACACTCAATGCAACACGTATAACAATATTATAGACTCAAATTGTATTTATGCTTCATGAAATATCGGAATCGAAAGGTGGAAAAGAAGAACAAACCGTGGCTTATTATGGCAGATTGGTAACGTGTCTGGGCTTGATGATGATCGTAAATCACTCAGTGATGTTCCAGGAATGTGCTTGGATCCCCAAAACTTCTTCAATCGATCTTCAATTCCAAGAACAACTTTCAATTTTCTTTGAATTATATGAGCTCGGTTTTGGTCCTCCTTGGCTCAGATTTTTCATCCAAAAAACTCCCCTTATTGTCTGAAGTTGCTGAGTATATATAGTAGGCCAGATTAGGGTAACAAAAACACATCAAATCCCTTTGAATCCAAAATTGAATCTTGATTGAAATTTGTTTGAACTTTGAATTCAAAGTTTCTAAACTTGCCCCAATTTCAATCTTTTTTCTTCAATAATGTCTTGCACGAAATTATATTAATAATAGCACTTAAATGTTGATTTAGTTTGATTAGAACCAAAATAAAATCAATCTTTTCTATTTTCTTTCAAAATATTTGATTAATATTGACTTTTTAATGAATAAAAATTCATATAAAATAAATTAATCATCAATAATTCATGGCATAGAGAATGGATCTTTCTAGATGACTTGTATACCAATATTGGGTCATAAAATATTGGGCCCCTTTGCAAAGAAATTCATTTTGAAGCCTTTTTATTTCACATTTTCCTCCTAAAATCGACCAACTTTGACAAGGAATATCTCCCTCGATTTTTAAGATATGGAGGAGTTCTAGGACTTTTTAGAAACCTTGAAGGGTCGTCTAACCAGTGTATTTGGTCTCGTTTCAAAATGATTTTCCATGCTCCTTGTGTGTTCTTTTGAAAAAATGACTTCTTGTTGACTTTTGAAAAGGACCTATAATGTTTTGGTCCATATCTCTCAAATGGAGAATTTTTAGACTTGGCATGTGAGAGACAAATTTGTAGAGAATTCAATTTCCTTCAAAATGAGCTTTGGATGGAAAATTTCTGACGTTCCATGTAGGAGTTATGGCTGGTCAAAGTTCAGTTGACTTTCTCCTATAAAAACCCTAATTTAGAAACTTTTGGAATTGTTGATTTCTGTTCTTCTCTTGATGAACCATGATCAATTCTTGATCAAATGGTGAATGATACTTCAATATGAGGATGTTGACAAAAAATCAGGAGTTTTGACTTTACTTTGCCCACAGTTGACTTTTAGGTCAACCCAGTCGACTGTTGACTTTCTGAATATTTGAATGATCAATCTTTTGAATTGAGACCTGAACTTTGTCATGGAGGTAGTTTGAAACATCATAAACCATATGAGATGCATTGGAGCCTTTGGTTCATTGATTTTCCTTCAGAACAACAAAACCCTAATTCTCTGAGCCTTGTTTAGGAGAGGGTGTCTTTGAACTTTGTATCTTGATTTGAACTTGGATAGGAGAAGTAGTGTGGGCAAATTTTGGGGTATGACAGCTGCCCCTGTTCAATTTTCTTATATCTGAAGATGTAGAGTGGTTTGTGCGCCAGTCGGAATCTGAAGGTAGAAGAGGATTGAACACTAGAATACCCAGAAATTTGCCCTTGCTGAAGTAGGGACCTTTGTCGAAGATGGGTTTGAAGATGCCATCCAGGTGTATGATGGGGATGGGCTTAAAGATGCCATCCAGCTTGATAGAATTGAGAACCAGAATACGTCGTACATTAGATCATTTCTGGAGAATAGATTGAGTCATGCGTTAGTCTGAATTTAGTTTGCATCAGCAGATGATGTTTGGAAAACCGTGCGTTAGGCTCGAAGGATGAGTCGTGCGTTAGACTGTATCCAATTTGCATCCGTAGATGTCTGGAAAACCGTGTGTTAGGTTGAATCTGAGCTTAGTATGTTGAGAAATGTTTGTTGGAGATTGATCGTGTCAGCACCGTTCGTAGTAACTGAATTAGACTTGGGAAGGGTGATTATTTCTGAACTATCTCTGGAGAATACCCGGAACTAAGTATCAGAATTAAATTTTCGTCTTGATTATCTCTAAACTATCTCTGGAGAATACCCGGAACTAAGTATCAGAATTAAATCTTCGTTTTGATTATTTCTGAACTATCTTTGGAGGAAATCTAAAATTAAGTATCAGAATTAAATCTTCGTCTTGATTATTTCTTGAACTATCTCTGGAGGAAACCCAAAATTAAGTATCAGAATTAAATCTTTGTCTTGATTATTTCTGAGCTATCTTTGGAAGAAATCCAAAATTAAGTATCAGAATTAAATCTTCGTCTTGATTATTTCTTGAACTATCTCTGGAGGAAACCCAAAATTAAGTATCAGAATTAAATCTTTGTCTTGATTATTTCTGAGCTATCTTTGGAAGAAATCCAAAATTAAGTATCAGAATTAAATCTTCGTCTTGATTATATCTGAACCATCTTTGGAAGATATCCAAAATTAGGTGTCAGAACTAAATCTCTGTCTTGAATGAGTGCCAGAATTAAGCAGACTGCAAAAGAAACATTAGTTTTATGCAATGTCGTGATGCATGCATTGTAAATTTTTTGAAATGAATGAGAGTGTTATGCATATGTCATGAGACGTATGTATGTTATGAATTAACTATGATATATGATGTATGAACATGAGTTATGCTATTTTGAAGTATCTTGATTGAGAAAATAAATCTCTAGGTCGTTGCGACTCTGATGCCTGATTTTGTTTTGAAGATACACAGCTGGGGATTTATGATTTCTGCTTGGGGATGATCAGTAACTTGATATACCCTGACTGGGGATTAGAGATATTAACAAACCATGTTTGGAGCAGAGAAGCAGGTCGGGGAACAGACAATGTCAAAGATGTGAACTCTGTTGAGGAGCTATGTCTTTGTCGGGACGAGAGCATTTGAAGATATCTTCTTGAGGATTGCTATGTGGGGATATGATCCTGTGAAGTCAGGAAGGCATGGATGCCCTGAACATTGCCCCCAGTACTATAGTAACTACCATTCCTGGATTCTTTTTGATTGGAAAACACCAAAAATATTGATCAAAGAGTTGAACATGCCTTGTGTACTTTGCCCTCAGCTAGTAGGAACTTGAAGAGATTCACCTTGCGAGGACCTTATGAAGTGTATATTGTAAGTGACATGCCCCTAGTAATCGTACACTTAGGATGATGCCCCTGACTGTTTGGCTTTTTGAGAGATTCTTGGAATCTTGACTTGATTGCCCCAGATTGATTGGGAAAAACGTGTCATGCCCCTTGTATACATAGGAGACATTGCTTCTTGGAGTAATATTGTCTGTCGGGATAACTTTCAGTCATTAGTTGTACCCTGTGCAAATTCTTTCTGTTGCTAACATTTGAAATTATGTTGCACAATTTGTTTAATAATGAATTCATGAGATGCAATGCATACGTTTGTCTTGAGTTTTTGAAGAACATAAAAAACAGGAGATGTAAAAGTGTGATGTTTATAAAAATGTGATGCTTGTAAAAACAGGATATCAACTCAGCATTTATGGCAAATCTTAAGGAGTCAGGATACCTTTTTAGCGACAGTATGCTTTCGAACTAACCAGGCTTCAATTAGGACTTTTAAGGGTTGTAACGTGGCTCGGTTCACGGTTTAAGAAACAAAAGATAAAGGCTCAAAATTTGATTGTACCCACCCCTCTTCGAGATGATCTTCAATCCTATGCTCAGTTAATTCAACTGATGCATTCAGGATCCAAGAGACTTTTGGATTTGCACTTTTGATAATGATGGTGGTTCATAAGCAAAGAGAACTTTCGAGACGGTAGTCACTTCTTCCTTTTGGTAGTCACAACATTGTGTTGTTCAGGAATTTATTGACTTCTCTTTTCATCTTTTTGATATCCCTAACTTTTGCCTGAACTGTCTATTTTGAGCTTACAGTCAGCAGGATGCCTTGATTTTTGCCTAAGTCATCTTTTTGATTTTTGACTTAGCAGGCTTTTCTTTGTATATATGTTTTTTCATTTTTTTCTTTTTGAAAGATACTGATTGCCTTGCTTATTGATTGATGAACCATCACTGGCTTTTGATTGACATCTCCAACACTTTTTTGATGTGTGCGGATGAATGCTTGTAGTTGAAACCTTTGTTGAAAGGTGTACTGAATGATTCTCTTAAAATAGACTGCACGACCAAATTAACTGAGAACTACCCTGCCCCAGGTTATGATCAAGGGTTTTAATTAGTACAAGAAAGAAATTTCTACTTCTTAGGCTCAAAGGGGTTGACGAGGGATTAACATCCTTATATCTCCACTGTTAAGGAATTGAAACAATTCCTGTACATCGTCAGCATAGTCCACTCAAAAGCATACTGTATGAGGTTACGGTATTGTTTTCGTCATCCTCCCTTTAAAGGCTTACGGCTTAGCAGGAGTTGAATATCACAAAACACATGCAAAGTAAAGACATAATTAAAAATGAGTGATAGCGAAATAATTTATTCAAGACAAACATATGCAATGCACTAATGATGATTATTAAAGCAAATAATGTCTATCATAAGTCAAATGTTTAAACAAACAGGAAAGAAATTGCAAATGAAAGTAAATCTAATGATCTAAAAGTCTATCTTTCTAGCCATCCACAACATTAGCAATCTTGTTGTGATTAGGCATGGGAGCAGTGATCACATTAGGAGTTGCAAGAGGGTTGAACTCAATTTCACCAGCGTCGATCATATCTTGGATCTTATTCTTCAACGGCCAACAATTCTCTGTGTCATGTCCAGGACTGTTAGAATGATATGCGCACCTCGCGTTGGGCTTGTAACTAGGAGCAGAGGTGTTAGGATTCTTAGGAGGATCCCTCAGAGTGATCAAATTTGCCTTTTGCAGATGTTGTAAGGCTTGAGCTAGCGACATATTGATCTTTGTGAATTGATGTCTGGGTGTATCTTGTTTGTTTTGACGACCTTTTTGATGCGTCGGTGTGGAGCTCATAACTGCCCCAATAGATTGATCATGGCTTATCCTTTTCTGCCCATACACAGCATTGGAATCTGACCTCCCATTGGAATGCTTCTTTGTAGTACCTTAGGATGTAGCCATTTGAATCTTACCACTTCGAATACCACTCTCGACACGTTCCCCAATCAGTATGAGTTCAGTGAATCCAAATGATGAACTTCCTAGCAAATGACTATAGAAAGGACCAGTCAGCGTACTCATAAATATATCGACCAATTCTCTGTCAGCTAAGGAGGGTTTGACTCTTCCAGCTAGATCTCTCCATTTCTGAGCACACTCCTTGAAACTTTCCTCGGGTCCCATAGACATGCTTTATAGTTGCATGCGAGTTGGTGCGAGGTCAGCATTGTATTGGTATTGCTGGTAGAAGGCAACAACCAAATCTTCCCAGGTATGGATGTTGGTACTTTCCAGTTGATAGTACCATTCGAGTTGAGTTCCAGATAAGCTTTCTTGAAAGAAATCGATCCAGAGCTTCTTATCAGCAGTATGAGGTTGAATCTTCCTTACATAAGATCTCAAGTGCAATTTAGGACAAGAGACTCCATTGTATTTTGCAAAGGCGGGAGTTTTGAATTTTGGAGGAATAACGACCCCAGGAACGAGTCCAAGCTCTTCAAAATCCAGCCTAGGTACCTTCTAAATTTCCACGCTTCTCAGACGCTCTTCTAACAACCTATACTTCTCATCAGAATAATCCTCGTCTTGAGGATACTCTTCTTCTTCTTCTTCCTGACCATCAGAACCTACTGTCATACCCCAAAATTTGCCCTCCATATTCCATTTACAATGATTCAAAGTTCAAGGTTCAGTTCCAAAGATTACTCACTCAAAAGTCCAGATGATCCACAGTCAACTGATTCAAACCTGAAGGTCAACTACAATCAAAGCATGATTCAAACCTATGATCATTGGTCAAACATCAAGCATAGAAGAATAACCATCATTTGATCAAGGATTGATCATGATTCCATTAATAGAAACTCAGAGATGAACAAATACAAAAAGGTTCAAATTAGGGTTTCTTAGGAGAAAGTCAACCCAACTTTGACTGGGTATAACTTTCACATGGAACATCAAAAATTCCCCACTCAAAGCCTATTTTGAAGGAAATTGGATTCCCTACAACTTTGTCTCTCACAAGCCAGGGCTAGAAATGATTCATTTGAGAGATACAATGCAAAAGATTACAGGTCATTTTCAGGCATCCTCCAAAAGCAGTTTTTTTCCAAAGAGGATATGATCAAGATAAAAGCTCCAAATGAAAAATATATTCCAAAGTGGCTTATACAGGACCTCTTAAGGTTTCCAAAAAGTCTTAGAACTCTCTCATAGCTTAAAAATTGAGTGAGATATGCTTGATCAAAGTTGGGTGATTTTGGAGGACCAAATGTGAAAAAAGAAGGTTCAAATTGAGAAATTTTGCAAATGGGCCTATGGTTTTATGATACAAACTTGGTCCACAAGCCATTAGCATGCCCAAAATCATTTTCCACGAAAATTAGCATTATATTTGATTTAATATGATTTTTTTATTTATTTATTTCATTTTAATGATTTAATTAAGATTAAAAATCAAATATTTTGTTAGGAAATATATTTTGTTGATTTCCAATCAATATTTATGACAAAATATAATATATTTTTGTGACTAATTAATTGGGAGGAGATTCATACAAATTTGGCCAAATATAGTAGCTTGGGATTCAAGAATAAAATCCAATTTTTAAAGAAGGGAAGATTGGATTTAAGTGAGTATTTGTGGAGTTTTTCTAACCTAATATGTTCACTATAAGTAAGAGGAGTTGTGCACACGAATAAGGGTTCACAAAAATCTGGAGAAGGGCACATTCAAGAACACAAAAATCTTCATAAAACTCAAAATCGGTTTGGTAGAATTGGGGCATCTCAAGGAGTTTTAAAGATTGCAAAAGCTTCCCCAAGAGTTTCTGAACGTGTGAGGATCATCACGCTGCAACAACAACCCCAGAACTTCCTCCAATTCGCCAAGGTATGTGTCTCGGAACTTTGGATCAATTGGTGTAATTCGTGCGTTTTTATGTGAATTTGTTCATGTATTATGTCTTGTTTCAATGTTGCGATCGTTTCTGGGTCATTAGACTGGAGTTTGGGTGTTTAAGTATCGTTTGGCCATTGGAGGCCGAGGGAGGTTTTAGGGTTTCAAATTGGGGGTTTTTGTTAGAGATAAAATTAGGATAAATCGAGAGCATAATCAGATTCGCATGATCGAAACAAGGAGAATGGGATAGGTGCGCCAAATTTATGTGTGGCTGTGTTCAATTCGCTATTTCCCAGGTTTATTTGCTACGCAAGAAATAGTAGCGATTTCGTAGCGAATTTTATCAGAAAATTGCAGGTCCTATGAGGAAGATGACAGCGTGTCATCATCTCGTTGGTCCATTTAAAAAGTGGCGCGCGTTTTCATTATGCCTTGGGATTCCCATATATTATGCATCAAACGCGTGTGTTAAACAACTGAAACGTTTGGTTGGGTTGGTAAGAGTAAGTTCTGGAAAGGGAGAGAGCGTGGGTTCGAACCCCATCTCCCACATTAATTTTTAACAAAACGTTGGTCCCTTGATCCTATGTGTAACAGCCCGAGCCTTCGGCGTTCCCGGCACTGTCACCTCATGATCTTCTCTACCCCCCTCACTAGTAGAGTTTTTGCCTTTCGTGGGAATCGAACCCTGTACCCTGGGGTTCAAGTACATGTTCATTCCATTCCCACTACCAATTGAGCTAGTAGCTCAAGTGGTAGTGGGAATGGAATGAACATGTACTTGAACCCCAGGGTACAGGGTTCGATTCCCACGAAAGGCAAAAACTCTACTAGTGAGGGGGGTAGAGAAGATCATGAGGTGACAGTGCCGGGAACGCCGAAGGCTCGGGCTGTTACATAAAAAGGCGCCTTTTTAATGTAACACCCCGATATCCGCTGCACGCATCAACCGTGTCGGCCAACCGAGCATGTTACCGGCTTAATCAATAATCCCCCCTAGGTCCGCTTATCGGCTACCCAGGAAATATTATTTTTGCCTCCCGCAGGAATCGAACCATGTACCTAGGGGTTAAGTACATATTCATAGCAATTCCTGCTACCACTTGAGCTAGTAGCTCAATTGGTAGCAGGAATTGCTATGAATATGTACTTAACCCCTAGGTACATGGTTCGATTCCTGCGGGAGGCAAAAACAATATTTCCTGGGCAGCCGATAAGCGGACCTAGGGGGGATTATTGATTAAGCTGGTGACATGCTTGGTAGGCCGGAAGCCCTGCGGGGTAAGCGGAAATCCAGGGTGTTACAATAAAAAGGCGCCTTTTTATTGTAACACCCCGATATCCGCTGCACGCATCAACCGTGTCGGCCAACCGAGCATGTTACCCGGCTTAATCAATAATCCCCCCTAGGTCCGCTTATCGGCTGCCCAGGAAATATTGTTTTTGCCTCCCGCAGGAATCGAACCATGTACCTAGGGGTTAAGTACATATTCATAGCAATTCCTGCTACCACTTGAGCTAGTAGCTCAAGTGGTAGCAGGAATTGCTATGAATATGTACTTAACCCCTAGGTACATGGTTCGATTCCTGCGGGAGGCAAAAACAATATTTCCTGGGCAGCCGATAAGCGGACCTAGGGGGGATTATTGATTAAGCCGGTAACATGCTCGGTTGGCCGACACGGTTGATGCGTGCAGCGGATATCGGGGTGTTACACTATGCGCCTGCAGTATGGTTGCTCACTATAGTCCCTCAGATCTGAGCCGTAGAATCACCACTAAGTTCAATCCAACGTACCCAGAATTAGCCCTTATACCATAGTCCTTCCAGCCAGCCACACTGAATCCTAATCCTATTAAACTAAAAAATTTTAATTAATTATTTGTTTTAATTAATCTCTTTTAATATATCATTTATGTATTAATGATTATTTTTATAAATAAATTAGTACATGATAATAATATTAAATGATAATTTGTTGTTCGTGCCGATTAAATCGATTAATCGCTATGGTCAACAATAATTTTAATTAAAATGCTATTTAATTAAAATAAATTAAAATAACATTTATTTGGCTAAAAGGTTTCAACCATTTTTAATGGTTGCGATGATTAGCCTCTTTTCCATACTTCAATTCATTATTCTTTTTAATCGAATCAATCGATTACGAGCGGTAATGATACAAATTAATTATCAAAAATTATAAAAAAATACTATTATTCATTATTAGTAATAATCAAATCAATTGATTAAAATTGGTAACGATACAACTTCAAATCTGTTAACTATGGCGATTGAATCTATTGATCGTCGCGGTTAATAGTGCTAAATCAAACCAGGGTTGTACGCCCGAATTCTAAAACACTCAAAACACTTCAAATCAAAATACGGATTTTCATCCTTATTCAAATCTACGATAGGCCATTCAAAAAGCCTCTAAAACCATCTCAAATCAAATTTCAACTTTAAGGGCGTACAACCCTGCCCGAACTACGTAGACTCTGATCCTCCATAAGGAGGTACGTAGGCACTTGGCAACAAGGCGAGTCCCCCTCTTCCAAACTCTAATCATGTTCAAATAATTAGCCTTTAACTCTATTTACTGTCTGTCATCTTTCTTTATGTTTTGCCATAACCCTTATCTTTGCAATGTTAACCTTTAGGAAAGGGTTGAGGGTGCCTAACACCTTCCCTCGACCTGAATATAGTATCTTACCCTGATCTCTTAACTGCGCGAGGTTTCCTATCCGCCTTGGTAGAATAGGTGGCGACTCTCTAAAGCTAAATTTTTAGGCAGGTTGCTACAGCTGGCGACTCTGCTGGGGAAAACTATAATGGTGAATACTATGCTCCTATAGGTTTTGGCAGGGTTTAGGTTTGGCAAGTTTTTTTAGGGTTTGGCAAACTTGCCATTTTTAGGGTTTGGGGGAGGTTCATCTTTTAATAAATATTAAATTATTTTTTAAATCATTTGTTTATTTTTATTTGTTTTTGTTTTCCTGGAATGTTCATTTGCCTGCCTTAAAATGTTTGATTATATATCATATGCATTGCTGGTATTTTCTATGTTGTGTTAAACCCTAAGTGTGGGAGTTAACTTTGAGATCAATAGGGGAGTATGAATCGCCTACGAGTCTCATTGATAACTCCACTCGGAGTGGGTTGAGTATTCGGAAATGTCCAAAACGAGGCTTGACTTTGTTGAGGGCAGGACTGGATACTTGGCTGATCTCTCCGAGAACCTACCCCAAAAATTCGAACCTCATGGATAAAATGAGTTGTTCTAAAATCCGAAGAGACAAAAAGTCTCGGAGGTTACGAACGACCCCATGAGACCTTCTAGAACCCCCCTATAAAAAGGTTGGCTCCCAAGAGCCGCTACGTCGAACCTATGAACTTATGTGATTATGTGCAATATGTATATATATGTGTTGATCATTATTTTTTTATTTATTATTCCTTTTTCCATTCATCATACATCATGGGCATTCTTGCATCATATTTTATTCAAAAAGAAAGAAAAAAGGATATCATGCATATCATGCATGGCATACACATCATTTTCATGGCATTAAGAGAAGATTTCTCTTCTATCTCACGAACAAGGGACCATTGGGAAGAATAACCTAACATCCCGACCGTCTTATCAAATAAGGTTTCAGCAAAAGAGATCAATGGATCAGCTGGAACAGAATCAAGCCGCTCTTCGTGAGGAGGTGGATCAACTAAAGGTTAGTATGGAAGAAGTTAAAGGAGGTATGACTCAGATGCTAGGATTCATGAAGGCCCTCCTGGATAAACAAGAAAAAGCAAAAGAGGTTCAGTCTGGGGATACCCTGGTTCAGGATGAGATCCCTAACGACGAAAACCCGCTGCTAGGATTTGTTTCAGGCTTTGGCCCAGCTAAGGACAAACCTCAGGCCCGATCTGTCAGGAGAGCTATCCAGTTCCAAGAGAAAGGAGAGACCTCCCAAGAAGGATTTGTCCCCACTCCACAAGCGAAAGGGACAATCCGCACAGTTCGCATTCCTGCTAGCAATGTCCCTAATGATGATGATTACCTGGATCTACAATACGGAGTACCAGTGGTGGACAACATAGAACAAGCACCTCAAACACAACAGTCTATTCCTAACTCTGGGGAAGACTCCAAGGACAGTGAGCAAATCAAGGCGCTAGAAGAGAGACTAAAAGTGGTAGAAGGATACGATGTCTTCGACGTGGATACCTTCGAAATGAGCTTGCTATACCTACATGGCTTCCCTGGTTGTTCTTGATACTGAAATCATCTTCTTCCTCTTCCTCTTCCTCTTCCTCGTCTTTAGGAATCCCAGTTTCTTCGGCCTTCTTGGGACGACCCTTGAATCTTCTTCCCAGGTTGATCACTCCTTTGGGTTTCTTGGTCTCTTTCTCCTTCTTAGTCAGGAGAGCTTTCAACTCGTCTTGCCCTTTGGACAAGTTCAGGATCAGAGCTTGAAATTCAGCATTTTGAATTTGGAGATTCTTCACAGATTGTTCGAGATCCATGATGCTGAAATAAACAACGAGGAAGGATGAGAGACCTATCGTAAGAAACCTGTTATGCGATGTTTATGAATGCAAATGCAATGTTTTTCAAGGATCTTTAGGAATCTATTTAGCAATATTAGAAATTTAATCAGTCACGGCTTCGTCTAAAGGACGTCCTTCCTTGAGAAATCAAGCTCACCATATCGAGTGGGTCCTCTCCTCTGATTCGAGATCCTTCTGAATTTGAAAGTATATGGCTAGAGGAAAGTAAATCCTCTTGACCCTTGATAGGTACTGTTTCTTTGAATTGGAAGGTATGTGGCTAGAGGAAAATAAATCCTCTTGCCCCTTGATTAGGACATCAACCTTTAATAGAGGTACCTGAAATTGTGCGCCCTAAATCCCTAAGATCCTTGAAAGGGTTAGTTAAATCATGTTATGCTTACGATGTCATGATGTTATGCGAATGCAGTTCACTAGCGTTATATAGTAAGGGCAAACAAGTCCTTTAACAAAACCTGCAAGGAAACAAAGGTTAGTAGCAAACACAGACAAGTCACGCAGGTCACACAATTCACACAAGTCACATAATTCCCTTAGGCTCGGCTTGCATGGAGTTTAGATCATGTGAGGTACCCTTCCCCAAAGGTATTTCTAAGGATAGAGATGATATCAGCAACGGGTTCTACCGAGTTACCCAGAATTGTCAGCCCTCCTAAAGCACCCTCGAACATGATACATACATACCATGCAATGATACTTTGAGAAAGGACCTATCTGAGTTGTAGTATCGGGTAGCGACTATGCTCTCAACATACATCAAGAGTAGTCCCCCCACTACGTTCCTAAAAGTCAAGATGGGTTAAAGGTAACTAAAGGTCCTTAAAACATTTAAGTGAATCCTAAGCTTTTAAGGTAACCCGTCTTTTATTCGAAAAATCCCCAGCAGAGTCGCCAGTTCTGTAATACTGCGAACTGACTTTATCGAAATGTGCGGATAGCAAGAGTCGCCACTGACTTTTATTTTATCCAAATATCGGAAAGGCTAAAAGTACAGGAAAAACCTTTTAAATAAAAACAGGGTCCGGGGGGTAATTATGCAAAGGGAAGGTGTAAGGCACCCTTTGCATCCATGGTTTTCCATGGGCTCTTAATTGCTTTGCTCTTTGTTTTCAGAAATGTAGAAGAAAAGTATATGGACTTTAGCTCGTAAATGAGCGTGGCCATTTTTGAAGATTTATGAGAAAGAATATGAAAAATATTTTTAGAGCAAGGCAAAGCAATTAAGGGCAATTACCTGGTTAGATGAAAAATGTTCTTTTTAGCCTTTCAGGGGTGAAAGGATCTATCCATGCAATAAAAGGGCAGGAAGCCTTTCATTTGGAGGTTGAAGGGTCATCGAGAGTTCGTTCGCCATAAGACTGTCCCATGCCATAGGGAGGCAGGTAGTCTAAGGGAGAAACCAGAATAGCCTTTTCGTAGGCAGCCAGAGGATACCTCAGCCTTTCGTAGGCAACTTCCGAGGGTCGAGGTCATATAGGTGTATTGAAGGCAGCATCATTTAGGGACTTTATGACCTTTGTATTTACCGAGGCAACATGGCTGAGGTATCCTCGTATTCGAGGGACATGGCTATTCTGCAAAAACACAAGGCAACAAAGGCAACAAGCAACAGGCAGCAAAGAGGTTACCCCAAAAGTTTGTGTGTGTGCAACAATCACGTGATTTGATTCAGATATTTATCTTATAATTATTTATTCTAGGTTAATTACAAGTTTGCACTCCCTAGAATTACTAACCACAGCAGTCAATAAATAAATATAATTAAAGCAATACAGGGAAGGGAAAGAGAAACCAGCGGGGGAAAAGGGAAAATGAAACCAGCGGGATAATAATTCTATAGGTCTAACACAAGTAATAATTAAGATCAGGGTTTAGGGTTACCGACTATTCGAAGCTTTGGCATTTGGCAAACCCTGAAAGGTGGGAAAAATAAGAAGCAATAGTAGGGTGAGTGCATTATCGGTTCAGAAGCAAACATAACTAACCCTAATCAAAAATAAAAGGATAAAAGAAGTTAAAATAAATAACTAGACACTTAGCTTTGAATTTGACCTGATATGGTTGACAGTCGGAGGTAGCCTCTAGATTACCCCGGAGAATGGCAAAGAGGCAGAAAATAGATGTGAGTGTATGTAGAATTCATATTTAAAGGGTAAACCCTAAAATAAAAGGAAACAAAATAGACTTTAAAATAATAATTAAATTAAATACTTAGCTTCGGATCCTGACCAGACGCATAGTCGGAAAGCATTCGAAAAGTCAACCCTAAAAAGAAAGGCACAGAAAAAAGAAATATTTTTAGTGTAGGGCAAATTCTCGTAAACCCTGATTCGGGCGTAAGTTAACCGTGATTAATAGAATAAATAAATTCAATTTAATTAATTATTTTATCAACCTAATTAATTAAATCGGCGCCAATAGGTTTTCGATTAAATTATCTAACCTAATAATCCATTTAATCAATTAATGAAAATATTAACCTAACTAAATAACTAAATTAAGTTAATTACCTAATTATTCTAATTCAAGTTAAATATTTAATGAAAATAAAAACTTGATTTTAATTAATGAGTAAGAAAAGTTTTTGTTGTTTAGAGAAAACAGAATTTGTATACAAAAATAAATAAAATAGTAATAATAATAAACATTTAAATGATAAGACTGAATTAAATAAATAAGAAAAACAAAAAGAAATAGGAAACTTAGCGAGATTGATTCTGTGTGGTGCTTCCCTGGGGTGTATGATGCGCTTGCATGATTGAAGGCGTAGGATCTGAAGCTGATGTGATCTTGACAGCTGGAACATGGAAGGAGCGTCATACGTGTGCGAAGTTCTGACACACTGGATCTGCAAGTAATGTTACCCATGGAAAAATAAAGAACAAAACGCAAGAGGCAGGGATCGAACACCTGCTCTTGCATACGAACGCCTTTAGTACGCGCTGCTTAACCACTGGGCCACGTTTAATTAACTGTTAACAAGATGAACGCATAACATAATATATTATAAAACGATCAATCCCAGATTTCAAAACAGCCTTCGCGCCCAGACTGTATCATCTTCTTCATTCGGCTTTTTTTCTCAGGGGCTATACCCACGGTTTCTGTGCGTCACCATAAGTCCCTGCATACTCAAAAACTCATACAAGCAACAAAAATACAAGGTGAAACCGTAGATGAATTTATCTCATCAATACGAATTCGGCCATGTCTATAATCAAGGCTAATTCCACCTATACCAAAAGTCCCTATTCTGAAACCCTAAAAATTCATCAATGGCGGGTTGCAACATACGACCGCAAACATCAAATTAATCATTCAGGAACACTCAATGCAACACGTATACCAAGATTATACACTCAAATTGTATTTATGCTTCATGAATTATCGGAATTGAAAGGTGGAAAAGAAGAACAAATCGTGGCTTATTATGGCGGACTGGTAACGTGTCTGGGCTTGATGATGATTGTAAATCACTCAATGATGTTCCAGGAATGTGCTTGGATCCCCAAAACTTCTTCAATCGATCTTCAATTCCAAGAACAACTTTCAGTTTTCTTTGAATTATATGAGCTCGGTTTTGGTCCTCCTTGGCTCAGATTTTTCATCCAAAAAACTCCCCTTATTGTCTGAAGTTGCTGAGTATATATAGTAGGCCAGATTAGGGTAACAAAAACACATCAAATCCCTTTGAATCCAAAATTGAATCTTGATTGAAATTTGTTTGAACTTTGAATTCAAACTTTCTAAACTTGCCCCAATTTCAATCTTTTTTCTTCAATAATGCCTTGCACGAAATTATATTAATAATAGCACTTAAATGATGATTTAGTTTGATTAGAACCAAAATAAAATCAATCTTTTCTATTTTCTTTCAAAATATTTGATTAATATTGACTTTTTAATGAATAAAAATTCATATAAAATCAATTAATCATCAATAATTCGTGGCATAGAGAATGGATCTTTCTAGATGACTTGTATAGAAATATTGGGTCATAAAATATTGGGCCCCTTTGCAAAGAAATTCATTTTGAAGCCTTTTTATTTCACATTTTCCTCCTAAAATCGACCAACTTTGACAAGGAATATCTCCCTCGATTTTTAAGATATGGAGGAGTTCTAGGACTTTTTAGAAACCTTGAAGGGTCCTCTAACCAGTGTATTTGGTCTCGTGTCAAAATGATTTTCCATGCTCCTTGTGTGTTCTTTTGAAAAAAATGACTTCTTGTTGACTTTTGAAAAGGACCTATGTTTTGGTCCATATCTCTCAAATGGAGCATTTTTAGACTTGGCATGTGAGAGACAAATTTGTAGAGAATTCAATTTCCTTAAAAATGAGCTTTGGATGGAAAATTTATGATGTTCCATGTAGGAGTTATGGCTGGTCAAAGTTCAGTTGACTTTCTCCTATAAAAACCCTAATTTAGAAACTTTTGGAATTGTTGATTTCTGATCTTCCCTTGATGAACCATGATCAATTCTTGATCAAATGGTGAATGATACTTCAATATGAGGATGTTGACAAAAAATCGGGAGTTTTGACTTTACTTTGCCCATAGTTGACTTTTAGGTCAACCTAGTCGACTGTTGACTTTCTGAATATTTGAATGATCAATCTTTTGAATTGAGACCTGAACTTTGTCATGGAGGTAGTTTGAAACATCATAAACCATATGAGATGCATTGGAGCCTTTGGTTCATTGATTTTCCTTCAGAACAACAAAACCCTAATTCTCTGAGCCTTGTTTAGGAGAGGGTGTCTTTGAACTTTGTATCTTGATTTGAACTTGGATAGGAGAAGTAGTGCGGGCAAATTTTGGGGTATGACAGCAGCCAAGGATATCTGCAACGGTAATAATCTTTTCCTTAGGTACCCATATTTTCTTGGGTCCTTTCTTGTTAGTTCTCCTCAAGTTCTGATTGAACTTGGGTTTAGCATTATAAACAACAGGAGGTACAACATGATATTCCTTATTCTGAGTTACATGATATTTTCTAGGTCGTGTCACATGCTTCCTAGTGTGTGTTATGTGAAATCTTTTGGCATGTGATGTGAGTCTAATATCATGGGAGTGGCCATACTTGAACTGATCATACAATGGCTTATATGTGATTTTCATATCCTCTACAGGTTAAAGTTTGTATGGGGTATCACCCTCATAACTAATGCCAACTCTCTTGTTTCCAGAAACATCATATATCATAGAAGCAAGATGACTTCTGCCAATACTTCTAGATAAGAACTTTCTGAAGCTCAAGTCATATTCTTTCAGAATATGGTTCAGGCTAGGAATGGACTTTTCTGAGTCAGAAGGAGATCCAACATCTTTGGATAATTTTAAAACTTTTTCCTTCAGTTCAGAATTTTCCACTTCCAGCTTCTTAGTTTCATATTCAAATAGATTTTTTAGCCTTTTGTATTTGATACTAAGATGAGCCTTGAGTTCCAGAAGTTCTGTTTGACTGGAAACTAACTCTTCTCTGGATAGTTGAGAAAATACCTCTTCAGAATCTGATTCTGATGTAGATTCTGATCCATCATCAACTGTGGCCATCAGTGCAATGTTTACCCGCTCGCCTTCAGAGTCTGATTCTGATTCTGATGAATCTGAATCATCCCATGTTGCCATAAGACCTTTCTTCTTATGAAACGTCTTCTTGGGCTTCTCCTTCTGAAGCTTTGGACCCTCACTCTTGTAGTGACCTGGCTCATTGCACTCGAAGCAAGTGACCTTCTTCTTGTCATATCTTCTGCTTCCAGAAGATTCTTCTTTTTCAAGCTTCTTAGAACTTTTGAAGTTCTTGAACTTCCTATGCTTGCTCTTCCAGAGTTGGTTTACCCTTCTGGAGATCATGGACAGTTCATATTTTTCTTTTGATTCTGATTCTTCAGAATCTTCTTCTTTAGCCTGAAAAGCGTTAGTGCATTTTTTATAATTAGATTTTAATGCAATAGACTTACCTTTCTTCTAAGGTTCATTAGCATCCATCTCTATTTCATGACTCCTCAGGGCGCTGATCAGCTCTTCCAAAGAGACTTCATTCAGATCCTTTGCTATCTTGAATGCAGTCACCATTGGGCCCCATCTTCTGGGCAAGCTTCTGATGATCTTCTTGACATGATCAGCTTTAGTATATCCCTTGTCAAGAACTCTTAATCCAGCAGTTAGTGTTTGAAATCTTGAGAACATTTTCTCAATGTTTTCATCATCCTCCATCTTGAAGGCTTCATATTTCTGGATCAAGGCAAGAGCTTTAGTCTCCTTGACTTGGGCATTTCCCTCATGAGGAATTTTCAATGATTCATATATGTCATAAGCAATTTCCCTGTTAGATATCTTCTCATACTCAGCGTGAGAGATAGCATTCAGCAAAACAGTCCTACACTTGTGATGATTTTTGAATTCTTTCTTTTGATCATCACTCATTTCTTGTCTTGTTAGCTTTACTCCTCTAGATTTCACTGGATGTTTGTAACCATCCACCAGAAGATCCCATAAGTCACCATCTAAACCAAGAAAGTAACTTTCATGTTTATCTTTCCAATATTCTAAGTTTTCACCATCGAATACTGGTGGTCTAGTGTAACCATTGTTACCATTTCCATTGTGTTGCTCAGCAGAGCCAGATGTAGATGTAGGTGGTGGAGTCTCAGCCATCTTGACTTAGTGTTTTCATCTTCCTGAATCTTTTCTAACACGGTTAAGTGCTTGCACCTTAGAACCGGCGCTCTGATGCCAATTGAAGGATAGAAAAACAATTAGAAAGGGGGGGGGGGGGGTTGAATAAGTGTAGTTTTAAAACTCTTAAGATAAAAACAATTTGCACAATGATTTTTATCCTGGTTCGTTGTTAACTAAACTACTCCAGTCCACCCCCTTGGAGTGATTTACCTTACCTGAGGATTTAATCCACTAATCAACCTTGATTACAATGGTTTTCCACTTAGATACCCTCTAAGTCTTCTAGAGTATTCTGATCACACCTTGATCACTCTAGGAACCTTTTACAATTGAATGTATAAATTCTTACAAGAGTATTACAATGCTTCTTAATAATATATAATCATAACTGTGATATTTCTCTTAAGTTCTAAGCTTAAATCTCACTAAGATATTACAATGAAGTGAGTTTGAAGATGAAGTTTGATAGTTTTTTATTTCAGCAGAGTTTCAACAAGATTGAAAAGCTGTTCGTGAATTGGTTAATTGGTAACCTTGCTTCTGATCAGAACTTCACTATTTATAGGCATTTTGAGAAGATGACTGTTGGGAGCATTTAATGTGTTGCGTGATCCGTATAGCATTGCATTTAATGTTTCACTCTTTTGTCAACTACCTCGAGCCTTGCTTTTCCTGCTTTTACTGACTATGCCTTTAATAGCTTCTAACGTTCCTTTTGTCAGTCAGCGTAGCCTGCCATCTTGTACTTGCTTCTGATCTGATGTTTGTAGATACAACGTTTGAAATAAATCAGAGTCAAACAGCTTGGTGCAGAGCATCTTCTTGTCTTCTGACCTTGAAGTGCTTCTAGCGTGATACCATGAGAACTTCAGTGCTTATGCTTCTAATCTCAAGTTCTTCTGATGCTTCAATAGACCATGTTCTGATTCTGCTTGACCATCTTCTGATGTCTTGCCAGAGCATGTTCTGGTGTTGCATACTTGGACCTTCTGAGTTAGTGCTTCTTGCGCTGATTTTGTGCATACTCTTTATATATTTTTTGAAATGGAAATTGCATAGGATTAGAGTACCACATTGTCTTAAGCAAAATTCATATACATTGTTATCATCAAAAATAAGAATATTGATCAAAACAATTCTTGTTCTAACATCATGGTTGACCAAATTTTCCAAAAAGTCAAATGGTGATCTTGTGCAGTTGACTTTTTCAGGTGAATCGCGTTTCTGGAGATTTCAGGTGAATCAAGCTATCCTCACCAAATGAATGGTATGAATGGATCATATTGAGGTATTAGAGGACCTTGAGCCATGATTTGAGTTGTGGCACCATGTCCTGATTAAAAAGTCAGTTGTTCAAGTGAATTAGGTTAAAAACCCTATTTGTGGGCTAGATGAAGTTGATGAATGTGGCTCTTGAATTGAAGTAAAATTTCCATTGGATTTTAACATAGGGATTATTTGAAGATGATTGAAACCTTTGAGTGATGCCCTGGATCCTTTTAAGGTTTCCCTAATGTGATCCCTGAGTTCAGTCCCTGATAGTTCAAAATTCCATTGTGATGACTTGAAATTTCATTGTTGAGCAATCCTTGTGTGGAGGATGTCTTGAGCCAATAGATTAGGTCAAGATGATGCATTTGGGTTCTTGAGGTCATGTTCCAAGCCATTAGGTCAAATCCTGAGCAAAAGTCAGGAGTATGATGTCTTCAGTCAAAAACCTAATCTGGTTGATTCAAAGCTTTTGAGCTTGTTGAAATGAATCTTTGAGGACCAAATGTTGATTGTTGATGAAGATGGTTCATTTGAGATGAAGGGAGAACAAAACCCTAATTGATTGTTACTTGTACTGATAAGTGATTTCTTGATTAAACCCTGCTGAGTCACAAGTAGCAAACACAAGCTATGCAATTTGTTAGTGATGCAAATGATGCACATGATATGATATGAGGTGGTATCTTAGGTCAAAAATTGGGGTATGATAGATGCCCCTATTTAAGTTTCTTCAACCTGAGATATGAAGATTGAAAATCTTTGTTTTGATAGGGTGGAAGAACTTAAATATCAGAAGACGCGAATTTTGGACCTAAGATACCAAAATTGCGAATGATGCAAGGATATCTTTACCAAGGGGATATCATGAACTGACTCCACTGGGGAAAAGATACCGGGAAGGATGTCTCAATCCGTTTTAGGAAGAGAATATGTTTTATCGAGAAAGCAAGTGTATGCTTCACCGGGGAATAACAACTTTGTAAGAGAAAAGCTCACCTATCGACATTACCGACTATCAGCACAGTGATAGACTTGATAAAGAATAATGCGAGGTGAAAGGTATGAAATTGTATTACCGACTATCAGCATGGTGATAGACATGACATGGTAAAAACATTTCAAAGGTTAGTTAATATTACCGACTATCAGCATTGTGATAGACATGATAAAGAGTAATATAACCAGAACAAAAGGTTACCGACTACCAGCCTCGTGATAGAGGTTCTGAAGACATGATCAATTATCAGCCAAGTGATAAAATGATTCTTGCGGCTTCACTAGGGAAATTTACTGATTATTCAGCCTTGTGAACAATAATAAGCCCTGATTGTCAAATGGTTTTCATGATTGGTCTCCCAGAGAGGAACCATCATTCGAAAGAGACATAAGCTACTCAAATGATGAGGCTATTTCTTATTGTTTGTGGGGAGATTTTTTCGTGACTCTACTGGGGAATCGTAATTTAAATTTGGTGAAGACAGGGTTCTATCCAAGAATGAACTGGAAAGAAACGGTCAAACAAGACTTTGTACCCCATGAGGAATGAACTCAACTAGGGATTTTCTCTTTCGTTTTTAGAGGAGAAACTGAACCAACCTTCTTCCACGAGGGATGATCTCAGTGGGGAACTAGAGAAAGAAGATGTTCTTTCTGCTTATGGGTGACAACCTACTGGAGAGATGACACGCCCATACCTGTTTCTGTTGGAGATAGATACATCCTAAACAAGTGATTTTGAAGCAAACATTAAAAAATGCAAGAATGCATAAATGATGCAAATATGTATGAAAGATGAATGTCATGAATGTCGCATGCATGCTGACGATACTGACAGACAAAGAAGTGTATACTGGAGAAGGACCAATGTCGCAATACAACCAGATACTTGGCAAATGTTCTTCAAAACGGTGCGGATAACATGGGTGATGAATGGTGTTGCATGCTTTAGACCTCCCTGGGGAAGACAAGCATCTTTTCTCACAGGGATGGAGGAACTTCTTCACTGGAGATGAAAGAACTTCTTCACTGGAGATAAAAGAACTTTTTCTACCGCGAGGGGTAATTGGTTTTAGGAATTCTTTTTGGGATAAGAATACCGTTGTCTCATAATCTCTTTTGAGGAAGAGAACAATTCTCAGGGAGAATCCTTTTGTTCATCCTATGGAGACAGCTATTGATGTTTCCTTCTGTTGTTCTCAACTCAAAGGAAAGTTTCGCTTTTATTTTGAAAAAGAAAAGTAAATTCATTTAAAACTTCTTTTTTTCTTTTTTTTCAAAAGTGAATAACACAATTAAAGCGTCAGTTTGCAAGCTAGAAGAAATCAAGAATTGCAAACAAATGGGCATAAGGCTCAAATTTATTTAATAGGATGGTAATCAGCTAAAGGTCTGATTCCATGGAGTATTTACAAGAGTTGGGAATGGTAAATTTGCGGAAAAGGCTACATTGAAAGCAATAACCACTATTCTCCCTAACAAATTTGAGTTCCAACTGTGCTTGTCGCTTCAGGTCGGCAATGATTTGATTGAAGATCCTTTGATGAAAAAACTCTTTAGGTGACTAAGTACAGATTGATGCAGTTACTTTGTCATAAATCCTTAATTTTTGCCTAGATTTCCCTTTCAGGTTTTCAATCTACTAGGTTGAATTTTTTTCTGTTTATTGTCTCTAATTTTTGCCTGGACCACCCTTTCGGGTTTTCAGTCCACCGAGATGCTCATTTTTGCCTAAGTCGCCCTTTGCGGGTTTTCGACTAACCGAGCTGTTCTTTTGTCTTTTTTAGACAAAGTATTTCTTGACTTCATCAGCATTCACAGGATGTGGGAGTTCATCACCATCCATTGTTGCAAGAGTCATGGCGCCGCCAGAAAATGTTCTTTTGACAACATACGGGCCTTCGTAGTTAGGAGACCATTTACCCCTAGAATCTGGTTGAAAAGACAAGATCTTTTTAAGCACGAGATCGCCTTCTTGAAATTCACGAGGTCGAACCTTTTTGTTGAAGGCTTGCTTCATCCTTGTTTTGGTATAACTGTCCATGGCATAGAGCAGTCATACATTTTTCTTCGATTAAGTTCAACTGATCGTATCTGCTTTGACACAATTCAGCCTCTGATAACTTAGTCTCCATGAGGACTCTCATCGATGGTATTTCAACCTCTATGGGGAGCACAACTTCCATGCCGTATACTAGGGAGAAGGGAGATTCTCCTGTTGAAGTACGCACTAAAGTACGGTACCCATGTAAAGCAAACGACAACAGTTTGTGCCAGTCTTTGTAAGTGACGACCATTTTCTGGACAATCTTCTTAATGTTCTTGTTAGCGGCTTCAACAGCGCCATTCGTTTTTGGTTTGTAAGGGGAAGAGTTATGATGCTCAATCTTGAATTCCTCACACAATTCTTTCATCATTTTGTTGTTCAAGTTCGAACCATTGTTAGTAACGATCTTACTTGGAACACCATATCGGCAAATGAGGTTGTTCTTGATGAACCTCACAACCACTTGTCTTGTAACATTGGCGTAAGATGCTGCTTCGACCCATTTGGTGAAGTAATCAATAGCCACCAAGATGAAACGATGACCGTTTGAAGCTTTCGGTTCGATCATTCCGATCATGTCGATACCCCACATGGAGAAAGGCCATGGAGATGAGAGAATGTTGAGTAGAGTTGGTGGCACATGGATCTTATCTGCGTAGATCTGGCACTTGTGACATCTCTTCACGTGTTTATAACAGTCAGATTCCATTGTCAACCAATAGTATCCCGCTCTTAATATTTTCTTGGACATTGCATGCCCATTTGAATGGGTTCCAAAGGACCCTTCATGCACTTCGTGCATTAACATGTCTGCTTCGCGTCTGTCCACGCATCTGAGCAAAACCATGTTGAAGTTTCTTTTGTATAGCACATCTCCGTTCAGGAAGAAACTGCCAGAAAGCCTCCTTAGAGTTTTCTTATCTTTGTTTGATGCCCCAAGTGGGTACTCTTGAGTTTGAAGGAAGCGTTTGATGTCGTGGAACCACGGTTTATCATCGATGACTGCTTCAGTTGCAAACACATAGGCTGGCCTTTCAAGGCGCATAATTTTGACTAAACAAACTTGTGGGGCAGTCATCGCAATCTTTTGGCAATGGAATTGGGGCAGTCATCATCACTCCCAAGGGTACTCATATCTCGTTTTCTGCCAGATTGTTATTTGATTGCACCAACATCGCAGAATATGAAGCTTGTATAATGGGTCTCGAAGAAGCCATTGACTTAAGGATCAAGATCCTCGACATATATGGAGATTCAGCCCTCGTGATCAACCAAATCAAAAACAAGTGAGAAACTTACCACCCTGGCTTGATTCCTTACAAAGATTATGCAAGACGTCTGTTGACTTTCTTCAACAAGGTTGAATTGCATCATATACCTTGAGATCAGAATCGAATGGCAGACGCCTTGGCTACTCTATCTTCCATGTTCAAAGTCAGTCATTGGAATGATATGCCTAAAGTCAGAATTATGCGCCTTGAAAGGCCAGCCTATGTATTTGCAACTGAAGCAGTCATCGATGATAAACCGTGATTCCACGACATCAAACGCTTCCTTCAAACTCAAGAGTACTCACTTAGGGCATCAAACAAAGATAAGAAAACTCTAAGGAGGCTTTTTGGCAGTTTCTTCTTGAACGGAGATGTGCTATACAAAAGAAACTTCAATATGGTTTTGCTCAGATGCGTGGACAGACACGAAGCAGACATGTTAATGCACGAAGTGCATGAAGGGTCCTTTGGAACCCATTCAAATGGGCATGCAATGTCCAAGAAAATATTAAGAGCAGGATACTATTGGTTGACAATGAAATCTAATTGTTATAAACACATGAAGAGATGTCACAAGTGCCAGATCTACGCAGATAAGATCCATGTGCCACCGACTCTACTCAACGTTCTCTCATCTCCATGGCCTTTCTCCATGTGGGGTATCGACATGATCGGAATGATCAAACTAAAAGCTTCAAACGGTCATCATTTCATCTTGGTGGCTATTGATTACTTCACCAAATGGGTCGAAGCAGCATCTTACGCCAACGTTACAAGACAAGTGGTTGTGAGGTTCATCAAGAACAACCTCATTTGCCGATATGGTGTTCAAAGCAAGATCATTACTGACAATGGTTCGAACTTGAACAACAAAATGATGAAAGAATTGTGTGAGGAATTCAAGATTGAGCATCATAACTCTTCTCCTTACAGACCAAAAATGAATGGCGGTGTTGAAGCCGCTAACAAGAACATTAAGAAGATTGTCCAGAAAATGGTCGTCACTTACAAAGACTGGCACGAAATGCTGCCGTTTTCTTTACATGGGTACCGTACTTCAGTGCGTACTTCAACAGGGGCAACCCCTTTCTCCCTAGTATACGGCATGGAAGCTGTGCTCCCCATAGAGGTTAAAATACCATCGATGAGAGTCCTCATGGAGACTAAGTTATCAGAGGCTGAATGGTGTCAAAGCAGATACGATCAGTTGAACTTAATCGAAGAAAAACGTATGACTTCTCTATGCCATGGACAATTATACCAAAACAAGGATGAAGCAAGCCTTTGTCGCTACCGCGAAAATTAACAGAGTCGCCACTAACATATTTATCCTGAAAAGGAAGGGAATGCCAGCAAACCACAAAACAAAACAACGGTCTCACGACCAGAGAAAAAGGGTAAGGGAGTCGGTTACGCGAGGGGAAGGTGCTAGCACCCCTCGCGCCCATCGGACTCGATGGTATCCACGCCTGTGTCTAAAACTATGGGTGTGTAATAAATCTACGCTAATCTGGACTAAAATGAATGCAGAATGTAGGGAAAATAAAGGGTTGTGCTCGCACGGGCCCTACCCCGCTGCCTACGTATCTGTTTTGCAGAATCAGAGCTACCGTAGCTCGGCTAACTAATTTTTGTTTGTTTTGTGTTTTTTAGGTGAACGAGTTACATTCACACTCCGCTGCTCGACCTTTGGAGACTTATGCTTGGGAATGGAGCGGAAATAACAAGCTCTTAAGAAAAGAAAATCAAAGAGTGTGGTTTGTGTTTTAAACAATGCATGAGGAAGACCTAAGCTAAGGGGGAAAGCTTGCTACCTAATGTTATCATACAAAGGGTACAAGTCTAAACTAAACTAAACAACCTACGGGGGAAAAGCGAATGCAAACAATATAGCACACAAACGAGCATCCACTCGTGAAGCAAACAAACCAAAGGCACTGGCCAAGTGGTAGAAAGGCGGTCCCGCCATAGCCAAGGGGAGCAGCTCAACCCAAGTCAACCAAGCATCAGACCTCGCGAAAATGATCGGGCCATAGACAAGAAGGCGGACCCTTCTCAGCAACCAAGCCGTCACGGATCGTAAAGGAAAACGGTGCGTGCGTACACCGAGCATCAACGTCGAGCGACGCGAGCTATAAGAAAGGCGGGGGTCCGATTGCATGAACCCTTTACCTGACATACTCGATAACAAGATCGTTTGCACGTTCGGAAGCAAGCAACGCGAGGCGTGCGCATACCAAACAGACTCGATGAGACTAGGCGGGGGTTGATTACGAACCCTTGACCGCATGCCTTCCATGAGGACTTAACGGAGTGCCATATAGGACTTATTACACCGTGACTCCCTGCCGCAAAGCACAAATATAAACACACCAACAAAAACAGAGCCTCTTTCGAGGGCTTGGCCAGATGCATGTCTAAGTCCTACTTCTCATGTTAAAGGATGATGCGAGAAAGCGATAAAGAGCGAGAGAAATAAGATGAAACGGAAGACAATACTGAGCGGATAGCAAATCCGCAATGAGCTAGCAAACGTAAGCAGAGAAGTCCGGAATACTTCGAGTAAGCCATCGTCAAGCAAAGCGAGTCAGAAAGCGTCGTCGTGAAAGTAAATCACGAGCGACATGTGGTACACGTCGAGCATAACCACATAAGCAACCTGCAAGAGAACACAAGCCAGACAATGCAGGAATATACATCTCAATGAATGAGAGATCGGGTGACCGGCATCGGAAATAGGTTCGTGTCCCACAAATAAAGTGGAACACGACGCATATCAATCGCACTGGAAGCGAATTCGTGTCCCACAAATAAAGTGGAACACAAAGCAAGTCGAATCTCAATCGAAGGCTCTCTCGAAGTACCTCGCACATCTCAGCAAACGCATCAGTAATAACAAGGAAGCATGCACCGACCATAGAAAATAAGAGAAATTAAATTCTAAATGAATTCTAAAAGAAAATCTAGCAAGATTAAATTGTTTTTTATGACATTTTTATCTCAAAGTAAGAGAATAAAACTATGTACAAAACAATTAAAATTCTAACAAGCAAAAGGTATTACATGTTTTTATTCATTTTTTACCTCTAAGAATTAGAATAAAACTATGTACAAAAACATCTAAATTCTAACAAGGAAAAGATATTATCTAAAACGAATATAGAAAAACAAAATCTAATTCTAACTAGAAAAGAATACATGTTTTTGATTATTTTTTATCATGCAAATTCTAACAAAACTATTGATTCATGTGATTTTTATTATTACTAAAAAAAGAAAAGAAACTAAAATTAACTAGAAGAAAATGAACACAGGAGGGTAAATGATGAAATAGGTGGTGCTGCCAGAGGTAAGGGCGCAGGGCCCAGTCAGAGTTGGCCCAGGGTTGTTTTTGTTCAGTTTTTTGTAGCAATTAGTATCAATCAATTTCAATTAACCACAACTAAATCAATGTATTAACTCAATTAAAATCAGTTAACACTATTCAATTATTCAATTACGATTAATAAAACTCAAAAGTAGAAAAGAGGAATTAGGTTTTGTGTTTACGTGTTCCTCTTATTCTCAAATGAAGAACGGCGGCGGCGGCCACAATCTCCGGCGAAACTTCGCCCTCTCCGTCTCACTCTCGCCTCTCAAACTCAGGCACGGCGGAGATCTTCAAATCTCCGGTAAAACAATAGCTCCGCCCGCCTCCCGGATTCTCTCTGCTACGGTCCCAAACTATCGGCCCATCTCTCATCATCTCCGATTCAACCCGATGAAACAAAATCAATCCAACAGAGGACTCTAGTTCTTTCTCTGATCAAATCTCCCTTTCGCCGCCGTGATTCGAGATCGAGATGCCTCAGTTCCTATTCGAGATCGAGACGCCTCAAGTAAGTTCCAAATATTTTTCTCTGAATTTCTTCTACTCCGGGCGCTTCTTGCATTTCCGTCATTATGGATTCGTTTTCTGAAGCTATGATGTTGTTGTTTGCAGATGAAGATTTGATTATGGTGATGATGAAGTGATGAACACAATGAAGATTGGAGATTGAAGAAGATTTCTCTTAGCGTTTGTGATTATTCAGAAAAAGATGAATTGGAGAATCGGTGATTGAGGTTTTTTGTGGTGATTGATTGATGATGGATTCAATGAAATTGTGAGATGCTGAAGAGAGTTTTCTGGTGAATTGAAGAATTGATGAAGATGTGATGAAGGTTCTTGAAGAATTCAGGATCGAGAGAAGTGAGAAGTATGAAGAAGTTTGTTACAGTTTTCTTTTGGAATTCTGTTATTGGTATTTTCTGTTGTCAATTCTGTTACACTGATTCTTCTCTTTTATCGTTCCGTGAGTTTTTCAATTCCCCTATGATCTTTTCATTATGCAGAACCCCCCTTTGGATTGATCTTCAGAACTGAGTTTATTCGGTTTGTCGGACCGGTCTTTTTTCTTTGAATTGAATTATGTTGAACCGTTCCTCAAGAGATTAGAAGCTGACTCGGTTTACAATTGTGCAAGGCCGCCGGTTTTCATGTTAAGCTGCTGCAAATTTGGAGTGGTTTAATGAACAAAAATCAAGACTTAGGATTTTGGATGGTGTAATCTTTTTGTACGTTTTTTGTAATGGACCTGAATGTTTGGATCAATTGGTAATGTAATGAGTATTTGGACCTCGGTTTGAATTTGAAATTTGGATGTATTATTTTCAACTTGTTCTAACCCAAACAATGAGACATCGGATGATGATGTATAATAACTAAATGAAATGATGAACATCCGGTAAGCCTTGTAACAATTATGATGAACCATTCAATAATCTTGCAAGCTTAAAATTATATACAATCATGAACAAAATGCGAAGTTATGGCGACACCTTAATCAAATTCGAATCCAATCGTCTTGCATTCTTATCGGACTCCTAATTCAATCCTTAAACCAAATTAATTTGTATTATGCTATGCTTTGAATATGTCTTGTAAGTTGTTCCTTAAGAAATCTGAATGCATTTTCTTTCCACACTTACAAACCTCAATCAACTTTAACAATATTGATCCGATTTTGAACTTTGCATGAATACCTCAAATTTCAAAGAACAAATTCCAATTAGCTCGCATCTTCAATGAAACTCTTTTTAATTTTCTCTTGATTTTTGGGAGACGAAATAAACGTCGTTGATAACTTATAGCACGGTGAAGAGGGCAAATTTTGGGGTGCAACAGCCTTCAACAAAAAGGTTCGACCTCGTGAATTTCAAGAAGGCGACCTCGTGCTTAAAAGTATCTTGTCTTTTCAACCAGATTCTAGGGGCAAATGGTCTCCTAACTACGAAGGCCCGTATGTTGTCAAAAGAACATTTTCTGGCGGCGCCATGACTCTTGCAACCATGGATGGTGATGAACTCCCACATCTTGTGAATGCTGATGCAGTCAATAAATACTTTGTCTAAAAGGTTCCCTAACCAAAATTCAGTTTTCAACCTCCATTAAAGGTTCATTCAAGGTCTTAACCTACCAAAAACCAAACCAAACACTTACCAACCAAACAAACACTTCAAATAGCTCCTACTAGTCATATATAAGCCATCCATAACCTCTAAACACTTACCAAAAGCCTTGAACCAGAAATCACTTCTCAAATTTCCATTAAAAAACCTCTTTGAACCAGAGTTGTGATTTTTGATTTGGCTTGTGCTTTCTTGGATTTTTGCGGTTGGATACCTTCTATATCATATATAGAAGCTATCCAAACACCTGTTTTGGATCTGTAACACCTGGAATGCACACTTCCAGCCATAACTTTTTTCTTTGTAGTTGAAATCGTGTTTGAAGTTGTAGGGGTCCTCAAAGAGTTCTAAGCGCCCATAAAGCTTCCTTGGACATAACTAAAGGATTCCAGATTGAATTGGTAGCTCAGAAACACCTCCAAGCAAGAGTTTATTTGCTTAAACTCGAACATACTCATTTGTACATTGTTTTTTGCATTTCTTGACATCATTGTGTTCAGAATAATGTAGGGAACAAAAGCCCTTAACTTTTAGGGTCTGGTTGTTAGAATTGATCATTTAATTTGATTTTAAGTTTTTAGGGTTCTTAGTTATTTTCTAGAAATTCATGTTCATATTTGAGTGTTAATGTTAGTTAATTATATAGTCGGATTCGTGATTAAATGCTTATCAGTTTAGAGTCTTAATTTGTGAAAAATGATTAAGTTTTCAAAAGGTTTGAATTTGTGTGTTATTGTTGTTCTTGGCGCCATTGTTGTTGCTGAATGAGGAAGATGAAGTTTAAAAAAAATCGCATTCATGACTTGTTTTAAAATTTAAGGAAATGGAGTCATGATACTTATGACTATATTGTTTCATCACAATTGGTAACCATACTTGAACTTAGCGCGTCCATAGGGTCTGGGGTTCGAATCCCCCTTGCCCCAGAAATTTTGCATTTTATTTTTTTTTACTTTCTCTATCACTTGTTTTGATACTTGTTAAACTGAATGCATTATATTTTCACCAAGTGCGTGTTGGCCTGATGGTCCATGTTTTGTGGAGTGTGTAAGAGGGCATGGGTTTAAGCCCTAGTGACTACAATCCCATCTTTTTTTTTCACTAATTTATTTTGATTTCCTCACAACTTTGAAAAATCATTTAAAATAGTAAAATTTATTTTCACTCCTTTTTTTTTTGTGTAGTCTATTTATGTTATATATTTTTATGTCTTATTAAAAAATCCCAAAAAGATTGATATTTTATTATTTAAAAATTAATTCAAAAACATGTCTTTTACATTGAAAAATCAACTAAAAATCTCTTTGTTTTGATTACCATACTCACTTGTTTGTTTGTGTCACATGATATCACACACACTTGAGGTATCCATTGTTGAATGCTTAAGTTTGATATTTTTGTCCAAAAGGATGAGAATGATATTGACTAAAATTGTCAAGTTACTCAAACTCCCTTTCCAATCTCTTTTATCCTGTGTTTAAAGTATTGTTAAAGCTTTTTACCTTGTCTTTTAAATAGTTTAGTATTGTTAAAGCTTAACCCAATCCTTTTATTTTTGAAACCTTGGTACTAAGAATAGAATTATTCTCGGTGAAACTATTCTTAGTCCATTGACCTTGTATTTTAAAGCTTGGTCTTCTTGTTTTAAAACCTTGGCATTAAGAGTAGAATTATTCCCGGTGAAACTATTCTTAATCCATTGACCTTGTATTTTAAAGCTTGGTCCTTTTTTTTGTGTTAAAAAATTGTTAAGTATTTTAAAGCTTAATCTTTTAAAAATTGTTAGGTATTTTAAAGCCTAATCCTTTTTCAAAATATTTTGTTAAGTATTGTTAAAGCTTAACACCAAAAAGACTTTGGTCACTTTGGCCCCCTTATATTTTCCTTTTAAGGGGAGCTACAAAAGCTCTGAGTTCCATTTTCTTTAAAAGGAGTATGTAGGCCTAAGATGCGATATCTTATCGAACTCACTTTTAAAGTCTTTTTTCCCATCCCCACTGTAACTCGGTGAACTGACTTTTATTTTTAATATGCAACAATGTTGCGGTGAGCAAGAGTCGCCACCGACTTTTATTTTGTCCAATGTTAGGAAAGGTAAAAAGTACAGAAAAAGACCTTTTTTGAAAGAAAACGGGCTCGGGGGGTAAGTTATGAAAAGGGAAGGTGCAAGCACCCTTTTCAACCGTAGTTATCTACGGGCTCTTAATTTGCTTAGCTCATGTTTGTTTGTTTTGAGTTGGAAAGAGGCATAAGGACTTTAGCGTAAATGCGTAGCCTTAGTTTTTCATAAGAGTGTTGAAAAGATATTTTTGTTGAGCTAGGCAGATTAAGAGCACTACCCTAACTAATTGGTCTTTTCCTATACTTTTTACAGTTCCTAGGACTATCCATACTATAGAGAAGTAGGTAGTCCTTTTTTGTATTGGACGTGCGGGTTGTCGAGGTCGTTTGAAGGCAACAATTAGAGGTACCTTTAGCAAGTTCGAAGGGACAATCGTCACTTTTTCGTAGGCAACAATCGAGGGTCATCGAGGGACTTAGTGACGATTTTATATTGAGGGACTTTTGCTAATTGGTACCTCTATATTCGAGGGACACAACCTTTATTCATTCGTAAGGCAACCAAGAGGGGCGTACCTTAAAGGTGAGTGAGTGAAATGTGTATTAGTTTCAGATATGTTATCTTGATTTTAAGGTTAGCTAACGTTCAATTAATTAATCTTGCCATACACGCCTAATTACTAACAGTTAAATATGTACAAAAAATAAAGTGCGGAATGTAAAGTTCCTACGCTATTACATGGCTTCGGGATGGGGATACATAACTAAACGAATGGGGATAGAAAATTATTACAACAACCGAATTAAAATGATTAAATGTGCAAAGTTAAATAACTTGTAAGCATCCATGAAAATAATCCGAAGGCTTCAAATGTAGTACCTCGCAAAACAAAAATGTTAGTAGCGAGCATAAAAACGGATAGTGAAAAAATAATGAATGAATATTAGCACAAAAAATCTAAAAGGACTATATTAAGTTCTAATAAAATATTTACTAAAATTTAAACTAATAATAAATTTTTTACATTTTAAATATTCTAACGTTAATGAAAATAACATTTTTTTTGTATTTTTTTTATTGATTAAACAAATTAAATAAAATGCATCTTTTATTTTTTATATTATACAACTTAATTAAAACCAACCTAATATTAATCTTGAAACAAGAGTAAAATACTATATAGTAACTCATGTTTTCTCTAATAATGGTTAATTTATTAAAGTTAATTATCAAAACATAAAAAGTAAATAATGAACAATTATGTTACAATTTTAGTCAAAGGGGAACGTTGTTTCTCATGAGGACTTGGTCAATTGGCCAATAAAGGACCGACACGTGGCGGAGAGATAATTGAAGAAAATAAAAATTAACAAAATATGCTGCATTAATACCAGTGTGAGAAACAGCATTGTTCCAATTTGTTTCTCCTTCGTTTCTCTTCAAAACAAAATAAGAGACAAATCTCTTCCACTTTCAAAAATCTCAAATCTCAGTTTGAAACAAGCCCATCTCACCATAGCAATGAACACTGCATATAAGAGTTCAGATTGGAAACCAACAAAGTCATACAAAAACGGGAAAATTACCGATTGAAGCAATGGTATGGATCAGATTAGAGATTTGCGGATTTCTGGAGATTTCACGTGTGGACTTGTGGTGGTGTGGAGCTTTTCCGTCGGACCTCGTGACGTCGGTGAAGCTCGTCCGATCTGGAGCTGCAAGAAGGATTGCGTGAGCACGTCGATCTGAAACTGTTGTTGTCGCGGTTCCGATCGGAGGAGCTGCGTCGATGATTTCAGAATTGCTTTCTTTCGATTCTTTTTTCTGCAAACAAATAACAACAACAAAAAAACACTTGATCGGATATTAAATTGATAGGAATTTTGGGTTTTGAATGTTTTATTTAAAGGTTAGAGATTGGTGATATTGTTAGGATGCAGTCTATGTGGAAACAGTTTGGTTTTGAATCAAGATTGAGATTGTTCTTAATATGGTCTGAAAATTTGTGATGATGAATGGTTATGGTGGAAAGTTTTGTACGAAAAGCTGCCAATCTCCCCCCAGTTAGCGTTCTATTTTTTTATATATATAAACCTCAGAAATATGTCATAGTTGGATTTGGACAACAGATTAATTGATATTAAGAACTTGTCCCTCATAGTTAATTTCCTTTCTGTCTTGAGAATGTTTTGGAAAGTTGAAGATGCTGTCTTGAGGTTGTTTTGGAAAGAAAATAACTTTGTGTCTTTTTTTGATATTTTTGTGATAAAAAATACATAAAAATGAAAAAATAATAATTTCTAAAAATGCTTAAGTTAAAAAACGAAAATTAATATAAAAATATTATTTTTGTGATTTTTTTGAATAAAAAGTAAATAAAAGTAAAAAAGTTGAATATTTCAAAAAAAGCTTAATTAAAAAAACAAAAATATTAAAATTAAACAATAAAAAAAAAACTTATTTTTGTGATTTTATTTTTTTAATATAAATAAAATTAAAATCATAGTTAGAAACAAATAAAATGAGAAAGTGTTAGAAGTGGGATTCGAACTCAAGAGTTTGCACTAATGTAGCTTTCACGCTCAAATTCTTACCAACCGTGCCAATTCATTTATTCGAAATAAAATGGCGTTGACAAATATATGAGGGCAAATTTTGGGGTATGACACCCACCCTCTATTTTAAACAAGTTCATATATGCTTTTCAAAAAGATGTACAAACAAAAACAATAACATTTTCAAAGAGGTGCCCATGGAGTAACATGGATATGAGGGGTGCTTAAAACCTTCCATTTGTATAACAAACCCCCTTACCCAAATCTCTGATAAGTTTATTAGTTTTGATTTTAAAAACTTTTGTGGGTTTTATTCGCTCTTTCTCCCATTCCTTTTGGAAACAATAAAGCGCGGTGGAGACTTTGTTTAAAACAAATGAGCTAAGTCTTTTCCATGGCTTTAGTTTCACCAATTTCACCGCTACAGAAAAGTGGCGACTCTACTGGGGATACTGATCAAATTATTGGTGTATCTTTGGAAGGGTTGACCCTACCTTTGTTTTTGTTATTGCTTTTGTTTTTGTATATACATTTGTCTTTTATTTTCCTATGTGAATGCTTGTTATTTCTATTGGGTTGTATTGATAAAGGGATTGATTCCCCTTGTGGTGAGATAAATCCTAACCTGGATTAGAGTGAAAACTTATGATAGGAGATGGTATAGTCATTTTGATCTCACGAGAGTAGTCCTAAAGAAGTTAATTTGAGATCCATCGCTCAGTGGAGGCCTCTTTGGACGTGACTTTATTGACCATGTAGTTGGGAAAGCATCATTGTATTCAACTAGGTTGTAGAAACTGGGGACCTAGAAACACCTTAACCAATCTTGGCCATTAGGACGTAGTGTGGAAACTGTGTTTGGATTCAGTTCTAAAGTAGTTGTTACATGATACTACACTCAGATGAGGTTCTCTTGGGATATTATTCGAATGAGCATGTAGTTGCAAAATTTATAATCCCTAAGTTTAGCTGCTTGAGTCTGGGAACTTTTAGAACCTACTACAAAAAAACGTGTAAATTGTGGCTGTTATTTTAAGAAATTTGTGTCAGTTTCAACCGATATAATTTACAAATACAATGTTTTTAAAAACGCCATAAATATGGCTGATTAGGGCCTCTTTTTACAGGTTAGTGGAATCTTTATGCTCAAAACCCCGATTCTAGTAATCATTTATTTAGTACTTTGCAAGGCACGGGAACTGCCATTCTAACACTTCTCGGGGGATTCCATCCTCAAACGCAAAGTTTATGGCTTACCGATATGGCCCATCATCATTTAGCTATTGCATTTATTTTTCTCATTATTGGTCATATATATAGAACTAACTTTGGGACTGGTCACAGTATAAAAGATATTTTAGAAACGCATATTCCTCCGGGGGTAGATTGGGGCCGCAAGAAAAATAATGGCGGTTTAATATTAACCGTCGTGCAAACCGTCGTATCTTTCATTTTTTAAAGTGGCGTTTCTTAATTGAAAGTAATGGCGGTTTTAAACACCATATTTTTTACATAGAAATACATAGCTACAAGTTATGTGTCAGTTAAAACCGACGTAATTTATGCCAAGTACATTGTTTTAGATATTCGTAATTTAGTACTGGTGTTGGCCATGACATCTACAATTTTTGGAATAATTTAAAAAACACTTTTAAATATGCTAAAAATTAATTTGAATATTTTTCCACAATTTAACACCAACATTAAAATTAAATTAAAATATAATAAATTATATGTATATTTAACACCAACAATATGAATGCATTCTTTTGTAAAAAATTAAAGGTCACATTAAGAGCCCAAATATATACATATTTATCAATTTGAGGGTTCTCAAATTGTCTCGTTGCATGATTCTACTAAGTCTTGAGTATTTAAGGTCATCATCTACATTCCACCTGCTCCAACAACAGATGCAAACTCTTCACCCGGGACACCTGAGCTTGGTTCATCATGATTACTGATCGATTCAACAGTACTGCCAACAACTTAATGAGATAAGTGACTACCGAACGAGTCATCGACTCTTGCAGCTACAACTGGCTCAAAATTCTTTTGATGGACATTCTCTAATTTTACAAAGGAATTCCGGCCTTTATGTTTTCTGTTCTTGTACGCCTTGCTAAAAAAAATCTAGAAAGTTCAACTAACAAATATAAATAGAAGGTAGAATAGTTTAGCATCGATTCTCCCATTTTATAACTACTAAGATAACACGTGGAACTAATATGCTAAAGTGTCAATTAACTAAATAGTTTTAGCAAGTTCATTTAATAATTTCAAGCAATCATGTCATTATTACCATTGAACTTAACAGTGTTGAAACCGCAACTTATCCTTAAGACCACCAAAATATGAATTTAATATTCCTAACATAGACATAATATCTTTTATCATCTAAATAATACTTATTTTTCACTTGCATTCAATGTCAATTGCATTATTCTCATAGTAGGTTTCCAATACAATCAAAATTTATGCAGAGTGGAAGAAGCTAAACAATATATTTATATTCAATATATATTACAGTGAAAATTTTATGCAAGAATTATCTCCATCAATCAAAGAACTACTCATTATGAATTTCTAGTTCATGTCAATTCTAATTCTAACTTTTTTCCTATAAGATTTGTATACAAGTGGTGTTTGTATTAATCTATTAAAAATAAGCATGGTAGAAAAATGACAGAGAACACTACAATTAAGCTGTGTATGAAAAATATTTAAGTGTATGTATATACTACCATGAAAAATAAAATTTATATGACTAAGGAAGAACATCATTAAATTACATAATGAAGAAGATACAATACTTCCTCCTTTGACCAATAAATGATGCGGCTCCTTCCATTAACAATTTCCAAGGAAATAATTCCAAAACTATAAACGTATGATTTGTATGTCAAATACCCATGATTTGCATATCCATGAGCCATATATCCACTGCATAATTGAAACCTATCATTTCCACAACTTGATATCAGTATACATCATGATGTCCAACTATTATATTATAAAAAATATCATTTGAATTTAATTTGATAAAATTTTGGGGCACTTTTTAATAAACTCAAATAATGAAAGAATTAGTTACTCACTAGGTCCCAACAATTCCAGTACTAAGTGATCTACTGATCAGAATAAGACTCAATTGTTAAGTGAGGAATTCTTCGTATTATAATATGAAAAAAAAGTCTGTATAGAAACCTAGTCATTACTTGAATTATGGCTTTTACTTTTTACAAAACAAGGAGACTATAAAAAGAATATGTTTCACATGTACCTGAAGATAGATATCAAATACATTTCTTTGACGGTTGGTTTCAATGTTGCGAGCCGTAAACTCCTACTGATTTTTTGATACAAACGCAAAGTGGCATCACCTGGACATTAGATTTTAAAGCTCTGACCATTCTAAAATTAATGATAAAAAAAATCTAAATGAGTAAGAAAAATTACCTCTTGTGAGTATATGTTGAGCCAACGGTGGTATCCTCTTGTATGGTGAAGAAGAAGATGAAATAGCTATAATGAATCCAAAAATTAAAACAATAACAAACAAAACATGTTGTTAGTTGAAGGGGAAAAACAAATTGAAGATAAAAGGTATAAGAAATTGAAACCACAAATGAGATTGAGAATGGAAGAATGAAAAGGAACCCGTAATTGTCCATTTGCTCTTCTAGATAGGGAATAGGCCAATAACCCTATCACTGTGTATGTGCTCTTTGAGATAGGGAATAGGTCACTGAACTTTATTCATAGATGCCGGAAGGATGTTGAGATAGGGAATAGGTCACTGAACTTTATTCACAATACACATAATTTAAACCTTGCATTTATGGACACCACGATATCACTTCATAGGCATAAAAGCCCCTCCTGTACACTGTAGAATAAACTTTAAAGTTATGTTAAATGAGTTTTTATTAATAAGTTAGTGGAAAAACAAAGAGTCTCTTATAGTTGGAGGATCAAGAGATAGTGGCATATTAAGAGTATTTATTTGCTTTAACTTTCTAGTATAGCAGGAGTCTCTTAGGTCTATATCAAGACTTGATTATATTTTCATTTTTCAAGAAGAAAGTAAAAAGTGCAATTTTAAAGTAAGATATCCACCGATGGAATATAGTGAGAAAAGTGTCTAGTGCAGTTTTAAAGCATATTTTCCACCAGTGAAAATATAGTGTTAAAAGTGTCCAAAATTGTTACAACTGCAGTGTAGAAGTAGCAGTCAGTTTTTTACAAATTCACATCAGAGCTAATGGCGAATACGATGAGTCAAATGCCGCTACCACGATTAACGAAGGAAAAATACGAAAACTGGAGTATCCAAATGAAAGCTCTTCTTGGATCTCTAGATTCGTGGGAGACGGTCGAAACTGGTTTCACAGAACCAGATACCACGGGGTATACAGCGGCTCAAACCAAGGCGTTGAAAGAGACGCGTTCAAAGGATAAGACGACACTGTACATATTGTTCCGAGCTGTTGATGAATCAGGCTTTGAAAATATTGCAGGTGCAACGACTTCAAAACAAGCATGGGACACATTAGAAAAAGTATACAAAGGAGCTGACCGAGTCAAGCAAGTTCGTCTTCAAACTCTTCGAGGAGAATTGGAGAGAATGAAGATGAAGGAGTCGGAAACTGTATCAGAATACATCACGAGTTTTGTAACACCCCGTTAATTCTTGTTTATTAATTTAATTATTTTTTTAAATTAAATTATTAGAATTAATAATTTTTGGGAATTATTTGGAAAATGATGAAATATTGGCATTGGGCTTAGTGTGGTAGTAGCAGAAGTGGGGGGGGGGGGGTGTTAACTAAGCAAGCCCATTAAGATATTTTATTTTTCATAAAATAAAGGAAATTTGAAAAAGAGGAGGTAGAAGCAAAAAGGGACAGAGTCTGAGAACTGAAGAGCACGTGAAAGAGAGAAGAGCCAAAGGAGAAGAAGACCTTCGAAGATTCGACTCTGAGGTAAGGGGGGATTCTTCGGGTTAGTAAACCTTAAGTGATTGTAGGTAGTAGGATTGATTAGGATTGTTGTTTAGTTCAATCGTACGTGTCGGGTTTGGGAAATTTTGTTAGGTTTTGATGAACTTGTATGATTTAGCATGATTTTGATAACACCCACGATATATGCTGTTAATATATGTCTAAAACTTGTTTGAAATGTATGATGGTGTGAAAATTGATGATGATTGTGTGTTATGTTCGTTTGTACATGAAATTGGGAAAATGGGATAGGGTTTTTGCTGTTAAAATGGTGAATCATTAGTCTTAGCGTAGTTCGTGTTGAGTCATGCTCTGATTGTAACATTGAGATCGATAGTCTTAGCGTTACTTGATATACATTGTTGCCATTATTGGTTATGGATTATGTAATGTTGATTTGTTTGGATATGTTTCCTAACATTATTAAAATGAGTTTCCGCTGTGCTAAACACATGTTTTGATATTTGGTTTAATTCTAATAAAGCATGACAAACGACTTGGTATTTTATTTATTTTATTAATTGTAGCATCCTTGCTGTAAATTTACTCTGATTGTATTATATTTCCGCGGGGGTTTTAGAAGGGTGTTACAATAGTGGTATCAGAGCATAGTCGATCGTTAGAGTCAGAGTCTTAGTGTCAGTATTCCCTGGTATGCGACTAGTGTAAGGTAAACATTGTCGATACTTCTATTCTAACGAGAGTGTTTTGTGATTAGCAGAACAATGGCTGGAAGAGGTGGAAGGAACGATGACGCTATTGCAGAGGCTCTGGGCATGATCGCTGGTGTACTGGGAGGTAATGCTAATGGGGCTATGATTGGTGCTGACAGGCAGTTGAACAGCTTTCAGAGGAACAACCCTCCACTGTTCAAAGGCACCCATGACCCTGATGGTGCTCAGAAATGGTTGAAAGAGATCGAGAGGATCTTCCGAGTGATCGATTGTGCAGGAAATCTGAAGGTGAGGTACGGTAGTCATATGCTATCAGAAGAAGCTGATGACTGGTGGGTTACTACTAGGACTGAATTGGATTCTGATGGGATCGCGATTACTTGGGCCATATTCAAGAGAGAATTTCTGAGGAAGTACTTTCCTGAAGATGTGCGGGGAAGGAAGGAAATTGAGTTCTTGGAGATGACACAGGGTAGTATGACAGTGCCGGAATATGCTTCCAAATTTGTGGAATTGGCTAAGTACTACATACACTACACCAACGATGCAGCTGGAGAATTCTCTAAGTGTATCAAGTTTGAGAATGGTCTTCGTGATGAGATCAAACAGGGTATCAGGTATCAAAGAATTCGCCGATTTGCTGATTTAGTGGACTGTAGCAGAATCTTTGAGGAAGACAGTCTTAAGCTGAAATCATCTCACTCTCGTGAGTTAGTTGATAAGAAGGGTAAGAAGCCTATGGACAGAGGTAAACCATATGGTAGAGGAAACCCAAGAGCTGGTGATTGGAAAAGGCCTAGTGGGGGAGATTCTGGCACTCCCGTTAGGTGCTATAACTGTGGTGAACTAGGGCATAAGAGGAACGAGTGCAAGCGCGAGGAAAGGAAATGCTTCAAGTGTAATAGAATGGGTCATATTGCTGCTGACTGCAAAATGAGAACTGTAACTTGCTATAACTGTGGCGAAGAGGGTCATATCAGTCCGCAGTGCACCAAGCCAAAGAAGAATCAGTCTAGAGGGAAAGTCTTCGCTTTGTCTGGATCAGAAATTACTCCGGAGGATACACTAATTAAAGGTACGTGTTTTATACATAACACACCTTTAATTGCGATTATTGATACTGGTGCGACTCACTCGTTTATTTCATTGGACTGTGCTAAGAGGCTAAATTTAGAAATATCAAAGATTAATGGAAGTATGGTTATTGACACTCCTGCGTCGGGTTCAGTGACCACTTCATCTGCATGTTTGAACTGTCCTATTGATATATTTGGTAGAAAGTTTGGAATGGACTTAGTGTGCCTTCGACTTAAACAACTTGACATTATTTTGGGGATGAACTGGTTGCAATTTAACCGAGTTCATATTAATTGTTTTACGAAGACGGTCATCTTTCCTGAAGAGGTTAATGTCGATGAGTTGGCAATGACTGCAAGACAAGTGGGTGAAGCAATTCAAGACGGGGCAGCCGTGTTTATGCTAATTGCGTCGATGGAAATGAAGAGAAGGATAGTGAGTAATGAATTACCAGTGGTACGATAATTCCCAGAAGTTTTTCCAGAAGATGTTAGAGGGCTACCACCTGAAAGGGAAGTAAAGTTTGCTATTGAGTTGGTTCCTGGAACCAATCCTGTGTCGATGGCACCTTATAGAATGTCGGCATCTGAATTGACCGAATTAAAGAGTCAATTAGAAGAATTGTTGGAGAAAGAGTTCATTCGTCCAAGTGTATCACCGTGGGGTGCACCGATGTTATTGGTAAAGAAGAAGGAAGGATCTATGAGATTGTGTGTAGACTACAGACAACTGAATAAAGTTACTATCAAGAATCGGTATCCATTGCCGAGGATGGATGATTTGATGGATCAGTTGGTCGGAGCTAGTATATTCAGTAAAATTGATTTGAGGTCTGGGTATCATCAAATTCGTGTGAAGACGGACGATATTCAGAAGATTGCGTTCAGAACGAGGTATGGTCATTATGAATACACTGTGATGCCGTTTGGAGTTACTAATGCACCTGCGTTTTCATGAAATATATGAATAGGATTTTTCATCCTTATCTTGATAAGTTTGTCGTGGTGTTCATTGACGACATCCTGATATATTCCAAAAGTGAAGAAGAACATGCAGAGCATCTCAGAATTGTACTAGGGTTGTTGAAAGAAAAGAAGCTTTATGCCAAACTGTCGAAATGTGATTTCTGGTTAAGTGAAGTGAGTTTTCTTGGTCATGTGATCTCCAAGAACGGTATCGCCGTAGATCCGACAAAGGTAGAAGCCGTGTCTCAGTGGGAAGCCCTGAAGTCCGTTACAGAAATTCGTAGCTTTCTGGGTGTTGCAGGTTACCATCGGAAGTTCATAGAAGGATTTTCAAAGTTAGCTCTACCATTAACGAAGTTGACTAGGAAGGGTCAAGCGTTCGTTTGGGACTCGAAGTGCGAAGAAGGATTCCAAGAGTTGAAGAAGAGGCTGACTAGTGCTCCTATTTTAATTTTTCCAAATTCGGCATAATCTTTTGTTGTGTATTGTGATGCTTCATTGATGGGACTTGGAGGTGTACTAATGCAGAACCAACAGGTAGTCACTTATGCGTCGAGACAACTTAAAGTGCATGAGAAGAATTACCCGACTCATGACTTAGAGTTGGCAGCAGTGGTGTTTGTGTTGAAATTATGGAGACATTACCTTTATGGTTCACGATTCGAGGTGTTTAGTGATCATAAGAGTCTGAAATACTTATTTGATCAGAAAAAGCTTAATATGAGACAGAGGAGGTGGTTAGAGTTCCTTAAAGATTACGATTTTGGGCTGAATTACCATCCGGGTAAGACGAATGTCGTTGCTGACGCTTTGAGTGGGAAGTCCTTGCATATGTCTATGTTGATGGTGCGAGAACTAGATTTGATTGAGCAATTCCGGGATCTAAGTTTAGTATGCGAAGGCACTTCGAATAGCATCAAGTTAGGTATGATAAAGCTGACAAGTGGAATTCTTGAGGAGGTCAGAGAAAGGCAGAAGGATGATGTGGGACTAGTTGACAAATTGACTTTGATTAACCAAGGAAAAGGAGGTGAATTCAGAATTGATGAGAACGGCGTAATGAGATTTGGCGACTGTGTTTGTGTTCCTGATGTTACCGAACTGAAGAAGAGTATTTTGGAAGAAGGACATCGTAGTGGATTGAGTATTCACCCTGGTGCTACTAAGATATACTATGATTTGAAGAAGTTATTCTGATGGCCTGGAATGAAAAAGGAAATAGCTGAATTTGTTTATTCTTGTTTGACTTGCCAGAAGTCAAAGATCGAACATTAGAAGCCGTATGGGACTATGCAGCCTTTATTTATTCCTGAATGGAAGTGGGATAGCATATCCATGGACTTTGTATCTGGGTTACCAAGAACAGCTAAGAACTATGAAGCCATTTGGGTTATTGTGGATAGACTGACAAAATCTGCTCACTTCATGCCGATGAGAATGGATTATTCTATGGAAAGGTTGGCACAGTTGTACATTGAGAAAATAGTAAGTTTGCATGGTATTCCTTCGAGTATAGTGTCAGATAGAGATCCAAGATTTACATCCAGATTTTGGGAAGGGTTGCAGAAGGCCTTGGGTACTAAATTGAGGTTGAGTTCTGCTTATCATCCGCAGACTGATGGTCAAACTGAAAGGACAATTCAATCATTGGAAGATCTATTGCGTGCTTGTGTATTGGAAAAAGGTGGTGCATGGGATAGTTATTTGCCGTTGATCGAGTTCACTTACAACAATAGCTACCATTCGAGTATTTGTATGGCTCCATTTGAAGCTTTGTATGGTAGGAGGTGTAGGACACCACTGTGTTGGTATGAATCTGGTGAAAGTGCAGTGATTGGACCAGAAATTGTTCAAGAGACGACGGAAAAGATTAGGATGATTCAGGAGAAGATGAAGGCTTCTCAAAGTCGTCAGAAGAGCTATCATGATAAGAGGCGGAGAACACTTGAATTTCAAGAGGGAGATCATGTGTTTCTGAGAGTAACTCCTATGACGGGTGTTGGTCGAGCACTAAAGTCAAAGAAGTTGACGCCGCGTTTTATTGGTCCGTTTCAGATTATGGAAAGAGTAGGAGAGGTGGCTTATCGTATTGCTTTACCAACAACACTTGCAAACCTACATGACGTATTCCATGTATCTCAATTGAGGAAATATATTGCGGATCCGTCTCATGTAATCCAGGTAGATGATGTACAAGTGAGAGATAATATGACAGTTGAGGCGTTGCCTATGAGGATTGAAGATCGGAAGTTAAAGCAACTACGGGGTAAAGAGATAACTTTAGTCCGAGTAGCTTGGGGAGGAGCTGCAGGTGGAAATGTTACGTGGGAACTGGAGAGTCAGATGAAGGACTCTTATCCCGAACTCTTCGTTTGAGGTATGTTTTCGAGGACAAAAACTCTTTTAGTGGGGGAGAGTTGTAACACCCCGTTAATTATTGTTTATTAAATTTAATTATTTCTTTAAATTAAATTATTAGAATTAATAATTTTTGGGAATTATTTGGAAAATGATGAAATATTGGCATTTGGCTTAGTATGGTAGTAGCAGAAGGGGGGGGGGTGTTAACTAAGCAAGCCCATTAAGATATTTTATTTTTCATAAAATAAAGAAAATTGGGAAAAGAGGAGGTAGTAGCAAAAAAGGACAGAGTCTGAGAATTGAAGAGCACGTGAAAGAGAGAAGAGCCAAAGGAGAAGAAGACCTTCGAAGATTCGACTCTGAGGTAAGGGGGGATTCTTCGGGTTAGTAAACCTTATGCGATTGTAGGTAGTAGGATTGATTAGGATTGTTGTTTAGTTCAATCGTACGTGTTGGGTTTGGGAAATTTTGTTAGGTTTTGATGAACTTGTATGATTTAGCATGATTTTGATAACACCCACGATATATGCTGTTAATATATGTCTAAAACTTGTTTGAAATGTATGATGGTGTGAAAATTGATGATGATTGTGTGTTATGTTCGTTTGTACATGAAATTGGGAAAATGGGATAGGGTTTTTGGTGTTAAAATGGTGAATTTGGCTGTGCAGGTACGTAGGAACCGGTTCCCATGTGGGACGAACCGGTTTCCCCTTATAAAAACAGAGACGTGAGGATTCTGGGTTGCTGGGAACCGGTTCCCAGATAGGTACAACCCGGTTCCCCATAGTAAAAACCTGAAGCGTGTTTTGGGAAGCAGCCAGGAACCGGTTCCCACGTAGGGACGAACCGGGTTCCGCTGCATATTTTCTAAAAATGTTTTATTTTTAAAAACCCATAACTTTTGATCTGAGTATCCGATTTATGTGCCATTTTGGGCGTTGCGAAGCTAATTAGATGCTTTATTTGATAAAGTGATAAAATAGGCAGTGGCCGACTTTATTTTTTTATTCGATTAAATTGTTGATGAATTGAATTATGGTAAATATTAACATTAACATGATGTATATGTTATTATGTTGTTGTGGTGTACGTATATAAATGATTGAATGATGCTTGTACATGTACATACTTGTTGTGACGTTATTGGTAAGATGTGATAAAGCGATGTTAAGCATTGGATTGATGATGATATAAGTATGTGACATGTGTGTATCCATTCATAAATCATTTGCATTGGACTCGTTGATGAACGGATCCTTGACGGCTAATTCCCATTGTGCGGAGATTAGCAGGCAGTCATCGTGTGCCCATGTGGGGTTTGAGCGATGAGGTTAGTCGTGTGCCCATGTGGGGTGTGAGCGACTAAAGGGCAGTATCAAAGAGAGAAGTCCTGTGAATGTGATTCACGAATTTTGGTACCACATGCATTAATGTCAGTCCATTCATTGCATTATAGTCTGATATAAATGAATGTTTGTGTGGTGTAATAGATAATGCCTATGTGCTGATGCTTGCTTGTTGTAATAAATTCCGATTGCATGTATGATTGAGTGGATGATAATTACTATGAGATTTTATTGCTTATGACTGCATAATGCTTATTAATTCGGATGAAACTCACACTTACTTTGATGATTTCAGATTAAGGATGTAGCGGCTTCTTGATTGGGTGAGGATAGCTCGTAGGCTAGCCCGTAGTTCGTGTCGAGTCATGCTCTGATTGTAACACTGGGATCGATAGTCTTAGTGTTACTTGATATACATTGTTGCCATTATTGGTTATGGATTATGTAATGTTGATTTGTTTGGATATGTTTCCTAACATTGTTAAAATGAGTTTCCGCTGTGCTAAACACATGTTTTGATATTTGGTTTAATTCTAATAAAGCATGAAAAACGACTTGGTATTTTATTTATTTTATTAATTGTAGCATCCTTGCTGTAAATTTACTCTGATTGTATTATATTTCTGCGGGGGTTTTAGAAGGGTGTTACAAGTTTGCAAACAGTGGTGAATAAACTCAATCGAAATGGAGAAACGATGACTGATGCTCATATTGTCGAAATGATTCTCAGATCTGTAACTAATAACTTTGAGTATATTGTGTGCGCGATAGAAGAGTCGAAGGAACTTGCAACGCTCACTATTGATAGCTGGTTCTCTTGAGGCACGCGAACAACGTAAGATAAAAAAGAAAGAGGAGACAAACGACGAAGCAGTTCAGACCAAGGTGTAATACGGTGAACTCGCCTTTTAGAAATGTCGCAGTAAGCAAGAGTCGCCACCGACTTTTATTTTATCCAATTAGGAAAGGCTAAAAGAACAGGAAAGACCTTTTTAAAAGAGATTGAGTTCGGGGGGTAGGTTATACAAAGGGAAGGTGTAAGGCACCATTTGCATCTATGGTTATCCATGGGCTCTTAATTGCTTATCTCACTTGTTTGTTTTAATTGTTTGAAAAGATTTTGAATAAGAAAAGATTTCGAAGAAGAACTTTAGCTTATAAATAAGCGTAGTCTTTTTGAATTTGATTTTGAAAAGAGTGGGAAAAAGATTTTGAATTTGAATTGAGCAAGCAATTAAAAGTTACCTACCCTAAGTTTTGAAAGATTGTTCTTTTAGCTTTTTGGGCGAAAGGGTCTATCCATACCATAAGAGGGCAGGAAATCTTTCAATTGGATGTTTAAGGGTCATCGAGATATCGTTCGCCATAAGACTGTCCCTTGCCATAAAGAGGGCATGTAGTCTAAGGGAAGGATATAATAGTCATTCTGTTTAGGCATCATGCGAGGATACCTTAGCAATAGGACAATCATCTTATTTTTTCGAGGCAACATCGAGGGACTGGATGATTTTTATTCTTTAGGGCAACCTTACTTTAGGTATCCTCGGAATCGAGGGACTTGACTATTTAGTACAATCATAGGCAACAAGGCAACAGACAACAAAAGGGATTACCCTAAAGGTGTGTGTGTGTGTGCATAATCACGTGGTTAACTTCGATGATATTTATCTTATAAGTTGGTGATCTAGATTCAGTTAATAATCTTGCACTCCCTAGGATTACTAACCATGGCAGAAAATAAAACAGTTAAAATCCTACGCTATTACAATAAACACCTGCGGGGACGGGGGAAAAATAAAACCTAACCTATTACAATAAAACCCTTAAGGGTAACAGAAAAATAAAGGTAGAAAACAAAAGAGGGCAATAATTAATCAACCCTTGAATGCCTTGATCTTCCTCGAACCCTTGATCAATTCTGAAAATTAAAAGGAAAATAAATAAGGGTTAGTGTCGGAGTAGTTCATTGGCTATTTAAAGTAAACTCTATTTTGGGCAAAAGGCGAAATAGAAAAATAAAAATAAAAGTAAAATGATTGAGAAACTTAGCTTTTTTGATCCGGTAGGGTGCGTAACTGAAGAATCTTGGCCAACCCTGAAAAATAAGAAGAGAAAGGTAGAAAACTTTTTGTGGCAAATAAAAGGCATTGATAAGAAATAAAAGAGGTTCTGAAAAAGGCAAAGATTTTGAAAACATTCAGGGTAAACCCTGATTTTTAGGGAATGAAGATTTTATGAGAAAACTCGACATATTAAGTTAATGGACAACACCTACCTAAAGATTTCTAGGGTTATCTATGGTTGTTGAAATTAAAGGCTAAACCTAATTTGTAAAAATAAAAAAAATCTAATTATTTAACTAAAAAATTAATTAAATTATTTAAGAAAATTAAATGATAATGTTAATTTTAAACTTTTATGTTAATTATCTAATTAAACTAAACCAACTTAATTAATAAAAAAACTAATTATTAATTAAAAACATTCTTAATATTTTGTGAAATAAAAATAAAATAAGCCTTGTGTGAAAATATACTAATTCAATTAAAAAAAAGGAAATTATAAGAGAAAAAAGAGAAAAAAGAAAAAAAAGAAAAAATTTAAAAAAATAACATAAACAGAACCTGGCTATGATCTTGTGTTATGTAGCTTGAAGGTCCATGGTGCAACTGCATGATCGTGTGCATTGGATTGAAATAGAGGCAGATCTGGTGACTGAGGAGCGGAGGCGCATCGTGGGGGTGCATGGGACCGTAGGTGTAACACCCCAAATTCTATACTAAACAAATAAGGTATACATTTGCATAAATCAGAGTAAAGAAGCATGCATCTCACGAGGGTGTTACACATAATTCAAAATAAAACAACATTTTATCTTTAAAACATGCAATGGTCATTTCCAAATAACACGGGATTTAAAATAACATGCAAATCACAGTGGAATAATCATCTCATCAAATAAATGGTAAATTCGAATGATTCCCATACATCATCCACCATATCTCAACATCTCGGCTCAAGGCCATTCATCAACAAAATAACGTATTCAAATACGAAATACAGTACGAGTTAACAAATATCTTATAACAACGAGTCATAAAATATAAACCCAACCCCATGTGTTACATATGACCAGAGCACAAGTGACTACTTAGTCACGACACCTTACAAAGATATAAATCTCTAAGATAAGCCTCCTTCGAAGCATCACTATCCACGAAACCTGCATGTTACCAACAAAGGATAACATTCAAACAGAAGGGTGAGAATTCAACTTCTTATAGATAAACATAATATGGGAAATGTAAAATACATCAAGAATACATTTCAAGAATTCATCACTCTTCACATAAACATGCATCATATGCAATTATTCAAAATTCACATATTCATGTCATACAACTTAGTTCATTCAATTCCATATAATCTAACATGATTTCTAAACAATGTACATAATCATGTTTCACCAACATGTAGATTTTCTAAGTACATATCATTAGTACATATAAATTCACATCTACATCACATATGTTTCAATCACATATATCACATTCATAACACAACAACTATTCATATCAAATGAATCACAAATCCACATATGTGCATATCCACCAACATCATTCCACATAAATCATATCACATAAATCACACCAACAACAACATTTCACACCGACACGTGCGACTCAAGTGTGACTCAATGCGATATGCATGTGGATCCCATCCGTTATCATTTCCGGTCATGCCGATTGTCTTTCCTCTATAGACTAGATAACCACCTCAAAGCTCCATACGGCGTTAAGCTTTCAAATCCCATTCGGCGTTAGATTTGGGACAAGCAAATATTCTTCGCGAGATTACCTGACATTGCCACTTTCAAAGACTCATGCTTGTGTACGTGTGCAACAAAACAAGACTCATGCATTTAAGACGATCTCTCTATCTCTTAAACTACACAATCACATCTCTACAACTTTTCACAACATTACACAACATGACTTCTCTTCCAAACATTGCATCAACTAACACACATCAATCAATCACATGTATTCAAGTCTAGCATTATCATTTATTCAATCCACATCTCGATACATAAACATTTAAATGATAATTATCAACAAGATAAATTCAAATAGTACATATAAATACATATATTAATTCCAACATATCATGGATATCACATCACTTAACACATCTATGAATATTAACCACAAGTCATTAATTCATAATGCACACATAAGTAATCACATGTTATCCATATATTAACATCAAAATTAAACCATTCAACATCAACCAACTCTATCCTATCATATAGATAATCTCATTAGCTTCCTAACGCTTCGAACGGCGCATAAAACGGAGTTACGGATCAAAAGTTATGGTCTTTACAAAATCTGCTCAAAATTGAACCTCTAGGTCGACGCCAACTCATTTAGGTCGACTCAAAATTCCTCTAGGTTGACCTAACTGAAGTAAAACTACATGTTTGGCATTCTGGACTATTTAGGTCGACTCAGATTCTGCATAGGTCGACCCAGGCTGCGTGAAAACTCAAATTTCACCATTTTTCTTCCCTAATCCCCTCATACAACATCCATTAACCCATACACAATCCCTACATCAATTGAAAACGAATTTTGCACATATACAAGGTTCCTAAACATGTTCCTAACCATGGGTCATCCATACAACACATTGAACATGAACAAATCACAAAATCCAATTGGTTTCACATAAACCTTATCATTTTCTAAATTCATGAAATGGAAGAATAGAAAGCATACACAACATTGTCCAATCATATAAACCTATAAGAACTTGGATTCAAACCCTTACCTCTTGAATTTCTCCTTCTAACTTCAAGAAATCTACAATTCCTCTTCTCTTGTTCTTTCTCCTCTCTTCTCTTCTCTTCTCCAAATTGTGTTATCTCTAAAACCCTAGTTTTTCTCTTCTTACTATCTTTCTCTTAATGGGCTTAGTTATATTATTACCCACCCATCCAATTATTAATTAGGCCCAATACATAGTATGCTACTAATAACCTAATTAAATCATAAAACACAACTATGCATATAATTAGATATTTCAATTAATTATTAATACCACATAATAATTAAATAAACAAATAATTAATAAAACACACAAATAAGCTAATAAATAAAATATCTAATAAAATCGGGCTGTTACAACTCTCCCCCACTTAAAAGATTTTCGTCCTCGAAAATTCTCTTCAAGCAACTAACCCCAAGTACAAATCCTTCATTCAGCCTTCAAGTACATTTACTTCTAATCTCAAATCACTCCGCGAACTTCTTCAGAATCCAAAAAAAAACTTCGGAGTTTTATCGAAAACAATACTTGACGGAATACCATACAAACACACAATCCTCTCGGTGTACAACTTAGCAAGTCTTTCCATTAAATAATACATCCTTATCGGAATAAATTGAACACATTTGTCCGTCTATCCATAATAATAATCCAAATTGCTTCATATTTACTCGACGTTCTCGGCAAACTCGAAACAAAACCCGTAGAAATATGATCCCACTTCCACTCGGGAATAGATAACTGTTGTACCAACTAAACGGTTTCTGACAAGTCCAACTCAAATACACAATTCTGCTATATCCCTCTTCATACTTCGCCACTAAAATAACTTTCTCAAGTCTTGATACATCTTAGTAGCACCGGGATGAATACTTAAACCACTTCTATGCCCTTCCTCAAGAATTCTCTTTCTTAAATCCATAACATTCGGAATACAAACTCGATCTTGACATTTCATAACACCATTCTCGTCAATCCGAAAATCACCACCTTTACCTTGGTTAATCAATGTCATAATGTCGACCAATCTAAAATCTGATTTCTGACCTTCTCTAATCTCATCAAGAATACCACTCGTAAGCTTCAACATGCTAAGCTTAACACACGTAGTCGTCGCTTCACAACCAAACTCAAATCTCAAAAATTGTTCCAACAATTTTCAACTCTTGAATCCTCAACATAGAAATATGCAATGATTTCCTACTCAATGCATCGGCTAAAACGTTCGCTTTTCCAAGATGGTAATTTAAACCAAAATCCTAATCTCTGAAGAATCTAACCATCTTCTTTACCTCATTCTCGACTCTTGTAGTCACTACGCGTCTCAATTTTGATCCAAACAATAATGCCTCCAAAGTTTCAACACAAACACAACGGCGGCCAACTCTAAATCATGTGTCGGATAATTCCTCTCATGAACTTTAACTTGCCTTGAAGCATAAGCTACCACTTGTCCTTTTTGGCATCAAAACGCCTCCCAAACCCAACAATGAAGCATCACAATACACCACAAACGGTTCAAACAGATCCAGCAAAATCAAAATAGGAGCATAAGTCAATCTTCTCTTAAGCTCTTGAAAATTTGCTTCACATTGCGAAGTCCAAATAAAAGCTTGACCCTTCCTAGTAAACAACGTCAACGGAAAACATAACATAGAAAACCCCTCAATGAACTTCCTATAATAACCGGCCAAACCAAGAAAACTTCTAATCTCAGAAACAAACTTAGGAGCTTCCCATTAAGATAGAGCTTAAATCTTCGACGGGTCAACATAAATACCTTCACTAGAGATCACATGGCCAACAAAACTCACTTCCTTTAACCAAAATTCACACTTCGAAATTTTAGCAAACAACCTCTTCTCTTTCAACACCGACAACAAAATTCTCAAATGCTCAGCATGACCATCTTCATTCTTAGAATCAAAACATCCTTAAAACATTGCCTCATTAGGACATTCCTTCTTCTTACTCGATAAAACAAGTGCAACTCTATGACCATACACTTAGACAAATGAACCTCTTCTCAACAACTCCTCAATTTGACTCTTCAACTTCTCTTTAGTTGCTTCACACAATACCAAGTTAGTAAGAGAATCTTATCTCGTCCAATACGATCTCGTCTTCTATCAACAATAGATTAAGGGTGATCAAGTCCTCAATTTGTCAATAGACAGTCGACAATCATAATGAAACATAAACTGTCGTTACAAAACCATAATAGTGTTCCTCCAGAACTCGCACTCGAAATTACTTAAAACACCAAGATCCAAAATTCCTCTTAAGATTACAATTACTTGCTTCAACTCCAAACAATTCATACCAAAATTCTCATCAACTTTCTCTAACGAAAATAAACTAAATCAATTCTCAAAATCTCTACCAAAGATACTCAACAGACAATTTAAACACACATAAGAAGTAGAAACAAAACCCATAGTAGATGTATCAATAACCATTCTTCTACACATATTAGATAACACAAGATTCATCCTCTTAGCACAATCCAAAGATATAAATGAATACGTCGCACCATTATCAATAATAAAGCATGTACCTCATTGTCATACCCCAAAATTTTCCCGATCAGATCTACGTCTCTTAATCCATCAAGAGTCAAAATTAAGAGCCATAGGGTTTGACATTTCTATTGTCAAACTCGCTCTCTTATAAATCAGGTTGAGTAAAAACAAGAGTGTAATTAACAGATGTTTAGGATGTAACACCATTCTAAACCCCACGAAAAATTTAACAAAAATCAGAGTAAAACATGAAGAAGGGTATTACAACTCCAACAAAATAAACAAATATTCATGTCATGCCATAAAGGAACGATAAAACAAAAATTATTCAGATATCATGTTAACACAGCGGAATATTCTTAACAACTGAATAATTAAACATCCAGAGTCGGAGACTCATGATCCAACCATAAACCATAAACAAAACAAGGATTTATCAACCAATCCTAAAATAATGTTCCCAGTGTTACACGACCAGAGCATGACACAGACCCAACTGACTCTAACGAACTACTTGATGAGCTAGTCCTCACCAAGTATACAAGCTACTCCTCAATCTGAAAAATAACAACAGTAAGGGTGAGTTTCATTCGCATTAACAAATGTTATAGGAATATAAACAATACAACTTCATTCATACATTATTCACCCAAATTCAATTATATTCAGATAGTATAGCAACATTCATCAAATACAGTCATTCATACAAAAATACACACAAATTGTAACATTGGACAGCTTCCATTCATGTTACAATTATACACAACACCTAATGCAATGCAACTAAATGCATGTGGTACCAATCATGGGATAACCCATCTCACCGATCCACCACCATAAAGATTCGGCTACTTCTCTCACCAATTCCACACAATGAGAATTAGCTACCGCTGTCCCACCACCATAAGGGATACAACCCACAACATGATTATGAAATGCATGCATCACATACCGCATGCTAATCATCAATACCAAACAACTGAACAATCATAATCATCAACTAATGCAACAACAATAGCCACACAATAGTTATGCTATTTTTCAACCAACTCAAATATACATTTTACATCAGCAACACATGTATATTAATCATCAATCACAACCAAGACGAGTTAATAGCCAAAACATTCACCAGTGCATTGTACGCATAAACCACCACAACTAATTAAATCAAGCGTTTTAAAATAAAATCGAGTCACAACTCAAAACACTATTTTATTGTGTAAATTGCTTAATTAGCTTCACTGTGCTCGAAACGGCACATCAAACGGACTAACAGTTAAAAAGTTATGCATCGTTAAACTTTTAAAAAATCCCAAACATCAACAACACGCGGCGCCAACTAAGTTCGCGGCGCGCACTGAGCGTTCCAAAAATCCTTGGCTCTCTGTCAAGCTATTCGCGGCGCAAACACATGTACGCGACGCGAAACGAGAAAAAAATTACGCCTTCGCGGCGCCAACACATGTACGCGACGCGACCTGTGCGTATCACAACATCCTGGCATTCTTCCCACCTGTTCGCGGCGCCAACCCTGTGCACGCGGCGCGAACCGCGATTTCAGAAACCCTAACCTGCAAAAAACAGCATTCTATACATCCCAAATGCCCTCAAAGTCATACCAGTACGAATTTCCGAAAATGAACCACACATACAACATAATTTGCACATTTACACATAATTCTAATCATGCTTAACATCATTATTCAACACCAATCATCATTCACAACATAAATCGAACCAAAGTTCTATAAACCCCAAAACCCCAAACACCGACATACAATCCAATTCAGAATCCTAACATACAAACACTATTGAATCATTCATACAACCCATAATAGAGGTTAATGAGAAGAATCCCCCCTTACCTCGATGTCGAATTCTTGGATGCCCTTGCTCTGCACTCTTGCTCTTCTCCCAATTTCACGTTCAGCTCTTTTCTTCTCCCTTTTGGTTCTCTTTTCACAAAATCCTCCTCTTTTCTATTTTGTGAAAATACAACCTTACTTTAGAAAAAAAGGCTTTGCAACTGACACACCCCCCAATTGCTACTTGCGACACTGGCCCATTAGCCTTATTAATCCATATTTCTCAAATAATTCAATTAATTCTATCATTTAATAAAAAATTAATTAAATTAAATAAAGAAATTTATGGGGTGTTACAACCCTCCCCCACTAGAAAAGTTTTCGTCCTCGAAAACATACCTTAGGCAAAGAGTTCCGGGTAGGAGTCCTTCATCTGGCTCTCCAATTCCCATGTAACATTTCCACCAGCTGGTCCTCCCCAAGCTACTCTGACCAACGCTATCTCCTTGCCACGCAATTGTTTCACCTTCCGATCTTCAATCCTCATAGGCAAAGCTTCAACTGTCAGATTATCCTTTACCTGTACATCATCCACTTGGATCACATGCGACGGATCGGCAATGTATTTCCTCAACTGCGACACATGGAATACATCATGCAGATTTGCAAGCGTCGGTGGCAACACAATGTGATACGCCACATCTCCTACTCTTTCTGAAATCTGAAACAGACCAATAAAACGCGGAGTCAACTTCCTTGACTTTAGAGCTCGTCTGATACCAGTCATAGGAGTAACTCTCATAAACACGTGATCTCCTTCTTGAAATTCAAGTGTTCTCCGCCTCTTGTCATGATAACTCTGCTGGCGATTTTGAGAAGCCTTCATCTTCTCCTGAATCATCTTAATCTTTTCCGTCGTTTCTTGAACAATCTCTGGTCCAATCACCGCACTTTCGCCAGATTCATACCAACATAAAGGCGTCCTACACCTCCGACCATACAAAGCTTCAAACGGAGCCATACCAATACTCGAGTGAAAGCTATTATTGTAGGTAAATTCGATCAAGGGTAGGTAACTATCCCAAGTACCACCTTTTTCTAACACACAAGCACGTAACAAATCTTCTAGCGATTGAATAGTTCTTTCTGTCTGTCCATCCGTCTGCGGATGTGTTAGCTGAAGATTTCGTCTTGTAATATTTATCCTTCGAAGAAGTGGAAAATTGAAGGAAAGATGGCTACTGATGGCCATGCTTCGAGAAAAAAAGATTTCTAAGTTCATTATGAAGATAATGAATACTGAAAGCTAGCGAAAGTATGTGTCTTCGGGGACTTAGACAAAATTTATAAAATATATTCAAGTATTACTACTTAGCGTGTTTTCGTAGTGTTTTTACACTGCCACGCGTCGAAGACAGACTCAGGCGGGAAGATTTGAAATTCGAAGACGGTTTCATAACTGTCCAAGAAACAGATGGCATCGCTGGAAGTTCTTATGAGAGACGTGGCAGCAGATTAGTGTAGGACCGTTAAGGTCGAAACTAGTATAAATAGGAGTCTTAATGTTAGGATTCTGTGTGTTCATCTTGTACAAATCACTCACATATTCACTCAAGTATCAAGCGTTAAGAGAAAGAGTTCGCTGAGAAAATGTACGTATGACACCACCACTTTAATACATGTGTATTATCTTTCGTTTTCGAATATCTTTCAGAATTACTGCATTCCATTTACTTCTTGCCATTTACATTTCTGTATCTTTACTTTAATGTTATTTACTTTTGAGTTACTTTCATGTCATTTATTTTCAAAGTCTTTAACATTTCTGCATTCTAAGATTCTTTACGTTTTAACAGTCCTTTTAGTTTCATATGTTATGTTACTTATCTTTTCATTAAAATCATACTTACGTGTAACAAAGTGATTATCAAGATTACTTGTTCTTTAATCGAACAACGCTTATTGAAGAAGACGAATCATGAATATGGTTCAAATGAACATTGATAACAATCTTTTTGACTATGTGTCCTAGGATCAATCTAGTCGATCCTGCGAGTAACCAAATCATATTTATTATAGTTTGGAAGACTAGCGGTTGTTTACCGGAAATCACCGTAAACAAATTGGCATGCTCAGTGGGACAGTGTCAAGCGGATTGTTTTAATCAATTGCTTTATTTTTGTCTAGACAATATCAAGACCTTGTATGAACCTTAGGAACGGTAAATTAACGAACAGTGCACAACCGATTCCCAAACGAAGGTACAACAAGAAAATGGTCGTTACGGCCAGTGCAGGGGGTGATCAAGATCCCCCACAAGGTTCAGGATCAGGAGCGGCAAATTTGACTTCCACTCAAGGAACACGGGATACAACGGGTCCAAATGGATCGAGACCTGCAGATAATTCCCAGGCCATGCCTAAAAATAATACAGGACCCTCAGGGACTATTCCAGTTTCAGTGTCGACAACCGCACCCTCATCCACAAGTGCAGAGGACGTACCGTTTTCCTCGACAAATGCTGCAAACAATTTGTTTGGTCAAGGCACGAATTCTGCTTTCGAATGGAGACCAAATAATCCATATGGAATGCCATACCAATATGGAACAGGCGTACGAGGGGCAGGACCTATATATTCCCCAACTAACAATGCGACATTTTCACCGAATGTTGGTTCAGTGGGTCGAAGTGCACACAACACTAGTTTTTCTACCCAGATGCCCCACTTTACCACAAATAACCAAGCAGCATTTCGACAAGAAATGGATGCAAGCAACCATGATATGCTAGGGGCTTTGGCCAGAGAATTGACTTCAATTTTAAACCCACTAGTGACAAATATTGCTACTACAAATAGGGAAAACGTGGAGACTTTCCAAAAGATATCATCTCAAATGAATCGAATGGCAGAGTTCATGGGAGTAACACCACCTAGAAGGAAAGACAAACAACCTTCGAATCAAGAAGAGAGGCCCATTATGGAACGTGTACAAGATATAGTTCCGTTATCTAGGACAGCCACTAGAGATGTAGGCCCCTCACGAAGAACAGAGACGATCGAAGGAACTCCAGTAATTAACATAGAGGCTTCAAATCAAAGAACCATCCCCGTTCGACAGGAAACGGAGGAGGAGCGACCCAGATTAAGGATTGTGGGTAGGAACGAACACCCAGATGAGGTTGTCCAAAGAGTCAGAAGAGAGAATCTGGCTACAGAAAATAACTTAACTGCCATGATAGAAAGGGTTATGGCCAATAATGGCCTTAGTACTGGACTTAGACGTCCAAATTATACATCCCCTATATCAGATTATATCATGCAGACAGAATTGCCTAGGGGCACTAAGGTACCCAAATTTACAAAATTTTCAGGCGAAACTAATGAGTCAACGGTGGAACATATTGCTAGATATTTGACAGAAGCAGGAGACTTAGCGGGAAACGAGGATTTAAGGATCAAATATTTCCCTAGTTCGCTGACAAAAAATGCCTTCATTTGGTTTACTACGCTGCCACCAAATTCGATAGATGCGTGGGCATACTTAGAAAGGTTTTTCCATGAGCAATTCTATATGGGCCAAACTAAGATAAGTTTGAAAGAATTGGCCAGTGTCAAGAGAAAATTCACAGAAACAATTGATGACTACTTGAATAGGTTCCGTCTGTTGAAATCAAGGTGTTTTACAACAGTCCCAGAGCATGAACTTGTCGAGATGGCTGCGGGGGGTCTAGATTATTCAATAAGAAAGAAACTAGATATCCAATACCTTAGGGACATGGCCCAATTAGCAGACAGGGTTCGACAGGTCGAACGTCTGAATGCAGAAAAAGTTAGGGCAAATAAAAGTTATAAGAAGGAAAGGGTAGCGTACGTCGAAGCCGAGGACGCTGATGATGAGTCTTTAAATGACTTATATAGCCCTGAAGAAGTCGAAATAGACTTGGCTGAGTTGAAAGAGGCGCCACCTTATGCCTGCAAATTGCTAAATCCTGCAAATGGAAAAAACCCAGTAGAAAACGATAAGAATGATAGGTTCCCTAAGAAAACTTATACATTCGACGTTACCAAGTGTGATGAAATATTTGATTTACTGGTAAAAGATGGCCAAATGATACTGCCTCCAAATTCCAAAATTCCTCCGTTGGAACAACGGAAGAAAAGAGGTTTTTGTAAATATCATGGTTTTTTAGGCCATAAAACTTCTCAATGTTTTCTTTTCAGGGATCTAATTCAAAATGCTATCAATGATGGGAGGTTGAAGTTTGCTGACAAGACCAAGAGTCACATGAGGGTTGATACCAATCCCCTGAACATTGCTGACGCTAGCCTCTGTGAGGTAGAAGATATCAACATGGTGGAGGCATCTGAAGTCGAAGTTGTGGAAACTAAAACAATGTTCAATGGAAAGCAGGCTACTGAAAGCCTAAATGGTGACATAGTCTTCAATACTGATGTTGAAGAATCTTCCAAGACAGAAATAACTGAAGCATCGAAGGAAGAAAACAGTGAGGCCACTGAAGACCTCAGGATGAAACTCCAGAAAATCCAAATCTCTGAAGTTCCTCCAGCAGTTGTTAACATGGTCAGCGCCAGACGCCCAGTGTCTGAGTTTGGCGAACTAGAGACATGGCTGACGAGGCAAAATGGGGGCATCGAAGTTCCTCCAAAAACTGAGAGCCTCAAAGACTACCTCTGGAAGTGCCATGAGAGAAATGGTGGTAAACAATGGATGTGTCCAAGGTGTTCGATCATGCTGAATCGAAAGGTCGAAGCCAACTTCGAAAGGGCTCGACGTGAAAGATGGGAACACCCAGGAAGAGAGCCAAATCCCCTACTACAACTTAACCCAAGGATGGAGGAAAGCTTAGTAGGATTTTTGGTCAGATGCCACAAAGGAAACACTGAAGTTGCTCTGTGCCCCAGATGTGGGGCAGTCTATGATGAAATGCTAGCACGATCATTCGAACGTGTGCACTGCTACATGAGTCGAGAAACTCAGGGGTTGCGTCCTAACCTGTACGGTTTCGACATATGGACTCCAACAGAGAGGCCTGATAGCCCACACCCCAGAGCTCGAAGGGTAACATTCAAAATCCCCGCAGATGCACCCAGGGATAGGTGGGTGCAAGCTGATGCAAGAACCAACAAATGGCGAAGTTGGGACCAAGGAGGGAGAACTGCAATGGCATATAGGAAACAATTTCAAAGGCCAAGTCGAGAGGCGTATCGATTGGAGAATTATAAAGGAAAAAATCCTATGTCTCGGTCCCAGTGGAGAAGGCATCAGAGAATAAAAAAGGCTCAGAAGGAATACAGGCCAAGAGAAACTGGAGAATCTAGTAGCAACCAAGTCCCACACCAGGGGGCAAAATCAAACAAACCTCCGGTGGAACGCAGATTATTCGAAGCTGAAAAACTCTTGGATGAAGAAGAAAAGATGCGTTCAAATTCCTGGAAAGAAGAGGATAGAATGACAAATGATTTTGATTCTGATGGAGTGTCATCTATAAACTTGAATTGCAATGTTGTATCCGTACTCCCTCACGAGTTTAATCAGGAAACTGAAGTGGAAGACTGTGAAGAGGCTGATATCGAAGAAATGGCAAAACACAGACCTGTGTGTTACTATGTGCTGAATAATGGTGCAGTTGAAGAACAGAATGCTTTCTTCGAAAGGCCTGATGAGGGTATGCGAAATCATTTGAAGCCACTCTATATCAGGGCAAAGATTGAGAATGTTGGCATTAATAAAGTCCTAGTTGATGGGGGAGCAGCAGTGAACCTAATGCCTCAATACATGCTAAAGAGAATTGGTATGTTCGATACGGATATAAGGCCACATAACATGGTTTTATCTAACTACGAAGGCAAAATAGGACAAACACTGGGAGTCGTTCAGGTCAATTTGACAGTAGGCTCAGTTACTAGGCCAACTATGTTTATGGTTATACCAGCAAAAGCAAACTACAACCTTTTGCTTGGTAGAGAATGGATTCATGGGGTAGCAGCTGTGCCCTCAACAATGCATCAGAGGGTGACAATTTGGAGGGAAGATGGTATAGTGGAGAATATCGAAGGTGATCAGAGTTACTATATGGCTGAAGTCAACCAGGTGAATAAAACCAACTTCGATAGGAACCTGGCAAACATAGGCCCTTGTCATGCTGCAGAAGAAATGTATACCCCAAATAAGAATGCATTGTACTATTTAACTTTACACCCAAATGGATTCCAATGGGATAGAGAGATCATGGATGGTCCAGCAGATACAACACCATTGGAGAATTATCCGACAGTACGGCCAACAGGCTGGGACGATGACATTAATCATGTCTGAGTCTTCGTTCTTCGAAAAGATTTCGGCCTATGTGGCCGAGAACAAAAGGAAGGCGGCTCTCGAAGCCGAACTATCAGATACAAAGATAGATGCAGTTCTAACCAAAGAAGGAATAACAGAATTGGAGATACGTACGAGTTTCGAACTCTCTGAAGACACGGCTCCAGACGAAGAGATCATAAGAGAAGAACCAAATCAAAGGTTAGATGCAATATACGACGAGGAACCTTTGGGATTCGAAAAAGACCCAATGGCGTCGAACATAAAGATGTTGGCCCAAGATCCACTTGAAGAAGTAAATCTTGGAGACAATGATCAAAAAAGGATAACATATATCAGCGCAAAACTAGAACCAGAATTAAAAACAACGGTCATCAAAATGCTGAAAGAAAACAGAGATTGTTTTGCTTGGGATTATGATGAGATGCCTGGTCTAGGAAGAGACTTAGTCGAATTAAAATTACCAATAAAAGAAGGGAAGAAGCCTATAAAGCAAACTCCCAGAAGATTCGCGCCAGAGATTCACTCGAAGATTAAAGCAGAGGTCGAAAGGCTCTTGCGTTGCAAATTTATCCAAACTACAAGGTATGTTGAATGGATTGCTAATATAGTACCTGTAATTAAAAAGAATGGCTCATTAAGAGTATGCATAGACTTTCGTGACCTTAATGCAGCTACTCCTAAAGACGAGTATCCCATGCCTGTAGCGGAAATGCTAGTAGACTCAGCCGCAGGTTTTGAGTATTTGAGCATGTTGGATGGATATTCGGGATACAATCAAATCTTTATAGCAGAAGATGATGTATCCAAAACAGCATTTCGTTGCCCAGGGGCAATAGGCACTTACGAATGGGTTGTGATGCCTTTTGGTTTGAAAAATGCTGGGGCAACTTATCAAAGAGCAATGAATTCTATATTTCATGACTTTATAGAAACATTCATGCAAGTATATATAGATGACATTGTGGTAAAATCTACCTCAGGTATGAGTCATCTCGATCATCTGAGCCAATCATTCGAAAGAATGAGGAAATATGGCTTGAAGATGAACCCCCTCAAATGTGCTTTCTTTGTGCAGGCAGGTGATTTCTTGGGTTTCGTAGTCCACAAAAAAGGGATAGAAATTAACCAGAACAAGACAAAAGCCATTGTGGAAACCAAGTCTCCATCCACGAAGAAAGAACTTCAATCATTATTGGGTAAGATAAATTTCTTAAGGAGATTTATCTCTAACTTGAGTGGACGCACGCAAGCTTTCTCACCTCTACTACGGCTTAAGCAAGGAAAGTTTGAATGGCGTGCTGAACATCAAGAAGCTTTCGATCAGATAAAGCAATACTTGACTTGTCCACCAATTCTGTCTCCCCCAAATGGGAAGAAGCACATGCGCCTATACATTTCAGCGTCAGATAAAACAATAGGCAGCATGCTGGCACAAGAAGATGAGAATGGCATCGAAAGAGCCATTTATTACTTAAGTAGAGTACTCAATGATGCAGAGACTAGATATACTGATATAGAAAAGCTCTGCCTTTGCTTGTATTTCTCCTGTATCAAACTTAAGTATTATATAAAGCCAGTTGATGTTTACGTTTCATCTCATTGTGATGTTATTAAACATATGTTATCTAAGCCAATACTACATAGTCGAATTGGCAAGTGGGCTTTGGCCCTTACTGAATATTCATTAATATTTCAGCCTCTCAAGGCAATGAAAGGTCAAATTGTGTCAGACTTCATTGTCGACCATGCGGTGGTTGAGAATCATCAGCATTATGTGGACTTAAAACCTTGGAAGTTATACTTCGATGGTTCAACGCATAGAGAGGGTACTGGAGTTGGAATGTTGATAATTTCTCCTGATGGAATTCCAACAAAGCTCAAGTATAAAATCGAAGGTCCATTATGCTCCAACAATGAAGCTGAATACGAAGCATTAATTGCTGGACTTGAGGCTTTGTTAGAATTGGGGGCAACCAGAGTCGAAATTAAAGGAGACTCCGAATTGGTCATCAAACAATTGACAAAGGAGTACAAGTGTATCAAAGAGAATTTGATCATGTATTTTGTCATTGCAAATAGGCTACTCAAGAGATTCGAATATGTGGAATTAAAACACGTATCAAGGGTGAATAACCAGGAAGCAAACGACTTGGCACAATTAGCCTCAGGATATAAAGTACCAAAAGAAAAGTTGGAGGAATTGATTGAAGTAAGAGGAAGAGCAATGTCGACTAAACTCTCTCCAAGTGATCTAGAGAACTCACAGTTGGGTTATGCCAACAAAGAAGAATTCGAAGTACTAAATATAGACTCGTTGGCAGACACAGATTGGAGGAGTCCAATTATTAACTATCTGAAAAATCCTTCGACGGATACAGATAGGAAAATCAAGTATAGAGCCTTGTCATATTTCCTGATGGGAAATGAATTGTTCAAGAAAACTCCTGAAGGGGTATTGTTGAAATGCTTGGGTGAAGCAGAAGCATACTTGGCTCTGTCGAACGTACATAGTGGGGCATGTGGTGCACATCAAGCAGGGCACAAAATGAAATGGCTCTTGTTTCGTTATGGGATGTATTGGCCTTCGATGTTAAAAGATTGCATAGAGTTTGCGAAAGGGTGCCAAGAGTGCCAAGAACATGCAGGTATCCAACACGCTCCAGCAAACGAATTAAGTACGATAGTAAAACCGTGGCCTTTTAGGGGATGGGCATTAGATTTGATTGGAGAAATTCACCCCAAGTCATCTAAAGGTCAAAGGTACATTTTGGTAGGAATAGACTATTTCACAAAATGGGTCGAAGCAATACCACTGGCAAATGTGGATCAAGAGGTTGTGATTGAGTTTATTCAGAAACATATTATATATAGGTTTGGAATCCCAGAAAGTATAACAACCGATCAGGGATCAGTCTTTACTGGACGAAAAATGCAAGACTTTGCCAGAGAAATAGGTTTCAAGTTATTTACTTCTACACCTTACTACGCTCAAGCAAATGGACAGGTTGAAGCAGCAAACAAAATAATAATTGGCCTTATTAAGAAACATGTGGGAAAGAAACCCAAGAATTGGCATAAGACTTTAGATCAAGCACTCTGGGCTTGTCGAACATCTCCAAAAGAAGCTACAAATACAACTCCTTTCCAGTTGACATTTGGACATGATGCAGTACTCCCAATTGAGATATATTTGCAATCGGTGAGAATACAAAGACAAGCAGACATTCCTCCCAACGTGTACTGGGAGTTAATGATGAATGAGTTAGTAGATTTGGACGAAGACAGACTTCGAGCACTGGAAATGATAAAAAGGCAAAAGGAAAGAGTGTCCAGAGCATACAACAAAAAGGTGAAAGGTAAAACTTTTGTTAATAATGACTTAGTTTGGAAAGTTATTTTACCTATAGATCGAAAGAATCAGGCACTTGGTAAATGGTCCCCACATTGGGAAGGACCCTTTCGAATCTTAAAAGTATTTTCGAACAATGCTTACGAAATTGAAGAGTTAGCAGAAGATCGTAGGATCTTAAGAGTAAACGGGAAATATTTGAAGAGATATAAACCAAGTATGTACGAAGTAAAGATTGCAAAAACGTAGATACTCAGGGTACTACGAAAGCCAAAATGGTCAGGCATGTGTCAAAACATATATGTCACATTGGTCAAAATGGCTTTACAATCAGAATAGATTGTTAAATGGAAGGAAAAGAGTCTAAAGAGACACCAAAATATTTTTTCATTCATAATAGAGTACGTGCATTACAAAAGATCCAAAGAACAGGATCTGAGATTACAAAAGAAAAAGCATATAAAAAAAAAACCTAAGAGAAAAACTTGCTAGTTAATCCTTTGGTCTAAACCTTCCAAGGACAGCACAGGCGAGGGTTCAGCTTCGAACATATCCATGGCTCCAGAAATGCGCATCCTCTTCACTACACCTTTCCTAAGGAAAATGTAACTGAGGAGTCTCCCGTATGGAAGACAGGTCACACTCCCTTGACGGTTGACACCAATAGAGACAGCCTTAACAAGTCCTTTAAAGATCATCAAAGGAATGTTAATTTTCTTCCCTCGAAGACCACAGAGGATAAACTCCAAGTCTTCAACCATGATGTTGTTTTCATCAATCCTCCGAGGCTGAAAGTTTCCCACGAGCATCTGGTGCCAGATCCTGATAACTTTGGCACTGAAGCGGTCGTTATCCATAAGAGTTCTCAACATGAGATGAGTAGTCATGTTGAAACTGTTGTCATCAAAAGTTTCCCCAGAGTTACTGCATCTCATTAGGTTGGCAATAGTGGTGGGAGTGATGCTAAGACGAGCATGTCGAATAGCAGAATCAATGGTGGTCCTACCTTCAGGATCTATGCGTAAGGACGCATTCATCCAGAATTCTGCCAACATGTTGGGGTAGATAGCACCCTCCAAGACTTCTTCAAAATAGAAGTCCAGTTCTTGATTGACAAAGAGAGTTTCGATGTTGATGAAGTTACGAACAAGTTCATCCTCAGAAAGTCTGAACTCGTTCTTGAGAAGGGCTTTGATGTTATTAAAGGAAAGAGGTCCAGCCATTGCAAGGAAAAGAAAGGTTTTTGAGAAAGAAGTTGTGTGTTTTCTTTTTTCTGTGTTTAGTTTGGAGAGAAAGCGCATGAATGAAGAAATGAAGGCAATATTAGACCCTTTATATAGACTGGGGATACTGAAGGGTGGTTTTAAATTGTTAATGATTGATTGGACTGCGTTTGGTTTTCCAAAGAGAGAAGTTATGGCTTCCGCCGTTTCCCGCCCTTGGAAGTTGAGAAGTAATCATGAAACTGATGCACGCACGTCTTAAATTGACGGTTTGGAGAAAGTGACGTCACTGTTCAATAATGATTATGGCTAGAGAAGTGGAAACGTCAAGTCTAGAGGGAAGGATGCTGCGAAGGATGTTCAGGGTCTATACGTTGCATTAAATAAAAGCACTGTAGAAAATCTAAAGATATATTTTGGCAGAAATTGAAAGATTCGCTAAAGTAGTGCTGGCGAACATTGTAGATATAAACGAAGAAAATAGAAGTCAAGCATACAAATAGATGTTTCTACAAAAGCTTCGATTACAAAACGAAAATGCAACAAGTTACAGGATTGGAGACAGCTAGTTAAAATCCTCAGGGAGATTGTTTTTAATCTTCAAGTATTGAGTTTCCCACGAAGACATACGAAGCTCAATTAGTGCCCGTTGTTTCTTCAATCTTTCGATCTCTGGCACTAATTTCTGTGCAGTCTCGAAATGTTTAATCCCCGACTGCACCACTTCGAGCAAATCCTGTTGGTTGGATTTTTGTATGGCTGCCTGACAACGTTCAGCTTCCTTTATCTTGTCCTCAAGTACCTTTATCTCTTGTTTCCAGGAGTTGATGTTCTTCTCATAATCATCAAAAGCCTTCTGATTTTCTGAATGCTTAAGCTTGAGGGCCTCACCTTGTTTCGTTGCATCCACAGCAGAGTTCCATGAAGAGTCATGAGAGGCCATTGTCTCAGATAGCTCTTTTTCGACATTTTGCTTTCGAAGAATGTTGGCCTGGAGTTGATCAATCAGAGAACCTAGCAGAACAATTACCTCCGAAACTTCTGTGGAGACTTGAAGCAAATCTACTTTCTTTAAAAGTTGATTTAAGTTGTGACTCTTAATAGGTTCCCGGCTGAGAACATCCACAAGATTGACCCCAAAGAATCTCTCTTTTATTTGTCGAAGGAGGCTAGGAATATCTTCCTTGTCACTAGATTCTACAGTCACAGCTGGAGAGACATCAAGTTCCGAAGGCGAAGAAGTATTCACATTCATGATAGCCTTTAGGAAACTAAGAGGATCAGTTTGCTTAAGTTGTTCCAGCTCCGAAGGAGTAGGCTTCGCAGGGGCAAGCGTCGAAGTTGTCCCAGGAATGGCTTCTGTATCAAGAGTCGAAGTTCCTTGAGGATCTTGTTTTTCTGGTTTAGAAGTCTCCTCCATAGCATCTTGCTCCGATGCAGTATCTTCGCTGTCATGTGGTTGTAGGTTCACATTGTCGCTGCCTGAGAATGGGTGATCTTCTTCCAGATTTTTGTCTTGGTGAGTAGGTGGGGATTCGTCAGTGGATTGGCTTTCTTCGATTGGTTCATTAGGCAATATGGTGGCGATTGGCCTAGCATCTTCGAAGACTGGGGAAAGAACATGAGTTTTGTTTTGAGAGGTATCTGTATTAAAACGGAGCAGAGTTAGTCATAAAGATAAGCCTTCGAGGGGTTTATTGACGAAAGTTAAAGATTGGCGATTACCGTAAAGTTTGTCAACATTAATGGTAAGGCCATGATCCTTAAAACCTGAAGTGGCAGTGCCAGCATCATCCTGCAATAACAAGGTAAAATGTCAGTTCAATCATTTAGTTAAAATTACAGGATAATATGTGGGGTGAAACCCAAATACCTTGGTTGGGATATTATCTGGACTTGAATTATGACTTTCAACAACGAAAGCATTGCTGGCAACTTTTAAAGGAGATTCTTCAGAGGATGCCTTATCGCCAGGAGAAGCAGCTTTAGAGGGACTTATCTCTTTCCCTTTTCTTGAAGGGGTAACAGCTTTTTGTTTCTTCCTGTGTCCTTGTCTAGTACGAGGAGGGGATTTATCTTCGCCATCTGAGGCAGCTGTCGAAGAAACTTTCCGCTTCGAACCTGTTGGGGGTTTCGAGCTCTGGAAAATAGATGATAAGTAAGATGAGTACTACTCACAGATTGTACAAGATTAAGAATATGAGATGGGTATGTACCGTGGGCTTCTTGTCAGTAACGATGGAGTCACTCTCACTTGGTTTGTTGCTTTTAGATGTCCCAGAATCCTTTTGGGCAGGAGCTTCCTTAATCTTCCTCCTTCGTGCAACAGCTGTAGTTGAAACTGAAATCAGTATATTAGCAAAGAAAAGAAAAGTCAGTCGAAAAGATTGTCTGAATCCAAACCTTCAGGTATTGGAGTCAAGACACGAACATGTTCAAGATCTATATGTAGATGTCCTTTGAAAGTATCCAAGGTATGCTTAGTCGGAACCACTCGTTCGGCGCGTTTTTTAGTACTGTTTTGAAGGTCTTTTAGAACGTTGCCACACACAAACCAATTTGGAAAAGGAGGGCTCAAAGCCACACCAAAATCCGCACTTGGCAGTGGAGGGAATTTTGGAGGATTAAGTTTGAAAGCCACTTCATAACGTAGTTCTGGTCGAACATACGAGGGCAATTTCAACTTATCCAGTTTGGCGGAAAACTTTTCGCGCAAAATGACTGCAGCCTCACGAACGGTCCGACTAAGATCATCAGGCCTGTAGATAGTTTCAAAGAATTTTTGAAAAGCTTGGATTTCTTTAATATGAGTTGAAGTACCTTTGTGAAAATTCTCCTGCACATCAGCAAAAGCTGCAGTTAGTTCTTGAGCAAGACTATCGGCATCAAAGATTTGGGAGCTATAATAATCCGTCCACCATTGGTGAAAATCTGGTGTAGAGTAAAAAGCAGGTTCGAAAGGAACAGGAGAAAAATCGGTGGTGCCAACGTATTTGTTGATTTTTGTTTCACATTCTCCTTCAGTCAAGTACAAGGTATGGAAACACATATGGCTCCTTTTCTCATATAAGCACTTGGGTTTTATTTGAACCAACCCAAACTGTCTCGAGACCAAATTTGGTTGATAGCACACGAGAATACATTGACCTTTTGATGGTCGAAGACGATGAGAAAATAACCTTGGAGTCAGAAAGGCTTTCCAAATTTCCATAGACTCAGTTTGTTGATCCTGAGATGTTGATGGGAATTTTCGAGTAAACCATTCGGGACCTATTGTTCTGTGTACAAACGGGGCCATAGAAGGATCGAACTGATTACGCTGGGCAAACATCATTGAATACGCCAGAAAGTGTTCACGAAGCTTCCCAGTTTCTTCTTTCGGAGTCAGGTAAGCTAACCTGGTCCCTTCTATAGTTCGATTCTTGATTTTGCTATCTTCCTCATTGACGTTTCCTCGAAAGGGAAGATGGGTTTCGAATGTAGCGTTAAGCCACAGTCGCAATAGCCAGAAAGGACCAGCATAAAGCAAAGTACCGGATTTGTAATTCTTGGTAAGGTTTGCAGCTTCGCTGAGGTTTTCATAAAGAAACCCTAAAAGCAGTTGGCTGAGGTTGAGCTTTTTTCCAGCATGCAACTGATTAGCCATGCAAAGGTATCTATTTGCAACTTGTATGGATCTTGAGCAGAAGGCACATCGTGAGAGCCATAGCGCTAAGAAAGCAATATGCTCTTCATCGGATATTGCCGTTTCGGTGGTGATATGGTGCTTCTGGATGAATGCAGTATAAGTGACTATCGAGTCATTAAAACCAATAGTATCAGTATCCATCTCATTGGGATCGAAGGTTTTGCCAGTTGGTCGAAGTCCTGTAATCGCAGCCACATTGAAAAGAGTGGGGGTAACCATTCCACATGGGAGATGGAAAGTGTTGTGAGAAGCATCCCAAAAGTGAACCGCTGCTACTAACATGGGTTGGTTATATTCTAGGCCTGTTTTTGACAGTTGAATCAAATCGTATATTCCTAACGATTTCCAGAAGGATTCTTTCTGTTTCTCTACTTTTTCTAGCCAGGCATAGTACAAATCAGGATCTTTGGCTAAGGGAATTGACCTAAACACTTTTACAACGTTGGTCATATAGTTTAACCTAATTTTCATCAAAACCAAAGGGGTTACAGTTGAAGTTTCTTCAATGTTAGTAGATTTTCCTGAGGGAGAACAGCCATCTTCATCTATCTTAGTTTTGCTAACTAATGGTCTAGTCTTGTAATAAGCAGGGAAGAATCTATTCAGAGATGAAATATTTTCACCTGGTAATGGACCCATAAAAGCAAGAGATTTTCCAGAAAGTCCAAAGGGAATGATTACCTGGGAAGCGTAAATAGCGCGTATTTCTTCGGTGTTAGGGTTTGGAATGTGCTCTTGTTCCCCATACCGTGTTGTTGATTGGAGCTTCAGAACAGGTTGAAGAACATTTGAAGATGAAGCCATAGAGAGATTTTGATTAAGAAAGCAAGATCTTGAAAAGATTGAGGATGTTGGTTTTTCCGTTGAAGAAGATGAAGAAATAGGAATGAAAGGTTGTATAGAAGTGCAAGACCAAGTATTTAAAGGTTTAACGGAAACTCTTTTTAAATCTTTTGGGTAAAACCCAAAGAACACGTGGCGGCTGGTGATTTAATCCGACGGTGGTTGAATAAATTGGCTTCACTCCTAGTATGTAGGAGTAATGATCAAGAAGTAAGGTCAAAAACGTGGGAATGTAAGTTATGAGAAGACATCTTTGAAAATGACAAGACGTTTCGGGAACAGGGTCATCAATGATTATGACGTCAGTCAGCAGTATTGGAACTCTCAAAGATCAATAAGAAACGAAATCTTATGATGACAAGAAACACCTATTTCTGTTGATTTTCGAAACAGGCATTTATTGGGGGCAATTTGTTAGCTGAAGATTTCGTCTTGTAATATTTATCCTTCGAAGAAGTGGAAAATCGAAGGAAAGATGGCTACTGATGGCCATGCTTCGAGAAAAAAAGATTTCTAAGTTCATTATGAAGATAATGAATACTGAAAGCTAGCGAAAGTATGTGTCTTCGGGGACTTAGACAAAATTTATAAAATATATTCAAGTATTACTACTTAGCGTGTTTTCGTAGTGTTTTTACACTGCCACGCGTCGAAGACAGACTCAGGCGGGAAGATTTGAAATTCGAAGACGGTTTCATAACTGTCCAAGAAACAGATGGCATCGCTGGAAGTTCTTATGAGAGACGTGGCAGCAGATTAGTGTAGGACCGTTAAGGTCGAAACTAGTATAAATAGGAGTCTTAATGTTAGGATTCTGTGTGTTCATCTTGTACAAATGTCTCACATATTCACTCAAGTATCAAGCGTTAAGAGAAAGAGTTCGCTGAGAAAATGTACGTATGACACCACCACTTTAATACATGTGTATTATCTTTCGTTTTCGAATATCTTTCAGAATTACTGCATTCCATTTACTTCTTGCCATTTACATTTCTGTATCTTTACTTTAATGTTATTTACTTTTGAGTTACTTTCATGTCATTTATTTTCAAAGTCTTTAACATTTCTGCATTCTAAGATTCTTTACGTTTTAACAGTCCTTTTAGTTTCATATGTTATGTTACTTATCTTTTCATTAAAATCATACTTACGTGTAACAAAGTGATTATCAAGATTACTTGTTCTTTAATCGAACAACGCTTATTGAAGAAGACGAATCATGAATATGGTTCAAATGAACATTGATAACAATCTTTTTGACTATGTGTCCTAGGATCAATCTAGTCGATCCTGCGAGTAACCAAATCATATTTATTATAGTTTGGAAGACTAGCGGTTGTTTACCGGAAATCACCGTAAACAGGATGATAAGCAGAACTCAATCTCAGCTTCGTACCCAAAGCCTTCTGCAACCCTTCCCAAAATTTGGATGTAAACCTTGGATCTCTATCTGACACGATACTCGAAGGAATACCATGTAAACGCACTATCTTCTCAATGTACAATTGAGCAAGTCTCTCCATCGGGTAATCCATTCTCATTGGTATAAAATGAGCAGACTTTGTCAACCTATCTACAATAACCCAAATGGCTTCATAGTTCTTCACCGTCTTCGGCAAACCAGAAACAAAATCCATAGATATACTATCCCACTTCCATTCCGGAATAAATAACGGTTGCATAGCTCCATATGGTTTCTGATGCTCAATCTTCAACTTCTGGCAAGTCAAACAAGCATAGACAAATTCAGCTATTTCCTTTTTCATTCCAGGCCACCAAAACAGCTTCTTTAAATCATGATACATCTTGGTAGCACCAGGATGAATACTCAATCCACTACGGTGTCCTTCTTCGAGAATACTCTTCCTCAACTCGGAAACATTAGGAACACAAACACGATTACCAAACCTTATAATACCATTCTCGTCGATTCTGAATTCGCCTCCCTTGCCTTGGTTAATCAAAGTTAACTTATCCACCAACTCTACATCAGTTTTCTGACCTTCTCGAATCTCTTCCAGAATACCACTAGTCAGCTTTAGCATACCCAACTTAACACTGACAGGAGTGCCTTCGCATACTAAATCAAATCTCTGAATTGTTCAATTAAATCCAATTCTCTTACCATAAGCATAGTGTTATACCCCAAAATTTGCCCGCATCTTTTTTCAAGAAGACTTCTGTCTAAAAATTGGGAGTTTCATATAATCTTGGATTTTTATTCCATAAATATCCTGATTTATGAATACTTGGTTTTTAGAATTTTTCTTATACGGTACTTTGGCTCGCTGTTGAATTCATTCTTACACAAACGCCAAGTACTGTTTATTACTTCACACACGCTATTTATTTGAAATTTATTTACAGATAAATAGTACTGACGCAATTGGTACAGAACTAAATCTTTTTGCAGGCGCAGAGTCCGGGGATTCAGACTGTACTGGCAACAAGTAAATTATTATTAATTTTTGTTTCCCACTAATTTTTGTACTATATTCTATTATTTTAAAAAATCTTTCCCTTTCTTTTCAAATATCTTTCTTTCAAAATCAAATCCTAACTTTATTCTATACATCTTTTTTTTCAAACCCTACCATACACTTTCTTTCAAATCCTACTTCCACTCAAATTTTCCTTTTTTGTACGGAATCACTTCATTCCCCAACGTCTCTATCTTTCTTTTCACTCTATAAATAACTCTCATTTTTTCCATAAAATCTCACATCAAATTCTAACTCATCTCTCAAATTTCTACTTCATATTCATTCTCTCTTCTTCCGCGGCAAAAATGGCGAAGCGGATGGAATCGTGTTTTTTTAACGTGTTTCCTTTGGTTGTCAAACGCATCATCCTACCACAAGGTGACCCCAGGGGCAAGTGGACTCCCACTTACGAGGGACCGTTTATAATCAAGAAAATATTCTCCGGCGGAGCCATGTTGCTTACTACTATGGATGGCAAGGATTTCCCACACCCTGTAAATGTGGACATAGTCAAAAAGTACTTCGCTTAAAGAACAGCTCGCTAAGTTGAAAACCTGAAAGGGCAATTTAGGCAAAAAAATGAGCGTCTCGGTGGATTGAAAACCTGAAAGGGCGATCCAGGCAAAAGTTAGAGACTAAAAAAATAATAATTATCCCGGTAGGCTGTAAACCTGAAAGGGCAGCCTAGGCAAAAGTTAGGGAATAAAGCGTACAACTATGTTCCGTTTAGTTACCTACTCACCTTCAAGATTCAACACATCAAAGACACCGATCAGTCCAATTACTTTCTTCCAACAAGTGAGGGATGAAATGCTCGAAGACAGATTGGCAATAGCAGAATTGAAACTTGACTGGATTATTTTTACATAGCTATTCTCTTTATATATTTTTCAAAGCTTTATGACAATTTCCTACTACTAGGATTTTTGTCTCCTTGTACTAATCAGCCTATCATGGCTCTTTTTCAAAAAATCAATGCAGATCATGCTCAAAATCAACATTTTCACTTTTTCTGTTTTGAATACGTAAACGTCCTAAATGATAATTTTGAATGAACATGTGCATTTGAATATGATTGATGTTTACAAGAAAAACAGGAATAGCATTCAGGTAATGTCCCAATCATTTGGACATCATCCCGAAACCAGCATCAGAAGAAAAATCCCCAACAGAGATGTATTTCTCAGCAAATTCCTCAATAAGAGTTTTCTCTCCAGCAAAGTGATTCGAGAAATCTTATTCCCCAGCAGGGCTGTTCCAGAGGGTTATCCCCAGAAAGTGTGGTCTCCACACCAGGACTTGGTCAAATAGTGCATCGGAGGATTATGCATCTTCCTCATTCCCATTTTAAAGGGCATCAAGATCAGAACTTTCAAATTACCTTTCATCCCCGAGCGGTAGTCAAAGATCCTTCAATAGAGCACCCTGGTTCTCAAAGAAGGTCCCCAGCCGAGTATACTCGAGCAAGACGACAAAAAATCATCAACAATCACAGTGCCTTCATTTCCAAATGGCTAGCGGGGATTTATTTTCCCAGCCAGAAGCTTGATACGCTCAAGACGTCATACATCATACATCATACGCATATTCATACACAGCATATAATGTTTCATGACAAACGCATACATAACATGCACATTTCTCATTTAGTTTGAGAATCTCAACATATACATTACATGCATATCACTAACTTGATTTTTTTCAGGTGGTCGAATATCCTCAGAAAAGTTGTTCTCAGTCACATGCAGTGTTCCCATGAATTCTATTCCGATAAGCAGTCCTCTTAGATATAATCAAGCCGAAGATTCATTCTGAAGAGATCTCTCTTTCCAAATCACCTATCAACTCAAAAACATACCGACACAGATCTAAGTCGATACCTTGGACGGTTCCTTAATGATCTACCATCAAAGATCTAAAGCTGATACCTCAGACGGTTCCACAACGATCTACCATCAAAGATCTAAAGCTGATACCTCAGAAGGTTCCACAACGATCTACCATCAAAGATCTAAAGCTGATACCTGTGGACCTCGGTTTTTTACCATACCTCTCGCGGAGAGATACGCGAACTGACTCTTTTTGTTTCTGCTTTTGTATTTGAAAATCAGAGAGTCGCCACCGACCTTTTATTTTATCCAATTAAGGAAAGGTTTATAAAAGAAACAGAAAAAAGACCTTTAAGAAATTCTGGGTAAGGGGGTAGGTTATACAAAGGGAAGGTGTTAGCACCCTTTGTATCCATGGTTATCCATGGGCTCTTTAATTTGCTTAGCTCACTTGTTTTCAATTGCTTTTAAATGCTCGTATGTGGTTTCAAATACCTTTGTAAATTGAATTTGTAATGATCCTTGTGTGGATGTATACAAAGTGTTTTTATCTTTCAAAAGATGCTTTGGAAAAAAGAGCGTTAACTTCGTAATGATCCTTGTTTGGATATATACAAAGTATTGTCTTTTTGAAAGTTTTAATTTGAAAAACAATGATATATGAGAGATTTGTTTGTTTTGATTTGAGCAAGCAAATTAGGAGGTCTACCCTGAGTTATAAGGTCTTTATCCTATTTCCTTTAAAAATCTATCCTTTCACCGGATATAAACAAAAGTACGATTTTGCGTTTGAAATAATAGAATTTGACTTTGATTTTGAAAAGAATGAGAAAGGGATTACCCTAAGAGGTGTAAATGTGATTGTGTTTGAATTCATATATTTTATCTTTGAAGTTAGTGATCTAACGGTTCAATTTTATCTTCAGCATACACGCAGTTTATATGTGCTGGAATTTAAAATGCGGAAATGTAAAATGCGGAAAATAAATCTACGTTATTACATCGATTGTGCAGGAAATGTAAACTACGCTATTTACATGAATTTGACAACCTATACATTTATCTAGGAATTTAAATTGCAAGAAAATGAAAGAAATGTTTTTGGATTTTTTTTTATGATTGATTTTAATTATAATTAATGCATGATTAATTAAATTAAAATGAGGAAAAAAATGAAAATAAATTTCAAACCTAAAAATTAAGTTCAAAATATGTTCAAAATGCTTTGCAATTAATTTTAAAACAAAACTAATTTTTTTGGGATTTTTGAAATTGATTTGAAATTTATTAAGTTAATTAATACATAATTATACAAATAATTAAAACTTAAAGAGAAAATTACTCTAAATATGTACAAAATTAGTTTATAATATATAAACAATATTTCATATAAAGAAAATTTTTTTTTATGATTTTTTGATTGGTTGAAAATAATTAAAAGATAAATATATGCATATTATCTAATTAATTATACAAAATATTCAAATTATGAAGAAAAATAAAATATTTTTATATCAGAAAATAAAATATTATTTTAGAAACTTAAAAATATTTTTTGTGTATTTTTTGGATTTTTAAAACTATTTTTAATTAATTTAACAAAGAAATTAAAATAAAACAGAAAATAAAAAGATAGTAATCAGATGTGGAAATTAAATAAAGTCCATGGTAAGGATGAGTGTTTTGATGCGTTGGATTGAGAGATGGATGGATCTGATGGTGAAAAGCATGAGGGACCATAGCACGTGACACACCTGCAAAACACTGAATCCAAGGTCAGTTTAAAAAACACGCGCGCGCCTTCCAGCCAATCAGAGGACGCCACGCATCTTCTTCTTCCCCAGGATGGATCTTTTACACCTTTCATTTGCAGGTGGTGTAAAAACTCCAACCTTTTACACCTGTTGAAAATAGCGAATGCAAGCAAACATCAATATAAATTTGGCGCGATGCCATGGTTTAGTTCGTCTTGTTCACGTGAGCTTAATGGTACTATTTAGAGTTTATAATTTTGCATGGATCGTAAAGCCCTAAATTTAAAAGTAAGAACCCTAAAATGGTGGTTCTTCGTATAGGTGTCCAAACTTCAATTAAGTTTCCAGAAATGATTAGGACCTCAAACTAAACTTAAATATGAATCTACATCTTGCTAATCATGCATGTGTGATGAGATTTTTGTAAGTTTTAGTTCGAGCAAACCGTGAGGTATCGTGGACGATTCTGAGTGTTTCAAGGCTTGAAACTGATTGGAATAGTTTCAGTGATACTTGAGGAAGGTGTTTGAATGTTTAGTTTGTATTGAAACTGACTTGAATTCAAAATTCGAATTTGGAATTTCTTTGAAAATTTTAAGTGATTACAAGTATGGTTACAAGCATAGCTTTTGTTCTGAATTCCTGTCTTTCTATTTGTGAAGTAAGCTAAGCTATTTATAAGCCATGTTGTGCTTAGAATCCAAGCCAAGAAGCATTGCTTGCCTTTGTTGAATTCTTGATTTTTAAATATTAAATTTTTTTGAATTGTTGACCAAGTCTTGCTCCTCTTCAATTCTCTTGCCTTGTACTTCAATCTTCTGCAGAAAATTAAAGATTCCTTGATGACTCATGCTTAGAAACTAAGCTATCCATTATCCTTCCATTTTCCATTTTCATTTAATCTTAAAATAGGATAAAATTAAACCAAAAATGAATAAAAATGGTGTGGGCTTTGTCTTGGTCGTGGGAGGCCCATAATATCATGGCAAACATGTTTGAACTATGAAAACTTGGCCCCATTTGGAAAAAATACATTTTTGAGCAATGTTGGTTTTATGCATTTTCCCAAAATTTAGCCAACTTCAACAAGGTGTAAATCCCTCAATTTTTGTCATATGAAGGAGATCTTGCACTTTTTGGAAACCCCAAAGAGTCCTCTAACCAATGTCCTTGGTCTCATGTGAAAATGATTTTTGATGCTCCTTGTGTGTCCTTTTGAAAAAAGAGTCTTTTTGTTGACTTTGAAAATGACCTGTAATGTCTTTGTTCTTATTTTTCAAATGGTGAATGTAATGACTATGGGATCAATTGCATTTGAAAGATAATTGAATTTCCTTCAAGATGAGCTTTGGTTTGAATTTTTTGGATGAAGGATGAGAGAGTTATGACCAGTCAAAGTTCCGTTGACTTTTTAGGAGAAAACCCTAATTTTGAATCTTAGGGTTTTGTTGATTTTTGATCTTTCCTTGATGAATTATGATCATCCAATGATCAAATGATGAATCCTTTGACAAAATATGGATGTTGACAAAAAATTTCATTTTTGACTGTCTGTTGACTTTTTTGGTCAAACGGGTCGTCTATTGACTGTTTGAGCTGCTGACGGTGCGTCTGAGTGAATTGAAGTTTGAAAATTTGTATGATTGTACTTTGAGATGTATGGAGGTCCATGAAATCCATTTGAGGTCTCAAAAACTTGTTTCTCCTGAAAAAACAAGAAAACCCTAATTAGGGACTGTTTGTGTAGGAGACAGTTAAGCGTACCTGATTTTTGTGCAGTGTTGAGCCTCTTCTAATCATGTGATATTCAGAAGACTTCTAGGACAAAAATCTTGGAATTTTGAAATGCAAAAGTTGTGATTTGATTGATGGTACAAAACACGGAGAATTGTACTGTCAGCAGTTTGACTGTCAACTGATTGTTCGGGTATTAATGTAGCAGTTAGAGTGAAAAATCAACAGTCAAAGTTAATTTTCTTTTTGTTGTTTTTGTTTTATATGAAATATGAAATTTTATTTACATGACTTGTTAAAAAACACAGACATAATAAATAACTAGTATTTACTGTACGCGAGCAAAATTACCGATAATAGCCCTGAAAAACATTTAATGCACAGAAAAATAAATATTTGACCGGCAGAAAACACACAAAATATTATCTGAATAATTAAGCCACAGTATGACAAATAGTACAACATTTAATACTGACAGTACAAATATTACATACTATAATGAACAGTACGACGAGTAAACGGTACATTTAAGAAATAAGAGATACGGCAAACTTTAAGAATGATGATTAATAACCCATGCTACAAATAATAACATGTAGATGATTGGGAATGCAAGCATCCCAGGTCCACAGTTTTCAGGGCTATGTAGACAGAAGAAAGACATGATTACCACCACAACGTTGATGACCATAAGAAAACACGTTTCCATCCGCTTCGCCATTTTGTCGGGGAAGAAGAAAGAATGAATATGAAGTAGAAATTTGAGAGATGAGTTAGAATTTGATGTGATATTTTATGGAAAAAATGAGAGGTATTTATAGAATGAAAAGAAGGAAAGAGACGTTGGGGAATGAAGTGATTCCGTACAAAAAGGAAAATTTGAGTGGAAGTAAGATTTGAAAGAAAGTGTATGATAATGTTGGGAAAAAGAGATGTATAGAATAAAGTTAGGATTTGATTTTTGAAAAAAAAGAGATTTGAAGAGATTTTGAAAATGATGGAATATAGTACAAAAGTTAGTGGGAAACAAAAATTAGTAATAATTTACTTGTTTACCAGTACAGTTTGAACCCTCGACTCTGCGCCTGCAAAAGATTTAGTTCTGTACCAATTGTGTTAGTACTATTTATCTGTAAATAAATATCAAATAAATAGCGTGTGTGAAGTAATAAACAGTAACTGGAGTTTGCGTAAGAATAAATTCGACAGCGAGCCAAAATACTGTATAAGAAAAATTCTAAAAACTAAGTATTTCATATGTCAGGATATTTATGAAATAAAAATCCATGATTATATGAAACTCCTAATTTTTAGATTGGAGTTTTCTTGAAAAAAGATGCGGGCAAATTTTGGGGTATAACAGTTGACCCTATTCAATCTTCTTAAACCTGAAGAGATTGTCTGAAATCTGAAGGTGGAAGATGATTGAATATTTTAGATGCCCTGAAAATTTGCACTTACCTTGATCGGAAGGGATGTTGGAAGTTGTTTTTGAATGTTGTCTGAGAAATGTTGTTGGCAGATCGGAACATTACCTAGGATGGGCTTTCAGATGCCACCTGGCAAATGTGTTTGATGGTTTGTTCATCAGAATGAATCCATTGATTATATCTTGATGAAGGATTTGAAAGTCTTTGTGTTGACTGTTTCAGAACCGTCCAAGTTTAAGTCTAGGAGGATGATCGTTACGGAACTTGTCCAAAGTTTTTCCGTTTTAGATTTTGGAAGTTGATCATTGTGGAACCGTCTGAGGTATCAGCTTTAGATCTTCGATGGTAGATCGTTCTGGAACCGTCTGAGGTATCAGCTTTAGATCTTCGATGGTAGATCGTTCTGGAACCGTCTGAGGTATCAGCTTTGATCTTCGATGGTAGATCGTTCTGGAACCGTCTGAGGTATCAGCTTTAGATCTTCGATGGTAGATCGTTCTGGAACCGTCTGAGGTATTAGCTTTAGATCTTTGATGGTAGATCGTCCTGGAACCGTCTGAGGTATCAGCTTTAGATCTTCGATGGTAGATCGTTCTGGAACCGTCTGAGGTATCAGCTTTGATCTGTGTTACTTGTTTTTTGAATTGATAAGTGATTTGGAAAGAGAGATCTTTTCAGAATGAATCTTCGGCTTGATTATATCTGAGAGGACTGCTTATCTGAAAAGAATTCAGTGGAACACTGCATGTGATTGAGAACATCTTTGTTGAAGATATCCGTCTGCCTGAAAAAATCAAGTTAGTGATATGCAATGTTTATGATGCATGTAATGTAAGATATTCTCGAGCTAAAGGAGAAATATGCATGTTATGTTGTGTATGAATATGTGTATGAATATGCGTATGAATATGCGTATGATGTATGATGTATGATGTATGATGTATGATGTATGATGTATGATGTATGATGTATGATGTGAGCGTGTCAAGCTTCTATTTGGGAAAATGAATTCCCGCTAGTCATCTGGACATGAAGGTATTGTGATTGTTGATGATTTTTGTCTTGTTTGAGTACCCTCGTCTGGGGATCTTTTTTGAGAACCATGGTGCTCTGTTGAAGGATCTTCGACTACCGCTTGGGAATGAAAGGTAGTTGGAAGTTCTGATTTTGATGCCCTTTTAAGTGGGAATGAGGAAGATGCATAATCCTCCAATGCACTATCTGACCAAGTCCTGGTGTGGAGGTCACACCTTCTGGGGATAGTAATCTGGAACAGCCCTGCTGGGGGATAAGATTTCTCGAATCACTTCGTTTAGAAATCTTTTTGAGGAATTTGCTGAGAAATGTATTTCTGTTGGGGATTTTCCTTCTGGTGCTGGTTTCGGGATGATGTCCAAATGATTGGGACATTACCTGAATGCTATTCCTGTTTTTCCTGGTAAACATCAATCATATTCAAATGCATATGTTCGTTCAAAATTATCATTGGGACGTTTACGTATTCAAAACAGAAAAAGTGAAAATGTTGATTTTGATCCTAAGCTGCATTGATTTTTGAAAAAGAGCCATGATAGGCTGATTAGTACAGGGAGACAACAATCCTAGAAGTAGGAAATTGTCATAAAGCTTTGGAAAATATTTATAAAGATAAATAGCTATGTGAAAACAATCCAGTCAAGTTTCGATTCTGCTATTGCCAATCTGTCTTCGAGCATCTCATCCCTCACTTGTTGGAAGAAAGTGACTGGACTGATCGGTGTCTTCGATGTGTTGAATCTTGATGGTGAGTAGGCAGCTGAACGGAACATAGTTGTACGCTTTATTCCCTAACTTTTGCCTAGGCTGCCCTTTCAGGTTTTCAGCCTACCGGGATTGTATTATTTAGTCTCTAATTTTTGCCTGGATCGCCCTTTCGGGTTTTCAATCCACCGAGACGCTCATTTTTTGCCTAAGTTGCCCTTTCAGGTTTTCAACTTAGCGAGCTTTTCTTTTCAAGCGAAGTACTTTTTGACTATGTCCGCATTCACAGGGTGTAAGAAATCCTCGCCATCCATGGTGGTAAGCAACATGGCACCGCCGGAGAATATTTTCTTGATTACAAATGGTCCCTCATAAGTGGGAGTCCATTTGCCCCTGGGATCACCTTGTGGTAAGATGATGCATTTGACAACCAAGCCACCAGTTTGGTATGCCTGACTTTTGACTTTTTTGTTGAAGGCTTTGATCATGCGCTTCTGGTACAGTTGACCATGACAAATAGCTGCGAGCCTCTTCTCATCAATCAAGTTTATCTGGTCTAACCGTGTTTGAACCCAATCGTCTTCGTCTAGATCGGCTTCTTTCATAATCCTTAGGGAAGGAATCTGAATTTCAATTGGAAGAACTGCCTCCATACCATAGACTAAGGAGAATGGAGTTGCCCCTGTTGAAGTACGCGCAGATGTGCGATAACCATGAAGAGCAAAAGGTAACATCTCATGCCAGTCTTTGTAGGTTACTGTCATCTTTTGTATGATTTTCTTGATGTTCTTGTTGGCAGCTTCCACCGCGCCATTCATTTTTGGTCGATATGGAGAGGAATTATGATGTTTGATCTGGAATTGTGTGCAGAGCTCAGTAATCATTCTGTTGTTTAGATTTGTGCCATTGTCCGTGATGATCCTTTCGGGAATGCCATACCGACAAATGAGATTGTGCTTGATAAATCGGGCCACAACATTCTTGGTGACATAAGCAAATGAAGCTGCTTCTACCCACTTTGTGAAGTAGTCAATAGCGACCAGGATAAAGCGATGTCCATTGGAGGCAAGGAGCCGTCAGTACGTTTAACGGGACTGGAGGTACAATACCCCACATTGCGAAAGGCCAAGGAGCCGTCAGTACGTTTAACGGGACTGGAGGTACATGTACTTTGTCAGCATATATCTGACATTTGTGACAGGTTCTGGAATGATGATGGCAGTCCGTCTCCATGGTAGACCAGTAATAACCTGCTCTGAGGATCTTTTTAGCCATTGTATGTCCCCTTGAATGAGTACCGAAGGTACCATCGTGTATGTCTTCCATAATCTGTTCTGCTTCCTTCTTGTTTACACAACGAAGTAAAGTCGAGTCATGGTTGCGTTTGTATAGGGTCCCATTACTTAGAAAGAATTTGGCAGCAAATCTCCTTAGAAACTTTCTGTCGCTAATGGACGCCCCTTCAGGGTACTCCTGAGCTTCGAGATATCTTTTTACTTCATGGAACCATGGTTTTTCTTCTGTTCCTTCGGCATCGATCTCATTGCAATAGGATGGTTCATCTTGTCTGTAAATGGTGATTATCGGCGCCTCATTGTCCCACCTGACTTTGAACATGGATGACATGGTAGCTAAGGCATCAGCTAGTTGATTTTCCTCGCATGGGATGTGTTCAAAAGTGATTTCTTTGAAATAAGGAATCAGACTCAACACATATTCTTTGTAAGGAATTAGATTCGGGTGCTTCGTGTCCCATTCCCCTTTGACTTGGTAAATTACCAAGGCCGAGTCTCCGTAGACCTCCAGGAACTTGATTCTTAAATCAATTGCAGCTTTGAGACCCAGAATACATGCTTCGTACTCAGCTATATTGTTAGTGCAGTTGAAGCATAATCTGGCAGTGAATGGTGTATAACCTCTTGCAGGAGAAATGATCACAGCTCCGATGCCATTGCCAAGTGCGTTAGAAGCTCCATCAAAAACCATAGTCCACCGGGATCCTGGCTCGGGTCCTTCTTTTGGTCCTGGTTGTTTGTAGTCATTGACTAGCATAATGTCTTCGTTTGGGAAGTCAAAATTCAATGCTTGATAATCATCCACTGCTTGATGAGCCAGATGATCAGCTACCACACTTCCTTTGATTGCTTTTTGTGAAGTGTACTGGATGTCATATTCTGTTAAGATCATTTTCCATCTTGCTATTCTTCCATAGAGAGCAAGTTTTTCCAACACGTACTTGATAGGATCCATTTTGGAGATTAGGAAAGTGGTGTGATTTAGCATATACTGTCTTAGTCGGCGAGACGCCCATGCTAAGGCACAGCAAGTTTTTTCGAGTAGTGAGTATCTTGTTTCACAATCGGTAAACTTTTTGCTAAGATAGTAGATTGCATGCTCCTTTCGGCCGGACTCGTCATGTTGCCCCAGTACGCATCCCATTGAATCTTCTAACACAGTTAGGTACATTATCAGGGGTCTTCCTTCCACAGGTGGTAGCAAGATTGGCGGTTTTTGGAGATACTCTTTGATTTTGTCAAAGGCTAGCTGGCATTTGTCATTCCACCTTTCCACTTGATCTTTTTTCAACAGTTTGAAGATCGGCACACAAGTAGTAGTCATGTGGGCAATAAATCGGGCGATGTAATTCAGACGTCCCAAGAATCCTCTAACTTGTTTCTCGGTACGAGGTATAGGCATTTCTTGAATGGCTTTGACCTTGGCAGGGTCAACCTCAATACCTTTGCTGCTGACGATGAAACCTAAGAGTTTGCCGGATCTTACTCCAAAGGTACACTTATTTGGATTCAGTCGCAACCTGTATTTCTTGAGTCTGTCAAATAGCTTGTGTAGATGACCCAGATGTTCTTCTTCGGTGTTGGACTTTGCAATCATATCATCGACGTACACCTCTATCTCCTGATGAATCATATCATGGAACAGAGCTACCATTGCACGTTGATAGGTTGCTCCTGCATTCTTTAAACCAAAGGGCATTACTTTGTAACAAAAGGTTCCCAGGGTGTTGTGAAGGTTGTTTTTTCCATGTCTTCGGGTGCCATCTTGATTTGATTGTACCCTGAGAATCCGTCCATAAAGGAGAATACCTTGCATTGTGCGGTATTATCAACCAGTACATCGATGTGAGGTAAAGGGAAATCATCTTTGGGGCTTGCCCGGTACAGATCTCTATAGTCTACACACATTCTGACTTTCCCGTCTTTTTTAGGCACGGGCACGATGTTAGCTATCCAAGGAGGATAACTTACAACCTTCAGGAATCCGGCATTGAATTGCTTTTCAACCTCGTCTTTGATCTTTTTTGACATATCAGGCCTACTCCTTCGTAGTTTTGTTGAAAGTATTTGTGGGTAAATATTTTCGGTAATATATCGTATCCACAGGGATTGGTTAATATCACTGCCGTTCTATAGTTGTTTATTTTGAGTTAAGAAATTTTGTTTGGTTTGTTTTATACTAATAATAATATCAAAAGCAATTAATAAAATAAAAACAAGTAAAGGACTTTGTGTTAACAATTAAAGAAAGATGTTGAGTCTTTAGGGTTCATCAACCTAATCCTATACAATTATCAATTAATTCTCAATAGAACAATCCTTTGAATCATTATCTTCACTTATCCTCAAATAAGATTCCATGTCTGCAAATCAAATTAGATAACTTTTACCGGTATGAGATTCGATCTCTCCAAATCACAATAACGATAATAGTAATTAAGAACGATAATTATGAAAACCCAATTACAATTCCATCTCTGCAAATTGCAATTGAATCAATATAGTAACCTAGGGCAAAAGTTAAATCCTTTCTTTCGATCAAAGATTCAACAATGATGTAAATTAAAAGCAAGGTTTCTTATTGGTAATAAATTCAAACAATTGTTCACAGGAATTAATCAATGGTAATGTATATTCATAGGTTAACTACTACCTTAGACTCAACAAGAGGGATTTAGCTCTCCATAGACATGAAGAACATACAAGAATCAATGGAGGAATTCATCTTCATCAATAGAATGTCTTCGATTGGTAAAGAATCCACCTTCAATTGTTGTTCTCAGCTTCAGAATCAGATAGCTCTCCTAATTTCGCTCCCACAAAAGTATCTCACCACTTGGAAAACTAGGGCTTTAAAACAGAACTTTTGGGCTTTTAACGCCGAGGCCGCGGCGCGGCAACGGGCTGGCGCGGCGCGCCCCTCAAACAGAAGTATTTTCGCGGCGCGCCTAGGAACTCTCGCGGCGCGCCCTTTGTACTTTCCATCTTTTTCTTCAGCCTTTGAGACTTCCAGCTTTCTTTCCTCCTCATGTTCTTCTTAAGTTCTTATTCAGCTCAAAACCTACAACAATAACACCCACAAGTGATTCGATTTGCTTTACGCACGAACTAAACTTATTCAGTTCAATTCTTAATAAAAACCTATGGATTCATCACATTTTTGCATTGGTTTAGAGAAGAAATCACTTATATTAACACATGAATTTACCATTAATTTACTCCTAACAAACTCTCCCCAACTTAGAGTTTTGTTTGTCCCTAAACAAAATTACTTACCTCCAGCAAAGTTTACCGACAATCAAGCAACAAGTTTTTCAAAAAGTTTTTCTCAAGTGGTTCAATCCAGTAACTAAGTCAAATACTCCTCTTCTACCTGCAAACTCAGAACATACACATGAAACAAACTTTGAAAGCAAATCACCTCCAGAAGTTCAAAACACTACACAATTGTAATTGAATCAGCACTAATCACTCTCATCAAAAAGTATGATGACTAAAAGAGGGGTTAAACACTCATCCAAACAATTAAATCAACAAAAATCCATATCATACGTTCACCAAATTGCTCGCATCAAGTCTTGTGGAATCTGAGAATCAGAAGGTCTTTCTATGGTTGTAATGTGGTTTAGATTCAAAGAAAAGAAGATAATCAAGGGTTGTTCCTAATACAGGGAAGCATCCAATTCATAACTTATTTCTTTTTCTCTAAAACTCTACTTCCTTTACCTGTCCATCTTTTTTTCATTCGTAACTTGGTTTTTCTTTTTCACTTCTTTTTTTTTCCAGCAACCGTTATATTCTAACGTTGTTACTTCTCTTTTTTTCTCAAGCTACGACTTCTTTTATCTTTCACCGATTACCATAAGTACTTACTCTTCTTTTGAATGTGACTCTCCCCAACTTGGAGATCAACCTGTATTCAGATTATATGAATGCTCCCCTACTTTCTAAAAAGGTCAAAGAGAAAACACATCACCAAATTTTATGGTTGATGGTCCAAAACAAAACTTTTTATTGAGATCAAACTCGCCAGGTATTTCCTTGGTGCATATTATGATACTTACCTTGACCTCAGGCTCAAAGAATGGTTAGCAAAGGATCACACTCTCACAGAAGCAAATAAGTTTTTTCATTGGAATAGGCTAAAAGAACTCTCAGATTCAAACAAGTGCCTCAATCACTTTCACAGATTTCCACAAACGATGCAACAAACGGTTTAGCATGATACAAACACGTCAAAATAATTGATGGTCTCCTGCATATAGTAAACAATGGAAAGCTTTCCTCACAATGGTTAAGGCTAAGCCGATCCAACAAACAATGTACCATAAAGAACTTCTGACAGTATTTACTAACACCTTAAGTTTCATTGCACACATTAAGAGTTTGAGTTCAAAAATTCATACCTGCTTTGTTACTTATTGAAAAAGAAAGTGAAAGTGAAAAATTTTTGAACATTCACTTCCTACCACTTTTCGTACATGTTGCTTCCTTGTTGATACTTCGCTTGAGATTCTCGCTTTGTTACGGGACTACTTACTCTAACTGGGAGTACATAACAGACATAAAAACATAAAATTGAACATAAAAAATGCAAAGAGTAAATCCACCCCCAAACTTAAACTAAACATTGACCTCAATGTTTCGTAACAAGCCCGAGAGGGTTGACTCACAGAGGGTATTACAATATTACTTGCCTCTTCCTCGCTTTCACCAGAAAGGTTCCCTTATTATTTCCTGAAATAAAAATAGACAAAAATAAAACATTAGAAGTGTGGGTTACCTCCCACAAAGTGCTTCGTTTAACGTCGCATGGCTCGACGGTCCATTACCCCTTGTTTTATGGAGGGTATTTCCTTTTCCAACACTCGCTACTTTGTACTTCCATACCCACAAACTCATGAAGATAAAAAGCATGGATAGCTTTTCTCTTCACTTTATCTTCCCCATTCTTATCACTCTCCTTAGCCCTCTTTTGACTTTTGACATCATCATAATTTGGTTTCATTGGAGAAGATATGTTAGAGACTTTTTCTTGGAGGTTTTTGAGATTTTTGTTTTCTTGTGCACCTTCCGGTATACCAGTTGAATTTTTCTCATTTACCCCTGACCTGTGTTTCTTGACTCCCAGCATCTTCAAGGTTACTTCTTCATCAAATGATTTTAGCGTTAGCGTCCCCTTTTCAATGTCAAGATTACAGCGTCCTGTCGACAAAAAGGGTCTCCCAAGAAGGATCGGAGTTTCTTCATCTTCCGGAATGTCCATGATGTGGAAGTCAACAGGGAAAACAAACTTATCAACTTCTACTAGTACATCTTCCGCTACTCCATAAGATTTCTTAATAGTGTGATCGGCGAACCGTAATTGCGACTTACTTTCACTAATCTTGTCTAATTCAAGCCTTTTGAAAATGGATAACGGCATTAGACTCACACTAGAGCCAGAATCGAGAAGTACCTTTTTAAATGATATATTCTTGATAGTGCATGGTATCGCCACCGCCCCAGGGTCTCTTCTCTTAATTGGGATTTTTCTTGCTGCAGCGACTATACTACATTTTTCGATTGCCATTTTTGGTTCTCCCTCTAGTGATCTTTTTTTCGCTGATACCTCCTTCATAAATTTCTTATACACAGGTACGTGTTCCAATGCTTCAAAGAAAGGTAAATTCACTTCTAACTTTTTGAACAAGGACGTAAATTTCCGAACGTCTTTCTCTTTTGAATCCTTCTTTGTTACTCGCAAAGGGAGGGATGGTTTAATCACCTGTTCAACATCTTTCTTATTTTTTTCTTCAACTGGTTTCATTGGTAGTATTACAACTTCTGGCTCTTTTAGGTCCTCTCTTATTTCCAGATCTACCTCCATCGCCATAGGGTCACCTATCTCTTCTTTCTCTTTTTCCGATTCTGAACCCCTTTGACTCCTTGTTGTAACAGCATTAATTTTCTCCTGGTCTTGCGGTTTTTTTCCGGTTGAGTTTGGTAAGGCTCCTTGTGCCTGTAGAGTAAGTTGATGTGTTATTTGCCCCACTTGAGTTTGCAGGTTTTTAATTGCCGCTTCCTGGTTCTTCTGATTTATTACTGATGTTTGAATGAACTGATTCACTGTCTCCTCCAACTTGGATTGTCCTCCTTGCTGTTGTTGTGGTGGTTGAGTGTATGGTTGGAATGCTTGTTGTTGATACCCTTGATTCGGTGGCCTTTGTTGGTACCCTTGGTTGTTGTATCTTGGGGGATAACCTTGTTGGTATGGCTGATTCTGATATTGATTCTGCCTTTGTCCTTGGTTATTGTTCATGTAATTCACTTCTTCTTCTTGCACTGGTGGACAGAATCCTGTTTGATGATCTCCCTTGCACAATTTGCACTTAGCAACTTGATATGAATTAGATACCCAGTTCAGCTCCTTGATCTGTTGTGGTAATTTAGACATTTGTTGTGTCAAAAGTTCCACTTGTGAAGTTAGCAATTTGTTCTGAGCAAGTAGAGCATCACTGTTGTTCAACTCTAACATTCCGGGTTTCTTATCTCTTACTGTTCGATCATGATTGCCTTGACGATCATTTAGAGCCATTCGCTCTATTATCTGAGTAGCTTCTTCAGGTGTTTTGGACATGAGAGAACCACCAGCTGTGGCGTCCAAAAGTGTCTTGTTTGTAGCTGTGAGACCGTTACGGAACATATGGATTTGGTCAACGTCTGAAAAACCGTGTCCTTTGCACTTTCTCAACATAGCTTTATACCTTTCCCATGCTTCATTCAAAGATTCATTACTACCTTGAGAAAATACTGCTATTGCTGTTTTTGCTTCGAAGAATCGGTTTTGAGAGTAAAACCTTTCCAGAAATTTTTCTTCCAATGTGTTCCAATTTGTCATCACTACCTCGGGTTGATCCAGATACCAATCCTTTGCCTTAGATAGCAAAGAGTGTGGGAACAACCTCTTAAATAATGCTTCCTCATCAGCTTGAGCGACACCCGTAGTACCCGCTAACTCATAGAATCGAGTAAGATGCGTGTACGGGTCTTCATGGTCCAATCCGGCGAAAGGACTTGCACAAATCAATTGTATGATACCGGTCTTCAGTTCTGTCGGTCGCCCGTTGGCGGCAGTTCTCGCGAACTGAGGATTGAGTCTTGGACTATTAGCACATGGACCATTAGCAGCCATGTTGCCAACAGTAGGTTGTATAAAAACTTCCGGCTCTTCCTCCGTGAATAGTTCGTGAAAGAAGAATCCTTCTTGCGACTCGTCAATGGTTTCAAGTTGTTGTGACGATGTCGCGGTTGCGTTGTCTCTTGCTTTTGCTATGTTCGCTCTTTTTCGTGCTTTGCTATTTAACCTCCTAGCGGTCCTTTCGATCTCGGGATCAAAAAGAAGTTGATCGCTAGAAACTTTGCTGCGCATACACAATCTTCTGCAAAACTAGCAAACACGTGAAACAACCAAATAGAGAAAATAAAAATTAAAACTCAAAATAAGAACTATTGCAATGCATGCAATATTGACACCAATCCCCGGCAACGGCGCCAATTTGTTGAAAGTATTTGTGGGTAAATATTTTCGGTAATATATCGTATCCACAGGGATTGGTTAATATCACTGCCGTTCTATAGTTGTTTATTTTGAGTTAAGAAATTTGGTTTGGTTTGTTTTATACTAATAATAATATCAAAAGCAATTAATAAAATAAAAACAAGTAAAGGACTTTGTGTTAACAATTAAAGAAAGATGTTGAGTCTTTAGGGTTCATCAACCTAATCCTATACAATTATCAATTAATTCTCAATAGAACAATCCTTTGAATCATTATCTTCACTTATCCTCAAATAAGATTCCATGTCTGCAAATCAAATTAGATAACTTTTACCGGTATGAGATTCGATCTCTCCAAATCACAATAACGATAATAGTAATTAAGAACGATAATTATGAAAACCCAATTACAATTCCATCTCTGCAAATTGCAATTGAATCAATATAGTAACCTAGGGCAAAAGTTAAATCCTTTCTTTCGATCAAAGATTCAACAATGATGTAAATTAAAAGCAAGGTTTCTTATTGGTAATAAATTCAAACAATTGTTCACAGGAATTAATCAATGGTAATGTATATTCATAGGTTAACTACTACCTTAGACTCAACAAGAGGGATTTAGCTCTCCATAGACATGAAGAACATACAAGAATCAATGGAGGAATTCATCTTCATCAATAGAATGTCTTCGATTGGTAAAGAATCCACCTTCAATTGTTGTTCTCAGCTTCAGAATCAGATAGCTCTCCTAATTTCGCTCCCACAAAAGTATCTCACCACTTGGAAAACTAGGGCTTTAAAACAGAACTTTTGGGCTTTTAACGCCGAGGCCGCGGCGCGGCAACGGGCTGGCGCGGCGCGCCCCTCAAACAGAAGTATTTTCGCGGCGCGCCTAGGAACTCTCGCGGCGCGCCCTTTGTACTTTCCATCTTTTTCTTCAGCCTTTGAGACTTCCAGCTTTCTTTCCTCCTCATGTTCTTCTTAAGTTCTTATTCAGCTCAAAACCTACAACAATAACACCCACAAGTGATTCGATTTGCTTTACGCACGAACTAAACTTATTCAGTTCAATTCTTAATAAAAACCTATGGATTCATCACATTTTTGCATTGGTTTAGAGAAGAAATCACTTATATTAACACATGAATTTACCATTAATTTACTCCTAACAAGTTTCTGTTTGACTGGAGTGCTACCCTCTTTGATTGGCAGGCGATGAACCACAATGTCCGTGTCAAGGCCTGGCATATCTTCATAGGACCAGGCGAATATCTCGACGTAGTCTTGCAGCATTTGAATCAGTCTTTGCTTGACACTGTGTTCTAAATCAGCCCCTATTTTGACTTCTTTCTTTTCTTCGTTGCTGCCCAAGTTGATAACCTCAATTGGTTCCTCATGAGGCTGTATAGCCTTCACTTCTTGTTCTAGCAGCCTTGCAAGTTCTCTTGGTACTTCACAATCTTCCTCACTTTCGTCCTCAGTTTGGTAGATCGGATTTTCAAAGTCATGACGGGCAATAGCAGAATCGTTATCAACTGGATCCAACGTGAATGTGAATCTGCATTTTATTTATGTGAGTGTGTGTGAGAAAACATAGCTATATCAAAGAAAGAAAAAGGTTCACAAAATTTGAATATGCAAACGTCCCATGATTTTATTGAATGAACATGATCATGATGTGACAAGCCCTTATAAAAGGACCAGTGTGCTTCGGGCAAGGCACACGGCTTTCAAGCTCATGATTCGATAGTACAGGAACCATTTTTATCTTTGCACAATATACACAAAGAAAACAGGAAATTGCATTTACTCCTGATCAAAGGAGAACACATCCTCAGCTTTCCAGTTGTTCAATCCATTGTTGTGAGCAGGGAGTATCCAGCTGTTCTAGTTGCAGTTGTCTCCTTCATCTTCCACAGCATTGATTTCATTAGTGGGGAAATGAGCCGGTGATCTTTCGGGATAAGTGATATACTCTTCTGGATACGAGAGCCCATGCTGAGATATCTCTGTTGGCTGAGCGAGATGCTCGATAAGGCCGTCCCATCCAGTCGGGATGATGTTTTGGATAGAGACTTGTGTATCCTGGTGAGGGGTGTATTATGACAGAAAGTAGCCCTCGTTATTTGGTGTTTCCCTGGCTTCTTCAAGAGTAAAATTGTCGTCATAATGTTCATCCCATCCAGTTGGGACAATGTCTTTCATGGCGACTTGTGAGCTCGGAGGAGCGGAATATTTCACCATAAAGTCATATTTGCCACTAGGCTCTCCTAGCGTATCCCATACTTCTTTAGGTAGATTTTGATATTGCTGAGTGCTAGGACTTGTGAGACTTTTGTCATTCTCAAATTGATCACCCCATCCAGTCGGGGTCATATCTTCCATAGCAATAAAAGAACTCTGAGGTGCGGTATATTGATAATTATATCCGCCGCTTGGATCTCCCAAACTATCCCACATTCCCATGGAAATGGGTGGAATTTCATCTGGATATGGCTGAATGATATGGTTCAAGAACACTCCATCATCTTCAATGACGTTTACTCCTTGGCTGATGAAATGTGACATTAATCCTCCAGAACAAGGACTTTGATCATTCTTTTGATTTCCACTATCATAGCCCAGGCCTAGCTTGTTGGACTTGTAAGGTATATCGAGAAGCTGTCCCCATACTGTGCAATCACCTTTTTCGATCACAGCTTTGGCATCTTTGAGAGAAGCCATAGTTGTAGTTGGAGTAGCAGAAATATGCTTGGTGGTAGAGACATCTGGAGAGACCACCTCAAAAGATTGGCAGGGAGTTTCGATGAATTCGTCATCCAACTTAACATATTTGGAATTGCTTAGGTGACTAACCACATATTCCTCTTCGCCATAAACTGTGACAATCTTTCCTTTTACTGAATACTTCAACTTCTGATGCAGGGTAAAAGTTACAGCGTTTGCCCCATGGATCCAAGGGCGTCCAAGTAAACAGGAGTATGCTGGGTGAATTTCCATTACGTAAAAGATAGAATCAAAGATCTGAGAGCCCATTCTAATTGGGAGATTCACCTTTCCGTACACTGTTTTTGTTGACCCATCGAAGGCTCTTACCACAACATCGCTTGGTTGTAACATAATTCCTTCGAAGTCAAGGTTTTCTAGTACTGTTTTTGGTAACACGTTCAAAGAAGAACCGTTATCTACAAGCACATGAGATAGAATGGTGCCATTACATTCAATGGAGATATGTAGGGCTTTGTTGTGATTCTTTCCAGCAGGAGTTAGATCAACATCAGAGAAACCGAGGCTGTTATTCACGGTTAGATTGGCAACACAATTTTCAAATTGATCGACTGAAATTTCTTGAGGCACATGGGCAGCTTTCAAGAACTTCATCAGAGCTTTGGCATGAGCTTCTGAATACTTTAGCAGAGATAGCATTGAGATTTTTGAAGCAGTGTGCCCCAGTTGCTCGACAATATTGTAATCACTCTTACAGATGATTTTCAATATTTCCTCCATTTCTTGTTTTGATGGATCCTTAATAGTGACTTCTACTGGTATTGGAACTGGCTCAACTTGCGCCTCTTTGCCTCGAGCGTTGTCATCTTGATTAGGAACTGGGACCTGGACTGGACCGACAGCAATATTTGGAGAAATTTCTGGTGAAAAGATCCTTCCACTTCTCGTGATCTTGCTGGTACCCACAATATTATCCACAGTTGGAGCAGTTAACTTTGTGGCCTCTTCAGTCGAGGTACCCTGCTTAACTCCATGGACATAAACATTAGTGTCGTAACCCCACGGGACAGCTTTGTCTGAGGAGTATGGAAATGGAGTTGGACTAGCAATGATTACTGATGCCACTTTGAGTGTAGCAGAAATTTTGAATGGAGCCTTGGTAGAGATTTTGAATGGTAAGCTGGAGATCACTGAGACATCCTCTATTCTCATCCCGTTTGCAAAGACTTCGCATAACACGTCCATAGAAGGGAGCCTCTCAAACATAATGATACGGCGATCCATCCACTTTTGAATTCCCATTCTCAGATTTTCACAACCGTTCGGCGAGTATGTGCAATAAAAGCAATCAGGGTCACAACCTGGAAAGTAACCAGCTTGGATTAGCTTTCCTTTGACTTCGAGGAGTGGAGTTGATAATTCGTTCACATCATAGATGTAAACAGTGTCCAGGATAGCATTAACAGTTTTGTCATGCTTCGGCATAGGTGCCGTGATTACATTTGGAGTTTCTGGAGGATCGAACTCAATTTCCCCAGCATCTATCATATCTTGTATTTTATTTTTCAGGGCCCAGCAGGGATCTGCGTCATGTCCTGGACAGTTTGAGTGATACGCACATGTTGCATCGGGGCGATAACTCGGAGAGGAAGTGTTGACATTCTTTGGAGGATCTGTTAATGTGATCAGATTTGCTTTTAGCAAATGCTGCAATGCTTGAGAGATTGGCATGTTTATTCTGGTGAAATTTCTTCTTGGCGCATCTGGTCGACGTGTATATTTTGGCTGTTGATCTTTTTGAGTCGCAGATGCGGAGATCAGAACTGCCCCTACAGATTGGTGATGCTCATTCTAGCGACCTTTCTGAATTTACATTGTATTGACCTCATTTCTCCCACTGATGGGCCTTTTTGTAGTACCAGAGGAGGAGCCTATTTGAATTTTTCCATTTTGAATGCCACTTTCGACACGTTCTCCGGTCAATATCAGGTCAGTGAAACCTGATGATGAGCTTCCCAGCAAATGACTATAGAAAGGGTCAGTTAAAGTGCCCATGAACATGTCGACCAGCTCGCGATCAGATAAGGGTGGTTGAACCCTTCCAGCCATATCTCTCCACTTCTGTGCATATCCTTTGAAACTTTCTTTTGGTGCCATGGACATGCTCCTCAGTTGAGTACGGGTTGGTGCAAGGTCAGCATTGTATTGATACTGTTTGTAAAAAGCAGCAGCTAAATCTTCCCAGGTATGGATTTTTGTACTTTCCAGTTGGTAGTACCACTCGAGTTGTGTACCCGACGGACTTTCTTGGAAGAAGTGAATCCACAATTTGTTATCTGTTGTGTGAGGTTGTATCTTCCTTATATAGGACCTCAGATGTAGTTTTGGGCAAGAAACTTCATCATATTTTGCAAAGACAGGAACTTTGAACTTTGGAGGGATAACAACATCTGAGACGAGTCCCAGATCATTGAAATCTAAACCAGGTATTTTTTGTATCTCCATAGCTTTCATGCGTTCTTCCAACTACTGATATTTGTCATCATCCTGTTCGTCTCCAGAATGATAATCTTCTTCATTGGAAGAGAGAGAGGGTTTGGCAGAACCCTGGTTGCTGTGATTGTCTCCTTGTTCACCATCACCAACTATTTCAGGGATCGGTGGCTTTTTGAACCTTTTGGCTGGGATTCTGATCTTTCTTTTCAGTTGGCTCAAGCCTACAGATCCTTTGGGCTTCTTTTTCTTTTTGATCATCAAGGCTTTCAGTTCTTGTTGCCCCTTTGCCAGTTCCAGAATTGCCACTTGAACTTGGGCGTTCTGTGCTTCGAGATTCTTGATGCTTGTTTCAGATTCCATCTCTTCTGACTGAAATAAACAGCGAGGAGATGAGAAATCCGTCATGTGAACCTGTTATGCAATGTGTATGCATGAATGAAATGTATATGCAATGTATATGTATATGCAATGTATATGCATGAAATGTATATGCAATGTTTTCAAGGATCTTAGAGTTTAGATTTGTTAAAACAAAGGAGAAACAAACATTAGTTAAACAATTTATTTCTTTTTTTTTTGCTTTTTTTTTTCTTTGCCTCATTCGGGCTTACAAAACAGAAATAAAGGAAATGAATGATCCCTCAGGTCTCCCATGGACGCTTTCTCTTTGCACCCAGGAATGTGTTGATCTGCTGTTCTTCTTGGAGTTGTCCGGTGACCTCCAATATCCTTCTCTCATAGTCTTGACAGTGTGCCTTGAAGGTATCTCTTTCCTCTTATAGTTGAACCCAAGATTTCTGCAACTCTTCTAGGTCAGTTGGCATATCCGGGTGTAGAATAACTTGAGGTTCGTCTCCTTCGACTTCTGGCTCAATAGTCACAGGTAGAATAGCGGGATATGGCATGATGATTTCCTGAGCATGAGCCCACACCCATCTGAGGTAAGGTTCCATAGGGATAGAATTCCATTGCCCCAAAGTTTTGCTTTCTATTCTATAGACACTTCCCCATGCTTGTATAAACCTTCGTCGATGTCAATGGGAATCATCCTCGTAATCAAACACAATGCCACGGATAATCATGTCGTGAGGACCGTTGCTCCTTGCATATTCGAATTGGCGTAAAGCTAAAGAGGGATTGTAAGTGATGCCCCCTTTGATGCCAAGGAGTGGCACATTAGGGTACTCTCCACAATGATCAATGATAGTAATGTCTCTTTGAAAGAAGTTGTTCCACCGGATATCTGAATGAGACAAAGACATAATCCTGCGAGACCATTGCATTCTTTGTTCATTTCTTAGCACTGATCGGGGAAGATGAAATGTAAACCATCTAGCTCGTAGTGGTATACAGCACATAAGAGTTCCTCGTTTCTTCATGGTACGAGTGTGTAGAGATTGTAGAATGTCTCCCAGCAATGTTGGTACCGGGTTACGGGTTAAGAAAAGGTTGATAATGTGTACACTTATGAATTGGTCGGGATTAGGGAATAAAACCAACCCATAGATCAAAAGAGCCACAACCTCCTCAAAAGCTGGATAACTTTTGTTTTCTAGTAGTAATCGAGCCTTTTCCATTAAGAACTTAGCAAGCAAACCCTTAACTCCACTCTTTGTTTCCCAATTGGACTCAATTTCTGATTTTCGCAAATGTAAGGCAGCAACAATGATTTCAGGTTTTGGAATCCTTTCTAAACCAGTGAAAGGTAATTGATCTCGAACAGGTAAACCAATTAGTTCAGAAAACTCTTCCAAAGTGGGTACTAACTGGTAATCTGGAAAGGTAAAGCAATGATGTTCAGGGTCAAAGAACTGGAACAGGACCCGTATCATGTCTTCTTCAAATTTTGAGGTAACCAAATGGAGTAGGTGACCATGCCTTTCGGTGAATTGAACATTCCTGGGGAATTCTGATACTAAGTTTTTCAGTTCAGACGACACCGTTGAGATGTTGATTCAGATGTAATCTCTGGTGGCGGGAGCCATTACCTGTAATAAATAAACAAAGGTAAACTCTTTGATCCTTGAAGTGATTTAGTGAGAAAATGATATGCTTATGATGCTTATGATGTCAAACATGTGGCACACACAAACAAATCAAACAATAGCCTTAGGTTTAAAGGCTTGTATGAAGCTGATAGGTGATACCCACCCCATTGAAGTTGAGTTGGTTAAAACCTGTCCTAGAATAGTATTCGGGTTCTATGATCCTTGGAGGTAACATCTCAATACGGCGCTCGGACGGCCGATCAAAATATTCCTCGAGGATAACTAACTTCAATCAATTTCAAAGCTAGCCACTTAATAGGCCACAAGTCAAGTTCAACTAAAAGGTTCTAAGACAAATTAGTGTTTAATGACACTTCGGAAGCCTAATATACTCCTTGATCGTTTTCAAGGGACATCAGTATAAACCAAAGTACCGCACTAACGGTGACTACCAGATCAACTGTATCGGTACATGCCGTACAGTTTCCTTGGTCTATTGTCACATACTTAAGGTATCTCGAGATTCGGGTTAGAATCTTTCACACAAGCAAAATACCCAAACAAACCTTTGAAATATAGAGCAATCAAGTCAAACAATTGAAAACATCGAAGAGATCTATTCTCTAAAGGTAACCCCTTTTGAAAACATTTTGTTTTTAGAAAGTATTATCCCCAGCAGAGTCGCCAGTTCTGTGGACCTCGGTTTTTTACCATACCTCTCGTGGAGAGATACGCGAACTGACTCTTTTTGTTTCTGCTTTTGTATTTGAAAATCAGAGAGTCGCCACCGACCTTTTATTTTATCCAATTAAGGAAAGGTTTATAAAAGAAACAGAAAAAAGACCTTTAAGAAATTCTGGGTAAGGGGGTAGGTTATACAAAGGGAAGGTGTTAGCACCCTTTGTATCCATGGTTATCCATGGGCTCTTTAATTTGCTTAGCTCACTTGTTTTCAATTGCTTTTAAATGCTCGTATGTGGTTTCAAATACCTTTGTAAATTGAATTTGTAATGATCCTTGTGCGCATGTATACAAAGTATTTTTATCTTTCAAAAGATGCTTTGGAAAAAAGAGCGTTAACTTCGTAATGATCCTTGTTTGGATATATACAAAGTATTGTCTTTTTGAAAGTTTTATTTTGAAAAACAATGATATATGAGAGATTTGTTTGTTTTGATTTGAGCAAGCAAATTAGGAGGTCTACCCTGAGTTATAAGGTCTTTATCCTATTTCCTTTAAAAATCTATCCTTTCACCGGATATAAACAAAAGTTCGATTTTGCGTTTGAAATAATAGAATTTGACTTTGATTTTGAAAAGAATGAGAAAGGGATTACCCTAAGAGGTGCAAATGTGATTGTGTTTGGATTCAGATATTTTATCTTTGAAGTTAGTGATCTAACGGTTCAATTTTATCTTCAGCATACACGCAGTTTATATGTGCTGGAATTTAAAATGCGAAAATGTAAAATGCGGAAAATAAATCTACGCTATTACATCGATTGTGCAGGAAATGTAAACTACGCTATTTTCATGAATTTGACAACCTATGCATTTATCTAGGAATTTAAATTGCAAGAAAATGAAAGAAATGTTTTTGGATTTTTTTTTTTATGATTGATTTTAATTATAATTAATGCATGATTAATTAAATTAAAATGAGGAAAAAGATGAAAATAAATTTCAAACCTAAAAATTAAGTTCAAAATATGTTCAAAATGCTTTGCAATTAATTTTAAAACAAAACTAATTTTTTTGGGATTTTTGAAATTGATTTGAAATTTATTAAGTTAATTAATACATAATTATACAAATAATTACACAAATAATTAAAACTTAAAGAGAAAATTACTCTAAATATGTACAAAATTAGTTTATAATATATAAACAATATTTAATATAAAGAACAATTTTTTTTATGATTTTTTGATTGGTTGAAAATAATTAAAAGATAAATATATGCATATTATCTAATTAATTATACAAAATATTCAAATTATGAAGAAAAATAAAATATTTTTATATCAGAAAATAAAATATTATTTTAGAAACTTAAAAATATTTTTTGTGTATTTTTTGGATTTTTAAAACTATTTTTAATTAATTTAACAAAGAAATTAAAATAAAATAGAAAATAAAAAGATAGTAATCAGAAATGGAAATTAAATAAAGTCCATGGTAAGGATGAGTGTTTTGATGCGTTGGATTGAGAGATGGATGGATCTGATGGTGAAAAGCATGAGGGACCATAGCACGTGACACACCTACAAAACACTAAATCGAAGGTCAGTTTAAAAAACACGCGTGCGCCTTCCAGCCAATCAGAGGACGCCACGCATCATCTTCTTCCCCAGGATGGATCTTTTACACCTTTCATTTGCAGGTGGTGTAAAAACTCCAACCTTTTACACCTGTTGAAAATAGCGAATGCAAGCAAACATCAATATAAATTTGGCGCGATGCCATGGTTTAGTTCGTCTTGTTCACGTGAGTTTAATGGTACTATTTAGAGTTTTTAATTTTGCATGGATCGTAAAGCCCTAAATTTAAAAGTAAGAACCCTAAAATGGTGGTTCTTCGTATAGGTGTCAAAACTTCAATTAAGTTTCCAGAAATGATTAGGACCTCAAACAAAACTTAAATATGAATCTACATCTTGCTAATCATGCATGTGTGATGAGATTTTTGTAAGTTTTAGTTCGAGCAAACCGTGAGGTATGGTGGACGATTCTGAGTGTTTCAAGGCTTGAAAGTGATTGGAATAGTTTCAGTGATACTTGAGGAAGGTGTTTGAATGTTTAGTTTGTATTGAAACTGACTTGAATTCAAAATTCAAATTTGGAATTTCTTTGAAAATTTTAAGTGATTACAAGTATGGTTACAAGCATAGCTTTTGTTCTGAATTCCTGTCTTTCTATTTGTGAAGTAAGCTAAGCTATTTATAAGCCATGTTGTGCTTAGAATCCAAGCCAAGAAGCATTGGTTGCCTTTGTTGAATTCTTGATTTTTAAATATTAAAAATCTTTGAATTGTTGACCAAGTCTTGCTCCTCTTCAATTCTCTTGCCTTTTACTTCAATCTTCTGCAGAAAATTAAAGATTCCTTGATGACTCATGCTTAGAAACTAAGCTATCCATTATCCTTCCATTTTCCATTTTCATTTAATCTTAAAATAGGATAAAATTAAACCAAAAATGAATAAAAATGGTGTGGGCTTTGTCTTGGTCGTGGGAGGCCCATAATATCATGGCAAACATGTTTGAACTATGAAAACTTGGCCCCATTTGGAAAAAATACATTTTTGAGCAATGTTGGTTTTATGCATTTTCCCAAAATTTAGCCAACTTCAACAAGGTGTAAATCCCTCAATTTTTGTCATATGAAAGAGATCTTGCACTTTTTGGAAACCTCAAAGAGTCCTCTAACCAATGTCCTTGGTCTCATGTCAAAATGATTTTTGATGCTCCTTGTGTGTCCTTTTGAAAAAAGTGTCTTTTTGTTGACTTTGAAAATGACCTGTAATGTCTTTGTTCATATTTTTCAAATGGTGAATGTAATGACCATGGGATCAATTGCATTTCAAAGATAATTGAATTTCCTTCAAGATGAGTTTTGGTTTGAATTTTTTGGATGAAGGATGAGAGAGTTATGACCAGTCAGAGTTCAGTTGACTTTTTAGGAGAAAACCCTAATTTTGAATCTTAGGGTTTTGTTGATTTTTGATCTTTCCTTGATGAATTATGATCATCCAATGATCAAATGATGAATCCTTTGACAAAATATGGATGTTGACAAAAAATTTCATTTTTAACTGTCTGTTGACTTTTTTGGTCAAACGGGTCGTCTGTTGACTGTTTGAGCTGCTGACGGTGCGTCTGAGTGAATTGAAGTTTGAAAATTTGTATGATGGTACTTTGAGATGTATGGAGGTCCATGAAATCCATTTGAGGTCTCAAAAACTTGTTTCTCCTGAAAAAACAAGAAAACCCTAATTAGGGACTGTTTGTTTAGGAGAGAGTTAAGCGTATCTGATTTTTGTGCAGTGCTGAGCCTCTGCTAATCATGTGATATTCAGAAGACTTCTAGGACAAAAATCTTGGAATTTTTAAATGCAAAAGTTGTGATTTGATTGATGGTACAAAACACAGAGAATTGTATTGTCAACAGTTTGACTGTCAACTGATTGTTCGGGTATTAATGTAGCAGTTAGAGTGAAAAATCAACAGTCAAAGTTAATTTTCTTTTTGTTGTTTTTGTTTTATATGAAAGATGAAATTTTATTTACATGACTTGTTAAAAAACACACACATAATAAATAACTAGTATTTACTGTACGCGAGCAAAATTACCGATAATAGCGCTGAAAAACATTTAATGCACAGAAAAATAAATATTTGACCGGCAGAAAACACACAAAATATTATCTGAATAATTAAGCCACAGTATGACAAATAGTACAACATTTAATACTGACAGTACAAATATTACATACTATAATGAACAGTACGACGAGTAAACGGTACATTTAAGAAATAAGAGATACGACAAACTTTAAGAATGACGATTAATAACCCATGCTACAAATAATAACATGTAGATGATTGGGAATGCAAGCATCCCAGGTCCACAGTTTTCAGGGCTATGTAGACAGAAGAAAGACATGATTACCACCACAACGGTGATGACCATAAGAAAACACGTTTCCATCCGCTTCGCCATTTTGTCGGGGAAGAAGAAAGAATGAATATGAAGTAGAAATTTGAGAGATGAGTTAGAATTTGATGTGAGATTTTATGGAAAAAATGAGAGGTATTTATAGAATGAAAAGAAGGATAGAGACGTTGGGCAATGAAGTGATTCCGTACAAAAAGGAAAATATGAGTGGAAGTAAGATTTGAAAGAAAGTGTATGATAATGCTGGGAAAAAGAGATGTATAGAATAAAGTTAGGATTTGATTTTTGAAAAAAAAAAGAGATTTGAAGAGATTTTGAAAATGATGGAATATAGTACAAAAGTTAGTGGGAAACAAAAATTAGTAATAATTTACTTGTTTACCAGTACAGTTTGAACCCTCGACTCTGCGCCTGCAAAAGATTTAGTTTTGTACCAATTGCGTTAGTACTATTTATCTGTAAATAACTATCAAATAAATAGCGTGTGTGAAGTAATAAACAGTAACTGGCATTTGCGTAAGAATAAATTCGACAGCGAGCCAAAATACTGTATAAGAAAAATTCTAAAAACTAAGTATTTCATATGTCAGGATATTTATGAAATTAAAATCCATGACTATATGAAACTCCTAATTTTTAGATTGGAGTTTTCTTGAAAAAAGATGCGGGCAAATTTTGGGGTATAACAATACCTCAGACGGTTCCACAACGATCAACTTTCAAAATCTAAAGCGGAAAAACTTTGGACAGTTCCGTAACGATCAGCCTCCAAGACTTAAAGCGGTAACCTCGGACGGTTCCGAAACAGTCAACGCAGAGGTTTTCAAATCCTTCATCAAGATATAATCAATGGATTCATTCTGGTGAACAAACCATCAAGTACATTTGCCAGATGGCATCTGAAAGCCCATCTCAGGTAATGTTTCGATCTTCCAACAACATTTCTCAGACAACATTCAAAAGCAATTTCCAACATCTCTTCCGGTGGAGGTAAGTGCAAATTTTCAGGGCATCTAAAATATTTAATCATCTTCTACCTTCAGATTTCAAACAATCTCTCCAGGTTTAAGAAGATTGAATAGGGGCAACTGTTATACCCCAAAATTTGCCCGCATCTTTTTTCAAGAAGACTTCTGTCTAAAAATTTGGAGTTTCGTATAATCTTGGATTTTTATTCCATAAATATCCTGATTTATGAATACTTGGTTTTTAGAATTTTTCTTATACGGTACTTTGGCTCGCTGTTGAATTCATTCTTACACAAACGCCAAGTACTGTTTATTACTTCACACACGCTATTTATTTGAAATTTATTTACAGATAAATAGTACTGACGCAATTGGTACAGAACTAAATCTTTTTGCAGGCGTAGAGTCCGGGGATTCAGACTGTACTGGCAACAAGTAAATTATTATTAAATTTTGTTTCCCACTAATTTTTGTACTATATTCTATTATTTTCAAAAATCTTTCCCTTTCTTTTCAAATCTCTTTCTTTCAAAATCAAATCCTAACTTTATTCTATACATCTCTTTTTTCAAACCCTACCATACACTTTCTTTCAAATCCTACTTCCACTCAAATTTTCCTTTTTTGTACGGAATCACTTCATTCCCCAACGTCTCTATCTTTCTTTTCACTCTATAAATACCTCTCATTTTTTCCATAAAATCTCACATCAAATTCTAACTCATCTCTCAAATTTCTACTTCATATTCATTCTCTCTTCTTCCCCGACAAAAATGGCAAAGCGGATGGAAACGTGTTTTCTTATGGTCATCACCGTCGTGGTGGTAATCATGTCCTTCTTCTGTCTGCATAGTCCCGAAAAATGTGGACCTGGGTTGTTTACACTCCCAATCATCTATATGTTATTATTTGTAGCATGGGTTATTAATCGTCATTCTTAAAGTTTGTCGTATCTTTTACTTTTTTTTAATAACGTACCGTTTACTCGTCATACTGTTCATTAAATTATGTAATATTTGTACTGTCAGTATTAAATGTCGTACTATCTGTCGTACTGTAGTTTAATTATCCAGATAATATTTTGTGTGTTTTCTTCCAGTCAAATATTTATTTTTCTGTGCATTAAATGTTTTTTAGGGTTATTATCGGTAATTTCACTCGCGTACAGTATATATTATTTATTTATTATGTCTGTGTTTTTCTAACAACTCATGTAAATAAATTTTCACCATTAACAAAACAAAAAAAAACAAAAAAAGAAAAAATTAACTTTGACTGTTGAATTTTCACTTTAACTACTACATTAATACCTGAACAGTCAGTTGACAGTCAAACCCGCTGACAGTGCAATTCTCCGTGTCTTGTACCATCAATCAAGTTCAACTTTTGCATTTCAAAATTCCAAGATTTTTGTTCTCGAAGTCTTCTGAATATCACATGATTAGCAGAGACTCAGCACTGCACAAAAATCAGGTACGCTTAACTGTCTCCTACACGAACAGTCCTTAACTAGGGTTTCTTGTTTTTCAGGAGAATAAGTTTTTGAGACCTCAAATGGATTTCATGGACCTCCATATATCTCAAAGTACCACCATACAAATTTTCAAACTTCAATTCGCTCAGACGCACAGTCAGCAGCTCAGACAGTCAAAAATGAAATTTTTTGTCAACATCCATATTTTGTCAAAAGATTCATCATTTGATCATTTGTTGATCATAATTCATCAAGGAAAGATCAAAAATCAACAAAACCCTAAGTTTCAAAATTAGGGTTTTCTCCTAAAAAAGTCAACTAAACTTTGACTGGTCATAACTCTCTCATCCTTCATCAAAAAAATTCAAACCAAATCTCATTTTGAAGGAAATTCAATTATCTTTCAAATGCAATTGGTCCCATGGTCATTAGATGCACCATTTGAAAAATATGAACCAAGATATTACAGGTCATTTTCAAAGTCAACAAAAAGTGGTTTTTTGTCAAAGGCCATAACATCAAGATAACTTCTCAAAATGAAAAAAAGATTCCAAAGTGGCTTGTAGAGGACATCTTGAGGTTTCCAAAAAGTACATGAACTCCTTCATATGATAAAAATTGAGGGATTTATGCCTTGTTGAAGTTGGCCATTTTTTGGGAAAATGCATGAAATCAACATTAATCAAAAATGTTTTTTTTTCCAAAAGGGACCAAATTTCCATGATCCAAACATGTTTCTAACAATGCTAAGGGCCTCCCATGATCAACCTAAGGCCCATAACATTTTATTTCTTTTTTTGGTTTAATTTTATTACATTTAAGATTAAATTGAAAAAAGAAATGGAAAGATAATGTCATGTAGCTTGGATATTAAGCTAAGGTCATCAAGAAACATCCAAAACTCTGCCACAAGAAGCTGGTTCAGCAGAAGAGAGTGGAAAAATCAAGCCATGGTTGCTTGAATTCAAAGCTACATATATTATAATATTCAAAATTTCAACAAAATCATCAATGCTTCTTGGCTTAGATTTTAAGCACATCCATGGCCTATAAATGAAGAGGAATGCTTCAGCAAGAAGAGGACACGAAATCAGAGCAAAACCTATGCTTGTAACACACTTGTAATACATTTGAAATTTTCAAAGAAACTTGAAATTCGAATTTTCAGTTTAAGCCATTTTTAATCCAAACTAAACACTTAAACATCATCCCTAAGCATCACTGAATCTATTCCAATCAGTTTCAAGCTTTGAAACTCAAAGAATCGAGCACTATAGCTCACGGTTTGTCCAAACCTAAATCACTTCATACCTGATCATTCAAGCATTTTTAACAAGATGTAATCATATATTTGAATTTAGTTCATTGTTCTGATCGTTTCTGGATGGTTAATTGAAGTTTGAACATGTATCCATGAAGATACCATTTTAGGGTTCTTGAACTCTATTTTAGGGTTTTTCGTTAGAGGCAAAATTAGACCAAATTAAAGGCATGGTTGAACTCAGTAGATCATGACGAATCAAATGGACATGTCGCGAAAAATTTCTATGCATGTTTACACCTATTCGTTATTTTGCAGGGATGAGTTTCATCTATTACAGCGCTTCTAGGCAAAAAATGCTATTAAAAGTATTGGCTGGAGGTTGAAGACGAAGGCGTGGCGCCACCTGATTGGCCAGTTTGAAAAAACACGCGTTTTGTCTTATTCTTGGATCTGATGCTTCGCTGACTAGACTTTTTCCATGTGCCACGCATCCTTGTCCATCAGATCATTTTAATCCTCTCATCTAACGCTCCTTGTCTTGCAGGTTCACCATAGACCCTAGGGGTTTGCCACACATGATCATTGTTTTATATATTTTCTATTTTATTTTATTTTCTTTACAAAATTAATTTAAAATAGTTTAAAAAATCATAAAAATATTTTATTTTTCTTAATAATTAAAATATTTTGCTTAATTAATTAGTGTATATTTATATATTTACTTCTTAATTTATTCAACCAATCAAAAAAATCAGAAAAAAATTGTTCTTTATATTAAATTTAGTTTATATATTATAGACTAATTTTGCACATATTTAGTATAATTTTCTCTTTATGTTTTAATTATTTGTATAATTATTTGCATAATTATATATTATTTAACTTAATGGTTTTCAAAACAACTTCAAAAAATTCCAAAAAAAATTAGTTTTGCTTTAAAATTAATTGACAAGCATTTTGAACATATTTTAAACTTAATTTTTAGGTTTAAATTTTATTTCTACCTTTTTCTCATTTTAATTAAATTAATCATGCATTAATTCTAATTAAAATCAATCATCAAAAAATCCAAAATATTTCTTTTATTTTCTTGCAATTTAAATTCCTAGATCAAGTGTATAGGTTGTCAAATTTATGTAAATAGCGTAGTTTACATTTCCCGCACAATCGATGTAATAGCGTAGATTTACTTTCCGCATTTTACATTTCCGCATTTTAATTTCTGTACATATAAAACTGCGTGTATGTCAAAGATAAAAACTGAAGCGTTAGGTCACTAACTTCAAAGATAAAATATCTGAAAACAAAACACAATCACACTTGTACCTCTTAGGGTAATCCCTCTTTTACTCTTTTCAAAATCAAAATCAAAATCTACTGTTTCAAATGCAAAAATCGAACTTTCGTTTACATCCGGTGAAAGGAAAATTTTCTAAAGGAAATAGGAAAAGACCTTATAACTTAGGGTAGACCTCATAATTGCTTGCTCAAATCAAACAACAAATGTCTCATATACTATTGTTTTTCAAAATAAAACTTTCAAAAAGAAAGACAATACTTGGTATATATCCAAACAAGGATCATTACGAAGTTAACGTTCTTTTTTTCAAAACATCTTTCGAAAGATAAAATACTTTGTATACATCCGCACAAGGATCATTACAAAGTCAATTTACAAAGGTATTTGAAACCACATACAAGCATTTCAAGGCAAGAGAGAAAATGATTCAAAACAAGTGAGCTAAGCAATTAAGAGCCCATGGATAACCATGGATACAAAGGGTGCTAACACCTTCCCTTTGTATAACCAACCCCCTTACCCAAAATCTCTTAAATGTCTTTTTCTGTTTCTTTTATAAACCTTTCCTTAATTGGATAAAATAAAAGTCGGTGGCGCCTCTCTGACTTTCAAAAAAACACATATAAAGCAAAAGAGAAGAGTCAGTTCGTATATCTCTCCACGAGAGGTACGGTAAAAAACCGAGGGCGACACATAGACATATGCAAGGACTTCCTACTCAAAGCATCGACAACCACGTTTGCCTTACCCGAATGGTAATTTAGCCCAAAATCATAATCCTTAAGGAACTCTAACCACCTTCTTTGCCTCATATTCAGCTCTTTTTCATCAAAGAGATACTTCAGGCTCTTGTGATCACTAAACACTTCAAACCTCGAACCATACAGATAATGTCTCCACAATTTCAACACAAATACCACTGCTGCCAACTCTAAGTGATGAGTCGGATAGTTTCTCTCATGCACTTTGAGTTGTCTCGATGCATAAGCGACTACCTGTTGATTCTGCATTAGTACACCTCCTAATCCCAACAACGAAGCATCACAATATACAACAAAAGATTCCGCCGGATTCGGCAAAATCAAATCCGGCGCACTAGTCAACCTCTTCTTCAACTCTTGGAATCCTTCTTCACATTTCGAATCCCAGATGAATGCTTGACCCTTCCTAGTCAACTTAGTTAATGGCAACGCTAACTTTGAAAAACCTTCAATGAACTTTCTATAGTAACCCGCAAGACCAAGGAAACTACGGATTTCGGAAACTGAGTTCGGAGTTTCCCATTGAGACACTGCTTCTACTTTCGTTGGGTCAACGGCAATACCATCTTTAGAAATTACGTGCCCAAGAAAGCTTACTTCACTTAGCCAGAACTCACACTTCGACAGTTTCGCATAAAGTTTCTTTTCCTGCAGTAGTTCTAATACCACCCTTAAATGCTCTGTATGTTCTTCTTCACTCTTAGAATATATCAGAATATCATCGATAAATACCACTACAAACTGATCCAGGTAAGGATGGAAGATCCTATTCATATACTCCGTGAAAACACCTGGCGCATTAGTCACTCCAAATGGCATCACTGTATACTCGTAATGACCATACCTTGTTCTAAATGCCGTTTTCTGAATATCGTCCGTCTTCACCCGAATCTGATGATATCCCGACCTTAAGTCAATTTTGCTGAACACACTCGCACCAACTAATTGATCCATCAAATCATCAATCCTCGATAATGGATACCGATTCTTGATAGTAACTTTATTCAGCTGTCTATAATCCACACACAATCTCATAGAGCCTTCTTTCTTCTTTACCAACAACACCGGCGCACCCCACGGCGACACACTAGGACGAATGAATTCTTTTTCCAGTAACTCTTCTAGCTGACTCTTCAACTCTGCTAATTCAGATGCCGACATACGATACGGTGCCATCGACACAGGACTAGTTCCAGGAGCTAACTCAATAGCAAATTCTACCTCCCTCTCTGGCGGTAACTCTCTTACATCTTCTGGAAAGACTTCTGGAAATTCACATACTACCGGAAAATCACTGCTCACTGCTTTCTTCTTTACTTCCATGGATGCAATCAACATAAACACGGTAGCCCCGTCCTTCATTGCTTCATCCACTTGTCTAGCAGTCATTGCTAAACTCTCGACACCGACATCTTCCGGAAAAATAACCGTCTTTGTGAAACAGTTGATATGAACCCGATTAAATTGCAACCAATTCATACCCAGGATGACATCAAGTTGTTCCAACAGAAGGCACACTAAGTCCATTCCGAACTCTCTACCAAAAATATCAATTGGACAGTTCAAACAGGCAAACGAAGTAGTTACTGAACCCGACGCAGGAGTGTCAATGATCATACTTCCATGAATATCGGATATCTCCAAGTTCAGACGTTTAGCACAATCCAACGAGATAAACGAGTGAGTTGCTCCAGTATCTATTATTGCAATTAAAGGAGTGCCATGGATAAAACAGTATCTTTAATCTATCGATCCTCTAGAGTAGTCTCTGAACCTGATAAAGCGAAAACTTTACCCCCAGCTTGATTCTTCTTTGGCTTAGGACACTGTGGACAAATATGGCCCTCTTCACCACAGTTATAACAAGTCACAGTCCTTCCCTTGCAGTCAACAGCAATGTGGCCTGCTTTACCACACCTGTAGCACTTCTTCTCTTCGCTTTTGCACTCGTGAACACGATTTCCAGGTTCCCCACACTTAAAGCACTTAACAGGGGCACTAGAGTCTCCCCACTAGGCTTCTTCCAACCTCCAGCCTTATAATTACCCCTACCGTATGGTTTACCACGGTCCATAGGCTTCTTCCCTTTCTTGTCAACTAACTCGCGGGAGTGAGATGACTTCAGCTTGAGGTTATCCTCTTCATATATCCTACTACAATCCACCAAATCTGTAAACCGACAAATCCTTTGGTACTTGATTCCCAGCTTAATTTCATCATGGAGACCATTCTCGAACTTAACACATTTCGAAAATTCGTTCACTTCATCATTGTTATAGTGGACATAGTACTTGGCCAGCTCAACAAACTTTGAAGCATATTCCGGTACCGTCATGTTGCCTTGTGTCAGCTCCAAAAACTCAACTTCTTTCCTACCCCGAACATCCTCAGGAAAGTACCTCCTCAGGAATTCTCGCCTGAATACAGCCCAAGTGATCGCTACACCTGCAGATTCAAGTTCATCTCTACTAGCCATCCACCAATCATCAGCTTCTTCAGACAGCATGTGAGTCCCATACCTCACCTTCAGATTTTCAACACAATCGATCACTCTGAAGATCCTTTCAATTTCCTTCAGCCACCTCTGAGAGCCTTCGGGATCGTGCGTGCCCTTGAACAACGGAGGATTGTTCCTCTGAAAACTGTTCAGCTGCCTGTCAGCACCAATACCAGCTCCATTGGCATTCCCTCCTAGTACACCAGCAATCATGCCCAGAGCCTCAGCAATCGCGTCGTCGTTTCTTCCTCCCCTTCCGGCCATTGTTCTGCTAAATATTAAACAATATTCATTAGAACAAGAAGTATCGACAGTGTCAACCTTACACTAATCGTATACGAAGGATTAACCGACACTAAGACTCTGACTCAAACGACCGACTATGCTCTGATACCACTATTGTAACACCCTTCTAAACCCCACGGAAAATTTAACAAAAATCAGAGTAAAACATGAAGAAGGGTATTACAACTCCAACAAAATAAACAAATATTCATGTCATGCCGTAAAGGAACGATAAAACAAAAATTATTCAAATATCATGTTAAGACAGCGGAATATTCTTAACAACTGAATAATTAAACATCCAGAGTCGGAGACTCGTGATCCAACCATAAACCATAAACAAAACAAGGATTTATCAACCAATCCTAAAATAACGTTCCCAGTGTTACACGACCAGAGCATGACACAGACCCAACTGACTCTAACGAACTACTTGATGAGCTAGTCCTCACCAAGTATACAAGCTACTCCTCAATCTGAAAAATAACAACAGTAAGGGTGAGTTTCATTCGCATTAACAAATGTTATAGGAATATAAACAATACAACTTCATTCATACATTATTCACCCAAATTCAATTATATTCAGATAGTATAGCAACATTCATCAAATACAGTCATTCATACCAAAATACACATAAATTGTAACATTGGACAACTTCCATTCATGTTACAATTATACACAACACCTAATGCAATGCAACTAAATGCATGTGGTACCAATCATGGGATAACCCATCTCACCGATCCACCACCATAAAGATTCGGCTACTTCTCTCACCAATTCCACACAATGAGAATCATCTACCGCTGTCCCACCACCATAAGGGATACAACCCACAACAGGATTATGAAATGCATGCATCACATACCGCATGCTAATCATCAATACCAAACAACTGAACAATCATAATCATCAACTAATGCAACAACAATAGCCACACAATAGTTATGCTATTTTTCAACCAACTCAAATATACATTTTACATCAGCAACACATGTATATTAATCATCAATCACAACCAAGACGAGTTAATAGCCAAAACATTCACCAGTGCATTGTACGCATAAACCACCACAACTAATTAAATCAAGCATTTTAAAATAAAATCGAGTCACAACTCAAAACACTATTTTATTGCGTAAATCGCTTAATTAGCTTCATTGTGCTCGAAACGGCACATCAAACGGACTAACAGTTAAAAAGTTATGCATCGTTAAACTTTTAAAAAATCCCAAACATCAGTAGCACGCGGCGCCAACTTGGTTCGCGGCGCGAACTGAGCGTTCCAAAAATCCTTGGCTCTCTGCCAAGCTATTCGCGGCGCAAACACCTGTACGCGACGCGAAACAAGAAAAAAATTACGCCTTCGCGGCGCCAACACATGTACGCGATGCGACCTGTGCGTATCACAACATCCTGGCATTCTAACCACCTGTTCGCGGCGCCAACCCTGTGCACGCGGCGCGAACCGGCGATTTCAGAAACCCTAACCTGCAGAAAACAGCATTCTATTCATCCCAAATGCCCTCAAAGTCATACCAGTACGAATTTCCGAAAATGAACCACACATACAACAGAATTTGCACATTTACACATACTTCTAATCATGCTTAACATCATTATTCAACACCAATCATCATTCACAACATAAATCGAACCAAAGTTCTATAAACCCCAAAACCCCAAACACCGACATACAATCCAATTCAGAATCCTAACATACAAACACTATTGAATCATTCATACAACCCATAATAGAGGTTAATGAGAAGAATCCCCCCTTACCTCGATGTCGAATTCTTGGATTCCCTCGCTCTTCTCCCAATTTCACGTTCAGCTCTTTTCTTCTCCCTTTTGGTTCTCTTTTCACAAAATCCTCCTCTTTTCTATTTTATGAAAATACAACCTTACTTTAGAAAAAAAGGCTTTGCAACTGACACACCCCCCAATTGCTACTTGCGACACTGGCCCATTAGCCTTATTAATCCATATTTCTCAAATAATTCAATTAATTCAATTATTTAATAAAAAATTAATTAAATTAAATAAAGAAATTTATGGGGTGTTACAATCAAAGCATCATAACATTGCATAAAATTCAGGTTGCCTTTTTAGGCCATACTACAATCAAAGCAAGTGGTTCTTTTCGAAAGCATCTTCTTCACATTCTAAAAAAGAGAGGTATTTACCTTGGATGGCATCTGTAAGCCCATCTCCCACAGAACTTCTTCCCAACAAATGCAAATTTCAGGGCATTCTCAGTGTTCAATCATCTTCTACCTTTAGATTACGATAGGTAGACGTGCCTATCCGAAAAGCACATAACTCATCCTTTCCTCCATACCCGGCATTCTCTTGCGGCACTTGTCCAATCGCACCAGTCCACCTCATCACCGCCTCAACATTAATGTCAACATTCCTTCCTGCAGCCGTTGTCCTCTAGATATCCAACGACCGACAAACAAACAGTATTGATCGTGTCAGATACACAAATCCAATACAAAAGGGATAGGAAAATAAATAAATGACCTGGCCAACTGACCAACCGTGCTCTGATACCACTATGTAACACCCCTAATTCTATACTAAACAAAGAAGGTATACATTTGCATAAATTAGAGTAAAGAAGCCTGCATCTCACGAGGGTGTTACACATAATTCAAAATAAAACAACATTTTATCTTTAAAACATGCAATGGTCATTTCCAAATAACACGGGATTTAAAACAACATGCAAATCACAGCGGAATAATCATCTCATCAAATAAATGGTAAGGTCGAATGATTCCTATACATCATTCACCATATCTCAACATCTCGGCTCAAGGCCATTCATCAACAAAATAACGTATTCAAATATGAAATACAGTACGAGTAAACAAATATCTTATAACAACGAGTCATAAAATATAAACCCAACCCCATGTGTTACATATGACCAGAGCACAAGTGACTACTTAGTCACGACACCTTACAAAGATATAAATCTCTAAGCTAAGCCTCCTTCGAAGCATCACTATCCACGAAACCTGCACGTTACCAACAAAGGATAACATTCAAACAGAAGGGTGAGAATTCAACTTCTTATATATAAACATAATATGGGAAATGTAAAACACATCAAGAATACATTTCAAGAATTCATCACTCTTCACATAAACATGCATCATATGCAATTAATCAAAATTCACATATTCATGTCATACAACTTAGTTCATTCAATTCCACATAATCTAACATGATTTCTAAACAATGTACATAACCATGTTTCACCAACATGTAGATTTTCTAAGTACATATCATTAGTACATATAAATTCACATCTACATCACATATGTTTCAATCACATATATCACATTCATAACACAACAACTATTCATATCAAATGAATCACAAATCCACATATGTGCATATCCACCAACATCATTCCACATAAATCATATCACATAAATCACACCAACAACAACATTTCACACCGACACGTGCGACTCAAGTGTGACCCAATGCGATATGCATGTGGATCCCATCCGTTATCATTTCCGATCATGCCGATTGTCTTTCCTCTATAGACTAGATAACCACCTCAAAGCTCCATACGGCGTTAAGCTTTCAAATCCCATTCGGCATTAGATTTGGGACAAGAAAATATTCTTCGCGAGATTACCCGACATTGCCACTTTCAAAGACTCATTCTTGTGTACGTGTGCAACAAAATAAGACTCATGCATTTAAGAAGATCTCTCTATCTCTTAAACTACACAATCACATCTCTACAACTTTGCACAACATTACACAACATGACTTCTCTTCCAAACAATGCATCAACTAACACACATCAATCAATCACATGTATTCAAGTCTAGCATTATCATTTATTCAATCCACATCTCGATACATAAACATTTAAATGATAATTATCAACAAGATACATTCAAACAGTACATATAAATACATATATTAATTCCAACATATCATGGATATCACATCACTTAACACATCTATGAATATTAACCACAAGTCATTAATTCATAATGCACACATAAGTAATCACATGTTATCCATTAACATAAAAATTAAACCATTCAACATAAACCATCTCTATCCTATCATATAGATAATCTCATTAGCTTCCTAACGCTTCGAACGGTGCATAAAACGGAGTTACGGATCAAAAGTTATGGTCTTTACAAAATCTGCTCAAAATTGAACCTCTAGGTCGACGCCAACTCATTTAGGTCGACTCAAAACTCCTCTAGGTCGACCTAACTGAAGTAAAAATAGATGTTTGGCATTCTGGACTATTTAGGTCGACTCAGATTATGCATAGGTCGACCCAGGCTGCGTGAAAACTCAGATTTCACCATTTTTCTTCCCTAATCCCCTCATACAACAACCATTAACACAATCCCTACATCAATTGAAAACGAATTTTGCTCATATACAAGGTTCCTAAACATGTTCCTAACCATGGGTCATCCATACAACACATTGAACATGAACAAATCACAAAATCCAATTGGTTTCACATAAACCTTATCATTTTCTAAATTCATGAAATGGAAGAATAAAAAGCATACACAACATTGCCCAATCATATAAACCTATAAGAACTTGGATTCAAACCCTTACCTCTTGAATTTCTCCTTCTAACTTCAAGAAATCTACAATTCCTCTTCTCTTGTTCTTTCTCCTCTCTTCTCTTCTCTTCTCCAAATTGTGTTATCTCTAAAACCCTAGTTTTCCTCTTCTTACTATCTTTCTCTTAATGGGCTTAGTTATATTATTACCCACCCATCCAATTATAAATTAGGCCCAATACATAGTATGCTACTAATAACCTAATTAAACCATAAAACACAACTATGCATATAATTAGATATTTCAATTAATTAGTAATACCACATAATAATTAAATAAACAAATAATTAATAAAACACATAAATAAGCTAATAAATAAAATATCTAATAAAATCGGGATGTTACAGTAGGTACTGGATCTGAGATCAATTAAGCGTTAAAAATAAAGAACGGGGCCAGGATTCGAACCCACATTTCACATGTTGCAGCCCCTTCTCCTTTGCCAACTGCACCATGTTTCTCATTCATGAATTAATTGCCAATTAACAAATAAATAAATGAAGTAATTAAGTTAGAAAAAGTCAATGAACAAATCAAAGTGGGACCAGCTGTGGTGCGTACAGCCTATCGCAAGTGGAGGGAGAAAAGGAGACCGTTTGACCGTCCAATGGGAAACCACCCAGCAGCCACGCACGCAGTCCAATATCCTTCTCCACTATTCATCATCTTTCTCATAGAAATTTCTATGACTTAGCTTCGACCTTTCCTATGAACCTGTTCATGTTTTCGTAGCAAATCTTGGTGATTTAAAAAACCTGCAAAACAGTCACAAACGAAAAAACAAAGTGCCCAGATCCCTTAAATAGGTCGTCACGAACACCATGGTGTATTCGTTTTGAATTGAAACGGCCTTTAACATGGAACACGAAAGTTTGGTCTTTCAAAATCCTAACCATGGCAATTTGGTGTCCTCACGTAAAAGCTTTGGTTTAATGGCATGCACCTTCTCTAAATCATTCCACAAACTTAAATAAAACATCAAATTGCATTGAAACATGATGAATAACAAAAACGAAATTTAAGAAGACACCATGGTTATGTAAGACATGAAACACGAATACCACACACTCCTACATACTATAAACCTGATATATTGGACGTATGTTACTTGAGGAATCGAAGTGGATGACTGGGAGGTCTTGAAAGTGGCTGCCTTTTGTGTTGCAAATTTGTGACTTTCCTTGGAATTTTCACCTTCCAAACCCTTGCTCTCTTGCCCAAATTTTCGTCCTCTTTGTGCCTTGAATAATATGAGTATATATAGTGAATGATTTTAGGGTTACAAGTTTGGAGAGAATCAAATAAAATCATGTGTTTTGATGGTGAGAAATTTGATTGAAATTTGATTGAAAATTTTCTATTTTTGTGTCAATCTCTTGCCAATCATATCTCCACGAATTTCCAATCATTTACCATGATTTGGAGGTTCAATATTTGACACAAAAATAATCTCCTCCCAATCTTTGATTATTTCTAATATTTTAGTCAATTTAAATTGAATTTAAGTGATTAAATTCAAAATAAAAATAAATAAGAATAATATAAATAAACAGAAGGGACCTATGGGTCGTGGATAAGTTTAGAATTAAGTTTAAGAACCAAGACTTTGGCCCATGGGCTCAAAAGATCAAAATTATTCACTTTGCACTTCATTCATTTTCTCAATTTTACCCAACTTTAACCATGTGTATCTCTCTCAATTTTAACCCTATGGAGATGTTCTTGACCATTTTAGGAAACTCAAGATGTCCTTTAAATCCTCCTTTTGGTTTGATCTCAATTAAATCTTCCATGTTCATGTATGCTTCATTTGAAAAAGATGACTTTTTGTTGACTTTTAGGTTAACCAGTCGATTATTGATCATTTGAACTGCAGACTGAGCAATCTTATGAACCAGAGCTCGAAACTTGATGTGAGGATTCTCTGAGGCATATGAGAGACCATGGGATCCACTTGAGGTATCAGAAGCTGATTTTACTTTGAGAAGATCAAAACCCTAGTTTAGAGGTTGTTGTTTAGGTGAGAGAGACTGCATGCTTCCTTCTTGTGTATCTTTGAGCATTTGACAGTCAGGTGAGTGAAAATATATGTAAATAGTATGGGCAAATTTTAGGGTATGACAGCTGCCCCTGTTCAATCTTCTTATACCTCATGATGTAGATTGGCATGTGTGCTTGTCGGAATCTGAAGGTAGAAGAGGATTGAATACTATAATACCCAGGAATTTGCCCTGGCTGAAGCAGGGACTTTTACCGGAGAAGGGCTTGAAGATGCCGCCCAAGTGTTGACAGAAAGTTTATCGGAGATGGGCTTACAGATGCCATCAGGATGTGAAGTGAATTAATTGTAGTGACTCTATTGTCATGACTCCATTGTCGTATTGTCGTGACTCGATTACCGTGACTTCATCGTCGTGACTTCATTGCCATGATTGTTTCTGAACTGAATACCGGGATTAGATACGTGACTCAATTGTCGTGACTCAATTGTCGTGGCTCAACCATCGTGATTCCATTATGGTGACTCAGTTGTCGTGATTCCATTATCGTGACTCAATTGTCATGACTCAGTTGTCGTGATTCCATTACCGTGACTCAGTTGTCGTGATTCCATTATCGTGAATCAGTTGTCGTGACTTCATTGTCGTAGTCTTTTCTGAATTGAGTGTCATGATTAAATCTTTGAATGTTAATCGTGTTAGCACTGTTCGTGGTGACCGAATTCAATTTTTTGAGATATTTTTAGTATCCTAAAAAAGGTAAAGTTAGTCTCTATGCGATGTCATGATGCATGTGATGGGTATCTCAAAATGAATGAGAGGCTTGTGTGAGATACTATATGCACTATATGGATATGGATATATATATATATATATATATATATATATATGATATATGGTGCATGAATATGATTTATGCTATCTGGAGTGATTTTCTTGACTGAGAAAATAAAATCTCTATACCATTGTGATTTTGTTGTCTGATTTTGTTTTGACGATGCTTCGCTGGGGATTTATGATTTCTGCTTGGGGATGAGAGACGTTCGAATAATTGATTTTGATGTGCCCTGACTGGGGATAAGAGAGACGAATGACCGTGTTTGGAGAAGAGAATAGTATCGAAGAACCGACAGTGTCGAAGATGTAAACTCAGTTGAGGAACTAAGTCTTTGTTGGGACGAGGACATTTGAAGATATCTTCTTGATGATTACTCTGTGGGGATATGATCCTATGAAACCAGCTTTGTGGGAAAGTATGTACGTCTTGAACTTTGCCCCCAGTATTATATTAACTGTCATTCCTGGATTTGTATTGAGTGGGACACACCAATGGGTATTGGTTGAAGTGTCAAACAGGCTTTGCACAACTTTGCCCATGCTATTAGGGAATTTGAAGAGATTCTCCTTGCGAGGACTTTATGAGGTGTGTACTATGGGTGACATGCCCCCAGTAACCATAGACTTAGGATGATGCCCCATGCTGATTTGGAAGTAGCAATAGATCCACTTGGGTGTATGCCCCTGGTTTTTGGAATCTTGAGAGAATCTTGGAATCTTGTGAGATTCTTGGAATCTTGACCTGACTGCCCCAGGTTGATTGGGTAAACCATGTCATGCCCCTTGTATACATGATAGACATTGCTTCTGAAGTGGTTTTGTCTGTCGGGATAACTTTCAGTCATTAGTTGTACCATGTGTAAATTCTTCCTGATGCTAACATTCGAAATTATGTAGCAAAATATGTTTAATAATGAATTCATGAGATGCAGTGCATATGTTTGTCTTAATTTTTTTTGAAAGCATTAAAACAGAAGATGTAAAAAGCGTGATGTTTATAAAACGTGATGTTTGTAAAAGGAGATACCAACTCAGCATTTTGTGGTAAACCTTAAGGAGTCAGGATACCTTTTTGGTGCCAGCATGCTTTCGAACTAACCATGCTTCAGTTAGGACTTTCAAGGGTTGTAACGTGGCTTGGTTCACGGTTTAAGAAACAAAGGATAATGGCTCAAAAATTTATCTATACCCATCCCGATCTTCGTGATGTTCTTCGATCCTATGCTCAGTTAACTTTGCGTTTCATCTTTTAGCAAAGCTTGAAGTATTAACATTGATATTTGATGGTGGTTGAAGCACCAGAAGTTTATTCGGACAGACAGTCATCCTTTTTTGTAATATTATTTTTTGTCGAGGATTTATAACAACCTCTTTTGGTTTTTTGACTTTATTATCCCTAGCTTTTGCCTGAACTGTTTATTTTGAGATTACAGTCAGTGGGATATTTTGACTTTTGATAAGTCTCCTTCATAGGATTTGACTTAACATCTTTTTCTTTTTGGTGGATATTGACGGCCTGACTCAATGGTTGTGGGGACCCATCCTTATTTGTGTAAACAGCGTATTGGCATGATTGAGTTAACTGAGTAACTATCCTGCCCCAGGTTATGATCAAAGGTTTCAAATTGTTCCAAAAAGAAAACTCCTACGCCTTAGGCTCAAAGGGGTGGACTAGGGATTAACATCCTTATATCTCCACTGTTTAGGAATTGAAACAATGCTTGTACATCGTCAGCATAGTCCGTTCAAAAGCATACTGTATGAGGTTGCGGTATCGTTTTTCGTCATCCTCCCTCAAAAGGCATACAACTTTAGCAGAAGTTGAGTATCACAAAACATATGCAAAGTAAAGACAAAATTTAAAACGAGTGATGGCGAAATAATTTATTCAAGACAAACATATGCAATGCACTGATGATGATGATTAAAACAGATAATGTCTATCATAATTCGAATGTTTAAACAAACAGAATTGAAATTTGCAAATGAAAATAAAACTAATGATTTGCAAGTCCCTCCTTCTAGCCATCCACAACATTAGTAGTTACGTTAGGAGTCTCAGGAGGATCGAATTCAATTTCCCCAGCATCGATCATATCTTGAATCTTCTTCCTCAATGTCCAGCAGCTATTCGTATCGTGACCAGGACTATCAGAATGATATGCACACCTCACATTGGGATTATAACTACGAGCAGAAGTACTAGGATTCTTATAGGGATCCTTTAAAGTGACCAACTCTGACTTCAATGGGTGTTGTAATGCTTGAGCAAGTGACATATTGATCTTTGTGAACTGACGCCTAGGCATGTCTTGCTTGTTTTGACGACCTTTTTGAGGTGCCGGTGTGGAGATCAGAACTACCCCAACAGATTGGTCATGGTTACTCCTTTTCTGACCATACACCTCATTTGAATCTAACTTCCCATTGAAATTCTTATTTGTAACACCTGAGGATGTAGCAGCTTGAATCTTACCACTTCGGATGCCGTTCTCGACACGTTCCCCAGTCAGTATAAGTTCAGTGAATCCAGATGATGAACTTCCCAACAAATGACTATAGAAAGGACCATTCAGCGTACTCATAAACATATAAACCAACACCCTGTCAGCCAAAGGGGTTGAACTCTTCTAGCTAGATCCCTCCTCTTTTGAGCATACTCCTTGAAGCTTTCATTAGAACCCATACACATGCTTTGTAGGTGCACGCGGGTTGGTGCGAGATCAGCATTGTATTGGTATTGCACCTAGAAAGCAGTTGCCAAATCTTCCCATGTGTGAGTGTTGGCACCGTCCAGTTGATAGTACCATTCGAGTTGAGTTCCAGATAAGCTCTCTTGGAAGAAGTGGATCCATAGCATCTTGTCAGCAGTATGAGGATGAATCTTCCTCACATAGGATTTCAGGTGCAGTTTAGGACAGGAGACTCCATCATACTTAGCAAAGGTGCGAGTCTTGAACTTCGGAGGGATAACAACTCTAGAGATGAGTCCTAGTTCCTCGAAATCTAACCGAGGTACCTTTTGAATTTCCATGGCTGTCATACGTTCTTCCAACAACTTGTATTTGTCATCAGGATGTTCATCCTCATGGTAATAGTCCTCTTCTTCTTTGGAGCGCTTGGCATAATCATGGTTACTTTTTGCATCAGTTTTGATACTAGCATCATCATCTTGTTCTTCACCGTCACTGTCTTCAGAGACTTTGGCTTCCCTGAGTTGCAAGATCGGTCTAAGCTTTTTCCCTAGAGTCTTCTTGCCTTTCTTCTTCCTTTTAGTCAGCATGGTTTTCAGCTCTTCTTGCCCCATTGGCTAAGTTCAGAATCAAGGCTTGGAATTCAGCATTCTGAGCCTGAAGGTCTTTGACTGATTGCTCGAGATTCATGATGCTGAAATAAACAGCGAGAGAAGATGAGAGACCTGTTATGGAAACCTGTTATGCGATTTTATGAATGCAAATGCAATGCTTTCAAAGATCTTTAGGAAATTTAGTTAGCAACGTCAGAAAATGATTTGGTCGCATCTTCGTTTGAAGAACTTTGATTTTTGGATTTTCTTCTATGGGAATCAAGCTCACCATATCGAGTGGGTCATCGCCTTTGATTCGGGATACCTATGAATTAGGAGGTACATGGCTAGAGGAAAATAAATCCTCTTGCCCCTTGATAGGTACTGAGTCTCTGAATTGGAAGGTATGTGGCCAGAGGAAAATAAATCCTCTTGCCCCTTGGTCGGAATTTAGTCCTTGATGACGACACCTGTAATTGTGCACCCTAAATTCCTAAGATCCTTGAAAGGTTTAGTTAATCATGCTATGTTATGATGTCATGATGTTATGCGAATGCAATTCATCAGGCAAAGTGTAAGACAGTAAGGACAAACAAGTCCTACAATAGAACATGCGAGGAAAACAAAGGTTAGTAGCAAACACAAACAAGTCACACAAGTTTCCTTAGGTTTAGGGGCTTGCATGAAGTTGTCGCAACCCAATTTTTGACCCAGATATTTCGTTCATTTGATAATATCGCATTCGCATTTAGTGTGCATTCGTTCATCACATTTTTTTTCCGCACAACTTAAAAATTGACTTTTTTTATTAAAGTCAACAAAAATAGCTTAGATAGTTTAGATTCAATTTAATTTTTATATTATTTTGTTATTTTTTAGTTTAGGTTTAATTTAGATTAATTTTTAGAGTTTAATATTATTCTAATTTCTAGTCTAGATTTAAAATAGGTTAATCTTTTTAGTTTTAATATCATTTTTTATTTTTAGTTTAAATTTATTTTAGATTAATTTTTATTTCATTTTTATTTATTATTATTAACATTTTTTGTTATTATTATTGTTATTGTTATTAGTGTATTTTACTTGTTTATGTCAAAATGGACAAAAAAAACAAGTGGGAGGGACCACTTTTGATTTTTTACGGTTAGAATCTCACAAGTCCAAACAATGCATTCCAAATACTCTGCTCCACGCTGCTACCTCTTGCTGCTCCACTCTCCATGCCAAACACTATTGTCCAAAATTGCTGCAAGAACCAGTCCAAAATCCTGCTCTTTGCTGCACACAATACTCCAAAGCTTGCACCAAAATGTTCATACCACAACCTGCATAAGAAAGGCCATATATCAGTTAACCAAAATGTTCAAATCTCACCAAACTTTCCCCCCAAAAATCCCCTCAATCCCTCTATAAATTCAGAACACAACAACAAGAAAAGGGAGAGGAAATTGCAAAGAAGCTCTGTCCAAAAACCACCAGAGAATTGCTTCCTCCAAACCAAAAATTGTGACTCACTTCATTTTATTTACCTGCAATCATATAACACTCCAAAAAACTTTCATCAAACTTCCTTCACCCTCAAACTCCTCAACCATAAAATTCATCACATCTTTAGACCCATTCTCAATACAGCAAAGCATCTCACTGAAACAATATATTCAGAACCTCACCACCTCAAAGCAAAACCAAATCTGAAGAACTCAACCACAGTTCTTGTATCAAATTTGAACACTACCTTACAATCTAAACAGCCACTGAACCACAACTCAAGCGTCAGCTCCAACACACCTCTTCAGTAATCAGTAGCAAGACTGACACGAATCGAGAATCACCATAGACCTACAACGAACAACAACATTTAGCAACGCATCACAAATCGAAACAACAAGAGCATTGAGCGGCCTTCCATCATCTTCAATCAACGAGCTCCATGTCGGTTTGAATCCTTTAAATTTCCTATGCTTATGTCCCATGCTTGATATGTAGTTGTTGTGATTTCCTTCTGTAAACCTCAAACCATGATCAATCTTTTGCTTTGTATTTGTTGTTTTTCGTGTGAATGCTTGAATGTTTGAGATGAATACAGAGAGATTTTGACCGAGAGAGATCGAAAGAGAGACGAGAGATCGAGAAAGCACGTGAGAGCGTGTTTTTATATTTTCTTCTTCGTCGTAAAAGTGCTGAAGCGATAGAAAGCAGAGAGAGTTCCGTAAAGTGTTGTTTGGTTCTTTTTCCAGAAAAGAAATGTGAGGGAGAGAGGCATAAGAGGCAACGCCTCTTTTTGGTAATTTTAGGGTTTTTAAAACCCATTCCTTGTTTATTAAAGAAAGGGCGGATCCGGGTTTTACCCGACCCGGTCCGGCCCAATACAATTTTATTTTATGGGTTACTAACTTCTTGGGCCAGCACCCCCTTTTTCTTAGTTTTTTTATTTTTAGTTTATTTGTTTTATTTATAGTTTTTATGTTAATTATTGTTTAAATTTCTAATATTTCTAAAATACAAAAATATGTTTTTTAGTTTAGACTTTTATATTTCATTATCAAAATACTAAAAATATTAGATTAATCTTTCAATCCGAAAATCAATAAGTCTTGGTCCAATGCCAAATCGTTTTAAATAATTTCTCGATCCAACGTCGAGTTTCTTCTTTTAAAAAAATTTCTTTAAACCATACCGAAAGATCGAGTGACAAGAAGTGTACACCTCTTGAATACCTCGATTATTTTGCATTAACAAAACCCTTTTTTAAAACCTTTCTTAATCAAATCAAGATATTAAGTGACAAGGGGTGAACACCTCTTGAATACCTTGATCTTTTGAATCAAAACACATTAATCGAATCAAAGTGATCAAGTGACAAGAAGTGTACACCTCTTGAATACCTTGATCCTTTGAATAAAAATACCTTAATCAAACCGAAAGATTGAGTGACAAGAAGTGCACACCTCTTGAATACCTTGATCTTTTGAATCAAAACATATTAATCACACCAAAAGACTAAGTGACAAGAAGTGCACACCTCTTGAATACCTTGATCTTTTGAATTAAAACACATTTATCAAACTAAAAGACTAAGTGACAAGAATTGCACACCTCTTGAATACCTTGATCTTTTGAATTAAAATACATTAATAAAATCAAAGTGATCAAGTGACAAGAAGTGAACACCTCTTGAATACCTTGATCCTTTGAATCAAAATACCTTAATCAAATCAAAGCGATCAAGTGACAAGAAGTGAACACCTCTTGAATACCTTGATCCTTTGAATCAAAACACATTAATCAAATCGAAGGATCCTGTGACAAGAAGTGCACACCTCTTGAATACCTTGATATTTTGAACCAAAATAAATTAATTAACAAGTACAACAAGTGACAATGGGGCTCGCTCATGTTGAATACATTGGGTAAAGACGCGCTAGGTGAACACCTATGCTCAATCCTTTGCTAAACGTTCGCAAATATCCTCTTTTAATCAACGAATGCGAACAAACTTCCACATGTGAAGATCGAATATCTTCCACTGGAATGCGATGATGGCCAAAATCTCGTCTCACTCTTGATTTAGTCATCCATTCTTATAGTGATCTCTTATCCATGTGCGCGTAGTATTGTTTCCATTTGAAAGCGATCGAGTACCTCTCGTTAAAATCAACCAACAAAACTTTTCGTGGTTCTTCGCCCGAACTACGATTGCTCTGACTTTCCCATTGCATTAGGGAATACGTAGGCACAAGATACAAACGTCTTGGCGAGCATAATAATAAAAAATCTTTTCTTTTTTCCTCATAATAATAAAAAACCTAAAAATCCTTTCTTTTATCTTTTCTCGATTAATAAGCAGAAGAACGCAAACATTACGCTAACACTCAAACACAAAACTAACTAAATGGGTCCCATCGAGTACAATGGAGGTGAGGGGTGCTAATACCTTCCCCTTGCTTAACCGACTCCCGAACCTCAATTTGGTGAGGATGACCGTCTTATCCATTTCTTTCCTCTTTGTGGGTTTTATCAATATTTTCCCTTTCCTTTTTGAATAAATAAAGTTCGATGGCGACTCTGTTGTACTTCGAGCGCGCGATAACGCTCAAGTCACATTTTTACCGCTACAGAAAGTGGCGACTCTGCTGGGGATTGTTAGAAATCTTAAGAGAGTCAACCCTAGTTTAGTTTGTTTTATGTTTAAGTGTTTGCCTTTGTTTGTTTATTCCTATGTTCTTTATGCTTATTCTTTTGCTCTTGTGTTATTTATGTTTACTCTTGTATTATTTATGTTTCTTTACTCTTGCTTTATTGCTTGTATTTATATTGCCATATATATTCATTTGTGGGAATGGGAATGATATTCGAGTGAAGCTCTCAACACGAGCTTTTGAAAAACAAGAGAAAAAACATAAGTTAGAAGGTGGTTATGTAGTGTTAGCCCCCAAATTGCACACCTTGAATGGCTAACACGAAAACCCCACTTGGAGGAGGCCAATTCATGAGATTTGTCATAAGATGGTTTGCCCGTCGCATGACGAAAATCTGATTTGGCCGTTAACTCCAAGGACCATTTAGAACCCGTTCCATCTATGGTGATGTAGGTATCTCTACTATCAAAAACCTTAGAGCCATCATGTGAGGGGATCTTTGGGTAAAGAACTTAGAACTGTCCTAACTTAAGGAGCCTTCCAAAAGGTTGTTTTGTTGCTTTGCATCCAACATTGCATGACATTGAATATCATTTGCATTATGCAAGCACCTCATTCCAACTGTCTCTTTCATTCAGTTATTTGTCAACTGTCAAACTGGTTCCTCCACACAACTACGAGACTAGAGCCAACGTCAGACGAAGAATGGCAGACCAAGAACAGCATAATGCTGAAGTTCGAATGGAGATTGAGGATTTGAAGTCAGGAATGACTAAGCTCACTAAGATGTTGCAAGTCCTAATTGCTAGAGGAGAACCACCTCAAAGGACTGTCATTCAAGAGGTCGCCGACGATGTTGAAGACCCTATTCCTGTTCAAAGGCCAGCCACTACATGGCCCGAGTTTGGTTTACCTCCAGATTATTCTCCGCCCCACACCACTGCTGCTATGGTTGGTCAATCTTCACGACCAATGTTCAAATCTCCAATCATGACTGAGTGTCAACCAATTGTGCACGCTGATGGCCAAACCACTTATGAAAATCCTCTCTTTGAGTACCAAGCTGGTGACATTGATGAAGTCAAAGAACAATAACAAATCCTGGAGAAAAGACTAAGAGCCATGGAAGGCGCTGGTTACTTTGAGGTTGCTGCTGAGAATATGTGTTTGGTTTCTGATCTGGTCATACCTGCCAAGTTCAAAACTCCTGAGCTTGAAAAGTACAAAGGCTACACTTGTCCAAGAAGTCATTTGACCATGTACTACCGCAAGATGGCTGCCTATACTAAGAATGACAAACTGCTTATCCATTGCTTTCAAGATAGTCTGACTGGCGCTTCATTGAAATGGTATATGGGACTCGAGAAGAACCGTATTCATTGCTTCCAAGATCTGAATGATGCTTTCATTAAGCAATACAAGTACAATCTGGACATGGCACCTGATCATCGTCAACTACAAAACATGTCTCAGAAAGAAAGAGAATCCTTCAAGGAATATGCTCAAAGCTAGAGAGAGTTAGATTCTCAAGTTGAACCTCCATTGGCTGAAAAAGAACTGACTGGAATGTTTATGGACACTCTCTCACCTTTCTATTGGGAGAAGATGATTGGAAGTATGTCCTCCAACTTTACTGACTTGGTGATCATCGGTCAAAGGCTAGAGGAAGGAATCAAGAATGGCAAGGCTGCCAATGCTGCTGAATCTTCTAATGGGGCAAGGAAGTCTTTTGGAAACTTCCATAAGAAAAAGGAAGGAGAAACAAATGTTGTGAGTGATGAAGGAAGAAGACCTCGTCAAAGGACTAATAACTATGATCAACCAATTGTAGTTACCGTTGCTCCTGTGACCAAGGTTCCGCAAGTTCAAGATGCTCGACCTGAGGCTGCTAATCCGAATCAGACTCGCAATAGGATTGACTTCAATCCTATTCCAATGACTTACACTGAGTTGTACCCAGCTTTGGTCCATAAAGGGTTGATTACAACAAGAGCTATGCCTCCGCCTCGAAATCCTCTCCCTGAAGGTTTCAGATCTGATCTTCATTGCCCTTTTCATCAAGGTGCGGCAGGCCATGATTTGGAAAGATGTTTCCCTCTGAAAGAAAGAGTTCAAGAGTTGGTTAGAATGAAGATGCTCACTTTCAAGGACATCAATCCCAATGTTGTCAACAATCCTTTGCCCGAGCATGACAAGAGTGGCTGAAGTTGATAATGACAAGTTGTTTCCTAAAGCCAAGTGTTTCAGACAGGATAGCTCCTCCTCGTCACTGATTAGTCACTAGGCCTTGTTTTTTCTGTTTGCAATTTCCTTATTTTATTTTGTGTACTGCATTGAACTTTGTTTGTTCCTGAATGTTAATTTTAATGAAATGAGCATTACATATTTGAATCAATCCATTTATATCCATTGTGAGCTTCTTTATGCTTTATCTTTCAAAAAAATATATCCCTTGTTCACTTTCTTTATCAAACTTGTGTTTTATGCAAAGATTGGAGGGGGGATGATGAAAAAATACCCAAATTGTTGAATTGTATGCTTTCAAATAAAACTTTGCTGATGATGTACAGGCATTGTTTCAATCCCCAAACATTGGAGAAATAAGGAAGTTAATGCCTCGTCAACCCCTTTGAGCCTAGAAGTTGGTGTTTTCTTTCTATATTAAAATAACCCGCAATTTTAACCTGGGGCAGGGTAGTTCTCAGTTAATTTTTTTATGCAAGAAAATGATTAAGTACGCCTTTCAATAAGGGTTTCAATCAAAAGTGACCAAGATGGTTATCATCAATCATTATCAAGGCAGTCACTATCTTTCCAAATACAAAAAAAAAATATTTCAAAAAAAAAGCCCGCTAAGTCAAAACCTACGAAGGAGACTTAGGCAAAACTGGGGCATCCCGCTAGCTGTAATCTCAAACGAAACAGTTTAGGCAAAAATTAGGGATATAAAAAAAGATAAGTCAATAAATTCCTAAACAACAATAAAAAGTTGTGACTTTCAAAAGGAAGAGATGACTGCCATCTGGTCTTTAAACCATCATCATTATCATAGGTGCAATTCCAAAGCCTCTTGGAACCTGAATGCATGATTTGAGTTAACTGAGTGTAGGATTGGAGATCATCACGAAGAATGGGGCGGGTACAAATATACTTTGAGCCTATATCCTTTATTTCTGAAACCGTGAACCAAGCCATGTTACAACCCTCAAAAGACCTAATTGAAGCAAGGTTTATTTTGAAAGCATACTACAACAAGGTTGCGTTAACCTGACTCCTAAAGATCTTTGCAAATAGTTTGTTTTACCATACCTTTTGCTTTATCCATCACTTTGAATATCTAGACAACTGTGTTTGGACCTTTGATTCATTTTCTTTACATCAATAGCATCATTCCAATAGTGACTTTGATTTCAAAATATGCTTTGAGCATTGCATTAAAATTACCATTTTTGATTGAACATTTTATTTGCAAGTAAGTATTCATCTTTCAAGGAAGTTCAAACAGTCAAGAGACTTGATCAGTGATCCTATCAGGGGCACGTTACTTCAAGATCCTGTTATTCAAGACTTATACTAGGGCATGTGTTCCCGACATTCATTTCAAGAACTGAAGCAACAATCAGTCAACAATCAGTCAATCAGGGGCATTCTCCTTCAGCGATCCCCGAGTAGTTTATTTGTCCCTCCCAAGAGGATCATCAGTGTTCAACCATAACCCGAGTTGGCAATGTGCTTGTGTTGAGTAATCAGAATCTCAATCTTCCCTCACAAAAGAGTGTACTCAATTTTCATAACTAATTTCATTACATTGATCATTCATATATCATGCATTGAAAGAATCATTCACCACACATACTCATGTGTATTTTCCCGAGTCTTGTTGTTTTTACAATCTTACTTTATGATCTAAATCCAACTTACTTGGCATTTGTCAACCTTTCTCCTCATTCATGTTTTATCTTGAATGTCTCTGACCTTTTTTTCTCAAAGTATAATCGTGTTTTATCTGGATCGTCTTTGATGTTGCCTTCACTCATGTTTTACCTTGAGTGTCCCTGATACTTTCTTCTTCAAGTCCAATCCTGTTTTATCGTGATTGTCTTTGGTGTTGTTTCAATCATGTTTCATCTTGAATGTCTCTAATATTTTCTTTTCAAAGTCCAATCATGTTTTACCTCGATTGTCTTTGTTGCTTCAATCATGTTTTATCTTGATGTTCTTCAGTCATGTTTTATCTTGGTTGTCTTTAGTCATGTTTTATCTTGATGTTCTTCAATCATGTTTTATCTTGATGTTCTTCAGTCATATTTTATCTTGATGTTCTTCAGTCATGTTTTATCTTGGTTGTCTTTGATCATGTTTTATCTTGATGTTCTTCAGTCATGCTTTGTCTTGGTTGTCTTCGATCATGTTTTATCTTGATGTTCTTCAGTCATGTTTTATCTTGGTTGTCTTCATTCATATTTTATCTTGACATTATCCATTCATGTTTTATCTCGATTGTTCTTCAATCATGTTTTATCTTGACGTTCTTTATTCATGTTTTATCTTGATGTTCTTCATTCATGTTTTATCTCGATGTTCTTCAATCATGTTTTATCTTGAATGTCTTTGATCATGTTTTAACTTGATGTTCTTCAGTCATGTTTTATCTTGGTTGTCTTCGATCATGTTTTATCTTGGTTGCTATCTAACACTTGAGTCAGTCATGTTTTATCTTGGTTGTCTTTGATCATGTTTTATCTTGATGTTCTTCAGTCATGTTTTATCTTGATGATTCTTCATTCATGTTTTATCTTGATGTTCTTCAGTCATGTTTTACCTTGATTGTCATTTGATGTTCTTCTATCATGTTTTACCTTGATTGTCCTTTGATAGTTCTTCAGTCATGTTTTACCTTGATTCTCTTTGATGTTCTTCAATCATGTTTTACCTTGATGGTCCTTTGATGTTGTCCAATTATGTTTTACCTTGATTGCCATTTAATACGGCTTCATTCATGTTTTATCTTGAACATCTCAGATGTTATCCTCCCGAAGCTCAATCATGCTTTACCCTGATTGCCTTTGTTATTTATCCTCCTTTCTAGATTCATCTATATTTTACTCATGAATGTCTTTGGTGTGATTGCTTGTTTCAAGTCTCATTCCCACATAGTCTATTTTTCATATCATATAAAAAAAGTGTCCATTGCATTCATGTCATAAGCATTGTTGCGGCGATCTTACGACAAAAATTGTGTACTTTGTATTTAAGTCTCTTCACATCTTCGACAGAAGAAACTTAAATAGGGGCATCTGTCGCACCCCAATTTTTGACCCACATATTTCGTTCATTTGATAATATCGCATTCGCATTTAGTGTGCATTCATTCATCGCATTTTTTTTCCGCATAACTTAAAAATTGACTTTTTTATTAAAGTCAACAAAAATAGCTTAGATAGTTTAGATTCAATTTAATTTTTATATTATTTTGTTATTTTTTAGTTTAGGTTTAATTTAGATTAATTTTTAGAGTTTAATACTATTCTAATTTCTAGTCTATATTTAAAATGGGTTAATCTTTTTAGTTTTAATATCATTTTTTATTTTTAGTTTAAATTTATTTTAGATTAATTTTTATTTCATTTTTATTTATTATTATTAACATTTTTTGTTATTATTATTGTTATTACTATTAGTGTATTTTATTTGTTTATGTCAAAATGAACAAAAAAAACAAGTGGGAGGGACCACTTTTGATTTTTTACGGTTAGAATCTCACAAGTCCAAACAATACATTCCAAATACTTTGCTCCACGCTGCTACCTCTTGCTGCTCCACTCTCCATGCCAAACACTATTGTCCAAAATTGCTGCAAGAACCAGTCCAAAATCCTGCTCTTTGCTGCACACAATACTCCAAAGCTTGCACCAAAATGTTCATACCACAACCTGCATAAGAAAGGCCATATATCTATTAACAAAAGTGTTCAAATCTCACCAAACTTTCCCCCCAAAAATCCCTTCAATCCCTCTATAAATTCAGAACAGAACAACAAGAAAAGGTTGAGGAAAATTGCAAAGAAGCTCTGTCCAAAAACCACCAGAGAATTGCTTCCTCCAAACCAAAAATTGTGACTCACTTCATTTTATTTACCTGCAATCATATAACACTCCAAAAAACTTTCAACAAACTTCCTTCACCCTCAAACTCCTCAGCCATAAAATTCATCACATCTTTAGATTCATTCTCAATACAGCAAAGCATCTCACTGAAACAATATATTCAGAATCTCACCACCTCAAAGCAAAACCAAATCTGAAGAACTCAACCACAGTTCTGGTATCACATTTAAACACTACCTTACAATCTAATCAGCCACTGAACCACAACTAAAGTGTCAGCTCCAACACACCTCTTCAGTAATCAGTAGCAAGACTGACACGAATCGAGAATCACCATAGACCTACAACGAACAACAACATTTAGCAACGCATCACAAATCGAAACAACAAGAGCATTGAGCGGTATTCCATCATCTTCAATCAACGAGCTCCATATCGATTTGAATCCTTTAAATTTCCTATGCTTATGTCCCATGCTTGATATGTAGTTGTTGGAATTTCCTTCTGTAAACCTCAAACCATGATCAATCTTTTGCTTTGTATTTGTTGTTTTTCGTGTGAATGCTTGAATGTTTGAGATGAATATAGAGAGATTTTGACCGAGAGAGATCGAAAGAGAGACGAGAGATCGAGAAAGCTCGTGAGAGCGTGTTTTTATTTTTTCTTCTTCTTCTTCGTAAAAGTGCTGAAGCGATAGAAAGCACAGAGAGTTCCGTAAAGTGTTGTTTGGTTCTTTTTCCAGAAAAGAAACGTGAGGGAGAGAGGGCGGATCCGGGTTTTACCCGACCCGGTCCGGCCCAATACAATTTTATTTTATGGGTTACTAACTTCTTGGGCCAGCACCCCCTTTTTTTTAGTTTTATTATTTTTAGTTTATTTGTTTTCTTTATAGTTTTTATGTTAATTATTGTTTAAATTTCTAATATTTCTAAAATACAAAAATATGTTTTTTAGTTTAGACTTTTATATTTCATTATCAAAATACTAAAAATATTAGATTAATCTTTCAATCCGAAAATCAATAAATCGTGGTCCAATGCCAAGTCGTTTCAAATAACTTCTCGATCCAACGTCGAGTTTCTTCTTTTAAAAAAATTTCTTTAAACCATACCGAAAGATCGAGTGACAAGAAGTGTACACCTCTTGAATACCTCGATTCTTTTGCATTAACAAAACCCTTTTTTAAAACCTTTCTTAATCAAATCAAGAGATTAAGTGACAAGGGGTGAACACCTCTTGAATACCTTGATCTTTTGAATCAAAACACATTAATCGAATCAAAGTGATCAAGTGACAAGAAGTGAACACCTCTTGAATACCTTCCACATGTGAACAAACTTCCACATGTGAAGATCGAATATCTTCCACTGGAATGCGATGATGGCCAAAATCTCGTCTCACTCTTGATTTAGTCATCCATTCTTGTAGTGATATCTTATCCATGTGCGCGTAGTATTGTTTCCATTTGAAAGCGATCGAGTACCTCTCGTTAAAATCAACCAACAAAACTTTTCATGGTTCTTCGCCCGAACTACGATTGCACTGACTTTCCCATTGCACTAGGGAATACGTAGGCACAAGATACAAACGTCTTGGCGAGCATAATAATAAAAAAAAATTCTTTTTTCCTCATAATAATAAAAAACCTAAAAATCCTTTCTTTTATCTTTTCTCGATTAATAAGCAGAAGAACGCAAACATTACGCTAACACTCAAACACAAAACTAACTAAATGGGTCCCATCGAGTACGATGGAGGTGAGGGGGTGCTAATACCTTCCATTTGCTTAACCGACTCCCGAACCTCAATTTGGTGACGATGACCGTCTTATCCATTTCTTTCCTCTTTAAGGGTTTTATCGATATTTTCCCTTTCCTTTTTGAATAAATAAAGTTTGGTGGCGACTCTGTTGTACTTCGAGCGCGCGATAACGCTTAAGTCACATTTTTACCGCTACAGAAGTTCGTAAGTAAGTAGCCTCCCCATTGAAGTTTAGTTGGTTCAACCTGTCCTAGAATAGTAACCAGGTTCTATGGTGCTCATATCCCTGATCTTTCTCGCGGGCATTCTCTCAACATGGCACTCGATCGGCCAGCCAAAAGCATACATAGAGTCTAATCTCAATGAGTGTAGCATCGAGTATCGACTGGCTTCAGTCAGGAATCCAAAGCCATCTATCTCGCTACTTCCTATAGGCCAAAGTCAAGTTCAACTAAGGTTCTAAGGGCGAATTAGTGCTCATGACACCACGCGGTAGCCAAATGTCTCCTTGATCATATTCAAGGGCCATCAGGACAAACCAAAGCGCCGCACTAACGGTGGCCACCAGTTCAACCATAACGATACATGTCGTACAACCTCCCTGGTCTCTTGCTATATACCTAAGGTACACTAGATCCGGGTGTAGGATCTTTCACACAGCAGAATACCCAAAACAGCCTTTAAAGATAAAGCAAACAAGTCAAACAAATTTAAAGTGATCCTAGCTCTAAGGTAACCCCTCTTTTATTCGAAAGCATCCCCAGCAGAGTCGCCTATTCTGTAATACTGTGAACTGACCTTTTAGAAACGTCGCGGTAAGCAAGAGTCGCCAGCGACTTTTATTTTATCCAATTAGGAATGGCTAACAGAACAGGAAAGACCTTTTTAAAAGAGATTGAGTTCGGGGGGTAGGTTATACAAAGGGAAGGTGTAAGGAACCCTTTGCATCCATCCATGGGCTCTTAATTGCTTAGCTCACTTGTTTGTTTGAATTGTTTGAAAATATTTTGAATAAGAAAAGATTTCGAAGAAGAACTTTAGCTTGTAAATAAGCGTAGTCTTTTTTAATTTGATTTTGAAAAGAGTGGGGAAAAGATTTTGAATTTGAATTGACCAAGCAATTAAAAGTTACCTACCCTAAGTTTTGAAAGATCGTTCTTTTAGCTTTTCGGGCGAAAGGGTATATCCATACCATAAGAGGGCAGGAAGTCTTTCAATTAGATGTTTAAGGGTCATCGAGATATCGTTCGCCATAAGACTGTCCCTTGCCATAAAGAGGACAGGTAGTCTAAGGGAAGGATATAATAGTCATTCTGTTTAGGCATCATGCGAGGATACCTTAGCAATAGGACTATCATCTTATTTTTCCGAAGCAACATCGAGGGACTAGATGATTTTTATTCTTTAAGGAAACCTTGCTTTAGGTATCCTCGGAATCGAGGGACTTGACTATTTAGTACAATTATAGGCAACAAGGCAACAAGAAACAAAGGCAACAAAAGGGATTACCCTAAAGGTGTGTGTGTGCACAATCACGTGGTTAACTTCGATGATATTTATCTTATAAGTTAGTGATCTAGATTCAGTTAATAATCTTGCACTCCCTAGGATTACTAACCATGGCAGAAAATAAAATAGTTAAAATCCTACGCTATTACAATAAACACCTGCGAGGATGGGGGAAAAATAAAACCTAACCTGTTACAATAAAACCCTTAAGGGTAACAGAAAAATATAGGTAGAAAACAAAAGAGGGCAATAATTAATCAACCCTTGAATGCCTTGATCTTCCTCGAAACCTTGATCAATTCTGAAAATTAAAAGGAAAATAAATAAGGGTTAATTTAGGAGTAGTTCAATGGCTATTTAAAGTAAACCCTATTTTGGGCAAAAGGCGAAATAGAAAAATAAAAATAAAAGTAAAATGATTGAGAAACTTAGCTTTTTTTATCTGGTAGGGTGCGTAACTGAAGAATCTTGGCCAACCCTGAAAAATGAAGAAGAGAAAGGTAGAAAACTTTTTGTGGCAAATAAAAGGCATTGATAAGAAATAAAAGAGGTTCTGAAAAAAGCAAAGGTTTTGAAAACATTCAGGGTAAACCCTAATTTTTAGGGAATGAAGATTTTATGAGAAAACTCGACACACTAAGTTGATGGACAACACCTACCTAAAGATTTCTAGGGTTATCTATGGTTGTTGAAATTAAAGGCTAAACCTAATTTGTAGAAATTAAAAAAATCTAATTATTTAACTAAAAAATTAATTAAATTATTTAAGAAAATTAAATGATAATGTTAATTTTAAACTTTTATGTTAATTATCTAATTAAACTAAACCAACTTAATTAATAAAAAAACTAATTATTAATTAAAAACATTCTTAATATTTTGTGAAATAAAAATAAAATAAGCCTTGTGTGAAAATATACTAATTCAATTAAAAAAAGGAAATTATAAGAGAAAAAAGAGAAAAAAAAAATTTAAGAAAACAACATAAACAGAACCTGGCTATGATCTTGTGTTGTGTAGCTTGAAGGTCAATGGTGCAACTGCATGATCGTGTGCATTGGATTGAAATAGAGGCAGATCTAGTGACTGAGGAGCGAAGGCGCATCATGGGGGTGCATGGGACCGTAGGTACTTGATCTGAGATCAATTAAGCGTTAAAAATAAAGAACGGGGCCAGGATTCGAACCCACGTTTCACATGTTGTAGCCCCTTCTCCTTTGCCAACCGCACCATGTTTCTCATTCATGAATTAATTGCCAATTAAAAAATAAATAAATGAAGCAATTAAGTTAGAAAAAGTCAATGAACAAATCAAAGTGGGACCCGCTGTGATGCATACATCCTATCGCAAGTGGAGGAAGAAAAGGAGACCGTTTGACTGTCCAATGGGAAACCACCCAGCAGCCACACACGCAGTCCAATATCCTTCCCCACTATTCATCATCTTTCTCATAGAATTTGCTACGACTTAGCTTCGACCTTTGCTATGAACCTGTTCATGTTTTCGTAGCAAATCCTGGTGATTTAAAAAACCTGCAAAACAGTCACAAACAAAAAAACAAAGTGCCCAGATCCCTTAAATAGGTCGTCACGAACACCATGGTGTATTCGTTTGGAATCTAAACGGCCTTTAACATGGAACACGAAAGTTTGGTCTTTCAAAACCCTAACCATGGCAATTTGGTGTCCTCGTGTAAAAGCTTTGGTTTAATGGCATGCACCTTCTCTAAATCATTCCACAAACACAAATAAACCATCAAATTGCATTGAAACATGATGACTAACAAAAACAAAATTTAAGAAGACACCATGGTTATGTAAGACATGAAACACGAATACCACACACTCCTACATACTATAAACCTGATATATAGGACGCATATTACCTGAGGAATCAAATTGGATGAGTAGGAGGTCTTGAAAGTGGCTGCCTTTTGTGTTGCAAATTTGTGAATTTACTTGGAATTTTCTCCTTCCAAATCCTTGCTCTCTTGCCCAAATTTTTGTCCTCTTTGTGCCTTGAATAATATGAGTATATATAGTGAATGATTTTAGGGTTACAAGTTTGGAGAGAATCAAATAAAATCATGTGTTTTTATGGTGAGAAATTTGATTGAAATTTGATTGAAAATTTGTTATTTTTGTGTCAATCTCTTGCCAATCATATCTCCACGAATTTCCAATCATTTACCATGATTTGGAGGTTCAATATTTGACAATAAAATTATCTCCTCCCAATCTTTGATTATTTCTAATATTTTAGTCAATTTAAATTGAATTTAAGTGATTAAATTCAAAATAAAAATAAATAAGAATAATAAAAATAAACAGAAGGGACCTATGGGTCGTGGATAAGTTTAGAATTAAGTTTAAGAACCAAGACTTAGGCCCGTGGGCTCAAAAGATCAAAATTATTCACTTTGCACTTCATTCATTTTCTCAATTTTACCCAACTTTAACCATGTGTATCTCTCTCAATTTTAACCCTATGGATATGTTCTTGACCATTTTAGAAATCTCAAGATGTCCTTTAAATCCTCCTTTTGGTTTCATCACAATTAAATCTTCCATGCTCATGTATGCTTCATTTGAAAAAGATGACTTTTGGTTGACTTTTAAAAGGACCTATAATGTCTTGGATCATATCTCTTAAATTGTGCATTTTTAGCCTTGGCATGTGAGAGACAAAGTTCAGTGAAAGTTATTCCATGTGAAATTTCCTTCAAGTTGAGCTTTGGATGGGAAATTTTGGATATTCCATGTGAAAGTTATGCCTGGTCAAAGTTCAGTTGACTTTTAGGTAAAAAAACCCTAATTTAGAAACTTTGAGTTTTGTTGATTTCGGGATTTTCCTTGATGAATCATGATCAATCCTTGATCAAGTGATGAATGAAGCTTCAAAATGAGATTGTTGACAAAAAATCAGGAATTTTTACTGTGGTTTGACCATAGTTTAACTTTTAGGTTAACTAGTCGATTATTGATCATTTGAACTGCAGACTGAGCAATCTTATGAACCAGGGCTCGAAACTTGATCTGAGGATTCTCTGAGGCATATGAGAGACCATGGGATCCACTTGAGGTATCAGAAGCTGATTTTACTTTGAGAAGATCAAAACCCTAGTTTAGAGGCTATTGTTTAGGTGAGAGAGACTGCATGCTTCCTTCTTGTGTATCTTTGAGCATTTGACAGTCAGGTGAGTGAAAATATATGAAAATATTATGGGCAAATTTTGGGGTATGACACAAGGTGTCCACCAAAGACGAAAATGTACTCTTTTCTCAAAACGTTCGAGGAAGAGGACGTGGCCATGGAGGTCGTGACAGTGGTCAAAATGGTGGTCGGTCGAACTACTCCAACATCGAATGTAACAAGTGTAACAAACATGGTGATTATGCAAAGGATTGCAACTCCTACAAATGTTATAACTGTGATAAATTGGGACATCTTGCAAAAGATTGTTGAGTCGAAAAAAGGTAGAAGAAACAACCAACATAGCTTTGGAAGTTGAAGCGAATGAAGGCTTTCTGCTGATGACTCAAAAAGAAGTAGACGCGAATAATGATAATATGTGGTATCTTGACTCAGGGGCAAGTAACCATATTTGTGGTCACAAACACCTATTTAAAGAAATGCAAAATATTGAAGATGGTCATGTGTCTTTCGGAGATGTATCGAAATTGAAGGTCGAAGGAAAAGGTATAATTTGTTACTTGCAGAAGGATGACTTGATTGGGTCAATCCAAGATGTGTACTATGTACCAGATCTCAAGACAAATATTTTGAGTTTGGGGCAACTCACGGAAAAGGGTTATTTTATATTCATGAAAGATCAAATATTACACTTGAAGGGCAAGCTAGGGCATTTGGTTGCTCAAGTCGAAAAGGGGAAAAATCGAATGTACAAACTGAACTTGAGAAGCGTTCGAGGAAAATGTTTGCAAGTCAATGTCAAAGACAAAGTGTCGCTGTGGCATCTAAGTTTTGGTCATCTACATCATCCTGGTCTGAGAAGGTTAGCAAAGAGGAACATGGTGCACGGGCTACCAGACATGGACTATGAAGGAAAGTTTTGTGAAGAGTGTGTGCTTAGCAAACAAACCAGAACCTCATTTCAAAAGAAGGCAGAATATCAATCTAAACATATTCTCGAACTGATTCATACCGACATATGTGAGCCAATCACTCTGGAATATTTCAGTGGGAAAAGGTATTTCATTTCCTTTATCGATGATTTCTCACGAAAGACTTTGGTTTATTTCTTGAAATAAAAATCTGAAGCATTCAAGGTGTTCAAAAAGTTCAAAGTGATGGTGGAGAAGGCAACTGACAGACACATCAAAGCAGTTCGATCTGACAGAGGTTGTGTGTATACTTCGACAGACTTTATGAAGTATTGTGAAGAGAAGGGCATAAGGAGATTTATAACTCCACCATATTCACCTCAAAAAAATGATGTGGCTGAAAGGAAGAATCGAACAGTTCTCGACATGGTTCGGTCAATGCTTAAGAGCAATAACATGTCGATGGAATTTTGAGCAGAAGTTGTACATTGTGCCATTTATATTCAGAATCGATGTCCACATTCAAATTTAGAAGATCAAAAACCACAAGAAGCATGGAGTGGACAGAAGCCAACCATTTCTCATCTCAAAGTATTTGGTAGTGTGGCTTATGCATACGTACCGGATCGATGTAGAACAAAGCTTGAAGATAAAAGTCAGAAGTACGTATTCATTGGGTATGATGAGAAGACAAAAGGGTACATGCTATTTTATCCCATAAGCAAGAAGGTGATAATGAGTAGAGACGTTCGAATAAACAAAATGAGCAAGTGGGATCGGAATAATTCGACATAAGTTATCGTCGAAGTTGGAGAAACACTAGTCGTTGTACCAACAAGCAATTCAACAGAACTTGAAGATTCTGACAATGAAGATGAACCTCTACAACCCAAAATGTGAAGTCTTCAAGATTTGTATGATATGACAGAAGAAGTACACCTTGTATATCTTTTGGCAGATACTGAAAACGTTAGCCACGAATAAGCGTTACGAGACGAAAAATGGAAAACTGCCATGAACAAAGAAATTGAGGCCATCGAACGCAACAACACATGGGAACTAGCAGAATTACCAAATGGAAGTCAACCCATCGGCGTGAAGTGGGTAGTCAAGAAAAAGATGAATGCTCAAGGCGAAATAGAACGTTTTAAAGCGCAGCTTATTATGAAGGGATACAAACAGAAAGTTGGAATTAATTATGACGAAGTATTTGCACCAGTTACAAGAATGGAGAAAATTCGATTACTTATCTCACAAGCTGCTCTATTCAAATGGCCAATATTTCAAATGGATGTCAAGACAACATTTCTAAATGGTGTGCTCGAAGAAGAAGTTTACATCGAACAACCACCCGAGCATGGAATACACGAATGGATGTCAAGACAGCATGAAAAAGGCGCTTTATGGGTTGAATCAAGCACCGCGAGCATGGAATACACGAATGGACACATACTTCAAAGAGAATAGTTTCAAGCAATGTCCTTACGAACATGCTATATATGAAAAGAATAATGGAGGTAATTTGTTACTCGTTGCTCTCTATGTCGATGATCTAATTTTCTTAAGTAACAATGATCAAATGATAGAAGATTTCAAGTTGTCGAAATTTGACGGAGGAGAACGCATGGAAGTAAGCAAATATCAAAGTTTGGTAGGAAGTCTTTGATATCTCACATGTACAAGGCCAGATCTTTCGCTTAGTGTCGGAATCGTAAGACGTTTCATGGAGGAACCAGTCTATACATATTGGAAGGCATTGAAAAGAATTCTTCGATACATCCAAGGAACTATGTCACTTGGAATGTTCTACTCAAGAACAGAAGATTATAAGTTGATTGGTTATTCCGACAACGATTGGTGCTGAGATGTAGACAATCAAAAAAGCACCTCAGGATATGTGTTCTTTATGCGAAACACTGCATTCACTTGGCTTTCTAAGAAGCAACCGATAGTAACACATTCGACATGTGAAGCTGAATAAGTGGCAGCATCTTGATGCGTTTGTCATGCAATATGGCTTAGAAGATTGTTAAGCAAAATGGAGCTAAAGCAGGTAGGTGCAACAATAATTCAAGTGGATAACAACTCAGCAATTGAGTTAGCAAAGAATCTAGTGAATCATGAAAGAAGCAAGCACATCGATGTTTGCTTCCACTTCATTCGAGAATATGTAAAGGAAGGAAGTGTCGAATTGAGGCATGTAGCAAGCAAGGATCAAGCAGCAGATGTTTTCATAAAACTATTATCGAAAGAAATTTTTGACAGAGACAAGAAATTGATAGGCATGATGGATGATAGAAACATTTAAGTTTACAGGGGAGTTTTGTTGAATAAACTTTAATGTTATGTTAAATGAGTTTTTATTAAGAAGCTAGTGGAAAAACAAAGAGTCTCTTGTAGTTGGAAGGTCAAGAGATAGTTGCATATTAAGAGTATTTATTTGCTTTAATTTCCTAGTATACCAGAAGTCTCTTAGGTCTATATAAAGACTTGATTGTATTTTCATTTTTCAAGAGGAAAGTAAAAAGTGCGGTTTTAAAGTAAGATATCCACCAGTAAAATATAGTGAGAAAAGTGTCCAATGCAGTTTTAAAGCATATTTTCCACCAGTGGAAATATTGTGATAAAAGTGTCCAAAATTGTTACAACTACAGTTTAGAAGTAGCAGTCAGTTTTTTACATACACTACCCTCACCTTCACTAAATTAGACTCTCATCCTCACTGAATGCGACAATTTTTATCATAAACTCAAGAAGATTTTAAACTTAAGCTCGATAGTGACAGCACTATGAGAAAGTAACTAAAATAGTGAACTCATTTATTAGTCAACACTATAAGATTAGACACATAGTTAAACAATTACAAATATACTGTCTATTATAAAACATACTTCCGCTTGGATGTACTTGTGGTGTCGTTTTTTTACCTCCCCGTTTCACTTGGGAGGACGGCACGCCGGACCCTTCACGCGAAATTTGGAAGGAGAAAAGCGCCCTTGTGGGATCGATTTTATTTTAGTTCTTCCTATGATAGCACACAAAATTTTTAATTATCCTACGAGGAGGAAGGGGAAAAAGATCTCAAATAAACCCTAGGAGTTTTCTAGGTGTGAGGATTTCACCTAATCAGAAGTTCTGGAGTCCGGGAGGTCGGTTATACATAGGGAAGGTTTTAAGCACCCTACATATTGTAGTACTCTACGGGAACCTTCTATGTGCCTATGTGTTTGTGTTTGCTAATTGATTGGGAAAGTTTCTCCTTTATGTTAGGAGAGAGAGTTGAATTGAATTGAAAGACATACTGTTTTTGGTTTTTGATTAGCTCGCTGAGATTCCTTGTGAATCTCATGCCTACATATCCCTAATGGAAGTCAGAGATTTTTATAGTTCAGGAACTAATTAGGGAAATGAATTTTTTTTGGGTGCCTTGCTTGAAGCTAAAGGTTAAAGCTTGAATTAAATCTCTGTTTATAGTAAAGAGACATGAAGTCATCTTTACAGAGAGGTATTTATACTATTCCACCACAAATGTTTAAAGTGATAGAAAAGCTGAGTTCGTTTCATAAGAGAGAGACCTTAGTTGGTTGTGTGCAAGTATGTCAGTCGCGTGTCTCTTGAATGAAAGAAAGATTCTCAACCAGTTTAGGGAAAGTTGTACAAGTTTGGGGATGTGCCAGAGCATGTCTTTCAGAGTCCTAAATGGGATAATGTTTGAAATTTAAATTGAAATGTTTGCTTGTTTGTTTGTTTGTTTGAATGTGGTGAAATAATAGAAATATCTCTCTATAGAGATAAATAATGTCTATCTACTGTATAAAAGATTTGATTTTTGCTGGCTTGTATGAGGCCCAAGCTTGAGGATTTTTTATTGACTTTGGGAGATGACTCCACTAGGTATTGATTTTTGACTAAAGGAATTTTGTGTTTTGTATGAAGCCCAGAATTGAGGCTGACTCTAGTTGGAAAGTGTTTTATTTATTTGATTAATTTTATTTGGTGTTGTGTACAAAGCCCGGAATTGAGGCTGACTCTAGCTAGGGAGACTCTATTTTATGCCTTGTATGAAGCCTAAGGTTGTGGCTGACTGCTGAGAAAAATGAGTTTGAAGACTATGGATGACTTTATTTTGTGCCTTGTACAAAGTCCAAGGTTGTGGCTGACTTAGTAGGGAAAAGATCCTAAGGGTTAGGAATCTTTTGACACATGAAATGATGTTTATCTGCCTTGTACGAAGCCCAAGGTTGTGGCTACTTGATGGGGAAGGACTCACTGTGGAGACTCTATTATCTGCCTTGTACAAATCCCAAGGTTGTGGCTGACTCTGGATAGGGGAATACCTATGTTTAGGATTTGACTCTAAGGGGAGTGTTGCACCCTAATTTTTGACCTCTGAGATCCCATCATTTTCTAAGTGCTATAATCATTATTGTTATACCCCAAAATTTGCCTGCATTTTTTTTTTAAGAGAAGTCAACAGACTTCTGTCTAAAAATTTGGAGTTTTATACAATCTTGGATTTTTATTTCAAAAATATCCTGATTTTATAAATACTCAATTTTTAGAATTTTTTATACAGTATTTTGGTTCGCTGTTAAATTTATTCTTACATAAACGCCGAATACTGTTTATCACTTCATACACTGTTTATTTGAGATTTATTTTCAGATAAATAATGCTGACGCAGTTGGTACCGAATTAAAATTTGCAGGCGCGGAGTCCGGGTTTCAGATTATACTGGTAACAATTAAATTATTATTGGTTTTATTTCCCACTAATTTTTATTTTTATACTATATTATATATTTTTTTAAATCTCTTCCTTTCTTTTCAAATCTCTTTCTTTCAAATCAAATCCTAGCTTTATTCTATACCCCTTTTCTTTTCAAAACCTACCATACTTTTTTTCAAATCCTACTACTATTCAAACGGTACCACTCCATTCCCAACGTCGCTATCTCTCTCTTTTCACTCTATAAATACTCCTCATTTTTTTCGTAATTGATCACATTAAATTTCACTCATTTCCCAAATTTCTATCATACTATCTCCTAATCATTTTCTCTTCTTCCCCAGCAAAAAATGGCAAAGTGCGTGGATACGTTTCTTCTTGTGGTCATCACTGTTTTTGTGGTGATCATGTCCTTTTTCTGTCTGCATAGTCCTGAAAAATGCGGACCTGGGTTGTTTACACTTCCATGCATCTATATACTGTTGTTTATAGCGTGGATCTTTAATCGTCATACTTAAAGTTTGTCGTATCTGTCGCTTTCAAATAATGTACCGTTCATAATATTTGTCATACTGTTTGTTATATTTTTTTTATGTAACATTTGTACTGTCAGTATTAAATATTGTATTATCTGTTGTACCGTCGTTTAATTATTGAAGATGATATTATGCGTGTTTATTGCTAGTTAAATTTTTATTTCTATGCATTAAATCCTTTTCAATGTTATTATCGATAATTTCATTCGCGTACAGTATATATTTTTATGTTTTTTTTTCTTTTTTCTAACAAACCATGTAAATAATTTTTCACCATTAACACAACAAAAAAAGGAGAAAAATTAACTTTAACTGTTACGTTAATACCCGGACAACCAGTTACTAGTCAAACCCGCTATTAGCGCAATTCTCCGTGTTTGTACCATCAGTCAAATCAATCTTTCGCACTTCAAATTTCCAAGATTTTTGTTTGAAGAAGTCTCCTGATAATCACGTGATCAACAGAGACTCAACACTGCATAAAAATCAAGTACGCCTAACTGTCTCCTACACAAACAGTCCCTAACTAGGGTTTTTATTTTATTTTTTTCAGGAGAAATAGTTTTTGAGACCTCAAATGGATTTCATGGATCTCCATATGTCTCAAAGTACCACCAGATAAATTTTCAAACTTCGATTCGCTCGGACGCACAGTCAACAGCTCAAACAGTCAACAGACGACCAGTTTGACCAAAAAGTCAATAGACAGTATAAAATGCAATTTTTTGTCAACATCCATATTTTGTCAAAAGATTCATCATGTGGCTTGTAGAGGACATATCATCAAGATAACTTCTCCAAATGCAAAAACGCTTCCAAAGTGGCTTGTAGAGGACATCTTGGGCTTTCCAAAAAGTACAATAACACTTTCATAGGATCAAAATTGAGGGAGATATGCCTTGATGAAGTTGACCTTTTTTGGAAGAATGCCTGAAACAAGTAATGACCAAAATTTGATTTTTTTTCAAAAAGGCCAATTCTTTTGTGATTCAATCTTGATTCTCATATGTTTAAAGATATTCACAACATATCCATGATTCATGACATTTTTATTTCATTTTAATTAAATTTTATTCATTTAAAGTTTAATTAAAGTGAGATAATTCAAAGATATTATCAAAGATGCTTATGGTTGCCAATCAAGACCAATTCAAGATGCTTAAAGATATTATTGCAAGATTGAAGAGAATAATACTTGAGTGATTAAACTATGGTTAAGTTTTTTAACCTAGCATAAAAGAATATTCCATTCTTTTTCCACAAAATCAATCATGACAATTTCCACTTGCAAGGCTTTATGATCATATCTCTTTGCCTATAAATAGAGCTTCATTTTCTTCATTCAAAGAAGAAAAAAAAAGGGAGGAGCACAAAGAACAACAACAATCACCACAAAGTCATAGCTTAAGTTTATATTTTTCAAAAGTTTCAAGAAACTTGTAAAAAATCAAGGCTTATTCAAATAGCCACCTTCAATCAATTTCAATCACTCTATTCCACTCTTGGGACATCATAGAGTAAGTACAATGTAATTTTTAATATGTAGTAGTGTTAGGAGTTCATGAATTAAAAACTCCATATTTATGCATCTTTTATATTTCTCAAAAAAAATGTTTTAATTTTAGTTTTAAGTTGATAAAATGTTTATTTAATTTTTAACATAAAAATATTTTATTTCTTTTCATAATTAATTTATTTTGCTTATTTAATTAGTAATCATGTAAATATTACTTTTTAATTATTTTCAACCAATCAAAAAACTCCAAAAATATTTTCCTTTTAGATTTAGGTTTATATTTTTATAATCTAATTTTTGACATAAAAAAGAATATTTTTCTTGTTAAGTTTAATTATTTGTATAATTATTTGTTTAATTAGCTTGTTAATTAACTTAAAATCAATTCAAAAAAAATCACAAAAAAATATTGAATTAAGTTTAATTTGTTTTATATTTATTTTTGTATATTATTTGATATTATTTCTTATCTTTTTCTTTGTCCCGAATTGGAATAAAAGATCAAATATGGCAGAGATTGTATGCAGTTGATTTAAGACTTTTGGAAATTTATCATGTAGTCGCTATGATTCTATCAAGCTTCTGATAAATTTTCATTAACTTTAAATCCGAGATCATCATTCACTCACCATCGATCTTCACTAACATCGTGGATATACTTGACTAGCTTCAAGATGATTCGCGTGCTAACATACTAACAATTAACTTTAAATTCCGCATTTTATTATATTGTTCTTTATATTTCTTGCTTTATACTTTATTTTATCATTCATCATATTTATGTTTATGTTATTTTCTCTTTGTCCATTTGGACAGATTATTTATATTTCTGCTATTTTTTCTTTGTCCATTTGGACATATTATTTATATTTCTGCTATTTTTTCTTTGTCCATTTGGACATATTATTTATATTTCTGTTATTTTTTCTTTGTCCATTTGGACATATTATTTATGTTTCCGCTATTTTCTCTTTGTCCATTTGGACATATTATTTATGTTTCCACTATTTTTCTTTGTCCATTTGGACATATTATTTATGTTTCCGCTATTTTCTCTTTGTCTATTTGGACATATTATTTATTGTCATACCCCAAAATTTTCCCATACAATTTCTCTTATACAAATTCAAATCAATACACAAAGCTCCAGAACACACTCTCCTATACAAGGCTCTGAAACTAGGGTTTGACTTATTCAAAAGAAAAACAGTGAATCAATGGCTCCAAGGCATCTCATATGATTCAATACATCTTACATCATCTCCATGACAAGTATCAAGTCTCATCTCAAAGGATTGGTCACTCAATTGTTCAGAAAGTCAACAGTCGACTAGTTGACCTAAAAAGTCAACTGTGGTCAAAATAAAGTCAAAACTTCTGATTTTTTGTCAAGATCCTCATATTGAAGTATCATTCACCATTTGAGCAAGAATTGATCATGGTTCATCAAGGAAAGATCAAAAATCAGCAAATCAAGAAGTTTCTAAATTAGGGTTTTGTATAGGAAAAGTCAACTGAACTTTGACCAGCCATAACTCTCACATGGAACATCAGAAATTTTCCATCCAAAGCTCAATTTGAAGGAAATTTGATTCTCTACAACTTTGTCTCTCACATGCCAAGTCTAAAAATGCTTCATTTGAGAGATATGGACCAAAACATTATAGGTCCTTTTCAAAAGTCAACAAAAAGACACTTTTTTCAAAAGGTCATAAAATGAGCATGAAAAATCATTTTGATATGAGACCAAAGACACTGGTTAGAGGACTCTCTAAGGTTTCTAAAAAGTCCTAGAACACTTCCATACCTCAAAAATTGAGAGAGATAGACCTTCTCAAAGTTGGACTATTTTGGAGGGAAAAATGTGAAAGAACTTGACTTTTTTTGCAAATGGGCCCAAGTTGTTTTGACTCAATCTTGATCCCCACGTACTCAAGAGCCCAAGATCTTATTGCCACGAAAATATATGGTTTATTTGATTTATTGTGATTTTTTATTTTAATTAAAAAGACTTAAAATGACATAAATCAAAAGAAAAACAAATCTTTGGCAAGAGATGTGATTTGAATCTATTTTCATCATCAAATATATCACATAATCAGTGCAAATTCGTGGAAAGCAAGATTGGTATGATTAAATCAAATATAGGCCTAAATTAGAAACATATTTTCCAAAAGATTTTCCAAAATTTTCAAAATCACAAATATTGGATTCAATGAGATTCTCTTTTATTTGATTGATCTAATTCATACTACTATAAGTAGTAAACAATTGCAGATCCCTAGGGTTACAAGTTTGCAGCCACAAAACTCCTAACCCGAGTTCAAAAGGTCACAAAATTTTCAAACTCTAATTCTGAGTTACAAGGCAATTCAAGAAGAATCAAAGGCTCAAACACATTCCTTGGTGATCAGTGAACCTGTGTGGATCATCAACAAGTCATCTCACGCTCAGAATCATCATCTCTCGACCACGGCTTGCTCTCTAAAAAACTTGCTTCGAATTCTATGTTTTAAGCATATTGCATACAAATTGATTGCATATTTATGATCTCTATGATATTGTGATGGTTTCTGGGCTGTTTAATTCGCGTTTAACCGGTAGAATCAAGATTAGCCATTGTTAGGGTTTTGTGGTTTCGTTTAGGGTTTTTCTATACAGGTACTGTTAAGACAAATTGAGGCCATAGTTGAATTCACGAGACTTGGACGAGTTCAATGATGGCCTCGCGACAAAATTCCATGCTTGTTTGCCAGTATTCGTAAAACTGCAGGTATAACAGAGAAAGACTTTTTATAGCGCATCTGCCATAAACGCTATAAAAGGGCGTGTTTCAGAATTGTGTTGGAGAAGACAAAGACGTGGCGGTCTCCAATTGGCTCAGACGCGCGCGCTTTGGGTGTTTGAATAAAAAGATTCGCTGCTTCGTGGCCTACGCATGTATGATGCACCTCCTCGTCTCAGCCGTATGATCATCTTCCAGTTCAATCCAATGCCAAGCAAGCTGCAGGCGTACCATACACCACGCGCGTGAGCCACACTGGATTATAAGTTAAGATTTTTAGAATTTTTTTTAATTTTTAATTATACAGTCCCTTTTTATTTGTTTTAATATATACATATGTTATTTTCTTTAGGCTTAATAACACTTTTTGTCCTCGTATTTTGATCAACTCACGAAACAGGTCCTGTATTTTTAAAACAGAACAAAGTCGTCCCTATACTTTCTTAAAATTGATCCTAACCCCCAATTTCTCTCCAAAAAAGCTGATGTGGCCAGATGTTTAATGAAGTGGCACTGCATATGTGGAAATTTAAATTATTACAACATTAAAATAATTAACTGTAATTATTTTATTAATTCACTAAATATCAACCATAAACTCCTCAAATAGAAATCAGTGACTCATTGTGTTTCTCGTCTCACTCTTCTTGTACCCAGTCTCTCTTGTTCTCATCTCTGTGTTCATCTTCCATCAAGGACAACAATGGCTGCGAAAGAAAATGAAAAGTATTGCTTCAGGTATGTGTAGGGTTTTTCTGCTTCGTGTTATGCTTAGGGTTTTTCTTGTTCGTATTCTGTGCTTAGGGTTTTTTGTTTTGTTTGTGATATGCGTAGGCCAAGTGAACCCCAGAGGTTGAGGTTACGTATCAACCATGGGGGTAGATTTATCTTCTTCCCTGTCAAGTTGTATGTTGAGGGTCTAGTTTATGAGATGGATTCAGCGTTTGATGTTGATTTTGCGAACTATAAAGACTTTAGAGCAGAAGTGCTACATCTTGGGTATGCCAACTTCAAGTGTTTGTGGTACCAGCATCCAAAGCTATCATTTCAGACTGGACTTAAGGCTCTAAACACTGATGGTGACGTCTTAGAGTTAATTTCACATGCAAAAGGATATAATGTAGTAGACATTTTTGTTGAACATGTAGTTGATATTCCTGATATAGTTGATGATGAAGGGCCATTGGGGGATGATATTAGGGATGAAGAAGTTGAAGAAGTTGTTATGGAGGAGGTTAGGGCTGAAGCTGACAATGAGGAAGGGGTTAGGGAAAAAGTAGTTAATGAGGAAGGGGTTAGGGATGAAGTAGTTAATGAGGAAGGGGTTAGGGATAAAGCTGTTAATGAGGAAGAGATTAGGGATGAAGCTGTTCATGAGAATGAAGGGGTTAGGGATGAAGCTGTTCATGAGGAAGGGGTTAGGGATGAAGCTGTTCATGAGAATGAAGGGGTTAGGGATGAAGTTGTTCATGAGAATGGACGGGATAGGGTTGCTGATAATCAGGATGGTTATGTTAGTGAAGAAGATGAGGACTATGTTGCAAGTGATGAAGAAAGTGAAGATGACTCTTATATAGGTGTTGATGGTTCAGAATGGGATTGGACAAGTGAAATACCTGTTGGGGTTGGAAGCATGAATGAAACACAAACTGGTGATGAAGAGTCTTACCAAGATGAAAGTGACTTACACACTCCTGTTGAGAGTGATGATGAAATTGTTAAGAAAAGGAATTTTCCTACTTTCAAAGTTCCTGAAAATGATGAACCTGTTAGGTTTGAGATTGGTATGCAGTTTGCTTCAAAGGAAATAGTCATGGATGCTGTCAGAGATCATGCTATGGAAACAAAGACAAATTTATGGTTCTACAAAAATGATGCTATTAGGGTTGTTGTGAAATGTCAAACCAAATATCCATATCATATGTTGGTTGCTAAAAGGAGTGCAAGTCAGTACTGGCAAATCACAAGTTTGACCAAGGATCATGAGTGTGTTAGATCAGCTGGGAATAAACAAGCTAAAACTAACTGGCTAGCAAAGAAGTTCATACCTTTGATTAGACACACCCCTCATATCAAACCTAGTGGATTGGCTGATGAGGCATTTCAGAGGTGGAATGTTAAACTCAATCATTTTCAAGCATATAGGGCAAAGAAGAGAGCATTAGAGTTGATAGAAGGTGCAAGTAGTGAGCAATATGCACACTTAAGGAGCTATGCTGAAGAGTTGAGAAGGTCTAATCCTAACAGTACAGTCATAATCAAATGTGGGACATCTGAAATAGGTCCTGTCTTTGAAAGGATTTATATTTGCTTAGAGGCTTGTAAGGCTGCTTTTGCTCATACTTGTAGACCATTAATTGGATTAGATGCTTGCTTCTTGAAAGGAGATCATGGTGGTCAGTTAATAGCAGCTGTAGGTAAGGATGGAAACAACCAAATGATACCTATTGCCTATGCTGTGGTGGAATCCGAAACAAGAGATTCTTGGAAGTGGTTTGTTGAACTACTATTGGAAGATCTTAATCAACTTATCCCTAGGCAATATTCATTTATTTCTGACCAACAAAAGGTATGTATTGTATGCTTTTCTTGTTCATATTTCTGTATTTATTTCTTGTGCTTACTTAACTGTTTGTATGTATATGGTTGTTATGTCAGGGACTTGTGGAGGTAATTAAAGGGCTAGGTGATAATGTGGAACATAGGTTGTGTGTGAAGCATCTCTATGGTAATTGGAAGAAAAGATTCCCAGGTGGTGATATGAAGGAACTACTGTGGGTAGCTGCAAGAGCAACAACTGTACCAGACTAGAACCATGCTATGGAGAGAATGAAAATGAAAAATGCAGATGCTTACACTGAAATGGCTAAGGTTCAACCACAACAATGGACAAGATCAGCTTTTAGCACTTACACTCAATGTGATATGCAGGTCAACAATATGTGTGAAGCATTCAACAGGGCAATTCTTGAAATTAGGGAAAAACCAATAATTTCTTTACTTGAAGGTATTAAGCATTATATAACTGTTAGGATTGTGAAGCAAAGAAAAATGCTGGAAAGGCACAATGGTGATATTTGTCCTAATGTTCAAAGAAGGATTGAAGGCTACAAAAGGAAGGCAGGGGGTGGAAGGCTACATGGCATGGTGATGAGCAAATGGCTAAGTTTAGTGTATCTAATGAGAGAGATACATATGTTGTGGATCTGACAGCAAAGACATGTGCTTGTAGAAAATGGGACTTAACTGGTATACCATGTGAACATTCTATTGTCTGCATTTGGCATAATGGTTTGCAAGTTGAAACTTTTGTGTCAACCTACTATAGGTACATTCATTTGTCTGCATTCTATTATCCATAACTGTTGTAAAATCTGTCTGTATCCATAATGTGTGTATCTTGTGTTTGCAGGAAGACACAATGTCTGGCCACATACTCCCACATTGTGCTACCCTCAAATGGACCAAGACTATGGCCAGTGACAAATACTGAGTACATCAATCGGCCCCTAATGAGAAGGGCACCAGGAAGGCCAAAAAAGTTAAGGAACAAATCCAATGATGAGCAAAGGAAACCTGGTGTGCTGCCAAGAAAATTGAAGACAGTCAAATGCAAAAAATGTCACAAGTATGGACATAACACAAGGACATGTAAGGGAAAAAGTGCTGCTGACAGGCAGATTCCTAAGGGAGGAAACAAGCAGAAGACAACATGCAAGGCTAGCTCTAGTGGACAGCAGAAAAACAAGAAACAGAAAACAAGTGCTACTGAAGTTGAGGTGGTTGTTTCTCAGGGATCACAGGCTCCACAACCATCTCAAAATTAGATGAAACTAAGACCTTTTATTTTGGTGTTTTGACTGGCCATATTTTGGTGTTTTGACTGGCCATATTTTGGTGTAGTATTGACAAGTAGATCTCAGTCAAGTTATGTTTTGATGTAATGACAATTCAGCATATATTGCTGTCATGACAATTCTATTTTGCTATATAATGGATGTTTATGTAATGACAATTATCCTTCTTTATCTGTTATGGATGTTTATGGTTGGCTATATTGAAAATTAACACTATTCTTTTGCTGTCATGACAATTATGTTTGTGTAATAACAACTAATTCATTGGAACAACTTAATTCAACAACTTACATTTCAGAAAAGTACAACATACATCACTTAATTCAGCTTCTAAACATCTAATTTAGTTGCTACAACACTTAACAACTAACTAAAACAACTTAATTCAGATTCTTGACAACTAATTCAACACTTCTTCAACATGACATTACATATCAATCCTACAATGAGCACTACAACTAATATAACTAATCCTTGACAGAATCTTAGCTTCTTTTTCAAATTGTCATCTTGTTTCATCTTCAAACTGTCCTTCTTCTTGTCTTCATTAATTCTCTTCATCAGTGACAAAATCACCTCCTTAGCACGACCCGACATTTCTTCATCGTACCAGTTGAAGAAATTACACCCCTTTCGTCCCTGCAACTGGAATTCATACGAAGCAGCCATTAAACGAGTATACATAATCAGCTCAGCTTCTCAAATTCGTACAAGAATAAAATTCAACCATTTAGATACGAACTGGTGTTTACCTTGTATAAACCACAACCATTAAACCTCCGCGCAGGATTCTCCTTCGTCCACGAGGTAGTGAGTGGCGAATCAAGGTCACAGAAGCAGCGAACCTGTCTTCTTCGTGACACGCAACTGTTGCTGGATACGGCATAAGAATTAGCTGACATGGTAGAACTGAGATGAAGAGATGAAGAGACACGATATGTGTGAAGAGGCACGAAGAGATGAAGAGAAATTTGAAGCTGACGAGAGAGATGAACATAAATTTGGGATTTAGGGTTACTGAAATTAAAAGGATTTTTTTAATTTGATTTCTTTATTTTCTGAAATGTTAAATCTAATATTACTAATGACGTGTAAAAGCAATATAATACAATTAATGACGTGTAAGTACCTAGTCAACCACTTAATCTTGCCACATCAGCTTTTTTGGAGAGAAAATGGGGGTTAGGATCAATTTTACATACTTTAAGAAAGTATAGGGACGACTTTGTTCTGTTTTAAAAATGCAGGACCAGTTTCGTGAGTTGATCAAAATACGAGGACTAAAAGTGTTATTAAGCCTTTTCTTTAACTAAAGTTGTTTTACATATATATAAATATATATATGTATATATATATATATATATATATATATATATATATATATATATATATATATATATATATATATATAAACTATAAAAGTTTTGTTTTTTTATATAAATTATTAATACTTATTATTTATTTTGCATAATATTTAATATATGTATTATTTATAAATAGTGATTAAAATTGATTTAATTATTAAAAACCTTTAAAAATTCGTATTTATTTTATTCTAGCTCCAAAAAATTCATGAAAATTATTTTACCCTCGATTTTATTTTCTTATCTCGATTTAATTAATTAGGTCGAGAGACCAATAATTAATTAAATCGATTGTGTTATGTTAATTCAATTTTCGCCTTAATCAGGGTTTACGACGAACATTCCAATACACTGAATATTTTCTTTTCGTGCCTTGCCTTTTCAGGGTTACCTTTCAACGCTCTCCGACTGCGCGCCACGTCAAATACGAAGCTAAGTATTTAATTTATCTTAAAGTCTATTTTATTTCCTTTTGATTTTAGGGTTTGCCCTTAACCTTTCATGAACTGTGCATACATTCACCTCTCTTTCTGCCTTTGCCATTTTTCAGGGTTAACCCCGAGGTTTCCCCCGACCGCCAACCATATCAGATCAAATGCAAAGCTAAGTGTTTTCTTTTATTATTTTATTTATTTACTTTTAATTTCTTCCTTCTTTTATTTTTAGGGTTAACAAAGTTCGCCTTCGAACCGATAATGCACTCACCCATTTTTCTGTTTATTCTTTCTTTTCCAATCCTCAGGGTTTGTCAATTGCTAAAGCTACGCGTATCGGTAACCCTAAACCCTAACTCTAATATTTTCTATTTTTTTAATTTTTGCTTATTATCCCGCTGGTTTCAATTCCCCTCTCCTCCGCTGGTTACAATTTCCCTTCCCCGTATTTATTATGTTACTGCTGTGGTTAGTAATTCTAGGGAGTGCAAGTCTTGTTAACTGAGTTAGAATGACTTAATTACAAGATAAAATTTAATTAACCACGTGATTGTTGTACCCACGCACACTTTTGGGGTAACCTCTTTGTTGCCTGTTGCCTGTTGCCTTGTTGCCTGTTGCCTTGAGTATTTTTTGCAAAATAGCCATGTCCCTCGAATACGAGGATACCTCAGCCATGCTGCCTCGATAAAAAGGTCATGCGACCCTAATGATGCTGCCTTCGATACACTAACATGACCTCAACCCTCGGAATTTGCCTACGAAAAAGGCTGAGGTATCTTCTGGCTGCCTACGAAAAGGCTATTCTGGTCCTTCCCTTAGACTACCTGCCTCTCTATGGCATGGGTTAGTCTTGTGGCGAACGACATTGCGACGACCCTTTAACCTCCAAATGAAAGGCTTCCTGCCCTCTTATGGCAAGGATAGACCCTTTCACCCTGAAAGGCTAAAAGAACAGATTCTCAAAACTATAAGGTAAATTGCCCTTAATTGCTTTGCCTTGCTCTAAAAATCTTTTTCTACTCTTTTCTCAAAAATACTTTCAAAAAGCTACGCTTATTTACAAGCTAAAGTCTTATTTCGTTTCTACCCTTTTTCTTTTCAAAAGAGCAAAGCAATTAAGAGCCCATGGAAAACCATGGATGCAAAGGGTGCCTTACACCTTCCCTTTGCATAATTACCCCCCGAACTCAAAATCTTTTCAAAGGTATTTTCCTGTTCTTTTAGCCTTTCCGATATTTGGATAAAATAAAAGTCGGTGGCGACTCATGCTTGACCGTACATTTTTCGATTATAAAAGTCAGTTCACCGTATTACAGAACTGGCGACTCTGCTGGGGAGAATTTTCTTATAAAAGAGGGGTTACCTTAAAAGTTTAGGAACAATTTAAATGTTTTATATTGTTTGCTTTGTTTGTTTTATTTTTTAGGGGCGTTTTGGGAATTAACTGAAGGACGAATCCTATACCCGGATTCAAGAACATCTAAGATAGGAAGTGGCATAGTCATGGCGACCTCCTTCATGTATGTGGAGGATTGGTCAATATGAGAGTTCACGCTTAAGTTAGGCCTCTATGGGTGTTTGCATGCTTCTCTTGTATGAGGGAGGTTCGTGCGGATGTCCGTGGGTGAGTCGGAGCTTAAGGACCTTTAGTTACCTTTAACCCATCCTGACTTTTAGGAACGTAGTGGGGGGACTACTCTTGATGTATGTTGAGAGCATAGTCGCTACCCGATACTACAACTCAGATAGGTTCTTTCTCAAAGTATCATTGCATGGTATGTATGTATCATGTTCGAGGGTGCTTTAAGAGGGCTGACAATTCTGGGTAACTCGGTAGAACCCGTTGCTGAAATCTCCTTATCCATAGAAATACCCTTGGGAAGGACACCTGATCAGACTCCATGCAAGCCTTAAGCCAAAAATTGTGTGACTTGTGTGACTTGCGTGACTTGTTTGTGTTTGCTACTAACCTTCGTTTCCTCGCAGGTTTTGTTGAAAGGACTTGTTTGTCCTTACTATCTCACACTACGCCTAATGAACTGCATTCGCATGACATCATGACATCATAAGCATAACATGATTTAACTAACCCTTTCAAGGATCTTAGGGATTTAGGGGGCACAATTTCAGGGACTCCTATCAAGGACTGATTTCCTAATCAAGGGGCAAGAAGATTTATTTTCCTCTGGTCACACACCTTCCAATTCAAAGACTCAGTACCTAGCAAAGGGCAAGAGGATTTACTTTCCTCTGGCCATGTATCTTCAAATTCAGAAGTATCCCAAATCAGAGGCGATGACCCACTCGATATGGTGAGCTTGATTCTCAAAGAAGGATGTTCAAAGACAAGAGTCAGAATTCTTCAGACAAAGACGCGACCAAATCATTTTCTAATGTTGCTAACTAAATACTTAAAGATCCTTGAAAACATTTCATTCACATTGCATATTTCTAACATTGTTTTCAGGTTCCGCCTCAACAATCATTCCTCTTCAGATATGGTCTAATGTATGGCTCATTCTGATATTCCTCAATCAGATATGGTCTAAAGTATGACCCGTTCCAGTATTCTCTATCAGATATGGTCCAATGTATGACCCGTTCTGGTATTCTCCTTCAGATATGGTCCAATGTATGACTCGTTCTGGTATTCTCCTTCAGATATGGTTTAATGAATAACTCGTTCTGATATCCTTCCTCAGATATGGTCCAATGTATGACTCGTTCTGACATTCCAACAGATATGGTCTAATGTACGACTCGTTCTGCTATTCCTCAATAGATATGGTCTAATGTACGACTCGTTCTGCTATTCCTCTTCAGATATGGTCTAATGTATGGCTCGTCCTGATATTCCTCCTCAGATATGGTCCAATGTATGACTCGTTCTGACATTCCTCTGCAGATATGGTCTAATGAATAACTCGTTCTGACATCCTTCAACAGACAAGGTCTAAATGTACGACTAGTTCTGATATCCCTCAATATATATGGTCTATTTGCTCTGAAGTCCTCTATCACATATGGTCTAAATGTATGACCCGTTTCTCTCATCACGAACAATGCTGTGCACAATCTGAAAGGTCGCAATGGACACAACCAATCTGTGGGGACAATTCTGATCTCTACACTAGTTCCACAACAAAGACGCAAGTCAGATGCACCTAAGCATCAATTCACCGAGATCAATATGTCATTGGCTCATGCATTACGACACTTGTTGAAGTCAGAATTGATTACTTTGAAAGACCCTCCGAGGAATCCTAGTACTTCCTCTTCTCATTATAATTCCAATGCAAGGTGTGCATATCACTCTATTAGTCCTGGATATGACACTAATAACTGTTGGACACTGAAGAATAAGATCCAAGACGTGATCGATGTTGGTGAAGTTGAGTTCAATCTTCCTAAGACTCCTGTGGTGGTTACCGCTTCCATGCCTAGTCATGACAAGACTGATTAACGTCTAGAAGGATGCACCTTTGGATCATTAGTTCTACTTCCATTTGCAATTTCTTTCCTGTTTGTTTAAACATTCGACTCATGATAGACATTATTTGTTTTAATAATCATCATCAGTGCATTGCATATGTTTGTCTTGAATAAATTATTTCGCTATCACTTATTTAAGCTGCATCTTTACTTTGCATATGTTTTATGATACTCAACTCCTGCTAAAGTTGTAAGCCTTTTAAGGGAGGATGACGAAAACAATACCACAACCTCATACAGTATGCTTTTGAGCGGACTATGCTGATGATGTACAGGCATTGTTTCAATTCCTAAATAGTGGAGATATAAGGATGTTAATCCCTCGTCAACCCCTTTGAGCCCAAGAAGTAGAAGTTTCTTTCTTGTACTAATTAAAACTCTTGATCATAACCTGGGGCAGGGTAATTCTCAATTAATTAGGCTGTGCATTCTATTTTAAGAGAATCATTCAGTACACCTTTCAACAAAGGTTTCAATCACAAGCGTTCATCCGCACACATCAAAGAAGTGTTGGAGATGTCAATCAAAAGCCAATGATGGTTCATAAATCATTAAGCAAGGCAGTCAATATCTTTAAAAAAAAATGAAAAAACATATATACAAAGAAAAGCCTGATAAGTCAAAAATCAAAAAGAAGACTTAGGCAAAAATCAAGGCATCCCGCTGACTGTAAGCTCAAAATAGACAGTTCAGGCAAAAGTTAGGGATATCAAAAGGATGAAAACAGAGAAGTCAATAAACTCCTGAACAACACAATGTTGTGACTACCAAAAGGAAGAAGTGACTGCCATCTCAAAGGTTCTCTTTGCTTGTGAACCATCATCATGATCAAAGGTGCAAATCCGAAAGTCTCTTGGAACCTGAATGCATAAGTTGAATTAACTGAGCTTAGGACTGAAGAACATCACGAAGAGGGGTGGGTACAATTAAACTTTGAGCCTTTATCCTTTGTTTCTTAAACCGTGAACCGAGCCACGTTACAACCCTTGAAAGTCCTAATTGAAGCATGGTTGGTTCGAAAGCATACTGGCACCAAAAGGGTATCCCGACTCCTTAAGGTTTACTACAAATGTTAAGTTGATATCCTGTTTTTACAAACATCACATTGTTACAAATAGTATGTTTTACAAATATCACGCTTTTACATCTCTTGTTTTAATGTTTTTCAAAAACTCAAGACAAACGTATGCATTGCATCTCATGGATTCATTATTAAACATATTCTGCTACATAATTTCAAATGTCAGCGCCAGAAAGAATTTGCACAGGGTATGACTAATGACCAAAAGCTATCCCGACAGACAAAACCACTTCAGAAGCAATGTCCCCTACGTATACAAGGGGCATGACACGTTTTTCCCAATCAATCCGGGACAATCAAGTCAATACTCCGAGAATCTCTCAAGGGGGTCAAAAACAATCAGGGGTATGATTACTAGGGGCATGTCGCTCATAATACGCATCACATGAAGTCCTCGCGAGGCGAATCTTTCCAAAGTTCCTACTAACAGGGGCAAGTCCAGTTTGACATCTAGATCACTACTTAGTGGTGTGTCCTAATCAAATCCAGGAATGGTAGCTACTATAATACTGGGAGCAACTTTCACCCATGTCTCCCCATAGAGCCGGGTTCACAAGATCATATCCCCACAGAGTAATCATTAAGAAGAAATCTTCAAACCCTCTCGACAAAGACATGGCTCCCCAACAAAGTTTACATCTTCAACACTGCTGGTTCTCCAACACTTTGCTCTCTTCCAAATACTTTTATCCCCAATCAGGGTCCATCAAGTTACTAATCATCCCCAAGCAAGAATCATAAATTCCCAGCTGAGCATCTTCAAAACAAGATCAGACATCAAAGTCACAAAGACATGGAGATTTATTTTCTCAATCAAAATAACATAAATCATATTCACATATCATGTGTCATAAACATATTCACACATCGCATATATACTAAACTCACGCATAACATACAAAATTTCTCATTTATTTTGAGGGACTCTTTACATAATACATGCATCATGACATTGCATAAAGACTAACTATACCTATTGCAGGATACAGGTACCGACAAATTAACGAAATCTCCAACTTTCCAAGATCTAATTCAGCTACTACGAATGGTACTGACACGGTCAACGCTCGAAGATCTAATTCATTTACCACGAACGGTAATGACACGATCATTTTCAAAGATCTAATTCAGTTACTACGAACGGTACTGACACGGTCAACGCTCAGAGATCTAATTCTATCATCACGAACGGTGTAGACACGATCAATGACCAACTAAGTCTAATTCAGCTACTACGAACGGTACTGACACGACAAAAGATCTAATTCGGTTACTACGAACGGTACTGACACGGTCAACTCTCAGAGATCTAATTATATCGTCACGAACAGTGTAGACACGATCACTGACCTTCCCAGTCTAATTCAGTTACTACGAACGGTGCTGACACGACAAGAGATCTAATTCCATCATCACGAACGATGTGAACACAATCAACTATTTCCTAAGTCTAATTCAGTTATTACGAATGGTACTGACACGACAAAAAGATCTAATTCTATCATCACGAACGGTGTAGACACGATCATCTTCCAAAGTCTAATTCAGTTACTACGAACGGTGCTGACACGACCAATTCTCCAAAAATCTAATTCATATACTATACGATCAACATTCAAATAACTACTTCTCAAACACTTTAGTCTCGACATCTGGATGGCATCTTTAAGCCCATCTCCAACAAATATTCCTCAATACAAAAAATTTCAGCCTAACGCACGGCATTCCAGACATCTACGGATGCAATTTGGATTAGTCTAACGCACGACTCATCCATCAACCTGACGCACGGTTTTCCAGACATCTGAGGATGCAATTTGGATTAGTCTAACGCACGACTTATCCATCAACCTAACGCGCGGTTTTCCAGACATCTGAGGATGCAATTGAGAATAGTCTAACGCACAATTTATTCTTCGACCTAACGCACGGTTTTCCAGACATCTGAGGATGCAATTGAGAATAGTCTAACGCACCATTTATTCTTCGACCTAACGCACGGTTTTCCAGACATCTGAGGATGCAATTGAGAATAGTCTAACGCACGATTTATTCTTCGACCTAACGCACGGTTTTCCAGACATCTGAGGATGCAATTAAGAATAGTCTAACGCACGATTTATTCTTCGACCTAACGCACGGTTTTCTAGACATCTGAGGATGCAATTGAGAATAGTCTAACCTACGACACATTCTGACTCTCAAGTATATCAAGTCGGATGGCATCTTTAAGCCCATCTCCATCATACATCTTCTCCGAACACCTGGATGGCATCTTCAAGCCCATCTCCGACAAAATTCCCTACTTCAGCTAGGGCAAATTTCTTGGTATTCTAGTGTTCAATCATCTTCCACCTTCATATACCGACTGGCATACAAACCACTCTACATCTTCAGGTTTAAGATAATTGAACAGGGGCAGCTGTCATACCCCAAAATTTGCCCATACAATTTTTCTTATACAAATTCAAATCAATACACAAAGCTCCAGAACACACTCTCCTATACGAGGCTCGGAAACTAGGGTTTGGCTTATTCAAAGGAAAAATAGTGAATCAATGGCTCCAAGGCATCTCATATGATTCAATACATCTTACATCATCTCCATGACAAGTATCAAGTCTCATCTCAAAGGATTGGTCACTCAATTGTTCAGAAAGTCAACAGTCGACTAGTTGACCTAAAAAGTCAACTGTGGTCAAAATAAAGTCAAAACTTCTGATTTTTTGTCAAGATCCTCATATTGACGTATCATTCACCATTTGATCAAGAATTGATCATGGTTCATCAAGGAAAGATAAAAAATCAGCAAATCAAGAAGTTTCTAAATTAGGGTTTTGTATAGGAAAAGTCAACTGAACTTTGACCAGCCACAACTCTCACATGGATCATCAGAAATTTTCCATCCAAAGCTCAATTTGAAGGAAATTTGATTCTCTACAACTTTGTCTCTCATATGCCAAGTCTAAAAATGCTTCATTTGAGAGATATGGACCAAAACATAATAGGTCCTTTTCAAAAGTCAACAAAAAGACACTTTTTTCAAAAGGTCATTAAATGAGCATGGAAAATCATTTTGATATGAGACCAAAGACACTGGTTAGAGGACTCTCTAAGGTTTCTAAAAAGTCCTAGAACACTTCAATACCTCAAAAATTGAGAGAGATAGACCTTCTCAAAGTTGGACTATTTTGGAGGGAAAAATGTGAAAGAACTTGACTTTTTTTGCAAATGGGCCCAAGTTGTTTTGACTCAATCTTGATCCCTAAGTACCCAAGAGCCCAATATCTTATTGCCAGGAAAATATATGGTTTATTTGATTTATTGTGATTTTTTATTTTAATTAAAAAGACTTAAAATGACATAAATCAAAAGAAAAACAAATCTTTGGCAAGAGATGTGATTTGAATCTATTTTCATCATCAAATATATCACATAATCACTGCAAATTCGTGGAAAGCAAGATTGGTATGATTAAATCAAATATAGGCCTAAATTAGAAACATATTTTCCAAAAGATTTTCCAAAATTTTCAAAATCACAAATATTGGATTCAATGAGATTCTCTTTTATTTGATTGATCTAATTCATACTACTATAAGTAGTAAACAATTGCAGATCCCTAGGGTTACAAGTTTGCAGCCACAAAACTCCTAACCCGAGTTCAAAAGGTCACAAAATTTTCAAACTCTAATTCCGAGTTACAAGGCAATTCAAGAAGAATCAAAGGCTCAAACACATTCCTTGGTGATCAGTGAACCTGTGTGGATCATCAACAAGTCATCTCACGCTCAGAATCATCATCTCTGGACCACGGTTTGCTCTCTAAAAAACTTGCTTCGAATTCTATGTTTTAAGCATATTGCATACAAATTGATTGCATACAAATTGATTGCATATTTATGATCTCTATGATATTGTGATGGTTTCTGGGCTGTTTAATTCGCGTTTAACCGGTAGAATCAAGATTAGCCATTGTTAGGGTTTTGTGGTTTCGTTTAGGGTTTTTCTATACAGGTACTGTTAAGACAAATTGAGGCCATAGTTGAATTCACGAGACTTGTACGAGTTCAATGGTGGCCTCGCGACAAAATTCCATGCTTGTTTGCTCGTATTTGTAAAACTGCAGGTATAATAGAGAAAGACTTTTTATAGCGCATCTGCCATAAACGCTATAAAAGGGCGTGTTTCAGAATTGTGTTGGAGAAGACAAAGACGTGGCGGTCTCCAATTGGATCAGACGCGCGCGCTTTGGGTGTTTGAATAAAAAGATTCGCTGCTTCGTGGCCTACGCATGTATGATGCACCTCCTCGTCTCAGCCGTATGATCATCTCCCAGTTCAATCCAAATGCCAAGCAAGCTGCAGGCGTACCATACACCACGCGCGTGAGCCACACTGGATTATAAGTTAAGATTTTTAGAATTTTTTTTATTTTTAATTATACAGTCCCTTTTTATTTGTTTTAATATATACATATGTTATTTTCTTTAACTAAAGTTGTTATATATATATATATATATATATATATATATATATATATATATATATATATATATATATATATATATAAACTATAAAAGTTTTGTTTTTTTATATAAATTATTAATACTTATTATTTATTTTGCATAATATTTAATATATGTATTATTTATAAATAGTGATTTAAATTGATTTAATTATTAAAAACCTTTAGAAATTCGTATTTATTTTATTCTAGCTCCAAAAATTCATGAAAATTATTTTACCCTCGATTTTATTTTCTTATCCCGATTTAATTAATTAGGTCGAGAGACCAATAATTAATTAAATCGATTGTGTTACGTTAATTCAATTTTCGCCCTAATCAGGGTTTACGACGAACATTCCAATACACTGAATATTTTCTTTTCGTGCCCTGCCTTTTCAGGGTTACCTTTCAACGCTCTCCGACTGCGCGCCACGTCAAATACGAAGCTAAGTATTTAATTTATCTTAAAGTCTATTTTATTTCCTTTTGATTTTAGGGTTTGCCCTTAACCTTTCATGAACTGTGCATACATTCACCTCTCTTTCTGCCTTTGCCATTTTTCAGGGTTAACCCCGAGGTTTCCCCCGACCGCCAACCATATCAGATCAAATGCAAAGCTAAGTGTTTTCTTTTATTATTTTATTTATTTACTTTTAATTTGTTCCTTCTTTTATTTTCAAGGTTAACAAAGTTCGCCTTCGAACCGATAATGCACTCACCCATTTTTCTGTTTATTCTTTCTTTTCCAATCCTCAGGGTTTGTCAATTGCTAAAGCTACGCGTATCGGTAACCCTAAACCCTAACTCTAATATTTTCTATTTTTTTAATTTTTGCTTATTATCCCGCTGGTTTCAATTCCCCTCTCCTCCGCTGGTTACAATTTCCCTTCCCCGTATTTATTATGTTACTGCTGTGGTTAGTAATTCTAGGGAGTGCAAGTCTTGTTAACTGAGTTAGAATGACTTAATTACAAGATAAAATTTAATTAACCACGTGATTGTTGCACCCACGCACACTTTTGTGGTAACCTCTTTGTTGCTTGTTGCCTGTTGCCTTGTTGCCTGTTGCCTTGAGTATTTTTTGCAGAATAGCCATGTCCCTCGAATACGAGGATACCTCAGCCATGCTGCCTCGATAAAAAGGTCATGCGACCCTAATGATGCTGCCTTCGATACACTAACTTGACCTCGACCCTCGGAATTTGCCTACGAAAAAGGTTGAGGTATCTTCTGGCTGCCTACGAAAAGGCTATTCTGGTCCTTCCCTTAGACTACCTGCCTCTCTATGGCATGGGTTAGTCTTGTGGCGAACGACATTGCGACGACCCTTTAACCTCCAAATGAAAGGCTTCCTGCCCTCTTATGGCAAGGATAGACCCTTTCACCCTGAAAGGCTAAAAGAACAGATTCTCAAAACTATAAGGTAAATTGCCCTTAATTGCTTTGCCTTGCTCTAAAAATCTTTTTCTGCTCTTTTCTCAAAAATACTTTCAAAAAGCTACGCTTATTTACAAGCTAAAGTCTTATTTTGTTTCTACCCTTTTTCTTTTCAAAAGAGAAAAGCAATTAAGAGCCCATGGAAAACCATGGATGCAAAGGGTGCCTTACACCTTCCCTTTGCATAATTACCCCCCGAACTCAAAATCTTTTCAAAGATATTTTCCTGTTCTTTTAGCCTTTCCGATATTTGGATAAAATAAAAGTCGGTGGCGACTCATGCTTGACCGTACATTTTTCGATTATAAAAGTCGGTTCACCGTATTACATTTATGTATCCGCTATTTTTCTTTGTTAATTTGGACATATTATTTATGTTTCCGCTATTTTCTCTTTGTCCATTTGGACATATTATTTATGCTTCCGCTATTTTTTCTTTGTCCATTTGGACGCATTGTTTATGTTTCCGTCATCTTCCTTTTGTCCACTTGGACCATATTTTTACCTTTGAGCTAAAACATTAATTATCAAGATAAAACTTAAAAAAAAAGCACTTTGCACACTTCCACCTCTATGGTTTTCCCTCTTATTTTTTAATCATACCATCATTTAAGAAAATTATTAAATGCATAGGAAAGATCTTATAAATTGAGAGTAGGTAACTCCTAATTGCTTGCTCAAACACCTTCATTTTCAAACAACGTATTTTCAAAACTTCTCATCTATTTTCAAAACTTTCATCTGGTATTTGAAGGGCATTATTCCCGGTGAAACTCTTCAAAGACCTATGTGACCTATTGTCCACCTTCACTTCTTCTATATTCGAATCAATTTCAAAACGGTTTTCAACCAAACTTTCAATCATTGTTTTTCAAATCAAAAGTTCAAATACTTTTCCTACCTCGTTGTCAAAACAACCATTCAAAAAATGATATTTGTATACATCCGCCAAGAATTATTACAAAGTCAAAACCATTTTTCAACACACACCCACTTTTCAAGCAAACAAAAATCAAACAAGGCAAAAAGTGATCTAAGCAAAATTAAGAGCCCATGCATAACCATGGATACAAAGGGTGCTTAAAACCTTCCCTTTGTATAACCAACCCCCCGAACCCAAAATCTGTCAAAAGGTCTTTTTTCTGTTCTTTTATGCCTTTCCTAAATATTGGACAAAATAAAAGTCGGTGGCGACTCTTGCAAAAATAAATAAAAAAAGAGTAAGGAGTCAGTTCGCAAAAAGTCGAGTTTACAGAACTGGCGACTCTGTTGGGGACTTAAGAAAATCTTTTTAAAAGAGGGGTTACCTTAGAGTTTTTGATCACTTTAATATTTGCTTATACTTGTTTATTTTGTTATTTTTTGCTATTCTGGATATATGTGTGGTTCCGTCACTTGAGATACATTATGGACAAATCCTAACCCGGATTAAGTACACATAAGAATTAGGTGGAGGGTATAGTCATGTATGGCATACAAGGAGTTCAATCCTTAACAAGCTGTCATGAGAATCCTTCTGCTTAGTGGAGGTTCCTTGCTGGTAGTATATGTTTAGCAAGTTCAGTTGCGAAAACATTATTGCTTTCATTGAACTATAGAAGCTGAGTTGACCGTAGAACCCATTATCCCATCTTGGCCTTCTTAGGTTGTGATGCAGAAACTATTCAGGTGTAGACTTGGATTAGTTGTCATGCGGAGAATCACACGCAGACGAGTTTTTCTTGAGAATATTATTGGCTCACAAGTTCAGTTGTGCAAGCCGGTAATATCCGAAAGAAGAATGTGTACTCTGACGTATCACTAGAACATGTTGTGCAGGTGATTAACCCCTAGTACTATCCCATGTTTGGTTCTTTGACCTCATGCTCGTGACGTTGAACTTTGGAACCTACCTTATATGCACCATGGTTGTGTTACCATTTCTGTATATGTGGCATTCATGCATTCATACATTCATAAAAATCTTTTCCTTTGATTTCCAATGAACTCAGAGGTCTTTTTTTGTAAACATCGTAAGTTTCATCAAACTCAATGGATCTTGGGTGTTGATGGGGTAAAAACTCTAATCCACCAAAATGGATGATTGATTTTAATGATAACTTGATCTATGCTTTAATCCAATGCTTGAATGTTTGCAAATTAATATCTTAAGTTCTTTGAAACTCAAATAATATAAACAACAATTGCATCATTTGCATACATACATCCAGGTTACCCAAGAAACTTATCCTTGTCTGTCTCCATCTTCAGAGTTGTCTGTCTACCGTCAAGCTGATTCCTTCACACAAGTAAGGAACTAGAGCCAATGTCAGATTAAGAATGGAGTATCAAGAGCAACATAACATAGAGGTCAGAATGGAAATAGAGGATTTGAAGTCAAGTATGACCAAGATCGCTGAAATGCTGCAAGTTTTGATCGCTAGAGGGGAACCGCCTCAGAAGACTGTCATTGTTGAAGTCCCAAGTGTTGATGTTGACCCTCAACCCACTCAACAACCACCTTCAACGTGGCCTGAGTTTGGTTTGCCACCTGATTTTACTCCTCCCTATGAGAAGACTCCTGGTATTGGTCAATCATCACGACCTGTGATGGGTCAAACTTCAAACCCAGTTATTCGTGCTCCTATCATGACTGAATCTCAGCCCATTGTGCATACTGTTGCTCAAAATGCTTATGAGAATCCTTTATTTGAATACCAAGCTTCCAATTCCCATAATGGAAGCCAAGGGGATGCTGGAGATATTGAAGATGTCAAAGAACAGTATCAGACTTTGGAAAAGCGATTAAGAGCCATGGAAGGCATAATTACTTTGGGGTTGCTGCTAAGAATATGTGTTTGGTTTTTGATGTCGTCATGCCTGCAAAATTCAAGACTCCTGAATTTGAGAAATACAAATGAAACACCTGTCCAAAAAGCCATTTGATCATGTACTATCGCAAAATGGTTGCTTATACTCAAAATGACAAACTGCTCATCCATTGTTTTCAAGATAGTTTGAGCGGAGTTTCGCTAAAATGGTATATGAGACTCGAGAGGAGTCGTATTCATTGTTTTCAAGACCTAATTGATGCTTTCATGAAGCAATATAAGTATAATTTGGACATGGCACCTGATCGCCGACAACTACAAAGCATGTCCCAGAAAGAGAAAGAGTCTTTCAAGGAATACGCTCAACGCTGGAGAGAGCTTGCTTCTCAAGTAGAGCCACCGTTAGTTGAAAAGGAACTAACAGGCATGTTTATGGATACTCTCTCACCTTTTTTCTGGGAGAAGATGATGGGTAGTGTATCTTCCAACTTCACAGAATTGGTAACCATTGGTCAGAGACTTGAACAAGGAATCAAGAATGGGAAAGTTACTCATGTTGTTGAATCCTCTACTGGGGCGAGGAAGCATTATGGAAACTTCCAGAAGAAAAATGAGACGAATGCTGTGTCGGAAGACAAAAGATCTCGTCATAGACCTCATAATGGTGATCAACCTTATGTGGCTGTTGTTGCTCCTGTGCGAGTTCAAGCTCCTCGACCTGAGGTTGCTAACCAAAATCAGATTCGTAATATGGTTGACTTTGACCCCATCCCTATGACTTATACTGAATTGTATCATGCATTGGTTCATAAAGGGTTGATCACAACAAGATCTATACCTCCTCCTCGGAATCCTCTGCCAGAAGGTTTTAGGTCTGATCTTCATTGTCCTTTCCATCAAGGGGCAGCGGGCCATGATTTAGAAAGATGTTTCCCCTTGAAGGCCAGAGTTCAAGAGTTAATTAGATCAAAGATGTTATCTTTTAAGAATGTTGGTCCCAATGTTATCACTAATCCTTTGCCGAATCAGAATGGCTGAAAACAGGTCAAAGACAATTATCTCCTTAAAGCCAGTGTATCAAGACAGGACAGCTCATCCTCGTCACTGATTAGTCACTAGGCCATGTTTCCTTACTGTTTGCATTTCCTCAGTTGTATTGTTTGTTGTTAAACTTTGTTTATTCCTGAATGTTAGTTTTAATGAAATGAGCATCGTATGTTTGAATTCATTTTCATCTACTATGTCTATGTTTATGCTTCTTTTACAACAAAAAAAAAATTATTTTGCTTTCTCTATCAAACTTGTGTTTTATGCAAAGATTGGAGGGAGGATGATGACAACAAAATACCCAGGTTGTTGAACTGTATGCTTTCAAATAAAACTTTGCTGACGATGTACAGGCATTGTTTCAATTCCCAAACCCTGGAGAAATAAGGAAGTTAATCCCTCGTCAACCCCTTTGATCCTAGAAGTTGGTGTTTCTTTCTGTTCAAAATAACCCACATTTTAACCCGGGGCAGGGTAGTTCCCTGTTAATTTGGTTGTGCATTCTATTTTAAAAGAATCATTCAATACACCTTTTAACTAGTGTTTTAATCACAAGCTTTCTTCCGCATACATCAAAGAAATGTTGGAGACGCCAAGCAAAAGTCGATGATGGTTCATTATAATCATTAAGCAGGATAGTCACTATCTTTCAAAAAAAGGTATCAAAAAAGAAAATCAAAGAAAAGCCTGCTAAGTCAAAATCAAAAAATGACTTAGGCAAAAATTAAGGCATCCCGCTGACTGTAAGTTCAAAATAAATAGTTTAGGCAAAAGTTAGGGATATCAAAAGGAAAAAGGAGAGATAAGTCAATAAATTCTTGAACCACAAAATTTTGTGACTATCAAAAGGAAGAAGTGACTGGCATCTCCAAGTTTTCTTAGCTTGTGAACTATCATCATTACAACAGGTAAAATTCCAAAAGTCTCTTGGTACCTGAATGCATATTTTGAATTAACTGGGTTTAGGAATGAAGATCATCACGAAGATGGGGTGGGTTACAAAAATTTTGAGCCTTATACCTTTTGTTTTTTAAACCATGAACCTCACCACGTTACAACCTTCAAAAGCCCTAATTGAAGCAAGGTTAATTTTGAAAGCATACTACAACAAGGTTGCGTAAGCTGACTCCCAAGAGATTTACCAATCATTTATGTTGATACCATATCTTTGCTTTATCTTTCATGTTGATTGTTTTAACCTTTATGTTTTGAACAGTGATTCCATTTTCTTTACAAAGTGACTTTAATTTCAAAAATATGTTTTGAGCATTGCATTAAAATTACCATTCTTGAATGAACATTTTATTTGCAAGTAAGCATTCATCTTCTAGGAAGTTCAAACAGTTGAGAAACTTGATCAGTGGTCCTGTTAGGGGCACATTACTTCAAGATCCTGTTGTTCAGATGTTTAATCAAGATTTGTTGATCAGAATATCCTCTGCAAGACTTATACTGGGGCAAGTCTTCCTAACATCCATTTCAAGAGTTGAAGCCATGGTCAGTTCATCCCCAACATAGTTCAACTAAAGCCATGATCAGTTAACTTGCAACAATTATTCAATCAGGGGCAATCTTCTTCAGCAATCCCCAAGCACAATTTATCAGTCCTTCTCAAAGGATCATTTGTTTGATACAGTTATCAGTGTGACAAGAAGTTTGTTCAAGCATCTTCTTTCCAAGCAGAGTTTTCAGAGTTCCCGTGTTGAGGAATCAAAGCCCCAATCTTGCCTCACAAAAGAGTCATTCTCAGTTGTCATAAATAACTACATTGCATTGAGCATTCATCATGCATAGAAAAGTTTAACATCATGCATAGAAACAAACTCGTGCTCATTTATATTTTTCCAAGTCTTGTTGTTATCAACATCTTACCTTGAGATCAAAGTCCAACTTACTTGGCATTGACCTTTAATATTATTCAATCAAGCTTTACTCTTGATTGATCTTTAGTTATATTCAATCATGTTTTACTCTTGATGTTGTTTGATCATGCTTTACTCTCGGTTGGTGTCTCAATCATGTTTTACTCTTGATGTTGTTTGATCGTGCTTTACTCTCGGTTGGTGTCTCAATTATGTTTTACCCTTGATGTTGTTCAATCATGTTTTACTCTTGATGACCTTTGATGTTATCCAATCATGGTTTACTCTTGATTGCTTTTGATACTATTCAATCATGTTTTAGTCTTGATTGCCTATGATGTTATCCAATCATGGTTTACTCTTGATTGTCCGTTGATGATTATTCAATCATGTTTTAGTCTTGATTGACTATGGTGATGTTCAATCATGTTTTACTCTTGAATGCCTCTGTCAATTTATACTCCTTTCCAAATTCATTCATGTTTTACTCTTGAATTATTTCTGATGTGGGTTCCAGAGATTTTTCTTTCTGAACATCTCTGTTGATTTCCTGTCCAAAGTTCCTTTCACGTTTTATTCCTGAAAGCTTATGTCGATTGTTTCTTTCTTTTGAGAAATCCGATTCTATTCCTGGATAACTTATACCTTTTCCCCAACATAGTCTGTTTACTTCTCCCCTATGGTGTCCTGTTTCCATCTCGTGGAAATCATATGCATTCATAATCATAAGCATTACATTGCATCTCAGGTTCAAAAATTGTGTTTGTATATATATTTAAGTCTCTTCAATCACGTCGAAACGAAGATTTACAATCTTCACATCTCCGGATAGAAGAAACTTAAATAGGGGCATCTGTTGCACCCCAATTTTTGACCTCTGAGGTCCCATCATTTTCTAAGTGTTATGATCATTATTGTTATACCTCAAAATTTGCCTGCATTTTTTTTATAAAAGAGAAGTCAACAGACTTCTGTCTAAAAATTTGGAGATTTATACAATCTTGGATTTTTATTTCATAAATATCCTGATTTTATAAATACTCAATTTTTAGAATTTTTTATACAGTATTTTGGTTTGTTGTTAAATTTATTCTTACATAAACGCCAAATACTGTTTATCACTTCATACAATGTTTATTTGAGATTTATTTTCAGATAAATAATGCTGACGCAGTTGGTACATAATTAAAATTTGCAGGCGCGGAGTCCGGGTTTCAGATTATACTGGTAACAATTAAATTATTATTGGTTTTATTTCCCACTAATTTTTATTTTTATACTATACTATTATTATTTTTTTAAATCTCTTCCTTTCTTTTCAAATCTCTTTCTTTCAAATCAAATCCTAGCTTTATTCTATACCCCTTTTCTTTTCAAAACCTACCATACTTTTTCAAATCCTACTACTATTCAAGCGGTGCAACTCCATTCCCAACGTCTCTATCTCTCTCTTTTCACTCTATAAATACTCCTCATTTTTTTCGTAATTGATCACATCAAATTTCACTCATTTCCCAAATTTCTATCATACTATCTCCTAATCATTTTCTCTTCTTCCCCGGCAAAAAATGGCAAAGTGGGTGGATACGTTTCTTCTTGTGGTCATCACTGTTTTTGTGGTGATCATGTCCTTTTTCTGTCTGCATAGTCCTGAAAAATGCGGACCTGGGATGTTTACACTCCCATGCATCTATATACTGTTGTTTATAGTGTGGATCTTTAATCGTCATACTTAAAGTTTGTCGTATCTGTGGCTTTCAAATAATGTACCGTTCATAATATTTGTCGTACTGTTTGTTATATTTTTTTATGTAACATTTGTACTGTCAGTATTAAATATTGTATTATCTGTTATACCTTCGTTTAATTAATGAAGATGATATTATGCATGTTTATTGCTAGTTAAATTTTTATTTCTATGCATTAAATCCTTTTCAATGTTATTATCGATAATTTCATTCGCGTACAGTATATATTTTTATGTTTTTTTTTCTAACAAACCATGTAAATAATTTTTCACCATTAACACAACAAAAAAAAAGGAGAAAAATTAACTTTAACTGTTACGTTAATACCCAGACAACCAGTTACTAGTCAAACCCGCTATCAGCGCAATTCTCCGTGTTTGTACCATCAGTCAAATCAATCTTTCGCACTTCAAAGTTCCAAGATTTTTGTTTGAAGAAGTCTCCTGATAATCACATGATCAACAGAGACTCAACACTGCATAAAAATCAAGTACGCCTAACTGTCTCCTACACAAACAGTCCCTAACTAGGGTTTTTATTTTATTTTTTTTCAGGAGAATGAGTTTTTGAGACCTCAAATGGATTTCATGGATCTCCATATGTCTCAAAGTACCACCAGATAAATTTTCAAACTTCGATTCGCTCGGACGCACAGTCAACAGCTCAAACAGTCAATAGACGACTAGTTTGACCAAAAAGTCAACAGACAGTATAAAATGCAATTTTTTGTCAACATCCATATTTTGTCAAAAGATTCATCATGTGATCAATGATTGATCATAATTCAATCAAAAAACTCCAAAAATATTTTTCTTTTAGATTTAGGTTTATATTTTTATAATCTAATTTTTGACATAAAAAAGAATATTTTTCTTGTTAAGTTTAATTATTTGTTTAATTAGCTTTTTAATTAACTTAAAATCAATTCAAAAAAAATCACAAAAAAATATTGAATTAAGTTTAATTTGTTTTATATTTATTTTTGTATATTATTTGATATTATTTCTTATCTTTTTCTTTGTCCCGAATTGGAATAAAAGATCAAATATGGCAGAGATTATATGCAGTTGATTTAAGACTTTTGGAAATTTATCATGTAGTCGCTATGATTCTATCAAGCTTCTGATAAATTTTCATTAACTTTAAATCCGAGATCATCATTCACTCACCATCGATCTTCACTAACATCGTGGATATACTTGACTAGCTTCAAGATGATTCGCGTGCTAACATACTAACAACTAACTTTAAATTCCGCATTTTATTATATTGTTCTTTATATTTCTTGCTTTATACTTTATTTTATCATTCATCATATTTATGTTTATGTTATTTTCTCTTTGTCCATTTGGACATATTATTTATATTTCTGCTATTTTTTCTTTGTCCATTTGGACATATTATTTATATTTCTGCTATTTTTTCTTTGTCCATTTGGACATATTATTTATATTTCTGTTATTTTTTCTTTGTCCATTTGGACATATTATTTATGTTTCCGCTATTTTCCTTTGTCCATTTGGACATATTATTTATGTTTCCGCTATTTTCTCTTTGTCCATTTGGACATATTATTTATGTTTCCGCTATTTTTCTTTGTCCATTTGGACATATTATGTATGTTTCCGCTATTTTCTCTATGTCCATTTGGACATATTATTTATGTTTCCGCTATTTTTCTTTGTCCATTTTGACATATTATTTATGTTTCTGCTATTTTCTCTTTGTCCATTTGGACATATTATTTATGCTTCCGCTATTTTTTCTTTGTCCATTTGGACGCATTGTTTATGTTTTCGTCATCTTCCTTTTGTCCACTTGGACCATATTTTTACCTTTGAGCTAAAACATTAATAATCAAGATAAAACTTTAAAAAAAAACACTTTGCACACTTGCACCTATATGGTTTTCCCTCTTATTTTTTAATCATACCATCATTTAAGAAAAGTATTAAATGCATAGGAAAGATCTTATAAATTGAGAGTAGGTAACTCCTAATTGCTTGCTCAAACACCTTCATTTTCAAACAAAGTATTTTCAAAACTTCTCATCTATTTTCAAAACTTTCATCTGGTATTTGAAGGGCATTATTCCCGGTGAAACTCTTCAAAGACCTATGTGACCTATTGTCCATCTTCACTTCTTCTATTTTCGAATCAATTTCAAAACGGTTTTCAACCAAACTTTCAATCACTGTTTTTCAAATCAAAAGTTCAAATACTTTTCCTACCTCGTTGTCAAAACAACCATTCAAAAAATGATATTTGTATACATCCGCCAAGGATTATTACAAAGTCAAAACCATTTTTCAACACACACCCACTTTTCAAGCAAACAAAAATCAAACAAGGCAAAAAGTGATCTAAGGAAAATTAAGAGCCCATGGATAACCATGGATACAAAGGGTGCTTAAAACCTTCCCTTTGTATAACCAACCCCCCGAACCCAAAATCTGTCAAAAGGTCTTTTTTCTGTTCTTTTATGCCTTTCTTAAATATTGGACAAAATAAAAGTCGGTGGCGACTCTTGCAAAAATAAATATAAAAAAAAGATCAAGGAGTCAGTTCGCAAAAAACCGAGTTTACAGGGAGTATCTGCCTTGTACAAAGCCCAAGGTTGTGGCTAACTCTACTAAGGATTACTCTATTATTTAGAGACTGAAGGTCGACCTTCTGAGGAATGTGCTTCTATTAAGCAGGGATTGATGAATGAATGCCCAGAGTTGAAAGTTGACTCTAACTGGGGAATTTGTTTTATTGATTGAGACTGACCTAGGGTTGACTCAAACTAGGGAATTTGTTTAAGTGATTGAGACTGACCTAAGGTTGACTATACTGAGGAGTTTTGAAGGTTTGAATGAAAGATGATATGGAAGCTAACCCTTTCTAGGGATTTTGGATTATGAAGGAATGATTTGTGGAAGCTAACCCTTTCCAGGGAATTTTGACTTTGAAAGAATGATTTTGGAAGCTAACCCTTTCCTGGGGTTTTTAACTAGAAAGATTGATTTTGGAAGCTAACCCTTTCCAAGGATTTTTGACTTTGAAAGACTGATATTGGAGGTTGACCCTTTCCAGGGGATTTTATGAAAATGAAGGGATTGATTTTGGAGGCTGACCCTTTACAGGGGTTTTTGACTATGAAAGATTGATTGTTTTAGACTTCTTGTTTAAAGCCCAAGATTAAGGCTGACTCTGGCTGAGGATAACTCCAGATGTGGAACCTAGACTCTACTAAGGAGAAAATTCATTGAAGATTGAAGATTAAGGTGACAGAGATTGTCCATGTCTCTCATTCCAAAAGGTGAACTCAATACTGAGATTGAGACATTCTTGGCTTATTGAAGTCTGGTTTGAAGAGTAGAAGAATCTCACTAGGGTAGGCTAAAAGGTGACTAAAAACCTGTTCCTATGTTTATAAGAAACCTGATGGGTCCTTGTATACAAGCTCAAGAGAAAGCTGGGAATATGCTTTTAAGAAGCCTGTGGCTCCTTGTATTGTAAGCCCGAGAGGAGGCTAATCGAGGGTCATCGAAGGTCCTTGTTATAGCACAAGAGAAAGCTATGTTGGTTTTGAATTTATTTTGGATCTAAGCAAATGGGTAAGAGGTTTCACCAGGAATAATTCCTCTTGGATGGGTATGTCCTATTTTTTGTTCTAAGGATTTTTTCAAGATGTTTCACCGGGAATAATTCATCTTGAGGTTTGAACTAAAGATCTCTAATTACGAAAGATCCTTCACCGGGAAGACATTCTCAATCCTAGGTCATATTCCTATAATATATATAGAGTTTATTTGTCCTAAGGTTGTTCTCAGACAGAGTTCTAAACAATGTATATACAGTTTATATTTGACAGGAATTTAAATGGAAACCTGTAAATTGAAAGCTGTAAAGTCTAACCTGGATGGAGTGGAGGCCTTTGAAAGATGTATGTACAAAGCTTTACCATCAGCTTGGTTGTTTATGGACAACAGTTAAATTGTTTATTGAAAACAATTTTTGAAATGTTTTTGTTTTGAAAACAGAAGAAGTGAAGATGGACACTAGGTCACATAGGTATATGAAGAGTTTCACCGGGAATAATGCCCTTCAATACCGAGATGAAAGTTTTGAAAACAGATGAGGAAGTTTTCTGTTTAAATATGATTTGAAAACAAACTATGAAAAGAAAAAGGTGTTGGGTCTTACACTCTATTAGAGGCCCATTTAAATTGATTTAATATTTACGAAAACAGTTAAAAAGATTTGAAAGATGCAAGGTTTTGCTGTTTGAAAACCCTGATCATCTGTTTATCCAAAGACTTGAAAACAGTTTAAAGATTGACAATAGTTAACTTAATTAGGGTAAAGACAAATTCTATACCTAATTAAGACTTAAATGATTAGGGTTTTATCACAAAATACTTACAAAAATGATTAGGTTTTGAAAATTAAAAGAAAAACTATATTTTAAAGTATTAAAACATACTTAAAACATATGCTTTTAAACCTAATTAAAATATATTAAAATAATATATTTTTTGTGATTTTTTTGGGATATTCTCAAAATAGATATATTAAATGAGAAGTGTGTGAAAAATCAAGTGAAAATGATTTAATTTGATAGGTGAATTAATGGGTTAAAGTTGTAAAGAAAATTAAATGGGAAAAGTGATAAAAAATTGCTTTTGTCTCTACCAAGGCTTGAACTCACGCCCTTGAAGTCACCACCACAAAACAAAGCTAACAGAGCCACGCGCGTGGCTTGTTAAAGGAGAGACTTTGTTTGAATGTATGTGAAACAGGCATGTTAAAATGGAAAAAAAAAATAACAAAAGGTCTGAGGGGGGGGATCCAACCCCAAACCTTATGGAAAAAGAGGCAAGAAGCGCACGTGACCAAGTGAGCTAAACGATGTATTCGTTTAGAATACACATTGCAATAAATATATTTTAAACTTGCCCCTGAGTATTTGAAAATGGCGCACAAACACCATCTTCATCTTCAACCTCAAGCTTCCATGGATTTGAAATTCTATCTCACTCGTTTCTCAACCAAATTAGATGATGTAAACATCAAACTTGCTCTAAATTCTCCCACGATTTCAAATATGAAACTATCATAATCTATAATTAACTACAACTACTGAATTATCTAAAATACGTGAAGAACCCTAAAAATTGAAAATGAAATTAAATGGCTATGTTGAAGAATAAATGAATGATGATAGAGGGTTTTTAATCCTCTGATGATGCTGAATGAATTGGTATCGAGATATATTAAAAAGAGTACTTAAATAAGAGTGTTAGAGTTTGAAAAAATACATCTGAAAATGGAGGTCGTGATGATTGTAACACCCCATACATAACTGACTAGTATATTATGCATGAATCGTTAAAATTGATATTGAGTACATACACAAGTCAAGGTACAATATTTAATCCATATAAAATACAACATGAAATTCTACTAAGAAGCATAATACACGAGTCATCAATGGATCTTGCACAGCGGAATATCAAAACCAACGAGGTCTTCGAGCCAACACCACTACAAGCCATCAATCCGAACCAGGTATCTATCAAAAGTTACTAAACTGCCCCTGAAAAATATAAGTTGATTGGGATGAGATTACTAAATCTCAGTGAGTCCTCCTATCCTATGGGTCCACTCGGATCTACAGGGTACATGCATCAAAACCGAATCCACCATTGACTCGGGGTTTATCCTCACATCCAGTACAAGTACGGAGCAAACAAAGTGACTCGTCCACCATTGGTCTTGCCTTAAACAAATACACATTGTATAGCAAACAAGTATGCAAACTCGCATCCATATACGGCGAATCCAGAAGTGTAATAAAACCTCGACTAGATTATGGAATAAATGCATCCTCGATGAGTAACCTCCTGCCTATTGTTAACGGACTTGTACAAGAACGCTGCAAGACGGTTAAACGGGTTCGCACAAGCCTAAATGGCTGCGAGATGACCTTAGCCTAATTGGCATCATTGTCCCATTAACCTTTTTCACACTAGTGAGTTACGCCGAGTACAAACCGCCACCTTGACGCCTGAGCCCATCGGGAGAAATCCTAGTAGTAGTCTACGTGACTTCACTAGAGGTGAGTTACCTCATTACGCATTAGCCTACATGGCCGCATAACCCCACCATACCGAGGACGCAAGTGTGTTAACGCCAAGTGAGTAAAAACCCCGTACGGCACTCACGAGCACACTGCAACGGTAGCTCAGATGCACACCTTATCGAACAATACACATGAACGGGCTATTCCATTGGACCGCACGGTCCGGGAAGACTCATTGACCACATAGTCGGAGTAGCATCCCAATCTAGTCCTCTGGCCACTTCGATTCAAGCATACGTAAATATGACATAATGTCAAAATCACATACAATACAATCAATCCAATCGTTTAACCAAAACAACGGTGTCCTTATATTTTCATGTATAAAACATAATGGCATAACATTCTCAAATATGGATGTCACATTCATAGTAAGCAATAGAAAATATATGTCACGCATAACATGAGAATTATTAATCGAATGATAGAGACATAAGTTCTCATACTAATTCATTGATTCACTAAGTGGGGTTACACTATTGTTAAATCAAACATTCTGGTTTGGGGACCTATTTCATTAGATAGTACATGTTACTAGCTTTCCAACGATACAAAGTTTGCGCGAAACAGACTTATGACGCAAAAGCTATGAATTTTCGAAGTTATGGAAAATCTGCCCAAACAGTGATGTAACGGGTTACATGAATCATGTAACTGGTTACATGACCCAAAAACTGCATTTTTCACCATTTTTCACACATGTAACCGGTTACATCAACCATGTAACCTGTTACATCGCTGTCAGACCCAAAAATTATGCATTTTAAGAGTTCTAAACCAGTGTCAAACCTATCCAATTAATTCTAAGTATCACAATTGATCCCGAATGAATTTCTAACATGCATAAATACAGAATCATCAGCATGCAAAGGACTAAAGCAATACAAACATCCCATAACATCATCAACTAACAATTCATCATATAAGCATGTTAATCATCATGAATTTTCACTCAAACCCCAAACCCCAACATGCAAATTTCCCATGATTCCCCCAAAGTCTCTAACTAAGGACTCACCTTGGATTAATAGAGGTTGAGATGATGCTCATGCAGCCATTGGACTTCCATTGATGCCAAAACTTAACCTCTAACATGATCAAACCCGTAACCCTCTATTCACACTTTCAGCATAACTGACACAAATTCAAGCTCGGTTTTCTCCTTTAAAACAGAATCTACGAATGTGAATTAGTATACCAAATCGAAGAGAATTTTGTTAACTTTCCAACAAGACCAGAACCGTTACGATCGGAGTTACGAGCAGAGAGATATTACCGTTTTAGTGTAGCTGTATCCAAGGTGCGAAAATGGAGATGATGAACTTGAGTTCTTCTTTCTTTCCATGCTTCTAAGCTCTCTCTTCTTCAAAAATTCTGATTTGGAATGGCTTACCACCAAACAATGCCTTAAGTCCTTATGCAAGTAATATTTAAGGTCCAATGTGCCCTTTAACTAAGTGGTATTTACAACAATGCCACTTAGTTCAATTCCAACCAATTCCATTGCTTTCTCTTGAGACTTCTAATACAATTATGCTTAGATGATATGGACTAAGACCAATGTGCATTCTAATTATCAATTAACCAATTTAATGATAATTACCGGTCGGAGAGTCGGGGTATTACATTCTCCCCCCCTTAAATTGAATTCGTCCCCGAATTCCTTCCGTTCACCACGAAAACCAACTCTTCATATCTATCCAACCAAGGGAAAGAATGTTACTCACATTCCTCTTTAGATAATCTCACTACTCTGTCTGATGGTCATCCCATACGAAGAAACATAATCTACCAAAACGCTTGCATCCCACTACACATGATTAGAAACCTTTACCTTCAAGCAACACGTCTAACCTAATACTTCGTCTTGACACACCTTGTAACACCCCTTTTTACCCCATAAAATAATAAGCATATAATCAGAGAATAAGCATGCATATAACTAAAAAGGGTGTCACATCGACGTTTTCAAAAACTAAAAAGCTTTTAAAACCGACAGCATTTACCCATAAAATACAATACACCTGGTCATTTCAAATAACACCTGACATATAATCATAATTCATCCAGAATATGCATTAACAGCGGAAAGTAATACTCATGTTTTTCATATAAATGATACATGTCCCATACCATGATCATAATATTTGGCTTAAAGCCTCTTAACAACAAGTAACCAATTAAACAAGTTCACAAGTTATAACAAAATACATAAACAAATAGAACATGAGTTCAACATCTAAACTACCCAGTGTTACATGACCAGAGCATTGACTCGCTACTTAATTACCAAGCAACTCGGGAGAAACTCCGACTAGATCACACGCCAGCTACTAACCGTCAAGCCTGCATGTCGCCAAACGAGGGCAACATTAAAACAGAAGGGTGAGAATACGAACCATTATGAAGAAAGTATAATAAGATACAATGGTTAAATCAATAATTATAGGAAGACATTACACCTTGCCTAATCATATAAATTAATACTAATCAATATAATCACATACTTTAAACGTACAACAAGTATAAGCGTATAATATCTCAATACTATATTCTCAATTATGCACATAGCCATAATTATCACATATTCCCGCATTTAACCAATTACATATTCAAACGTCACCCATTCTCCATTGTTAATTAATACCAATATCACCACAGCACCAAGTGTACATAATGAATTACCAAATCCATACACATAGCATTATGACATCAATGAACATAATCAATTGTTCACTCGTACACTTATCACAAAATATAATGCACATAATCAATTATCACAATCATGCACATATCACGACAACATAATGCACATAATTAACTATCACATAACTCTAACATGACTCAATGAAACATGTGACACTATGCATGTGGTACCAATGTGAAATTCTAAGTTTCACCGGCCTCCGATTCATATCTCTAGAATCTAAGCCACACTTCCGATCCGGACAAGACCAAAGTCCACCAATTGTAAACATATAGTTTACGGCTTCCGATTCACTCTAGAATCCAAGCCCGCTTGTGTTTCAAAGAAAATCCACCTGTGTTTCAAGGCACACTATGATATGAATGTATGTACAATATCACAAATATATGCAATTAAGATCATCTCTACCATCTTAACATTCTGCATCTCACAATAATTCAACTCGATGAATTATCCACCAATTGTACACAACATTCATAACACATACATATCATTCACATATAAAAGGCCGATTAATCAATTACGATTCACAAAATCCAATTAACACTAGTATCCATACTATCTCATGTCAATTCACATTTACCACATCTATATGAATATACACATTATCAAAACAAATCATTGGCATATCAATATATTATTCTCAACATAAATATTCAAGCCAAAATACAAATTCGGTCAAATTCTCAAAATACCGTAATTAACCGATAAACCGAATAATTAATTCAAGTCCAAGTATATTCAAATCAAATCGGCTCAATTCATTTAATACAACTATTAATCATCCATTAATAGCACCTACTGACAACAAAACTATTTTTATTGAAAATAGTGTCACGCTAGCTTTCTAACGCTTCCAACGGTACTCAAAACGGATTCACGGTTTGAAAGTTATGAATTTGTAATGTTTTAACGAGAATGTAAACACCGACATCATAAACTGACAACTCTAAACATGTCAAAGTTACGCAAAATAATTAAAAGCGTGACTCTTAATAACTCAAAACAACTTTGACAACTCTAACAACTCAATTGATAACTCTAACAACTCTATTGACAACTCGAATGGAATTGAAATTGACTTAATTAACTAAATAGTCCAAATATTTATCTCTAATTCAAAACTCCTAAAAATAATATATTATTGCTATTTAATTATAATAATAATTATTACTATAAACTAAAAAAATATAACCTAGTCACAAGAACAAGACAAGGATTAGAAATAATTTTCAAAACAATACTGATAAACTTTTTAGGTACTAGCCATATGACTTTTGGATCATTCATGTTAGTAACATAATTCTAGAATGCCTTTAGTACCTTGTGGTTAATAGATTTTTCTACTGTTTCAATAACAGTGTTTTTGAAATATAACACAATATCAAAATAGAATAAAACAATATTGCACTCCACAGAGAAACTCGAAAGAAAGGGCTGAAGTAAGTGTTTTTAATAGAACAACAATTCAACTTTTAAGTATTTCAAGTAACATTCATGTGGGATTTCATATCTAACTCATAAGTCTTGTCGGCTATCAGTGTTCATTGTAGGGGAATCATCAATTCTTTGTAAAATTTATTCATAACTAAGCCATAGTCTAATCCATTGTATGACTATTGTATGGAAACCTCTAATATTCTTAACACAACAGTGTCATAAAATAAGACAACAACTATTTATTATTTGTATTGAAAAGGAGGACAACCAAATATGTATTAGTAAATATCTATGAAATTGGTTTTATAAACTAAAATATAGAACATTACAGTACGAACATGGCTGAAGCAACATTACACTACAGTATGCACTAATTGGCTATACCTTATCAAATTTTTATTTACCAATTTTCATCTCTGTCAAAATATAGACAACGTATATGAAACTACAGTACAGAAAATATTAAATTAGATTCTCAACTATCTCTCAATTTTATCAATGTACCAATTACTAACATTAAAACATGTTTCTAACATTAATTTCATGGATTCTCAACAAAATCTAACATGTCAAAAACCTAAAAATTGAAGAACAAAACTTCCTAAATCATGTTAATCTACTCATTGACCCAATCATACTAACCCATAATAATAAGGATTCTCCCCCTTACCTCTTCAATTTCTCATCCAAACCCTAGCTTTTGCCCCTTGTTGTTCTTCCCCTTTTTGCTTCTCTTCTCCTCTTTTCCTTCTTTTGAAAAAACTCAGCAAAATGAAAATGATACTCCTCTCTTTCATTCTACCCTTTACTATATTATTTCTATTGGGCTTACCCCATATAATTCCACTTCCTAACTAATTATGCCCAATTGATAAAATAGAGTAGTCAAATAAATAATTATGCTCCAACAAATAATATTATTACCCTTAATATTATTTTCTGATTAATCCAATTAAATCCGACTTTATCTCAATTAAATAAAAGTCCAATAATAATATTATTTCTAATATTATTTCTCTACATATTCCACTTTATTAATTCTTCGATTAACCGAATAAATTCCAACTTCACTTAATAATATGAACACGTTTCTCAATAACACCGACGATCCAATTAATTATCAAACTTCGTACAAATTAAGTAAATAAATCCTTATTTAATTTAATTAGTCAGTTAATTAAATTCGGGCTGTTACAACTCTCCCCCACTTAAAATATTTTCGTCCTCGAAAATTCAGTCGACACAACCATCTCAACACCAAAACCACGTCCACTCTCTCTCTCGATTCATACCGATACAAAACGTTCTACACTTACGACCACACAAAGCTTCAAAAGACGTCATTCCAATATTCGAAGAAAACACCATGCAAACACACAATCCTTCGATGTGCAACTTAGTAAATCTCTTCATCGAATAATCCATCTTCGTCGGAATAAACGCGCACATTTTGTCAACTATTCGCACCGACCTAACTCACTTCACAATTACTCGATGCCTCGTCAATCTCGAAACAAAATCCACAGAGATATTATCTCACTTCCACTCAGAAAATAGATGACTATTGCACCAAACGAAACGGTTCCTAACAAATCCAACTCAAATACACAATTCCGGTATATGCCCCTTCATACTTTACCACTATACATTCCTCAATTTTGATACATCATTAACACCATGATTAATATTCAAATCCTTACAATATCCCTCATCCAAAATTCTCTGTGTCCGAATTCGAACCATCAGGAACACAAACTCGATCACAACATCTCATGACACCATTCTCGACAATCCAAAAGGTATCACTTTTTCCTTGATTAATCAATATCATCTTGTCAACCAATTGCAAATCCGATTTCTAGCCTTCTCTAATCTTGTCAAAACATCACAAGTAGGCTTCAACATACCAACTTAACACCCGAAGACGTCGCTTCACAACCAAACTCAACTCCCTAAATCGTTCCAACGGTTTCCAATTCTTGAATCCTCAACATAACTCATAAAATTATTTCCTACTCAATGCATCGGTCATAACCTTCGCTCTTCCAGGACGGTAATTCAAATCAAAGATTAAAATCCTTCGAAATTCTACTCGTCTTGTTTACCTCATATTCAACTCTTGTAATCACTCAACTCATCAAACCTTGATCCAAACAAACAGTGCCTCTTACATTCCAAAACAAACACAACGATAAACAACTCCAATACATACGTCGAATAATTCCTCTTATGTACTATATGTTACCTTGAAGCATAAGCCACCACTTATCGATATCTGCATCAACTCACTTCGACTCGAAATCCCATATCCAAGAAAATTCACTTCTTCCAACCAAAACTCAAATTCAGAAAGCTTTACATGACCTCCTTCTCTTTCAGCACCGATAACACAATCCTTAAATGTTCCACATGATCATCGTCGTTCTTAGAATCAAATATCTTCAAGAAACATTACCTCATAGAACCTTCTTCCTTCTTACTCGATAAACAGACGTAACTCTACGACCAAACACTCAGGCAATGAACCTCTTCTCAAACAATTCCTCAAATCTACTCTCCAACTCCTCCTTAGTCGCTTTACACGCTACCAAGTTAGTAAGACAAGTCTATCTCGTTCAATACGATGTCGTCTCCTATCAACAATAGATTAAGGGTGATCAAGTCCTCAATTTGTCAATAGACAGTCGACAATTATAATGAAACATAAACCACCATTACTAAACTATAATAGTGTTCCTTCGGAACTCGCACTCGGAATCACTTACAACACCGAGATCCACAATCTCTCTTACAGTTTCCATTACTTAGTTCGACCCCAAAAGTTCACACCCAAAATCCTCATCAACTTAGTCCAATAGAAAACAAACTAAATCAATTCTCAAAGTCTCTACTGAAGATGTTCAACAGATAATTCAAACACGCAGAAGAAGTAGAAACAAAGCCACAGCAGTTGTATCAATAACTATACTTCTATGCATAACAGATAAAACAAGATTCAATCTTATAACACAATCCAAAGAATGAAATAATGTGTTGCACCATTATCAATAATAAAGCACGTACCTCAGATTAACTTATCCTTAGAAGTAGTCTCAGCACCAGACAACGCAAATGCTTTTCCTTTCGCTTGATCCTTCTCTGGCTTATTGCACATGGCATAATTGTGTCCTTGCTCACCACAACTGTAGCAAATCCTACTCGAATCAACTCCACAATCAACAGTTTTATGACCCGTCTCGCCACACCTGTAGCACTTAATCGGAGTAGAAGCTCCTCCTCCACTTGGCTTCTTGCCCAGACCAGATTGTTCCCTCATGTCATCATACGATTTCCCACGGAACTGTTCTCCTCCTCGTTTCAACTGTAGAAACCTCACTTCTTTATTTCCACGCATATCTTCCGGAAAATAGTTTCTCAAAAATGCATCACAGAAAAGATTCCAAGTAACTTCAGTACCTTCTCTTTCAAATCTCCGCACAATATTACTCCACCAAACGTCAGCTTCTTTTGTCAGCATGTGAGTACCAAACTGTACCTTCTGTACATCAGTACAACTCACGACTTGAAAGATCTTCTCAATTTCTCTCATCCATACATGCGCTTTATCCGGTCCATACCCTCCTTTAAAGATCGACAGGTTGCACCTTTGAAAGTCTCCAAAAGCACGGAAGTCATCCTTTCCACCATAACCGACATTCTCTTGTGGCGCTTGTCCTATCGCACCAGTCCACCTCATCATTGCCCCAACATTAATGTCAACATTCCTTCCTGCAGCCATCGTCCTAAACAACCAAACAACCAGTCAAAACAGTATCGATCGTGTCGGGTACACGAACTAAATACCACAACATAAAAGACATTAGTAACCTTGACCAACTGGTCGACCAGGCTCTGATACCACTAATGTAACACCCCTTTTTACCTCATAAAATAATAAGCATATAATCAGAGAATAAGCATGCATATAACTAAAAAGGGCGTCACATCGACGTTTTCAAAAACTAAAAAGCTTTTAAAACCGACAGCATTTACCCATAAAATAAAATACACCTGGTCATTTCAAATAACACCTGACATATAATCATAATTCATCCAGAATATGCATTAACAGCGGAAAGTAATACTCATGTGTTTCATATAAATGATACATGTCCCATACCATGATCATAATATTTGGCTTAAAGCCTCTTAACAACAAGTAACCAATTAAATAAGTTCACAAGTTATAACAAAGTACATAAACAAATAGAACATGAGTTCAACATCTAAACTACCCAGTGTTACATGACCAGAGCATTGACTCGCTACTTAATTACCAAGCAACTCGGGAGAAACTCCGACTAGATCACACGCCAGCTACTAAACGTCAAGCCTGTATGTCGCCAAACGAGGGCAACATTAAAACAGAAGGGTGAGAATACGAACCATTATGAAGAAAGTATAATAAGATACAATGGTTAAATCAACAATTATAGGAAGACATTACACCTTGCCTAATCATATAAATTAATACTAATCAATATAATCACATACTTTAAACGTACAACAAGTATAAGCGTATAATATCTCAATACTATATTCTCAATTATGCACATAGCCATAATTATCACATATTCCCGCATTTAACCAATTACATATTCAAACGTCACCCATTCTCCATTGTTAATTAATACCAATATCACCACAACACCAAGTGTACATAATCAATTACCAAATCCATACACATAGCATTATGACATCAATGAACATAATCAATTGTTCACTCGTACACTTATCACAAAATATAATGCACATAATCAATTATCACAATCATGCACATATCACGACAACATAATGCACATAATCAACTATCACATAACTCTAACATGACTAAATGAAACATGTGACACTATGCATGTGGTACCAATGTGAAATTCTAAGTTTCAGCGGCCTCCGATTCATATCTCTAGAATCTAAGCCACACTTTCGATCCGGACAAGACCAAAGTCCACCAATTGTAAACATATAGTTTACGGCTTCCGATTCACTCTAGAATCCAAGCCCGCTTGTGTTTCAAAGAAAATCCACCTGTGTTTCAAGGCACACTATGATATGAATGTATGTACAATATCACAAATATATGCAATTAAGATCATCTCTACCATCTTAACATTCTGCATCTCACAATAATTCAACTCGATGAATTATCCACCAATTGTACACAACATTCACAACACATACATATCATTTACATATAAAAGGCCGATTAATCAACTACGATTCACAAAATCCAATTAACACTAGTATCCATACTATCTCATGTCAATTCACATTTACCACATCTATATGAATATACACATTATCAAAACAAATCATTGGCATATCAATATATTATTCTCAACATAAATATTCAAGCCAAAATACAAATTCGGTCAAATTCTCAAAATACCGTAATTTACCGATAAACCGAATAATTAATTCAAGTCCAAGTATATTCAAATCAAATCGGCTCAATTCATTTAATACAACTATTAATCATACATTAATAGCACCTACTGACAACAAAACTATTTTTATTGAAAATAGTGTCACGCTAGCTTTCTAACGCTTCCAACGGTACTCAAAACGGATTCACAGTTTGAAAGTTATGAATTTGTAAAGTTTTAACGAGAATGTAAACACCGACATCATAAACTGACAACTCTAAACATGTAAGAGTTACGCAAAATAATTAAAAGCGTGACTCTTAATAACTCAAAACAACTTTGACAACTCTAACAACTCAATTGATAACTCTAACAACTCTATTGACAACTCGAATGGAATTGAAATTGACTTAATTAACTAAATAGTCCAAATATTTATCTCTAATTCAAAACTCCTAAAAATAATATATTATTGCTATTTAATTATAATTATTATTATTACTATAAACTAAAAAAATATAACCTAGTCACAAGAACAAGACAAGGATTAGAAATAATTTTCAAAACAACACTGATAAACTTTTTAGGTACTAGCGATATGACTTTTGGATCATTCATGTTAGTAACATAATTCTAGAATGCCTTTAGTACCTTGTGGTTAATAGATTTTTCTACTGTTTCAATAGCAGTGTTTTTGAAATATAACGCAATATCAAAATAGAATAAAACAATATTGCACTGCAAAGAGAAACTCAAAAGAAAGGGCTGAAGTAAGTGTTTTTAATAGAACAACAATTCAACTTTTAAGTATTTCAAGTAACATTCATGTGGGATTTCATATCTAACTCATAAGTCTTTTCGGCTATCAGTGTTCATTGTAGGGGAATCATCACTTCTTTGTCAAATTTACTCATAACTAAGCCATAGTCTAATCCATCGTATGACTATTGTATGGAAACCTCTAATATTCTTAACACAACAATGTCATAAAATAAGACAACAACTATTTATTATTTGTATTGAAAAGGAGGACAACCAAATATTTATTAGTAAATATCTATGAAATTGGTTTTATAAACTAAAATATAGAACATTACAGTACGAACATGGCTGAAGCAACACTACACTACAGTATGCACTAATTGGCTATACCTTATCAAATTGTTATTTACCAATTTTCATCTCTGTCAAAATATAGACAACGTATATGAAACTACAGTACAGAAAATATTAAATTAGATTCTCAACTATCTCTCAATTTCATCAATGTGCCAATTACTAACATTAAAACATGTTTCTAACATTAATTTCATGGATTCTCAACAAAATCTAACATGTCAAAAACCTAAAAATTGAAGAACAAAAATTCTTAAATCATGTTAATCTACTCATTGACCCAATCATACTAACCCATAATAATAAGGATTCTCCCCCTTATCTCTTCAATTTCTCCTCCAAACCCTAGCTTTTGCCCCTTGTTGTTCTTCCCCTTTTTGCTCCTCTTCTCCTCTTTTCCTTCTTTTGAAAAAACTCAGCAAAATGAAAATGATACTCCTCTCTCTCATTCTACCCTTTACTATATTATTCCTATTGGGCTTACCCCATATAACTCCACTTCCTAACTAATTAGGCCCAATTGATAAAATAGAGTAGTCAAATAAATAATTATGCTCCAACAAATAATATTATTACCCTTAATATTATTTTCTGATTAATCCAATTAAATCCGACTTTATCTCAATTAAATAAAAATCCAATAATAATATTATTTCTAATATTATTTCTCTACATATTCCACTTTATTAATTCTTCGATTAACCGAATAAATTCCAACTTCACTTGAAATCTGAACACGTTTCTCAATAACACCGACGATCCAATTAATTATCAAACTTCGTCCAAATTAAGTAAATAAATCCTTATTTAATTTAATTAGTCAGTTAATTAAATTCGGGCTGTTACACACCTGGGAAAAGATCCTCCTAGGGTCCTAGACCTTTACTGCTCTGCACTGAATCTCCTGAACTTCAAAAACCCTAACAATCCACTCTTCTCGTACAAATATCCTTCGCTGAGTCTATCCTTGCTCCACATACGTTTGTGACCTCTTCCGCTTCTTGAATTACTTCCTATTCAAGGATTCCCGCTACAACATTGTTCCATACGACGAAACATCAGATTACTCTCTACATCGGTCCATACAATGACGTTAGGCGTTAGCCAAACGTCTTGTTCTTAACTTCTGGTTTCCAAAGTGTTAGGATGATTGTCCCAAATTTACCTTTTCTTATACAACTGAATCTCTTTACTTTAACCCTTACTCCAGTATAGACATAACAACTGTCACTGTAAACCACGAAGGTGTAATCATCTTGCAACTATAGCCTTGACATTCGACAACTTCACACAAGATTCTACTGAGGAGAGGCGAAATTCAACGGCTGACCTGTAACCATTGTCCAAGTCTTCCTGCACAATCGTAGTACACAAGACATAACCATAAAGGACTTGCGCCAACTGAATGTCCTCTCTAGCCTTCAGCATTTTGGCAGTCACAATATTATGTCCAATCCTTGTGACTTACAAGCTAAACTGATAACTTACGAACATCGGACCGCATGCCATTCATAAAATGTATTCCCAAGCTGGCCCATTGACAACACCTCTCGAGTTTTTGGTGGATCCTCGAGAGACTGGAATGAACAAAACACTGCTTCAACAATTTTCCTTAGGAAGATACTTTCATCCCAACATAAAATCCTACAAATAGTTCGTTCGTTCCTACCTCAGACTTATCTGATTCTTCCTTGATCCGTTGCGCTACTCTGATTCCAACAAGTCACACACCTTGAAATCCTCTGAGTCACATTATATCCATAATTCATTTAGTTTCCATTAATACACAATAATTCATTATCTACAGTTGTCCAATTACAACACGCGCCAGAACTCCATATACATCCATCGTCGACTACTACTCTTCGAATTTGCGTACTCTCCAGAATCAAGCTTCTACTTACCCTGCCATTCCATATAGTTCATCTACCTCAACTTAGGTACACGTTTTATTCTCAGGACATTGAAACCCAAATACTCACTGACTTAGAGGTTCGTCCCTGTCACTGATTTCCACAGCGTACAACTGCTATGTTTTTCCCTTCCAACAAGTTTGGTTGCTTAGCCGGTATAAAAAACCCTTCAAAACGTATTGCAGCTCATGATAACTCTAGCAGTTCTACACAACTTTTACCCAACCATACACCTTCATTCTCTTAGCGTAGTATCAACTCTGATAACTCGTGCGACTTATTGATATAACAATCCTCCCATAGCCACACTCCATTCACACAGTCATCTAATGTATGTTCCACCTCGGAATCTGACACTAAACTGACTTCCTCGCCGGCTGCATCCTTCATTGCATTGCTTCTAACGGCCAGAGTGTAGCCACAATGCAAGAAATTGCAGTTTGTATTTCGAAAATCCCTCTTATAGATTCCTCAACAGTTCTTAAACCAAAATTGTCTATGCCTTACCAAGATTGACATTTCTTCACTCAGAGTATCTACAGACTACTTGCGTCAAAATCCTGGGGGTTCTAGTTGTCTCGATCCACATCTTGACAGTTCGGGTAACACTACTTGCGTCAAACGTTCCCCTTAAGCTTGACGACTCCAATATTATCCACTTACAACGTCCAAACAATCCATTACTCATCCCACTCCAACTACTTGGGTTCACAACACTTACAGTTTTACGAGTCCTCGTGGCGGCTCTGCCGTAATTCTACCGTCCCACACTCAGTCGATGAGTTGATTAAGTTCAACGACTGAATGAGATACTAGTAAAATCAGGCTAGCAACACACATATGTGAGGAGGAAAGGATTTACTAGTGATGTCTCATAGCTCGGCCGAGAATCGACCTGCTCAGATACCAACTGTAACACCCCACACATAACTGACTAGTATATTATGCATGAATCGTTAAAATTGATATTGAGTACATACACAAGTCAAGGTACAATATTTAATCCATATAAAATACAACATGAAATTCTACTAAGAAGCATAATACATGAGTCTTCAATGGATCTTGCACAGCGGAATATCAAAACCAACGAGGTCTTCGAGCCAACACCACTTCAAGCCATCAATTCGAACCTGGTATCTATCAAAAGCTACTAAACTGCACCTGAAAAAGATAAGTTGATTGGTGTGAGATTACTAAATCTCAGTGAGTCCTCCTATCCTATGGGTCCACTCGGATCTACAGGGTACATGCATCAAAATCGAATCCACCATTGATTCGGGGTTTATCCTCACATCCAGTACAAGTACGGAGCAAACAAAGTGACTCGTCCACCATTGGACTTGCCTTAAACAAATACACATTGTATAGCAAACAAGTATGCACACCCGCATCCATATACGGGGAATCCAGAAGTGTAATAAAACCTCGACTAGATTATGGAATAAATGCATCCTCGATGAGTAACCTCCTGCCTATTGTCAAGGGACTTGTACAAGAACACTGCAAGATGATTAAACGGGTTCGCACAAGCCTAAATGGCCGCGAGATGACCTTAGCCTAATTGGCGTCATTGTCCCATTAACCTTCTTCACGCTAGTGAGTTACGCCGAGTACAAACTGCCACCTTAACGCCTGGGCCCATCGGGCGAAAGCCTAGTATTAGTCTACGTGACTTCACTAGAGGTGAGTTACCTCTTTATGCATTAGCCTACATGGCCGCATAACCCCACCATACCGAGCACGCAAGTGTGTTAATGCCAAGTGAGTAAAAACCCTATACGGCACTCACGAGCACACTGCAACGGTAGCTTAGATGCACACCTTATCGAACAATACACATGAACAGGCTAATCCATTGGACCGCACGGTTCGGGAAGACTCATTGACCACATAGTCGGAGTAGCATCCCAATCTAGTCCTCCGGCCACTTCGATTCAAGCATACGAAAATATGACATAATGTCAAAATCACATACAATACAATCAATCCAATCGTTTAACCAAAACGACAGTGTCCTTATATTTTCATGTATAAAACATAATGGCATAACATTCTCAAATATGGATGTCTCATTCATAGTAAGCAATAGAAAACATATGTCATGCATAACATGAGAATTATTAATCGAATGATAGAGACATAAGTTCTCATACTAATTCATTGATTCACTAAGTGGGGTTACACTATTGTTAAATCAAACATTCTGGTTTAGGGACCTATTTCATTAGATAGTACATGTTACTAGCTTTCCAACGATATAAAGTTTGCGCGAAACGGACTTACGACGCAAAAGCTATGAATTTTCGAAGTTATGGAAAATTTGCCCAAACAGTGATGTAACGGGTTACATGAATCATGTAACCGGTTACATGACCCAAAAACTGTGTTTTTCACCATTTTTCACACATGTAACCGGTTACATCAACCATGTAACCGGTTACATCGCTGACAGACCCAAAAATTCTGCATTTTAAGAGTTCTAAACCAGTGCCAAACCTATCCAATTAATTCTAAGTATCACAATTGATCCCGAACGAATTTCTAACATGCATAAATACAGAATCATCAGCATACAAAGGATTAAAGCAATACAAACATCCCATAATAACATCAACTAACAATTCATCATATAAGCATGTTAATCATCATGAATTTTCACTCAAACCCCAAACCCCAACATGCAAATTTCCCATGATTCCCCCAAAGTCTCTAACTAAGGACTCACCTTGGATTAATAGAGGTTGAGATGATGCTCATGCAGCCATTGGACTTCCATTAATGCCAAAACTTTACCTCTAACATGATCAAACCCGTAACCCTCTATTCACACTTTCAGCATAACTGACACAAATTCAAGCTCGGTTTTCTCCTTTAAATCAGAAGCTATGAATGCGAATTAGTATACTAAATCGAAAAGAATTTTGTTAGCTTTCCAACGAGACCAGAACCGTTACGATTGGAGTTACGAGCAGAGAGATATTACCGTTTTAGTGGAGCTGTATCCAAGGTGCGAAAATGGAGATGATGAACTTGAGTTCTTCTTTCTTTCCATGCTTCTAAGCTCTCTCTTCTTCAAAAATTCTGATTTGGAATGGTTTACCACCAAACAATGCCTTAAGTCCTCATGCAAGTAATATTTAAGGTCCAATGTGCCCTTTAACTAAGTGGTATTTACAACAATGCCACTTAGTTCAATTCCAACCAATTCCATTGCTTTCTCTTAAGACTTCTAATACAATTATGTTTGGTGTGTCTAATACTGAGGAGAGCACTTCTATTTATAGGCAAAGAGTTCAGTATAAATTGAAGGAGTGAGCTTGCTTAGTGAAGTCACTTTGATTTCTTGGCCATAAAGAAATTCAAAGAATATCCAAAATGCAATGATGGATTTTTTGATACCACTCCATAGCCCTCGTTTTGCTTGATCTTAGGGGACACGTTTGTTACAGAAATGTGCTCCAATTGGTTGGGAGAAGATTCTTTTGGTGATTCACTCTTTTGCCATAAATTCCCAAGTGTAATCATTACATAATCACATGTCTTTGTTTCTGGGAATATTCTTCAATCCTTATGCAATAATGAAATCAAATGCATGGCATCTCTACTGGTGTATTAGGTGTCATGTAGAACCATTTAGTAGGAGCAATTGCACAATTTGGCCAAAACCAAAGTTGGTTATGTCTTGAAATTTCACTCCATGGGCCTGACTTTGAACAAGCATAACTCCTAGCTCAAAATGAACTTGGAGAAGTTTGAGAATAATTTGGAAATCCCTTAACATGTACTTCAATTCATTAATTTAGAGTTTCTTCAAAATCATTTGGGAAAATTGTGTAAAATGGGCTTAAAGTTTGAAGAAAACTAGCTTAAAAAACACTTAGAAATTTTACTAAGTGTTTATGACCTATAACTTTCAAAACTCATATCTCTCAAATGATTGATCTTTTGAAAAAAGTTCAAATTTGAAAAGTTATTTTATTTTGCAAGATCTACAACTTTCATGTTGGAAGTTTTTTGAGTTGTGTAGGTGAAATTTTGAGATCCATGAACTAGGTCAAAATACACTAGTTTGACTTTTTGTTGACTTTTTGATCCTTGATGGATTTTCTTGATTTTCTTTGGTCAAATGACTTCAATAATCATATATTGATGATATTGATCCTTAAAAGTCATGGTTTGGCCCAAAACCCTAAAAGTCAAAGGTGATATTGTACAGTTGACTTTTTCCAAATAAAGTGAAATCTTGGACTTTTGTGATGAATCAAGTTCTCCTTCTCAAATGGATGATATGGATGGAACATATTGAGGTAATAGAAGTCCTTGAGCCATGTGTTGATTTGTGGAGCCATGTCCTAATTAAAAGTCAACTATCCAGGTGAATTAGGTCAAAAACCCTAATTTGTAGACCAGATGATCTTGATGACTGTGGCCTCTGAATTGAAGTACAATGCCCAGTGGATATTTTCATAGGGATTATTTGAATATGATTAAACACTTTGAGTGATGCCCTGAAGCTTTTTAGGGTTTCCCAAATGTGGGCCCTGATTTTAGTCCTTGATGGACTCAAGACCCTAGTCTGGTGACCTTAGCAAACCTGAGTCCTGATGAATGGTGTCTAATCAACATAGATGGATGAATGAACCATTTGAGTCCTATGATTGTATTAGAGGTCATTTTCTTATTGAGTGATCCTTTGCTTGAGTTTCTTTGTACTTGAACACCCCCGACTGAGTATTAGATAAGCAAGAGGCAGCTATGGGTACTTATCTTGAGTTGATGAAATGCCTGGAGGTGTGACATTTCAGGGGGGTCAAAATTAGGGTATGACAGTTCTGGATCAAATAATCCACAACCACCTCATAACACTCACCTGGCAATGGAAGCACTTTGTGATCAGCTCTTGGACATACTCAACAACTACATTTTGGCGTTGCTCACAAGGAGAATTAAGCTTAATGCTAGCAATTAGCTATGCAGTTACTTGTTCAGCCTTTGACCACTACTCTGAGTTAAGCACCTGTATCATATAAGCAACTTCATTTGATAGAAAACCATTTGGCAGTAGCCCAACGGTCAATGATGGAAGGCAGTGGACAATCGGGTCTCAACTTTATCAGAACCCAATGATTACTGTTGACAAAACCAACAGCAATGATCGTTTGTCGACTCGTTTATGGTGGTGGAACTATGAGAAGCGGGAAAAATGTTATGTTCATTAACATGGAAAATGAAACAAATAGAACACTATATTTAGAAGCAACAGGGTAACCCATATCGGAAATCGTCATCCATTTCTCCTTACCCTGAAAACCTAAGTGTTTTACGAGTAATGAATTGCTAGCATCAGAGACACTTGTCCAAAACACACGAATAGATTCCAAAGGTATAGGTATTCCTAGAATCTGGTAACCGGCGAGCTAACACGCACACGGTAACCCATGTGTTGTTCTAATGTAACAACCACACCTCTGCTTGCTCACACCTAGCTGCAACTTCAACATTGTGTTCATTAATATATTGGAGTGTTATATCGATGCTCAATATTGATGATACTTTTTTGAACGACACTCTTATGGAACCTAGCTGCCACTTCAACATTGTGTTCACAGCCTCCCAACTTGCACATAAATCACCACGACTTGTTGTTAACATGTTCTTCAGTTTCCAATATGCAGACTCCACCCTACATATCATAGACACATTAAATAAACAATCACAAATAGAAAACATAAACATATGTTCTTTTAGAAGGTACCTGTTTGTTGTTGTGTTCTCTAAATGAGTGATTATGTTAGTCCATGCAGCAACAAATCTTTCTTTATATGGTGTTAATCATGTTTCTTTCACATACTTGACAAATGATGGAATATCACCACATACACTCTCGAAGTGGTTGAGATGTAAATCATATTCGTCTTCTGTATTTGAATACATAAGTTGTTCCATTGATCCATGACATGTTCTTGTCTTTCTGATTTGACATACTCTTTATATTTCATGCTAACATTTTTTGAAATATGAAACATACACAACAAATGAGACACATTTGGATACACAAAATCAATGGCATTCATTAATGCAAGGTCCCGGTCCGTCACCATGACATCTGGTCGCAAATTCTCATAATAGAACAACTCCTTGAGCCTCTCTAGTGACCATGTGAAGTTCTCCTCCCTTTCGTGTTCCAAATATGCAAAAGCAACTGAAAACGTCAATTTTGTTGATATAACACCAACAATATCAAGAAGTGGTAGCCGATACCTGCACGATTAGAAAAGCATCCATAAACTAGATCATTCTACATATTTTAAGATGGGAGATTTTAATATTAGTAGTCTGACCTGTTTGTCTTGTACGTGCAATAAAAAATCAACACTAGAGGAAACATATTCAACAACTTGACCGAGTCAGGGTGTGACCAAAAGATATCAGCCACAATATCTGAATTCTCCTTATTTCTAGACCAACACATATATTTCTCTTGGTGAATAGGCTCAATAAAATTTGCATTTCTGTTGGTGCACTTCTCTTGCCCAATCTGTATGTTGCTCTAGCTTTGTAAATCTGGGTAATACTCGTGAGATTTTCTTGATCTTTGTCTTTCAAAGAAGACGCGATGTACCTTGGTGTCATATTATACTTCGTCATGTCATTCAAAAACTTTCTTTCATCATCTTTTAGACGCCATAAGATGTCATGACCTAACATATCCTTATCTAGTCTATGATTATGCATCCCACATTTAACCATCACCTTCCAACCAATACTACTCGGAGTAAATCTCAGCCTAAATAGGCATCTAAGCCTCATAGTATGATTGCCATCAGAAGGGACTGCAACTTCATTTTTCTTTTTGTAATTTCCTCCTCGGTCACAGCTCATAATCAATTTATTCTTCCTCCCTCGCATTCCATTAGCAGAATCGGATCGGATTGTAACAACAGCAACACCACGAGTTCTTCCAATAGCACATGCCCATTCTAAAACCTTATCTCGTGATTCAAAAATCTGACAATCACAAAAACGTACAATGACATAACTGCATTAAATTATAAAAACAAAAAAAAGTGTGTGTATGACATGAGGTAAACATACCGTATCTATCACGAAGTATTGTGTAAGATCACTGCTAAAATCCATAGAAGAAGCTGAAGTTGTCGGTTCAGGATGTCAAAGATATAAAACTTCATCTGCCATACCGAAAATTTCAGGTTTAATGAAATTTCCGGTACACACCCGAAATTTGAAATTTCTGGTAGCGGGTTATATACCGGAAATTTGGGAATTTTTCGGTACGGGGTAATGAGTTTCATAAAAGTACCAGAATTTTAAAATATCTGATAAAATGCACCGGAAATTTGGAATTTCTGGTAAACAAATACCGGAAATTTGTGAAAATCAAATAATTTCCGGTATCGCACAAAAAAGGGTATCAGAAATTTGCTAAAAGGTACCAGAAATTTACTTTTTGGCTAATTTTTTCAACAGTAATTTTGTTTCAAAAATGGTATAAAATTTGAGTTAATAGTATCAAAGGGTATTTTAGAAATATCGCAAATTGGAGGGTTGGCGGGTATAAAAAAGGGGGTGACAAGTTAATTTCTCCTAGATTAGTTGCTTCGTAGTTTTGTTTTTGTTGGGCTTAAGCCCTCGCTTGTACCTAAAAAAAATTATTACAAAAATCAACTTTCATAAATTTTACAGAAATGCATCTCCATATTAATTTATGACACAATAAAAGTGTAACTCACTTACGAAGGGATGCAATGTATATGGGATGCGTATACAAATAATATACTTCTAATTTTGTGAATGGCAATTTTGAATTTTAAAAGGGTGTCTCTTTAGGCAATTTTGATTTTTAAAAGGGTGTCTCTTTACCTTGTGAGACAAATCCCTTCATAATGAATCAATTAAGTAAAATTGAAAATTTCGGGACTGTGAGCATAAGAGGAATGAGAAATATCTAAATTTTATTGATTAACTTTTTTAATAATATTTTAAATATTTATGTGACTTAATAACAAAGATTAAAATTGTTTGCAAGATAATTTTGTAACAACTAAAAAGGGCTTTTTTTTTTTAATTTTATTTTTAAAGCTAAGATATATTGAAAGGAGTACTACGGACACTGATAGATATTTAAATTAAATAATGCAAAAGATTTTTAAAAAAAATTATAAAAGTTATTGGTATGAGTAATATTCTTTATCGACCATTTTTAAGCCAAAGTCTTCAACCAAAAAAAAGCTATACTTATGAAGAAAAAAAAAAATTTGTAAAATTTATAGAAGTTAATAGTAAATATGAAAGTAAGTATTTTTGTCAAAATCTAATAACACCCATATGATATACTTATCAATCATTACCATGTCATCTTTAAGAAGGATCCATCTCTCACATAGAAAGTATAGTCAATCTTTTTACATTCTCATTAATTTACGCTATACATGATGCTAATAGCTCAGTTCGTAACATTTTAGTTTTTAGTTGTGACAATGAGAATACAATCTAATTCAGGGTACCTGCAACAACAAACATAAGAAAGCAACAATACCTTGTCTTATATGTATAATAGTTTACAAAAAAGAAAGATAATCAGCATGTTACTTGTTCATTCAAAGCATTTCACCACATTCCTTACATTACACCATCATCTTGTGTTCAGGCCTGTGAGTAAATTCAAAATCAATGTGCACAAACGCTCTTTCAACTTGAGGAAGTTGCTCAAGCTTCTCTTGAAGTGTCTCACCAATATTGTGTGCTTGATTTAATGGCATGTCTTCTGGCAACACAATATCTACTTCAACAAAATAATGAGCACCAAAAGTGTATGCTCTCACAGTATCTATGTGTTTAACTTCTACATGATGATTCCATATTAGATATGTCAACTTTGCTAGAAAATCAGGTGGTGCTGTCCTTCCAATGAGTGATGATACATTCTCAATCACTGTCTTCACCCATGTATTAATTGTGTACAGTGCTATCTACAATACATATTATCACAATATCATAGTCATTAGATTATCATGTGGTTAACTAGCTAGCAGTCACAAATTTTGTCCTTGAAAATATATGTAAGAATAATGAAATATGCAAAACTAAATAAACATTACTAACTGTAAAATTATAATCCAATTAGTGGAAGGAATGAACTCACAATAATAGCTCCCAATGGATCAATCCACCAATAGAACTTGACAGCCAACACAGCAGCAGCTAATCCAACTGAATTAGTAATAACATCAAAACAATGATCTTGTGCATAGGCTTTAACAATTTCGTTTGTAAACCTTCGACAGTAGACCATTAAAATGAACTTTACAATGGTCACAGATACCATGATCACGATCATCCACATCAACTCACTATGATCCATTTCAGGCTTTGTCTATAAGAGAATGAAACAAGAAATTAAAAAACAGGTTTACTAGTAAGGTTGGCACAAAAAACAGGCTTTGATTACTCATTCATTGTGAAACAGGCACAGTAATCTTAATTACCTTGGAAATAATTTGCCTTCCAGACTCAATCAAAATCTGCAATCCCAAGGTTGCCATTACAGATGCAAAAACAATGATACCCTGCATAAGAAATCTGAAGTCAATATACGCGTCATGATTTTTAGTCAGTATCACAATTAATATCTATAGATAATCAAAATTATACAGAAATTGCGCCGTTAAAACTGGTTGCATCCTTTTCAATCTCATGACAATAAGATACTATTGGCAGGCATACTACATTTGGCAATTTAAACTCTTTAAGAAGGTTTAAAGTTAAAGACATACTACTGGTTGCATTCTTTTCTTTCCAATTGGGTAGTGATAATGGTTTGGTGTTTTCATGGCATTAGCAGTGAACCACAATATGAAGCCGGACAAGAGATCCAAGAGAGAATCCAAAGTGGAAGCAATCACTGCTAATGACCTGCTCTCAATTGAAGCATACACTTTGGCTGCAAATAACACCAAGTTAACTGCATTTGACAAATTAACTGCTAGTCTTTCACTTTTTGCTAATTGCTTCATTTCATCCTGAAAATCACATATATCAGTGCAAAAATAAGAGAATCAACAAATTTTTCAATCTTAGACATAACTATAATCACTGCTGCGACGCGAGCACAATTATTGTTGTAATGTAATCTACCTCGGTAAGACTTCCGGGGAAAAGTCCGGTTTCAGTCATGGTATCCATGTCATTATATCCTTCAAGGAGCCTTTCCTGTTGTTTGTAGTATTCTGCAACCTTGCGTTGCTTTTCTGAAATCAAAGACAACCAAAAAAATCTCACATCTTAAAAACAAGATTGAAGAAAAGTAAAGCATAATTCAAGAAAGAAAACAAAACCAAAATTGGAAACAGAGAGTAATGCAACCGGTTATTATGACAAGAGACTTTCTTACTTGGTGTACGAACAAGGCCACTGAAAGTGAAGGAACGTGGACGGTGTTGATGATCATGATCATGATCATCATCACGATGGTGATGATTATGGTGGTGACGTGGCAACTTAAACTCTTTCACATTCAGTCTCCACGACGATGACGGTTCATCTCTCACAATTTCCGCCGTTGTGCCGCCGCTTCCGCTGCCACTCTCTGACATGTTTGCAGGTTATATACTGTAACTACCTTTCGTTCTAAATAACTGTTTATATAGAGAACAAGAAACGGATGGAAATCAAGAGAAAAAAACTAGAGATTTTAAAATGGATCCGCCCGGTCTGAAGTATATAGCAATCTTTATCTGGTTCGGTCAATTTCTATAAACCGTCATTTTAAACGATCTCTCCCAATGCTTGTATAAAATATTGTCTTGTTGAATCATGTTGCTTTACAAGAGGATTTAAAGCTCACAACTTTTCTTCCATTATTAAAGTAAAATTACTTTTCAAACGCAATATAATGGTTGCCTTTTGTGTGGTGTATATATATTTTGTTGGGGGCATACCACACTTGTAAACAACCCTCGAGTGGAAGCTCTTTTCTCACATTGCCTTGAAATCAAAGGTTCATGAAGATGCTATCGATGTCCATCCTCACAATGACGATCTCATGGTTATCGCTATTAAATGCGAAGAATGATAAATCAGAAGAGTCCTAGTCCACCAGGGAAGCTCCACCAATATACTATATTGGGACGCCTTTGAGAGATTGTGTCTCGATTCTGAACACCTAAAGCTCTTCAAAGGATCGTTGGTTGGATTCTCAGGAGAATAGGTGCAGGTGAAAGGCTACATCACCTTGAGGATCACGTTCGAAGAGGAAGACCATGCCAAGTAAATAAAGGTTAAGTATTTAGTCATTGATGCACGCTTTTCATATAATATGATTATTGATAGGCCATCCTTTAACTGGTTGAAAGCCACCTTGTATTTATTCTTGAAATGCCCACTTGCCAACGGACGAATAGGAGTCCTTCAGGGAGACCAAGAAATCACTAGGAAGTTCTAGGTAGAAAGCCTTAAGCTAAAGAGGACACACCTTCTAGGCGTAGGGGCAAAAAAGGTCAGCCATGGGATAACACCGCTCGTCGTAGTAGATGAGAGCAACGAAGTTTCTCATCCATCCTCACAACGCGATGAAGCCTGAAAGCAAGAAGGAATCCTTTCTCCTCTGGAAATGTATACGCAATCATTCCACTTCTCTTATTTATTCATGTGGTTATTTTATCTTTTATTGTTTACCTAGTTGACATTTTTCCATAAGACGAGTAAACTATACCCATTATAAGGACAAGTTGTTAATTTGGGACACACTTTTTTCCTCTGCACCTCCAGGGGAGCGAGAGTTTTTAGTGAGGCATCTCATCCTTAATTATCCATATTTGTTTGCTATGTCTTTGTAGAAAATCCAGATTCACGAGAAAACCTCTCGACTGAGGCAATTATATTTGCTGGATCCTCCAAGTGGAACCCTTGCTACCCATAGAGGAAATAATATTTTATGCATCCCCTAGGTGAAGATCCTTGCCACCCATAGAGGTAATTATATTTCTTGGATCACCCTAGTGAGGATCCTTGCCGCCCATAGAGGCAATTATATTTGTTGGACCCCCCAAGTGAGGATCCTTCCCGCTCATAGAGGCAATTATATTTGTTGGATTCCCAAAGTGAGGATCCTTGCCTCCCATAGAGGAAATTATATTTGTTGGATCCCCCAAGTGAGGATCCTTGCTGCCTATAGAGAAAATTATAATTTATGGATCCTCCAAGTGAGGATCCTTTTCGCCCATAGAGGCAATTATATGAAGGTGTGAAAAACACTTGAAGGGGGGGGGGGGTGAATAGGATTTTTAAAACACAAAGCTTTTTATAAAAACATTCCCCTTCTTGAAAACTACAAGTTATTTACTATGGATAATAACAAAAAGATGCAAGAACGAAAGAACTCTGTATTTTTATACTGGTTCACTTGAGAACTCTCAAGCTAATCCAGTCCACCCTTCCGAAGTGATTTTTCCTCTCTCAAGCGAGGACTTTATCCACTATAACCAAACCGATTACAATCGCATGGTCCAACTGCCAGTGAATAACGTTGTACAAACAACCCTGTGACTAACAACCTGCACGGGCAACTCCTGTGACCAGGGCCGTCTTTAAAGGCGTGCAAAGCGGACTACCGCACAGGGCCTCAAACTTTCTATGATTAAATTATAGCTAAGTAGGGCCTCATAAATTATTCGTTAGGTTAAATCATGAGTACATAAGGCCTCTATTACTTTCTAATGGTTAAACTGTGGAAAATCTACACAGGGCCTCCTAAAACTTGAGACGGCCTTGCCTGTGACTAACACCTGCACAGGTACCCCCTGTGACTAACAATCTCTAAGACTCTCTACCCCTATACTTCTTAAGACTGCTGACCTTCACTCGGTCTCTCAAGGAACGATCAAACAACCTTTGATCACAGGTTTGTTTACAATATAAGTGCTTCTATACAAGAAGGATGTAAACTCCCTTTTTCAAATCTAAGACTAAAATAAAAATGAAGCTATTAACAATCTATACAGAGTGAGTGTTTTCGTTGAAGTTCCTTAGTTTCTTCTTTGAGTCTTCAAGCCTTTTTATAGCCAATAGAGAAATATAACCTTTGGAGGGAAAATTCTGAATCTTGCAAAATGTTGGCGGCTTGCTTGTAGTGGTAGACAAGATAGTACGCAACGCCTGTCCTTTTTCTTGGAGTGGAGCAAAACATTTGTCTGTACCTTATACTTCCGTAATACAGTGTAACGTTAAATTTTTCTTCTTGAAATTCAGAGGCTCTCAACATGAGTTGGAAGAAAAAAAATGAACATTGAATTCTTTAGAGCTTCAAGTCTTCAGAGTCTTTAGAACCGCGTCTTTAGAAACTTCAGCACTTGGTCTTCAAAATCCTTTTGTCTTTAGAAACTTGAGTCTTCAAAGCTTCAAGTTTCAGAACCACGTCTTCAGAGTCTTTCAGCATTTGGTCTTCAGAACTGGTTTCTTCAGAACATCTATCAGAGTGATGACTTCAGGTGCTTCTGCTTCTTAAGTTCCTATTACTGTTCATCATAACTTTGTAGCGTGGAAACATAACCTGATGGCTTCTGATATTTTGGCCACGCCTTCTCATCAGAATCAAACCTTTTGTTAAGTACTCAACAATAAAAAACGTTAGCATAACAATAACAAAATTATTCATACATATTGTTATCATCAAAATTCAGAGACATACTGTAGAATCAAATCTTGTTCTAACATTATATGTGATGGATTCCCTAAGTGAGACTCCTTACCGCCCACATAGGTAATTATATTAATTGGATCCCCCATGTGAGGATTCTTTCCACTCATAGAGGCAATTATATTTATTGGATTCCCCAAGTAAGGATCCTTGTTGTAACACTCCGAAAATCTAGATTAACTATTTAACTAGTTATTTGATGAAGTATTTGATGTTTTCATGGTGATGTGTGATGTTTTGGTGATTTATGTGATGTTCATGTGTGTTAGGAGGATTATTGAGAATTAAGTGTATTTTAGAATTATTAGAATAATTAGTTGGGATTATTTTAATTAGTAAAATAGAATACTATTCGTGTTAGAGATGATAAGGGCAAGATAATCAATTCAAGGGGCTAAGTGAGGGCAAAAAGAGGAAAGCCATATTAGGGGTCCTATGGGTAAAAAGAGAAAATAGGGAAGATAGATATTCATTTAATCATGAAATTTGGTAGAAGCGTTAAATAGAGAAAAGTTAGGGCACATAAAGGAAAGAAGAGCATAATCTCGGTAGAGCACAAAGAGTATTCGATATCAAACTATAACTCAAAGGCAAGGGGAGTTTATCATTGTTATTATAATTGATTTAGGGTTTAGATAATTGTAGGTTGTATTCAGGGCTTTTGTTGGATTGCTAAACCTATGATGAAATTGTGATGAGCATGTTGATTTTTGACTTGTAATTCCCTCGAGTTAATGACCTTGTTTGTACATGACAATGTGTTGATGTTGAATATGATGAAGATTGATGAAATTGGTGAAAATCATTATTTGAATATATGAATGGATGAATCCTTGATTAATGTATGATGTTACGACCTCTAAATAGGTGTTATAAGCTCTTTTAAATTTTATATAAACATAGGATTTCGAATTATGAAACTGAGACTTTTTACGTAATCGAATTTAGAGGTACGGAAGGCCTCCAACTGTGAAAAATTGCACTTTTTTGGTTAGTTGTGTTGTCATATTTATGGGGCGAATGGTTCGAGGCAATATTAAGTTTAGCTACTGGCTTGATTCGCCAGGCGAGCCATCCCATTCGCCGGGTGAATTTAGTAAGAATTAATTTTATTGTAAAGGTCATAACTTGAGTTTCCAGACTCCGTTTGATGTGCCGTTTGAAGTATTGGAAAGCTAATGCAATGAAATATACCCTGGTAGAATAAAATAATTAATAGGATGGAGTTTTATAGTGCTTGTATTATGATTAGGTTATGTTACTATGTAGTGATAACATAGTAAGTATGCTCTTTGCTATGAATTGATGTAACCATGTCATGATATAACTTTATGTGTGTTTTCCTTATGGTGGTATGATTTATTGTGATGATGATGAGTTTTATTCTTATGATGAGATGATGAGACCATGTGGTGATATACCAATAGATAATGCTCGCTATTATGAATCAATTTAACTATGTCTTTTCATGACTTAATGTATGGTCTATGACGAATTGATGTTGTTGCAATGATGGTGTGTATATTATGAATTATGTGACGATGTATGATGAATATGATGAATGATGATACATTTTGACTAGCAGTGGTCGTATTTATGTATTGTTGCGCATCATGCATTCATAGCATATGTCAAGACGAATAGTCCACTGATGTTTTGAAGGATAATGATCGAATGAAGTTTGTAGGACGATCCGGTCCAGTAATGGCCTTAATCCCATAGTGTGGAATAAGTGCAATTTTTGATGTACTCCAGTTCCAAGCGGGAATCAATCCTATTGGTGAGGATCTTTGGAGAATAGCGATGACTAAGTCATCAATGACGTTTTGGTACCACATGCATGAGTTTAATAATGTTAAATTTCATTATTTGTGTTATTGCTTAGTATTTGAATTAAATGATGTATGTGATTGATTCCTAAATTGTGGTATTTTGATACGAAGGACTAGTGATTGTTGTTATTCTATAGATGTAGTAAATGATGTTATGTTGTTGTTGTTCCCATGCTATAACTATTATATCTATTATATGTGTCTTTGATAATGATTATGATTTACTCACCCTTTCTGCTTGGAAATGTTGCCTCGAAACGTGGGTAACTTGCAAGTGATGAAGATTAGTTCAAGAAGCTTAGAGGATAGCTCCAGAGTGTATTTATTTTCTTTCTGTAGAATGAAGGGAGTCTTGCTTTGATATGTAACATCAGGGTTGGGATCGATTGATTGTGAACCTTGTGTTCCTTTGTTATTATAAGATTTTGTATTACTTTCGTGAATTTTATCTTGTGTTTGAATCATGAAGTTATAACATGAAGTATGATGATTTTGTTGAAGTTTTAACTACTTTTCATGGTATTTGAAATGTTTGATAAATAAGTTTTGAGACTCATTTATTTCGCTGTGAAATTTGAAATAGTTTGATTGGAAATGCCAAAGATGCTATTTATGTTTTCAAGTGTTTTTGCAACCCGTGTTACGGAGCAAGATTAATTGTTATATGATGTTCTATGAAGATGTGACACCCTTGTGGTTTATTTGCCTTATTATTTATAAAAATACATGTGAAAATGCATGTGAGTTAGAAGGGTGTTACACTTGCCGCCCATAGAGGCAATTATATTTGCAAGATCCCCCTAGTGAGGATCCTTGTCGGTCATAGAGGCAATTATATTTAATGGATCCCCCAAGTGAGAATCCTTGCCACCCATAGAGGAAATTATATTTTCTTGATCCCCCAAGTGAGGATGCTTGCTTAGAGGCAGTTATATTTACTGAATCCCTCAAGGGAGGATCCATGCCGCCCATAAAGGAAATTCCATATGTTAGATTCCCCAAGGGGGGATCCTTGCCGTCCATAGAGATAGTTATGTTTGTTGGATCCCCCAAGTGAGGATCCTTGTCGGCCCTAGTAACAACCATAACAATGAGACGTCTTAAGATTAATGCAAAATAACAGAACAACAAAAGAAATCAATATAAAGATGCCCACAAAGGCTCGACTCTTTCCCCCACCATAATGAGAGACACATTGTGTATCCCTCTTATCCAAGCAAATGTGTCCTTCAAATTCTCGTAAGGGATTTAGAAAAGGCATCCTTGAAAAAGGGTGTAAAGTCACCCAACCAATTGTGGGAAGTAACTCTCTCCTGAAAAAGTATAAAAGCACCTTAATAGAAAGGGGCACCCCCCAGGTGACGACAACTTATTTGAAAGGCCATACGTATACCCCCAAACATTTGGAGTAACCTAAGAAGGGGCCAAATTAAAAGAAGTAAAAAATTAATTTCAAAAGAAGTAAAAGGAACCAGAACCCCGTAAATCATATATATTAGGAAGATGGTGTTAGAAGAAGAGAGTGGCTGGATCACCTAAGGTATCTCCATATGATCTATCATCTCTCGAATAATGCTCCATGAGCACATCACTCTCTTGCCTCGTGCTGAAAAACTAATGCCATGGAGAAATTTGTTGATCATGTATGCAGTAGAGTACAAGTAGGTTATATCTAGCACATGGATGAACATAACTTTTGTCGCCATAGTAAAGGAAAGTAAGGGTTTGATAAAGTAAAGGTATAAACACATGAATTTATTGAAAATAAGAGGGAAGACATGAAGCAATACCTCCAAATATATATAGAAGTCCATGCAAAGGAACTCACACGTTCATCCAATAGACTGGCTCCAAAAATAGGAAAGTCTCCATGCCTGAATGCCTTGTATAAACATGGGAGACTAATTTTTCTTCCCGAGAAATATCATCATGAGGTGCATTAAAAGCTACCTATGTCTCTTCACCTTAAACACTCGATACGACCAAGTTGATTGACGTGTAGGTGCCTAAGAATATATCCTCAAAACATACATGTTACCCCAAACCTGTTAGACGCCCATGCCATGTAGAAACCTACGAGCCCGTGTGCTCTTGACTAAGGGACTTGCCTACTATTTTACTTGCCCCCTCACTAAGGGACTCGCGTGTAAGGGGAAGTTCGCTGCCGAGTAACATCATCCTCGGCTAAGGGAATCACGAGGGTGAGTGGCTCATTTTGGAAGGAGAGTAGTTCTACACACTTCGCCCTTTAAAAGAAAAGCCCTTGTGCTTGAGGGAATGTGTAGTGTTATATTTTTCAAAGCCTTGGGCTAAGGCGCCCTCTCCTAAAATTTGGCCACCCAATAGGGGATCTAAGAGGGTCGCCCAAGAACTTCCTTCAACATGGGATTCAAGCTGGAAAGGGTCCCTACTGACCCCGTGAAGATAGGCGGTTAATAACCTTCCTCAATAAGAAGAAAGCGGTTAAGACCACATCCAAGGGGTAAAAACCCTAGACCTAGGGAATACCTATAAATACACTATCCCTCATGGGGATATAGATCTCTCAAGTCATACACATGTATTTACTAATAATCAGCGAGCACTTCGCTCCAGGTAGCTTTAATACTGTCAATCTAACCGCCCACTTACAACCTAGAAACACTGACCACCTATATAGCCTCTGACCTCATGTGATTTGGTCCCCTTAAAAAGTCTAAAAAGTCACCGTATAGGGCTACTGGCTGTTGTGAGTTAGCCTTCACTCCCAATTATGTAATATACCTACTAGGGCTTCTTTGTCTCCCTACACTTGTAGGGAGAACACGCACACACATGTACTTTTTGACAAGTACGCAAACTAATAAAAATAACAAATAATTTCATTCTATTTTCTTCACCCATATAGGCTAACACTACTACAAATAACATGTTTCACCTCGGATGCGAAATGCATTTAACCTCTACTACAAAAGCGAGGTAACGAAGGGCGTCATGAAAAGTTTCCACTTTACCCCTTATATTTTAAAACACTAAGGGGAAAATTCTTATGCACATGGGTTCGAACTATAGCTTCTGCACTTTTAATATTTTCAAAACTAGTGCATCATACCTCTCGATTTATCAACATAACCGAGGGGTAAGGTTGATAGTTTTTTTAAACTCTTTACAAACTACAGAATATTAATAAATTAATTGTTTACCCAGAAAATTACATTGTTTACACATAATATTTATGTAAATATATATAACAAATTTTGAATAAGATTCATCATCATCACTGTTGGTAAAGCTCGTATGTTGGATCCTCGTTTCATTGAAATATCGAGGAAGATAAAATGGTGGGTGCAATATATTCCAGACCCCCTTTGCATTTATTTACGTTTTATGTAAAAAAAAGAATGGTTATGTTGCACCCTAAAATTGGCCCTTTTCATTAGTGCTATAATTTATGGAAGAATTTTATTTCGTCATTCAAAAATCAAGCAAAATAATAAAGAGTTCCAGCGATTTCAAGACAGTTTGGTGTGAAAGTCTATTTTTACGGTGCAAGTGCAAAATTTATAACTTCTGATTAAAAGGCTGTATGGGCTTGGCTTTCACTTTCAAGCTTTTGTTTTATGCAAAGATTGAAGGGAGGAGGATGAAAACGAAATACCCAAGTTGTTGAACTGTTTGCTTTCAAATAAAACTTTGCTGATGATGTACATGCATTGTTTCAATTTCCAAACACTGGAGAAATAAGGAAGTTAATCCCTTGTCAACCCCTTTGAGCCTAGAAGTTGGTGTTTCTTTATATACGAAAAAACCGCATTTCTAACCTGGGGAAGGGTAGTTCTCAGTTAATTTGGTTGTGCATTCAATTACAAGAGACTCATTCAGTACACCTTTCAAAAAGGATTTCAATCACAAGCTTTCCTCCGCATACATCAAAAAAATGTTGGAGATGTCAATCAAAAGTCAATGATGGTGCATCTTAATCATTAAGCAAGGCAGACACTATTTTTCCAAAAAAAAAAAAAAGAATTCAAAAAAATAGGAATCAAAGAAAAGCCAGCTAAGTCAACACCAAAAAATGACTTAGGCAAAATTTAGGGCATCCCGCTGATTGTAAGTTCAAAATAAACAGTTCAGGCAAAAGTTAGGGATATAAAAAAAAACAAGATAAATAAAGAGAAGTCAATGAACTCCTGTACCATAAAATGTTGTGACTATCAAAAAGAAGAAGTGACTGCCACCTCAAAAAGTTCTCTTTGCTTGTGAGCCATCATCATTATCATCAGGTGCAATTCCAAAATTCTCTTGGAGCCTGAAGGCATAAGTTGAATTAACTAAGTTTTAGGACTGGACATCATCACTAAGATGGGTGGGTTACATAAATTTTGAGCCTTATATCCTTTGTTTTTGAAACCGTGAATTAGGCCATGTTATAACCTTTAAAAGTCCTAATTGAAGCATGATTTATTTTGAAAGCATGCTACAACAAGGTTGCGTAAGCTGACTCCCAATAGATTTGTCAATCATTTGTTTTGATATCATACCTCTGCTTTATCTTTCACTTTAAATGTCTTAACCCTTTGTGTTTTTACCGGTGATTCCAATTGCTTTACATTAATAACATCATTCCATTTTCTTTTGTCCACTTGGACCATGCTTTACTTTTATGCTTAAAACACTAATAACCAACTTGAACAATAAAAAAGCTTAAAAGACTCTTTGTGGACTATTGGTTAATATCCTGAGCACTTTGGAGATCTGGACCTACTGTACTTAGCATTAGGATCCTTGTTACCTTGATACCTCTAGACCTTGTTATCTTACTGTTATTTTGTCTGGAAGTCCTTGGAGTTTAGTCCATGGCGTTGGGTTATTTTCTCTTTGTGTATGTAGGTGATTCTTTGAAAGTCCTTGATGATTAATTCCAAGGCATTGTGATAAGGAATTCATTTGTACACAGCTGTTACTCTGCCCGTTTTTTGTCACGAGCTTATGATGTGTTCCAAAGGCTTGGTGCAAGTTGTGTTAAAGATAATCAAGTTCATCTAGATCCCCAATTGGTATTATGTTGGTTTAGTGTTGGTAGTCCAAAGGATGGGAAATCTACATTGACTCTTAATTTCAAGTGTTGGCTTCTTATTTGGTTAGATCGTTCTTTTCCTTAGCTTTTATTTTATGCTCTAGGATAGTCCCTTCCTCTTCTTCCCCCTTCTTGGATTTTCAAAATATTCTCCCTTTTGCCAAAACCTCCTTATGTTTGCAAACCTCTTTTAAAATCATTCTTAAAAAATATCTTTTGCCCTTAGTGGATTTTCTTTAAAAGTTTAGACACGATTAATTATTGTGGTGAGTTGTGATACCCCACAATCTTGATATTGATTGATATGATGGAACCTTTTCCATTTGAGATAGCTAGTGGCATACTTGTTGACTTTATCGAAGTTGGATCCCTTCTTTTATTTGTGATGCAAAGGATCCATTTGTTCTCATGTTTAAGATAAATGGTTGAGTATTCTCTCCTATGATGATAAAGTGTTTATTCCTTTTTAAAAATATTGTCCCTTTTAAGTGGAACTACATTAACTCTGACTTCTCCATTGCACCGAGGAGGTATGTAGGCACAAGATGTAATGTCTTTCTGAGCTTATCTTATTTTAAAAATCAAGCAAAACTCTTTTCTTTGCACCCAATTCTCTTTAAACACATATTTTCAAAAAGGTTCTTGTGGAGTACCACAGATATGAGGGATGCTTAAAACTTTCCCCTTGTATAATCAACACTCGTACCTAAGATCTTTTTTTGTTGATTTTGTTTCAAAAACTTTTTTTTTGGTTTATTTCGCTCTTTTCCCATTTCCTTTGGAAACAATAAAGCGCGGTGGCGACTTTCACTGAAATAACGAGTCGAGTCAATTCAATGGCTTCGATCTCAATTTTTCCACCGCTACACATATCAAGGAGATTCAAGCCTTCTAGAAATACTTTGAAACTGTTTATAGGCCTGATGACTTGGGTTGAACCATCCGCGAAGCTTCAGTTACTCTAAAGGAAAAATTTTCTAAAAAGATTGATGCATTAAAACTACCTTCGAATGTTAGACCTGAGCTGCGTTACGAACTAGCTTTTAACATGCATCCTCCGAAGTTCCCTCGACTACCAACTGCTAACTTCGTTGTGGCTCTCAACCCTCCATTTCCAGATTGGTTTGTCTGTGGGGAATTTTTGAAAACCTTCGCAACGAGTCGAAAAATGTGCCCAGCGAGTGGTTCCAACCAAGCATACCTTAGATAGTTTCAAAGGTTACCTTCATATTGGCCTAGAACATGCTCGCGTGCTTTCTCTGATACTTGAAGGTGTGGAATGGAAGATCTTTCAACTCAACTCTTTTATTCAAATTTCTATTTTAATTTTTATGCTAACTTTTGTTTTTCTTCTGCAGTTATAAGGGTCCGAAGAAGACATCTTCTGCTAAAGTTTCTACTAAGGCGAAGACCCAAGAATTTGAAAAGCCTACTCCGACGAAGGTATATTTTAACCAAAACACTCCTTTTTTCTATGTATATATTTTTCTTACTTATTTTAATAATTCAACCTCTTTTAGTCAGACAAGAAATCTCCAACTCCCAAGAAGAAAAAGAGGCAAGTACAGGTCATCCACTTAGATTCCTCTCTCGCTAGATACAGCAAAACCTGCAAAGAGGACCAAGAGGCCACATAAAATTATCGAGGTTCCTACTCAGTCTACTTCGAAGGTCACATCCAGGTAAATAATACTCCTCCTCCAGCAGTCATTCACATTGACTCCCAACCACTACAAGTGCTCGAACCAATTGAGAGCGGGAATTCGAGTCCTGGAGGAAAATATCCAAAGGTATATACCTTTTATCACCTGTAAGGTTAACCTTTCTTTGTCTTTGACTGCTACGTATAATGATCATTCCAACCTTATTTTCAGGATGTATCAGAAGTTTCGAAGGAAACTAAAGTCGGAAAGAATTGTTTTGAATGAATTGGTTTATTTCTGCTGAATATGGCTCATATAAATAGTGTTTAGAGTATAACAACTTTACATAAAAAGATGCAAAAAATTAGCAATAACTTAATTAGCTAGATACTATCTAATTAAAACTGGTCCTATCTAATAATTAACAGAATAAAATAATTAAATCTAATAACTAACAAAAAATAATTAATAAGCAATCCTAATAATATCTTCGACACCCCCCTCAAGCTGGAGAATAGATATCGATCATTCCCAGCTTGGCTAGAAATCCTTCGAACGTCGTAGTAAACAGTCCCTTGGTGAGAACATAGACGAGCTCCTCTGATGATGGAACAAACGGTATGCAGATATCACCATTTACCAGCCTCTCCTTGATGAAATGTCGATCTATTTCAACATGTTTGGTCTTGTCATGTTGTACATGATTTTGAGCAATAATGATTGTTGATTTGTTGTCGCAATACAACTTCATCGATTTATCTCCTTTAAACTTTAGCTCCTCCAAGATCCTTCAAAGCCATAACAGCTCACATACTCCTTGCACCATGGCTCTTAACCCGGCCTCTGCACTACTTCTAAAGACAACTGGTTGCTTCTTGCTCCTCCAAGTAACTAAGTTTCCCCAAACAAAGGAGCAATAACCGGTGGTAGATCTTCTATCTGTAGAACTTCCTCCCCAATCAGAATCAGTGAAGATCTCCACTCTTCGACTTTCATTCTTTGAAAACACGATTCCTTTACTCCGACTTCCTTTCAAGTAATGCAGAATCCTGTAAACAGCATTGGAGTGCTTCTCTGAGGGACAATGCATAAACTGACTCACCAAGCTCATAGCAAATGCAATATCTGGTCTCGTATGATCCAAATAAATCAACTTCCCCACCAGCTTCTGATATCGATTCTTATCCATAGGCTCAACACCATCTTCTTTTTCGAGTTTTTGATTCAGATCAATAGGAGTCGCCACTGGTTTACATCCTAGTAAATCGGTCTCTTTCAAGAGAGAGAGGACATATTTCCTTTGCGATATAACTATACCTTTTGAGGATCTAGCCACCTCCATTCCAAGGAAATATTTGAGTTGTCCTAGATCCTTGACCTCAAACTGGTTGGATAAGAAGTTCTTCAGCGACTCCAACTCTATTGTGTCATCTCCTGTCATAATAATGTCATCTACATACACAATTATAATAGCAATTTTACCATTATTGTGATTGTAGAACATAGTATGATCGAACTGTGCCTGAGTGTAACCATGTTATTTCAAAGCTCTCGTGAATCTCTCGAACCAGACTCTCGGAGATTGTTTCAATCCATATATGGATTTCTTTAGCTTGCAAACCTTGTCATTCTTCTTCAATTCATCAAAGCCTGAAGGAACTTCCATAAACACTTATTCCTCTAGCTCACCATTTAGGAATGCATTCTTCATATCAAAATGTCTAAGAGGCCAATCCAGATTGGCGGCTAGTGAAAGTAAGAAACGTACATTGTTTAGTTTGGCCATAGGAGGAAACATTTCCTCGTAGTCAAGGTTGTATGTCTAAGTGAAGCCTCGTGCTATAAATCTTGCTTTATATCTCACGACCAAGCCATCTGCATGGTATTTAATGGTGAACACCCACGTGCTTCCTACAGATTGTTTCCCCTCAGGTAAAAAGGGGTTATATCCCACGTGTCATTCTTCTTGGAACCTCTAGAGCTTCATGTATTGACTTTGGTAGTTCATCATCCATAATCCTAGTTGAAAAAGCTTTCAAATCTGGTGAGAGTTTATGATAAGATACAAAATTGGATATTGGATGTTTTGTAGTACATGATATAACACCTTTGCGCAAGGCTATGGGTTCAAAGAACTCTGTAGAAGGCTCTAAATTTGGAATAGAAATAGGGGAAAGAGGAGTTGTACTTTGGATAGTAGTTGAGTCCGATGGTTGGCACACCTCGGGGGCCAGTGGAACATTACTTGGTCAAGTTCGCCTTCTAGAATAAACATGAATTTCAATAAGTGGTTCCAAAGATATTTGTTCCTAAAAATTCATTTCAGAGTCATTCTCCCCCGGAAGAGAGTTTTTGTCAAAAAAGGTTGTTTTTCAAAAAAGTTGACATCCATACTCACATAATACTTTCCAGATTTAGGATCAAAACATTTATACCCTTTTTCCAGATTTAGGTTGTTTTATTTTTGCTGAATATGGCTCATATAAATAGTGTTTACAGTATAACAACTTTACATGAATAGATGCATAAAATTAGCAGCAACTTAATTAGCTAATAACTAACAGAATAAAATAATTAAATCTAATAATTAACATAATAAAATAAATAGTTAGCAATCCTAATAATATCTTCGACAAAAAATTTTGTCGAACAACTCAATCGACAAATTTCTCCAGCATATACTGCCAATGTTCAACCAACTCCGTCCCCAAAGAGCTCTGACAAAAAGTCCATGGCTGATATCAACAAACCCTTCGAAGATCATTAACCCCAAGACACTGAAATGAGAGCCGCTGATAACTCTTCTGAGGAAGGTTCTCCCAAGGTTGACGAATCAAAGAATGGTGAACCTGATCACGAAGAGTAAGCTGAAGAGGAAGAAGAGGATGGCACAAACCTTTTAGATCACCATGAAGACCTCACAATGGATTCTTCACGGAAAATAATCTAGAATCTTTTAGAACACAATATCTGCACACTCAAGAATTTATTGGAAACTAAATTGTTTCATGAAAAATATATGTATTGTTATCATTAAAACATAGAGACTTATTGCAGAAACAAATCTTGTTCTAACAATCTCCACCTTTTTTATGTTGACAAAACTATGTATTTTGATGGAACAATTTCACAAGGTAATATCATAAAAATATTTATATTGGAGACGATACTCCCCTTGGTATGGAAACTCCCTTGAGATAAATAATCTCCCCATGAGTTTGAGACTCATGATGTCTTTAGAGGGAAAATAGTATCCTCAAAAACTAATCAAAGCATTTGGAATGTACTTAACAGAATTTTCTTTGTTAGAGAGTATCTGCAGTAATTCTCAACAAACATATTCTAAACAATTTCAAGTATATTAGAAATGTAAGAAATAGTTTATTTGAGAGTTAGGTATATCAAAATCATTATCTCTTCTCCCCCTTTTTGTCATAATCAAAATGATTATAAACATTGATAGTTAAAAAGGAATCAGAATTAAAAGAAAACAAGAACTCAAAACTTTTAATGAGATTACAAATACTAAACTTTATCAACCTCGAAGGTTACGAGATTAATGAGATTACGAGATTACTCAAAACTTTCTGATGTAGGCTGAACGATTTGAACTAATTTGACAACTTTAACTTGTTTAAAAGAATTTTGAACCCAAAATTTTGCAGAGGGTTTAAGCTTATCTAAGTTTCCTGGGTCATAGCCTGAGGAGATGACATAGATGATTTTAAGTAGGGAAACATCCATATCGTCAAAACTTTCATTATCAACTGAGAGAGACCTAGGGATATACTGAATTGCACTAGCAATGGAGGAATAAGAAAAGAGAAATGGAATACCATGAATATCTCTATTCACATATGCATACAGCCAAAATAGCTTTACTAGATTTGGATAAATGGGACCTCGAAGCATGGCAACATAGCCAGACCAGAATGCACTGGTTGAACAAATTATTTTTAGTAGTACTAATTGGTCGTTTTTCATTTATCACTACCAAACAAGTTTGCATTTCCTTGAAATGTTTTGGTTTCCATGATGAAGAGACTCAAATGAGATAAATGGATCAATACATTATAGAGATTAGGAATGCAGAAGGTCGTGCATAAGGATCAAGGAAAGATTTTCACGAGAATCATGATATAGACCAGAGATTGATTTATGATTACAATCAATTGAATATATTTTTCTTTTAATGACAAGGGATAGGAGTATATTCGGATTTTACCTATTCTCAATAAGATTCTATTGTTCAGAATTAATATTAATAAGGTAAGGAAAACTAAAGTGCTTCTGACACAAATAAGATCCCTTTAGAGGGTTCATAACTTCTGATATTTATTAATCTTCTAGAGTCTTAAGTTATTCTCTTATACCTATATCTGTTTATGATGATTTAGTAGCCAAAAAGTGTTGTTTACTTAAAAGTAAGCTACTTTTGGAAATGAAGATGATGAACATTAGCACATGAATATTCACTTTGATTAATTTATATACGAGAGACATACATGACATGTATAAAGACAGAAGAGAAACAACAAACTCAAAACCAACTCAGAAAATACTTCAAGAATACTTTTATCTCCTATTGAATGTGACTATAGACACGATGGAGAAAAGAATGAACATCAAAGAGTGAGTGCTGGCACGATGAAATAGAATATTGAGATTGACACATAAATAGAGTAAGAGATGAGACTGGCTGGAGAAATAACATAACACAAGGAGCGTATCATGCAAGATATATGCTTAGAAAGCAATGGAAGAGCATAGCACAAGAAGTTAATGCTAGTGTCAGAGGAAGGTACAGAGGACACGAAGGATAAACATTATTTCTCCAAAAGGCTTTATGACTTCCGACCATATTTAATGCTTATATTTGTTAGAGATGAGAGAATTTTATATCATTTTTGGATATGAATATTAAGCTTGAGATAATAATTCATTCATTTAAGAACACAAGGTACAGACACAAGCAATCAACATAAAAACTCGTAACCATAGACACTATGTGACAGAAACAAACACAACTAAACTGAACTATACTGACATGACTTTTCACACTTTTCTTTTTCAAGAGCATTGTTGAGTCCAGAGAAGCGAACTGCTCCAACAATCCCATCCTAGGAGAAGAGTGAAGAGAGAACTCTCCCAAAAGGTATAAAGGACTAATAATGTTTCATGGAGACAGCAATCGAGCCCTTGAGATAGTTGAAGACGGTCTGAGGTTGATTGAGTCTGACATGATGCACAAGGAAGTAGATGTGGACTCTGTCATCAAATTCTAGAGTGTTCATGTTGAACCTTCTAGGTCTGAAGTTATTCAACACAAGCTGAATCCAGACAACAACAGTGGGAATAAGTGTTTCAGGAATGGTTGGTATATATCCACTAGAATTGTCTTGGATGGTGTTAATCTTTTCATAACGAGAGTATTTGAAACGAAAATCTTCAACAGTAACACTAGTTGAACAATAGAAAATGGCTGCAGCAATAGTTGTGGGAGTGATAATGATAGGAATCCCAAAAACAGATGAGGTAATAGATACACCTTTTGAGTTGAGAGTGGCATACTTCCAAAACTCTTTGACCAAAATAGGGTAAATTGGTCCATGCAGCATCTCCACATATTTTGACCAACCTTGAAAGATGATACTTTGTTTGAAAAGAAAATCATCAGAAGTTAGCCTACGAAAATTAGGCCTTAGTTCATAAAGAAATTCAAGAAGTTCTTCATTTCCCAGGAAGGTTTTTGGAGACATCACAAAGAGAATAAGTAAACAAGAAGAGATTTAATGAATATAATATTATGGAATGAAGAAGAATAAGAAAGGAACTTAAATAGAGAAACGAAGACGTAACTGACTTGCTAGAGGATTTTTAAACTAACACCTTACTAAAAGAAAACTTATGAGATACAGTAATTGACGAGTCCCAAGACAAATGTTGAAGAGACACATCCCATAATGGATAAAGCGCGCTAAACCTTTTCATTTCCAAGAAAATAACTTACTAAAAAGAGTGTATTTCATAAATGAATTTTTGCAGTAGTTTGACCATATTGTAATGTTGATTATTCTTACTGTCAGGAAGACATGAGCCTTTTTGATTTAATATATTATAATCAAAATATCTTCTAATATCTAGAAATATCAATATATCATACAATGAATGTGTAAGAGAGATAGAGTTTAAAAATTCTAACCAGTCAAAGCTTTCCTTTACATAATGTGATCCTTTTTACCTTTGTTTCTGAGAACTTTGAATTTCTACCTTTTAGATTCAGAAACCCCAGTGTAGCTTCATCTTCAGAATCTGATAAAGTCTTCTTTCTCTTGTTGATTCTTTATCATAGATATTGTTTCAAAGGCTACAAATCTTGATCTGACAATTTCTTAGCAGGCTTCTAATTACGATACCATTTGCGTGATTTTGAACTTCACATCTTCTGATTTTTGATAGTTGAGTTGAAGTATGAGATCTTGAAACTTCTTTTAATGAATTCTATCTTTCGACTTCTGATATGAGTTTAGGGATAATTTTTTCATAAAATAGCAGTTGACGACTTAAACCATAAAAGATTAACTTCATCAGAGTTCGCAACAACCATAGTTTTTCCCTTCCTAAATCTCTCTACACGGTTAAGTGTTTGATTCAATGATTAATATAGAGCCAGAGCTCTGATACCAATTGAAGGTTGAGAAAAACTAAAGAAAGAGGGGATTGAATTGGGTTTTCAATATTTTTTCCTTTCTTAAAACTCTTTCGTGAAAACTTGAGAAGCTTTAGTTTATTAGAAGCTTTAAGTTCTTTATCTGTCAGAATCTTAACATTTCTCAGAAAAATTTTATCTTCTTAGAAACTTAAGTCTTCTTAGAAATTTTCTTCAAGTGATGATCAGAGTATAGAAAATAGAAGTAATGAACACATTCAATTTATCCTAGTTCACTTGAGAAACTCTGAAGATAGTTTAGTCCACCCTGCCAAGGTGATTTTTCCTTATCCAAGGTCTTAATCCACTATAACCAATCTGATTACAATTACACGGGCTACCCACCGATAACAAAAACAATGACCAACCTTATTACCTATCTCCTAAGAATTCTGACCTACCCGGTCCCCTAAGATATCTAACAATCATTGAATCCTTAAGACTCTAACCTACCTGGTCTCCTAATAAGATTTCACTATGACATTGTGTCACAATCTTCTTAAATAATTCTAACTAACACTTTAGCCACTCAAGGATCATTCAACATATAGTTGTAAGTTTGTGTTTACATATTTTCTTCTTACAAGCAGATTACACAACTTTGAATTACAAGAGATATCAACACAAGACTGCCAAGTAAGTTCTGAGCAACAATTCCTTGCTTTTAAAATGATTCTACAAGGATGAAAATGATTAAAATTTGATGTAGCATATTGTAGACTTCTTTCTTCACTTCTATGATTTAATTAGCTTCTACATATCAACTTAGGCATTAGCATCAACTAATTGTCCTAGTAGCATTTTGGATTGGCATGAGCATTGGCTTCTCTTTCTAATTTATGCTTTTCAAGCATCAGCTTCTGGGAATTTGTCTTCTTTCTGTATGTGTTAATTCTTGTCAATCTGTGTTGGTTGAATTCTATTCAGACTAAATAAAGATTAACAACTGCGACAATAATAGTTATTATAGTGGTATAAACATCAGCTGCAACAACATAAAAGTAACATCAATAGTGATACCAACATTATCAGTGGCTACATAGCGGCAACTGTAACAACAATAGAGGTGTTATCAGCCTGGTCAACATTTAGTTTGATGGTTTGATCTTCTTCTTATAGCTCTCAAAAGAGACGTTGGAGGATAAAAAAGTCCTTTCGATTTCCAATGGGTAGAATTAAGCATAGGTGTGGATAGTACAATACGTCACTTTCCTTTTGTCTTGTAGCTTGATACGTTATTATGAGATGGTGGGAAACAGCTCCTGTAAAATAGTACGCCCATTTGATTATAGTGGAATTTGTAATGTACTTCTATACTATTTTCTTTTTGACTAAGTGTCTTGATCTTATCTTCGATTAATGTAGTTCAGGTTCTGAAGTAGTGATCTTGGAAGAGATCAACTTCTCTTCATTCTACTTATAATAATTATGATGTGCGGTTAAGAAACTACTTTATTGTGAAGTATAGAATCATTAACCAGTAAGAGTTAGAATATCGTCTTTCAAAACTGGCAGCAATAAATCTTCTGAAATGCGATGCTCGACTTCTGATTCCGGAGCAGTCTTATGATGTTGTAGTTTATCCAGACTTTGTTACAGACTCTTTTTAAGAATTAGAATATTGTTTTTAAATATATATAGGTCTAACCTGAGAAATAAGCCCTTTCATTTTTGAAGGCACTTTTGATTCTTGAATCTTGATATCTGATCTTTGGTTTGATTAGCTCAATTCCAAGCTTCAGTGCATCCTTGAGTCTGATCTTGAATTCAAGGCTTGACCTTTGATGTGTTCAGAATATTGATTTTGTTCTTAGAATTAGACACAACAGCTTTTCTGATGAACAAATCTTGGCTTCAGAACTTGACTTGAAAGCTCGCTCTTGTTCGTTGATTTCTGATCTTGGAACATAAGCTCTAGCAGAATTCTTTCTTTTGATTACTTATGACTTGAAAGATTGTTTGAGACAATTATTTCGATTTAGTTTAAATAGGGGTTCTAGCGCCAGGATTCATGTGTGTTCACTTGTAGACAAACTCATATTAATCAAAATATCTAGCGTATTGGGAAAAGAGTCACTTAGTGAAATGTACGTATGAAACACCATTTTCTTTTATTCAATGCAAAGTTAATTTCATTAAGTCTTTTCCTGCACTTTATTGTTTTGTCGAAATCCTTTTACATTCATTTTTATTTTATTTTCATTTTACAAATCATTTCTGTCATACCCCAATTTTTGACCTAAGATACCACCTCATATCATTGCATATGCATCATCTGCATCTCTAACAAATTGCATAGCTTGTGTTTGCTACTTGTGACTTAGCAGGATTTAATCAGGAAATCACTCATCAGTGCAAATAACAGTCAATTAGGGTTTTGTTCTCCCTTCATCTCAAAGAATCATATTCATCTACAATCAATATTTGGTCCTCAGAGATTCATGTCAACAAACTCAACAGCTTTGAATCGACTGAATTAGGGTTTTGACTGAAGACAGCACACTCCTGACTTTTGCTCATAATTTGACCTAATGGCTTGGGACATGATATCAAGACCTCAAGTGCATTATTTTGACCTAATCCATTGACTCAGAACATCTCCTACACAAAGATTGATCAGACAAATCCTCAGATCAGGGTTTTGAACTATCAGGGACTGAAATCAGGGATCACATTTGGGAAACCCTAAAAATCCCCAGGAAGTCAATCAAAGGTTTCAATCATCTTCAAATAATCCCTATGACCACATCCAATGGAAATTGTGTCTCAATTCAAGATCAACAATCAACATTTGGTCCTCAAAGATTCACTTCAACAAGCTCAAAAGCTTTGAATCGACCAAATTAGGATTGTTCATTCATTCACTCATTCTTTGCAAGATAATTTCGTGTTCATGGCGGTTTTCCACTTTTTATGCGCCATTGCCATTTGTGTGATTCAAGAGATTTGTTTGGAATTTATTTCGCGACTCTTGGCTTATGGATTCATCATGGTGAAGAATTGATTATTTGAAAGTTGGTACAAGTTTGAAACAATTCATGGAAATTTCACCGAAATTGCAAGAAATATCTTTTAGTCCATTTGTTGAAAGATTATTTCAAGTATGGTTTAAAACCATAAATTCAAGAATTAAAAATTCATTGGTGCAAGAACATTTTTCACATTACTTCAAGGACTTTTCATTCAAGAATATCCAACATTCATGGTTCATACAGCTTCATTCAAAGATTTTAAAGGAAATTCAAGCATTCAAAATTGAAGTTCATTCTTTACAAAGTTCCAAATTTCAAATGAATTACAATAGAGACTTTGTCCAAAATTCAAGATTGTAACATTTCAAGTCTAATTCAAGGTTCAAAGATATTACAACTTTCAAATTCTATTCACTTTCAAGAATACAAGTTCATACAATTTTTAAGTGGAATAAATTTGGATTACAAAGAATAAAACTTCAAATGCAATTCTTGAATTCTTCAAGTCTTCATTCTTCAAGATCAAATTTCTTCATGCTTTTCTTCAAGGTCCTCATGCAACATGAAAAAAAAGAAACAAAAAGAGGGGTGAAATTAGCAAAAGTCAAAGAAAGCCAAAGAGAGATTTTTATGTCATAAAATTATGCAACTTAGAGATATCATAAAATGACATAAAAATTTACACACATGGCTTATATCATGAAAAATATCTTTGCATAAGAATATTCTTATTCTTGCAATGATGAAGAATATATTCTTTTTCTTATCTTGCAATGATTGAAACTTGCCAATCAAGATTACCAATTGCCAAACACTCCCTTAACTTTGCCTATAAATAGGAAGTTCTCTCATTGAAGAAAATCACACCAAAGCTACTATACTACTAGCTTTCTCATTTCTCCCTCTTCTCTTATAGTTTTCATGTTTCTTGGTAAGAAGGAGAAATTCTTCAAACCAAAGAAAACTACTTGGAAAAATAAGAGTTTCTAGTTACAAAGTTTCTTGAAGGGGAGTGAAGAAGAAATTCTTCATACCTTGGTGGAGAGTTCCAACTTGAAGGCCATCTTCAAGTCTCCCTAATATCCAAAGAGGTGGTGTCATCTTCATCAAAGGATCCTACAACAACAAGCAAGTTGTTAGAGAAATTGTTCGTAACAATTCAAGGTTGTTAGTAACAATAAAGAATTCAAGGCATACCTCAACAATAATCCGGCGAAAACCTCCTCGCCGTAGGTAAGCTAATTTCACTCTTACTCTCAATATTTCCATTAATCAGTGTTATACCTGCAGCAACAATAACAGTAGCAACAGAAACAAGCCACGGTTCATAATCAATCACAGCAACAATTCATGGTGAGTTTGAAGCCGTAACAGCAACGTAGCAGCAGTTCAGATTTGTGACTCAGAATCAACAATCACTTACAACAGAAACGCAACAATCATAGCCAATTTCAGAAGCAGAGCAACCGACACATACCTGCAACACTAATCCGGCTAAAATCTTCTAGCCGCAGGTAAGTTATCTTCATACCTCACGCTCAATATTGCTGTTAATTGTTGAATTGTCTGAAACCGAAAAACAGAGAGCATATGTTATTACTGCTATGTCATAAAAAAAAAACTATTGGCACCATGATAAAGAAATTGAAGAACAAACCTTGAGTTTGTCTTCAATCAAAAGAGGCCGGAAGTTCTTGAGCAGAATCGAAACAGGGAGTGAGCTATCAATTGAACCATGATCATAAAATTGAAAAATGAATTGGTTTTAAGAAACTGTAAAAAATGATCTGTGTTACCTTGAACATGAGAGAACCGAAAGCACCCGGAGAAAGGTGTTGTTGTTACTGTTCTTCGCGAGAGAGGTAGCACCGAGAGAGAACATTAGTTTGTCGTTGCTGTTAACCGAGAGAGTAATCGATTGAGAGAGAGCTCGAGAAAGAGCTCGAGAGATGAGTGTGAGGCCGCTGTTGTTGTTGTTGTCTGAGTAAGGAGAGTTTTATGTCTTGTTTTAGCCATGGAAGAGAGAAAGAAATCGAGTGAGAGAGAGAACGAGTTGCTGTTGTAGCTTGTTTTGAGAAGATGAAGTTCTTCTTTCTTAAAGTTTGTTTTCCAGCAAAGAATTTGAGACGTGAGAAAAAAGAGAGGCGCTGCCTCTTGTTTGTTTTCCTTAGGGTTTTCAACCCAATCTTGCTGTAGGAGAGAAGAGGCGGATCCGGGTCATCCTGACCCGACCCGGTCCGGCCCAACCTTTTGTTTTATTATCTTCAGCTTTAAGTCAATTTGGGCTGCACCCTCCAATCTGAATTCACACCCCTGGCCCATTTTCAGTTTTTTTTTAATTATCTCTTTAATTTTCTTTAAAGATTTTTATATAAAAGATAAACTTAGTATTTTAATTTAAATATAGGATTTTAGTTTTTCTTTTCTAATCCTTATTAAAAAAAAACTCCAAAAAATATTTTAGATGCATATTTAATTTTATGTTTCCGAATTATTTTCTTTCTTCATGAAAAAACCAAAAAAATATCTTTTCTTTTAGAATTAATATTTTGTGTAATTAATCATTTAAATTTCTAATTGATTACTGTTGCACATATCACTTGAATTTTCTAACTTCATCCAAGACTTCGAGATTATTTCTCTGTTGTCTTTTGGATTTGTCTGTTTTGTTTGGTCTTCCATTTGCTGTAGAAATCCATAAACAATTACTGGATGATCAAAGAATGCTGTAAGCTGTGAACTTATCTGACGTTCTTTTCTGCTGGTGTGGATGCCTAACATCTGAAGATCACGGTAACACCTCAAACTCAGAAATTCAATTTCTCATTCTTCGAGGTAAGCCTAAAACTCCATAACTGTAGAAAAGAATTACTTGTCTGTTTTTATCAATTCAACTTCATTTTCAATCAACTGTCTTCACAACAGTAATCAATTCACTTTCAAATCATCCATTGTTTTTCAAAACAGTGGGGCCTCTCGAATATTAGAGAGTATAAGACCCACTCTTTTTTCTTTTATACAGTTTTTCTTTGTACAGAAAACTCTTTCAAAACAAACTTTCAAACGGTTTTTCAAACCTCGCGTCTGTAAATAAACAATCAACCATGTTTTTGTAAATATACCATGGGCCTCCATGTAGGTATAAGCCCCAAGCCCTTTTGTACATACCCACTCCAGTACATGAAATTAGGTATTTCATTGTACGCCTTTTGTACATATCTCAATCAATCTGTTTTTTTTTTTGAATAACAAACCAAAAATGAAGGTTTCTTTAAATCTTCCCAAAAATACCATGGGCCTCCATGTAGGTATAAGTCCCAAGCCCCTTTGTAAATACCTGTTTACATAGCTTTGAATAAACTCAAGTGGACCTCTCCCCGAGTGTGAGTCCCGAGCCCTGTGTATACAAATGGATCATGCTTACAGGTATATTTCCTTCATAAACTCCATTATATACACACACTTTGTCATATATATATGCTTATTCATAACCTGTTCATGTTTGTTCATACTTGTTCATGTTTGTTCATATGTGTGATATGTGTGCCTGTTCAACTTAGTACAACACTAGGTTCCCCATAGCCTCCTATTGGGCTTCGTGCAAAGAATCTCCCTAGTTTAGGTTAGGACATAGAGTATGGTTTCCCGGTGAAATCGCTCTAAGAGCTCAAACCAACTATACCATGCCTCCCCTTGGGCTTTGTACAAACGAGTGACCCTCCCATAGCCTCCTCTTGGGCTTACAATGCAAGGACTCTGGATTGTCCCTCCCATAGCCTCCTCTTGGGCTTACAATGCAAGGACCCTCGGATAGCCTCCTCTTGGGCTTCGTACAAGGACCCACGGGCTTCTTATAAGCATCCCCAATATCCAAATCAAAATACCCTAGGAGATTAGACATTTTTCATCTCTATGCTAGGAGTATCTCTTCTATATCATCACAAACAATCAATCAATCAATCAAACTTCTTTTTGCCACAAGGCTGGCTAATCAATCAAACTGTTTTACCACCGTACTGGATGATTAATCAAAGTTTTTGTCACAAGGCTGACTTCATTGAAACTTTTGCCACGAGGCTGGCTGATTAATCAAAACTTTTTGTCACAAGGCTGACTTCATTGAAAGTTTTTGCCACAAGGCTGGTTAAACAAACAAAAATCAAACAGATGTATGTGATGATATAGATTAGATACATCGAACATTTAGATGACATTTGTCTCTTTTCCTTTGCTTCCACTAGCATAAGTGGGAACTACGATTGCTCTGACTTTCTCAACATCCCTTTGAGAATACGTAGGCACAAGGTCGATCCTTGGCGAGCAAAACAAAACAAAAAAAAACCATTCAAACCTTAGCACCCGTAGACCCCGAGCTACAGATGCTCTGATTCCCTTTAAGGGATATGTATGCAGAGGATCGCGATGATCTTTGCGAGCATAATCAAACAAACACCTTAGGTCCCACCTATTTCACAACAGAACCTTCACCGTAGCATAGAATAAAAAACAATAAAGAACCCTGTAGAGTACTACAGATACGTTGGGTGCTAATACCTTCCCTTTGTATAACCAACCCTCTTACCCAAGATCTCTCCCCCCACTTTTAGGTTATTGCAGCTTTTTTCCTTTTCCTCTTTTGGAAACAATAAAAAGTTTGGTCGAAACAAAAGAAAAATCATTTTTTTGAGCACTCGAGCTCAAAGAAGGCATCAAGTGTCTCATCCACAAAAAAGAGGAACAAAACGATTTTTCGCCCGCGACAGAAAAATGGCGACTTCACTGGGGAGACCATCTTTTTATTGTTTCCAAAGGAAGGGTTATTTCTAATTATTGTTTTTATTTTAATTTTTGTTACATGTGTGATTCTTTGGTTCTGTTACTTGTGTGGTTCTGTTACAAGTGATACATTATGGACAAATCCTAACCCGGATTAAGTACACATAAGAAATTAGGTGGAGGGTATAGTCATGTGCAGGCGCACTTGAGAATCCTTCCGCTCAGTGGAGGTTCCTTGTTGGTAATATATGTTTAGCATGCTTTCGTAGCGAAGACATTATTGCCGCATTGAACTGTAGAAGCTGAGTTGGCCGTAGAACCCCAACCCATCCTGGCCTTATTAGGACGTGGTGCAGAAACGATCCAGGTGAAGACTTGGATAGTTGTCATGCGGAGAACCACACTCAGACGAGTTTTTCTTGAGAATATTTCTGGCTCATCAGTTTAGTCGTGAAAGCCGGTAATATCCGAAAGAAAAATGTAGACTCTGACGTATCAGTAGAACATGTTGTACAGGTGATTAACTAGATCTATCCCTATTTGGTTCTCTGACCTCATGCTCGTGACGCTGGACCTTTGAACCTGTGTGTACTATGTTTGAATTACCATGTTTGTGTACCATGTTTGCGTTACCATTACCATGTCTGTTTTACCATGTTTGAATATGTGGCATTCATGCATCCACGCATTCATACATTCAAAAAAAAAACCCATTTTTTTTCCATAAAAACATGATTTTTCCAAAGATTTAGAGAAATTTTCTTTGCAAACATTTTAGGATTTAGTCATGGAAGAAGTAAAAAGGCATACCAAGAAATACGGTTTCAAAGCGCCTGATGTGGGAAAACTGATAGAGTTAGCATCTTCTGTACAAAATCCTTTCAATTTTAGGAAAAGTTATGGAAAGCTTTTGCCTATCCTGAACACTCATGTTGATGAAGGACTTCTCAAAACTTTGGTTCAGTTCTATGATCCCGTCTACCGTTGTTTCACCTTTCCAGACTACCAGTTGGTACCGACCTTGGAAGAATATGCCAATCTTTTGGGTATTCCTGTGTCTGACAAAATACCTTTCAATGGTTTGGAAGCCATTCCTAAGTCACATGTCATTGCAACAAGTATCCACTTGAAGAAATCTGAAGTAGAGAGTAATTGGACTAGCAAAGGAAACCTTCCGGGTTTAACTTCACACTTCCTGGTAAAGAAAGCCTTTGATTTCATTGAAACTGGTAGCATGATAGCTTTTGAAGCTGTACTAGCCTTGCTCATCTATGGGTTGGTTCTGTTTCCCAATGTCAACAACTTTGTTGATATCAATGCCATAAAGATCTTTCTGATTGGAAATCCTGTTCCGACTTTGCTTGGTGACATGTATTTCTCTGTTCATCATAGGAATCGCCAAGGCGGTGGAATCATTGTATGTTGTGCACCTTTGTTGTTCAAATGGATTGTTTCACACTTACCTGAAAAGGCCGAATTGAAAGCTCACTATGGGAAAGAAATCATGAAGCTCAAGCTGCACAATGCATTTGGTTCTTCGTCTGATGAAGATGCTTAGGATTGTTTAGCTTTTTATTTATCATTTGCTTTTGTAAGGAGCTACGCTCCAATGTTGTAACATTTCCCATTATTGCAATAACAAAAAAAAATGAATGAATAAAAGATTTGTTTGTGTTCAAATGTTTGCAAGAGAATAATCTTTAAAATATTTGGAAAAATCATAAATTTCTTTTTGCATACATCATTCTGCATATCGAGTCTGTTGTATAGAGTCTTATCTTTTGGATCTTTCTCCATTAGATCGTCAAGCTGTCGCGTCTCAAAGTTTCTCGACCGCGCTCGCAATCAGATCACAGATACAATACTCGTTCAAGCAGAAGAAGAATAATGGAAAGTTCTGAACAAGAGAATATTGAGCTTCGTAATACAGTGACCACTCTTCAGGAAAAATTGGAAAGTCTCACTACTCTGGTTGACTCTTTAATGGCCGCACAAAATCAGCCGCCGCCACCCAACAGTCAAGCAACAGTGATATCTGAGGTCACTACTCCAGTTTCTACAGTTGCATTCGGTATTCCATCTTTCTCCATGCCAGAAGGTTGGGGCACGCCTTTCAGCTTTGGTACAGGTTTCCGCCATAATGTTTCTGGGGTTCAAACATCCACAACTGAAGCGCCTGCTGCTCAGAGTTCACAGTTCACTCCAAATCAGGGGGTAACTTTTTCTCAAGTCACTATGGCACTTTCTCAACCCACTATGACAGTTCCGACTCCTATGGTTCACACTGTTCCTTACGGAGACAATGAGATTTATCATGATCAGGGTGATAGCACAAATCAGCGAAGTCTTGTGGGAGATCTCCAAGAACAGTTTAACAAGATGCAGCTGGAAGTCAAAGCTATTCGGGGAAAAGATTTGTTTGGAAAGAATGCCCAGGAACTATGTTTGGTTCCCAGTGTACAGATACCTGCTAAATTCAAGGTCCCAGACTTTGAGAAGTACAAAGGTAGTTCTTGTCCACAAAGCCATCTTGTGATGTATGCCAGAAAGATGTCTACTTATGCAGATAATCATCAGTTGCTTATCCATTACTTTCAAGACAGTTTGACTGGTGCCGCACTGAAGTGGTACACAGGCTTGGATAGCACTAATATTCGAACATTCAATGACCTAGGTGAGGCCTTTGTCCGACAATACAAGTATAACTCGGATATGGCTCCAGACAGAGATCAGCTTCGATCCATGGCTCAGAAAGATCATGAAGCTTTCAAAGAATATGCCCAACGATGGAGAGAAACTGCTGCTCAGATTAATCCACCATTAAAAGAGAAAGAGATAACAAAGATCTTTTTGAATACTCTCGGTCCGTTTTACTATGAACGCATGATTGCTAGCGCTCCAAGTGATTTCACCGAAATGGTAAACATGGGGATGCGTCTAGAAGAAGGAGTCCGAACCGGACGTCTGACTAAAGAAGGTGGATCTTCAAGCAGAACCAAAAAGTTCGGAAGTGGTTTCCAAAAGAAGAAAGAACAAAGTGTTGACATGGTATCCCAAGGGAGGCCGAGAGGAAATGTCAATCGTCAGCGACAGGTTGCTTCTATCACACCAGTCGTTAACACAACACCGAATCCAGGATTCACTCCTCAGTTTCAACAACAACAGCCTCGACAACAGGCTCAGCAGTTAAACAATAATCAGAATCGAGTACAAAGAGCTCCACAATTCGATCCGATTCCAATGACCTACACAGAGTTGTACCCTGCTTTGATTGAAAGAGGTCTTGTTCAAACTAAAGCGCCACCACCCGTACCTGAGAAACTCCCATGGTGGTACAAAGCTGAGGTCTCATGCCCTTATCATCAAGGAGCACCTGGCCATGATCTTGAGCATTGCATAGCTTTGAAATATGAAGTTCAGAGGTTGGTTAGATCTAATCTCCTCTCTTTCAGAAATTTGAATCCTAATGTGCAAGCAAATCCGCTGCCCAATCATGGAGGGCATGTTGTAAACATGGTATATGGATGTCCTGGCCAATACCGAGTCTATAATATCAACTTCTCAAGAGCAGATTTGGTACAAATGCACGCCACTCTTTGTCGGGGGCAGAATTTTCGCCAGCATCAATACGGTTCCTGTAGAATATGTTGTGTGGATCCTCACGGGTGTTCGATTGTGAGAAGAGATCTCCAAGTTTTGCTAGATAATGGTACTATTGAGATCTACAGAAATAGGGATGAAAATGAAGTTAACATGATAGGATGTTATCCGCATGAGCTTTTAGTCTCAGATATCAACTCGGAAATGCCTACAGTTAACGTCATCGTTCCTCATTTCAACATGCCTAAGCGCATGGAAGTTACTTACAACAAACCAAAGGTTCCTGTTGCTCCTTTGATCATCTGTCTACCTGGACCTGTTCCTTATAACTCTGACAAGGCAGTTCCATACAACTATAATGCTACAATGATAAAGAATGGACAAGAAGTTCCTTTACCAACTCTCTCATCTGTCGAAAACATCGCTGATGTGAGTCGAGTAACAAGAAGTGGACGTGTGTATACTCCACTACCTCCAAAGCAGCCTGTTGCTCCTGCGACCGAACAAAATCATGTCAATATTCCAGTGGGAAATCCTGTGGAAACTCCTGTCAGTAATACAAACACTAATATTGGTCAATCCAGTGGAACCAATGTGAATCCTGATTTTGATGAAATTTTGAAGCTTATCAAAAGAAGTGAATACAAGATTGTGGATCAGCTTATGCAGACTCCTTCAAAAATCTCAATACTTTCATTGCTGTTAAACTCAGAAGCCCACAGGGAAGCCCTGATGAAGGTCTTGGATCAGGCTTTTGTAGATCATGATGTGACTGTTGACCATTTTGATGGGATAATAGCCAACATAACAGCTTGTAACAATTTAAGCTTCTGTGATGAAGAGCTCCCCGAGGAGGGTAAAAATCACAATCTTGCTTTGCACATTTCTATGAACTGTCAGTCAGACTCTTTGTCCAATGTGTTGGTAGACACCGGATCTTCCTTGAATGTGATGCCAAAGACGACTCTTGCTCGCTTGTCTTACCAAGGAATGCCTATGAAGTTCAGTGGTGTAGTTGTCAAAGCATTTGATGGATCGCGAAAATCTGTTATCGGTGAAGTCAATCTTCCCATGACAATTGGTCCACATACATTTCAAATCACCTTCCAGGTCATGGACATACAAGCTGCTTATAGCTGCCTGTTAGGACGACCATGGATCCATGAAGCAGGGGCAGTAACTTCTACGCTCCATCAAAAGTTAAAATTTGTAGCAAATGGAAAATTGGTAACAATAAGTGGAGAACAAGCCTTGATGGTGAGCCATTTATCCAATTTCTCTTTCATTGGTGCTGATGATGTGGAAGGAACTCAGTTCCAAGGTCTCTCTTTAGAAGACGAATCTTCCAAAAAGAAAGCATCAATCTCTTCTTACAAAGAGGCAGTGAAAGTAGTGAAAGATGGAACTACCACTGGCTGGGGGCAAGTTGTGATCCCGACCAAGAATGAAACCAGAGCAGGACTCGGATGTTCACCGACATTCTCAAACTGCACCAAGAAGGATGAAACCCTTCGTCCGATCAAAGAAACGTTCCATAGTGGAGGGTTCCTTAACCCAATTCCTCAAGAGGTTAATGTCCTTATCGAAGAATGCATCGAAGAAGGTCTCTCCGATACTGAAGAAGAATGGAAATGTTATCTCAATGACTCGGGATACATATCTCAGGAAGAACCATATCCTCCTTCAGAAGAATCCAATGGCAAAGAAACTGAGCCTGTTCCTGCAGAAATTTGGGACACCTTGGGACAACCAAGTGGCAAATTTGATTATATGGTGAAATATACTGCGCCTGAAAGTTCAAAGATTGCGATTGAAGATATCCAACCAACTGGATGGGGAGATTCCTTTGAATATAATAGTCAACCAGAAGAGGCTTATCAGCCCTGTCAATTTTCTCAGCAGCCTGAAATTACTGAAGGTTTCAGCTTCAATGCATCTGCCAAGGTTTATAATCCTGAAGATGGTTATTATCACATAAATGCCATTTTTGAAGATGAAGGGGAAGATGGTCCCGCAACTGACTCGGAAAGTGTCGCTGACAATGAGTCTCTTCATCCTGAAGACTGGGAAATACATCCTGAAAATTCTGAAGATTGTGACTCGTCTTATGCTCTTCAAGAAGTAGAAGAAGACCGTTTCAACTCTACAAAGAACAAGGTTGACAAACCAGGACCTTCGAATCCTGCCCGACCAGCGGTCAATGTCAATACTGAAGATAATTCCGAGGGGAATTTTCCTGAATACATAATACACAGAGGAGTTCGTTGCTACTGGAAAGCTGTCGACGTTCCGAATGTTGTTTGCCGCTCAAAGTAATCACCTCGCTGTTATTTTGACCTCCTGCCTTGCCCAAAGCAGAGAGATGTTTTATAGGGCTTTGCTTTTAAATGTTCCGCCCAAATAACTTTGTGTATAGGGCTTTGTTTTAAAAGTTTCCCTCTTTGTCCTGCCCAAGACAAATGAGTTTGTGTTTAGGGCTTTGTTTCAAAAATGAATCATAAATAAAGCGTCATTTTGAATTCCCTACACTATATGTTTTATTTTTGCTTTTTTCTGGAAATGGTAATCCTAAAAAACCAAAATAAAAAATAATAAAAAAAAACTTTTTCAAAAAAAAAATCTGCATACACTCCTGCATTCATAAATTTTCTGAAATAAATATAAATCACATGTGCAGATTTACTATTGATAAACCCATTGAATGCAATAACCCTATGCCCTCTCCCAACTTTGAGTTTCCTGTGTTCGAAGCCGAGGAAGAGGAAGAAGAGGAGATTCTGGACGAGATCTCTCGATTACTTAAGCACGAGGAAAGAGCCATTCTGCCTCACAAAGAGCCTTTAGAAAAGATCAATTTGGGTTCTGAAGAAGACAAAAAAGAAGTGACCATTGGATCACTGCTTGATGCTGATATCAAGAGTAAGTTGACAGACCTTCTCAAAGAATATGTTGACGTGTTTGCCTGGTCCTACCAAGACATGCCTGGGTTGGATACCAATATTGTTCAGCATTACTTGCCATTGAAGCCAGAATGTCCGCCGGTTAAGCAGAAATTGCGAAGGACTCACCCTGATATGGCTAACAAGATCAAAACAGAAGTTCAAAAGCAACTCGACGCAGGTTTTCTTGTCACCTCTGAGTATCCTCAATGGTTGGCCAACATAGTGCCAGTTCCGAAGAAAGATGGTAAAGTTAGAATGTGTGTTGACTACCGTGAATTGAATAAGGCCAGTCCAAAAGATGACTTTCCATTACCACATATTGACATGCTGGTTGATAACACCGCTAAGTTCAACGTCTTTTCCTTCATGGACGGGTTCTCCGGTTATAATCAGATCAAGATGGCTCCCAAAGACATGGAGAAGACATCTTTTATTACCCCATGGGGTACATTTTGCTACAAAGTGATGCCGTTTGGATTAAAGAATGCCGGCGCAACTTACCAAAGGGCAATGACTACTCTCTTTCATGACATGATGCATAAAGAAATTGAAGTTTATGTGGACGACATGATAGCCAAGTCCAGCACAGAAGAAGAACATATTGAATACCTTTTGAAGTTGTTTCAACGACTAAGGAAATATCAGCTTCGCTTGAATCCTAACAAATGTACTTTTGGGGTTAGATCTGGAAAACTCTTGGGTTTCATTGTCAGCCAAAGAGGTATTGAAGTAGATCCCGACAAAGTCAGAGCTATTCAAGAGATGCCTGCACCAAAGACTGAAAAGCAAGTAAGAGGGTTTCTCGGACGATTGAACTACATCTCCAGATTTATCTCTCAAATGACTGCTACATGTGGGCCAATTTTCAAGCTTCTCCGCAAAGATCAAGGGGTTGTATGGACTGAAGATTGCCAGAAAGCGTTCGACAGTATCAAAGAGTACCTGTTAGAACCACCAATATTGATTCCTCCAGTTGAAGGGAGACCATTAATCATGTACCTTACTGTGTTAGAAGAATCCATGGGTTGTATGCTTGGACAACAAGATGAAACCGGTAAGAAGGAGCATGCCATCTATTACTTGAGTAAGAAATTCACAGACTGTGAGTCTCGTTACTCCATGCTCGAAAAAACATGTTGTGCTTTGGCTTGGGCTTCAAAACGTCTCCGCCAATACATGATCAACAATACTACTTGGTTAATCTCCAAAATGGATCCGATCAAGTATGTCTTTGAAAAGCCTGCCTTAACAGGAAGGATTGCCCGATGGCAAATGCTGTTATCCGAATATGACATTGAATACCGTGCTCAAAAAGCGGTCAAAGGAAGCATTCTCGCCGATCACTTGGCGCATCAACCAATTAATGAATATCAATCTCTCAAGTTTGACTTTCCTGATGAAGATGTCTTGTACTTGAAGATGAAAGATTGTGACGAACCGTTACCTAAAGAAGGTCCTGAGCCTGGATCAAGATGGGGCCTAATTTTCGACGGAGCGGTAAACGCTTTTGGCAATGGAATTGGGGCAATCATCATCACTCCCAAGGGTACTCACATCCCATTCTCCGCCAGATTGCTATTTGATTGTACCAACAACATCGCAGAATATGAAGCTTGTATTATGGGTCTCGAAGAAGCCATTGACTTAAGGATCAAGATCCTCGACATATATGGAGATTCAGCCCTCGTGATTAACCAAATCAAAGACAAATGGGAAACTTACCACCCTGGTTTGATTCCTTACAGAGATTATGCAAGACGTCTGTTGACTTTCTTCAACAAGGTTGAATTGCATCATATACCTCGAGATCAGAATCGAATGGCAGACGCCTTGGCTACTCTATCTTCCATGTTCAAAGTCAGTCACTGGAACGATGTGCCTAAAGTCAGAATTACGCGCCTTGAAAGGCCTGCCTATGTGTTTGCAACTGAAGCAGTCATCGACGATAAACCGTGGTTCCACGACATCAAACGCTTCCTTCAAACTCAAGAGTACCCGCTTGGGGCATCAAACAAAGATAAGAAAACTCTAAGGAGACTTTCTGGCAGTTTCTTCCTGAATGGAGATGTGCTATACAAAAGAAACTTCGACATGGTTTTGCTCAGATGCGTGGACAGACACGAAGCAGACATGTTAATGCATGAAGTGCATGAAGGGTCCTTTGGAACTCATTCAAACGGGCATGCAATGTCCAAGAAAATGTTAAGAGCAGGTTACTATTGGTTGACAATGGAATCTGACTGTTATAAACATGTGAAGAGATGTCACAAGTGCCAGATCTACGCAGATAAGATCCATGTGCCACCGACTCTACTCAACGTTCTCTCATCTCCATGGCCTTTTTCCATGTGGGGTATCGACATGATTGGGATGATCGAGCCGAAAGCTTCAAACGGTCATCGTTTCATCTTGGTAGCAATTGATTACTTTACCAAATGGGTCGAAGCAGTATCTTACGCCAATGTTACAAGACAAGTGGTTGTGAGGTTTATCAAGAATAACATCATTTGCCGATATGGTATTCCCAGCAAGATCATTACTGACAATGGTTCAAACTTGAATAACAAAATGATGAAAGAATTATGTGAGGAATTCAAGATTGAGCATCATAATTCTTCTCCTTACAGACCAAAAATGAACGGCACCGTCGAAGCCGCCAACAAGAACATTAAGAAGATTGTCCAGAAAATGGTCGTCACTTACAAAGACTGGCACGAAATGCTGCCATTTGCTTTACATGGGTACCGTACTTCAGTGCGTACTTCAACAGGGGCAACTCCCTTTTCTCTAGTATACGGCATGGAAGCTGTGCTCCCCGTAGAAGTTGAAATCCCATCAATGAGAGTCCTCATGGAGACTAAGTTATCAGAGGCTGAATGGTGTCAAAGCAGATACGATCAGTTGAACTTAATCGAAGAAAAACGTATGACTGCTCTTTGCCATGGACAGTTATACCAAGCAAGGATGAAACAAGCCTTCAACAAAAAGGTTCGACCTCGTGAATTTCAAGAAGGCGACCTCGTGCTTAAAAAGATCTTGTCTTTTCAACCAGATTCTAGGGGCAAATGGTCTCCTAATTACGAAGGCCCGTATGTTGTCAAAAGAACATTTTCTGGCGGCGCCATGACTCTTGCAACCATGGATGGTGATGAACTCCCATATCCTGTGAATGCTGATGCAGTCAAGAAATACTTTGTCTAAAAAAATACAAAAGAACAGCTCGGTAAGTTGAAAACCCGCAAAGGGCGACTTAGGCAAAAATGAGCGTCTCGGTGGACTGAAAACCCGAAAGGGCGGTCCAGGCAAAAATTAGAGACAATAAACAGAAAAAAATTTATCCTGGTAGATTGAAAACCTGAAAGGGCAATCTAGGCAAAAATTAAGGATTTATGACAAAGTAACTGCATCAGTCCATACTTCGTCAACTAAGGAGTCTTTTTCATCAAAGGATCTTCAATCAAATTATCGCCAATCTGAAGCGACCAGCACAGTTGGAACTCAAAGTTGTTAGGGGGAATAGTGGTTATTGCTTTCAATGTAGTCTTTTCCGCATAATTACCATTTCCAACTTTTGTAAATACTCCATGGAATCACGCCTTTAGCTGATTTCCATCCTATTAAATAAATTTGAGCCTTGTGCCCATTTGTTTGCAATCTTTAATTTCTTTCAGCTTGCAAAATGACGCTTTAATTGTGTTATTCACTTTTGAAACAAAAAAAAAAGAAAAAATAAGTTTTAAATGAATTTACTTCACTTTTCTTTTTCAAAATAAAAGCGAAATTTTCCTTTGAGTTGTGAACAACGGAAGGAACATCAGCAGTCGTCTCCATAGGATGAACAAAAGGATTCTCCCTGAAAAATTGTTGAGACAACGGTATTCTTGTCCCAGAAAAGAATTCTTGAAGCAATTATCCCTCGAGGTAAAGAAGCTCTTCTATCCCCAGTGAAGAAGCTCTTCTATCCCCAGTGACGAAGATTTTCCATCTCCAGTGAAGAGGTTCTTCCATCTCAATGAGAAAAGATGCTCATCTTCCCCAGAGAAGTTTAAAGCACGCAACACCATTCATCACCCGTGTTATCTACACCGTGTTGAAGAACATTTGCCCAGTATCTGGTTGTATTGCGACGTTTATCCTTCTCCAGTATATACTTCTTTGTCTCTCAGTATTATCAGCATGCATGCGACATTCATGACATTCATCATTCATACATATTTGCATCGTTTATGCATTCTTGCATTTTTCAATACTTACTTGTTTAGGATATATTTATCCTCAAAAAGAAAAAAAGGAAAAAAGAAAAAAAGAAGAAGAAAATAAACAGGTACGGGTGTGTCATCTCTCCAGTAGGTTGTCACCCATAAGCAGAAAGAACATCTTCTTTCTCCAGTTCCCCACTGAGATCATTCCTCGTGGAAGAAGGTTGCTTTAGTTTCTCCTCTCAAAACAAAGGAGAAAATACCCATTCGAGTTCATTCCTCATGGGTACAAAGTCTTGTTTGACTGTCTCTTTCCAATTCATTCTTGGTAAGAACCTTGTCTTTACCAAAGATCCAAATTCCGATTCCCCAAATAGAGTCGTGAAAAAATTGAACCATAAGCAATAGCCTCGTCATCTGAGCAGCTTATGTCTCTTTCAAAAGCTTTTTCCTCTCAAGGAAATCAATCGTGAAGACCATTTGACAATCAGGGCCTTATTACTGTTCACAAGGCTGAATAACCAGTAATTTCCCTAGCTAAGTCTCCAGAATCATTTTATCACTTGGCTGATAATTGATCATGTCTTCAAAACCGCTATCACGAGGCTGGTAGTCGGAAACCTTCTTGTTCTGGTTATATTATTCAACATGTCTATCACAAGGCTGATAGTCGGTAATATTAACCGAACCTTTGAAACTCTTTTTACCTTGTCAAGTCTATCACCATGCTGATAGTCGGTAATACAGTTTCATACCTTTTACCTTCGCATTATTAAACAAGTCTATCCCTGTGCTGATAGTCGATAATGTCGATAGGTAAGCTTTCCTCACAAAGCTATCATTCCCCAATGAAGCATACACTTGCTTTCCCGAAAAAACGGATTCTCTTCCTAAAACGGATTGAGATATCCTTCCCAATCTCTTTTCCCCAGCGGAGTCAGTTCTTGATATTCCCTCGGTAAAGATATCCTTGCATCATTCGCAATTTTGGTATCTTAGGTCCAAAATTTGCGTCTGCTGATATTTAAGTCTCTTCTACCCTATCAAAACGAAGATTTTCAATCTTCATGTCTCAGGTTGAAGAAACTTAAATAGGGGCATCTGTCATACCCCAATTTTTGACCTAAGATACCACCTCATATCATTGCATATGCATCATCTGCATCTCTAACAAATTGCATAGCTTGTGTTTGCTACTTGTGACTTAGCAGGATTTAATCAGGAAATCACTCATCAGTGCAAATAACAGTCAATTAGGGTTTTGTTCTCCCTTCATCTCAAAGAATCATATTCATCTACAATCAATATTTGGTCCTCAGAGATTCATGTCAACAAACTCAACAGCTTTGAATCGACTGAATTAGGGTTTTGACTGAAGACAGCACACTCCTGACTTTTGCTCAGAATTTGACCTAATGGCTTGGGACATGATATCAAGACCTCAAGTGCATTATTTTGACCTAATCCATTGACTCAGAACATCTCCTACACAAAGATTGATCAGACAAATCCTCAGATCAGGGTTTTGAACTATCAGGGACTGAAATCAGGGATCACATTTGGGAAACCCTAAAAATCCCCAGGAAGTCAATCAAAGGTTTCAATCATCTTCAAATAATCCCTATGACCACATCCAATGGAAATTGTGTCTCAATTCAAGATCAACAATCAACATTTGGTCCTCAAAGATTCACTTCAACAAGCTCAAAAGCTTTGAATCGACCAAATTAGGATTGTTCATTCATTCACTCATTCTTTGCAAGATAATTTCGTGTTCATGGCGGTTTTCCACTTTTTATGCGCCATTGCCATTTGTGTGATTCAAGAGATTTGTTTGGAATTTATTTCGCGACTCTTGGCTTATGGATTCATCATGGTGAAGAATTGATTATTTGAAAGTTGGTACAAGTTTGAAACAATTCATGGAAATTTCACCGAAATTGCAAGAAATATCTTTTAGTCCATTTGTTGAAAGATTATTTCAAGTATGGTTTAAAACCATAAATTCAAGAATTAAAAGTTCATTGGTGCAAGAACATTTTTCACATTACTTCAAGGACTTTTCATTCAAGAATATCCAACATTCATGGTTCATACAGCTTCATTCAAAGATTTTAAAGGAAATTCAAGCATTCAAAATTGAAGTTCATTCTTTACAAAGTTCCAAATTTCAAATGAATTACAATAGAGACTTTGTCCAAAATTCAAGATTGTAACATTTCAAGTCTAATTCAAGGTTCAAAGATATTACAACTTTCAAATTCTATTCACTTTCAAGAATACAAGTTCATACAATTTTTAAGTGGAATAAATTTGGATTACAAAGAATAAAACTTCAAATGCAATTCTTGAATTCTTCAAGTCTTCATTCTTCAAGATCAAATTTCTTCATGCTTTTCTTCAAGGTCCTCATGCAACATGAAAAAAAAGAAACAAAAAGAGGGGTGAAATTAGCAAAAGTCAAAGAAAGCCAAAGAGAGATTTTTATGTCATAAAATTATGCAACTTAGAGATATCATAAAATGACATAAAAATTTACACACATGGCTTATATCATGAAAAATATCTTTGCATAAGAATATTCTTATTCTTGCAATGATGAAGAATATATTCTTTTTCTTATCTTGCAATGATTGAAACTTGCCAATCAAGATTACCAATTGCCAAACACTCCCTTAACTTTGCCTATAAATAGGAAGTTCTCTCATTGAAGAAAATCACACCAAAGCTACTATACTACTAGCTTTCTCATTTCTCCCTCTTCTCTTATAGTTTTCATGTTTCTTGGTAAGAAGGAGAAATTCTTCAAACCAAAGAAAACTACTTGGAAAAATAAGAGTTTCTAGTTACAAAGTTTCTTGAAGGGGAGTGAAGAAGAAATTCTTCATACCTTGGTGGAGAGTTCCAACTTGAAGGCCATCTTCAAGTCTCCCTAATATCCAAAGAGGTGGTGTCATCTTCATCAAAGGATCCTACAACAACAAGCAAGTTGTTAGAGAAATTGTTAGTAACAATTCAAGGTTGTTAGTAACAATAAAGAATTCAAGGCATACCTCAACAATAATCCGGCGAAAACCTCCTCGCCGTAGGTAAGCTAATTTCACTCTTACTCTCAATATTTCCATTAATCAGTGTTATACCTGCAGCAACAATAACAGTAGCAACAGAAACAAGCCACGGTTCATAATCAATCACAGCAACAATTCATGGTGAGTTTGAAGCCGTAACAGCAACGTAGCAGCAGTTCAGATTTGCGACTCAGAATCAACAATCACTTACAACAGAAACGCAACAATCATAGCCAATTTCAGAAGCAGAGCAACCGACACATACCTGCAACACTAATCCGGCTAAAATCTTCTAGCCGCAGGTAAGTTATCTTCATACCTCACGCTCAATATTGCTGTTAATTGTTGAATTGTCTGAAACCGAAAAACAGAGAGCATATGTTATTACTGCTATGTCATAAAAAAAAACTATTGGCACCATGATAAAGAAATTGAAGAACAAACCTTGAGTTTGTCTTCAATCAAAAGAGGCCGGAAGTTCTTGAGCAGAATCGAAACAGGGAGTGAGCTATCAATTGAACCATGATCATAAAATTGAAAAATGAATTGGTTTTAAGAAACTGTAAAAAATGATCTGTGTTACCTTGAACATGAGAGAACCGAAAGCACCCGGAGAAAGGTGTTGTTGTTACTGTTCTTCGCGAGAGAGGTAGCACCGAGAGAGAACATTAGTTTGTCGTTGCTGTTAACCGAGAGAGTAATCGATTGAGAGAGAGCTCGAGAAAGAGCTCGAGAGATGAGTGTGAGGCCGCTGTTGTTGTTGTTGTCTGAGTAAGGAGAGTTTTATGTCTTGTTTTAGCCATGGAAGAGAGAAAGAAATCGAGTGAGAGAGAGAACGAGTTGCTGTTGTAGCTTGTTTTGAGAAGATGAAGTTCTTCTTTCTTAAAGTTTGTTTTCCAGCAAAGAATTTGAGACGTGAGAAAAAAGAGAGGCGCTGCCTCTTGTTTGTTTTCCTTAGGGTTTTCAACCCAATCTTGCTGTAGGAGAGAAGAGGCGGATCCGGGTCATCCTGACCCGACCCGGTCCGGCCCAACCTTTTGTTTTATTATCTTCAGCTTTAAGTCAATTTGGGCTGCACCCTCCAATCTGAATTCACACCCCTGGCCCATTTTCAGTTTTTTTTTAATTATCTCTTTAATTTTCTTTAAAGATTTTTATATAAAAGATAAACTTAGTATTTTAATTTAAATATAGGATTTTAGTTTTTCTTTTCTAATCCTTATTAAAAAAAACTCCAAAAAATATTTTAGATGCATATTTAATTTTATGTTTCCGAATTATTTTCTTTCTTCATGAAAAAACCAAAAAAATATCTTTTCTTTTAGAATTAATATTTTGTGTAATTAATCATTTAAATTTCTAATTGATTACTGTTGCACACATCACTTGAATTTTCTAACTTCATCCAAGACTTCGAGATTATTTCTCTGTTGTCTTTTGGATTTGTCTGTTTTGTTTGGTCTTCCATTTGCTGTAGAAATCCATAAACAATTACTGGATGATCAAAGAATGCTGTAAGCTGTGAACTTATCTGACGTTCTTTTCTGCTGGTGTGGATGCCTAACATCTGAAGATCACGGTAACACCTCAAACTCAGAAATTCAATTTCTCATTCTTCGAGGTAAGCCTAAAACTCCATAACTGTAGAAAATAATTACTTGTCTGTTTTTATCAATTCAACTTCATTTTCAATCAACTGTCTTCACAACAGTAATCAATTCACTTTCAAATCATCCATTGTTTTTCAAAACAGTGGGGCCTCTCGAATATTAGAGAGTATAAGACCCACTCTTTTTTCTTTTATACAGTTTTTCTTTGTACAGAAAACTCTTTCAAAACAAACTTTCAAACGGTTTTTCAAACCTCGCGTCTGTAAATAAACAATCAACCATGTTTTTGTAAATATACCATGGGCCTCCATGTAGGTATAAGCCCCAAGCCCTTTTGTACATACCCACTCCAGTACATGAAATTAGGTATTTCATTGTACGCCTTTTGTACATATCTCAATCAATCTGTTTTTTTTTTTGAATAACAAACCAAAAATGAAGGTTTCTTTAAATCTTCCCAAAAATACCATGGGCCTCCATGTAGGTATAAGTCCCAAGCCCCTTTGTAAATACCTGTTTACATAGCTTTGAATAAACTCAAGTGGACCTCTCCCCGAGTGTGAGTCCCGAGCCCTGTGTATACAAATGGATCATGCTTACAGGTATATTTCCTTCATAAACTCCATTATATACACACACTTTGTCATATATATATGCTTATTCATAACCTGTTCATGTTTGTTCATGTTTGTTCATACTTGTTCATGTTTGTTCATATGTGTGATATGTGTGCCTGTTCAACTTAGTACAACACTAGGTTCCCCATAGCCTCCTATTGGGCTTCGTGCAAAGAATCTCCCTAGTTTAGGTTAGGACATAGAGTATGGTTTCCCGGTGAAATCGCTCTAAGAGCTCAAACCAACTATACCATGCCTCCCCTTGGGCTTTGTACAAACGAGTGACCCTCCCATAGCCTCCTCTTGGGCTTACAATGCAAGGACCCTGGATTGTCCCTCCCATAGCCTCCTCTTGGGCTTACAATGCAAGGACCCTCGGATAGCCTCCTCTTGGGCTTCGTACAAGGACCCACGGGCTTCTTATAAGCATCCCCAATATCCAAATCAAAATACCCTAGGAGATTAGACATTTTTCATCTCTATGCTAGGAGTATCTCTTCTATATCATCACAAACAATCAATCAATCAATCAAACTTCTTTTTGCCACAAGGCTGGCTAATCAATCAAACTGTTTTACCACCGTACTGGATGATTAATCAAAGTTTTTGTCACAAGGCTGACTTCATTGAAACTTTTGCCACGAGGCTGGCTGATTAATCAAAACTTTTTGTCACAAGGCTGACTTCATTGAAAGTTTTTGCCACAAGGCTGGTTAAACAAACAAAAATCAAACAGATGTATGTGATGATATAGATTAGATACATCGAACATTTAGATGACATTTGTCTCTTTTCCTTTGCTTCCACTAGCATAAGTGGGAACTACGATTGCTCTGACTTTCTCAACATCCCTTTGAGAATACGTAGGCACAAGGTCGATCTTTGGCGAGCAAAACAAAACAAAAAAAAACCATTCAAACCTTAGCACCCGTAGACCCCGAGCTACAGATGCTCTGATTCCCTTTAAGGGATATGTATGCAGAGGATCGCGATGATCTTTGCGAGCATAATCAAACAAACACCTTAGGTCCCACCTATTTCACAACAGAACCTTCACCGTAGCATAGAATAAAAAACAATAAAGAACCCTGTAGAGTACTACAGATACGTTGGGTGCTAATACCTTCCCTTCGTATAACCAACCCTCTTACCCAAGATCTCTCCCCCCACTTTTAGGTTATTGCAGCTTTTTTCCTTTTCCTCTTTTGGAAACAATAAAAAGTTTGGTCGAAACAAAAGAAAAATCATTTTTTTGAGCACTCGAGCCCAAAGAAGGCATCAGGTGTCTCATCCACAAAAAAGAGGAACAAAACGATTTTTCGCCCGCGACAATTTCTACATTACTTTCTCATATCAAAATCTTCACTTATGTTCTTTGATCAATCTAGTCGATCCTGTAAGCAACTAAATCATTATTTAAAAGACTAGCGATTATTTACTACATTTCACCGTAAACAACTAGTAACTAGTAACAATTTTTTTTCTTCGAACAAAGCCATCTTTCCATTACGTAATGACATATACACACTAAGATTTAAAATTAACTATTTTTAACTTTATTCAATTAAGATTGCCAGTTTGTTGATTGGAAAAATTAATTTTACTAATAAATAGAATCGAAGATTAACTTCAGAATCAACTCATATCCTAAGGAGTTACAAGTTTATTACCATTCGAATATCATGTAGTAATAGATTGATTATGAATTAAAAAAATCTATTTGAAAAATAATTTAAGGCTGCTACTAACTAATAGAAATACTAAATGACTATAAAGGCCTAAAGTTGAACTATGAATAAGTTATAATAAGTAGAACTTAGATATATACTTTATTCATATTGTCTCTAATGCACTGAATTGTGATAGAAAATATATTGAAAAATTTGTGGTTATTGGTTGTCAAATTTCTCTACTTATAATAAATAATATTGCATGTATGTCTAACACAAATATATTTAGGTATTACATTTATTACCTAAAAAACTTCTGACAAGTGTTCTAAAAATCAATCAGTTCAGACCGGCCAGTCGGATCGGTCGAACAAAAAATTAGACAGATAATCGATTTGATTTAATTGTTGAGTTGTATATATCATTGAACTGGTATAAATCGGTCAAAATTGATGTAAATCGCTAAAATCGGAAAAACAAGTGATTTAAATGTATTTTTTATTTTTTTATTTTAAAAATTGAAACGACGTCGTTTTGATTATTTTAATTTAAAATAAAAAAAATTAAATAAAAAAAAAAATGAATAACAATGTTGCAGATGTGGTTGATTTTCTTGCAAACAATTTTGATATTTAAGAAGGAGATCTCAATTCCTTCTTTGAAATTAAATTTAGTAGATAATGAGATTATTTTGGTATAAATTATTCAACTAGATTATGTTGCGATTAAATTTTGTTTGCAATTATACTTTGTAATTTTGTACTTTTATTATGCGTGATACCTATGTTTAAAATTTTGAATTTAAATTATAATTTGTAAATTTATTTATGATATTATCAAAAATTTAAATGTTAGTTATATTTTGTAGAGACTGAATCATTTGTTCAACGAGTTTTATTCTTATATAGTTTTGTTATTACGACCGATCTATTCAATCGAGTTATCAGTTTAATCCAGTTTAATCAAACGGTTCAACCAATGACCTAATAGTTTGACTAATAAACCAGTAAATCAATACTCTCACCGATTTAATTCCGAGTTCGATTTTTAAAATACTAATTCTAGTCTACAATTGCATGTATATCAAGACATTTAATGTTAATACTTGAACATGTTCGTGTTTTGTGTTATTATATTTTCGAACATGTTTCAATTAAAGTCTATCTTCTTTCTTTTAACGAAAATGACCTTTTATGTTTTCTTTTCGACATATCTTTTGATCTTGCTCTAAAATTCCTTTCAAATTTTAGAATTTTAAATATAAAATATATAAATTTAATATTATATATATGAGGAGGATTATATTTACTCCAAGAGTAAATTATTATAACTTACTCCATATCTTGACCATTAATTATTTTTAATCTAATGGTTAAAAATAATAAGGAATAGTATTCTCTCTCCAATTTAATTACTTATTATTTTTAACCATTAGATTAAAAATAATAAATGGTCAAGATGTGGAATAAGTTATAATAACTTACTCTTGAAGTAAATATAACCCTCCTATATATATATATATATATATATATATATATATATATATATATATATATATATATATATATATATATATATATATATATATATATATATATATATATGAATTTTAAAAAATAAAAATGTGTCAAAAAACTTGTACTAAAAAATAAGGTGTTAGTATTAGGGTCATGCTAACATGTGCCCTTAGGGCACATGTTAAGAATACTATAATTAGAAAATATTAAATGTAATTAAATGCAATCAAGTTATATTTAAAGTTTCGATATATTGAATGCACGTGTTTCAAGAAAATATTTATATAAATATCTCGATTGTGCCCTTGGGGCACATGTTAGCTTTTCTCTTATAGAGTTCATATTCGAAAAATTATATATATATATATATATGAATTTTAACAAATAAAAATGTGTCAAAAAAACATGTACTAAAAAAATAAGGTGTTAGTATTATTCATATTCGAAAAATTATCAGGTTACAATGGGATCTTATATAGGCATGGCAACAGGGCGGGTCGGGGACGGTTTTTACCTCCCCCAAACCCAAACCCGAATCCCCAATCAATTCCCGTTACCCGCCCCAAACCCAAACGGGGATGGGGAATTAAAACCCAAACCCGTCCTTAACGGGTTCGGGTTGGGTTCGGGTATCTCCGCCCCGCCACCATGTATTTCGTAAAATTAATTTTTTAATAAAAATATTTACTTTTTCAAAAATCAAATTACATTATAAATAACAAAATAAAACAATCTCAAAAGATTTCATACATATATTTCAAATATTTAAAATAATAAATACAAATCAAATTATTAAAACATTAGCCACATATTTAATAATATAAATTATGAAATATAAATAATAATGTACATATTGAAATAAACGGGGCGGGTTCGGGCACGGTTTTGGGGTGGGTACTAGTGTCCCCATTACCCGACTCATCCCCATGTTTTCTAATCGGGGAAAACCCAAACCCGAACCCAATCAAAGCGGGTTTTCCCCGTCAACTTCGGGGCGGATTCGGGTGGGTACCCGTGGATCTGGGTTTTATTACCATGTCTAAATTCTTATATGCGTGGCGTGGTATAGTGGAATATAATGACAAACATTCCTCAATTAGGAAAGATTCTTTTTTGTTTCTTATAAAGTTGCCACTAATCAACACCTATCTATTTTTTTGGCAAGTAGCCATCATGCACTAAAAACTCCTTGTCTCTCTCCATCCACTATATATATCACAGAAGACAATACACAAACACAACTCCACTATACATATATTGAGGGGGGAAATTAATATTCAACCTCTATCATGCAAATACATTAAATGATCTTATCTTAGAAGACAATCTAGTAGTAGCCACTCGTGTAAATAGAAAATATACGAATTTAAATCTTTTTCTTTATCTAGGGAAACAAAATCCTAAAGAGTAACCACAGGGTCGGTCCCGACTTTTTAGAGACCCAGGGCAAATAAAAAAATGGACTCTTGATAAAAAAATTGTTTTACTCGCCTCCAAAATGAAAAGAATCTCTAAGACAATATAAAAAATATAAAGTCTTAGTTGTTTTTAACCATAAAAAAAATTTGAATGTAGATAAGAAGTCATATGTAAATCATTTAAAAATTTAAAATTAAAATATATTAATTAAATAAAGAATGAGAATTTTGTAAGTGCCTTAATTGCTCAAATTTCTAAGCTTAATTAATAAAAAATTTGTTTCTATAGTTAGATACATAATAAATTAAAATACAGCTAATAATGAATTTGATTTCGCCATAATAAATTAACTATCGAGAATAAAATTTAATTTAAAATTTAATTATAAATTTTAATTGATTATAGAAAAATTATTTATAATTAAAATTTATTTGTCACAAAAAATTCATTGCAAAACCTATTTATTAGCACTAAGGTATAAATTAACTCAGTTTGCCACTTTAAGAAAGATTGTAAAAAATTGAAAAAACTAACTGTAGATCACCAAGTATCGATCCTGTGTATTTTAATTGATTATAGAAAAATTATTTATAATTAAAATTTATTTGTCACAAAAAATTCATTGCAAAACCTATTTATTAGCACTAAGGTATAAATTAACTCAGTTTGCCACTTTAAGAAAGATTGTAAAAAATTGAAAAAACTAACTGTAGATCACCAAGTATCGATCCTGTGTATCAAGAGGTTCCCAAGAAATGAGACATCCGCTAGGCTACAAACATGCAATTGTCTAATCTTTTCGCTAACAAATTATAATTTATAATTTCAGTATTAAAAATTCTTAATTACACCTCCCAATTGAGGCCCCCATTTTTTTTGAGGCCCTGGGCTGTGTGCCTGCTTGCCCTGGCCCAGGGCCGGCCTGAGTAACCAGTAACGTGTTTGTCCACTATCATATATATATATATATATATATATATATATATATATATATATATATATATATATATATATATATATGGAAATGTTATAACACACCCACTCATTTTTATGAAGATGTGCATTAGCATGATACACCTTCTCAACTTTATACTAAAAACTCTTATCTCTCTTCATTATGATTTATGTAATTTCTTTTTCAATGAATTTTATACCTAAAACTCATTTTTTTCTCTCTCTATTTTTATTCAATTAATTTATTTAGCAGCTATTTAGCATTTTCACTATCAATTAAGAATAAAAATCTTTAACGTTGTGCATTGTCTTTCTATTCATCTATTTCCTTCTTTTTTTTTACTAAAACAAATTTGTAATCAAAACAAAATATTTTTTATAATTTCTCTTCTTGAAACACAGCTCAAAGATATTATTTTCCATTCTTTTAGTTAGGACCGTCTTTGAGGGCGTGCAAGGCGGACTATCGCACAGGGCCTCAAATTTTTCATAATTAAGTTGTGGCTAAATAGGGCCTCATGAAATGTTTATGATGATTAAACTATGGTCAGATAGGGTCTCTATTTATTTTTCCATGATAAAACTATGACTAATCTACACAGGGCCTCGAAAAAAGTTGAGACGGCTCTGCTTTTAGTGAAACTTAAGAAAAGGCTTTTACTATTTTATTTTAAATACATATTTAAAAGAATTTTTTTTCAATTTAAAAAACAACTTTATTCTAAATGTTAATCAAGGAAGGAAATAGATGAACTGGCGTGTCCGACTGGCCGGTCTAAACTGATTGATTATAAAACATTAACATTTATAATCAAAACAAAATACTTTTATAATTTCTCTTTTTGAAACATAGCTCAAGGATATTTTTTTCGATTCAGTGAAACTTAAGAAAAGGCTTTTACTATCTACTATCTACTATCTACCCATTACAAAAAAATTGACCAAACTACCAATTTTGCCCTTTCACCTAAAAAAATTTACTCTTCAAAAAGGACATTTTGGTAACTCGCTAATTAACCCACCTCTGCTATCAATTTAATACACCTTTTCACCCCTAATCTATGCACAATAACTAAATTGCCCTTTTATCATCACCCTAAGTAGTACACTCTTGCCAAGCTAAAAGGATGAAACTGTAACTACATTATTAAGGGGAGAATTTTGTACTAGGGATAGACCATACGGTGCCAACTGTTTGCTGCCAATTGGTCACAATAAAAAATTCAAGTTCGTTTCAAAATATCCCTTTCTTTTCCTCCTTCCCAAGTTCGTTTCTCTTTCTTCTTTCTTTTGCACAGAACCTTTCCCCTCTCTCTCTCTCTCTCTCTCTCTCTTCCATTTTCTCTCTTCTCCTTTATGTTTTCCATTAAACCCTAACATGGCCACCGCCTATTTCCCCGGCCACCACTTATTTCGGTTTATCAACAAACCGTAACATTGTCGTCATCCCCCTTTCTCCCCCCATAGATTTACGAAAGTTGTGAGATGGTGAAGTTGCAACAATGACAAATCTGTTTCGTTGATTCTCGCAGTAGTGGAAAACGATAAGGTTTATGGTTTGGTTTCTTATCATTACATTTTTTAAGTGTATTTTTTATATATCTTGAGTTTGTAGTTAAATTCTTAGATCTATTTGAAAACAGTTATGGTATTATGATTTCATTTTCGTTTACTTCTCATTTGTTGTGTTTTTATTTACTTTTTGTTAGGGGTTTTGATTTCACAAGAAAGAAGAAGTAAGCAACAAATTTTTTCAAAGGATTTACATGTGGTGACCACATCTGCTAATGGGGAGAGAGAAACTGGTGATTTAATTGAAAAGTCTATGGATAAAGTATGTGTTCCTGGCTGCTGGAAGGGATGGTTATGATTGAGAGAAAAGAAATCATTATGGGCATTTAGTATAGTGACCAACATCATCAGTTATAATGTCAAACATGGATCCTAGCTTTAGCATATGTGAATTTCAAAGAATTGGTTTGTAATTATCTAATTTTATTCTTAAAGCATTTATTTCGATTTTAGCATCATATATGAATTGTTTTTTTCTTTAGGTTTCTTAATGTTCAGTGAGGATATTGGCTGCCTTGATTCTTGGTCTTAGAGGGAATTTCCCACTTCATGAACATAGATCTACAATACTCTTGGTTTTAAAACTCGATGCAACTACTCTTGATGGAACTAGATCACACTACAGTTGCAATAAAAGTGTTAAAACCTGATGCAGCTCATTGGAAGCATATGATACACCTTATTAGAGCTCGAAATTGTCGCGAATTTGAAATTTATGGTGGTCTTGTATTTGGTTTGTTCTGCACCTAAAGTTTAGTGGCATTTAGCTATGGTGATGTCATTTTTTATAAGTGAATTAGTCGTGATATCAAAAATCACTTTATTCCAATGACACCGAAAGATTGTTATGTTATTTTAATGACACTAGAGGTTTTGACTTGCAGGATTTACGGGCAGGTTTTGACACTAGAGATGGAGCACAGGGAGAAATATTATAAGACCAACTTCTCCCAAGTCTCCTATTGCAAGTGCCAGATCCTTTGAAACTGTAAAGGGATTAAATGCTGAAGATGATTTGATAGACGGAGTCAAACTGGATGCTACATATTTGTGCACAAATGGAAATGCAGTAAGTTGTAATGCCCCGTTAAATGACGTTTACCGTTCATTTGATAGTTATCACTGTTTCTTTGCCACTAATAAATTTCATCAAACAAGGGATCCGCTTTTTTCAAAATTGTCTTCAATGATGCTGCTTACTGGTGGTGGCAACAGTTTCAGAAGCAAGAGATTTTAGAGGAATTTCCTGGAGAGAGTAACTGGTGAGTTAATTGCAAAGTCTATGGAGAAAGTTGGAAAAGAAGGTGTAATAACAATTGTTGTAAGTTTTTATGTGCTCATCTTGCAAACATCATAAGAGTTTGAGAAGCGCTTGAATATGTTATGATCAAAACAGTTTGGTTTTCTGTTTATATGGTTTTGGTTTAAGTGTTATTCAACTGTGTCCTTCAATAGTATGTGTTGATTGAATGAACCTTTTAGATTTCATATTGTTGTGCCTGTGCACATTATGGCTTTGTTGCTGTTGTGAGAAGAAATAGTTGTTTTGTAGGCCATATTTATTTATAATCTTGATTAAATGTTCTTTATATGTAAGGTCAGGCAATTGCAATTAGCACTACTGTAAGTGAACTTTAAATCAACAATGTGTGATTATTTGTTTATTTAGAGAGAGAACACATTGATATATTAACATTATGAGTCATGATGTTTTGATGTTATTAAAGTTTTATTCTCACAACATCTTAATCTATGCAGATGAAACAAAGCAATCAAGCAAAGTTTTTTTGAATTTCTTTAAGGAGAAGCACATGTTCGCTTCTAAAGGAACGGTTTCTACTCGCTCCGCACGGTGTTCTGCTCTCACCACTTATGTTGCTATCTCATGGTGTTGCTAATTTACTCTTTCCCGTTTCTTTGGGATTTTCTCTCATTGTCATGTGTGATGTTGTTGTTGTTATGAGAAATCTTGGCTACCAAGCTCAACTATGTATGTTATTCTTCAACTGATTAATCTTTGTTACTTTGTATGTAATCAACAACATATCTTTTGAGGTGAAAATTGTGTGTGGACACAGGTGCTTAATACACTTCTTGATCAATTGTCTGGTGGAGCGACTCCAGTTCTTGAAGAGAGGCTAGAAGAAGACGTTCAACACATTGATATGATATATTATCATGAACAAATATTTTAACATATAATGTGCAGGTGTGGTAATAGTTGAAATCAGTTTGAAGAATTATTTTATTGATCTTCTAATGCTACTGGCTGTTGATTTAATTATTTTTTAACATTAAAAATATTGATTGTATTTAATTCCAACACAAGTTGTGTTAAGTTAGACGGTATAAATTATTCATTGGCAATATATTATAAAATATTTTTTTGATAGGCTATATCGTAAAACAAATTGTTGAAGATGAGATTATTAATTTTTATTTTTAAGCAATTCATTTAATAATATGTATAATTTTATTTTAAATTTAAATATACATATAATTTAATGTCACATATTTTTGACTTTATTTTCACTATAATTTATTGTATTCTTATTATGTTGAGACAAATTGTCCATGACTACATTGTTTTTAATTATTAAAATTAATTCTAATATATTTTCAATATACCATGGTGATGCATTTAATTTTAATATATTTTTGAAATTATACTTGTATACAGACATTTTACATAATATTGATTATCTAATATTTAAATTATTAAATTTACATAATTAATAATAAAAAGTTACATAAATGGTCGTATCGATGCGGATGCACGGGACATAACCAATTAGATCCACACAAGAAAGTATGTGTAAAAATTACCCTCGATGATTAATATTTTTTTAATTAATAATTACATTTATTTGATAGACAAAATTCTTATATTCAAATGTTAAAATTTCAATTTATACAATTTAATTTTGTGATTATTTTATATTTTATAATTAAATAACTTATTTTAAATTTACATGTGTATCTAAATATAATTATATCTATATGATTACGGTTCATTTTAAAAAAAAGTAAATGAACTCAAATTTGCATTTATATTTAAAATTTTATATTTGTATTTGATACTATCTAATGGTTATAACATTAAAATTCATTCATGTATTATCACATTAACAAATATTTTGTTTTTTTTAATTTCATAATTATCATTTAAAAATTCTAAATTACTACATATTTTTTTAATTATTTACACAATATCATAATTCAATTACCCGTGCGGGAGCACGGGTCTATTACTAGTTTTACTTTAAATACATATTTAAAAGAATTTTTTTTTCAATTTAAAAAACAACTTTATAATTTTTTAAACATTATAAAAAATAAAATATTATCAAAAGATATATTTTTTTCAAGGATATATATTTTTTTACTACCACTAGCCTACCATAACTAAGAGTACTGGATCAAGAAAAAAATAAAAATATTTGTATTAATCACTACTAATACTATAGAATGTGCAGTAATTTAATTATAAAAATATTTTTGTCAAACAACAACGTTATAGTTCTTTAAACACCCAAATTGATAGTTAAAATGTCAAATAACTACATAAATTAATTGAGTAAAAAATAGAGATAGAAATAAATTTTAGGTATGAAAATAAATGAAAAAGAAATTACATAAATCATAATGAAGAGAGAGAAGAGTTTTTAGTGTAAAATTGATAATGCACACCCTCATAAAAATGAATGGTTGTGTTATAATATATTAAAAATATTATATATATATATATATATATATATATATATATATATATATATATATATATATATATATATATATATTAAAAAACTCGTGCTCCCGCACGGGTTTAAATTATTTTATACAACAATTAATATAATCGCAGTCAAAACCATATTGGAAATACTATATATATATATATATATATATATATATATATATATATATATATATATATATATATATATATATATATATATATATATATATATATATATATATATATATATATATATATATAATATATGTTTTTTTACTTGTATTTGTGTCTAATTGTTAGTTGGTCTAGTGGTGATTGACGCTGGATTTGGTGTGGAGAACCACAGTTCAATCCCCCGCAACTGCGATTGAAAGGAGGTTGAAACCACCCGCAACTGCGATTGAAAGGAGGCTGAAACCACTTAATGTCAGAACTGATCCCCGAACCAGACTAAACCGGTTTTAATAAAAAAAAAAATTGTTTGTGTCCTGTTTCATTTTATAAATACTCAAATATATAATGAGAATACTATTTATACATTTTTTTTTATTTGGATCTAATTGTTAGTGTCTCCTATCATTTTTAGGAATGATTTCAATCACATTTTTAAATTACCAAAAAAGTACTACACAAGTTGGAATTCATTGGCATCAGCAAAATACATAACATGAACACATTAGTTAAGAACTTTTTTTAGGTTGAACTCACTATTTTTTATTAAATTATTTTCGTCACTAACAAAACAAATTATGAGTAAGTCTACTTAATTTTATAAATCAGACAAAAATAATTCAGCCATTTAAATAGTAGAAAAATGCTTTTGTAAAATTAGATAGAGATCCAATAATATTTTACTAAAATTTGATGCCAAAGCACTAACTGGAAAATAAACAAACAATTTTAATAAAAATTCTACATAAGTTATTGTAACTTAAATAAATTATACAATTAACAAAATTTAAAGCCAAAGCACTAACCATGCTAACTCATGTTGACAATCATTGCAGAAAATTAAAATTAATTGAATTCAATATATTCTAGACAAATAGATCTCAAATAATTTGAATTCAATAAAATAAATTGCATCGGGGCAAGAGTTCAATTTGAACAAATCAGAAGTTTTTTTCAGTCGTAATTTAAGTCTCCAAGCTCAAGAAGACTTGTCCCGTATCATGGGTGTGAGGCATGTGATGGGTACGAGAACTTATCTGGGGCTTCCATATATGGTTGGAAGAAGCAAGAAAGCAATATTTTCCTTTATCAAAGATAGGATATGGAAAAGAATCAACTCTTGAAGGGGTAGACAGTTGTCCAAGGCAGGCAAGGAGATTATGATTGAATCCGTCCTTCTAGCAATCCCGTCCTATGTTATGAGTGTGTTTATTTTACCGGATACCCTAGTAGAGGATATTGAGAAGATGCTTAATGCTTTCTGGCGGGGAGGAGGTAGTAACAATAAAGGAATCTGGTGGCTTGCGTGGGATAGTTTGACTTACCCTAAAAATGAAGGAGGGTTGGGATTCCGTGATTTCAAAGCGTTTAATATGGCTATGGTGGCAAAACAGGGATGGCATATCATGAATAATCAGAATATTTTAGTCTCTAAAGTCTTCAAAGCCAAATATTTTCCTAACTCGTCTTTTTTGGCCGCGGATCTTGGTACTAATCCTAGTCTTGTTTGGAGGAGTTTGTGGACGGCGCGACAAGTGCTTGTTTTGGGGAGCCGTTGGAGAATCGGGGATGGTAGTAATATCAATGTGATGCGGGAGCCGTGTTGAGAGGTGTTGAGGGCGGAAGGATGGAGGCTCCTCAGGAGGAGCATGTCTACAGTCTAGTGGTCAAGGACTTGATGGATCCCCTTTGCAAACAATGGGATCGTAATAAAATTGACCAATTGTTTACTGATGAGATTACTGACATTATTTTACAGGTTCCCTTGGTGGGTGATGTTACGGAGGATGGCATTGTTTGGAAGGAAGAGAGAGACGACATATATAGGGTCAAATCGGGCTATAAACTTTGGTGCCAACAGGAGTATCAACATAAGAATAGAGTATGCTTGGGGAGTGGGGGAGCCTTTGGAAAATTAAGGCGCCACCAAAAACTAAGTATCTTATTTGGCGTGTGTGTCGGGGCTTCCTTCCTACTAGGAAAAACCTTAGACACCATTATGTTCCGTGTCCCGCTAGTTGTCAGTTGTGTAATGCGGAAGTGGAGGATGAGTGGCACATTCTTTTTGGTTGTGCACAGACTAATAATTGTTGGACTGTTGCAAGTATTGACCATCTCATTAGACCGCGTCTTACTTTATTTTCTAATGTGAGGGAGATGATCCTAGACATATGTTTGAAGGAAGATTTCAAAGACGCGGGGAAAGTGGCGGTTATCATGTGGGTGTTGTGGAACAATAGGAACAATTGGATTTGGAATGAGGAGAAACAAGATGCTAATCAATTAGGGATTCAAGGTCACCATATGTGGCAGGAGTGGTTCGCGGTTCAAAGTCAAACAAGTAGCGACATTCCTAGAGCCCACCATCAAAATACATGGTACCACTTCATTCGGGTTGGTTGAAGTGCAACGTGGATGCGGGATTTAATACTATTCTTGGTACAACTAATGGAGGTTGGTGTGTTAGAGATAGTGGTGGAAGATTCATGGTGGCATGTACTTTGTAGAATAGGGGAAATGTCTCTATTGTTGAAGCTGAAGCAATTGCTTTGAAGGAAGCCATCCAAGGTGCCATCAACTTACACTTGCAACACATCATCTTTGAAAGCGATTCCCAAATTGTGGTTCAAGCTACTAAGGATCCTTCATTGGGTAATTCTGAATTTAGTTTGCTTATTAATAGTATCCATAATTTACTTAGCTCCCGTATCCATAATTTACTGAGGTCAAGTTTGTTAAGCGCCAAGCTAATTGTGTTGCCCATAGTCTTGCTAAGGCGGCCAATTCTTGGTCTCGGCGCGCGGTTCTTTATTGGATTCTTCAGTGTATTGAACAAGTTTTAATTAATGATATGATTTGAGTTTGTCTTTGTCAAAAAAAAAAATTTGCAAGAATCTCGAGAGTATATTAGCAGGTTATGCTTCTTCATCTTAATTTGAATGCTCTTTCCAATCTTCAAATGTAAAGAATGAACTTTATGCACTATTGTTGTTCTCTATGTTGAGGCAAGCTTCATGTAGGTGTAACACATATTCCAAGCTTTATGTGCTATTCTTGATCCGTGTCATTTATTCAAAATATATTAGTTATATTAAAATCCAATATTGAAACTAATGAGGAATATATCTTCAAATACAACTAATTATGAAATAAAATTGACAGTGATGGTAGACTAATTGTGGCATTGGTGCAGCCAAACAAAAATCACCAATGACAAAATAGCATAAAGTCACAAAATGGTAAATGGTTACTCCAACACATCATTTTCAAATTGCCATATTGATGCAATGCTGGTATGATACCAGAATATCATTATTTTTGTTTATTCATGGGCAATGTGAAGAATGCAAAATCACCAAACACATATTCCAGAATACAAATTTTTAAAAATGTGAAGAATACAATTTTTCATGAACTGAAAATTATGCGAAGAATACAAATTTTCAAAATAAACACCCACCAATGTGAGAGACATGGCATTTTTTTAATAAAAAAAAGAATAAAAGCAAAAAAATAGAAAAACACAAACGAAGACAGAATTCGTCCCATTCACTTTTTTCCATTTATTCTCTTTATTCTTTGTTTCTTCTCAATTCCAAATTAAACAAATCACACAAACCATTAACACAATCAAAGCAAACAAATCTCTTTCTCTCAAACCACTTACAAAATTGAATCAGAAAATCAAAGCATGCACATCAATAATCAGACCATGAAATAAATAGTGAAAGGAAAAGAGAAATACTCATGTTGGATCTGAAAGTGGTGGCTGTCGTTTGGTCGCGCGCGGCAAAGTGACTGGTGCTTCGCATTTCGATGACGATCAGAAAATAACCAAACAAATATAAACATGTAAAACAAATAAAAAGTCACTGAAATTCTGGTATAGCAGACCCATATGTCTTGAAAGATCTCGAGACATCCGATCTGTCAAGAAACACTAGCAAGGTATATACACAAATTTATGCTATACTGAAAGATAAATTACATCAGAATTGTTCATCCAGTTCGGTGACAAACACAACTACTCTGGGGACATACCAAGCAATGAATGAAGTTTACTATCAGTAGTATTAATTCAAAGCTAAACTCCCCCGTTTACTACTCTTCACTTAATCCCTACCCAATGACCCTTTTACCTAGATCCTCTCTAGATATAGAATATCTCCATCCCACTTCCAATCACCTCAGTGATGTTGCACAGATTTCCAGTCCCAAGATCTGTAACAACGACCTAATCACCAACATTCTGATCACACAGACAAACAGTTTTGGAAGACACACTTCCATGACAATACCTAGCCAAGACTCTTGACTACAAACACTAACTTGGAGTTACTTCAAAGCTTCCTTCGAGAATAATACATACTCCTCTTCCCTACAAGCTTCGAGGATTATAGTGACCTTCCCACAACCCGGGAGGTTCACTTAACCTAGCCCTAATGATTACATATTGATATACTTCGGATGGCTTACTTTTTAGGTTACAAACCTTTCTATTTATAACCTATACCCAACTGGATTTGAGCCTTCAATCACAACAAATTTGCTATTACAATATAGCATTAACTTCTGCTAAAAACAAGGTCTTCAATATTTAATTTCCTAATATATCTCCATATTTAGAAACTATATAATCTTCAAATATTCTGATTGATTCTTCAGACCTTTAAAACATATAACGCCTTATATGATTTGCATAGTATTCAGAGAATATTCTGCATCTGTGATTACTTCATTTTGATGCGCATTCCTCTATGTTTATACTTATGCATTTCCATACTTTACCTTGGTTATTTTTCTATTTTAATGTGTTTTTATAAATCAGCTTATTTTTGCACTTATTTGATTTTCGCACTTTATTTTCAGCATTAACAATCTGTACTAAAATGATCATAACTGGAGCTACGAGAATCCGATTGACGCGCTCTAGTAATCGTCAGAAATCTAAGAGAAAGAGCTACAACTTTCATGTTTGTGTCAAAGTCATATTCAGAGTCATTTATTCCCAGAATTTCGTTGGAAGTTGCAGCTTAGAAATAATTAGTTTTGGACCGGTTTTTGGGCCGGGTTTTTAATGTTTTTGACCCAGTTGGGTTATAATCGGAATTCCTTGTTTCTTCCATATAGTAGGTCTGGCCGCTACTGTTCAGGAAGACATTTTTTTACTATTCATAAAAAAACATTATTTCTTTCACGATTATGATGGAGAACTTATTCCGTGAGTTGATATACTGTAATCGCGTTCCAACGCTTTGAGGTTTTTAATTTACCAATTCAATTTCGTTTCTCTTTCAATTCTATTTTATGAAATTACATTCGCTTAATCTGCTGTTTCATGAAATGTGTTGATTAAATTCGTATGATTGTATTCCTAATCTTTAATCGCTATTTGCGTCGCTTAGTCGTTGAATCGCGTTTGTAATTCGTGTTTGCTTAATTCACGAGGGCTTAATCCGTTTGCTTAATTAGGAAAATAGGAATTCAATTAATTCTATATCGGTTTGCGCTTGTCAGTTGATATTGAAATCGAATAGAGATCGAAGCCGCTTAGGAAATTGGTAAGGTAAAAATTAGTGATTAGCAGGAACCCGAAAACAGTAGATTAACTTATTTATTTAATCACTTATTTTAATCACTTAATCTGTTTTATAAATTGATTCTGAAATCATAAACCCCCTCATAATCGTTTCTATTGGTTAATAACAATACAAGAATCCTTGTGAGAACGATATTCGAGTCACTTGTCGCTATCTACCGTTTTTCAAAATAACTCGTTTTTTATTCGCGCGACAGTAAATCAAATTGGCGCTGTTGCCGGGGATTCTTGTCGTTATTAACTGATATTAGAGTCATAGGTTTAGTGTTTGTGCGTTTAGGCCATAGGTTCCTCGCGGTTTCGGCCATAACGCCATTTTGAGTCGAAAAAAACGGTTTTTTTTGGAAATTGAGTCTGATCGATAATTTGTTTTTGCCTACTGGGAGTAGAAAAATCGTGCGATCAATACTCCTTTACTCTAAAAGAGTAAGGGAATTAGACCCCAAATCTCCAAATTCATCGTTTTTCTATTTTTAATAAATTTTTTACTGTTTTCATAGAGTCGAAAAAATCCAAAAAAAAACTCAAATTTTTTATTTTTCTTCAGTAGATTAAATTTTGTGTTTTTGTATTTTTATGAATTTATTTTAATCGTTTTTCTTCTTTCTATTTGTTTCTGCCTGTTTGGGACATAGTTGGTATTTATGTGTTTGTTGATAACATGGCTGAACAAAGAACTTTGAGACAGTTGGCTGCCCCTGATGCGAACTATAATGGTTTATGTATTGAGTATCCTGTAGCTGATGCACCTTTTAAATTAAAATCTGGTTTGATACATTTGTTGCCTAGGTTTAATGGTTTTGCAGGTGAGGATCCGCATAAGCATCTGAATGAATTTCAGGTTGTGTGCTCTGCACCTACCGAACCTTCACTAGAGGATATTGTCAAACAAATGGCTGCGAATAATCTCCAGTATCAACAACAAATATATTATACTCTTCAGACTTTGCAAACACAAATCAGACAGCTTGCCACTTTGGTGAATGTCATGCAGCAAACTCAAGGATCAAACCAACAATCCTTAGAAGAGCATTCTGTTTTTCAAATAGAGTTGCCTTCTGAAACTGTTGATAATACTTGTACTGATTTGTTTGCAGATGATTTTCCATCATTGTCTGATTTTGATGATGTTTACTCTTGTGATGTTTGTACTGACACTAAAATTTGCTCTGTTTGTGCTGAAATTGAGCTTGCCTTGCAAAATGATATTCTTATTACAGACGAGGTTGTAAATGAAGTTGTTCATCTAGATGAAGCTCTTGACACCCCGGCTGCCCGGAACAAATCATCTATCAAACAACCACATTCCCAAGAGATGAAACCAATTCTTGAAAATCTTAAAGATGCTTATTTAGAGATGAATAAAAATCTCCTGGTTATAACTTCTTCTAACCTTGATTTTGATCAAGAAAATAAACTTTTGCAGGTTTTGAAGAAGCATAAGAAGCCGGTTGGGTGGACATTGGTTGACATTTCCAATATTAGTTCGTCCATGATTTTGCATAGGGTCTCAATTGAAGGGGAATATGAAACAAAAGTAGTGGGGCAGCCCCTCAATCTTTTGATCTCTGATGTTGTGGAAAATAAGATCCCGTGCCCATTCGAAACTTTTACTTATCGAAGATTCTTCTTTGATCCTGGAATAAAAGGCGAAGGCACTAATAAAAATTCCAAGTTCAATGGACATTACCCAAAGCTACTCCATGAGAGCCCCAGTTTGGAAGAAGAGAATGTAGAAGATCCTTCACTAGAAAAGGCTGCTTATGTGATCACCTATCCTCCTTGACTACTCGGGTGTGTTCTTTCCTTTCTCTCCCTCTTACTTTAATATTTATGTCTTTTCATTGAGGACAATGCATATTTTAAGTGTGGGGGAGGGAATCATTTATTTATTTTGTTTTCTTTTAATATTTTTTGTTTTTGTTTTCAATTCTTAAAAAAAATATGTTTCTTTGAAAGTTTTGGGCCATATATTAATATGAGGTTAGTTGTGGAGACTTGGGAAAAGTTCACAAGATCGGTATCGTCTTAATACCGTAAGTCTCCTGAGTATATGAATTGTTTTGAATATTTTTTATGACATAGCCTTGAATTATCATTCTCTAATAGCTCTTGAGTAGTTTATCTTTGCAGTCGGCACCATCTCACACATACTCTACGTAAGGAAGCCGATGAAAATAAGTGAGTGATCCAAGTTTAAAAAAAAAATAGAAAAAAGACAAAAGGAATGCACCTTCTAAGTTTGGTGATCCTCACCCGGTCACTTAACCCAACGGTTGTAGAACCTACAAAAAAAGATTTCAAGTCCCGTTGTTAGTTGGTTCAGAGGTTTCTGGTGTTGAACTTGGTAGGGAGGATTACGGTCCGATCCCCCGCAACTACAATTGGGGAATAAAAGGGATATACCACTTAGGTACCAGAACCCCATGCAAAAAAAAAAGAAGATCTGAGTCACTAACTCGTAGCCCTACTATGAATGTGTGGAGATAACGGGCTTAATGTGATTGCGCCAGAATGAAAAAGAGTAAAAAGGAGGATGATTAAGTTAGGATTTGGCATAATAACATGATTCGAAGTGGTTTGTATGTTCGGGAGGCTTATGACCGTACAATTGCAGATTTTTGTTCCTGCGATATCCTTAGTGTGCAAGATTAGTACCTATTGATGCAACCTTAACCACAGAAGAGTTTGTAGTTTAGAATGAGTAAATGTTGTTGTGTGTTTCTTTTAAGTTTTGATTTTATTTTACTCGGAGTGCAAAAGTTCAAGTGTGGGGGTATTTGATTAGTTCATTTTGATGCGCATTCCTCTATGTTTATACTTATGCATTTCCATACTTTACCTTGGTTATTTTTCTATTTTAATGTGTTTTTATAAATCAGCTTATTTTTGCACTTATTTGATTTTCGCACTTTATTTTCAGCATTAGCAGTCTGCACTAAAATGATCATAACTGGAGCTACGGGAATTCGATTGACGCGTTCTAGTAATCTTCGGAAAGCTAAGAGAAAGAGCTAAAACTTTCATGTTTGAGTCAAAGTCAGATTCAGAGTCATTTATTCCCAGAATTTCGTTGGAAGTTGCAGCTTAGAAACAATTAGTTTTGGACCGGTTTTTGGGCCGGGTTTTTAATGTTTTTGACCAGGTTGGGTTATAATCGGAATTCCTTGTTTCTTCCATATAGTAGGTCTGGCCGCTACTGTTCAGGAAGACATTTTTTTACTATTCACAAAAAACATTATTTCTTTCACGATTATGATGGAGAACTAATTCCCTGAGTTGATATACTGTAATCGCGTTCCAACGCTTTGAGGTTTTTAATTTACCAATTCAATTTTGTTTCTCTTTCAATTCTATTTTATGAAATTACATTTGCTTAATCTATTGTTTCATGAAATGTGTTGATTAAACTCGTATGATTGTATTCCTAATCTTTAATCGCTATTTGCGTCGCTTAGTCGTTGAATCGCGTTTGTAATTCGTGTTTGCTTAATTCACGAGGGCTTAATCCGTTTGCTTAATTCGGAAAATACGAATTCAATCAATTCTATATCGGTTTGCGCTTGTCAGTTGATATTGAAATCGAATAGAGATCGAAGCCGCTTAGGAAATTGGTAAGGTAAAAATCAGTGATTAGCAGGAACCCGAAAATAGTAGATTAACTTATTTATTTAATCACTTATTTTAATCACTTAATCTGTTTTATAAATTGATTTCATAATCGTTTCTATTGGTTAATAACAATACAAGAATCCTTGTGAGAACGATATTCGAGTCACTTGTCTCTATCTACCGTTTTTCAAAATAACTCGTTTTTGATTCGCGCGCGACACTGAATCATTTTGTTAAATTGAGATTGAATCTCAATAATCTAGCTCAGCAGGCGCGATGTTAACAGTTCCATAGGACATGTTATTCTAGAGGATGTTCCAACATCTCATAGGACATCTTCTTGCTGTAACTGTTGTGTTTTGTACCTAGTTTCTATTAGCAAGTTTTACATCCTATGATACATATTGTTGTTGTTATTTGTTTTTACAAAAATTAAGCCAACCCTAAAAACAGAGAACTTACAATCTCCCCCTTTGGAAATTTTTGGCTAAAACAAATAAATTACAGATTATATCTTAGTAGACAACAACAAAATAACATCTACTGCTAGCAATATAGTAAATCTCAGCAACTATGCAATAGAGTTCAGCAACTGCGGATGGATTCAATCTTCAAATAGGATGTCTGGTTATTTCGTTCAACATCTTCAATCCAGCTTTCTGCATGAGCTCTATTGTAGCACAGACCTTAACACCAACCATTTGGTGTACATGAGGAAGAAGATAAGTATCACTCCCCATCAACCCAGGAACCAATTCTTCTCACAGAAGACAAATGGTGGCATAAGAGAACCTTCCTCTGTATTTGAATTAACAACCAAGAGTCCATCATGTCATATCCTAAATTTTGCCCTAAGATTATATCCATTTAATTCATATGCACCAGGATCAGGTCATTGATTTATGGTTCATTACAAAGCCTTTAGTCCAATTATCGAAATATTTTTACTAGCATGTTGAGTTCTTACTTATTCACTTTACCGTTTAATTTTTTTTGTTCTTGTCATAATTCGATATTCGAAATCAATCCATTTTGCATTTTTTTGAAGTTTAATAGTTATTGTTGTTTTTGTATTTTTACTCATTTAATTTTTTTTAATTATTCTATTTAGTTGGTTCAATGATCAAATTAATATTTGGTTGTTATTATCATTTAAGTTTAAAACAAACCATATAAAACAAAAAATGGTCCATTTACATAAAAGAAAGTACTAATTTTGTTTTATTAATTGGTTGTATAATAAATAAATAAATAAAAAAGAAAAGGAATTTGTCCTCTTCTTCTGCATTCTTCCCTTTCCTCTTCACCTTCACAGCAAGCACAAAGGTCCAAGAACTCTGCTCACCCTGCTGCACCACCTGCACAACCCAGCCAAAAATTGCTCAAAAATAGTCACACAAAATACCTACATCAAAAAGGCACACAATAGAGTATCAAATATGTTCAAAAAAACTCATCCAAACTTTCCCTCCCAAATTCTAACATCGGCAGAGGAGCCTCATACACAACAAAAGGGGGAGACACGAACAAAAAACTAGAAGAACTCTGCCAAATTCTTAGCTCAACCCCTGCTAACCGAGCTATCCATCCTCTCATAAACTCACCTCAAAATTGTGCAGAAACACTCACCAAATCATCACTCAAACAATCACCAAAATCTCACTTAAACCCTCAACACACTCAACCTTACTTACAACAGCAGCGAACAACACTCAACCTCGCAGCACACATACATCCATCATCACCAAAACGCATCGCTCAAAACCGCACCACACTCAAGCCAAAGCACAGACACACAACAACAACACAGGGAAACAAACATAACAACACTACACACAGAAACAACATCGCGGAAAAATAGAATCGCATGTGCAGACAAGAAGAAGATCCAACATACCTGGGTTCATAATCTCTTTCTTTCTTATTTTCAATTTGTGATTTTGATTCCCAATTACTTTTGTTGTCATTACCTCTGAAATCTAATGAAATGGGGATTTGGGGTGTGATTGGGGTTTAGGTTTGCTTGATTATGGTTGAATTTGCTTCTAATTTCACTATTTTGATGTTGAAATGAAACAGCCATAACACGAGAGAGTTACCGAGACAACTAGTGAAGGGCGCTATGGACCTGGGTCAACCCGTTTCGGCCCAGTTCCAGCCCAAAGGATTTATTTGTTTTCATGTCAGTTTTCTTATTTACTAGTGGGCTTTCGGTGGTAATTGTTGGGATCTTCTTCTTGGTCCAATGCTTTTGGTTTTTTTCTTATATTTGTTTAAATCATTGCAAATAACAATAAAAAGAAGTTTTTAGTATTTTAATCCATTTTCTTTTAATAATAAAAAATATCAAAATTATTTTCCTTTTAGATGATGTTTAGACATTAATCAAAGTTTTCTTTCACTCCAAACAATTTAATCATAGACCTTGGTCAATATCAAGTACTTTTCTCCAATTTCGCTCTCATATTTATGAATGCTTTTAATAAATCGAATCGGGTTTTAGTTAATACTAGATGAATCAGGAAGGACTTGTACGTACTTGTACAAGTTGTTCTAAAACATTTAGGCGATCGCCGATAAGCCTTTGTTTGAATGCTTGGATTCCATTAAGGACTCATTCAAACTCGATTCATCTCACTTTTACAAAAACTCTAAAAAAACATTTTCAACTCATCAAATCGTTCTTTTCCTCGCCCAAGTGTGAATCCCTTTCATCGCCCAAGTGCGAATCTTTTCATATAAACCATGGTCAATACCAAGTTCCTTTTTCCAGTCAAAACTCTTTTTATAGCCGAACCGAGTTTTGTCAATAATGGAAGAATTTAGAAGGGTTTGTACGTACTTGTACAAGTTGTTCTAAAGCATTTAGGCGATGGCCGTTAAGCCTTTGTTTGAATGCTTGTATCCCATTAAAGACTTCTTAAAACTAGATTCGGCTTTGTGAAGACTTCAGCTTAATATTGTCCTCTTCAAAGATTCGACTGCAGTCAACCAAATCAACAAACCTGCGAATCCTCTGATACCCGATACCCTGTTTAATCTCATCACAGAGACCATTCTCAAACTTAACACACTTCGAGAACTCGCTAGCCTCATCATTGTTGTAGTGGACATAATACTTCGTCAGTTCAACAAACTTGGACGCATACTCCAGCACAGTCATGTTACGTTGTGTCAACTCCAAAAATTCAACCTCTTTCCTGCCTCTAACATCCTCAGGAACGTACCTCCGCAAGAACTCTCTCTTGAACACAGCCCAAGTAATTCCAACACCAGCTGCTTGCAGTTCATCCCTACTAGCCATCCGCTAATCATCAGCTTCTTCAGATAGCATGTGAGTACCATATCTCACCTTCAGATTTTCATCGCAATCAATCACCCGGAAGATCCTTTCAATCTCCTTCAGCCACCTCTGAGCGCCTTTGGGATCTTGAGTGCCTTTGAACAACGGAGGGTTGTTCCTCTGAAAACTGTACAGCTGCTTGTCAGCACCAATTTCAGCCCAATTGGCATTCCCTCCCAGCACATCAGCAATCATACCCAGAGCCTCAGCAATAGCGTCGTCGTTTCTTCCTCCTCTTCCGGCCATTGTTCTGCTAAATATAAAACAATATTTATTAGAACAAGAAGTATCGATAGTGTCAACCTTACACTAATCACATACGAGGGATTAACCGACACTAAGTGTGGTCGTCGTTTTACTTACCTCCCCGTTTCACTTGGGAGGACGGCACGCTAGACCCTTCACGCAAAATTTGGAAGGCGGAAGCGCCCGGGGCGGGAGGAATTTTGTTTCAGTTCTTCCTACGATATCACACGAACTTTTTAATTATCCTACGAGTAGGAAAGGGGAAAAAGATCTCAAATAAACCCTAGGAGTTTGCTAAGTGTGGGGATTCACCTAGACTACAAATTCTGGAGTCCGGGAGGTCGGTTATACATAGGGAAGAGTTTAAGCACACTATATATCCGTAGTACTCTACGGGAACCTTCTCTGTGTCAATGTGATTGTGATTATTGCTTTTTAATGGGAAATTTTCTCCTTTGTGTTAGGAGATGGAATTGAATTGAATTAAAAGAAAGACAGACAGACTGACTATTTTTGGTATTCTATTAGCTCACTGAGATTCCTTGTGAACCTCATGCCTACATATCCCTAATGGAAGTCAGAGCTTAATGTAGTTCAGGGAACTAATTAGGGAAATTAATTATTTTTGGTGCCTTGCTTGAAGCTCAAGGTTGAAGCTTGAATTAAATCTCTGTTTACAGTAAAGAGACATGAAGTCATCTTTATAGAGAGGTATTTCTACTATTCCACCACAAACATTTTAAAGTGACAGAAAAGCTGAATTCATTTCATTAAGATAGGGACCTTACTTGTATGTTTGCAAGTATGCCAGTCATGTGTCTCTTAAATGAAAGAAGGATTCTCATCCAAATTAGGGAAAGTGTACAAGTCTGGGTTTGTTTGCCTCAGAGCACGCCTTTCAAAGTCCTAAATGGGAGAATGTTTGAAATTGAAATTGAAATTGAAATGTTTGTATGAATATGGTGAGATAGGAGAAAGACCTACCTATGAAGATGAGCTATGTCTATCTATTGTTTGAAAGATTTGATTTTTAGCTGGCTTGTATAAGGCCCAAGCTTGAGGCTTTTGATTGATTTATTGAATCTGCGAGATAACTCCATTGGGGATGGATTTAAACTAGAGAGTTTTTGTGTTCTATACAAAGCCCAGAATTGAGGCTGACTCTAGCTGGAGAGTATTTATTTGATGGATTTTATTTGGTGTTCTGTACAAGGCCCATAATTGTGGCTGACTCTACTTAGGGAGACTCTATTTTGTGCCTTGTATGAAGCCCAAGGTTGTGGCTGACTCTTAACTGGGGAAGTTATTGTTTTATGCCTTGTATGAAGCCCAAGGTTGAGGCTGACTCTTTGGGGAGTTTTACTCTGCTGGAGGATTTGTCTATTAAAAAACTGATTTTATGGAGGCTAACCCTTTCCAGGGGTTTTGAATGATAGCAGGAATATTATCTAATTGAGACTTCTTGTTTTAAAGGCCAAGATTAAGGCTGACACTGAATGAGGATAGATAACTATAGATCCTAGACTCTGCTAAGGAAATTAGTGAAGATAAGGGTGACAAAGACTGTCCATGTCTCTCATTCCAAAAGGTGTACTCAATATGAGATTGAGACAATCTTAGCTTGTTTAAAGTCTGGTTTAAAGAATAGAAGAAACTCACCAGGATAGGCTAAAAGGTAACTAAAGACATGTTCCTATGTTTATAAGAAACCTGATGGGTCCTTGTATACAAGCTCAAGAGGAAGCTGGGAATGCTTTTAAGAAGCCTGTGGGTCCTTGTACAAAGCCCAAGAGCAGGCTAATCGAGGGTCATCGATGGTCCTTGTTATAGCACAAGAGAAAGCTATGTGGTTTTGAACTTATTTTGGCTTTAAGAAATGGGTAAGAGGTTTCACCGGGAATAATTCATCTTGAGGGTTTTGAACTACAAATCTCTAATTAGGCCATATTCCTAATATATATATATATATGTTTGACTGTCCTAGGGTTTACACTCAAACGTAGTTCTAAACAATATGTATACAGTTCTATATTTGACAGTAATTTAAATAAAGAATGTAAATTGAAAGCTATAAAGCCTAACCTGGATGGAGTGGAGGCCTTTGAGGATGCATGTACAAAACCTTACCAGCAATTTTATTGATGACAGTTGAATATTTATGATAAACAGTTAAAGGTTTTTTGAAAACAGAAGAAGTGAAGATGGACAAAGGTCACATAGGTATCTGAAGAGTTTCACCGAGAATAATGCCCTTCAAATACCAGTAGAATGTTTTGAAAACAGAAAGAAGATTTTGAAAATACAGTTTTTGAAAACAAACTTATGAAAAAAAGATGCTGGTACTTACACTCTATTAGAGGTCCAGTACTTTATAGTACTGGTTGACTGTTATGAAAACAGTTGAAAATGATTTGCAATTTGAAATGATTACTATTGTGAAAACAGTTGATTATCTGTAAAATAAAAGAGGGGGTTGGGACTTACACTCTATTAGAGGCCCACTTGAAAATGATTTACTGTTTTATAAAAAAAAAACAGTTGAAAATGATTTGAAATGATTACTGTTGTGAAAACAGTTGAGAAGATGTGAGGCTCTGTTGTTTGAAAACCTCGATCGTCTGTTTACTTTGAAGTTTGAAAACAGTTTGAATTTTGACAAAAGTCAACTTGATTAGAGTAAAGATAATATCTATACCTAATTAAGACCTTAATGATTAGGATTTTATCACTAATAATATTTATGAGATATTAGGTTTTGAAATTTCAATGAAAACATGTATTAAAATATATTTAAAACACTTAAAAACAATACCATTTTTAACCTAATAAAAATATATAAAATAAATAATATTTTTTGTGATTTTTTGATTATTCATAATATATATATATATATATATATATATATATATATATATATATATATATATATATATATATATATATATATATATATAATATTAATTAACAAGTGTGTGAAAAATGATGTGAAAATGATTTAGTTTAATAGGTGAAATAATTGGTTGAAGTTGGGGAAGAAAATAAGTGAGAAAAGTGATAAAAAATGGTTTTGGCCCTAAGGAGGCTCGAACCCACGCCCTTAATTACCAACATTCAAAACCTGGCCAACTGAGCTACGCGCTCAGTTTGTATAACATACGCAACGAATTGATTATATTTTAAAAAGACCTAGGAGATTCAAATTTGTGCGCCACCATAGTCATCTTCTTCCTTGAGCTCGTGAGAATTTAAATTTCTAACTCTCTGGTTTCTCAACCAAATGGTATGATGTAAACATCGATTTTTCTCGTTTTTGGACGAGGAACATGGTCATGGGTTCAGAATTAATTTATTCTAAGTGTAACTAACGAATCTCAGTATAAACACGAAGAACACGTAAACCCTAATTTTAAAATTAAATGATGCATAAGATGAAAAAATGAATGATGATAGAGGGTTTTCAATCCTCTGATGATAATGAACAAACTGGTATCGAGATATACGAGAAAGAGTACTTGAATAAATGAGTTGGAGTTTGAAAAAATACCTCTAAAAATGGAGGTCGTGAGCTTGATGGAAAACACCTGGGCTTGTATGAACGATCCTAAAAGCTTCCTTGGGACTCAGTGATGCTAATTGAATACTTATTGTGACTTGGATACCTCAGAATTGTTCTACCCGGCCCCTTCGATTTGAGCTTCAAGTGAACATGGAGGTTGATGAATCTGTAGCTACAGATGAGCTGCGACCATCTGAATAGCTTCACCACACCCTAAGGAACATGTTTGGATGCTTGGATTTTCTTGACACCTTCTGAATTGCTCTATGGACCTCCAACTGCACGAGCTCCAAAATGAAAGCAACAATGGTGTTCCTCCACTTACAGAAGTGATCCATGTGCTTGGATCACCTCAAATGAACCCCCTTGAGATGTTAGAATGCTTACTTTCCAAAGAAGAGCTCTGGTTTGAAGAAAACAATTCTTCTGGCCAAAGAACTTCGAAAAACCATAAGCATGAGAGAGAGAAGGAGAAATCAAGGAATTGAGTTGCTTTGGTGTGATTAATATGAAGGAGAGCACTTATATTTATAGGCAAATGGTTTTGTACAGATTGAGGGAGTGAGCTTGCTTAATGAGGGAGTTTTGGTTTCTTGGCCATGAGGGAATTCAAGGTATATCCAAAATGCAATGATGGCCAAAACGAGTTTAGCTCCCTATCCATTGATTCCATCTGATCTTAGGGAACATTTCTGATGCAGAATGAGCTCTAATTGGCTGGTGAGAAGATTCCTTTGATGATTCATCCATTTGCCATAAAATCCCAAATGTAATCATTACATAATCACATGTTCTTGTTTTGGGAATCTTCCTCAATCCTTATTCCATGATGAAAATGAATGCATGGTATGTTTGCAGATGTGTTATGGGTCGTGTAGCATCCATTTGTGAGGTCATATGCACAAAATTGCAAGGTTTCAAAATGATGCATGACCTATAATTTTCCTTCATAAGGCCAACTTTGAACAAGCATAACTCTTAGCTCAAAATGAATTTGGAGAAGGTTGAGCACAATTTGGAAAGCCCTAAACATCTAATTCAATTCATTACTTTGGGGTTTCTTCAGAATCATTTGGGAAAATTGTGAAAAATGAGCTCAAAGTTGGAAGAAAACTAGGTTAAAAACACTTAGGGAAATTTCTAAGTTTTTATGACCTAAAGCTTCCAAATTCCAAATCTCTTAAATGATTGATTTCTTGAAAAAAGTTGCACTGTAAGATGTTGTTTTATTTTGCAAGATCTACAACTTTCATGTTGGAACTTTTTTGAGTTGTGTAGGTGAAATTTTGAGTTCCCACAATGCCCTTAAAAACCCTAATTCCCGACTTTTTGATCCTTGGTGAATTTTCTTGAATTTCTTTGGTCAAATGACTTTAATAATCATATATTGATGATATTGATCCTTAAAAGTCATGGTTTGACTAAAAAACCTAAAATTCAAAGGTGATCCTATACAGTTGACTTTTTCAAATGAAGTGAGATTTTGGACTTTTGTGATGAACCAAGTTCTCCTCCTCAAATGAATGATATGAATGGACTATGTTGAGGTAATAGAAGTTCTTGAACCATGTTTTGAGTTTTGGGTTCATGTCTTGATTAAAAGTCAACTGTCCAGGTGAATTAGGTCAAAAACCCTAATTGTCGACTAGATGAAATTGATGACTGTGGATCTTGAATTGAAGTGTAATGCCCAATAGATGTTGTTATATGGATCATTGGAAGATTATTGAAGCCTTTGATATATATCCTGGAGCTTTTTAGGTTTTCCCAAATGTGATCCCTGATTATAGCCCTTGATGGGCTCAAAACCCTAGTCTGGTGACCTGGGTAAACCTGAGCTCAGATGACTGAGTGTATAATCAATCATAGGTGAATAAAAATGAAGATTTTGGGTCCCATGATTGTATTAGAGACTAATCCTTCTATTGATTGATCCTTTTCCTGAGTTTTTTTGTTTCTGAACATCCTCGATTGAGTACCAGATGAACAAGTGACTAATCTGAGTATCTGTTTTGATCTGATGAGAAGCCTGAAGATATGACATCTCATGGGGGTGGTCAAAATTAGGGTATGACAGATGCCCCTATTTAAGTTTCTTTCATCCAGAGGGAGAGAGATTGATATCTCGATCTCTCCTGCGTGAAAGAGACTTAAATACCAAAGAATGCCCGAATTTTGGGCGTTCCTGAGATGTTGTAGTGATAAAATCTTTGCATGACTTGATCCCGTTGTCGCACTTGGTGGGGGATAGGGAGACAAACTCCTGTAGAAACACGTTATGTGGATTCTGGTGAATAGACGGCAATTTAGAATGTGCAATCCATCTTCTTTAACCTAATGTTGATACTTAGAAAAAGGTAAGCAACCTCCCCTCGTTCCGGATGTTTCTATCTCGAAATTGGTCTCAGTTGTGATGATGATAAACAAACTCCCCTCGTTTCGGATGTCTGTATCTCAAAACTGGCCTCAGTTGTGATAACCTCCCCTCGATCCAGATGTCTGTATCGCGGAACTGGTCTCAGTTATAATGATGGTAAACAACCTCCCCTCGTTTCGGATGTCCGTATCTCGAAACTGGTCTCAGTTGTGATAACCTCCCCTCGATCCGGATGTCTGTATCGCGGAACTGGTCTCAGTTATAATGATGATAAACAACCTCCCCTCGTTTCGGATGTCCGTATCTCGAAACTGGTCTCAGTTGTGATTTGGACAATATCTCAGATAAAGAGAAAATTTCCAAAGGTTTGTTTTCTTACCAAACTTCTCACCAGCGTTTAGATATCGTTTGATGATTGATAAGAAAGTTCATCATGCTTTCTTTTAATTCAAAGCTCTTGAATGAATGCCATATGATCACGCGTCCTTTTGAGGGGCTAATGACTTTGCTTGAAGGTGGATGAACTGTTTTCCGAAGGAGGACCATCATTGGTCGATCCGCTAGGGGATAACAAATTGCTTTCTGGGATGGCAACTATCGCTCATCTCCTTGTGTTGAGGAATCTAAACTATTTTCCCGACGAAGACTGTCATTCATTGACTCCGCTGGAGATTTATCCAACTGTTTTCCAGGAGGAAAAACAAACTGCCACTTGTCAATTCTACCGGGGAATCTGAACTACTTGGAGAAGAAACACCACTTGCCGACTCTGTGAGGAATTAAAATGCGAAAGAAACTATCTTATTTGAAGAAGATTATCGAGTGTCGCTCTGCGGGAGAATCTTAGCTGGGGAATTCCAAAAGTGAACGAACTATCTCTTCAAAAAGATATCCATTGTCGACTTTTCTTAGTTTCTTAAGGTGAACAAACTATTTTCCTTTGGAAGACCTCCATTTGTTAACCTGCTTGGGGAGATCCTTATGTATGAACCGTCATCATGAAGAAGAAAGTTCTTTCACGACTTGCAGGGGAAACTCGAGTACATGTCCAAGTGACTTGGGCACTAACATGATCAAAGCCTAACTATACTATGCTGACTATGCAATTATGATGTGAAGTATGCATGAATATTATGATGATTATAAAATGTAAAGTGAATGTGAATAGAATTGTCGCGGATGTGAAATCCTGGGATACGACTTCAATTTTGTGATGATCAGAAGATGTCTTCTTCTTGAGATATGCACTTCGTTGGGGATAGCTGGTTATCAGTTGCCCGCTGTTTGAAGTGAGTGACATGAATTGAAGTGATGATCCATCATCGGGAGATGTTCGCAAAGCGATCTCATGGGGAAATTTGTTCCCGGAGTCTCAACCGTTCTTGGAGCAACTGTTTGCATTCTTCCTATTGTATGTAAACCTTAGAAAGAAATTTCACCTTTATTTTGCGAGTAAATTCATTTTATTTTATGAAAACATTTGTTTCAAGAAAATGGTTGTTTAAACTTAAAACGCATTTTAATAAACTGAATAAGACTCGATTGCAAAAAAAAGGCACAAAGCTCAAATTATTATTTATGGAACGGTGACCAGCCAAAGGCTTGATCCTATAGAGTATTTACAAAGTTGGAAATTGGTAATTTTCGGGAAAAAGGACTACGATAAAACGTGACGACCGTTATCTTTCCCTTCCACTCTGAATTGCGCTGTATTCGTGCTTCGTAGAAGATAACCTACCGATGATGAATACCTTGCTATGGATTTCGAATGATCAAGTTTGTCCTGAAAGCAATTACTTGCCATATATCCCTACCTTTTGCGTAGACTACCCCTTTCGGGTTTTAAGTCTACCAGGATTGATTATATATTTTTTATGTCTCTAATTTTTGCCTGAATCGCCCTTTCGGGTTTTCGATTCATCGAGACGCTCTTTCTTGCCTATGTCGCTCTTTGTGAGTTTTCAACTTAGCGAGTTGTTTTTTTATTTAGGCGAAGTATTTCTTGACTGCGTCGACGTTCACAGGACGGGTGAATTCTTCTCCATCCATAGTCGTGAGTATTAAGGCTCCTCCCGAGAAAGCTCTCTTGACCACGTATGGGCCGTCATAATTGGGAGTCCATTTGCCTCTCGAATCTATGAGAAAAGATTGAATCTTTTTGAGTACAAGGTCGCCTTCTTTGATTGTGCAAGGTCGAACCTTTTTGTCGAAAGCTTTCTTAATTCTTTGTTGATATAGCCGTCCGTGACATAAAGCTGTCATGCGCTTTTCTTCGATTAAGTTCAACTTATCGAATCTGTTTTGACACCACTCGGCTTCTGTTAATTTTGCCTCCATCAAGACTCTCATTGATGGGATCTCAACCTCTATGGGTAGGACTGCCTCCATGCCATATACAAGGGAAAAAGGAGTTTCTCCAGTCGAAGTATGTACTGACGTACGATAACCATGAAGAGCAAACGAGAGCATTTCATGCCAATCTTTGTAAGTGATGATCATCTTCTGAATGATTTTCTTGATGTTTTTGTTAGCTGCTTCTACAGCTCCATTCATCTTTGGTCTGTAAGAAGATGAATTGTGATGTTCAATCTTGAATTCTTCACAAAGTTCCTTCATCATTTTGTTATTTAAATTTGACCCATTGTCAGTGATTATCTTGCTAGGAATGCCGTAGCGACAAATAATGTGATTCTTGATAAACCTGACGACAACCTGTCTTGTAACGTTTGCATACGAAGCTGCTTCGACCCACTTGGTGAAATAGTCTATGGCTACCAAGATAAAGCGATGTCCGTTGGATGCTTTTAGCTCGATCATTCCAATCATGTCGATTCCCCACATGGAGAAAGGCCAAGGGGAAGAGAGTATGTTGAGAAGAGATGGTGGCACATGAATTCTATCGGCGTAGATCTGACATTTGTGACACCTCTTTTCATACTGGTACCAATCTAACTCCATCGTCAGCCAATAATATCCTGCTCTCAGTATTTTCCTTGTCATGGTGTGTTCATTGGTGTGAGTACCAAAGGAACCTTCATGTATTTCTTTCATGAGTATTTCTGCTTCTTTTCTGTCAACGCATCTGAGCAGGACCATGTCAAAATTTCTCTTGTACAAAACATCTTCATTTAGGAAGAATCTGCCAGCTAACTTTCTCAAAGTTTTTCTATCTTTCTTTGACGCCCCAAGAGGGTACTCTTGCCTTTGAAGAAAGTTCTTGATGTCGTGATACCACGGTTTGTCGTCGATGATTGCTTCCACTGTGAAGACGTGAGCGGGCCTATCCAGGCGCATAACATTGATCTAAGGAATGTCATTCTAATGATTTATCCTAGTCATGGAAGAGATAGTGGCTAATGCATCAGCCAAGTTATTTTCTTCACGAGGAATGTGATGAAAATCTACCCTGTCAAATAATGGTAACAATCTTCTTGCATAGTCTTTGTAAGGGATTAGCCCAGGTTAGCGTGTTTCCCATTCTCCTTTGATTTGATTGATGACCAAAGCAGAATCTCCGTATACATCCAAGTGTTTGATTCTTAGATCCACGACTTCTTCGAGACCCATGATGCAAGCTTCATATTCGGCCTCATTGTTTGTGCATTTGAAAGTTAATCTGGCGGTAAATGGAATATGGGTACCTCGAGGTGTAACAATGATTGCCCCAATTCCTCGTCCATAAGTATTGACAGCTCCGTCAAAGATTAAGCCCTATTGGGATCCTATCTCAGGTCCTTCGTCTGGTAGTGGCTCGTCGTAATCTTTCATCTTGAGGTACATGACGTCCTCGTCCGGAAAGTCAAAATTGGTTGATTCATGACCATTGAGTGGATGGTGAGCCAGGTGCTCAGCTAGGATACTTCCTTTCATGGATTTCTGTGCGTGATACTCAATGTCATATTCTGATAACAACATCTGCCAACAGGCAATTCTCCCAGTTAAAGCAGGCTTCTCAAAGATGTACTTGATTGGATCCATATGAGAGATCAAACAAGTAGTATGTCAAATCATGTATTGGAGGAGACGTTTGGCAGCCCAGGCCAAAGCACAACAGGTTTTCTCGAGCATGGAGTAGCGGGATTCACAGTCAGTGAATTTCTTGCTCAGGTAGTAGATGGCATGCTCTTTTCTTTTCGTCTCGTCTTGCTGTCCAAGGACACAACCCATGGAGTCTTGTAAGACGGTTAAGTACATTATCAAAGGTCTTCCTTCCACTAGAGGAGACAAGATGGGTGGTTCGAGCAGATATTCCTTAATGCTGTCGAACGCTTTCTGACAATCGTCTGTCCAGACGCAACTCTGATTTTTCCGTAGAAGTTTGAAAATTGGAGCACAAGTTGCAGTCATTAGATATATGAATCTCGAGATGTAATTCCGACGTCCAAGAAATCCTCTAACTTGTTTCTCGGTTCTGGGTGAAGGCATTTCTTGAATTTCCTTGACTTTGTCTGGATCCAGTTTAATTCCTCGTTTGCTGACGATGAAACCAAGGGGTTTTCCTGAGTAGACACCAAAGGTACACTTATTGGGATTAAGGCCAAGCTGAAACTTCCGTAAGCGTTGAAATAAATTTGTCAGAGTCTGTATGTGATCTTCCTCATTTTCCTGATTTGGCAATCATATCATCCACATAGACTTCCGCTTCCTTATGCATCATGTCGTGGAAAAGTGTAGTCATGGCTCTTTGATATGTTGCCCCTGAGTTCTTTAGTCCAAAAGGCATAACGCGGTAGCAGAACGTGCCCTAGGGGGTGATGAAAGCTGTTTTCTCCATGTCTTCAGGTGCCATTTTGATTTGGTTGTATCCCGAAAATCCGTCCATGAATGAGAAAACTTTGGATTTTGCTGTACTGTCAACCAACATGTCAATATGTGGTAAAGGAAAATCATCCTTAGGGCTAGCTTTGTTCAAATATCTATAGTCGACACACCTGCAGACTTTTCCGTCTTTCTTAGGAACGGGAACAATGTTAGCTAACCACTGAGGGTATTCTGAAGTGACGAGGAAACCAGCGTTGATTTGCTTTTGAACTTCCTCTTTGATTTTCATGGCCATCTCCGAATGAGTTCTTCTCAATTTTTGCTTGACCGGAGGGCACTCTGCTTTTAATGGTAAGTGATGCTCCACTATACTGGTATCCAACCCTGGCATATCCTGATAAGACCAAACGAAGACATCTAAGAATTTTTTTAGCAGCTGTATCAAACTCTCTCTGATCTCTGAACTGAGTAAAGCTCTAATCTTAACCTCTTTTCTGTTTCCATCGGAACCAAGGTTAATGATCTCTAGAGGCTCATTGTATGGCCGAATGGCCTCTTCCTTTTGTTGAAGTAACCGTGAAATTTCCTTTGATATTTCTTCATCTTCTTCTTCCTCTGCCTCGAATACAGGAAACCCAAAGCTTGGAGAAGTCATACGATCGCACGTTTCAACGGGGTATTTTATGATTAATATGCATATGTGTGATAAATTTTATTTAGACAACGAGGGAAGACTCAGTGTATGCAGTTAATGGAATTTTTTTTTGATGTTTTTTTAGGGTGGTTTTTAGGATTACCAATTTCCGAAAAAGAAAAGGAAAAACTAACGAAGGAACAAAATGACATTTTTATTTATTGACAGTCATTTCTTGAAACAAAGACCCTATAAAACAAAACTCTATTGCTTTGGGCGAAGCAAAGAGGGACATTTTCCTAAGAAATAGTAAAATGCAAAGACCTATGAAACATCTCTTCACCCTGGGCTATGGTGAGAGGACAAATTAACGGTGAAAGTTCCTACTTAGGAGTGCGAACAACAGTTAAAACTTCAACAGCTGTCCAATAGTGGCGAGCCCCATTGTGCACTAGGCAATCTGGCACCTTAGGCTTAAGTTGGCCTGTGGTAGGTATTGATTTACCGACCACTGTATTTGCAACACTTAGACGATCTTCTTCTACTTCAGTAGACTGAGCAGTGTGAGCATACCCATTTCCAAGTGGAGTATGTCGTTTTTTTCTTTTGAGGAAACTTCCAATCTTCTGAATGGAGAGACTCGTTGTCGGAGACACTTTTGAGATCATCCTCTTCTGTATTTTGGTCTTGCTCTTCTCCCAAGATGGCATTGACTAGGTATGTGAACTCTAAATCTGTAGCCTCGGAAGGTGACTTGGGGATATAATCCTCAATGATGACTTCACCAGTTGATGATGATGAATAGCAAGGCTTATATATCTCTTTTGGCTGAGTGAGGTACTCGTAGTCAATGTTCCATCCAGTTGGAACAATGTCTTCAAGAGGGATTTTTGAACTTTCAGGGGGAGTATTTCACCATGTAGTCGAATTTTCCGCTCAGTTCTCCTTATGTGTCCCAAGTTTCTTCGGGGATAGGAGGATCTTCTTCTGATGAACCATGACTTCTGGTGGTGAAGCTGTTAGTAACTTCTTCACTGCTTGGTTGAGTCTTACTTTCAGATCCTTTAGTTGGATAACAACAAGGTGAACCAGACTCCGATAAGGATATGTATCCTGCCTCGAGAAGATAGGACATACATTCCACTTCAAAATTCTCATCGGTGTTTTCCGTACCGATGGTATTGACTGTTTGCTGAACAGGTTGAAGAAAACCTCCACTACGGAAAGTTTCTTGAATTGGGAGAACTACCTCAATCCCTGGAATAGCTTTTGATGATGTCGGAAAGAATCCAACTCCTGTTATGTTTTTGTTGTTGGTAGGAATATCAATGTGCCCCCAACCACTGGTAGTGCCATCCTTTACAACTTGGATTGCATCTTTGTAAGAAGAAATAGACGCTGCTTTCTCCTTTCCTTTTTCCTTATCCAAGGAAAGTGCTTGAAATTTAGTTCCAACGACTTCTTTTGGTTCTATGTCAGAGAATGATGACAGGTTGCTGACGATCAAAGCTCGTTCCCCACACAAGGTTACCAATTTGTCATTTCTAATGAACTTCAGTTTCTGATGAAGTGTTGAAGTAATTGCCCCAGCCTTATGAATCCATGGGCAACCTAGCAAACAACTGTATTGTGTTGGGATATCCATAACTTGGAAAGTAATTTTGAACGTTTGAGGTCCAATAGTTATGGGAAGATCCACTTCTCCAAAAACTAATTTCCTTGATCCATCAAATGCTTTGACGATGACGTGACTGTCCCTTAACGGGTAATCTTTGAAGGATAGTCTTGACAATGTTGATTTGGGCATGATGTTGAGAGAGGATCCATTGTCTATCAGGACTCCTCTTAGAACATCATTCATGCAGCTAACTGAGATGTGAAGGGGAAGGTTATGGTCCACCCCTTCTTCAGGAAGATCTTCGTCACAGAAACTCAGGTTAGTTCCCGCGGAAATGTTGGCAATGATACGGTTGAATTGTCTTATAGTAACACTTGGTTCTACGAAAGCTTGTTCCAAAACTTTATGTAGACCTTCCCTATGAGCTTCAGAACTCAATAGTAGGGAGAGAACAGATATCCTAGACGGAGTATGTGGCAGCTGGTCTACGATGTTGTATTCACTCCTCTGGATTAGCTTCAGGATCTCATCATTTTCTTTCGCTTGAGTAGAATTGGTCGGATGATTGTCTTGCCTATGTGGTGCTTCTTCAGAAGGCTTTTCCATATTTTCTGTTGTTCTGTTGAAGACTCATCCACTTCTAGTGACTCGACTAACATCAGCAATGTTGACAACGGACGGTAAAGGTATTTCCTTACCATTTTGAATGAATGTAGCATTATACTTGTATGGTACAGCCTTGTTGGACTCATACGGTACAGGACCTGGTAAGTAGATGACTAACGGAGAAATTGCTGTCTTCCCACTGTCATACTTGACTTGCATTGGTTCAACTTGATTAATTTGAGGAGATACGGTAAAGACTTCGTCATCTTCTCTATTGGCAAGAACTGTAATGGTATTTTCATCCATTAGTTTCTGAATGTTGTTGCGAACGCGCAAACATCCTCGTGAATTTCTTCGAAAGATTTTGCATCTACTGTAAGGATGGAAATCTGTTCCAAAGTAGGCAAGTCTATTTAAAGTCTTATGGAACCTGACTACCGATCCTTCGAGATCTTTAACTTTGTAAATTTTGTATTCTCCTGGACATCCTTGAACCATGTTGATGTCGCACTCAGTTTTGACTTAGACGTGTTGAATCCATCCTAAGTCCATTTGTTCTTGTAATGCAGCTTGAAATACAGCACATCCTTGATTATTCTTTGGACAAATTTCACATGTGAAGTAGTTGTAAGGTGGTACATGGCCGTATCCAGCTTGTCTAACGTGCATTTTGACAAGATTTTCCCCTATGTGACAAATGTCGTAGATTTGAATGACATTGGGGTGCTGATCTACCAGATTTACTGAAGCTTCTTTATGCTGCGGCAAAGGATTTGCCTGGACATTAGGATTAGTATCTTTGAAGGATAACATTCCGATCTTCACCAATCTTTGAACGTCGATCTTGAAATTGAGACAGCTTTCAATGTTGTGACCTGGTGCCCCCCGATGATAGGGACAAGATTTATCAGCCTTGAACCAATGTGATGATTCATTCGCAGGATTTGGAGGGCTCTTTGTCTGAATGATTCCTTTCGCCAGTAGTGTTGGAAACAAATCCGCATATGGCATTGTTATGGGGTCAAATGGAGGATATCTTGAAACCCTATTGTTGTAATATAGAGGTCGAACCTGTTGCTGAGGTTGTTGCGACCTTTGTTGAAATGGTTGTTGCGAAACATGAGGTTGATAAGCTGGTGCTGAGTTAACAACCGGAGTTATTGCTGTAATTTGAGGTTGGAACCTCTTTCTGGTTTTGTGCAAGACATTGCTGACATCTTGATCCTTTTTCTTTTAGAAAGAACTTCCATACTTCCTTAGACCAATAGAAGATTCTGGTTCTTTGTTCAAACGTCCTTCTCGAACCGCTTCTTCTAAACGTACACCCATGTTTACCATCTCGGTAAAATCACTTGGTGCACTTGCAACCATTTGCCCGTAGTAGAATGTGTAGCAACTTGCCCTAATATTAACCTTTAGAGTCGCCACCTATTCTGAAGGGCGAATCAGAAACCCTACGCAGTTAAGAGATTCGGGGTAAGTTATTATAATCAGGTCGAGGGAAGGTGTTAGGCACCATCAACCCTTTCCTATGGCTTTGAATCTAAGGTAACAGTTTATGGCTAAAAGTTAAGGTTAATAGCTAAAGAAGTGAATAGGGGAAAAATGAGATTTTAAGGAAGGGGACTCGCCTTGGTTATCCAAGTGCCTACGTATCTCCTTAGGGAGAATCAGAGTCAACGTAGTTCGGGCACAGGGTTGTACGCCTTAGAATTGATTATGGAGGTGTTTGAAGGTATTTTGAGTTACCTTGTTATAGATTTAAAAATCGCAGTATTTGCAGGGATGAAAATCCGTAGTGTCGTGGTTTAGTGTGTTTTGAATATTTGGGCGTACAACCCTGATTTGATATGGCACCGTTAGATGCGATGACCAATAGATTTGGTCAGTATAGCTAACGGATTAAGGGGCATTGCTGGTTACTCGGATCGATAGATTCGATCATCGCGGGCAGCAAATTAAATGTGTTTTAATTTTGTATATTTTTATCTCTCGTCTGATGCGACTAATAGCTTTAGTCGGGTCGATGAGAGAATTAAACTTGAATCATTTATATCATTAATAAATAAATTATAATTGATTATATTATTAATAAATAAATTAAAATCAATTATATTATTAATAAATAAATTAAATGATCAGAAATTATTTCTCGTCTACTACGACTAATGGATTTAGTCGATTCGAGGAGAAAATTGTATTAATTCATCAAGAGAGAACAAATAATTAAACAATTAAAATTTCACAAAATTAATTAATTAAATATTATTTTTAATCTTTGCATGCGGGGTGCGTTTTGTTCATGTTAGTAAATTTGGGGGTGTGTGGATAGTAATTGGGTTAAGCCCAATAGGTTGTAGATCCGTCAGGATCCTATGTGTGCGCGCGCATCATGGTATGGTGTACGCGTAAGGCTACCACTGTTCGATCTTGATTTAGATGAAACAAACGGTCTGCATGTGTTTGGGATTGAGAGCGCATGGTGAAGCTAGCTGCACTGAATCATGTTCAGTGACAGTGACAAGTGGCCATGAGAGGCCACATGCCTTTCATCCGACGGCCCAAATGATACACACACATAAAAACAAAGGAAAGAAAATCATTTCTCTCGATCCCTTTCTCCCTCTCGTTCTTCTTCTCTCTTATTTTTCCGTCTCTCTTTCGTTCCCTTCCTCTTTCTATTCTTCAACCTAACCCAGAACTCCACCGCCCCAACCACCGTCGAAACCCTCACAACCACCGTCAGCCCCAGTTTTCTGATTAAGAACCAACCGGAAAACTCATATATTCATACGCCTCGAACCCAGAACACATGATCCAGATGAATATCCATATGATCTTCATCTTCAACCTTCGAACCCCGCCCCAAATGCCAGAACCCTAACACCTTTTATGAACCCCAATCCCAATCATGAACCCTAGCCACTTAATTAAACCCAAATTCAAGAATAAACACACACAATCATGCCATCGAATGCGCCCTAAGCTAAGTTTAATGTTTGATTACCTTGTGTCTTGCGTTCTGGTTCGTGCGTGCTTCTAGTTGCTAATCCCTTCCTCTTCTCGCATGTACGAAGACAGAGATGAGGATTCGATTCGCTCAGAGTTCACGGCGCCTTCAAGCTATCTCTCTAGAAAATCTTCCCGCCTTTCATCTTAATTCTTTTTTCATATTTATACCATTAGGGTTTTGTTTTTAGATTTAGAAAGATTAGATTGATTTTTTTAAGTTTTAATTTGTGATTTAATCATGTTGTAATATTCTGTAATTGATTCCGATTTGGTTTAGTAAATATTTGATTCAGTTTTGATTCTCTGTTTGTTAAGATTTGATTATGATTTTATATTTGATTGATTCTGGATTCAATGCTGAAGATTCATTGTTCATGGGCCTGGGCAAGAATTTGCAGTTAGGGTTTGTTGTTCTGCTTGGGCGAAGCCGCTGTTGGAGGTGGGGGTTAGGGTTTCGCGTGGAAGAAGATGAATAGGACCCGGGTCGGTCCTTGACCCGGTCCAAACCCAATCCAGCCTAGCATATGCGTGACCCAAACCGGTCCATGGCCCAATGCTCCAATCAATTCGTTTCCTCTCTTTTTTTCCACACAACAATCAAAAAAAAAAGAACAAACAAAAAAACCCAGTAATTTCAAATAATTTAATTAATTAGTTAATTAATCAACAAACTTAATTAATCTATTCACTTGTTTAATTAACCTCTTAATCACTTGTGTTATTAAGTTTAATACTATTATCTAAAATAATACTAATATTATCTTAAACACTAATAACAATTAACTTAATTAAATCAATAATAACATACTAATAATCTAAAAGTTAGTAAGAAAAATAATAACAATGATTAAATGAAAAGAGACAAATGGGCCCAAAATAAATTGGATCCCAAATACTTGCTACCCACACCTCATTTCATTTAAAACCAATTTATACGGGAATTTTATAAGAGACCGAGTTTAATAATAGGTTTATTAAACCCTATGGCTCCTAATTTTTAAAGCCCTTAATAAATTGACAGATGCAAATTATGTCGGGTAAATTTTGGGGTATGACAGCTGCCCCTATTTAATTACCTTGGATTGAATGGAGTGAGAATACGCAGGTCTTACGCTTTTCGGATCGAAGGGTTATTAAATAATGGAAGACCCCTAAATTTACCTTGCAGTTAGTGTGAGAAAAAAAACGCCACGCTAAAGCCCGAGACTTGCATAGCGAGGACTTGCAGTTAGTTGTAATCAGTTTGCTATAGTGCTAACAAGCTTTTCCTACACCAATAGGAGTCTCTTGCCATGATTCGGACAAGTTTACCTGTATAGAAAATCGTTTTGGTAAATGCGTATGCATTGTAGATGTATGAATGTTTACACATGTAAATGTTGCATGTATGCAAATGAGTATGTATGTATGACAAATCCAACGCCTTATCTCCTTATCACTCATTGAATTTGCTTAACCTTTATGAGATGCTTGCGAACCCTAGCTCAGATTGTATTTGAGGGGAGATGATGTACTGTTTTTCATGAGTTTTCCTGCAGAGGTTCCTGAATAGGGTATATCAATGACTGATGTAAAGAAGATTAGGCTTTAAACAAAGCTCGGGGGAGAAATGTCTTAGAGAAGACTGAATGAGGGAACTCTTTGAAAGCGCAAGCTATGTTTTTAGAAAGATTTGGATAAATTTTTGAGGAATATTACCTAAAGAGGTTGAGATATGTCTTAACAAGATTACCTAGAAAGGCTCCTAAAAAGATATGAAACTTTTTAAATAAGATTACCTAGAAAGGCTCCTAAAAAGATGTGAAACGTCTTAAACAAGATTACCTAGAAAGGCTCCTAAAAAAAGATACCAAACGTTTTAAACCAGATTACCTAGAGAGGCTCCTAAAATAGATATGAAACATTTTAAACAAGATTACCTAGAAAGATATGGAACGTCTTAAACAAGATTACCTAGAAAGGCTCCTAAAAGGATATGAAATGTCTTAAACAAGATTACCTAGAAAGGCTCCTACAAAAGATATGAAACTTCTTAAACAAGATTTCCTAGAGTGGTTCCTATAAAGGGTATGAAACGTCTTAAACAAGATTACCTAAAAAGATTCCTGGAAAGGATATGATATCGTCTTAAACAAGATTACAAGGTTAACCTAGATACGTCTCAAACAAGACTGACCTAGAAAGGCTCTTAGACGAGAGATAAAATGTCTTAAACAAGACTAACTTAGAGAGGTTCTTTGAAAGGATATGAAATGTCTTAAACAAAACTAACCTAGAGAGGTTCTTAGAAAGGATACGAAATGTCTTCAACAAGACCACAAGGTTAACTTAGATATGTCTTAAACAAGAGTGACATGGAAAGACTCCTAGAGAGGATAAAAAGGTCTTAGCGAAGGCTACCTAGAAAGGTTGATAAGCGTCTTGGAAAAGACTACCTTGAAAGGTAAGAAATTCTTTGATTGTTTCTGAATTTCCTTTGAAGAAAGGCTCGGAATGAAGCATCGAAATTATTAAGATTAAATCGTTCAAACGATCATATTTGCACCGTATTTGGATGATGATATCCTTTTGATTATGAAGTGACCTGAAAAGGCAGCGTTAGTTTTATGCAATGTCATGATGCATGTGTCATGTAATGAGATTCTCAAAATAAATGAGGATTATGTATGTATGACGATCCCCCATTGTAGGTCATAAATAATATAGGCGTAGGAAGGCCAATTATGCAGCAATGCTCCTTGTGTGATGCTAGCATGATTTCCCTAATATCGAAAATTTTGAGAGACGCACCATTTAACCTGAAGGAAGTATCCTTAGAGGGAGCTTGAATATTACCATGTCATGCCACGAACCTGATATGTACTGCCCCAGTATTTGACTCCTTGAAAGATATGCCCCAGTCGATAGGATCATTGATTGTATGCCCCTGTAATCCTCGAAATTTTGCCCCTGTTTAGGAGAACCCCCTAGATGTGGTTTCCCCCGGTTCAGGGATCTTTATTACCAATGATTGCCTTCGATTAACCCAATCTCCCTGATGCTAAGTATTGATTCGAATGTGAAGCAAATACTTTTCAGAATCAGTCATGCGTCTTGGTCGTGTCCGACGGACAGAAATTCACTGAATACTCAGAATGAGATGATGTCTTCTAGAAGATTACCTGAAGAAGTTCCTGGAAAGGATATGAGATCGTCTTGAACTAGACTGTGCTTTAAACAAGGCTCGGGGAGGCACGTTTGCAAAGAAGGTCAAAAGGTTCCCATAGGGGATTATTTTAAGGAATGTAGTGTTTCAGACAAAACTTGAGGAAAGACGTTTTGAAGAAGGTTACCCTAGAAAGGATAGGAGACCGTCCCAAAGAAGACTGTACTTTAAATAAAGTTTGACAAGGTTCTTGGAGGTATAAGAGAAGTCATGGACATGTCTTAAGAAAAACTAACTGAAAAGATTGACGGGTGTCTTAAAGAAGATTACCTAAAGAGGTTCCTGGAAAGGATGAGGGATATTTTTAGAGAAAATTACCTGAAAAGGGTGAGGGATGTCTTAAAGAAGACTACATGAAAAAGTTAAGAGATGTCTTACAGAAGACCATCTAGAAAAGATTCTTAGAAAGGAGTGTGTCTTAGAGAAGACCATCTGAAAAGATTTCTGAAGATGACGAGAGACACCTGGAAAGGTTTGTAGAAAGAACGAGAGGATGTGTCTTAAAGAAGACTATTTGAAAAGGGCTCCTAGAAAGGATAATAGATATTTGAGCATGTCTTAAAGAGGATTTCCTGAAAGGATTAAGAGACGTTTTTTAGAGAAAATTACCTAAAAAGGATGTGAGAATAGTATTAACACTATCTTATACGAAGTGACCTTTGCAACGTGCCCCCAGGTGATGGACTTGCCCCATGGGCTATTCAGAGTCCTTGAGAGATTCAGTGGATCTTGACACTACAAGAAATATGGCCTACAGCCACGCTAAATTCTTCCACAGCTCAGAAACTGCGGCCACATATATGATTTGGCCATGGTTTTAAAAACGTAGAATTATGTTATAAAATATTGGATCCGGAATATGAAACTGTGGCCTTTACTTTAATTGTCACGGTTATACAACTGCGGCCTTATAATTTTGACTAAAAACTATGACCCAAATCCAAAAAATTAGTCCCGCCCATTTTTACCCTCTTTTATTTTCGTTTCCCTCTTTTTAATTAATTTCTTTTATAATATTTTTTAATTAAAAAAACATTAAAAATATAAATACAAGTTGTCATTTTAACCTAATTTTCCCTCTCCCCCTCTCATTCTGACTTTCTCTCTTCATTTTGTTCACGACCAAAAGAAAATTCAAAATGATTTTCATGCAACACACGGTTGCCGGAAATCGCCCTATGGTGGCGACTGCGACGGTCGGAGGTCAAAACCTCTGATTGAAACCTCTAACCCAATTGTTACGTTCCCCTGACTACAAAAATCTCCCCAGTTTCCTTTGATTCTCTCTCATATTCTTATAATCGGGCCAACAAGGAAACCCTAGATCTAACCAAAAATCCAATTAAACACAGACGGTGATGACATAGAGAACGAGGCCATGGGGGAAGGAAATAGGAGATCTCGATCTTCACGGTGGTAACACAAACACAGAGAAGATGAATAGTCAAAGAGTTCAAGGGTTTACCTGGAGCGACGCACGAGATTGCAGATTGAGAAGGCCGAAGATGAGGTAATATTAAGCGTCCATATTTTTCAGCTTCTTCTTGCTTCTTCTTTGATTTCTATATTCAATACTTCTTCTTCTCCTTCTATGTTATCTTGACTTTCTGCATTGGTGATTGTTTCATTGAAGGTGATGATTAATGAAGTTGTCGATTTGAAGTTCGTGGCCTCTTAATTCTTCTACCGAAAGCTGAAGAAGATTTTTGTGAAAGATTGAAGACCGCAGAGGTTGAAGAAGATGGTGAAATTGAAGTATTAAAGAACAGATGAATGATATTGAAGAATCCTGGAGAGTGAAGATCCAAAAAAAAAGATCAATGATGAAGATGCTGTTATATACAAGTTCCTCAGGTTAGTTATTTCTCTGGCTTTCTGTTACAGATTGGTTAGGAAGTTAGAGGTTGATCATTAGCTTATTAGGAGGTTGTTACAAATCTGTTAGAAATTGGTTAGAGTTTGTAGGAATGGTTGCCTTTTTTCTGTTATGAATGTTAGGAGTTAAAACTGTTACACAAACTGTTGAAACTTAAAATACAGGGCTGCCAAGGAATGTATTTTTGTATGGAAAGTGTTTTATGTAGGTATATATTGGTTTAACATTGTGAATGGATTGCATTACTTGAATCTGTTCTTCTGCAGGGAGATGTTGAACCCGAGGTCGCCGCACAAGGAGTGCCAAAGAAGAGAACATTCAAGAGGTTCAGTTTCAGAGGTGTCGATCTCGACGCTTTCTTGGATATGTCCACTGATGAACTCGTCAAGCTCTTCTCTGCCCGTGCTCGCAGAAGGTGTATATATATTTGTTTTTCAATCATTTTATTTTAGGATCAGATCTATCTAATTGTTTGAAAAAATGTGAAGAAAATTAGTTTGAAGATTTTTTTTTATGTATTTTATAATTGTAATCCACGTCTCAATTTGATTCATTACCATTAAAAATCTCTGCATTTTAATTTTAGGTTTCAACGTGGTTTGACCCGCAAGCCTATGACACTCATCAAGAAGCTCCGCAAGGCGGGTTTGAGTTTGACCCGAACATTGGCTGTCAGGGTGAACATAGTTTACACTGCCATGAGGGTTCTCACACCCAAAGCAAACACTACCCTGTAGCTGCCACTCTGATGATCAGGTTTGTTTTCTGTTTTGTTTTTTTAAAGGTAAAATATTGGCAAAATACCCTTTTTGGTCCCTTAAGTATACCCCAAGGTACATTGTGGTCCCTTATCTTTAAAAAGTGTCAAAGTGGTCCTTTAATTGTTCAAAAACGTCCACGTTAGTCCTTTCCGTCCAATTTTTTGTAACGGCGTCAACTTTTGCTGGGGTGGCATCTGACGTGGTCATTTTCGTCCAATTGGTCATACACGTGGCATTTGAGGTCATTAAATACTAGAAAATTTCTAAAAAAATTGTTTCAACCAAGATTCGAACTGGGGCCATTCTGTTTCCTGTATTTAACCACTAATTCAATTTACTTTTCTGAATTTAATTTACAAATTAAATATATATTGAAACATTGATTATTTGTAAAAAGAAAATATTCAACCCAACTAATTCTAAACCCAGAAACGTATAAACTATTCAACCCAGAAAATATGCCCACTCTCTTAGGGTTTTCAAATTCTCTCTGCGTTTTCCTTTCAGCTTCTGTGGCTCAACAAGATGCTCAAAACGGTGCTTCCGAAACTGCCGTCGCCGTTGTCCCGTTCGCTGCTCTCAAGCCTTAGCTCTTTGTCGAAGATCCAAAAGCTAACGATATTGTTACATTCTACGAGAACGTGTTTGGCGCTGAAGAGGTTTCTCGCACTCTGAACCCTAAGCGTAAGGCTGATCAGGAGATTCCCCATGATTTCTGCTTCCATTTCTTTCTATTGCAACTGATCCTCTTTTCTAAACAAGAAATTAAGCAGTGTTAGGTTAATGACCTCACAAGAAATTAAGCAGTATTAATGTTAATGACCTCACAAGAAATTAAGCAGTGTTAGTGTTAATGGTTTATGAGGTTGAGATTCTTGTTGTTGTTGTTGGGGTTTGGAAGAAGATGAAGCGATGAACGTATGTTTCTGGGTTTAGAATTAGTTGGGTTGAATATTTTTTTTACTAATAATCAAGATTTCAATATATATTTAATTTGTAAATTTAATTCAAAAAAGTAAAGTGATGTAGTGGTTAAATATCTAGTTTAGCAAACAGAATGGCTCCAGTTCAAATCCTGGTTGAAACAATTTTTTTAGAAATTTTATGGTATTTAATGACCTCAAATGCCACGTGTATGACCAATTGAACGAAAATGACCACGTCAGATGCCACCCAAGCAAAAGTTGACGCCGTTACAAAAAATTGGACGGAAAGGACTAACGTGGATGTTTTTGAACAATTAAAGGACCACTTTGACACTTTTTAAAGATAAGGGACCATAATGTACCTTGGGGTATACTTAAGGGACCAAAAAGGGTATTTTGCCTAAAATATTATTAATGTAGTTAGTGTGTGTTTGTACTCTTTTTTTCTTTCCTAATAACAGGTTATGTTGTTTGTTGATTTTTGGTTCTTTGAAGGTGAAAATTTATGTTAGTTTTTGTTAATTTTGTAGTATTTGGTTGGTTTTCTATTTTTGGATGTCAACTAATTGGTCTGTTTTGGTTTAGTGGATGATGCTAAATTGATATCTGAGAAATAAAAAACAAGACGGTTAAATAGTAGCTTCGCTTTAACTTAATGCGGGTTCGGTAATCCAAACCATTCTCAGCGAAACTAAACTTGTTGAGTAATCTTGTTGAAACGTAAACTTGCGGCCAATCACTACCAAGTCCCAAACTTAATGTGACTCTGCAGAAGGAATAGATAAGTTTATGTTGTTATCGATAGAGATTAATTTATGTGTCATGTATATCTTCATGAAATCTCCTTATATTCATAAAAAATAAACAAGGCACATGGCCAATTGAACGTGGCAATGAAAAGAATATAGTATTCTCATGGTTAGTGCAAGAGACAAATGAGAATCTTTATATGTTAATATTGTGTTTATTCTATGTTTTTTTTGTATTATTGTACAACTTTACAGGCCTGCATTGTCTCGAAAATGCAATGACTATTTAATGTGACCCTTTTGTTTAGATTCCTTCATCCAAGCGTTCTTCTTCTCTTGCTCTACAATCATGGAGCTTCACAATAATTTTTTGAACTTTACCTTAATGGTATCCTTTCTCTTCCTCTTGGTACTATTCAAAATAGGTATGAGATGGCGTACTTCTAAAAATTCTATCGCCAACTTACCACCTGGACCATGGAGACTGCCCATGATAGGGAACATACATCAGATTATTAGCAGCCCATCGACTCATCATTCCTTCTAACTTGGAAAGTCATTTTACAAAGTAAGTCATTTTACCTTTCAAACTTGATCACAATCCTCCTCCGGAAACTTTGAAAGCAAAGTGCTCTGTTTGCTCTCGGTGTCTCAGATATTGTGTTAATAAACATGTGAGTTTCTCCCCTCTTCTTCATTGAGATATCTTTTGTACCAACTAATTTCAAAACGTTGAATTTTGTTTAGTAGCTTGTACTTTTTTTAGATGTTTTTGCAGTTGATTTTTTTTTTCTGCAACTAATTTTCTCTTTCTGCAATGCTTGTAAAGGTGGTTCCATGACATTGGCCGTGAGCAAGCTGCAAATAAGCCTCTTTTGAAAACCGTCTTTCAGGTATCTTTTGTCAGCAACCTATTAGGTGGAAGCAGTTATCTTGAATCAAAACTTGTCATTTATTGATTATATACTATCAGGTTATGATGAGATTGTTAAGTCCGAGCAAAACAACAATGGTGTTTGTCATACGTGATTAAACAAGGGTATGTAAGCAAAAAGTTTTCATATTATTTTTTTCTAACAATTTTAAGGTTGTACTTGGTAATTCTATACAGTTTAATCTGTGTTGATACAATTAACCTTCTTCTTTTATAGACGCCACTTGAAAATTTAGAACCTGTTTTGCGAGAAGATACTCAGAAGGTAGTGCAATGCTTTCACCATTATATGATATTTTTTAAATTGTTATATAAATTTTTCTGACCTTTCTTGCTTTATTTTTATACTATGTAGATATGGGACTGAGTTATGTTATAGCAGTGTGTATGTGTATGTTTCAGTTCTGGTTTTTGCGGCTATTGGCATATGGTTTAGGTGGTAATAGCAGTGTGTATGTGTATGTTTCAGTTCTGGTTTAGGTGGTGATAGCAACATTAAGTCTGCCCTGAGTCCAATACAAGCTGTTGCCATGGCAAATAATACATTACTTTTGAAAGAGCACAAAGAGATTCTGAAAACATAAATTGGATTTTGGTATGTTTGGCAGTTTAGATTATAATACTATAGTTTGGTAAATGATTGTTTATTTTGTTTGAAACTTATGAGTATATATATAGTTAAATTATTTATGATTGTTTATTTTCTTCTCATGAGTATATATATAGTTAAATTGTTAGAAACTTAACATGGTTGCATGAAACAGGATGACACATTAGAGGGAGAGGTAGCATCTGTGGATATATCTACTAAAGATAATCTGAATAATCTGGTGAAAGCTGGTGAGAATTTATTGAAGAAAAAATTTACCAGAGTGAATCTAGATTCAGGCGTATATGAAACAGTTCTTGATAAAGGCACCATTCAGGAAGAACTCAATAGATAAAAATTGATTTTATAGTAACTTATTTATTTTCTATCAGTGGAAAAAAATTTAAAATATTTATATTTATATGTTTGCAGGTTTGCTAGTTTACTGTCGGAGATAAGAAAAGCGAAAAAGTCTAAGCATCAAAATGGCAAGTGAATGGATGATCACTAGATTGAATATGTCAATCCATTGCTGAAGCTGTATCTTTTATTTCTTTGCTTAATTAATCATTTCTGTAAGATTGTGATGCAAGTTTGAAACATTTTAAACTTTAATTATGAATAAATAATTGTTGTTTGATTTTCAAAAATTTGAAAATAATGTTTTATTGATAGCCACCACAAGTATAATTAATAAAATGTTTATATAATGTTACAGAAATAAACTGTGGCAAGATTAATGGTTTAGAATGCATAAAATATAACCACGGTTTTAAATCTGTGATCATAACCAAACTGTGGCTATATCTTGAATCAATACTGTGTCGTAAACGTTAAATTGAAATCGTGGCTTTACCATATTGCCACGGTTTAGGGTCCATGGCAAATACAAACCGTGGCCTTAATCAAGCTATCGAAACCGTGGCCTAAAAAAGCCACGGTTGTCAAAAAGGCGTGGTCTATACCAAAAAACCGTGGACTTTACTTTAGGCCACGGCCGCATACTCCACAGTTGGATTTTCGTGGCCAAACCGTGGCCTCAGCGTTACGCCACGGTTATTTTGCATATAGCCTCGGTTTCCTGGGCGTGGCAGGAGACCTTTTTTTTGTAGTGTGATTAGATTGCCCCAGATAAATAGGATGACAACGGGCTATGCTTTGTGTATACACTAGCCATCCGAGTCAGGCGTAAGAGATATTTCTTCTTTGATATGCTTTTAAAGCTATTTTGACTGTCAGTAGGACTTTTAGCCATTAGCCATGCCCCATGCAACTTCTCCCTGATGTTAAAACATTTGAATCTATATAGACAAGTGTGCTTTACGATGAAATTCATAAGATGCGAATGCATATGTCTGTCTTGAAAGCTTAAAAACATTTTGAGTAAAACAAAGTTTTTTTTTTGAAAGTGATATCAACTCAAGAGTTATAGTAGACCTTAAGGAGTCGGGATACCTTTTGGTAACGGCACGCTTTCGAACTAACCATGCTTCGGTTAGGACGTTTAAGGGTTGTAACGTGGCCTTGGTTCATGGTTTTAAGAAACAACGGATATAAGGCCCAAAATTTATTTAACCCACCCTTTTCTTCGTGATGTTCTCCAGTCCTATGCTCGGTTAACTATGTATTTAAACTCCAAAAGACTTTGGATATTGTAATACTGACATTCATGATGGTTCAAAAACCAAAGGTTTATCTACAAAGGCAGTCATTCTCCCTTTTTTGTAATATCTTCCTTTTGTCGAGGGTATGTAGTGACCTTTTTTTTTTACTTTATTATCCCTAATTTTGCCTGCACTGTTTATTTACAACTACAGTCAGCGGGATGCCCCAATTTTGCCTAAGTCTCCTTAATAGGTTTTGACTTAGCAGGCCTTGTGTTGTTTTTTCTTTTTCTTTGCGGACATTGACTGCCAGGCTTAATTATGACGGAGAACCATCAATGATTATGTTCAAAGGAACAACTTGGAATAGTTAAGTTAGCTGAGCATCTACCCTACCCCAGGTTATATTTTGAGGGTTTTTATTTTGTACGTGAAGGAAAACTCCTACTTCTTAGGCTCAAAGGGGTTGACAAGGGATTAACATCCTTATATCTCCACTGTATTGGAATTGAAACAATGCCTGTACATCGTCAACACGGTCTGTTCGAAAGCGTACTGTATGAGATTGTGGTATCGTTTTCGTCATTCTCCCTCTAAAGGTACACATCTTTGAACAAAAGTTGAATATCACAAATAATAAAACCAAGTAAAAACACAGTTTTTAATATAGTTAAAACACTAGGAATAAACCAAGACAAACGTAAGCAATGCATTAATGATTATTGTAAAGTACATAGCGTATACCGTAAAACCAATGTTTAAACAAACAGAAAAGAAATTGCGAATGAAAACAAAACTAATGATCTAAGAAACCCTCCTTCTAGCCACTTATAGCATTAGACTTGCGAGGCTGTTCGAACTCAATGAGCCCTTCTTCAATTAAATCTTGGATTTGTGCTTCAACGGCCCACAATCCTCTGTATCATGACCAGGACTATCTGAATGATAAGCGCATCTAGCATGGTGCTTGTACCCAGGAGCAGGGTTAGCTGGAGCCGAGTATGGAGGTAGTAGAGTTATCAAGTTCTGACCGAGCAGATGTTGCAAAGCTTGAGATAGTGGCATGTGCAACGGGGTGAATGATTGTTTTGGCTTTGACCTCCAGGTGCGTTGGCCACCCTGTTGCCTTTGCTGATCCTTCTGTTGTAGTGCTGAGGTTTGATTAACAAGGATTTCCCCAACAGTGTTGGGTTCCTTTTTTCCATCGTATGACTTCTTTGTGTGATAGGAACTTGAGGGTGCCCCTTGTATGTTCCCATTTTTGATCCCATTTTCAATCCTTTCACCGATGACTACCAAGTCCGAGAACCCTGAAGATATGCTTCCGACCATCTTATCATAGTATGGTCCTTGCAAAGTACTCATAAATATGTCCACCAGTTCTTTTTCCATCAAGGGAGGTTGGACTCGAGAAGCCATTTCCCTCCACCTTTGGGCATACTCCTTAAATGATTCATCCTTCTTCTGTGACATATTTTGTAGTTTCATCCGGTTGGGTGCCATGTCCAGGTTGTACTTGTATTGCTTCAAGAATGTGTTAGCAAGATCATTCCAGCTTCGTATATAGGATTTCTCCAATTGCATGTACCAGTCAACAGATGCCCCGCTTAAGCTATCTTGGAAGAAATGTATCATCAGCTTTTGATCATGGGCATAGGCAGCCATTTTTCGCACATACATGCGCAAGTGGTTCCTCGGACATGTGAGTCCTTTGTATTTCTCGAAGTCAAGAATCTTGAATTTGTGTCGGATAGTCAAGTCTGAGACCAAACTCATTTCGAAGGCATCCACATCGAAAGCATCATATCCTTCTACCACCTTTAGTCTCTCCTCTAGCGCTTTGATCTATTCACTGTCCTTGAAGTCTTCCCTAGAGTTGGGATTAGACTGCTGCGTCTGAGGTGCTTGGTCTGTGTTGTCCACCTCTTGTACTCCGTATTGTAGATCCAGGTAATCTTCATCCTTAGGGACATTGTTAGCAGGAATGCGAACTGTGCGGGTTGTCCCTTTAGTCTGTGGAGTGGGGACAAACCCTTCTTGAGAGGTCTCTCCTTTCTCTTGGAATTGGATAACTCTCCTGACACATCGGACCTGAGGTCTGTCCTTAGTCGGGCCAAAGCCTGAAACAAATCCTAGCAGCGGGTTTTCGTCGTTGGGGATCTCATCCTGAACCAGGGTATCCCCGGACCGAACCTCTTTTGCCTTTTCTTGTTTATCTAGGAGGACCTTCATGAATCCTAGCATATGAGTCATACCTCCTTTAACCTCTTCCATACTAACCTTTAGATGTTCCACCTCCCCACGGAGGGCGGCTTGATTCTGTTCTAGCTGCTCCATTGATTTCTTTCGCTGAAATCTTGTCTGATAAGATGGTCGGGATGTTAGATTATCCTTCCCAATGGTCTCTTGCTCTGAAGGTAAAAGAGAAATCTTCTTTCAATGCCATGAAAATGATATGCATGCCACGAATGATATGCTTTATTCGTGTTTATGTCTTATCCACATCCATTGATTAAATATAATAACTCCCTTTTTTTGTTTCTCATTATTTTTCATGGATAAGACATGATGCAAGAATGCACATGATGCATGATGAATGCCACCGTTATATGATATATAAAAAAATAATGAAAACGTATAATTAAACACATAAGCACATAAGCCCTAGGTTCATAGGTTCGACGTAACGGCTCGGGAGCCTACCCTTCACATGGGAATGTTCTAGAAGGTCTCATGGGATCGTTCGTAGCCGCCGAGACTTTTTGTCTCTTTGGATTTTGGAACAACTCATTGGTCCATGAGGTTCGAATTTTAAGGGTTGGTTCCCAGAGAGATCAGCTAAATACCCAGTCCAGCCCTCAACAAGGTCGAGCCTCGTATCAGACCTTTCCGAATATTTAACCCACTCTGAGTGGAATTATAATAAGACTCGTAGGCGATGTAATTCCCCACTGGTCATTATTATAATTCCCACGCTTAGGCTTAACAGCAGTTTTATAATCCCAGCAGTGCAAACATATTAATATACATTTAAAAAGTTAATGCAAATATATTAACATAAGCAATTAATATTTAGGCAAATAATAATAAAAATCAAATAAATAAATAAAACAGAAATTAAATATTTAAAAAAAAAAAAACATAACCCTAAATCAAACCCTAAAAATTTGCCAAAAACCTAAACCGTTTACCAAACCTAAATCCTGCCAAGACTTAGGAGCATAATAATTCACCATTGATGAATGTCCCCAGCAGAGTCGCCAGCTGTAGCAACCTGCCCTAATATTAACCTTTAGAGTCGCCACCTATTTTGAAGGGCGAATAGGAAACCCTACGCAGTTAAGAGATTCGGGGTAAGTTATTATAATCAGGTCGAGGGAAGGTGTTAGGCATCCTCAACCCTTTCCTATGGCTTTGAATCTAAGGTAACAGTTTATGGCTAAAAGTTAAGGTTAATAGCTAAAGAAGTAAATAGGGGAAAAAATGAGATTTTAAGGAAGGGGACTCGCCTTGGTTATCCAAGTGCCTACGTATCTCCTTAGGGAGAATCAGAGTCAACGTAGTTCGGGCACAGGGTTGTACGCCTTAGAATTGATTATGGAGGTGTTTGAAGGTATTTTGAGTTACCTTGTTATAGATTTAAAAATCGCAGTATTTGCAGGGATGAAAATCCGTAGTGTCGTGGTTTAGTGTGTTTTGAATATTTGGGCGTACAACCCTGATTTGATATGGCACCGTTAGATGCGATGACCAATAGATTTGGCCAGTATAGCTAACGGATTAAGGGGCATTGCTGGTTACTCGGATCAATAGATTCGATCGTCACGGGCAGCAAATTAAATGTGTTTTAATTTTGTATATTTTTATCTCTCGTCTGATGCGACTAATAACTTTAGTCGGGTCGAGGAGAGAATTAAACTTGAATCGATAATATCATTAATAAATAAATTAGAATCAATTATATTATTAATAAATAAATTAAAATCAATTATATTATTAATAAATAAATTAAACGATCAAAAATTATTTCTCGTCTACTGCGTCTAATGGATTTAGTCGGTTCGAGGAGAAAATTGTATTAAATCATCAAGAGAGAACAAATAATTAAACAATTAAAATTTCACAAAATTAATTAATTAAATGTTATTTTTAATCTTTGCATGGGGGGTGCGTTTTGTTCATGTTAGTAAATTTGGGGGTGTGTGGATAGTAATTGGGTTAAGCCCAATAGGTTGTGGATCCGTCAGGATCCTATGTGTGCACGCGCATCATGGTATGGTGTACGCGTAAGGCTACCACCGTTCGATCTTGATTCAGATGAAACAAACGGTCTGCATGTGTTTGGGATTGAGAGCACATGGTGAAGCTAGCTGCACTGAATCATGTTCAGTGAGAGTGACAAGTGGCCATGAGAGGCCACGTGCCTTTCATCCGATGGCCCAAATGATACACACACAAAAAAACAAAGGAAAGAAAATCATTTCTCTCGATCCCTTTCTCCCTCTCGTTCTTCTTCTCTCTTATTTTTCCGTCTCTCTTTCGTTCCCTTCCTCTTTCTATTCTTCAACCTAACCCAGAACTCCACCGCCCCAACCACCGTCGAAACCCTCACAACCACCGTCAGCCCCAGTTTTCCGATTAACAACCAACCGGAAAACTCATATATTCACACGCCTCGAACCCAGAACACATGATCCAGATGAAGATCCATATGATCTTCATCTTCATCTTCAACCTTCGAACCCCGCCCCAAATGCCAGAACCATAACACCTTTTATGAACCCCAATCCCCAATCATGAACCCTAGCCACTTAATTAAACCCAAATTCACAGATAAACACACACAATCATGCCATCGAATGCGCCCTAAGCTAAGTTTAATGTTCGATTACCTTGTGTCTTGCGTTCTGGTTCGTGTGTGCTTCTAGTTGCTAATCCCTTCCTCTTCTTGCAGGTACGAAGACAGAGATGAGGATTCGATTCGCTCAGAGTTCGCGGCGCCTTCAAGCTATCTCTCTAGAAAATCTTCCCCCCTTTCATCTTAATTCTTTTTTCAGATTTATACCATTAGGGTTTTGTTTTTAGATTTAGAAAGATTAGATTGATTTTTTTAAGTTTTAATTTGTGATTTAATCATGTTGTAATATTCTGTAATTGATTCCGATTTGGTTTAGTAAATCTTTGATTCAGTTTTGATTCTCTGTTTGTTAAGATTTGATTATGATTTTAGATTTGATTGATTCTGGATTCAATGCTGAAGATTCATTGTTCATGGGCCTGGGCAAGAATTTGCAGTTAGGGTTTGTTGTTCTGCTTGGGCGGCGCCGCTGTTGGAGGTGGGGGTTAGGGTTTCGCGTGGAAGAAGATGAATAGGACCCGGGTCGGTCCTTGACCCGGTCCAAACCCAATCCAGCCTGGCATATGCGTGACCCAAACCGGTCCATGGCCCAATGCTCCAATCAATTCGTTTCCTCTCTTTTTTTCCACACAGCAAACAACAACAAAAAAAGAACAAACAAAAAAAATCAGTAATTTCAAATAATTTAATTAATTAGTTAATTAATTAACAAACTTAATTAATCTATTTACTTGTTTAATTAACCTCTTAATCACTTGTGTTATTAAGTTTAATACTATTATCTAAAATAATACTAATATTATCTTAAACACTAATAATAATTAACTTAATTAAATCAATAATAACATACTAATAATCTAAAAGTTAGTAAGAAAAATAATAAAAATGATTAAATGAAATGAGACAAATGGGCCCAAAATAAATTGGATCCCAAATACTTGCTACCCACACCTCATTTCATTTAAAACCAATTTATACGAGAATTTTATAAGAGACCGAGTTTAATAATAGGTTTATTAAACCCTATGGCTCCTAATTTTTAAAGCCCTTAATAAATTGACAGATGCAAATTATGTCGAGTAAATTTTGGGGTATGACAGAATGGACTCAAAGTCTTGAGATAGATTTTTGTCTTTTCTTTCTCTTCAAGTGGTGGACAAATTTGAGCAGCAACTTCACGCCATCTCTGAGCGTATTCCTTGAAGCTTTCTCTATCCTTTTGAGTCATGGCCCGGAGTTGATCTCTGTCGGGAGTCATATCCAGATTGTACTTATACTGTTTGACGAAGGCCTCTCCGAGGTCTCGAAAAGTACGAATCTCTGAATTGTCCAAGTTCATGTACCATTTGAGTGCAGCACCAGTCAGGTTGTCTTGAAAATAATGAATGAGAAATTGTTGATTATCAGTCTGAGTTGACATCCTTCGAGCATACATCACGAGGTGACTTTGTGGGCATGAATTCCCTTTGTACTTCTCGAACTCTGGTACTTTGAATTTGTGAGGAATCTTAACATTTGGAACCAGACAGAGGTCTGCAACAATTTTTCAAAATAAATCTTGTCCTCGGAGAGTCTTGAGTTCCTTTTGCATTTGCAGAAACTGTTCCTGGAACTCGTCCAATCTTTCATACACGCCAACGTCCTCACTTGGAGCGTGATGATATAGTTGTCCGCCCGGTGGAGGAAAAGTATGCACAAATGGTCGTGGAGAAGCCATGACAGCAGATCTTGGGATCTCAGCATTCTGTTGCGCGAAACCCATTGTCGTTGCTCTTGGAACTTCAATTTCCAGAGGTTTGTAACCCTCCGGTGGATGCATATCCATTGTAGCTCTTGGAAATTCAGAAACTGGGGGTATGTACCCGTCTGGAGTAACATTATACGGCATGCCCCAAGGTCGGTTGGGCGGCATGGTATACTGAGGAATAGGAGTAGAAATAATCTCGGAAACCACAGTCCTTTGTGGTTCTTCTAGCGTTGGTCGATTCTACGCAACTACCAGGGCTTCTACCATACTATTGAGCCTTTCAACAGTATCTTTGAGAGTAGTAATCTCTTCTCTGAGTTCTCCATTCTCTTGTTCAAAGTCTTCCATTCTTTTCTTCCGACTTGAACGAGTGTTGTATGGATGAGACAACTTCAAAGTCTTGGTTCACCTCCTTCTCCTCCCCTCTTTCTGGAGAAAGGAAAGTGACGATTAGATCTGCGACAATTCTCGTGTCAGTTCGTACAACTAAAGCGATGAATGATGTGTAATTAAGTTAATATTTTTCAAAAGAACACCATAATTATGTTATGAAACATCAAACTTTTTATTAATTAATTGAAAACGCCGTTTTTTACACACTTTGAAAAGGGAAATACAGAGAAACTAAGAGAAAGGACTCTAAAACTTTGACGAAGAGCCGACTTCACGTTCTACCATTTTCTTCTGTTTCTTGAGCTAAGCGTTCTCTGACGTGAGCTGATCGATGATCCAAGAAACAGGAGGGATATGATGAGAAAGTGACGTTCGTGTCACTTGTCGATCGGGTACTTCAAGTAACTCATCCTTTCTTCTTAGGATGTTCTGAATCTCAACATTTTCCGTCTTGACGATTCGATACTTGTTTCTCCAAGCATTCCTTTCTTGACATACTTTGTTTAATGCCGCTTGCAGCTTTTCAACATTGGTGGAGAAAAGGAAAATTGGTTCCCTTAGGGGAATAGATTCTTGATGTTGATATGGCATCCTGAGCTTGAATGCTCTAATGCGTACCCATTGAAGGTGTCAGGGAGATGCAAAGATGTTTTCCTAACAATCTTCTCCCTTTTGTGTGAACAAGACGCCAGGCTTGGACAATTTTCTTCTTCAGCATGTTACCATGATCGTCGATGTTCTTAAAGAACAGACCTTCCAATTGAATATTACTTGGTATATTTTTCATCGGATAGTCGTATTGACGACGAGCTAAAGCTGAATTGTAACTGATTCCTCCCTTAGTTCCAATAAGGGGTACGTTGGGATAACTTCCGCAACTGAAGATGATCTTGGTTTCGTCGTTGTCAGGACTACACCAATCAATGTCTGAATGAGTGAGAGACATGATTTTCTGTGACCAGTAAAGGCCATCCCTTATGTTCCAGAAAGTGCTAGACTTCGGCAGGTTCGAGACGAACCATTCGTATAGCAACGGTACGCAACATGTGATTAATCCTCATCGCTGCAGGTTTCTTGAATGCACAGAGTGATAGGCATCCGCAAGCAAGGCCAAGATTTCCTCAAAAGCGCTCATATCTTGGATACTGACGAAGTACCGAGCTTGATCTAGCAGGAACTTGGAGGGTAATCCTTGAATTCCTTCTTTACTCACCATATGAGTTCTGATGTCGACTACGTTCAAGGGAGTAGTTGCAACAATGATAATGTCGTTAGGATTCTCTTCCAAACCGGAGTACGGATCTTGCGCGTACACGGGTATTCCAATCAGACGAGAGTACTCCTCCAACGTAGGCATGAGTTGATAATCTGGAAAGGTAAAGCAGTGATACGTTGGGTCGTAAAACTGTACCAATGTGGGAAGGATCCCATCCACAATATTAGTACTGAGAAGAGGTAGAAGTTTTCCATACTTCTCATTGAAAGCCTGGGGGTTGACCACCAGTTTTCCGAGCTTTTCCAATTCCTCAACCTTAGGAATCTTGAAGGTGTATTTCCTAGCTCTCTTTCTTCCGTAATCCATGGTATAGATCCTTAAGTCCTTTCTCCGTTTCTCTCTTTCTATGAAGTTCAAAACGTTCGTTATTTAGTTTCCTTGAAAAACGACTTGAAAAAGACTCTTTTGTTTTTTAGTTATTATGGATGAATGAATGAATGCATGAATGCACACACAAAAGTTTTAAACAAACATGGCGTAGAAGGGTATAGTGGTCTCAGAGTTTTGTAAACTAAGGATAAGGATTTTTGTACCTGTAGAACGGGTTCTAGGGGATCTCAGAGTTTTTGCTCAACCTTAAAGATACGTTGACTGGTATCTATAAGAGATTTTTCTCTGAGTGTAGTATCTGCGTGACAATTACTTTCGTAATCACCGCTCTACGTCCTAAAAAAGGCTTTAAGTGAGGTTAATGTGTTTCTAGGTCCTCCTGGTACAAATCAATCTCGGAATGCATTGGCGCAGTTAATCACAACCAGCCAGGCAAATCCCAAGAGTAGATTTGGGAACCAAGATTAGAGGGTCTTCACCGAGAAGACATCCTCCATCATATCTTATATCCCCAGCAGATTCGCCATTTTTCTGTGGTCGTCGTTTTGTTTACCTCCCCGTTTCACTTGGGAGGACGACACGCTAGACCCTTCACGTGAAATATGGAAGGAGGAAGCGCCCGGGACGGGAGGAATTTTGTTTCAGTTCTTCCTACGATATCACACAAACGTTTTAATTATCCTACGAGTAGGAAAGGGGAAAAAGATCTCAAATAAACCCTAGGAGTTTGCTAAGTGTGGGGATTCACCTAGACTACAAATTCTGGAGTCTGGGAGGTCGGTTATACATAGGGAAGAGTTTAAGCACCCTATATATCCGTAGTACTCTACGGGAACCTTCTATGTGTCAATGTGATTATGATTGTTGCTTGTTAATGGGAAAGTTTCTCCTTTGTGTTAGGAGATGGAATTGAATTGAATTAAAAGAAAGACAGACAGACAGACTATTTTTAGTATTTTATTAGCTCGCTGAGATTCCTTGTGAACCTCATGCCTACATATCCCTAATGGAAGTCAGAGCTTAATGTAGTTCGGGGAACTAATTAGGGAAAATAATTATTTTTGGTGCCTTGCTTGAAGCTCAAGGTTGAAGCTTGAATTAAATCTCTATTTACAATAAAGAGACATGAAGTCATCTTTATAGAGAGGTATTTCTACTATTCCACCACAAACATTTTAAAGTGACAGAAAAGCTGAATTCATTTCATTAGGATAGGGACCTTACTTGTATGTTTGCAAGTATGCCAGTCACATGTCTCTTAAATGAAAGAAGGATTCTCATCCAAATTAGGGAAAGTGTAACATCCCATACATAACTGACTAGTATATTATGCATGAAACGTTAAAATTGATATTGAGTACATACAAAAGCCATAGTTATAGAAAGATCCATATAAAATACAACATGAAATCCTATGAAGAATTACAAAACATGTGTCTTCAATGGATCTGCACAGCGGAAAGATGAGATTAGACGAGGTCTCCGAGCCGTCATCACTTCCAAGTCTTCAGTCCAAACCTGCTACTGACCAAACGCTACTAAACTGCACCTGAAAAAAATATATGTTGATTGGGGTGAGATTACTAAATCTCAGTGAGTCCTCCTATCCTATGGGTCCACTCGGTTCTACAGGGTACATGCATCAAAACCGAATCCACCATTGATTCGGGGTTTATCCTCACATTCGGTACAAGTACAGAGAAGACAAAGTGACTCGCCCACCATTGGACTTGCCTCAAACAAATACACATTGTATAGCAAACAAGTATGCAAACCCGCATCCACATACGGGGAATCCAGAAGTGTAAATAGAACCTCGGCTAGATTATGGAATAAATGCATCCTCGATAAGTAACCTCCTGCCTATTGTCAAGGGACTTGTACAAGCACACTGCAAGACGGTTAAACGGGTTCGAACAAGCCTAAATGGCCGCGAGATGACCTTAGCCTAATTGGCGTCATTGTCCCATTAACCTTCTTCACGCTAGTGAGTTACGCCGAGTACAAACCGCCACCTTGACGTCTGAGCCCATCGGGCGAAAGCCTAGTATTAGTCTACGTGACTTCACTAGAGGTGAGTTACAACATTATGTATTAGCCTACATAGCCACATAACCCCACCATACCGAGCACGCAAGTGTGTTAACGCCAAGTGAGTAAAAACCCCGTACGACACTCACGAGCACACTGCAACGGTAGCTCAGATGCACACCTTATCGAACAATACACATGAACGGGCTATTCCATTGGACTGCACGGTCCGGGAAGACTCATTGACCACATAGTCGGAGTAGCATCCCAATCTAGCCTTCCGGCCACTTCAATTCAAGCATACGAAAATATGACATAATGTCAAAATCACATACAATACAATCAATATCGATCGTTTAACCAAAACGACGGTGTCCATAGATTTTCATGTATAAAACATAATGGCATAACATTTTCAAATATGGGTATCATATTCATAGTAAGCAATAGAAAATATATCTCACGCATAACATGAGAATTATTAATCGAATGATAGACACATAAGTTCTCATACTAATTCATTGATTCACTAAGTGGAGTTCCTTTTTTGTTAAATCAAACATTTTGGTTTGGGGACCTATTTCATTAGATAGTACATGTTACTAGCTTTCCAACGATATAAAGTTTGCGCGAAACGGATTTACGACGCAAAAGTTATGAATTTTCATAGTTATGGAAAATCTGCCCAAACAGTGATGTAACGGGTTACATGAATCATGTAACCGGTTACATGACCCAAAAATTGCGTTTTTCACCATTTTTCACACATGTAACCGGTTACATCAACCATGTAACCGGTTACATCGCTGATAGACCCAAAAATTCTGCATTTTAAGAGTTCTAAACCAGTGCCAAACCTATCCAATTAATTCTAAGTATCACAATTGATCCCAAACGAATTTCCAACATGCATATATACAGAATCATCAGCATGCAAAGGATTAAAGCAATACAACATCCCATAACATTATCAATTAACAAGTTGATCACATGCAATTATAGATTATCACTCAAACCCCAATTCTAACCCTTGCATGCAAATTTCCCCCAAGTCACCATCTAAGGACTCACCTTGCATCAATGGAGCTTTGGATGATGAACATGCTGCAATTGAGCTCCTAACTTGACCAAAACTCCAACTCCAAACTCATCAAACCCGTATCCCTCCATTCACACATTCAGCATAACTGACACAACTTCGAGCTCGCTTTTCTCCTTCAAAACAGAAGCTATGAACGTGAACCATATGTGCAAATCGAAGAGAATTTTGTTAGCTTTCTAACGAGACCAGAATCGTTACGATCGGAGTTACGAGCAGAGAGTTATACATGATTTAATGGGAGCTGCACCATTGTTGCGAAAATGCACTTGCTTCATGAGTTATTCTTCCTTTCTTGTTTTCAAATTCTGATTTGCAAGCCAAACAACCCCCTAAGTTCACCCAATTAAATCTAATGTCCTTTATATCCACATGCAAGCATTAGATAAGTCCATTATGCCCTCCAACTTAACCTTATTTACAACAATGCCATTATGTTCATTCCAATTACTTCTCTTAAAATATTTTCAATTACAATATATCTCTCACACTTAAAGATATAAATATAGGGATGTTACAGGAAGTGTACAAGTTTGGGTTTGTTTGCCTCAAAGCACGCCTTTCAAAGTCCTAAATGGGAGAATGTTTGAAATTGAAATTGAAATGTTTGTTTGAATGTGGTGAGATAGGAGAAAGACCTACCTATGAAGATGAGCTATGTCTATCTATTGTTTGAAAGATTTGATTTTTAGCTGGCTTGTATGAGGCCCAAGCTCGAGACTTTGATTGATTTATTGACTCTGGGAGATAACTCCACTGGGGATGGATTTAAACTAGAGAGTTTTTGTGTTTTGTACAAAGCCCAGAATTGAGGATGACTCTAGCTGGAGAGTATTGATCGGTAAGATAGAAAGTGTACTATTTTGCCTCTGTAGTAATAAAGGGAAAATTCCCCGAATATCGGTCTCAAGGACTGCGTGATAATATAGAGTTAGTAGGAATTCAATTAAACAAAAATCCTTGGGGGTTTTGGTTTTTATGATTACGAATTAAATTGCAAATAAACTTAAAAAGGTTGATTTGGCCAAATATGATTAATATGCCAGGGTAGGTGTGTGCATTAACATGTAGCAATTCTGAATCCTTGTTTCATTAACAAAATTCAACTTATCAATTACCGGTTCTTAAGGGTATTTGCTCCTAAGTCCTTAGTGGGCAAACCTCTGAACATTGAAATCCTAATCCCAAAGTCCTTCGAAATTAGTGATCAAATCAAGTATTATTATAATCAAGAACAATCCGGTTACTATAGGGTATCCCTAGTCCTAGGTGATATCTACTATAGTATAACGGTATAAAAACCCTAACAATGGAGGTTTATCCTAATTGTCAGTCATAAATCAATCCAGTTGGTCCGACGAGGAAAGCATTAAAAACCTTATACCATTAAATTGAACATGAAAGAGAAATATGTTATTGAAAATCGGAATTCAAAATCATCAAAAATGTTAATCAGGGACACCCCCTAGCATTGGGGGGTTTACCTACTCATATCATCCAAAGAAATTACAAAGATATCAAATAAAGACATTACAATAGAGATGTTGAACTTTGATCTTCAATGGCTTCCGCTCATGAGAGTTCTCTGTTCTTCTCCAATTGCATAGGCTTCTTCTCTCAATCCTCCAATTCTTCGTGTAGTAAAAAGATCGCTAATTCATCTTGAAAACCCTCCTAAATAGTGCAGACTCACTTAAGTTGGTTGGAAATCCCAATAACACCCTTGCAGGCAAACCACTGAACAAAATCACAAAAATTACTAAAATCAGCGTCAAACCCAACATGGGCCGTGTAGAGCAACACGGGAACCCGTGTTGGTCCCCTAGCATTTTTCTTTTTCTTCTTTGGTCTGAGGCTTAGCAACACGGGCCGTGTTGAGCAACACGGGCCGTGTTGAGCAACACGGGCACCCGTGTTGCACCACTGTTTTTCCTTCTTTCCATGCTTCGCTCCCAGTGCCCTACCTGACACGGCCCGTGTTGAGCAACACGGCCACCTGTGTCAGGCCTCCTGAATCATGCTTTCTGAACTTCCTCGAAACTTCGAGTTTTGCACTGATTTATTCTGATTTATCCATATGATCCTGAAAACATTAAAACACACAACCAAAGCATAAAATGACGAATAATAACATCAAACACTAAATAAAATAACTTGAAGATACTTAAAAACAACGGAAAATATGTGTGAAAACCACTGATCAAACTCCCCCAAACTTAAACCGTTGCTTGACCTCAAGCGACAATTACAAAAGTTAATGATCTTCAAAGCACACGGTGTTCATACGTGAGATATCCGTCTGTATTGATCAAGAAACAGTTGGTTCGGCATTCACATGACGCGACGAGTTTCTGTTACCACATTAAACCTCAAGCTTCCGTTTCGGATACCTCTCCATCTATGCTTTGCACTTAAGTCTCTTTCTGATTTTCCTCCTCTTTCATTCGGACAATCACATTAAGGCACGACATTTCTTATAATGATCATCACATGCATGAGACGAATCAAGGATTTTTATTTTCTTTTTCTGGCACCAAACGAGAAACATTTGCTACTTTTAATTACCGATGAAATTTTTAAACTTTGCAGTTTTATATTGTCCTTTTTGGACGATGTTTGGGGATCAACCTCCTTTGGGCTGAATAACCGGGTGAGGGTTACCCAACTTAGCGAGTCAGTTGCCTTTTACCGCCTTTTCATCATCTGGTGCCAACTTTATCAATTTTTTTCTTAACCAGTCATCATACATGTGAATCTGAATTATGTCAGACTGTATTAATAAACTACTCGTGGAGTACTTCTCAGGAGACAAGTACTATGGTGCAAATCTACACGTTAGACTCGTATTTCTTTTAGGGAACCAAGGATGTTTAAATAAACCTCTTCTTGTCACATTATTCCGAACTTCCTGTCCTCAAACAATCCTCCCTTCATCTCTATATAATATTCCTGATCGCTCTTTAAGATCAAAACTCTTCAACAAAAATTAAAATTTCGGTCAAAATTTGGGCAGAATTCACTTTATGGTTTCACATCATACCAATAACATAAAAATAACATAAAAAAATAAAATGCAAAGAGAAGAGCCTCCCCCAAACTTGAACTAAACATTGGCCTCAATGTTTCAGAACGAGTACGAAAGAGGTGACTCACAGAGGGTATTGCACTCCAATGATCACTTCCGAGCTTTCACTAGAGACGTCCTCTTTTATTTCCTGAAAATAAAGTAAAAAAACAGAGAAATTAGTTATTAAAACCGTGGGTTGCCTCCCACGAAGCGCTTCGTTTAACGTCGCATGGCTCGACGGTCTATTACCCTTTATTATGGAGGGTATTTCCTTTTCCACACCTTGTTGCTTGTCACGTCCGCAACCACGAACTCATGAAGATAAAAAGAATGGACTACTTTTATCTTCAACTCACTTCCCACATTCTTCTTCTCACCTTGCTCTTTCTTTTCCACCTTCTTTTTAACTTCCTTAGCATTCTTAGGATTTTTGATGGCTATATGAGTTGGTTCCACCCGAGAGGCTATGCTTGACACTTTTTCTTGGAGCTGTTTAGACTTTTTGCTCTTTTCCTCACTTTCTGTCATACTATTAGAAGTTTGATCATTTACAACCGCCCTATGTCTCTTGACTTCTAACATCTTCAAAGTTACTTCTTCGTCAAATGATTTCAGTGTTAGTGTCCCTTTTTCAATGTCGAAATTGCAGCGGCCTGTCAACAAAAAGGGCCTCCCAAGAAGGATAGGAGTTTCTTCATCTTCCGGAATGTCCATGATGTGGAAGTCAACAGGGGAAACAAACTTATCAACCTCCACGAGTACATCTTCAGCTACCCCATATGATTTCTTAACGGTGTGGTCGAGAACTGTAACTTTGTCTTACTTTCACTAACTTCTCCCAATTCAAGCTTTTTGAAAATGGATAATGGCATTAAACTCAAACTGGAGCCAGAATCGATGAGTACCTTTTTAAATTCTATATTCTTGATAGTGCACGGTATCGCCACCGCTCCATGGTCTTTCCTCTTGATTGGGATCTTTCTTTCTGACGAGACTATACCACACTTTTCATTTGCAATTTTTGGTTCTCCTCCTAGTGATCTCTTTTTCACCAACACCTCCTTCATAAACTTCTTATACAAGGGCATGTGCTCAAGTGCTTCAAAGAAATGTAGATTTACCTCTAACTTTTTGAACAATGCAGTAAACTTCTCAAAGTCTTTTTTTCTTGAACCCTTCTTTGTCACTCTGGAAGGGAAAGGTAATTTTATCACCGGTTCAGCGTCTTTCTTATTTTTTTCTTCACATGGTTTAACCGGTGGTACCATAAGTTTTGGTTCTTTTGGATTCTCTCTTATGTCCAGATTCACCTCTATTACCATGGGGTCATCTATTTCCTCTCTCTCTTGGTTCGATTCTGACAACTTTTTACTCCTTGTTGTAACTGTATTAATCTTCTCTTGGTCTTTCAGATTTTTCACAGTTGAGCTCGGAAGAGTACCTTGTGCATGTATAGTGAGATGGTGTGCTATTTGTCCCACTTGAACTTCCAGATTTTTAATTGAGGCGGTGGTGTTTCTGTGGTTGTTTGTCGTTTCTTCTTGGAACTGAGAGCACTGCCCAGCCAATTTTTCAATCGCCACTTCCCACTCTGCTTTCTGGGGGCCTTGTTGTTGATCTTTCCAAGAAAAATTTAGATGATTCTTCCACCCTGGATTATAGGTGTTAGAATACGGATTATTTTGCCTCAGGAATTTAATTTCTTCAATCTGCTTGGGAGTAGCAACACAGTACACCGTTTGGTGTGGCCCATGGCAAATTTCACAACTTACGGGTTGAGCTTGTTGGACTTGAGCCACCTGTTGTGTACCTATGTTCATAGCCTTCAATTTCTTTTCAACTTCTGCAGCTATAGCATCTTCAACCCGAATTTTCGAAGTTTCCAGCTTAAGATCAATGATTCCTTCTGGTTTGCTAGCACACCTGTCATACAATTCCAAATGCTCATTAGCAGCTATTGCTTCAATTATTTTGATGATGCCTGAGGCTGTTGTGAAATTTGTCGAGCCTCCAGCTGCTGTATCAATTAACTGTTTTGTTTTCATTCTGAGCCCATTGACAAATACTTGCATCTGTTCAGTCTTGTGCATATTGTTAGCGGGACATGCTACTAGAATTCTTTTGAATCTTTTGTAGGCATCCCCTAAGGGCTCACCTTCCTTCTGTTTGAAGTTCACGATGTCATACCTCTTCCTTATAAATACAGATGCAGGAAATTACTCATTTAAGAACGCTTTTTCCATCTCTTCCCATGATGTAAGGATGCCCGCTGGAAGGGAATAAAACCACTCTTCTGCTTCTTCTGCCAAGGTGAATGGGAACATTCTCAACTTCTTGGCCTATTCTGTATGACCTTCAATTTTTAAAGTTGTACTCATGTTCAGAAACCTCTGTAAGTGCTTGTTTGCATCTTCATTAACCTTTCCGGTGAAAGGCTTTCTTTCGAGCTGAGTGATGGTGCTTGGATGCAATTGAAAATTAGGAACATTCACCGGTTGGTTGACAATAGTTAGTCTTCCTCCTGGTGTGTTTCTAGCACCATAGTCTCCGAGAAGTCTCTCTGGTGGTGGTACTTCGCCCATGATCTCTTCTTCACTTTCGGTGTCTGAACCAGAATGAACTGTAATCACTTCTTCCTCGGATTCCAGTTTAGCTTGACGAGCTTGTCTGCGACTTGCGTGAAAAGTTCTTTGACTTTCTGTGTCAAAAAGAAATTCTACCGAGGCCTTACCTCGCATAAACAGATTAGACAATTATTAGAATGAGGAACAAAAATAAAATAAAATATTTTTTTTTCAGAAAATAAAATTTTAGTCGCAGAGCAACAAAATTCTAATTGACATAAATCTAAAAACTCTATAATCTTCGGCAGTCCCCGGCAACGGCGCCAAAAACTTGATCGGTAAAATAGCAAGTGTATTATTTTGCCACTGTAGTAATAAAGGGAAAATTCCCCAAATATCGATCTCAAGGACTGCGTGATATTATAGAGTTAGTAAGAATTCAATTAAACAAAAAACCTTGGGGGTTTTGGTTTTTATGATTACGAATTAAATTGCAAATAAACTTAAAAAGGTTGATTTGGCCAAATATGATTAACATGCCAGGGTAGGTGTTTGCATTAACATGTAGCAATTCTGAATCCTTGTTTCATTAACAAAATTCAACTTATCAATTACCGGTTCTTAAGGGTATTTGCTCCTAAGTCCTTAGTGGGCAAACCTTTGAACATTGAAATCCTAATCCCAAAGTCCTTCGAAATTAGTGATCAAATCAAGTATTATTATAATCAAGAACAATTCGCTTACTATAGGGTATCCCTAGTCCTAGGTGATATCTACTATAGTATAATGGTATAAAAGCCCTAACAATGGAGGTCAATCCTAATTGTCAGTCATAATTCAATCCAGTTGGTCCGACGAGGAAAGCATTAAAAACCTTATACCATTAAATTGAACATGAAAGAGAAATATGTTATTGAAAATCGGAATTCAAAATCATCACAAATGTTAATCAGGGACACCCCCTAGCATTGGGGGGTTTAGCTACTCTTATCATCCAAAGAAATTACAAAGATATCAAATAAAGACATTACAATAGAGATGATGAACTTTGATCTTCAATGGCTTCCGCTCATGAGAGTTCTCTGTTCTTCTCTAATTGCATAGGCTTCTTCTCTCAATCCTCTAATTCTTCGTGTAGAAAAAAGATCCCTAATTCATCTTGAAAACCCTCCTAAATAGTGCAAACTCACTTAAGTTGGTTGGAAATCCCAAAAACCCCCTTGCAGGCAAACCACTGAACAAAATCACAAAAATCACTGAAATCAGCGTCAAACCCAACACGGGCCGTGTTGAGCAACACGGGCACCCGTGTTGGTCCCCTGGCATTTTTCTTTTTCTTCTTTCGTCCCAGTCTTAGCAACACGGGCCGTGTTGAGCAACACGGACACCCGTGTTGCACCACTATTTTTCCTTCTTTCCATGCTTCGCTCCCAGTGCCCTTCTTGACACGGCCCGTGTTGAGCAACACGGCCACCCGTGTCAGGCCTCCTGAATCTTGCTTTCTGAACTTCCTCGAAACTCTGAGTTTTGCACTGATTTATTCTGATTTATCCATATGAGCCTGAAAACATTAAAACACACAACCAAAGCATAAAATAACGAATAATAACATCAAACACTAAATAAAATAAGTTGAAGATACTTAAAAACAACGGAAAATATATGTCTGAAAACCACTGATCAAGTATTTATTTGATGGATTTTATTTGGTGTTCTGTACAAGGCCCAAAATTGTGGCTGACTCTACTTAGGGATACTCTATTTTGTGCCTTGTATGAAGCCCAAGGTTGTGGCTGACTCTTAACTGGGGAAGTTATTGTTTTATGCCTTGTATGAAGCCCAAGGTTGAGGCTGACTCTTGGGGAGTTTTACTCTGCTGGAGGATTTATCTATTAAAAGACTGATTTTTTGGAGCCTAACCTTTTCCAGGGGTTTTGAATGATTGCATGAATACTATCTAATTGAGACTTCTTGTTTTAAAGCCCAAGATTAAGGCTGACACTGACTGAGGATAGATAACTATAGATCCTAGACTCTGCTAAGGAAATTAGTGAAGATAAGGGTGACAGTGACAGTCCATGTCTCACATTCCAAAAGGTGTACTCAATATTAGATTGAGACAATCTTAGCTTGTTTAAAGTCTGGTTTAAAGAATAGAAGAAACTCACCAAGATAGGCTAAAAGGTAACTAAAGACCTGTTCCTATATTTATAAGAAACCTGATGGGTCCTTGTATACAAGCTCAAGAGGAAGCTGGGAATGCTTTTAAGAAGCCTGTGGGTCCTTGTACAAAGCCCAAGAGGAGGCTAATCGAGGGTCCTTGTTATAGCACAAGAGAAAGCTATGTGTTTTTGAACTTATTTTGGCTTTAAGCAAATGGGTAAGAGGTTTCACCGGGAATAATTCCTCTTTGGGTGGATGTATCCTAGTTTGGGTTCTAAGGCTTTTTCAAGATGTTTTACCATGAATAATTCATCTTGAGGGTTTTGAGCTACAGATCTCTAATTACGAAAGAGCCTTCACCGGGAAGACATTCTCAATCCTAGGCCATATTCCTATAATATATATATATATATATATATATATATATATATATGTTTAACTGTCCTAGGGTTTACACTCAAACGTAGTTCTAAACAATATGTATACAGTTCTATATTTGACAGTAATTTAAATAAAGAATGTAAATTGAAAGCTATAAAGCCTAATCTGGATGGAGTGGAGGCCTTTGAGGATGTATGTACAAAACCTTACCAGCAATTTTATTGATGACACTTGAATATTTATGATAAACAGTTAAAGGTTTTTTGAAAACAGAAGAAGTGAAGATGGACAAAGGTCACATAGGTAACTGAAGAGTTTCACCGGGAATAATGCCCTTCAAATACTAGAAGAATGTTTTGAAAACAGAAAGAAGATTTTGAAAATACAGTTTTTGAAAACAAACTTATGAAAAAAAGATGCTGGGACTTACACTCTATTAGAGGCCCGGCACTTTATAGTACTGGTTGACTGTTATGAAAACAGTTGAAAAAGATTTGCAATTTGAAATGATTACTGTTGTGAAAACAGTTGATTATCTGTAAAATAAAAGAGGGGGTTGGGACTTACACTCTATTAGAGGCCCGCATGAAAATGATTTACTGTTTTATAAAAAAAACAGTTGAAAATGATTTGAAATGATTACTGTTGTGAAAACAGTTGAGAAGATGTGAGGTTCTGTTGTTTGAAAACCTTGATCGTCAGTTCACTTTGAAGTTTGAAAACAGTTTGAATTTTGACAAAAGTCAACTTGATTAGAGTAAAGATAATATCTATACCTAATTAAGACCTTAATGATTAGGATTTTATCACTAATAATATTTATGAGATATTAGGTTTTGAAATTTCACTGAAAACATGTATTAAAATATATTTAAAACACTTAAAAACATTACCATTTTTAACCTAATAAAAATATATAAAATAAATAATATATTTTGTGATTTTTTGATTATTCATAATATATATATATTAATTCGTTGTGTGAAAAATGAAGTGAAAATGATTTAGTTTAATAGGTGAAATAATTGGTTGAAGTTGGGGAAAAAAATAAGTGAGAAAAGTGATAAAAAAATGGTTTTGGCCCTAAGGAGGCTCGAACCCACGCCCTTAATGACCAACATTCAAAACCTGGCCAACTGAGCTACGCGCTCAGTTTGTATAACATACGCAACGAATTGATTATATTTTAAAAATACCCAGGAGATTCAAATTTGCGCGCCACCATAGTCATCTTCTTCCTTGAGCTCGTGAGAACTCAAATTTCTAACTCTCTGGTTTCTCAACCAAATGGTATGATGTAAACATCGATTTTGCTCGTTTTTGGACGAGGAACATGGTCATGGGTTCAGAATTAATTTATTCTAAGTGTAATTAACGAATTTCAGTATAAACACGAAGAACACGTAAACCCTATTTTTAAAATTAAATGATGCATAAGATGAATAAATGAATGATGATAGAGGGTTTTCAATCCTCTGATGATAATGAACAAACTGGTATCAAGATATACGAGAAAGAGTACTTGAATAATTGAGTTGGAGTTTGAAAAAATACCTCTGAAAATGGAGGTCGTGCGCTTGATGGAAAACACCTGGGCTTGTATGAACGATCCTAAAAGCTTCCTTGGGACTCAGTGATGCTAACTGAATACTTATTGTGACTTGGATACCTCAGAATTGTTCTACCCGACCCCTTCGATTTAAGCTTCAAGTGAACATGGAGGTTGATGAATCTGTAGTTACAGATGAGCTGCGACCATCAGAATAGCTTCACCACACCCTAAGGAACATGTTTGGATGCTTGGATTTGCTTGACACCTTCTAAATTTCTCTATGGACCTCCAACTGCACGAGCTCCTTAATGAAAGAAATAATGGTGTTCCTCCACTTACTGAAGTGATCCAGGTGCTTGGATCACTGATCCGCTATCGCGCACGGATCAAAAACGAGTATTTTTGAAAAATTGTAGTAACGACGGTAACGTAACTCATGTATCGTCTCTCAAGGACTCTTGGGTTTTACTAACCGAAATCGAAATTGGGGGGGTTGGTTTGGTAGTCGAAAAAAATGATTATCAAAAGCAATTATCGAAATAAGCTGTTTTTGTAAAAGTGATTATAAAATAAGCTAGAACGAATCAACCTACTGTATCGACTCCCAACTTATCATTGATTTATAAAATCCCAATTCCCTAACAGGTTCGTTCGTTTCTATTGCATTATAACAACTACTGACAAGCGCAATAGAAATTATACGGCAAATATTCCTGAATTCCGGATTAAGCAAACGGATAAAAACTGTTACGACTTAAGCAAACGCAACTTTGATCGTTCGTGATAATATAAAAGCTATGTTAACACGAAATTGATTCAGGATCATCAATCAACAACCGAATTTAAGAAATCTATCCTATAGCAACAATCAAATTAAGCAAATAATTGGAATTATAGGAAGAATTCAAAGGAAACGAATAATTGGAATTATAAAAACCTCAAAGTGGAATCCGAGTCACAGCAGATGGATCCAAAAGTGATTAGTTCTCCATGAGTTCGTCAAACCTCTCAATTCAAAATCGTGAATAGTGTATCGGATGAACAGTGTCGCGGCTGCTACCCTAAGGGGAGAGAGAACGACCCGTTTTACAATCCAACTGGGTCAAAAAATACGACCCAGGCCCAAAACTAATTGACCCGAAACTTAACTAAAACTAGTGCTGCAACTTCAACGAATATTCTGGCCCTTCTACAGTCCGATTCTGACTTCGACTCCAACATAAGAATTGTAGCTCTTTCTCTTAGCTTTCCGGCGATTATTAGAACGCCTCAATCGGACTCCTGGAACTTCAGATATGATCATTTCCGTGCAGACTGTTAATACTGAAAAATTAATACGAAAAACAAATAAGTGCAAAAATAAAATGAAATATAAAAACATATTAAAACATAAAAATAAATAAAACAAACCGAAGAAATGCTTGAGTACAAACATGGAAGAACGTGCATTAAAATGCACTGATCAATCACCTCAAATGAACCCCCTTGAGATGTTAGAATGCTTACTTTCCAAAGAAGAGCTCTGGTTTGAAGAAAACGATTCTTCTTGCCAAAGAACTTTGAAAAACCATAAGCATGAGAGAGAGAGAAGGAGAAAGCAAGGAATTGAGTTGCTTTGGTGTCATTAATATGAAGGGGAGCAGTTATATTTATAGGCAAATGGTTCTGTACAGATTGAGGGAGTGAGCTTGCTTAATGAGGGAGTTTTGGTTTCTTGGCCATGAGGGAATTTAAGGAATATTCAGAATGCAATGATGGCCAAAACGAGTTTAGCTCCCTATCCATTGATTCCATCTGATCTTAGGGAACATTTCTGATGTAGAATGAGCTCTAATTGGTTGGTGAGAAGATTCCTTTGATGATTCATCCATTTGCCATAAATTCCCAAATGTAATCATTACATAATCACATGTTTCTGTTTTGGGAATCTTCCTCAATCCTTATTCCATGGTGAAAATGAATGAATGGTATGTTTGCAGATGTGTTATGGGTCGTGTAGCATCCATTTGTGAGGTCATATGCACAAAATTGCAAGGTTTCAAAATGATGCATTACCTATAATTTTCCTTCATGAGGTCAACTTTGAACAAGCATAACTCTTAGCTCAAAATGAATTTGTAGAAGGTTGAGCACAATTTGGAAAGCTCTAAACATCTACTTCAATTCATTAGTTTGGGGTTTCTTCAGAATCATTCGAGAAAATTGTGAAAAATGAGGTCAAAGTTGGAAGAAAACTAGGTTAAAAACACTTAGGGAAATTTCTAAGTTTTTATGACCTAAAGCTTCCAAAGTTGCATTGTAAGATGTTGTTTTATTTTGCAAGATCTACAACTTTCATGTTGGAAGTTTTTTGAGTTGTGTAAGTGAAATTTTGAGTTCCCACAATGCCCTTAAAAACCCTAATTCCCGACTTTTTGATCCTTGGTGAATTTTCTTGAATTTCTTTGGTCAAGTGACTTTAATAATCATATATTGATGATATTGATCCTTAAAAGTCATGGTTTGACTAAAAACCCTAAAAGTCAAAGGTGATCCTATACAATTGACTTTTTCAGATGAAGTGAGATTTTGGTCTGAATATCTAAACATCCTCGATTGAGCACCAGATGAACAAGTGATTGTTCTGAGTATCTATTTTGATCTGATGAGAAGCCTGAAGATATGACATCTCAGGGGGGGTCAAAATTAGGGTATGACACTAAGACTCTGACTCAAACAACCGACTATGCTCTGATACCACTATTAAAACACCCTTCTAATACCCCGCATAAATATTTAACAATAATCAGAGTAAAACATGAAAAGGGCATTACAACTTCCATATAATTAAAACAATACTCATGTCATGCCATAAAAGAGAACGTTGAACCAAAATTACCCTGATTAACATGTTAACACAGCGGAAAATATCTTTAACATCTGAATAATGAAACAACCAGAGTCATAGACTTAAAACACCACCATAAGAAAAACACCCAATAAAAGAGTTTAATAACTAACTCTAAACAACGTCCCCAGTGTTACACGACCAGAGCATGACACGAACCCAACTGACTCTAACGAATTACTTGACGAGCTAATCCTCACCAAGTACAAAAGCTACTCCCCAATCTGAAAAATAACAACAGTAAGGGTGAGTCTCATTCACATTTAACCAATGTTATAAGATATAGAGAATAAAACATCAATCACATATTATTCACCCAATTACAGTTACGATCAGATTCACAACCACCCAATTAATCACAACCAATACACAATCACACGTATTATAACATTGGACAATCTTCCATTCATGTTATAATAACACAAGTAACCTAATGCAATGCAACTATATGCATTATGTATCAAAATCTGGGATAACCCATCTCACAAATCCACCATCGTCAAGGATGTGGCGACACCCACTCACTAATTCCACACAATGGGAATTAGCTACCACTGATCCACCATCGTCAAGGATCAGCCACATAATGATTATGAAATGCATGCATCACATACAACATGCTAATCATCAACACCAATCAACTGAGGATCATAATCCTCAACCAACACCAATTAATAGCCACACACATAGTTATGCCATTTCTCAACCATAACAAATAAAACATTTACCAATGTACCAGTACGCATAAACCATCACGACCAAATAAAATCGAGTGTTTTAAAATAAATCGAGTCACGACTCAAAACACCATTTTATCGTATAAATCATTTAATTAGTTTCTCCGTGCTCGAAACGGCACTAAAAACGGTCATACGGTTTGAAAGTTACACATCTTTAAACTTTTTCCAAGAAAACAACTATCACTACAGCACGCGGCGCCACACACAGTCCGTAGCGCATAACGAATAGAAAGTACGCTTTCGCGGCGCAAACAAAGGTTCGCGGCGCGAAACGAGAAAGGAACTACGCCTTCGCGGCGCAACTAATGTCTGCGGCGCGTACTGAGTACATCAATTTTCCCTGCACTTTCTGCCAAGCAGTTCGCGGCGCCGACCCCTGGACGCGGTGCGAACTGGCAATTTCGAGGAATCTGAATCGCAGAAGACAACCTACGATTTTGTCCCTATTTCACCAAATCATTACCAAACCAATTCCATTTTTACCAGATTTCACGTACAGTAAAACAACACACACACGTCCGGCACACAATAATCATCTATTAACATCATATCAGTGTCTAACATCCAAAATTCACCAAATCGTGTAACTTTTATCAATTTATCCCAACCTCAACCTAACATCCTAAAACCTAAACATAAACCAATTGATACAAACAACATGCTCAATCTATCCTACTATCTATAATCCCATAATAGAAGATAAATGGAAGAGTCCCCCCTTACCTGAAAGTTGATTCTTCGCTCTTCACCTTTTCGCACTTCTCTGCTTCTCTTCTCTTCCACGTTCAAACTTTTCTCTTCTCCTTGGTTCTATTCCTCTTTTCTCACAATCCTCTATTTTGTGAAAAATAAAATAAAACTATTTTAATTAGTAATAGGGCCTACCAATGCACCCCCTCTTTACTAATCACAACTTAAGCCCATTTGCTTAATTTCTCAATAATTCTCAATAATTCCCCATAATTCAATTAAATTAATTTCGAATTAAATTATGAAAATATGGAGTGTTACACAAACAATTTAATCATAGACCTTGGTCAATATCAAGTACTTTTCTCCAATTTCGCTCTCATATTTAAGAATGCTTTTAATAAATCGAATCGAGTTTTAGTTAATAATGGATTAATTAGGAAAGGCTTGCACGTACTTGTATAAGTTGTTCTAAAGAATTTAGGCGATGGCCATTAAGCCTTTGTTTGAATGCTTAGATTCCATTAAGGACTCATTCAAACTCGATTCATCTCACTTTTACAAAAATTCTAAAAAACATTTTCAACTCATCAAATCATTATTTTCCTCGCCCAAGTGCGAATCCCTTTCATCGGCCAAGGGCGAATCTTTTCATAACAAACCTTGGTTAATACCAAGTTTCTTTTTCCAATCAAAATGGTTTTTATAATCGAACCGAGTTTTGTCCATAATGGAAGAATTTAGAAGGGTTTGTATGTACTTGTACAAGTTGTTATAAAGCATTCAGGAGATGGCCGTTAAGCCTTTGTTTGAATGCTTTGTATACCATAAGACTTCTTAAAACTCGAGTCGTTTCAATCGTTCATTATCTCGTCCAAGTGCGAATCTCTTTCATCACCCAAGAGGGGTTTGTACGTACTTGTACAAGTTGCTCTTCAAAGCATTTTAGCGATGGTCGTTAAGCCTTTATTTGAATTCTTGAATTCCATTAAGCTTTCTTTGCCCAAGTGCAAATCTTGCACAAGTGCAAGCACCCATTTCAAAAACTCGTCTCTCCTCCCAAGTGCGAATCTCTTTCACCGCCCAAGAGGGGTTTGTACATACTTGTACAAGTTGCTCTTTAAATCATTTAGGCGATGGCTGTTAAGCCATTGTTTGAATGCTTGAATTCCATTGAAGACTTCTTAAATCCGTCTCTTCTTTTTGATAAAACACTTTCAATTCAATCTCATCTTTTCTTTGCCCAAGCGCATATTTCGCCCAAGTGCGAACCCCATTTCAAATAAAGTCTTTTCCGCTCAAGTGCGATTAGACCCATCAAAACCTACCAACAAATTCGTAGTTCTTTCTTAGAACTACAATCGCTCTGATTCTTCCATTGAAGATATGTAGGCACAAGACACAATGTCTTGGCGAGCACACTAATAAAAAAAAACCTAATTTAGTAGTCCTCGAACTATGAATGCTCTGACTTTCCCATTGCACGAGAGAATAAGTAGGCACAAGACTCAAACGTCTTGGCGAGCACAATAATAAAAAACACAAATCCTGTTTCTTTCTTTTTCACATAATAATTAGAATGCAAGTAGATATCACGCTAACATCGATCACAAGAATAACTAAATGGGTCCCATCGAGTACGATGGAGGTGAGGGGTGCTAATACCTTCCCCCTGCTTAACCGATTCCCGAACCCGTTCATGGTTACAATGACCGTCTTATCTTTTCTTTCGTGGGTTTTATCATTATTTTCTCTTTCCCTTTAGAATAATTAAAATTTGGTGGCGACTCTGTTATATTTCGAATGTGCGAATGTTCGAGTAGTATGTTTGGCCAGTAGCGACACATCAGGGACAAGCCCAAAAACCTGATGCCAAATCAACCGCCACCCCTGGTAACACAGAACGCATGTCACAACTTTGTTCATAACTCAGATCACAAGTCACAAAACCAATCCAAACCTCCTCATGATAGAACATACAATTCAACATGTTTGAATTGTGTTTGGAAATACAACCTCCTGACTGAACATCTGAGTAGAAAACCCTTTTCTCCCCCTTTTTGGCCAAAAATCGACAAAGGAAGCCTTCACAAAACGAGACCCAGGAACAGCTTACCCAAATTCGAGAGAACCCCATTCGGAAACAGCATAAACACACACTCACAATGTGTGAAAGAAAACATATAACCTCTATAAATAGCTAGTACTTTACTTTGGAAATAATGATTCCTTGAATGTAACACCTTCTAGTCAAGGATAGCGTTATTTGAGGAGACAAAACCACCAAAAGTCTACATGCACTGTCCAACAAGGCTTTGAATGTCTCTATTATGCTTGGACTATTTCTTCCGGACAATTCAGTCCCAACGCATGCACATGCGTGGTCAATAACATTTTCTAGACATCCTTTTTACACTTGGCTGATTTCACAGTCTAAAATATTCCTTTGTTGGTCTCAAGGAAATAAGTCATGAATAATATCCTGACATCCTACCAGACACTGTCTTCGGCTTCAACCAGATCTTCAGTAATTTTATTCAAGGACATTTCCTAGACTACTTCATATGCTCAGAGGCACGGCTACAATGCCTTCAACTGAATTCTCTGATTTCCCTCTGTTTACTTAGAATTAGTGTCACACACCTCTAGACACAACAAGTGTGACAACTCCCAACAGCCTGCAAGGTAAATCTTTTATCCCATTAGCCACTGCAGAGAAACCTAAAATCTCAGACATAACCAACACATCCTCTTGGAGTAAGAAGGTAAATTTTATCCTTATTTGGCTAGAACTCCAGAGATCCTCATAGGGGAAAACCTAGATACTCCTTGTAGCAACATGTCTCAGCATGTTATTGAACATCATCCTCATAAGAGGATAATAACTCCATAAGCTTGATCGTTGCAACCTTCCACACTACCGAATTTGTCCATTTACCCCCCTGTCCTGGACAACAAATATTCCAGCTTCAACACCGACTCTCTCAGTAAAGTCAATCTTTCAAGGATACTTTTGATTTGTATCCCTGAGCATCCACATCAAGTATCACAACCTTTAGGCAAGACGTCATGCATACATAATCTGAAACCAAACTTCAATGATTTCTTAATATGCTTAAAAGCTTAACTAAGATTCAGACTCTTTAACCAAAATTGAAGGAATACCTTAAAATAATATGTCGATTAATTCATCCTTTTTCTCCTTACATTCACTAGTAGTTACTGATACTAGTAAAACCATCATGGTAGACATGCCTTGCCTGAGCATACTACTCTAAAATAAGAATCTTCTTATTCTAACCCATATGTAGAAATGTAACTTCTGAACGAATTATTTGAATATTAAGATTTATGGTCCCAAGTCTTTTCCACAGACTATTATCAGTAATGATTTTACAACATCATTTGGGACAACAGCTTCAAGACCCAGCTCTGGTTCTTGAATCATTATTCCAAGGACTTATTGTGCATCGAAGTCCTTCAGGAAGCTCAACATAAATCTCACCACCGCAGCTTGCGAGAGAAATAAACTCTCAATCATTTCCTGACTATATAAGGTCAGAAAGTAGACTTGGACACACTTCAAATTTGTACCCTGACCCTGTCACAGTTGTTCATCATTTACGTGCTCATTTTCACACAACCACTAGATGATGTGTTTCACTACAATCTTCCTTTAGAGGTACAATCACCTGATAAGACCGCCTCTAATAAAAACAATCAACATATGACATTATTATGCACCACATGAAGTGAGTGGCTTCTTCAATAAGACACATAGTCACGTTAGTCGTTCCTTATTTGGTCAGTTACTTGACCCTTAATCCCATCCCGATTTAAATAAACTTCCTTAGTTGGAGATAAGAGAACTGAAATGATGTTCAACCATTAGTTCCGACATTAACCTATCTTTCAGAATCTTGCTATGGATCTGGAGATGACTTCCATAACAACCTACCATTATTGTAGGGGATGCAAGAAAATCAACAATTGGTTGTTGATCACCCTTCAAAGACCATGTCTCATATGCACAAAGTAAAGACCTCCTGTCTGACTACGAGATGTTTGGATGCCATTTTTCTGCACCTATAGAAGAGATTACCTCTCATCGGTATCTGAAGCAGATTTCAACGAACATGGCATTAACTGGCCTTTACTAGTCATGATTAGACTGTTCAGACTAAGTCTACTTCTTCAAAGCACAAAGATCCACGTTATTCCTTGCACTACCACTAATTCATTATGTGAGGACACCACATAAGTGAAACCAAGTATAATATGGTGGGAGAACTAACTTTTTGTTTTGTTTTTTGCAAAACATGTTGCGGTTAGCAAGAGTCTCCATTGAATTTTATTTTATCCAATTTTATTAGGAAAGACATAAAAGAACAGGAAATACTTTTAAAATATTTTGAGTTCGGGGGTAGATTATACAAAGAGAAGGTATTAGCACCCTTTGTATCCATGGTTATCCATGAGCTCTTAGTTACTTAGCTCACTTTGTTTAACTTGTGTGTGTGCGTTTGAAAATATTTTGTAAAAAAAGAGTTAACTTTGTAATTATTCTCGTATGAATGTATACAAAGTGTTTTTCTTTTGAAAATAGCTTCAAAAGTATGAGGTGTGAAAATGAATTTAAGTGTGAGCAAGCAATTTAGAAGCATCTACCCACTAAGTATTTGTTTTTCCTATTCTATTATGTTTTCTTTTGGAGGTGGTATTATCCATGCCATTAGTTGGTAGGAAATCCTATCTATTGGATGTGAAGGGACAAGCGTAGGGTCATCGAATGGTCATAGAAGGCAACATGTAAGGATACCTTAGCAATTCGAAGAGGCTATCATCATTTTATCATAGCGTCATCGAGGGATAAGATCATCTTTTCATAGGCAACTTGAAGGATCATCAAGAGACTATGATCTTTATATCGAAGGGACTATGATGATATTATTCGTAAGCGCCTTTTGCTTAAGTATCCCTACGTTCGAGGGACATGACCAATTGTAAGGCAACAAAGAGAGAGTTACCCTAAGGTGGATGTGAGTAACGTGTGTTGTTTTTAGTTATTTAATCTTGAATTAGGGTTAGCTATGTTCAGTTATTAGTCTTACCATACAATCCTATTAACATACATCTATAATTATAGCAGTTATAAAGAGTGTAGAAAGTAAAGTGCGGAATGTAAAGTCCTACGCTATTACATGGCTTCGGGGATGGGGGATTACAACTTTACCGCACGTGGGTGAAAATTATTACAAACCCCAAATAGAAATTAAAGCGAAAATGAAATATATAAAAAAATAAAGAAAGAGCTTGTAAATGTCCATGAAAATAATCCAAAAGTCTCAAGATTAGTACCTCACAATAAACTAAAGATGTTTGTAACATAATATCGAATAAAGTATGAGAAATGACAAAAATATGATCAATAATTGATTGAAAATTAACAAGAGAGAAATTCTAAAATTTTAAATTAAACTCTGACTAGAACTAAGAAAAATTGAAATAATATTTTTTTGGGTCTTTTTCATAAGAAACTAAAATCTAATAATCCTAACATTTTTCTTTTGTATTTTTAAAATTAAAAAAAAAAACTAATTACTAATACACTATCATATATATATATATTTTTATATTTATTTATTTTTATATGAAATGTAAAAAATTGACAAACTAATGTTTTTTGTATTTTTAAGATGTTAACTAATTAACTAAAAAATGAGTAAGGTAAATTAAATAAAAATAAATAATTAAAATGAAATCAATATTTATAATACAAAAAACAAAAGTTGGGAACCAACCACTCTTTTCATGTTGGAAACAGAGAGATAGTAAGAGGTGTGTTTCCTCTTCTTGACTTTTTCTACTAATCTCAATCTTCTTTTTCTATCAAAGCACCTATAACCTTCAAATCGAAATAAGTTATGAGAAACAATGGGAAAATAAGAGAAAGTGAGGAAACCGAACAGAAAAGGGACGAAGATGGTGATGGAATCGGCGCGGCGCACGGCGGCAGAGATCCGACTATGTGGGCTGAGCGCTGTTGTTGATGGCAGACTCAGGGGTGCGATCGGAGACAAGTTGCAGTGGAAGGGAGAACGGCGGTGGTTAAAGCTGATTCAAGCAATGTCTTCACGTTGGAGGCTTGTGGTCGGAGACGATTGCGACGTGAATGGAAGGCATCGCGGTGGCTGTAGTTGTCTTTGTTGTTGATGATGTGCGGTGAGAAAGATCGGAGACTGGGTGTGTGGTCAGCGGCGAAACCGCGTAAGGAGGGGACGCGGGGCACGTGAGTTGCGGAAGGGAGATGTGCGACTGAGCTTTGGCCGGACGCGGATGCAGATCGAAGCCTCGTGGCGGAGCTGCTTCGGTTTCAATTAATCTCAACCTCTCCTTCTTCCCTTCTTTTTGCTTCCGTTTGAACTTGTTTAATGTTGGTCTTGATTTTGGGTTTGGACCCGAACTCGCCCCGAAGTTGACGGGGAAAACCCGCTTTGACTGGGTTTGGGTTCGGGTTTGGATTTTCCCCGATTAGAAAACATGGGGATGGGTCGGGTAATGGGGACACTAGTACCCACCCCGAACCCATCCCCGAACCCGCCCCGTTTATTTCAATATGTACATTATTATTTATATTTCATAATTTATATTATTAAATATGTGGCTAATGTTTTAATAATTTGATTTGTATTTATTATTTTAAATATTTGAAATATATGTATGAATTTTTTTGAGATTGTTTTATTTTGTTATTTATAATGTAATTTGATTTTTGAAAAAGTAAATATTTTTATTAAAAAAAATTGATTTTACGAAATAGATGGTGGCGGGGCGGGGATACCCGAACCCAACCCGAACCCGTTAAGGACGGGTTTGGGTTTTAATTCCCCATCCCCGTTTGGGTTTGGGGCGGGTAACGGGGTTTGATTGGGGATTTGGGTTTGGGTTTGGGGGAGGTAAAAACCGTCCCCGACCCGCCCCGTTGCCATGCCTAGTAAAAGGTTAGAGATACAAGTGTTGGTGGTGGTGAAAGACAATGAATAGTAAAAGTTGAAAATTGATGGAGTTTGTGATTTTTCTACGTGAATGGATGAAAATTATTGGTAAACAAGGGTTAATAATAAGGGTTTAAAAAATAGCTGCCCCCAAAATATGGCTAGGAATGCCCCTATTTATAAGAGTCAAACTAGGTTTAATAGAAAAGGAAATAATCAATTTAATCAGTCAAAAATCAATTTTATTTGATTTTGATTTTGTGATTATTTTTTAATCAATTATTTAATTCTTTCTATAAAAGGGATTACTATCCTAAAATGAAAAGGTGAATAAAATATTTTTAAATCCTTTTTTATTTAGTCTTTTTTTTAACATAAAATAATGATTTTAAAAAAATGTTTAATTAATAAACGAAAATTAATAATAAAGATATAAAAATACAATAATGCAAATAAAATAGTAATAAAGTTAGAAATAAATAAAAGGGGAAAATGTCAGAAATGAGATTCGAACGTGAAACCTTGTAATCGCAGGTCTTACACTGTAACCAACTGGACTATGTCACTTATTTGAAATAAAATGACATTTGCAAATATATGATGGCAAATGAAGGTGTTTGCATGTTGGCTGCATTATTGGTAAAACATACCTGGTTTATTTTGTATATGCAAGTTGCATATATGTATGGAGCTAATACAAGTTTTGTAGTGATTGTCATGATCAATGTCATGACATCCATGTGTGACAGTAGGAGATGTTATTGTTTATTAATTGTGTTTCCTGATTTATCCCTTTTATCAGTTTAGGAAACTTTTTATTGAGTCTTGCATATTTCGTCCAGAAGATCCTACTAACAACACATTGTGTAACAGACAGTTGGCGTGAGAATTAGGTTAACTTTGTTAACCCTAATGTGTTTCTTAAAAAGCCCAAGGCCCAAGACTGCATATAAAAAGGACTGCAATCCTAATTTGGAACGCAGACAGAAGATTGTGTATTGTGAATAACGGCTGTTCTGTAACTGTCTCGTGTGATCCACGATATTGTCTTTGATGATTGCGTTGGAATTAGTTTGTGTTCTTGTTATGTCACTCTAAGCTTTTAAGCACGAGTGTGTGTCTCTTGATTGAAGCTTTTAAGCAGATCAAGGTGTGTTTTTGAAGAGTGTCTTCTATCTGTAATTGTTTATTGTTTATGTGTAATCATTGTTGTGATTGAGGGGGGGGGGGGTGAAATGGAGGTATTCCATATCTAGGTAGAACCTTGGTAGAAGGGTCATTGGGTAGTGATTAAGTGAGAAGTTGTAAACGGGGGAGTTTAGCTTTGAATTAATACTACTGATAGTGGACTTCATCCCTGGCTTGGTAGCCCCCAGAGTAGGTTGTTTGAACCGAACTAGGTAAACAATTATGTGTGTTCTTTACTGTTTATGCTGTTTTGTTATTACTGTATGTGCTGCATAATTGTGGATGTCATAACATTCAGTTTGACATCGAGCGTGTGTTACTAAAATTTTCAATTGGCATCAGAGCAGGCACCCTGCCTGTTTACATCTGGGTGAGATCTAGGGATAACAAAATTCTGGTGCTATGGAGAAGGAACTGCTAGTGTTTGGAAACAGACCACCTATCCTGGATGACTCTAACTATGACTACTGGAAACCTCGTATGGTAGTAGTCATTAAGTCAGTGGACAGCAAGGCCTGGAGAGCTGTTTAAAGTGGATGGAAACATCCTGAGAAAATTCTGGAAGAGGGAACCACTATTCTAATTCCTGAAACTCGATGGAGCAAATCTGAAGAAGAGTTAGCGTTGGGCAATTCCAAGGCCCTAAGTGCACTGTTCAATGGTATTGACAAGAACATCTTCACACTTGTACATCACCGTGAGCTGGCTAAAGAAGCTTGGGATATTCTCAAAACAACACATGAAGGCACTTCCAAGGTAAAGATGTCGAGACTTCAAATACTTACCACTAAGTTTGAAAATCTCAAGATGAAAGAGGATGAAACCATTTATGAGTTTTATATGAATGTCCTCGAGATTTCAAATCACTCAGCAGCCTTAAGTGAGAAAATGACTGAAGAAAAACCGGTAAGGAAGATCCTCAAATCACTGCCTAAGCGATTTGATATAAAGGTAACTTCCATAAAGGAAGCCCAAGACATCAGCAACATGAAGCTGGACGAACTTCTTGGTTCTCTCTAAACCTATGAGTCAAGCATCTAGAACAAAAGCATTACGTTTGTCACCAACACAGGTGATAATTCAAAAGAAAGCAATGATGGAAGTGATGAGAATTTATCAGACGCCATAGCCATGCTTGGAAAACAATTCAAGAGACTTATTAAAAGAGTTGATCAGAAGTCCAAACCCAATGTCAAGAACACTTCCTATGACATCAGTCAGACATATGACTCAAGCAAAAGGTTCAAAGCTGAGGAGAAGCCCTATCTAGGGAAAGGGGTTCAGTGTCATGGATGTGAAGCATTCAGACACATTAGAGCTGAATGTCCTACCTGCCACAAGGAGCAAAAGAAAGGACCGACTGTTACTTGGTCTGACGAAGACTCAGATTCAGAAAAAGAAACTGCAAAACATATCACAATTTCAACAAGAATCTATGAATCTGATGATGATTCCAGTGATGATGAGCTAACCTTTGATGAACTAGCTGCCTGGTACAAGAAGTTGTGTAGGGAGAATGCTGAAGTCCGCAAACAAGTGGAGAAGCAAGAGATAATCATTAGAGAACTAGAAACTGAGAAGATTAAACATCTTACAACCATAAACTCCCTCAGTAGTGAAGTAAGAATGTTGAACCACAAACTTGATCAAATGACCAAGTCATTCAAAATGCTGAACAATGGATCTGATACTCTAGAAGAAATTTTGGAATCTGGACAAAGATCAGAAGACATGTCTGGAGTGGGATTTGTGGGTAAAGAGGAGTTAATCTCTGGACTTAAGAGGACAAAATCCAAGACTTGTGTGACTAACCAGATGTCAATCCAAATGTCACAACATCAAGGAAACATTAGAAGGAGGCACTCAAAGAAAAGGTTCCAGAAATGGAGGTTTCATCACTGTGGAAGATTTGGTCACATAAAGCCATTCTGTTTCAGACTATTTGGATATCTAGACCAAACTCAACAAGTCAAACTTGATCATGATACATGTAACACGAAGCAATCTGGGATAGCTAAGAATGTTGCTCTAATAGCACACACCGCTCTAAGAATGCCCACCAAAGAAGATTGGTACTTTGACAGTGGTTGTTCAAACCATATGAATGGTAGCACGAACCCACTAGTAAACCTCAAACCTGAGGGATCCAACTATGTGACTCTTGGTGATGGAGATGTAAGAGAAATTAAAGATGTTGGCATGATAGAAGGTCAGGGTGTTCCTAACCTACATAATGTTCTACTTGTACAAGGAATGGCCACAAACCTTATAAGCATCGGCCAACTGTGTGATGAAGGATTGTATGTCAGATTCACTAAAGAAGAGTGCATTGTTACCAACAAAGAAAATGAAGAAGTCATGAAAGGAGTCAGATATGAAAATAATTGTTATCTTTGGAAGCCAAAAAATTCCAAGTCTCTAACTACTTATCCCATGACCAAAAGGATCAATGAAGAAAAAAATCAAGAAAGGACCATCAAATCGGAGATGTGTGTACTAAATGGAGAATTAGGCAAGAGATTGACAATGTATGAAAATGCTTATGCCCTGTTACAAGAAGAAAGAGTAAAACTCATGATGAACATTGTTGATCTAGAAGGAGAGGTGCAAGACACAAAAAAAGGGAAAGAAGGCAAAACAAGAGGCTCGGCACACTCATATCTCAGCCAAAAGGTGCTATCAATGTGGTAAGTTAGGTCACCTGAGGTTCTCTTGCCCTGAGACTCAGGAATCTTCCTATAGAAGTACACCTCATCAGGAAAACCTGACTAAAGAGAAGCCATCGCAACAAAAGTCATGGGTGAAAGCTAATCACTCAAGCCATCACATACCTAAAGAGAAGGCTGTAAAGAAAGCAGGAAACTCCAGAAAAAGGAAATCCAGGCGAAACAAACATCACAAAAAGGATGTGGGTTTCTCAGTTACAAACAAGAACAAAACAGTCATGAAGGATATTGTATAAGGAAGTGAGTCGACTCACTCAGCAGATCAGATCAATGTTAATACATATGTCTTAACATCAAAATTTGCTAGGAGCTCAATTGTGCAAATTGAGACGAACAAAGCATCCAGGATTGATGAATGTTCTTCAGTAAATATTCAAAGAATCATTCAAAGGGATATCACTGCTTCAAATATTGTCCCAAGGAAGGTATCCATCAGCAGTCAGGATCCCCTGAGAAAGAAGATTCTAGAGATAGACCAAGTCTCAAGATTCTGGATGGAAAAAGCTCAAGACTCATAGTCACACCTGAAAGATCAAGTAAGCAAGGAGAGCAGGATTCTTGTAATCACAGCTGAAGATGCTAAGCTGGTGACATGTATGATTCCTACTAATCTGCTGAACTAGTTTAAATCAAGCTGGACATACCTTGGTGAATCTCACCAGAATATAGAGTGGAATGTCGTAACTATGCCTTACTATATCAAAAACAAGGTGGAGGACAAATGGAACCTCGTGCAAAAGTCAACTACTGATCCAGATATTGCCAATAAGCTAGATATCCAAGAGAACTATCTGATGACATCTCACCACAATAGCCCTAGTGTGACCACAGAGTGCAATTTTACCTCAGAAACAGGTTTAGAGCTAACTCACAATGTTGAGATGCCTCAACAATCTCGGTTCATCTCTCTTGAAATAATACCTTGCCCACACACTCACTCAGAAGGGCTAACCCTGTGTAATACGGTGAACTAGCTTTATTTGAAATGTGCGGATAGCAAGAGTCGCCACTGACTTTTATTTTATCAAATTAGGAAAGGCTAAAAGAACAGGAAAGACCTTTTGAAAAGATTTTGAGTTTGGGGGTAAGTTATGCAAAGGGAAGGTGTAAGGAACCCTTTGCATCCATGGTTATCCATGGGCTCTTAATTGCTTAGCTCACTTTGTTTGAAATATTTGATTTGGTTGAAAGAGTAATGTGTGAATAGGAATAAGAACTTTAGCTTGTAAATAAGCGTAGTCTTTTGAAAATTTTCTTTGAAAAGAGTGGGAAAAGATTTTGAATTAGAGCAAGCAATTAGTAGCAACTACCCTAAGTTTTGAAAAAACGTTCTTTTAGCTTCTCAGGCGAAAGGATCTATCCATACCATAAGAAGGCAGGAAGTCTTTCAATTGGATGTTTAAGGGTCATCGAGAGTAATCGTTCGCCATAAGACTATCCCATGCCATAAAGAGGGCAAGTAGTCTAAGGGTAGGATATAATAGTCATTTTATCTTTTTAGGCATCATGCGAGGATACCTTAGCAATAGGGACAATCACTTTTCATAAGGAAACCTCGAGGGAGTTTCAATAACTTTGAAGGCAACATTGCTTTAGGTATCCTCGGAATCGAGGGACTTGACTATTTTTAGGCAACAAAATTAAGGCAACCAATTAATAAGGCAACAAGGCAACCAGAGAGATTACCCTAAAGGTGCGTGTGTGGCACAATCAGGTGGTTAATTCAGATATTTATCTTATAATTAGTTATCCTAATTCTGTTAAAGGCTTGCATCCCTAAGATTACTAACCACGCAGTTTAAAATTGCAGAAAATTAAAGGCAGGAAAATAAAAATCCTACGCTATTACATTAAACACCTGCGGAGATAGGGGAAATTAAAAGGCAGAAGAATAAACAGAAAAATAAAAGATCTTTGAATGCCTTGATCTTCCTCGAACCCTTGATTGACTCTGATCATCTGAGAGTTAAACGGAAAATAAATAAAAGTTAGTGTAGGAGAGATTCATCACTATTGAACAAAACCCTATTTCAATCAAAGGAAAAAAATAAAAATAAAAATATTATTAAACAAAGAAATTAGAAAACTTAGCTTTTTGTCGGGTGAGGCGCGTGGCTGAAAGATCCTTTTCAACCCTGAAAACAGGGCACAAAGAAGAAAAGCGTTAGTGCATTTAAGATTCGTTAGCTATGGGTAAAAACTCTATTTTATCCCCAAAAGGCAAATAAAATACTAAAAGGTTAATGAAATCGAAAGTTCGATTAGATAGCTAGATGAACCAAAATAAGACTTAATAATTATAAGGTTTATAAATAGATCGAAGTTAACAAACCTAACAAAATTAATTGATTAAAAGTATATACAAAAGTAATAATTTTTACCGTTTAAAAATAATTAAAAAAAAGAGTCTTCGATTAAATAAATAAAAATAAATAAAAATAATATAAACTAGTTTGTTAAATAAATAAAAAAAGAAATTATAAAAGAAAGAAAAGAGATATAGATAAAAAGGTGATTAAAAATAAAAATAAAAAGAAGAATTGAGAAACTTAACTCTACTCTGATCCTGTGTGGACAAGCTTTGAAGGACTATGGTGCACTATTGTATCCATCTACGTTGGATCCTGGAAGAGAGAAATCTGACAGCTGATATCTGAGGGTTCATTATGGTCGCGTGCAGGTCTGTGGTACCGGATCTGTAAAGAAACCGCAACAAAAATTAAATTGCGCAACATAGGGTTCGAACCAGCGCCCTTTTGCTCATTGTCTCCTGGGCTTGCCATTCACGCTACTATTGATTCATGTTAATCATTTAACAAATAAATATAATATATGCAAGAATAGGGCTTGGACCAAGTTAGGACTTTTTTTCCTTCTCTTCCTCTCTTTCAATGTTTTGTTCTTCTTCCTCTACTAAAACAAAATTCTGGTTTTGGAAATAAGAGAATGATCAACCAAACATGTCCCAATTTCTATTTAAGGGTGAAAGTACTATTGTACCCCTCTTATTGCCACTAATAGGTTTAGTTAGCCCAATAGACCAATTAGTAGAATTATGTATCATATTTATCCATCTTCTTTTATACCAATCACATTAGTAATAATAATGATCGAATAAATATAATATCGGGTATTACAGGTTCAATGGTTCTAATCTCTTATAAACATCAATAGAAACATGTTAATAACATTAGTTAGCCTTGAAACGCAACAAATAATAAAAACGAAAACAATTTAATATGAAAAGTATGATGATCGTGAAGCATGAGTTTGGGACAGCATGGGGCTCGACCAATGCATCTTTCTTACCCTAAATTACCTCGAGAAGTGAATGGGATGGCTGCCCGGGTTCGAAACTTGCTTGACCTCGTGATATGATTTTTGCAACTTCCTTGGTTTTTTGTAACTTGTGGAAACCCTAGTTTTTAGCCAAATTTTTCTCCTCTCTGCTTTTGCACATGCTAGGTAAATATAATGGGTGAGAATTAGGTTAGAAAATTTACTTGAGATTGAATGATTTGGTGACATGGAAATTGAAGAAGATTTTACATAAAATCTTTCTAAATTTGGTCACAAAGCTATTTCATGCATATTTCTTATTCAATCTTGACCATTGGATGATATTTGAATTGATTAAATATTTTGAGAGTTGATTCATAAAAAATATCTCAATAGAACTTGATTTTATTTGATTTAATCATGAATTTATGTGAATAAATTCAAAAATAAAGGAAATAAAACCATAAAATATCATGATATTATTTTATGGACCCCCTAGGTGATATTAGATTGGAACAAATATAGAAAAAATAATCTCTCAATCTTTTATCATTTAATCCTAATTTCATTTGATTTTATTTGAATTTAATTGATTTAATTCAAATAAAAATAAAATATAATCAAGAAATAAAGGATAATTGGTTTATGGGCCAATTTGAAGCTTATAACCACGTGAGAAAACCAAAACCATGGGCCCAATACTCAAAACATGAATTTTGTCAATTATAGTTTTAAGCATTTCTCAAATTTTGCCCAACTAGTGCAAGCCATAACTCCTTCATTTTTTATTGTATGGAAGTGTTCTTGAGCTTTTTAGAAAGCCTATAGTGTCCTCTAAATGATGCTTTTGGTTTCATCTCAATTAAGTATTCCATGCTCAAGTTATGAGCTTTGATCCAAAAGGCGTTTTCGTTGACTTTTTGGAGGACCTGTAATGTATTGGAACATATCTCCCAAATGGTGCATTTTTGGCCTTGGCATGTGAGAGACAAAGTTGTACAGAATTCAATTTCCTACAAATTGAGCTTTGGATGGAAAATTCCTGATGTTTTCTTGTTAAATCATGATCAATCCTTGATCAAATGATGAATGATACTTCAAAATGAGGGTGTTGACAAAAAATCAGGAGTTTTGACTGTACTTTGACCATAATTGGCTGTTAGGTCAAACTAGTCGATTGTTGACCATTTGAGCTGTTGATTGAGTAATCTGAGGAATCAGAGCTTGAAACTTGTCATGAGGATCCTCTGTAGCATATGAGAGACCATGAAGTCCACTTGAGGTATCAGAAGTTGATTATACTTTGAGAAGATCAAAACCCTAGTTTAGAGGCTGTTCTTTAGGAGAGAGACTGCATGCTTCCTTCTTGTGTATCTTTGAGCATTTGAAAGTCAGATGGACTGAAATATGATTAAAGATGATTGGAAAATTTTGGGGTATGATACCCTGTAAGAACTCTGAATGATACAAGTATGCGAATGGTACATATGATGCATATTGAAGATGATTCTAAGAAGAGTGACGGGAATGCTTCTAAAAAAATCAATGGCATCTTCACAAAAGCTCTTGATGCTACACAGTTTGAGAACTTGCGAAGCAAGTTGGGACTCTGCATCCTTGCAGAACCATAAAGTCAATAAAACAAAAAAAAAACAAAAAAAATACAAGTGGAGATGACACTTATGTTGGCTTTGGCAACATTTGTGGCCAAATAGGGGGAGAAGTAATATATGTCACCCCAGAACAACAAGAATGGTGTTGTGTGTGATCAAAAATTCTAATTTGTTTATCTTTGTGTTGATCTGTTTGTACTTGTGCTACTATTGTGGTTGTCTGTCTGTTTTTGTCTGAGCACTGTGTGCATACTGGTGATGTATGTTGTTTGTTTGTATTAGCTTGTGTTATTGTGTTTTGGTTATCCGCTGCAAGTTTTTTCTCTCTTATGGTGTGACAAGTTGTTTTAGCCAAAAATTAGCCAAAGGGGGAGATTGAAGGTGTTTACATGTTGACTGCATTATTGGTAAAACATACCTGGTTGATTTTGTATATGCAGGTTGCATATATGTGTGGAGCTAATATAGGTTTTGTAGTGATTGTCATGATCGATGTCATGACATCCATGTGTGACAGCAGGAGCTGTTATTGTTTAATAATTTGTATTTCCTAATTTATCCCTTTTATCGGTTTAGGAAACTTTTTATTGAGTGTTGTATATTTCGTCCAGAAGATCCTACTAACAGCATATTGTGTAATAGACAGTTGGTGTATGAATTAGGTTAACTTTGTTAACCCTAATGTGTTTATTAAAAATCCCAAGGCCCAAGACTTCATATAAAAAGGACTACAATCCTAATTTGGAACGCAGACAAAAGATTGTGTATTGTGAAGAACGACTGTTCTGTAACTGTCTCGTGTGATCCACGCTATTGTCTTTGATGATTGCGTTGGAATTAGTTTGTGTTTTTGTTATGTCACTCTAAGCTTTTAAGCACGAGTGTGTTAGACTATATCCGAGCTTGAAGTATTGAAATGCGTTTGTCGGAGATGGGCTTACTGATGCCATCAGTTGATGTATTTACGTGCGTCAGAATGAGTCGTACATTAGACCGCATTTGTGGTGTCAGAATTTGTTGGATTGATTGCCATGAGCGTCTAGATCATATGAGTGAATTGATTGTCGTGACTCTATCGTCGTAACTCCATCGCCGTGACTCCATTGTCATGATTGTTTTTGAACTGAATACCGGGATTACATATGTGACTCAATCATCGTGACTCCATTGTCATGACTTCATTGTCGTGATTCTGTTGTCGTGGCTCAGTTGTCGTGACTCCATTATCGTGACTCAGTTGTCGTGACTTTATTGTCGTGACTCAGTTGTCGTGATTCCATTATCGTGACTCAGTTGCCGTGACTTCATTGTCGTGATTCCATTATCGTGACTCAGTTGTCGTGATTCCATTATCGTGACTAAGTTGTCGTGATTCCATTATCGTGACTCAGTTGCCGTGACTTCATTGTCGTGATTCCATTATCGTGACTCAGTTGTCGTGATTCCCTTATCGTGACTCAGTTGTCGTGATTCCATTATCGTGACTCAGTTGTCGTGATTCCATTATCGTGACTCAGTTGTCGTGATTCCATTATCGTGACTCAGTTGTCGTGATTCCATTATTGTGACTCAGTTGTCGTGATTCCATTATCGTGACTCAGTTGTCGTGATTCCATTATCGTGACTCAGTTGTCGTGACTCCATTGTCGTGGTCTTTTCTGAACTGAGTGTCATGATTAAATCTTTGAATGTTGATCGTGTTTGCACCGTTCGTGGTGACCAAATTAGATCTTGGAAGGATGATCGTGTCTACACCGTTTGTGATGATAGAATTAGATCTTCGACTATTGATTGTGTCAGCACCGTTCATAGTAACTGGATTAGATTTTTGACTATTGGAGATATTGTTTATCCGCTTGTATTTGTATCCTGAAAAAGGTAAAGTTAGTCTCTATGCAATGCCATGATGCATGTATTATGCGACGAGTCTCTCAATATAAATGAGAAACGTGCGTGTTATGTATGGATTCCTTATGAGGTAATGTATGCAATGTATGAAATATGTTTATGACATATGTTATGTGAATATGATTTATGTTGTCTCGGTTGAGAAAATAAATCTCTATGTCCTTGTGATTTTGTTGTCTGATCTTGTCTTGAAGATGCTCAGCTGGGGATTTTTGATTTTTGCTTGGGGATGAAAGCGATCTGAATGATTGATCTTGATGTACCCTGACCGGGGATAAGAGAGATGAATAACCCTTTTTTGGAGAAGAGAAAAAGTATCGGGGAACCGGCAGTGTCGAAGATGTAAACTAAGTTGAGGAACTAAGTCTTTGTTGGGACGAGGACATTTGAAGATATCTTCTTAATGATTACTTTGTGGGGATATGATCTTGTGGAACCAGCTTTGTGGGAAGATATGGATGTCTTGAACGTTGCCCCCAGTGATTATAGCACTTGCCGTTCCTGGACTCGTATTGATTGGAACACCAATGAATATTGATCGAAGTGTCGGACATGCCTTGCATAGCTTTGCCCTAGTTAGTAGGGAACTTGAAGAGATTCGCCTCGTGAGGACCTTCGAACATGTACTATGGGTGATGCCCCTAGTACTCATGAACTTAGGATGATACCCCTGACTGATCGGGAAATAGCTTCAGACCCACTAGGATGCATGCCTCTGATTGTTTGGCATTCTTGAGAGTTTCTCGGAATCTTGACCTGATTGCCCCAGATCGACTGGATAAACTATGTCATGCCCCTTTGTTATACCCTAATTTTGACCCCCCCCTGAGATGTCATATCTTGTAACTTTTCATCAAAATCAAAGCAGAGACTCAGAGCAGTCACTTATTCATCTGAGACTTAGTCGGGGATGTTCAAGGACAAAAGGACTCAAGCAAAGGACCAATTAGTGAAAGGGATGGTTTCTAATACAACTATGGGACTCAAAAGCTTCATTCTATTCACCTATGATTGATTAGATACCCATCACCTGGACTCAGGATTGCTTACCTCACCAATCTAGGGTTTTGAACCCATCAAGGACTAAAATCAGGGATCACATTTGGGAAACCCTAGAAAGCTCAAGGGTATCACTCAAAGACTTCAATCATCCTCAAATAGTTCATATAACAATATCCATAGGGCATTACACTTCAATCCAAGGCCTACAGTCATCAATTTCATCTGGTCGACAATTAGGGTTTTTGACCTAATTCACCAAGATAGTTGACTTTTAATCAGGACATGGATATAAAACTCAAAGCATGAATCAAGAGCTTCTATTACCTCAATATAATCCATTCACATCACTCATTTGAGGATGAGAGTTTGATTCATCACAAAAGTCCAAGAATTCACCTCATTTGGAAAAAGTCAACTGTACAAGATCACCTTTGACTTTTTGGAAATTTTGGTCAACCATGACTTTTGAAATTTTAAATCATCAATATATAATATTTGAATTCATTTGATCAAGAAAAATCAAGAAAATCAATCAAGAATCAAAAGTCAAAAGTTTGACTTTTCATACTTAGAAAATTTTCTAAGTGTTTTCAAGTGGTTTTTGCCAAACTTTGGAAGGGAATTTCTCAAAATTTCACGTACAAACTGAAAAAAACTTCCAACATGAAAGTTGTAGATTTTGATCCAATAAACAACTTTGACACATATAATTTGTTTGCTAAAAATCAACCATTGAAGAGTTATGGAGCTTCAAAGTGGCTGCCTTCACAAAACATGCAAGAAAACCCTAGTTTTCTTCAAAATTTATGGGACTTTTTCACTAATTTCCCTAAAGAATTTGGGCAAACACCAAACTAATGAATTGAATTACAAGTTAAGGGATTTCTAAATTGTACTCAACCTTCTCCAAATTCATTTTGAGCTAAGAGATATGATTGATCAAAGTTAGGCACTTGAAGTGAAAATTATAGGTCATGTGCAATTTGGAACTTTGCAATTTTGTGCAAATGACTTCTCTAAATGATGCTACCCAACCTCTAATACATCTGCAAGCACACCATACATCCATTTTCATCATTGCATAAGGATTAGAGAATATTCCCAAAAATAAAGACATGTGATTATGTAATGATTACATTTGAGAATTTATGGCAAGATGATGAATCACCAAAGGAATCTCTTCCCAGCCAATTGGAGCTCATTTCTGTCTCAGATTTGTCCCCTAATATCAAGCAAAATCGAGGGCTATGGGATTGATCAAATGGAATCAAAATTCCCATCATTAAATTTTGGGATATTTTTGAATTCCTTCATAGCCAAGAAACCAAATCAACCTCACTAAGTAACCACACTCCTCTGCAACTATACTGAACCATTTGCCTATAAATAAAAGTTCTATCCTTCATACAATTCACACCAAAGCAACTCTATTCCTTGCTTTCTCTTTCTTTTCTCATGCTTATGGTTTTTCAAAGTTCTTTGGCAAGAAGAATCGTTTTCTTCAAACCAAAGCTTCTCTTTGGAAAGTAAGCATTCTAACATCTCAAGGGGGCTCATTTGAGGTGATCAAAGCATCTGGATCACTTCTGTAGGTGGAGGAACACCATTGTTGCTTTCACTTTGGAGTTGTTGCAGTTTGAGGTCCATAGAGCAATTCAGAAGGTTTCAAGCAAAGCCAAGCATCCAGACACGTTCCTTAGGGCATAGTGAAGCTGTTCAGATGGCTGCAGCTCATCTGTAACTGAAGATTCATCATCATCCATGTCCACTTGAAGCTCAAATCGAGGGTGTCGGGTAGAGCAATTCAGAAGGATTGAAGTCACAATAAGCATTCAGTTAGCATCACTGAGTCCCAAGGAAGCTTTTGGGATCACTCACACAAGCCCAGGTGTCCCTCATTATCCTCACGACCTCCATTTTCAGAGGTATTTTTTCAAACTCCAACCCACTTATTTGAGTATTCTTTCTCATATAGCTCGATACTATCTTGTTCAGCATCATTAGAGGATTGAAAACCCTCTATCATCATTCATTTATTCATCTTGTTTGTCATTTAATTTTAAATTTAGGGTTTATGTGTTCTTCGTGTTCATACTGAAATTAGTCAGCTACACTTAGAATAAATGAATTATGAACCCATGATCATGTTCCTCGTCCAAAAACGAGCAAAATTGATGTTTACATCGTACCATTTGGTTGAGAAACAAGAGAGTTAGAATTTTGAATTCTCACGAACTCAAGGAAGAAGATGACTATGGTGGCGTGCAAATTTGAATCTCCTGGGTCTTTTTAAAATATAATCAATTCGTTGCGTATGTTATGCAAACTGAGCGCGTAGCTCAATTGGCCAGGTTTTTAGTGTTGGTCATTAAGGGCGTGGGTTCGAGCCTCCCTAGGGCCAAAACCATTTTTTTATCACTTTTCCCATTTATTTTCTTCACAATTTCAACCATTTATTTCACCTATTAAACTAAGTCACTTTCACTTCATTTTTCACACACTTGTTGATTAATATATATACTTCATGAATAAATCAAAAAAATCACAAAAATATTATTTATTTTGTACATTTTTATTAGGTTGAAAATGATGTTGTTTTAGTGTTTAAAATATGTTTTAATATATATTTTCCATTAACTTTTCAAAAACCTATTACTTCATAAATATTTTGTGATAAAACCCTAAGCCATTTAGGTCTCAATTAGGTTTAGATTTCATCTTTACCCTAATTAAGTTGACTTCTATCAAAATTCAAAACTGTTTTCATATTTCAAAATAAACAGACGATCGAGGATTGTCAAACAATAAAACCTTGCATCTCCTCAACTGTTTTTATAAACAGTAAATATTTTCTTTGGGCCTCTAATAGAGTGTAAGTCCCATCCCCCTCTTTCATTTTTATTTTAATCAACTGTTTTCATAATGATAATCATTCAAAATTGCAAATCATTTTCAACTGTTTTTATAACCAGTACTATAAAGTACTGGGCCTCTAATAGAGTGTAAGACCCAACACCTTTTTCTTTTCATAGTTTGTTTTCAAAAACTGAATTTTCAAAATCTTCTTTCTGTTTTCAAAACATTCTTCTGGTATTTGAAAGGCATTATTCCCGGTGAAACTCTTCAGATACCTATGTGACCTTTGTCCATCTTCACTTCTTCTGTTTTCAAAAAACCTTAACTGATTATCATAAATATTTCAACTGTTATAAATAAAACAACAAAAATTGTTGTTGAGGCTTTGTACATACTCCTTCAAAGGCCTCCACTCCATCCAGGTTAGGCTTTACAAGCTTTCAATTTACAGTCTTTATTTAAATTACTGTCAAATATAGAACTGTTTATATACTGTTTTGAATTACGTTTGAGTATAAACCCTAGGACCGTCAAACTATATATATATTATAGGAATATGGCCTAGGATTGAGAATGTCTTCCCGGTGAAGGCTCTTTCCTAATTAGAGATATGTAGTTCAAACCCCCAAGATGAATTATTCCCGGTGAAACATCTTGGCAAAAGCCTTAGAACAAAAACTAGGACACATCCACCCAAAGAGGAATTATTCCCGGTGAAACCTCTTACCCATTTGCTTAAAGCCAAAATAGGTTCAAAATCACATAGCTTTCTCTTGTGCTATAACAAGGACCCTCGATGAACCTCGATTAGCCTCCTCTTGGGCTTTGTACAAGGACCCACAGGCTTCTTAAAAGCATTTCCAGCTTCCTCTTGAGCTTGTATACAAGGACCCATCAGGTTTCTTATAAACATAGGAACAGGTCTTTAGTTACCTTTTAGCCTATCCTAGTGAGTTTCTTCCACTTTAAACCAGACTTAAGACAAGCTAAGATTGTCTCAATTTCATATTGAGTACACTTTTTGGAATGAGAGACATGGACAGTCTCTGTCACCCTTATCTTCATCAATCTTCCTTAGCAGAGTCTAGGATCCATGTTTGCTTATCCTCAGTCAGTGTCAGCCTTAATCTTGGGCTTTAAAACAAGAAGTCTCTACTAGATAATCTTTCTGCCATTTTTTAACAAAAACCCCTGGAAAGGGTCAGCCTCCAATCATTCCTTCATTTTTTAACAAAAACCCCTAGAAAGGGTCAGCCTCCAATCATTCCTTCATTTTTTTAACAAAAAACCCTGGAAAGGTCAGCCTCCAATCATTCCTTCATTTTTTAACAAAAACCCTGGAAAGGGTCAGCCTCCAAAATCACTCCTTCAAATCCAAAGATTCATTCTTTCAAAAGGAATAAATTCCCCAAAAGAGTCAAAACCCCTAGAAAGGGTTAGCTTCCAAAAATCCAGTCTTTTAATAGACAATTTCTTCAGCTGAGTCAAAACCCCTGGAAAAGGTTAGCCTCCAAAAAACATAAAAAGAATAAAACAGTTTGTTAAAACCTCTAGCAGAATAAAATTTCCCTAGTGAGTCCATCATCATTAAGTCAGCCACAACCTTGGGCTTTGTACAAGGCAGATAAACCATATTTCCCTGTGTCAAAGATACCTAATCTCAAGGATCTTTTCCCCATAGAGTCTTCCATACTCAGTTAAATTAAGAGTCCGCCACAACCTTGGGCTTTGTACAAGGCAGAGAATAATCTTTCCCTTAGCTAGAGTAGCCACAACCTTGGGCTTTATACAAGGCACAAATTAATAATTTCCACAGTCAAGAGTCAGCCACAACCTTGGGCTTTGTACAAGGCACACAAAATAGAGTCATCCATAGTCTTCAAAACCTCAGTTTCCTCAGCAGTTAGCCACAACCTTGGGCTTCATACAAGGCACAAAAATAGAGTCTCCCTAAGTAGAGTCAGCCACACTTATGGGCTTTGTACAGAACACCAAATAAAACCCATAAAATAAACACTCTCCAATTAGAGTCAGCCTCAATTCTGGGCTTTGTACAGAACACAAAAACTCCTTAGTTTAGAATTCTCCCCAGTAGAGTTTTTTTTCTCCCAGAGTCAATAAATTAATCAAAAGCCTCAAGCTTGGGCCTCATGCAAGCCAGCTAAAACTCAAATCTTTCAAACAATAAATAGACATAGCTCATCTTCATAGGTAGATATTTCTCTTATCTCACCACAAACAAACAATCATTTCAAACAATCATCATTTCAAACAAATCATCATTTCTCCCATTTAGGACACTGAAAGGCATGCTCTGGCAACACACCCAGACTTGTACGACCCTTTCCCTAATTTGGTTGAGAATCTTTCATTTTTAGAGGTACGATGGCTGTCATACTTGATCAACCAAGTAGACTCCCCTCTTAATGAAACATCATTTTTTTTTGCTTTTCTGTCACTTTTAAAATGTTTGTGGTGGAATAGTAGAAATACCTCTCTGTAAAGATGATTTCATGTCTCTTTATTGTAAACAGAGATTTAATTCAAAGCTTCAACCTTGAGGTTCAAGTAAGGCACCCAAAAATCATTTAAAATCCCTAATTAGTTCCCCAAACTACATTAAGCTCTGACTTCCACTAGGGATATGTAGGCATGAGGTTCACAAGGAATCTCAGCGAGCTAATGAAATACCAAAAATAGTCAGTTTGTTTGTCTATCTGTCTATCTTTTTTTTTAAATCAATTCAATTCTTTCTCCTAACACAAAGGAGAAACTTTCCCAATCATTAGCAGTAAACACAATCACAATAACACATAGAAGGTTCGCGTAGAGTACTACGGATATGTAGGGTGCTTAAACTCTTCCCTATGTATAACCGACCCCCCGGACTCCAAAATTTCTAGTCTAGGTGAATCCCCACACTTAGCAAACTCCTAGGGTTAATTTGATATCTTTTTCCCCTCTCCTACTCGTTAGGACAATTAAAAAGTTCGTGTGATATCGTAGGAAGAACTGAAACAAAATTCATCCCGCCCCGGGTGCATTCTCCTTCCAAATTTCACGTGAAGGGTCTAGTGTGCCGTCCTCCCAAGTGAAACGGGGAGGTAAAAAAAACGACACCACAGAAAAATGGCGACTCTTCTGGGGATATAAGTGTTAAAAACCTTGGTTTTTCAGCCAAACCAATGGTTGACCTGTTGCTGGTCCAGCCCCAATGAGGAATTAGGGATGCCAAATTCCCCCTCAAACAAGAGAGGTCCTGCCTAACCGCTGTGTCATTTCATGTGTTTGCTGCATTTATATTTGTTTATTTTGTTTATTCTATATCGGGAAAGGGCTTGATTCTCCCTTGTGGTGAGAAATCCTATACCCGGATTTGAGTGCAACATAAGATAGGATGGAGGATATCTTCTCGGTGAAGGCCCTCTAATCTTGGTTTCCAAATCTACTCTTGGGATTTGCCTGGCTGGTTGTGATTAACTGCGCCAATGCATTCCGAGACTGATTTGCACCAGGAGGACCTAGAAACACATTAACCCCACTTAAGCCTTTCTTAGGACGTAGAGCGGTGATTACGGAAGTAATTGTCACGCAGATACTACACTCAGAGAAAACTCTCTTATAGATACCAGTCAACGTATCTTTAAGGTTGAGCAAAAACTCTGAGACCCCTAGAACCCGTTCTACAGGTACAAAAATCCTTATCCTTAGTTTACCTTGGGGCGAGGTTTGTGTTGTGACTTCATGACCACTATACCTTTCCACGCCATGTTTGTTTAAAAACTCTTGTGTGTGCATTCATGCATTCATCATAATAATTAAAACAAAAAAAAGAGTCTTTTTCGAGTCGTTTTTCAAGGAAACTAAATAACGAACGTTTTGAACTTCATAGAAAGAGAGGAACGGAGAAAGGACTTAAGGATCTATACCATGGATTACGGAAGAAAGAGAGCTAGGAAATACACCTTCAAGATTCCTAAGGTAGAGGAATAGGAAAAGCTCGGAAAACTGGTGGTCAACCCCCAGGCTTTCAAGGAGAAGTATGGAAAACTTTTGCCTCTTCTCAACACTAACATTGTGGATGAGATCCATCCCACATTGGTATAGTTTTACGATCCAACGTATCACTGCTTTACCTTTCCAGATTATCAACTCATGCCTACGTTAGAGGAATACTCTCGTCTGATTGGAATACCCGTGTACGCGCAAGATCCGTACTCCGGTTTGGAAAAGAATCCTGACGACATTATCATTGTTGCAACTACTCCTTTGAACGTAGTCAAAATCAGAAATCATATGGTGAGTAGAGGAGGAATTCAAGGATTACCCTCCAAGTTCCTGTTAGATCAAGCTCGGTACTTCGTCAGCGTCCAAGATATGAGCGCATTTGAAGAAATCTTGGCATTGCTTATCTACGGATTGTTCTTGTTTCCTAACATTAACGATTTCATCGACATCAACGCAATTAAGATCTTCTTGATTGGAAATCCAGTTCCAACCTTGCTTGCAGATGCTTATCACTCTGTGCATTCAAGAAACCTGCAGCGAGGAGGATTAATCACATGCTGCGTATCGTTGTTATACGAATGGTTCGTCTCGCACCTTCCGAAGTCTAGCACTTTCTGGAACATGAGGGATGGCCTTTACTGGTCATAGAAAATCATGTCTCTCACTCATACAGACATTGATTGGTGTAGTCCTGACAACGACGAAACCAAGATCATCTTCAGTTGTGGAAGTTATCCCAACGTACCCCTTATTGGAACTAAGGGAGGAATCAGCTATAATCCAGCTTTAGCCCGTCGTCAATACAGATATCCTATGAAAAACATTCCAAGTAGTATTCAATTGGAAGGTCTGTTCTTCAAGAACATCGACGATCATGGTAACATGCTGAAGAAGGAAATTGTCCAAGCCTGGCGTCTTGTTCACACAAAAGGGAGAAGATTGTTAGGAAAAAATCTTTGCATCTCTTTGGATCCTTACCTTCAATGGGTATGCGTCAGAGCATTCAAGCTCAGGATGCCATATCAACATCAAGAACCTATTCCCCTATGGGAACCAATTTACCTTTTCTCCACCGATGTTGAGAAACTGCAAGCGGCATTAAACAAGGTATGCCAAGAAAGGAATGCTTGGAGGAACAAGTATCGAATCGTCAACACGGAAAACGTTGAGATTCAGAACATCCTAAGAAGGAAGGATGAGTTACTTGAAGTACTCGATCGACAAGTGACACAATCATCACTTTCTCATCATATCCCTCCTGCTTCCTGGATCATCGATCAGCTCACGTCAGAGAATGCTCAGCTCAAGAAACAGAAGAAAATATTAGATGGTGAAGTCAGCTCTTCGTCAAAGTTTTAGAGTCCTTTCTCTCATGTTCTCCGTATTTCCCTTTTCAAAGTGTGTAAAAAACGGAGTTTTTTGCTTAATTAATAAAAGTTTTATGTTTCATAACGTAATTATGGTGTTTCCTTGAAAAATAATAACTTAATTACACATCATGCATTGCTTTAGTCGTACGCACTGACACGAGAATTGTCGCGGATCTAATAGTCACTTTCCTTTCTCCAGAAAGAGAGGAGGAGAAAGAGGTGAACAAAGACTTTCAAGCTGACTCATCCATACAACACTCGTTCAAGTCGTAAGAAAAGAATGGAAGACTTTGAATAAGAGAATGAAGAACTCAATATACCATGCCGCCCGATCGACCTTGGGGCATGCTGTATAACTTTACTCCAAAAGGGTACATACCTCCAGCTTCTGAAGTTCCAAGAGCCACCATGGATATGCGTCCACCAGAGGGTTACAAACCTCTGGAAATTGAATTTCCAAGAGCAACGGCAATGGGTTTCACACAACAGAATGCTGAGATTCCAAGATCTGCTGTCATGGCTTCTCCACGACCGATTATGCATACTTTTCCTCCACCGGGCGGACAAGTATACCATCACGTTCCAAGTGAGGATTTTGGCGTGTATGAAAGATTGGACGAGTTCCAGGAACAGTTTTTGCAAATGCAGAAGGAACTCAAGACTCTCCGAGGACAAGATTTATTTGGAAAGAATGCTGCAGACCTCTGTCTGGTTCCAAATGTTAAGATTCCTCACAAATTCAAAGTACCAGAGTTCGAGAAGTACAAAGGGAATTCATGCCCACAAAGTCACCTCGTAATGTACGCTCGAAGAATGTCAACTCAGACTGATAATCAATAATTGCTCATTCATTATTTTCAAGACAACCTAACTGGTGCTGCACTCAAATGGTACATGAACTTGGACAGTTCAGAGATTCGTACTTTCCGAGACCTCGGAAAGGCCTTCGTCAAACAGTATAAGTACAATCTGGATATGGCTCCCGGCAGCGATCAACTCCGGGCCATGACTCAAAAGGATAGAGAAAGCTTCAAGGAATACGCTCAGAGATGGCGTGAAGTTGCTGCTCAAATTTGTCCACCACTTGAAGAGAAAGAAATGACAAAAATCTATCTCAAAACTTTGAGTCCATTTTACTACGGACGAATGGTTGCCAGCGCCCCAAGTGATTTTACCGAGATGGTAAACATGAGTGTACGTTTAGAAGAAGCAGTTCGAGAAGGACGCTTAAACAAAGAACCAGAATCTTCTATTGGTCCAAGGAAGTATGGAAGTTCTTTCCAGAAGAAGAAGGATCAAGATGTCAGCAATGTCTTGCACAAAGTTAGAAAGAGGTTTCAACCTCAGGTTGCCACAGTAACTCCAGTTGTTAACTCAGCGCCAACTTATCAACCTCAGGTTTCTCAACAACCATTTCAACAAAGGTCACAGAAACCTCAGCAGCAGGTTCGACCTCCAAATTTCAACAACAATCGGGTTCCAAGGTATCCTGCCTTTGATCCCATACCAATGCCATATGCGGATTTATTTCCAACACTACTAGCGAAAGGACTCATTCAGACAAAGAGCCCTCCAAATCCTGCAAATGAATCATCACCTTGGTTCAAGGCTGACCAATCTTGTCCCTATCATCAAGGGGCACCAGGTCACAACATTGAAAGATGTCTCAATTTCAAGATCGACGTTCAAAAATTAGTGAAGAGCGGAATGCTATCCTTCAAAGACACTAATCCTAACGTCCAAGCAAATCCTTTGCCGCAACATAAAGAAGCTTCAGTAAATCTGATAAATCAGCACCCCAATGTCATTCAAATCTACGACATTCGCCAGATAGGGGAAAATCTTGTCAAAATGCACGCTAGACAAGCTGGATATGGTCATGTACCACCTCACAACTACTTCACATGTGAAATTTGTCCAAAGAATAATCAAGGATATGCCATTGTTCAAGCTGCATTACAAGAACAAATGGACTTAGGATGGATTCAACATATCCGAGTCAAAACTGAGCACGACATCAACATGGTTCAAGGATGTCCAGGAGAGTACAAAATCTACAAAGTTGAAGATCTCGAAGGATCGGTAGTCAGGTTCCATAAGACTTTAAATGGACTTGCCTACTTTGGAACGGATTTCCATCCTTACAGTAGATGCAGAATCTGTCGAAGAAATTCACAAGGATGTTTGCGCGTTCGCAACGACATTCAGAAGCTAATGGATGAAAATACCATTACAGTTCTTGCCAACAGAGAAGATGACGAGGTATTTATCGTATCTCCTCAAATTAATCAAGTTGAACCAATGCAAGTCAAGTATGACAGCAGGAAGACAACAATTGCTCTGTTAGTCATCTACTTACCAGGTCCTGTACCGTATGAGTCTGACAAGGCTATACCATACAAGTACAATGCTACATTCATTGAAAATGGTAAGGAAATGAAGGATAGAAAAACACTTAGAAAGGGGGGGGGGATTGAATAAGTGTGACTTTAAATCTTGGACGATAAAAATAAATTGCACAATTATTTTTATCCTGGTTCGCTGTTAACGAAGCTACTCCAGTCCACCCCCGCAGAGATGATTTACCTCAACTGAGGATTTAATCCACTAATCGCACGGATTACAATGGTTTTCCACTTAGTCCACGACTAAGTCTTCCAGAGTATTCTGATCACAACTTGATCACTCCAGGAACAACTGCTTAGTTCACTCCTAAGACTTTTCTAGAGTCTACTGATCAACCTGATCACTCTAGTTACAAACTGCTCAGCCAACTGCCAAGACTTCCTAGAGTATACTGATCAACACGATCACTCTAGTTACCTTACAACTTAATGTAATCAATTCTAAGAGTTTACAAATGCTTCTTAAAAGCGATAATCACAACTGTGATATTTCTCTTAACGTTTAAGCTTAATCTCACTAAGATATTACAACAGCAATGTAGTGAGTTGATGAAGATTCTGAGCTTTGATTTGAACAGCGTTTCAGCAAGTTTGATATAAGTTGTTTTGGTGCATAATCGTTAACCTTGCTTCTCATCAGAACTTCATATTTATAGGCGTTGAGAAGATGACCGTTGAGTGCATTTAATGCTTTGCGTGTTCCGTACAGCATTGCATTTAATGTTATACGCTTTTGTCAACTACCTCGAGCCTTGTTCACGCTGTGTCTACTGACGTTGCCTTTAGTAGCTTTAACGTTCCTTTTGTCAGTCAGCGTAGTCTGCCACGTGTACTTTCTTCTGATCTGATGTTTGTGAATATAACGTTTGAATATCATCAGAGTCAAACAGCTTGGTGCATAGCATCTCCTGATCTTCTGATCTTGAAGTGCTTCTGAGCGTGATACCATCTTCTGATCTTCAGTGCTTCTGATCTCATGTTCTTCTGATGCTTTCATAGACCCATGTTCTGATTCTGCTTCGACCATCTTCTGATGTCTTGCCAGACCATGTTCTGATGTTGCATGCTGAACCATTTGAGACACAACTTCTGAGCGCTGAATTATGCGTACTCTTTATATATATTTCCTGAAAGGAAAATTGCATTGGATTAGAGTACCATATTATCTTAAGCAAAATTCATATTATTGTTATCATCAAAACTAAGATAATTGATAAGAACAAATCTTGTTCTAACAATCTCCCCCTTTTTGATGATGACAAAAACATATATAAATGATATGAATTTGCGATCAGAAAGAGTAGACGGCAAAAGACAAATTACACAGCTATAGCATAAGCATATGAATATGTCTCCCCCTGAGATTAACAATCTCCCCCTGAGATAAATAATCTCCCCCTGAAATAAATACTCGAAGAACTTTGATAAAAGACTTCCCTGATTATTTCGGTAGAGACGATCATATAAGCTTCTGCCTTCAGAGAATTCATAGCTTCTGACTTCTGCTTCCATTGGACAGCTTCAGAACTTGAATTTCTTTAGATCCTTAGAACACTCACAGCTTCTGATTCCTGCTTCCATCGTGGACAGCTTCAGAACTTGAATTTCTTTGATCTTCAGAACATTCACAGCTTCTGATTTCTGCTTCCATTCAGGACAGCTTCAGAACTTGAGTTTTCTGGATCTTTTAGAACATTCACATCTTCTGATTTCTGCTTCCCTCGGATAGCTTCAGAACTTTTGAATGTCTATCAATCATCACTTCATGCTAGATTTGTATCAGAACATTGTTGAATGTACCAGAGCATCATCAGAGCATCTCTACATCCTGAAATGTTACAGACAAAAACTAAACGACAAAAGTCAGCATGAACGAGTTAGAACATAAAATGTATGTTTGAACACATTATATGTATCAGAGCCATATAGGCTGAAATAATGTATCAGAGCAAATAATGTGTCAGAGCCATAACATTATATGTATCAGAGCAAATAGAATTTTGTCAGAACAGGATAGACAATGATATTCAAATTCTATTATCAGTGCTTCTGATTCATTCTTCTTTCTTGCTTCTGATTTCTGAAGCTTGACAGCACTCAGCTTGCTTCAGTTTCCAAGAGCTTATTCCTTTTACAGAATAACGCTTCTTATGGTTTTGCTTCTAGTGTTTGCTTCTGAAGATTCACTTCACTTCTCTGTACCTGCAAAACACTTAAACCATATAGAACTTGCAGTTCTTGTTAGTGAATGTGTGGGAGCCTTTACCCAGCAACTGATAGATTTAATCAAATCATTTATCATTTATCTTCTCCCCCTTTTTGTCATAACATCAAAAAGAATATTTAAAAAGATTCAGATGCATAAAACGACGAATAAAGTCACTGGAATGTAAATCAAAGACACTTTTTCATTGATAATAAAAAAATTTTACAAGACATTCCTATGTTTAACAAGCAGAAGCAACAAGGAAAAGAAAACTACAAAGACCAAATCCTAGGACCCTAGCTAAGACAACGTCTGTGCCAGCATGCCATGAAGGAGTGAAACGCTTCATTGACTGCTTCTCGGGCTTTCAGGCGAGGAGTCAGGGAGACTTGGTTCTGAAGCAGATCTTCCACCATCTTTACCAGAGACAGCATTCCCAGCAGGTGAAGATGAAGAGATTTCTTCAGAAGAGACTAAGGGAGAGGAAAGGTTAGATGAAGAGGAAGCTGAGTCTTGAAGGTCTAAAGATGAGGAAGAAGATGGAGATGATGGAGGGCTTTCACCAGGAGGATGAAACACTCGTCTAGAATAATTTCCAGACAACATTGCTTCGAATGGATTCACCTTGAGAGGATCATAGGTGATTTTGATCTTTTTGGGTTTGGAAGGTGATGTTTCAACAGCTTTTCTCTTGTTGTTTTGATCATTTTCATTATTTCCTGGGCTTGATGAAGAGTTCATGATGGGTTTGCAGAAAAATGAACAAGAGGTTTGATATGGAAGAGAGAGAGAGAGAAAAAAGGAAATAGAGAAAGATGAGAGGGAAAGAGGAGAGGTTGAAGAGTATTTAAAAAGGAAAATAAAATGAAACGAATGATGAAAAGCATTTAATGTTACGTGACGTGAGGAGAGATAATAAAGACAAATGAGGTGACTAGCACAGTTACCTATGGTCGGTGTCCCTTCAACTGCACGCACGTTTATCCATGAATAGTAACGACAGGTTTACCATCCCGAGATAAAAACGTAACAGCTGTTTTGCTTTAAAAGAGGTTCTGAATCAACTTAGACAATGAAACGTTAGTAATAACCGAATCATAATTTCTAAAAGAATTTAATCAGAACTTCTGATTTATAAAAAATAATCCATGTTCATTTCAGAAGTTACTCATACATAAGAACTTCTCATCTTCTCATTCTGGGCATAAATCCATACTGATGTTCTTCAGAATGAATTTAAACCTATCTTCAGCCAGGGGTTTTGTAAAGATATCAGCCCATTGATGGTCTGTATCAACAAAGTTTAAAGAAATAACACCCTTCTGAACATAGTCCCTTATGAAATGATGTTTAATCTCAATATGTTTAGCTTTTGAATGAAGAATAGGATTCTTAGATAAACATATAGCAGAAGTATTATCACAGAATATAGGAATGTTACTCTCAAATATCTGATAATCTTCTAACTGACTCTTCATCCAGAGCATCTGTGTACTACAGCCAGCAGCAGCGACATATTCTGCTTCTGTTGTTGATAGAGCAATAGTTGCTTGCTTCTTGCTGTACCAGGAGATCAAATGACTTCCAAGAAATTGGCAACTTCCTGAAGTACTTTTTCTTTCAATTCTGTCTCCAGCATAATCAGCATCACAGAATCCTACTAAGTTGTATTCTTTAGATTTTCTGTAAACTAAACCAACATTAGTAGTACCTTTCAGATACCTTAGAATTCTCTTAACAGCAGTTAAATGAGATTCTCTAGGATCTGATTGGAATCTAGCACACAAACAAACACTGAACAGTATGTCAGGTCTAGAAGCAGTCAAATATAGAAGAGATCCAATCATACCTCTGTATAACTTCTGATCTACCTTCTTACTTACCTCATCCTTACCTAGGATGCATGTTGGATGCATAGGAGTTTTGGCTTCTTTGCAGTCTAGAAGATTAAACTTCTTCAGAAGTTCCTTCACATACTTGGTTTGATGAACATACGTTCCTTCTGATGTTTGATTTATTTGTATTCCAAGGAAATACTTGAGTTCTCCCATCATGCTCATTTCAAACTCAGCCTGCATAGACTTAGCAAACTCCTTTCCAAGTGTAGCATTAGATGTTCCAAAAATAATATCATCTACATATATTTGACAAATTAAAATATCCTTTTCAAAGGTTTTACAAAAGAGAGTAGTGTCCACTTTTCCTCTAGTGAAACCATTATCCAGAAGGAAAGAACTTAAGCGTTCATACCAAGCTCTGGGAGCCTGTTTCAATCCATACAATGATTTCTTAAGTTTAAAAACATGATTAGGAGACATGGAGTCTTCAAAACCAGGAGGTTGATGGACATAAACTTCTTCATCTATATAACCATTTAAGAAGGCACTCTTAACATCCATCTGATAGAGAGTGATGTTATGTTGAGTGGCGAATGAAATTAATAGACGAATAGATTCTAACCTGGCCACTGGTGCAAAGGTTTCTGTATAATCAATCCCTTCTTGCTGACTATAACCCTGAGCCACCAGTCTGGCTTTGTTCCTTACCACTTCACCTTTCTCACTGAGCTTGTTTCTGAAGACCCATTTTGTACCAATTATATTGAATCCATCTGGTCTAGGAACAAGATCCCAAACATCATTCCTTGTAAACTGATTCAGTTCTTCTTGCATAGCAATTATCCAGTCTGGATCTTCTAGAGCATGATCAACAGAAGTTGGCTCGATCAAAGATACAAGACCTAATTGACAGTCTGCATTGTTCTTAAGGAATGCTCTTGTTCTGATTGGATCATCCTTCTTTCCAAGAATGACATCTTCTGAATGACCAGAGATGAGTCTGGATGATCTTCTGACAGATGGTTCTTCAGAAATGCTTAGATCCTCCAGAGAAGCTGATACTTGATCTTCAGATTCTTTGCTTCTGAGAAGCTCTGCTTCTGATGCGTTGCTTCTTGGCTCAACAACTTCTGATATATCAATATCACAATCTGCAAAATTATCAAACTGCTTTGGTTTTTCAGAACCAAGCTTATCATCAAACCTGATATTGATTGATTCTTCTACAATCAATGTTTCAGTATTGTATACTCTGTAGCCTTTTGAGCGTTCAGAATATCCAAGAAGGAAACATTTCTGTGCTTTGGAATCAAACTTACCAGGATAATCTTTAGTGTTCAGAATAAAGCATACACATCCAAAAGGATGGAAATATGAAATGTTGGGCTTTCTATTCTTCCACAATTCATAGGGAGTCTTATTTAGAATAGGTCTGATAGAGATTCTATTCTGAATATAGCATGCAGTGTTTACTGCTTCTGCCCAGAAATGCTTAGCCATATTGGTTTCATTGATCATGGTTCTGGCCATTTCTTGCAGAGTCCTATTCTTTCGTTCTACAACCCCATTTTGCTGTGGAGTTCTAGGACAAGAGAAATCATGGGCAATACCATTTTCTTTGAAGAACTCTTCAAAGGATCTGTTCTCAAATTCACCACCATGATCACTTCGGACCTTTATGATTTTACACTCTTTTTCAGATTGAATCTGAATGCAGAAATCAAAGAACACTGAATGAGTCTCATCCTTGTGTTTCAAGAATTTTACCCACGTCCAGCGACTATAATCATCTACGATGACTAATCCATATTTCTTTCCTCTGACAGATGCTGTTTTGACTGGTCCAAACAGATCAATGTGCAAGAGTTCTAGTGGCCTTGAGGTAGAAACAACATTCTTAGACTTGAATGCAGGTTTGGAGAACTTGCCCTTCTGACATGCTTCACAAAGAGCATCTGATTTGAATTTCAGATTAGGGAGTCCTCTGACAAGATTCAGTTTGTTAATCTGAGAGATCTTTCTCAAACTAGCATGACCTAATCTCCTGTGCCAGACCCACTGCTCTTCGGAAACAGACATAAGACAAGTCACCTTCTGACTCATAAGATCTTGCAGATCTGTCTTATAAATGTTGTTCTTCCTCTTGCCTGTAAATAGGATTGAGCCATCCTTCTGATTTACAGCCTTGCAAGACTTTTGATTGAAGATTATATCATAACCATTGTCACTTAATTGACTGATAGATAAGAGGTTATGAGTTAATCCTTCTACAAGAAGTACATTAGAAATGGAAGGAGAGTTACCAGACTTTATAGTTCCAGAGCCAATTATCTTGCCCTTCTGATCTCCTCCAAACTTGACTTCTCCTCCAGACTTAAGCACCAGGTCTTGGAACATAGACCTTCTTCCTGTCATGTGTCGCGAGCATCCAGAGTCCAGGTACCATGACATGTTGTGCTTTGTCCTTCTTGCAGCCAAGGATATCTGCAATAGGAATAATCTTATCCTTAGGTACCCACATTTTCTTGGGTCCTTTCTTGTTAGATTTTCTCAAGTTCTGATTGAACTTGGGTTTGACATTATAAGCAATAGGAGGAACAGCATGATAATTTTTAATATGAGTTTCATGATATTTCCTAGGTTGTGTCACATGCTTCTTGGTGTGTGTTATGTGAAAACTTTGTGCATGTGAAGTGTGCCTAATATCATGAGAGTGGCCATACTTGAACTGATCATACAATGGCTTGTATGTGAGTTTCATTTCATCAACAGGTTCAAGTTTGTATGGGGTTTCACCCTCATAACCAATGCCAACTCTTTTGTTTCCAGATACGGCATATATCATAGAAGCTAGCTGACTTCTACCAATACTTCTAGATAAGAACTTCCTGAAACTTAAATCATATTCTTTCAGAATATGGTTTAGACTAGGAGTGGATTTTTCTGAATTAGAAGGAGATCCAACATCATTGGATAGTTTTAAAAGTTTATCTTTCAATTCAGAATTCTCCAACTCAAGCTTCTTTGTTTCAAATTCAAATTGCTTTTTCAGCTTTTTGTATTTGAGACTAATCTGAGACTTGAGTTCCAGAAGTTCAGTTAGACCGGAAACTAACTCATCTCTAGTAAGTTCAGAAAATACCTCTTCAGAATCTGATTCTGATGTAGATTCTGATCCGTCATCTTCTGTCGCCATCAGCGCACAGTTAGCCTGCTCATCTTCTGAATCATCTTCTGACTCATCCCAGGTTGCCATAAGACCTTTCTTCTTATGAAACTTTTTCTTGGGACTTTCCTTCTGAAGATTTGGACATTCATTCTTGTAGTGTCCAGGCTCATTGCATTCATAGCACATGACCTTCTTCTTGTCAAATCTTCTTTCATCAGAAGATTCTCCACGTTCAAATTTCCTTGAACTTCTGAAACCTCTGAACTTCCTTTGCTTGGTCTTCCAGAGTTGATTTAGCCTTCTGGAGATTAAGGACAGTTCATCTTCTTCTTCAGATTCTGATTCTTCAGGATCTTCTTCTTTGGCCTGAAAAGCGTTAGTGCATTTTTTGATATTTGATTTTAATGCAATAGATTTACCTTTCTTTTGAGGCTCATTTGCATCCAGCTCAATCTCATGGCTTCTCAAGGCACTGATCAGCTCTTCTAGAGAAACTTCATTCAGATTCTTTGCAATCTTGAATGCAGTCACCATAGGACCCCATCTTCTGGGTAAGCTTCTGATGATCTTCTTCACATGATCAGCCTTGGTGTATCCTTTGTCAAGAACTCTCAATCCAGCAGTCAGAGTTTGAAATCTCGAAAACATCTTTTCAATGTCTTCATCATCCTCCATCTTGAAGGCTTCATACTTCTGGATTAAGGCAAGAGCTTTTGTCTCCTTGACTTGAGCATTTCCTTCATGAGTCATTTTCAAGGACTCATATATATCATAGGCTGTTTCCCTGTTTGATATTTTCTCATACTCAACATGAGAAATAGCATTCAGCAAAACAGTTCTGCATTTATGATGATTCCTGAAATGCTTCTTTTGATCATCATTCATTTCTTGCCTTGTCAGCTTTACGCCTCTGGCATTTACAGGATGTTTGTAACCATCCATCAGAAGATCCCATAGATCACCATCTAGACCAAGAAAGTAACTTTCCAGTTTATCTTTCCAGTATTCAAAGTTTTCACCCTCAAATACCGGCGGTCTTGTATAACCATTGTTACCGTTGTATTGCTCAGCAGAGCCAGATGTAGATGCAGGTGGATTTGTCGGAGTTTCACCAGCCATCTTTTAAATGAAGCGTTTTTCTCTTCCTGAATCTTTTCTAAACACGGTTAAGTGCTTGCACCTTAGAACCGGCGCTCTGATGCCAATTGAAGGATAGAAAAACACTTAGAAAGGGGGGGGGATTGAATAAGTGTGACTTAAAATCTTGGACGATAAAAATAAATTGCACAATTATTTTTATCCTGGTTCGCTGTTAACGAAGCTACTCCAGTCCACCCCCGCAGAGATGATTTACCTCAACTGAGGATTTAATCCACTAATCGCACGGATTACAATGGTTTTCCACTTAGTCCACGACTAAGTCTTCCAGAGTATTCTGATCACAACTTGATCACTCCAGGAACAACTGCTTAGTTCACTCCTAAGACTTTTCTAGAGTCTACTGATCAACCTGATCACTCTAGTTACAAACTGCTCAGCCAACTGCCAAGACTTCCTAGAGTATACTGATCAACACGATCACTCTAGTTACCTTACAACTTAATGTAATCAATTCTAAGAGTTTACAAATGCTTCTTAAAAGCGATAATCACAACTGTGATATTTCTCTTAACGTTTAAGCTTAATCTCACTAAGATATTACAACAGCAATGTAGTGAGTTGATGAAGATTCTGAGCTTTGATTTGAACAGCGTTTCAGCAAGTTTGATATAAGTTGTTTTGGTGCATAATCGTTAACCTTGCTTCTCATCAGAACTTCATATTTATAGGCGTTGAGAAGATGACCGTTGAGTGCATTTAATGCTTTGCGTGTTTCGTACAGCATTGCATTTAATGTTATACGCTTTTGTCAACTACCTCGAGCCTTGTTCACGCTGTGTCTACTGACGTTGCCTTTAGTAGCTTTAACGTTCCTTTTGTCAGTCAGCGTAGTCTGCCACGTGTACTTTCTTCTGATCTGATGTTTGTGAATATAACGTTTGAATATCATCAGAGTCAAACAGCTTGGTGCATAGCATCTCCTGATCTTCTGATCTTGAAGTGCTTCTGAGCGTGATACCATCTTCTGATCTTCAGTGCTTCTGATCTCATGTTCTTCTGATGCTTTCATAGACCCATGTTCTGATTCTGCTTCGACCATCTTCTGATGTCTTGCCAGACCATGTTCTGATGTTGCATGCTGAACCATTTGAGACACAACTTCTGAGCGCTGAATTATGCGTACTCTTTATATATATTTCCTGAAAGGAAAATTGCATTGGATTAGAGTACCATATTATCTTAAGCAAAATTCATATTATTGTTATCATCAAAACTAAGATAATTGATAAGAACAAATCTTGTTCTAACAGGAAATACCATTATCGTCTGTTGTCAACATTGCTGACGTTAGTCGAGTCACCAGGAGTGGACGAGTCTTCAACAGAGCAACAGAAAATGTGGAAAAGCCTTCTGAAGAAGCACCGCATAAGCAAGACAATCATCCGACCACTGCTGTTTGTAATACGGTGAACTGACTTTATTCAAAATGTGCGGATAGCAAGAGTCGCCACCGACTTTTATTTTATCCAATTAGGAAAGGCTAAAAGAACATGAAAGACCTTTTGAAAAGATTTGAGTTCAGGGGGTAAGTTATACAAAGGGAAGGTGTAAGGCACCCTTTGCATCCATGGTTATCCATGGGCTCTTAATTGCTTAGCTCACTTTTGTTTGAAAAATAGGGTGTGAATAGGAAAATTTCGTTTAAGGACTTTAGCTTGTAAATAAGCGTAGCCTTGTTTTGAAAGTATTTGAAAAATTAGCGGGAAAAAGAGTTTGAATTTTGAATTTGAATTGAGCAAGCAATTAAAAGCTACTTACCCTAAGTTTAGAAATTTGTTCTTTTAGCTTTTCGAGGCGAAATGGTCTATCCGTACCATAAGAGGGCAGGAAGCCTTTCAATTGGATGTTTGAAGGGTCATCGAGGTATCATTCTCCATAAGACTATCCCTTTCCCTAAAGAGGGCAGGTAGTCTAAGGGAAGGATATAATAGTCTTTTTAGGCATCATGCGAGGACACCTTAGAAATTGGGACAATTATCATCATTTTTTTTACCGAGGCAACTTTGAGGGACAAAATTGATGATGATAATGAACTGAGGGCAACATTTGTTTTGCTTTAGGTATCCTCGGAATCGAGGTACTTGACTATTTAGTACAATAGAAACAACAAGGCAACATGCACAGTGTAAGGAAACAAGAGAGGTTACCCTAAAGGTGTGTGGGTGCAACAATCACGTGATTCAATTCATATAATTATCTTTTAATTAGTGATCTAATTTAGTTCAAGGCTTGCACTCCCTAAGATTACTAACCACAGCAGAAAAATAAAGGCAGAATAAAAATCCTAGCTATTACAATAAACACCTGCGAGGATAGGGGAATTATAACAGAAAATAAGAAGCATAAGTAATTAATATAATTGTCTTGATCTCCGCCCTGATCTTCCTCGAACCCTGATTGACTCTGATCGTTTACTTTGATCATCTAAGATTTAAACAGAAAATGATAGCGGTGAGTGCGTTACAAATTCATTGGTAATTGGAACAAACCCTATTTTAACCAAAAGGCAAAAATAAAAATTAAAATTAAAATGTTATTAAACAAAGAAATTAGAAAACTTAGCTTTTTGGTTGGCTGAGGCGCGTAGCCGGAGATTACTGGGGTAACCCTAAAAATTTGCAAAAAGAAAGGAATTTTTATTGTATGAATGATCTACAAACCCTAAAAAGGCTTACAAACCATACCCCTGAACCTAACAGGTTTATTAAATAAAACTTATTGTGACCTAAAGGGTTTATAAGGCTTAAAAATGCGTTAGTGGATAACACCTACCAATAACAGTTATTAGGGATCATGATAAAATCAGGGTTTAAGGCATTAAATATTTAATTAATCCAAAAATAACTATTAGCTGAAAAAACCTTAATTTAATTATTATTGTAAAAGAAATTTTGATATTATGAAAAAAAATCGAGTTATCGATTAAATAATTATCACAATATAATATTATTTTATTAATGGGAAAAACAAATTTTAGAAAAAAAAAAAGAAATTAAAGAAATAAAGAGAAGAACAATTATCAAATGGAATTTAAAAAAAGAAAAAGAAAAGAAAAAAAAAATTAATTGAGACTTAGCTCTGATCCAGTGTGGTTGCTTGGTGAAGGTGCACCATAGAGCTTCACCTTCTGGGTGTCAGATTCCTCATTAATGGAGATCTTGTGGAGGAGAATGTGTGAAGACAATCTTTCTACAATTTGGTTTTGATGAAGACAAGATTTCAATTGCAAAAGGAATGGATCAATTCATATGAAAGCATAAAGATTCAAGTATTTCAAAAGAGTTTAAACTTCATTGATCAAAGATATTAAGGTATATAATATACAACTCTCTTAATGCATAAACAAGTGTTCTCAAACATTCATACATGTTCCATAATATTTGCAAGTCATTAGAAAAGCATTCAAATCATTAAAAATAAGTTTTTGGCATTTTTTACATGTGGGAACCGAGTTCCAGATTGGAGGAACCGGTTCCCAGATCCCACTGCCCAGCATATTTGCGCATCACCATGTCCAGGAACCGAGTTCCACATTCTGGGAACCGGTTCCCCAGTTCATTTTTTTCAAATTTTTATAACGTTGGATATAGGGAACCCGGGTTCTGTTTTAAGGGAACCGGTTCCCACGTGAATTTTTTTTGAAAATTCAGAATTCTTTTCTTTCTTCAAAAGGTACCTCTTCATCTTTTATCCTTGCATCCTTCCATACAAAATAACCATTTGTAAAGGTGTCTTAGAGGCTATATATTTCAGATTTTTATATTTTATTCTTCACCTCTTTCATTCAAATAATTCAAAAAATTCAAGTGTCCATATCTTTCACAAAAATCATCAAGTGTCCATACTTCATTTTTATTTGAAACTTTGTTCATACAACTTTCACTCAAATACCAAAGTTTCATATCATACATCCTTTAAACACTTGTTTATCATTAAAAGGAATTATATGCTTGAAAGGGAAGATCAATCCAAGATTGATATATTATTCATCTTCATAAATTCTTGTATCATTCAAAAAATTATTTCTTCCTTACTATCCAGGATTGTTGGAAGTAAGTGTTGTGTTTGAAGAGGATTGTTCTTCATTCACATTAGTGTTGTTTTGATCTTAAAGGTGTTAAGAACCTTTGATCACCCTATAGGTTAGATAGTAGGCATAAGCTTGTAAAATAATTCTAACTATAGTGAAATCTCTTTCGTGTTTGAAAGGGGACTGGAGTACTCTCGACTTGTGAGGGGAACCAGTATATATCGTTGTGTTCTTTATCTTTCCGCATTTACCGCTTTCATCACCATTACCAAGATAAAGATACAAACCATCAAAAGCCTTCAAACACTTAACAAAAAAAAGTTAGTAAAACATTCTCATAAAACCGATTATTTTTAAAAAACCTAATTCACCCCCCCCTCTTAGGCGCACTCTTATACTTACATTTGGCATCAGAGCAAGTTATAGGTAACTTGTTCCTAAAGATCCAGAATGGCTTCCGCAAATCAAAGACCGGTTTTCAAAGATGGTGGTTCTAACAACAAGCCTCCATTGTTTTGTGGTGAATATTTTGACTTTTGGAAAATCCAAATGAAGGCTCATCTAGAAGCACAAGGAGAAGAAGTTTGGGAGGCTGTCCAACAAGGTCCTCATGTTCCTATAACGGTCGTCAATGGTGTTGGATCGGAGAAACCTAAAGCGTCATGGGATGATAATGATAGAAAAAGGGTTCTTGCTGACAAAAAGGCGATCAGTCTTCTTCATGGTGCTCTTAGTATGGATGAATTCTTCCGAGTATCAACATGTACAACATCAAAGGAAATTTGGGATACTCTTGTAGAAACTCATGAAGGTACCGCTGAAGTTAAAAGATCAAGGTTGAATACTTTAAGCCAAGAGTACGAACTGTTTAGAATGAAGCCCGGAGAAACTATTCTCGATTTGCAAAAACGATTCGTACATTTGACAAATCACTTGAAGGCACTTGGTAAGACTCTTACTACCGAAGAACTTAATCTTAAAGTGCTCAGATCTTTGACAAGGGAGTGGCAACCAAAAGTAACGGCGATATCCGAAAAGAAGAATTTATCAAAACTTACTTCCGCAACACTATTTGGAAAACTTCAAGAATATGAGACAGAACTTGGAAGATTGGAAAAGCATGAGAACTTAGAGAAGAAATCCAAAGGCATTGCATTAAAAGTAGATTCAAAGGAAAGAAAAATGAAAGATACATCGGATGAAGATGAAAACTTCATGCTTCTTGTAAAAAGGTTAGGCAAATTTTTTGGTAATAAAAATAATATTGATAATGCTAACTTTGTCAAAAGGAAGAAATTCTCAAAGCATAAGGACAAAGAAGCATCCACTTCATCACAAGAAGTAACATGCTATGAATGTGGGAAACAAGGACACATAAAGCCGGAGTGTCCAAAACTTTCTAAGAATAATGGATTCAAAGGCAAGAAAGAATTCAAAAAGAAAAGGGCCTACATAGCATGGGAAGATAATGAAGTAAGTTCCTCATCGGACTCCGATAGTGACGAAAGTGCAAACCTAGCACTAATGGCATCACACCACTCTGACGATGAAGAAGGCGAGGTTAGTTATGATGATTCTCTTTTTAATAATGGTGCACAAGGTGCAATAAATGAATTGTTAAATGAATGTAAAATTCTCTATAAAACTATCTCATCTCAAAAGAAGATAATATCATCTTTAGAAGAGAAGGTTAAGATAATTGAAGAAGAACATAAAAATGACAAAGAAAAAATGATTAGTATTCAAGAAGATAATGTTGCATGCAAAAATTGTGAATCACTTTCCTTCCAAATTGTCCAATTAAAACGTGTTTTAGAAAGATATGAAAAAGGGCAAATTGGATTGGAAAATGTTCTTAGCACACAAAGATACTCCAATGATAAGAGCGGACTTGGTTTCTCTAAATTTGATAAACCAACATCCAACAAGACTATCTTTGTCAAGGCTAGTAACCAACCAATTCAAGAGAAAGTGATCAAGCCTAAAGTAATGCAACATTATCCTAAAAGGAAGAACTTTGTTCAAAAGAAATCTTATCCTCCTAGATATAGAAGTAACTTTGAACCTACTTGTTTTTATTGTGGTATTATTGGTCACACACCCAATGCTTGTTATGTAAGGAACTTTAGTGTTCCTAGTGGACATTATGTATGGGTGAAGAAAGGAACTAACTATGATGGACCCAAAGCCATTTGGGTACCTAACAAAACTTAATTTGTTTTGTAGGTTTGCTTGAAAACCACTTCAAACCTATGGTATCTAGATAGTGGTTGTTCAAAGCATATGACGGGTGACCTAAACCAATTTTCAGATCTAAAGTTAAAGGCCAAGGGTTTTGTCACTTATGGAGACAACAATAAGGGAAGAATTCTTGGCAAAGGCAAAGTTGGTGCACCACCTTTCACATCAATTGAAGATGTTCTTTATGTTGAAGGACTAAAGCATAATCTTCTAAGCATTAGCCAACTTTGTGACAAAGGCTTCAAGATCAAATTCACTAAGAAAGAATGCTTGATCATCGATGAAGTCACCAATGAGGTAAAACTCAAAGGTACAAGAATTAATAACATTTTTATGATTTCTTTAAATGATTTATCTTTGAAAGTAAAATGTCTTTTGGTAAACAATAATGAATCATGGTTATGGCATAAAAGAGCAGCCCATATTCATATGGATCATTTAAATAAGTTAACCAAACATGATCTTGTTATTGGCTTACCTAAGATAAAGTTTGTCAAAGATAAACTATGTGATGCATGTCAAAAGGGAAAGCAAACCAAATCATCTTTCAAACCAAAGAATGTGGTAACTACAACAAGACCACTTCAATTGTTGCATATGGATCTATTTGGTCCATCAAGGACAAGAAGCTTCGGAGGTAATGTATACGCTTTAGTTATTGTTGATGATTATTCTAGATATTCTTGGACTTTGTTTCTTGTGCAGAAAAGTGATGCTTTTAGAGCCTTTAAGAAGTATGCAAAACAAATCCAAAATGAAAAATCATTAAAGATTGTATCCATAAGAAGTGATCATGGTGGAGAGTTTCAAAATGCATCGTTTGAAGAATTTTGTGAAGAACATGGTATCTCTCATAATTTTTCAGCACCAAGAACTCCACAACAAAATGGAGTAGTTGAAAGGAAAAATAGGTTTCTAGTGGAACTTGCAAGAACAATGCTTAGTGATGCAAATCTTCCTAAATATTTTTGGGCGGATGCGGTTAGTACGGCATGTTATGTTGGAAATCGAATAATCATTAGACCTATCTTAAAGAAGACTCCATATGAACTCTTCAAAGGAAGAAAGCCAAACATTGCTCATTTTCACATTTTTGGATGCAAGTGCTTTGTTCTAAACAATGACAAAGACAATCTTGGTAAGTTTGATGAGAAATCCGACGAAGGTATATTTCTTGGTTATTCTCTTTCTAGTAAAGCATATAGAATTTATAATAAAAGAACCTTAACTATTGAAGAATCCATGCATGTATCTTTTGATGAGACTAACACTTCCAAAGAGGAAGAAGTTGTTTGTGATGATGATGATCCTTTAGATTTACCCCCGGAAGAACCTTCAAATGATACAATTGTGAAGGCACCGGAAGAACTTTCAAATGATATAATTGAGAAGGCACCGGAAGTACAACAAGAAAGTGTTCAACAAGAAAGTGTACAACAAGAATCAAACACCAATGATCTACCAAAAGAATGGAGAACTCATAGAGATCATCCTATTGATAAAGTTATTGGTGATATTAGTCAAGGAGTTGCAACAAGATTAAATCTCAAAGATGCTTGCTTACACATGGCTTTTGTTTCTCAAATTGAACCTTCCAAAGTTGATGAAGCCTTAGGAGATGATCAATGGATAAATGCAATGCAAGAAGAATTAAATCAATTCGAGAGAAATCAAGTTTGGGAACTTGTTCCTAGACCAAGTAACAAACACATCATAGGTACTCGATGGGTGTTTAAGAACAAACTTGATGAGAATGGTATAATTGTTCGAAACAAAGCAAGATTGGTGGCCCAAGGTTACAATCAAGAAGAAGGAATCGACTTTGAAGAAACATTTGCTCCGGTTGCAAGGTTAGAAGCTATTCGTCTTTTACTTGCTTATGCATGTTCATTAAATTTTCAGCTTTATCAAATGGACGTCAAGAGCGCATTCTTGAATGGCTACATCAATGAAGAAGTCTATGTCAAACAACCCCCGGGATTTGAAGACTTCAAGAATCCTTCACATGTCTTTAAGTTGAGAAAGGCTCTTTATGGATTAAAGCAAGCACCTAGAGCATGGTATGATAGACTTAGCAATTTTTTGTGTGAAAAGGGTTTCGAAAAGGGTAAGGTTGATAAAACTTTGTTCATTAAGAAAATCAAGAGTAACACTTTATTGGTTCAAGTCTATGTTGATGATATCATTTTTGGATCGACTAACAAAGAAATGTGTGAGGAATTCTCATTGATGATGCAAGGAGAATTCGAGATGTCTATGATGGGAAAGATGAATTACTTTCTTGGACTACAAATTAAGCAACTCAAAGATGGAATCTTTATCAATCAATCCAAATATTGTAAAGAACTATTGAAGAAGTTTGATATGGATAATTGCAAAGCAATGAATACTCCAATGGGCTCCGGTACATATGTTGATCAAGATGAATCCGGTACTCCAATTGATATTACCAAATATCGAGGTATGATTGGTTCTTTATTATATTTGACGGCAAGCCGTCCTGACATAATGTTTAGTGTTTGCCTTTGTGCTCGCTTTCAAGCAAATCCAAAGGAATCACATCTTATGGCGGTTAAAAGGATCATGAAGTATCTCAAAGGAACGACCAACGTTGGCCTATGGTATCCTAAAGGTAGTATTTGCAATTTAATTGGTTATTCTGACGCGGATTATGCAGGCTGTAAAACTGATCGTAAAAGCACAAGTGGTACCTGTCACATTCTTGGAAATGCATTAGTATCATGGGCTTGTAAAAAGCAAGCATGTGTTGCTCTTAGCACAGCCGAAGCAGAATACATAGCAGCGGGTAGTTGTTGTGCACAAATTCTTTGGCTTAAGCAACAACTTCGTGACTACGGACTTGATCTCGGATGCATTCCTCTTCGATGCGACAACACAAGTGCAATCAATATTACAAAAAATCCGGTCATGCATTCTAGAACCAAACACATAGACATTCGACATCATTTTCTCCGAGACCATGTCCTTCAAGGAGATGTCGAAGTAACATTTGTGGATACTCATAACCAACTTGCGGATATCTTCACCAAACCACTCGCAAAAGAACCTTTTTACAAAATTCGGCGAGAACTTGGAATTTTAGATGAAAAAGATATATGATTCTTCATTTGGTAAAAATAAAGGTACACATATGATTAATACTTTTATTTATATATATATATACTAGCAATAATGTCTACGGTTTTCTATGTGTTAAATGCTTCTTTCTATGCATTTTTAGCCTTTTTTGGTTAAGGAACCCGGGTTCCCAAAAGTGGGAACCGGTTCCTAGGTTCGTCTGCCAATTTTTTAGTCCTTTTTAGGGTCTGGAACCCGGGTTCCCAAAAGGGGGAACCGGTTCCTGCGCAGCAACATCCTTTTTTATTTCAATTTTGTTTTATTCAAACATGTGATTATTTTTTGTTTCTTCTTATATGATATATTATTCAAACATGTGATTCTTTCTCTCCTTTCTATATGTCATAACTCTACTTTTATGTTCCCTTCTCTTTTCTCTATGTGTCATAACTTGTCCCATTTTGAATTTATGTCATTATATCTCATAACTCATTCTCATTCACTCCATTCAACCTAACTTTAACCTACTATTATTTCACATTCAAACTCATTCAAACTCATTCATCTCACTCTTGACTACACCACTCATCTTCTTCAATCTTCCTCCACTACCATTAAAACTCCACTAAATCAAGCCTTTCACTCCACCAAAATTAAAACCCACTCATCCAATCTCCTATATATACTCTCACATATCCAAAACTCATATCACAAAACTCTCCATACAATCAAATCCGAAAATCCCCTTCTCAAACCCTAAACTCACAAAAAGCTTCATCCATGGCTTCTTCATCAAGAGCATCCAAGGGAAAGAAAAAGGCAAGGAATGATTTCGATGAACAACCTCTTCCAAAGAATCCAAAGCTCAACATTCGGAATAGGCCTCTCTTGATTTCAAAATATGGTAACCTTGAAACCTTTCCTTCTCATAGTTTTATATTTCCGGAAAAACTAAGATATCAAGGGGTTTATGATTTTGTGAGTGATTATGGCAAAATATATCCGGATTTGGTTAAGGAGTTCTATGATAATTTGACTATTGTGTTTGGTAATGATCTATCTAACCTAGAAGAAATTATGCTCACTTCTTCGGTTCGTAACAAAACTATTAGGATGGATGTTGTTTCTTTTGGTAATTGCTTAGGTCTCCCTACTACCGGCCAAGTTTTGGTTGCCGGTTATACACCCGAATGGGAAGGCTTTAGCAAAACTCAAAGCTTTTTAGATATGATCCGACCATCCCAAACCGCTTCCGTAACACAACAAAACCCTCTATCCTCAAAGTTTAATATGTTTGGATCAAATTTTCCGGTAAATGAGAGAATGCTTCACTTCATTATTGCCTATGTTTTGCTCCCAAAACATTCTAATCACTCCCGTGTTAATGAGGTAGAACTTCAAGTGCTTTATGGTGTCAAGAATAACATTCAAATCAATTGGGCTGTCACAATGTTGCTCCACATGCATAGGCTTCAACATTTGAGTGGTGGTTTACCTTATAGTAGACCCATTACACATATCATGAAAGCTGCCGGTGTGAACCTTAAAAATCAACCTTCTTTACCTATGTCTCCAAGGGAATGTGAGATTAATGACAAAACCGCTCTCAAGAATACCGGTATTGTCTTAGCCTTGGACGGAACTTTTGTTTACAAGGATGATGATGTTCCACCACCCATTCCGGAAGGAGGAGCTACTTTGGATATAGTCTTCAACAAATTGTGTTCTATTGAAACCACCATTGCTAATCACTATCAAGAACAACAAGCGGAAAATGCTTTCTTTCGCCAACAATTTGCTCAAATCCTCCAATACCATAACCAACCCAATCAAGAGGATAATGGTGGTCAAGGCCAAGATGATGAAGGGATTGATGGCATGGATGATGAATGAGCATTATGTGTCTAATTTGTTTCCTTTCAATTTATATGTATTTTCCGTTTAATGTCGTATTTCGTTTATGCATTTCTAGTTTGTACTATGGTTTAATTTCGATGTTATGTTTTATTAAGTTTAAATTTCTATATTGTAAGACTTATGGTGTGTTCTTTTAATCATTATTTCTATGTGTTAACTTTTATTTCTATTCTCATACATGATATTTTTTTCTATCTTTCATCTTCTTTCCCATTCCTTTTTGCTAATGACAAAGGGGGAGAAGAATTATATATATACTATATATGTATACATGTATGTTTGTATGTTTCTCTAACAATTTGTAGCAAGCAAATCTTCAATAAACAATGGACTCAAACAAAGCATCAATTATCATATGCAAATCTTCAATAAAAGAATGGACTCAAGCAAAGCATCAATTATCATATTAAGGGGGAGCTTTGTTTTAGGGGGAGAAGATCCAAATGTTAAAGAAACATCACCATTCTACCAATTTCAAGTATTTTGTCATCATCAAAAAGGGGGAGAATGTGAAGACAATCTTTCTACAATTTGGTTTTGATGAAGACAAGATTTCAATTGCAAAAGGAATGGATCAATTCATATGAAAGCATAAAGATTCAAGTATTTCAAAAGAGTTTAAACTTCATTGATCAAAGATATTAAGGTATATAATATACAACTCTCTTAATGCATAAACAAGTGTTCTCAAACATTCATACATGTTCCATAATATTTGCAAGTCATTAGAAAAGCATTCAAATCATTAAAAATAAGTTTTTGGCATTTTTTACATGTGGGAACCGAGTTCCAGATTGGAGGAACCGGTTCCCAGATCCCACTGCCCAGCATATTTGCGCATCACCATGTCCAGGAACCGAGTTCCACATTCTGGGAACCGGTTCCCCAGTTCATTTTTTTCAAATTTTTATAACGTTGGATATAGGGAACCCGGGTTCTGTTTTAAGGGAACCGGTTCCCACGTGAATTTTTTTGAAAATTCAGAATTCTTTTCTTTCTTCAAAAGGTACCTCTTCATCTTTTATCCTTGCATCCTTCCATACAAAATAACCATTTGTAAAGGTGTCTTAGAGGCTATATATTTCAGATTTTTATATTTTATTCTTCACCTCTTTCATTCAAATAATTCAAAAAATTCAAGTGTCCATATCTTTCACAAAAATCATCAAGTGTCCATACTTCATTTTTATTTGAAACTTTGTTCATACAACTTTCACTCAAATACCAAAGTTTCATATCATACATCCTTTAAACACTTGTTTATCATTAAAAGGAATTATATGCTTGAAAGGGAAGATCAATCCAAGATTGATATATTATTCATCTTCATAAATTCTTGTATCATTCAAAAAATTATTTCTTCCTTACTATCCAGGATTGTTGGAAGTAAGTGTTGTGTTTGAAGAGGATTGTTCTTCATTCACATTAGTGTTGTTTTGATCTTAAAGGTGTTAAGAACCTTTGATCACCCTATAGGTTAGATAGTAGGCATAAGCTTGTAAAATAATTCTAACTATAGTGAAATCTCTTTCGTGTTTGAAAGGGGACTGGAGTACTCTCGACTTGTGAGGGGAACCAGTATATATCGTTGTGTTCTTTATCTTTCCGCATTTACCGCTTTCATCACCATTACCAAGATAAAGATACAAACCATCAAAAGCCTTCAAACACTTAACAAAAAAAAGTTAGTAAAACATTCTCATAAAACCGATTATTTTTAAAAAACCTAATTCACCCCCCCCTCTTAGGCGCACTCTTATACTTACAGAATGAAGGTGCAGCGTGAACACTCATGGGAGACGAACATGGTATCTGCAATCAAGAAAATAAAGTAAAAAAACAAAAAACGCCTGGGTTCGAACCCAGAACGTTGAAGGTAAAGCTATCATTCCCTGCCAGTTGTGCTGTCCATTGTTGCTGTTAACGTCTCCCCAGGAATATATTAAATAGGAAACAAAATTATCAAGGACGAAATTCAAAAGGGAGTCACGTGGGCCCCTTTGTTATTGCCAGAAGCCAATAGGAAACAGAGGGAGAATGCTGCGGCGGTTGACCACCCAATAGCGCAAGGGAAAAGAATATGAACCCCTGACCAGCCATTCAAAACGCAACACACGTAGCTTAGGAGTCAACCACGCTGAGTCATCATCTTCTCCAAGTTTCCTGCGGATTTAGTTACGCATCTTGCTGCGACTTTATCTGCGATTTGTTCCTTCGAAATTCTGCAAATTCAAAAGTCAAACAACACACGTTAAACACCCACGAATCATGTCCAGATCCACTAATTGGAAGTCGACGAATCTAATGGTACCGTTCTTGGGGTCAGATACGTCACAAGTATTTCTAACCCTAATTCCTAATTTAATTTCCTTTTCTTTTATTCAATTAATCTTTTTTTTATTTTATCTCTGTAATATTGGATCAAATAAACATTGGGCTACGAATCCATATCCACACCCCCAGTAGTCCATGGCATCATTTTTGACACGTAAGAAAAATCTGAACAAAAGACCACCTTGGGCCGAATTCGCTGCAAGGCCTAACGCCATCATTTTTGTGCTGTTGTCTGAAACTGAATAACAATAATTTCTTTGGGCCAGACCTGGGTCCTGCGCCCCAATTACTCATTACAACTCTATTCTCAGTTCACACCCCTTGTTTCAATTTTGTTTAATTAATGAACTTAGGTCTTTTATTTAGATTTGTTTTCCTATTTATTTTAGGTGATAAAAATACTAATTTTCTCCCATCATTTTGAGACTTTAATACATATTTTTTCATATAAAAATAATCATAAAAAATATTAGCTTTTAGGCTATTTGTTTTTAGTCTTTTTACTTGACTTGTAATTCAATTTCTCTCATAAAAATCAACATAAAAATAATAGTACTTTTAATTCACTTTTGTGCTATATTTTGACTTGTTCTATTTCATGCTCTTGTACTATTTTCATGTATCCTACTTGTTGACTTCTAATTGTGATCTTTATTTTCATATTCTTTTATTCCTAACCTTAGGTAGAAACCATGATAACACTAGGTAGAAATTCCCTTTATACTTAGGCTAGTTTCTATTCCTTTTCAACTTTAAAACACTTAACAGTATCCAAATTAAATCCCCATAAAAAATACCAAGAAAATACTAAAAAACATTTAATAAAAAAGTGAAAATCATTAAATAGGGAATGGAAGCTTGAATCTCCCTTGCTTAAGGGAATCATTCGAGTGCTTGGATCTCCCTTTCTTAAGGGAACCATTCGAGCGTAAGTTCCCAATTTCTAAAAAACACAAACCAAAGAGCAACTCGAGTCTCCCTTGCTTTAGGGTTCCACTCGAAACGCTCAGAATCTTTTCTTCATCTCGCCTCCGAGGCATTCTTTCCCTTAATCGGACATGTTGCTTCCTTTCGATCGCAGACTGGTAAGGCATAAGACTCCACTCAACGATCTGCTATCCTGACGCTAGATTGCGAATGTAACTCCGTCCACTAAAAAACACAAAAACAAACAAAAACTAAAGAGCCGAACTACGACACTCTGATTCCTGAAAAGGATACGTAGGCATTAGGTCGCGGGGCCTAAGCGAGCACAACTATTTATAACCCTTATTTTCCCCGTGTTTCCTCTTATTCCTCTTATGCATCCATTCCCTTAGCATTAAGCTTTAGATTTATAGTACACACTCTTTAGATAGCAACAAACATAGGTGGATACCATCGAGTACGATGGGCGTGAGGGGTGCTAGCACCTTCCCCTTGCGTAATCGACTTCCGTACCCTATCTTTGGTCGAAAGACCTAGTTCTTATTCGTTTTAGGTTTGCTGACGTTCCTTTCCTTTTAGGATAGATATGTTAGTGGCGACTCTGTTGTTCATCATTTTGCGAGCGTGCGACAGTAGGTAGTCTAAGGGAACGATATAATAGTCATTTAAGGCAACATGCGGGGATACCTTAGCAATTGGGACAGTCATCATGTTTTACCGAGGCAACTTCGAGGGACATAATTGATGATTTCAATGATTAAGACAACATTTACTTTAGGTATCCTCGAAATCGAGGGACTTGACTATTATTAGTATAATTAGAGGCAACAGGCAACAATAATAAGGCAACAAGGCAACGAGAGGGATTACCCTAAAGTTGTGTGTGTCACACAATCACGTGATTCAATTCAGATAATTATCTTTTAATTAGTGACCAAAGTTAATTCAAGGCTTGCACTCCCTAAGATTACTAACCACGTAGTTTAAAAATGCAGAAATTAAAGGCAGAAAAACAAAAGTCCTACGCTATTACAATAAACACATGTGGGCAGAAAAATAAAAGGCATGAATTATAAACCTAAACTATTACAATAAACACCTACAGGGAAATAGGGGCAAAATATAGAAGGAATATAATTATATTAGGGTAATTGAATGGCTTGAGCTTTCATGGATCCTTGATCAACCCTGAAAAAGAAGAGAAAAGTTAGTGCATTAAAGATTGATAAACCTAATTTATCAGGATAAATCAGGGTTAAAACAATTGGCTTAAATAAAATATGAAAAATTAATAATTTAATATTTATCGAAAGTTCGATTAAATATAACAATTAAATAATTATTGGATTAAATCCTCATTTTTAAATCAATTAAACTAATTTTTTTTAATTAATTAAAACTAAATTAAGTATTCATTAAAATTAGATATTAAAACTAATTAATTAAAAACATTAATCTAAATTATTTATAAAAAGGTTTAGGTTAAAAAAAGAAAAGAAATAAAAAAGGTTTGAATTTTAGAACAAAACTAAATAAATAAAGAAAAGAAAATATATAAAAATCAAAACAAAAAAAAAATAAAACAAAAAAAAAACTTAGCGTTTTGATTCAGTGCGGCTGGCTTCTGAGGATCCATGGTGAGCCTGCAACCTGGCGTGCGTTTGATCTAGGCTAGTGTAAATCTTGTGGTAGAGACGTGATGATGCACCATGAAGCTGCGTCCGCGGAGAGTACTGGATCGCTGTAAAACACAAATTAAACAAAAAAACATTGCAGCCCCCCAAGGATCGAACCTGGGACGTGAGGGACTAAGGGATCAGAAACGTACGCACTACCATTGGGTCACTGATTCTTCGCTTTTAATGGGGTCAACACCAATTAAAATAAACAAACTTTCAACGTTTAAAAATTTAAAAGAAAGAAGTGCGCCCAACACTTCATCTTCTTCGTTGGGGTTCTGAAAATAGCAACGCTTTTTTGGCCACGGTTTTCATGCGTGGCCGTATCCCTTCAAACCTAAAACCTACAAATCACCATTAATTGAGACAAACAAGTAATCCAGATCGAATATAAATAATGTCCCGAATTCAACGCGCTAATTGATTTGGCCTAAAATCAACCCTACGCAAAACCCCTGTTTGGAAGAACATAAACCCTAACTATGGTGAACTCTTTAATCTGCAACCAAACTCAAATTAAACCATCCAGAAAGCTTGCAAACATTATTCTAAAAATAAATATATAATCAAAACATGTTTATGATGCATGAATTGCCATAATAAAAAATTAAAAAAATTGCAAACTGTAGTACTCAGAAGGATCGATTCAATAAGCTTAGGCCGATGGAGTGATTTGGTTAGCTTCAGAACATGTCCAGGAATCTTGTTTGATACTTGGGATCACTTGAAATGCCCTGGAATTCTGTCTCATATCTCCTCTTGTTTCACGGTTTCCTGCAAGCCTTTGATTAGGGTTCTCAGTCTCTAGATTCGTCCCTTTAGATCAATATGTAGATATAGGAGAGGGATTTAGGTTTACCAAACTCAACCAAATCTTTGTAATTTTGCATCATTGAGATTTGATTTGGAGTTCATATGAAATCTTTCCATTTTGGTTTCAATTATGCTAAATCAAATTTTCATCCAATTTCACGATTCCTTGCTCTCCAAGATCAAATCTTTAGTTTCTAGAAAGACTTGAAATATCACTTGTGATTCAATCCATTTATTTTATATTTTTAATAGTTTATTTAATATTTAAATGAATAAAAATTCAAATAAACATAAATAAAATCATAAAAATAAAATGATGGATTTAAAGGTTTCCCTTAAGGTCATGGGCATGTTTAGGATCCAAATGATAGGCCCATTAGTAAAAAAAACCTCCAAAACTCAAATTAACCCTTAACTCTCTCAATTTTGATCCTGTGAAGATGATCTTGGACTTCTTAAAAAGCTCAAAGGGTCCTATAAACACTCCTTTTGGTTTCATCTTCATTGAAGTTTCCATGTCCATGTACCATTCTTTAAGAAAAAATGACTTTTTGTTGACTTTCAAAAGGATCTATAATGTTTTGAGTTATATCTCTTATGTGGAAGCATTTTTTGACATTGGGCCTAACATCAAAGTTGTAGAGAATTAAATTTCATTAAGAATAGGCTTTGGTCGAGGAATTTTTGATAAAGTATGAGACAAATACAATCAATCGAAGTTGGGTTGACTTTCTCCTAGAAACCCTAATTTTGCAACTTCAAGATTTGATGATTTTTAATCTTTCCTTGATGAATCATGATCAACCTTTGATCAAATGATGAATCTAACATTAAAATGTTGATGTTGACCAAAAATCAGGGGTTTTGACTGTACTTTGACCACATTTGACTTCTAGGTCAAACTAGTCGATTGTTTGATCATTTGAGCTGTTGACTGAGCAATCTTATGAATCAGAGCTTGAAACTTGGCACGAGGATACTGTGAGGCATTTGAGAGGCCAATAAATCCACTTGAAGTATCAAAAATTGATTCCTCTTTGAGAAAGGCAAAACCCTAGTTGGAGGTCATTGTTTAGGAGAGTATGCCTTATTCTTATGCAAACTTGTGCATTAGAAAGTCATGTGAGTCAAAATATGATGGGAAAATTTTGGGGTATGACAACAAGTAAAGAACTATATTGTTAAATGCACAAGATAGAGAAACTGCTCATAACAAGTCAAGAATCATCACTAATAGAGAAATTGCTCATAACATTTTCAATCTCTGAAGATGACTCATGAAGGAAATGCACAAGTCAAGGAGACAAAAGCTTTACCTCTAATCCAGAAGTATGAAGCTTTCAGAATGGAAGATGATGAAAACATTGAAGCAATGTTCTCTAGATTCCAAACTCTAGCTGATGGATTGAGAGTTCTTGACAAGGGATACACAAAGGCTGATCATGTCAAACAGATAATTAGAAGTCTTCCCAAAAGATGGGGACCAATGGTTACAGCATTCAAGATTGCAAAGAATCTGAATGAAGTATCTCTTGAGGAGCTTATCAATGCACTAAGCAGTCATGAGATTGAGCTAGATGCAAATCAGCCTCAGAATAAAGGTATGTCCATTGCTTTAAAATCTAAAAATAAACATTGTGCTAACGCTTTTCAGGCAGAAGAAGAAGAATCTGACTAGTCAGAAGAATAAGAAGATGAATTTTCTCTCTTATCCATAAGAGTCAACCAACTCTAGAAGAGCAAGCAGAGAAGATTTAAGAACTTCAAGAGACCTGAAAAGGGAGAATCTTCTGAACACAGAAGATCTGGCAAAAAGAAGGTAGTGTGCTATAAATTCAAAGAACCTGGACACTACAAGAATGAATGTCCCAAGCTTCAGAAGGAAAAGCCCAGAAAGAAGTTTGAAAAGAAGAAAGGCATGATGGCTACATGGGATGACTCTAATTCATCTGATCAAGATTTAGACTATGAAGATGAGCAAGCCAACGTAGCACTCATGGCAACAGTTGATGCTGGTGAAGAATTTACTTCTGATTCAGACTCTGATGACGTATTTTCTGAACTCACTAGAGAAGATTTAGTTTCCAGCTTATCAGAAATTCTAGAAGTCAAGAGTCAACTTAGTATCAAATACAAAAAGCTCAAAAAGTTTTTTGCATCTGAAACTAAGAGACTTGAAATAGAAAACTCTGAACCGAAAGAAAAAGTTTTAAAATTAACTAAAGATGTTGAAACATCTTCAAGTTCAAAAGAGTCTATTCCAAGCACTAACAATATTCTGAAAGAATATGACATGAGCTTCAGAAAATTCTTATCTAGAGGTATAGGCAGAAGTCAGCTAGCCTCTATGATTTATGGTGTAAGTGGAAACAAAAGAATATGTATAGGCTTTGAGGGAGAAATCCCACATAAACTTGAACCTGTTGATAAAATGATCATTGAATACAAAACATTATATGAATAGTTCAAGTATGGTCACTCTCATGATATCAAACACACATCACACTCTAAGAGTTTCCACATCACACACACACAAAAATATGATGTTACACATTCTGGAAAATCTTACGTAAAATCTCAAATCAATTAGAACTTGAGAAGGACTAAACCCAAAGGACCCAAAGAATATGGGTACCTAAGGAAAAGATAATTCCTCTTGCAGATCTCCTTCACAGTGCAAAAGAAAAATATGTCATGGTACCTGGACTCTGGGTGCTCACGTCACATGACGGGAATAAGGTCTATGTTCCAAAGTCTGGAACTTAAATCTGCTGGAGATGTAAATTTTAGAGGGAATCAGAAGGGCAAGATCATTGGCTCATGAACCATATGTATTGGTAATTCTCCCTATATAACTAATGTTCTTTTAGTAGATGGATTAACTCATAACTTATTGTCCATAAGTTAATTAAGTGACAATGGTTATGACATAATCTTTAATCAAAAGTCTTGTAAAGCTATTAGTCAGAAGGATGGCTCAATCCTATTTACAAGAAAGATAAAGAACAACATTTATAAGATTAATCTTTCAGATTTTAAGATCCAACATGTTACTTGTCTTCTGTCTGTTAACGAAGAACAGTGGGTCTGGAACAGAAGATTGGGTCATGCTAGTTTGAGAAAGATCTCTCAGATTAACAAACTCTATCTGGTCAGAGAACTCCCTAATCTGAAATATAAATCAGATGCTCTTTGTGGAGCATGCCAGAAAGGGAAGTTTTCAAAACCTGCGTTTAAATCTAAAAATGTTGTCTCTTCCTCTAGGCCTTTAGAACTTCTGCACATTGATCTTTTTGGCCCAGTCAAAACAACATCAATCAGAGGCAAGAAATATGGATTGGTCATTGTAGACGTCTATAGCAGATGGACTTGGGTAAAGTTCTTAAAACAAAAGGGTGAATCACATTTTGTGTTCTTTGACTTCTGTAATCAGATTCAATCTGAAAAGGAATGTAAAATCATAAAAGTCGGAAGTGATCATGGTGGTGACTTTGAGAACAGATTCTTTGAAATTTATTTCAAAGAAAATAGTATTGCCCATGATTTCTCTTGTCCTAGAACTCCACGACAAAATGGAGTTGTAGAACGAAAGAATAGGACTCTACAAGAAATAGCCAGAACCATGATTAATGAGACTAATATGGCTAAGCATTTATGGGCAGAAGCAATTAACACATCTTGTTATATTGAGAATAGAATCTCCATAAGGCCTATTCTAAATAAGACTCCTTATGAATTGTGGAAGAACAGAAAGCCCAACATTTCATATTTCCATCCATTTGGATGTGTTTGTTATATTCTGAATACTAATGATTATCTGAACAAGTTTGATTCCAAAGCTCAGAAGTGTTTCCTTCTTGGATATTCTGAACGCTCTAAGAGTTACAGAGTATACAATACTGAAACTCTGATAGTTGAGGAATCAATCAATACCTGATTTGATGATAAGCTTGGCATTGAAAAGTCAAAGAAGTTTGAGAATTTTGCAGATTTAGACATCTCTAACTCAAATCATGAAGAACCCAAAGGAAGGGATGTATCAAAAGATCAAGTTGCAGGGTCTTTAGAGAATCTCAGAATATTTGAAAAGCCAACACTCAGAAGATCTTCTAGAATCAATTTTGCACATCCAGAAGATGTTATAATTGGAAAGAAAGATGATCCCATCAGAACAAGAGCAATCCTAAAGAACAATGCAGAATGTCAATTTGGTTTAGTGTCTTTCATTGAGCCAACTTATGTTGATCAAGCTCTGGAAGATGTTGACTGGATAATTGCTATGCAAGAAGAGTTAAATCAGTTTACAAGGAATTATGTTTGGGATCTGTTTCCAAGACCATTAAGTGTCCCCAGTAGAGTCGCCAGCTGTAGCAACATGCCCTAACAATTATAGACTTTTAGACTCGCCACCTATTCTACCAAGGCGAATAGGAAACCTTTACACAATTACAGAGATTCAGGATAAGATACTATATTCAGGTCGAGGGAAGGTGTTAGGCACCCTCAACCCTTTCCTAAGGGTTGCACTATAAGGTTAGGTTTATGGCTAACATAAAGAAAAGTAACAGATAGTTCAATAGGGTTAAAGGCTAATTATTTGAACCTAATTAGAGTTTGGAGGATGGGGGACTCGCCTTGTTTCCAAGTGCCTACGTACCTCCTTATAGAGGATCAGAGTGTACGTAGTTCGCGGAAGGGTTGTACGCCCTTAGGATTAGAATTTGATTTGATATGGTTTTGGAGGCTTTTTGGGTGGCCTTTTGTAGTTGTGATAATTCGTAGTTTTGAAAAGGTTTTGGGAATTGTTTTAGGATTTGGGCATATAACCCTGATTTTAATATGTACTATTAACCGCAATGATCAATAGATTTGATCACCATAGTTAAAAGATTAGTAGTGTATTATTACCAATTTTAATTGATGGATTCAATTATCACTAATAATAAATAAGAGTACTTTTAGAAATTTTAATAATTTAATTTGCATCATTATCCCTCGTAATTGATTGATTCGATTAAAAATAATAATGAATAAAAATGGAAAAAAAGTAGGCTAATCATCACAACCAATAAAAATGGTTGAAACCTTTTAGCCAAATAAAACTATTTATTTAAATTAAAAAAGTATTTTAAAAAAAATCGATTATTGCCCATCACGATTAATGGATTTAATCGGAATGAAACAATAAATTAGAAATTTAAAATTTATAATATATTAATTTATTTAAGAAAATAATTCATTACTATACAAATAAATATTAAAAAAAGAGAATTAACTAAAACATATAAATTAATTAAGATAAATTAGTTAATTAGGGTTTATATTCAATGTGGCAGGCTGGAAGGCTCATGGTATAGGGACTAAATCTGGGACATTGGATCAGAGTTAGTGGTGACAGAATGGTTCGGATCTGATGGATTATGGAGGAACCTAGAGTGAGAGGCGCATGGGATCTCATAGGAAAAAATCAGAAAAAGATATATGTTGGAGGGGAGGCTCGAACCTGCGACCTCTCCCTCACACACACGCTTCATTGCCAGCTTAACCACAACACACATCTTGTATATAATACGCGCCCATATCATTAAGTAAAAACAATGAACCTAAATAGAAATCACACGCGCGAAATTCAAAGTAGCAAACCATATGATGACAGCTCATTGTCGCACGTTCGCGAAATGATGCAGAGTCGCCACTAATATATTTATCCCAAAGAGGTAAAGGAATATCAGAAAACCTGGAATAAGGAAAAGAAAAGGTCTTGCGACCAAAGATCGGGTAAGAAGTCGGTTACGCGAGGGGAAGGTATTAGCACCCCTCACGTCGGTGGTACTCCAAAGGATCCACTAATGTTTGTTTTATTCTAAGGGTGTGTTATAAATCTAAAGCTTAATGCTAAGGGAATGCACGCAAAGGAAAAAAATTAAACACGGGGAAAATAAGGTTTATAAATAGTTGTGCTCTCATAGGCCCCGCGACCTAATGCCTACGTATCCTTTTCAGGAATCAGAGCGCCGTAGTTCGGCTTAATATTTTTGTTTGTTTTTGTGTTTTTTAGTTGAACAGTTACATTCGCACTCCGCTGCTCGACCTCTGGAGTCTTAAGCTGGGAATGGAGCGGAAGTAACGTGCTCTTAAGCGCCTCGGAGGTAAAAGAAAAATGAAGAGTGTGGTTTGTGTTTTTTATGTAACTTCATGATGAATAAAACCCAATACAAGGCTTCGCACCACTTCATTACTTTGTTTAGGTCGGAGCCTTTATTAAGTATTTTAAATGTGTTTTGATTGGTGATTTTTAAGGGGAATTAATCTGCGAGTTGAATCACATAAGAGTGCATAATGGTAGGGAAACAGATTAGGGAATGAATCCCACTCATTTCTCTACATAGTGATCGAGAAACAGATTAGGGAATGGATCCCACTCATTTCTCTCCCACTAAGTGTTTGAGAAACAGATTAGGGAATAAATCCCACTCATTTCTCTCCCACTTTTAGTGAAGTGTGATTCGCCTCTTCCTTTATTAAATGTTTTAATGTTGAAAAGAAAAAGAAAAAGCAAACTAGCCTAAAATGAAGTAACTAGCCTAAGTGTTTACAAGGGAATTTCTAGATCCTAATGTTATCATGGTTTCTACCTAAAGTTAGGAATTAAAGAGACATGAAAATAAAGTCACATTAGAAGCAAAAATTGAGAATGGCGCAATGGTACAAAATCACACATAGGCATGAAATATCAAGTCAAAAATACAGTACAAAAATGACATGAAATACTACTAGTTTTATATGGTTTTTATGAAGGAAATCAAATTCTAATTAACCAAAAAAAGAATTAAAAGAGATAGCCAAAACTAATATTTTTTAATGATTATTTTTATATGTCAACAATTTTGTTAAAAGTCTAAAATTAAAAGGAAGAAAATTAGTGTTTATCACCTAAAGAAAATATGAAAAAATCTAAGTAAAATCTAAATTGTTAATTGAGATAAAAGGAACAGGGGGTGTTAATTTGAAATGGTGATGCAGCCTTAGGAACAGGTGCAGGCCCACATGGTTAGGCCCAGGGTGATGTTTTTTGCAATTATTCAGACAGTTACCAAAAATAGTGAGAGATTGGGCCAGATGGGGGAAAACATTGTATGGCCTGTGAGAGTTCTTGTGTTGATCCAATTTGATTTATTATTCAAAATTCGTTTCAAATAAATATGAATGAAATAAAAACCAAGAAAATAAAAAAAAGATTAGGAATTAGGGTTCTTCAATTGTGTCGTTCCCTATTCTCTACTCAAACTCTCTTCTCTTTTTCTTAAAGCGAGCGAAACGGCGCCGGAGAAGTCTTCTTCTTCGAGCGGCCGCCATCAACCTAAGATTCCCTTTCATCTCGCCTTCTCAGCCTCTCTCGTCTCCGTCTCTCACTAACTCACTCTCATTCTCTCCGCCTCAGACTCTCCCACCCCTCGACACGAAAACCCTAAATGATAACAACTAACTTCAACGACAATTTCGGTCCAATTGGGAGCCACCACCATGGGGGTTTCGGTCAACAGAGTAAGCTTTATTACATGGTAGATGAAGAAAACGCAAGAAGATGAAGAATCAGGATATTGGGGCGTTTACCTGCGGAGCGTGAAGCTTGACAGCAATGATGAAGCAGATAGAAATCCAGAGATTCTCAAGCAATTGGCGAAATAAACGCGACAAATACTTCAATTCAGATAATCTTGTTCTTCTCCTTCTTGCATATACTTCTTCATCTTCTTCCGTCTCCGATTTTCCTTTTGAATTTGTCTGAAGTGGGGTTGCTGTGTGTTGAAATTGAACGATTAAGAATTGAAAGAGGTTAAGCTCTATAGATTAGAGCCTCAGAGATTGAGACTCTAACAACAATCGAAATTGAGCTTTAGTGAGAGGGTGTGGGTGATGGATTACAGAGAGTGTGAGAGAAGAGATGAATTGCAGGTGGTGTGAGAGAAGAGATGATCATGGTGGTGGTGAATGGAGATTGAGAAAAAAGTGGTCGAGAGGAGATGAAGATGATGATGAGTGAAGCAGAGAAACTTGGTGAAAAATGGTGGCAAGCGTATGGAAAATGGTGGAGAGCCTCAATTATGGAGGGAAGCTTGAGATATATAGGTGAAGGTGAGAAGCTCTGAGCCCTTAGATCCTAGGGATTCTGTTACGAATTGAAGGGTGTAGATTGAAGTTGGTTAGGGTAGTTTGAGTCAGTTTGGGAAGTTAGTTACAATAGGTTGTTAGAATAGTTAGGTGGTTATATTTCTGTTTTTTCGGTTTTAATTCTGTTTTGAAGGTTTGTTATATGTGGTTTTGAAATTCTGTTATGGATCAGTTTCATTCTGTTATGCTGAAGGTTAGGATTAGTTATAGGTTGTTAGAAAACTGTTTAGGTAGTTATGAGAAGTTATGTGGTTGGTTAATTCTGTTAGAAATTGGTTATTGATAGTTATCAGGGCCAAAAGTTTGTTACATCTCTATTATAGGTGGTTAGAGCTGTTAGGGGTTAGACACAGTTAGGATAGTTATGTGGTTAATTAGTTATTGGGTTTTATGGCAGGGACTGATTTTGGTTTGAATGCAGGGATTAAAAATTGTTTTGAAACTGAGTCTTGTTTTTGTAAGTGTGCAGGGATGGTCTTTTGCTGTGGGCTCTGTATGTGTGAATAGATTTAGATTTTGGTTTTGAAATGAATGGCTTCCTTTGCTACTGTATTGAATGTGCTTTTTTTCTTTGTAAATTCATGTTGCTCTTGATATAACATTACATGGGAGTGATCATGTATGAATAATGTGTTATTCTGAATCTTGATAGTTAATATGCAGTACTCTTGTTCTGGTTTAGATGGACTGTGCGAACTGCATACGATTCATAACCCGCGTAATTGAATGTCTTGGTGTATGTGCTACACTGTCGGTTTTGGTTTTGATGTGATCTGAATTGATGATGTTTTTTTTGCAGTGACTTTTCTGAATTTTGACACAGGGCTTGATGAAGCTGCTGTTTGTGTGAGCATGATATTGGATAGGGAGACTTTATCAAGGAAGATGGAAGAAGGGCTAGGTCGTAGTCAACAGTTGACCCTAAATCAACTTAAGTCAAAAGTGTATTTTTTTGTTTAATTTTCAATGTAATGTTTATTCCTTGTATTTCATAATGACCTCTTGCACTTGTATGTGATGTAGAACTTTGACTTGTAATTGGTTTTAGTTAGAAACATGTATGCTGACTTGGTTGACTTTCTATACAATTTGAAATCTTCCTTTCCCTTCCATATGCATCTATTTAAATTCTCCAATATCTCCCCATATTGCAATATTGAGAACTCTAAATAACTTTGATTACCTTTGAATACGATTCCACTTCCAATCTCAACAAATAAATTCCAACTTGCATGTTAAGCAACAAAAGAAATATGTTTTTAATAAAATAGATCTTCAAGCTCTTCTTTTGTGTCATGATTCAAAGATGATCTTAAATCCAAAGCAATACCCTAAACACAAAGAATCCATGAATTTAGCCAATATCTTAATCTGATAACAAAAATAATTCCCTTTAAGAAAATCCCTCTGTGATGAGACTTGAGGACATGGGACCTTAATCTCATATTTACATGGTGAAACTCAACAACCTTGAGCAATGAACAACTAAGCCCTGATCTTTTAGAATCCTTGATCCCGAGCCCAATTTATTGATAAATGATGCATAATATGTTAATGACCTAATGGATATATGTAAATAAAATGTGCAGCTTAAACCAATTAGAAATATAATTAGATGGGCAAAATTTTGGGGTGCAACAGCTGCCCCTATTTAATCATCTTTTTATCCTGAAGGTAAGATAGGCGTTAGCCTTTCGAACATTCAAGGTAGAAGGAGATTAAATACCAAAAGAACCTGAAAATTTGCCTGATTAGAGATATGATCCACTGGAAAAAAGATATCAACTCTGAGTTGAAGTAAAAGGTATCAACTCTGGATCGAACAAAATAACTCTGGTTTAGAAATGAAATAAACCTCAACTCTGGGTTGAAAAAGAAAAGTAGGTCAACTCTGGGTCGGAGAATAGGGAGAAGTCAACTCGAGGTTGGATAAGAGATAAATATCAACTCTGGGTTGAGAACAAAAAGAGAAATCAGTATTAGTGGAACAAGATATAGGCATCAATTTTGGGTTGAGAAAGAAAGTAAGAACGTCAACTCTGGGTTGAAAACAAGAGATGAACATCAACTCTGGGTTGAGAGAAGGTAATTCAACTATGGGTTGAATAACTATAGGCTGAAGGAGGAAAGATGAACAATTGGAAATAACCGTCAACTCTGGGTTAAGAGGGAAATAAGAAAAGATAACCGTCAACTATGGGTTGAGTGGGAAAGACAAAAGATAACCGTCAAATCTGGGTTGAGTGGGAAACGAGAAAAGATAACCGTCAACTCTGGGTTGAGTGGGAAAGAAAGAAGATAACCGTCAACTTTGAGTTGAGTGGGAAAGAAGAAAAGATAAACGTCAACTCTGGGTTGAGAGGGAAAAAGGAGAAGTCAATTATGGATTGTATAAAGGATGACCGTCAACTCTGGGTTGAGTGGGAAAGAAAGAAGTTAACCGTCAACTCTGGGTTGAGTGGGAAAAGACAAAAGATAACAGTCAACTCTGGATTGAGTGGGAAAAGGATAAAACCTAATCGTCAACTCTGGGTTGAGTGGGAAAATATAATTAACTCGGGGTTAAAATATAAAAGGAACATCAACTCTGGGTTGAATACAAAAACATCAACTTTGGGTTGAAAAAGGGTTAACCGTAAACTCTGGGTTGAGTGGGAAAGAGAAAGGACATCCGTCAACTCTGGGTTGAGTGGGAAAGGACCAAAGATAACAGATAATTAACTCGAGGATAAAAGATGAAATGAAAAATCAACTCTGGGTCGAACACAAAAACTTCAACTCTGGGTTGAAAGAGAGATACTAGTATGAGCTAGGTAGGAGAACATGGGGTACCAGTCTGACATGGGTTTGGAGGAAGATGAACATGATTGACTTTGGGAGATGACACCATAATGGTAACTCTTAGTGATCCAATGGAATATCAATTGAATGCTTTGTAGGGACCTCATCTAATGAGTAACTTGCCTTATGCTTCATATGCAATGTTTGATTTCTTTGTGCACTTCTGGAGATGCAATGCAATGATTTCTATATGTAGTGTACTGATGGATTGTTCAGGGTTTATGCTTTGCGTGAAATAGGTTAGGTGGAGTTCTGAAACTCTGCTTGATTCAAGATAGGGTGGATGCCCCTGCTTTATTGATGATTGGATCATGTGGGAAAAATGATAATGAGAATACACTGATATGTATGATGCGTGTATGATTATGAATGGAATGATTGTTTCCAAGATACAAGGAGTAGATGGAGGATGTCCTTGTGGAAAGGTTGTTGCTTGAAGGATAGAGTTTGTGAAGGTGAGGTGTTTGGCTTGACTCCTCGACACCTATCTTGATATCTGACACTTGATTGAAGATGAAGAAATGAATTGTTGCCTGCTTGCCCCAGCCTTTAGGATCTCTTGAGATGGAATTCTGATGTGCTTGAATCATGGAGATCGACAATGGTCTGCCTCAGTGTTGGTCATGGAATGAATGCCCCAGATTGAAAGGAACTCTTCCACCTAATGGATGCTTCAGATATTTGCTCAGTGTATGACCAACCTTTGCCTTTGTAAGATTACTCGATGGAATTTCAATGTTGAAATTTCCTTGGTATCAAGTACTTACTTTCAAGTTAGATACAATTCTGTTTTGAGAAAGATAATGAGAATGCAATGCACATGTTACTCTCAAAAGAAAAGTTTTTATTTGTCAAAAGGTTGTACTGATATTAACACAAATGACAAGCAACATTAGGAGTCAGTTTGACATGATTTTACATGTTTGTATGCTTTCAGAACGAACACTGCTTCAATCAGCTAGTTCGACATGAGTATTCACCTTTCAGGAAGGATTGTGATGGATGAGGATCCTTTATGGCTTTGATGGAGGTGGCAGTCACCCTTTGGTGCTTTTGTTGATGGTCACAACAACTTATCCCTGGGAGGATTTTTCCTTTTGCTTTATCTTTTGTTTTCCCTAACTTTGCCTGGACAAAAAGTTTCTTTTGATCTTGGTTTTTGTTGTCCAGCGGGATATACCCTAATTTTTGCCTAAGTCATTTGCTTTAAAGCTTTTATTTTCTTTTTTTGACTTAGCGGGCTATTGTTTCTTTCTTTTTTATCATGATTCATAACTTTCTTTTCATTCTTTTTTTGTCTCGTTCGGGAACAAGTTGTATGACTTTGTGATTGACTTGATGAAAAGGTTATGACTACCTTCTTCTCGGTGAATGGGAGACATCCATTGTGGATTGTGCTCTTCTTCTTTTGTTATGAGAGACAGAATATGATTGATCCTCTGATGGAATACCTGAAAGATGAGCGCTCGGTCGCACTAACTGAAGACTACCCTTCCCCTGGTTAAGATTGAGGGTTTTGTACTTTTTTGAAAAGAAACTACTACTCTTTAGGCTCAAAGGGGTTGACGAAGGTTTCACTCCCTTATAACTCCAGTGTTTAGGAATTGAAACAATACCTGTACATTGTCAGCAGGATCTTGGTTCCAAAAGCATACAGCTAGTAGTTCATGTGTTTTTTATTTTCATCATTCTCCTGTTTTAGTTGCTTAAGACAAAATGAGTTGAATATCAATGAACATAATGACAAAGATGAAATGATTTGAGAAAAACATGTATATTGCATTATTTTTATTTATTCAAATAGAATGAGTTTCTTACAATGAGAAGTACTTGATAACAACGAAAATAGTACAATTGAAAATACTAGAGAAATCTATACAATGGCAAGATTGGCCTTATTCTAATGCAAATGAAATATTCTCTGACAAACATAAAGTCTTCATGGTCCACTGGTGGAAGCTTCATTATGAGGTGGCATGGGATTGTTGATCACATTAGGTGTCGCAGGTGCAAACTCAATCTCTTTTGTGTTAAGCAAATCCTGAACTTTGTCTTTGAGAACTCTGCATTCTTCAGTAGTGTGACCAGATGCTCCTGAGTGGAATTCACACTTGGCATTAATCTTGTAATTTGGAGGAAGGGGATCAAGAGGAGGCCTAGCTTCCACTAATTGAATCAGTTTGAGGTCGAGCAAGCGGGCAAGAAGTTGGCTATAAGACATTGGTACATGATCATACACCCTTTTTGGCCTATTCTGCCTCTGTTGACCTTGTCTTTGTTGATAGCCTTGTTGTTGTTGTTGAACATATTGTTGATAAGGGACCCAAGGTTGTTGACCAACAGGTGCCACATAAACTTGAGGAGCGGTGGCGGTCACTTGATAACAAGGAGCTTGGTTCTGAGTAGAAGTAGTGCTAGTTTCTCCTTCTTTCTTCTTGATGAAGTTACCCTGAGGCTTCTTGTACCCATATTGATTAGCAGCAGCAGCATTGGCGGGATTCAAGATCTTACCAATTTTCAAGCCATTCTCAATTCTTTCACCAATCCTGACTTGATCGGAGAAGCCAGAAGAAACACTACCCACCATCCTTTCGTAATAGTGCCCCTGAAGAGTGTTCATGAACATGTCAACCAATTCGGATTCAGAAAGTGGTGGATTAACTTGAGCAGCCATCTCTCTCCACCTTTGGGCATATTCTTTGAATGTCTCATTGGTTCTTTGCACTTGATTATGTAGTTGCAACCTAGTTGGTGCCATGTCAATGTTGTATTGGTATTGCTTGAGAAAGGCATCAGACAAATCCTTCCAAGATCGGATTCTATTACGCTCCAGATTCATATACCAGTTCAAAGATGCCCCAGACAAGCTATCTTGAAAGCAATGGATGAGCAATGAGTCATTATGGATGTGAGAAGCCATCTTACGACAGTACATGATTATATGTCTCTTTGGACAACTCAAACCCTTGTACTTCTGAAAGTCGGGAGTCTTGAACTTGGGAGGAATAACCAGATTAGGAACTAAGCACATCTCTTCAGCGTCCATCCCATAGGCACTAAAACCTTTAATAGCTCGAATCCTTTCCTCAAGAATTTGATACTTCTCAGCAGATCTCTCAACGGGTCGAGCTCTTTCAACAGTTGGTATTGGGTGCATTTCTGGATTAGCAGACTGAGGACCACAGAAAGCAGGATAAGGAATCTCTGTATGAGGAGGTGGAGTAGGAAATGGGAAAACAGGCCCAATCATAGTCGACACTCCAGAAGTTATGGGCATAGGTCCTCCTTGGTTTGAAGCTCCAAGAGTATCAACAGTCATGAAGCTAAATGGCATCCCAAGAGTAGCATTATTCCTTGGTTGGAACTCAAATGGAGTAGAAGAAGGTGGAATGACATCAGGTTGACTAGCAGCAACTTGATAGCAGCAACAGGGATCTCTTGCGCAACAGGAACTCTTTCATTTCTTAAGGCTTGGAGGGCTTCCAAAATTGCATCAACTTTACCCTTCATTTGGTCCATTTCTTCTCGAATAGGAGCTTGATCTTGCTCATAGTTCTCCATGATTCTTCTTCTGTGAGCTCTTGTCAGATATCGATGTGGAGGAATCGTCTTGACGTATCTGATGGAGAGGAAGAATGGTAAGAGTCTTGGTAACCATGGATGCACATGCATGAATGCAAAAGGTTAATGATGATGCAAATGCAGCATGAATCAGGATCAAGGATCAAGGCTTCTTAGATAACAGCTTCTCATGGTCATAAGTGTTAGACGCTGGCCTTAGGATCTAGAGGGGGGGGGTGAATAGATCGTTCACAGTTTTACGGATTTAAACGACTTTTCAGCGGAAGTGATTCTGAATCGACTCGCGTCTATTCCGAACCACTATCGAAACGATTATATATGTGTTTAAAAAACCAGTCAAAGACTTGAGGTAAATGATAAGAGTATATGTTGCAGAATCAAGGCGTTTCTCTTATTGAAAATCAGATTAACTTTTTGTATGATGGACAATGTTTGCAATGCAGTAAGAGTGATAGAAACAAATGTACAAACACTTGGTGATAATGATCAAATTGAAGGTAATTCAATGTGTGATGGATTGTGATGTTTATGTACGTTCTTAGTTCACAATCTTAACACTCGAATCGTTGATCAATTTGCTATTATAACCAAATATGAACAGAATGTAAATGAAAAAGTAAAAGCGACAAGAACACGATATTTGTTTAGGCAGTTCGTCGATCGTCCTCGCTACGACTACGTCTGCCCCCAATTCCAAATTGAAATTGGGTAATCTTTCATTAATGTTGAAAGTAGTATATACAAAGAAGATAACAAAGCGATAAACGATAAACCAATTATGTCGATCCTTTGAATCTTCTTCCCCCTTAATCTTGAGCAAGATCAAGGTTATCCAAGAGCTTCACTTTGATTCCCTTCTGCAGTGTCTTAATTCCTTGAACTCCCCGTTCCTCAATCGTTACACTCAGCCGAATCCTCAATGAACGCCTCTTGATAAAAACCCCCAAGAACCACCCGTCGTGGAGGACAAAACCCGCAGATTTTATTCACCAACAAACCCCACAAACCTTCACCCACTAGGAATCTTCAATTCCGTTCCATGGACGTTATCGAACTCATCACTAACCCGCAACGCAAGAATGATTATGTGTAATTGTGTTGGAGATGATGAAGAACGAAGATGAGAAGCGTTTGTGTATCTTTCAGTCGTTGGTGTTGATGAATAATTAACCCTTGCACAATATATATGATTGCATAACAGTTGGAACCAAGAATGACTGAATTTTGGACTTTCTTGATCAGTTAGGTCGACCTCTTGTAGAGGTTAGGTCGACCTAGCAGTGCTTGCTGAAGTTTGCTCCCAGTTAGGTCGACCTGTTGAAGGAGTAGGTCGACCAGAATCCTCTTCTGATGCATTCTGGGAACATTTCCTTAGATTAGGTCGACCTAGTTGTTATGTAGGTCGACCTAGCAGCAATATATGTATTTTTCTTCATTTTAGGTCGACCTGGGTTGACAGTAGGTCGACCTAATTGCTGATTTTCTGCATTTTTCTTGTTCAGCTTGTGTTGAGTCAACCTATTCTATCATGAGTGATCAATGCTTGCTTTTCTTTGAGTTTTCTGCTTCCGTCTTGTTGTTTGAATGCTTATTTGAGTTTGCCATGAATCAAAAACATCTTTGAGTGTAATCTTGTATTCACATACTCCCCCTTTTTGATGATGGCAAACCATTCGTCTAAGCTTTGGTAGTAAGTGATAAAGACTCAACAAAGCTCCCCCGTACATCCAGCATCTATCTCTCAACAAGGCAATCTCTCAACAAAGCTCCCCCGTACACTCAGCACTCAGCATCTATCTCCCCCTTTGTCAACATCAAAAAGAGAAAACAAGAGAATATGAGAGTAACAAGAAAAATATAAAGAGAATATCGGCATTCATAGTAATAGATAATATGTAGATATTGAACCAATAAGAGACAATCATGTTTTAAAGAAACGCCACAACATACATAGTAGTCCAAGAGAATTATAGAACATAACACAAAAAGGTACTACATCATATAGAATTTTAACATAATGCTTAATGAAATGAAATGCAAATGAAATGATGATATGATGAAGAGTCCATCCTAACGCCTGCCCCTTCTTCCTCTTCCTCTTTGAAATGTGTGAGGCCGATCTTCTTCAACTTGTTCCAACAGATCCAGGACAGACATGTTAAGAGTATTGAAGCTTTGACTTATGTTTGCATGACGATGCAATGCCGTTTCCTCAAACTGATTCTGTCTTAGAGTAGAGTTGGAGGCAAAAGTCTCAAAATCGTTTTTGTGGTCTTGAACCAAACTATATAGCGATTGATATTGACGTTGTTGTTCATCATACCTATCTTGTTGAAGCTGCTGCATGGTTTGGAACTGAAGTTGCTGTGTTTCAAAGTTCTGCTGTTGTTGAAGTTGCATAGCTTCAAGCATAGATACTATGTTGGATTGATCAGGAGGAGGTGGAGCAGTGTATCCCCAAGGAATTTCTTCCTCTTGAGACGGAACATATTGCCAATTTGGATCCGTGTCATGAGCTATGTCTTCCATGGTTTGATCCTCATCATTTGCTATTTCTTGATCATTTCCCTCTTCCTCATTTCCTACATTGTTTCCAAACTCCGTGGGATCATCATAGTTGTAAATAACCTTCCCTGTTCCCTTTTGAATGAGATAATAGGTTTTCCTAAAAGGATTCCAATGATATCCCATAAGAGTCAAGGTGGTTTGTGAGAATTCTTGGGATTGATGTATGCGAGTGTAGTGTAAGTGATCAAGTCGCATACCAAAGTGATTGACAATTGTTTGAATGATTGATCCATAACACAGGGCTGTAGTTTTCTGTTTGACCTCATGAAACTTAGCAGCTAAGAAGTGAGGCCAGTGTAAACGCGTTCTATTTTGCAGCAGATACATGAGCACCACTTCATTCCTTTCAATTCTCGAATATCCTCCTGCCCTTGGTCGAATGATTCTTGAGATTACCCAATTCAAGAGCCTAGGATCTCGCTTCAAATGACCGGCTGTTATTGTTTCATTAGATCTGTCAAATACGGAAGGGTCTTTGAGGATAGACTTCATGTAGGCCTCATGGTCATAGTTTCCCGGTACATCCCCGTTTACCATACGGAGTTCATCACCTACAATTTTCAGACCAAAGATACTAATCCAAACCCGTTTGTCAACAACATGCGACCTAGATCCCATTTTGAAACGGAAATTACAACCATCCCCTTTTGTAAATCCTGCATAGAAAGCCCTAACGGTATTTTCACAGTACGGGGTATCACATTGCACTAAGGGATGAATATTTTGATGTTCAATTAACGCAGCGACATCAGGGATATGCATGTTTTCGACAAGATTTGGATCATAAGTATATTGCTTAACAATTTTTCTTTTCATCTGCCACTTCTCAAAATTTTCTCTACAATCAGGATGAACAAGAGCACTTACCGATTGAGATGATGAACTGGAAGCAATTTCCTTTCCTTTTCTTGATTTTGGAGGCATGGTTGGAGATGCTTTGTGTGAGAGGGATGATTTTTGGGCAATTTTGAGTTTGAGGAATTAGGGTTAGCCGTACCAAATGTGATGAGAATGAGAGGGAATGCAAGAATGAATGTTTTGAATGAATGAGAATGGGTCGGGTCGACCTAACAGACCCAAATCTGGAAAAATGACAGCAGTAGGTCGACCTAAGTGAGGCTGGGTCGACCTAACAGAAGTAACAAACAAAAATGACCAATTTAGGTCGACCTAAATTGTGACTAGGTCGACGCAACTGGACCTTTTTAGTTTCTGTAAAGAAGCTTCTTATGTAGGTCGACTCAAATACAGAGTAGGTCGACCTAAGTTTCCTTAAATGATGAAAATGCCTTAGAAATGTTCCTATATGATGTATTTTTGTTTTGTCATTTGCTTGAATGCACAAACATTGTATGTTATGAATGAAAATGATGAACACATATACATAAGTATTTGAGAAGAGTAGATAAGAACACATGAAGTCACTATAAGCATGTTAATTGATAGCATATTATAGCATCAATAAAATTTTTGGAAGTGAACAATAAACATGTTACCGTTTTCTCAATATGTAGGTGTTTTGTCATCATTGTGTGGAGTCTTCTTGTCAGTGTGCCATACTCCTAGATTTGATGATGAATTGTTTTGATGGAATGTTTTACAGGTTGATTTTTGCGAAAAACTCATCTAGTATCGATTACTTGATGTTCTCCCGGATGCGGGACATAGTCCCAAACAATATTCTGCTAAGAATAGGTTTGAATTCTCTATTTGTGATGGCCAGGTCACCTACATTCCTCTGCCAAGTATGGTTCTTCAATCTGTCTTTATAGATGACATACCAAGAGAGGTATGTCTTTCTTTATGTGTCTTGAGCACCAGCTGTCAAGGAACCACCACCTTTCGGCGATGTCAAGACACTTTTCCTGCAAAATTAAATTAGAGTGGAAGGTCCCCAATCTTCATTGGGTCCTGGACAATGAGTACACAAATTGTTGCACTTAGGCAACCATTGAAATACTCCTTTAGGAACTAGAATTCTCCTAAATTTGCATTTTTCAATGGTATGTCCCTTTTTGCAACAATAATGACAGGTAATATGATGAGAATATGGAGTTTTGCTAGTTGATACTTTTGGTACAAAAGTGTATTTACTATATAAAGGAGTATACGATCTTTTGAACTTATTTGGATCAACCGAAAAAGTCACTTTTGGTTGTAGAGCCTTGTCTAACTTGGCTTTTAGATCTCTTACTTCTTTTTGCCAAATGTGACATGTCTCACAACCAAACCATGATGTAGGATCTATTTCAACTTTGTCCTTTTGAATGTCTAGCATAGATTGTTTTAAAGCTTCCATATCCTTTTCGGTTTTCTCAACTTTTGATTCAAGATATGAAAATATTTTCTTATTTGAGGCCAAAAGTTTGAAAGCTTTAATTGCATCTCTATGTAATTCTTCAAAAGCAAGTTTTAGTTGAGAATGAGATACCTTATCTACGAGTTCAGGTTTAAGATGACTTACAGCATTCTTTTTCTTGTTTTGATGAGCCATGAAACAAAGATTTGCTGATTCTTCTTCATCGCTTGACGAGCTTTCACTAGATGAATCACTTTCCCATGCTATGTAGGCTCTTTTAGATTTGTTATGACCTTTGCTTTGGTTCTTCTCCTTTTCTTTCTTAAGGTATGGACAATCCGGTTTGTAGTAACCGGCTTTCCCACAATTGAAGCAAAGACCTTTGATTTTTCCCTTGTTGTCGTCATCTTGTTTGAACATGTTTGATTGCTTTCTATAGTTGATCAAGCCTTTGTCAGAATGTTTTGCTCCATTTTTCTTTAGATATTTGTTGTATCTTCGCACAAACAGTCCCATTTCCTCATCATCGGAGTCTTCGTCATCACTTGTGTCACTATCCTTTGGCTCTCGTTTTGAGGTCTTGGAGCTCGAAGCTTTTAGAGCTATTGACTTCTTCTCTACCTCTTTCTCCATGTTCTTTTCTTTCTTTGTCCTTTTCTCATGCATGTCAAGACATTTAAGGTGTTGTTCATGTTCCTCTAGTTTACCAAATAGAGTTGTGATGTCTAAAGTGTTTAGATCATTTGCTTCCTTTATTGCTGTAACTTTGGGTTGCCATTCCCTGTTCAGACATCTTAAGATTTTGTTAGTAGCAACTGCATTGGAAACAGGTCTATCAAGAGAATTTAACCGATTTTTCAGATGAACGAATCTCTTCTGCATGTTTTCGATGGATTCACCATCTTCCATGTGGAAGAGTTCGAACTCTTGAGTTAACGTATTGATCCTAGCTAGTTTGACATCATCCGTTCCCTCGTGGGCAACTTGCAATGTGTCCCACATAGCTTTAGCTGATCTACAATGGGAAACGCGATAGTATTCATCAACTCCTAGAGCTGAGATTAGAATGTTTCTCGCTTTCCAATCGTATGCATATCTCTTTTCATCTTCAGCATCCCAAGTATTTTCTGGTTTTGGAACAACTGCACCAGCTGCATTTGTCATGGTGATCTGAAAGGGACCATTGACAATAGCTGTCCAGATGTTCCTATCAATTGCATTGATGTGGACACACATACAATCCTTCCAATAGCCATAGTTTTCACCGTTGAAAACTGGAGCTCTATTATGAGCCCCTTTAGGTCCGGAAGCCATCTTTCCAATAAGTGTTTCACGTAGCACGGAATAAACCAGAGCTCTGATGCCACTTGTTAGACGCTGGCCTTAGGATCTAGAGGGGGGGTGAATAGATCGTTCACAGTTTTACGGATTTAAACGACTTTTCAGCGGAAGTGATTCTGAATCGACTCGCGTCTATTCCGAACCACTATCGAAACGATTATATATGTGTTTAAAAAACCAGTCAAAGACTTGAGGTAAATGATAAGAGTATATGTTGCAGAATCAAGGCGTTTCTCTTATTGAAAATCAGATTAACTTTTTGTATGATGGACAATGTTTGCAATGCAGTAAGAGTGATAGAAACAAATGTACAAACACTTGGTGATAATGATCAAATTGAAGGTAATTCAATGTGTGATGGATTGTGATGTTTATGTACGTTCTTAGTTCACAATCTTAACACTCGAATCGTTGATCAATTTGCTATTATAACCAAATATGAACAGAATGTAAATGAAAAAGTAAAAGCGACAAGAACACGATATTTGTTTAGGCAGTTCGTCGATCGTCCTCGCTACGACTACGTCTGCCCCCAATTCCAAATTGAAATTGGGTAATCTTTCATTAATGTTGAAAGTAGTATATACAAAGAAGATAACAAAGCGATAAACGATAAACCAATTATGTCGATCCTTTGAATCTTCTTCCCCCTTAATCTTGAGCAAGATCAAGGTTATCCAAGAGCTTCACTTTGATTCCCTTCTGCAGTGTCTTGATTCCTTGAACTCCCCGTTCCTCAATCGTTACACTCAGCCGAATCCTCAATGAACGCCTCTTGATAAAAACCCCCAAGAACCACCCGTCGTGGAGGACAAAACCCGCAGATTTTATTCACCAACAAACCCCACAAACCTTCACCCACTAGGAATCTTCAATTCCGTTCCATGGACGTTATCGAACTCATCACTAACCCGCAACGCAAGATTGATTATGTGTAATTGTGTTGGGGATGATGAAGAACGAAGATGAGAAGCGTTTGTGTATCTTTCAGTCGTTGGTGTTGATGAATAATTAACCCTTGCACAATATATATGATTGCATAACAGTTGGAACCAAGAATGACTGAATTTTGGACTTTCTTGATCAGTTAGGTCGACCTCTTGTAGAGGTTAGGTCGACCTAGCAGTGCTTGCTGAAGTTTGCTCCCAGTTAGGTCGACCTGTTGAAGGAGTAGGTCGACCAGAATCCTCTTCTGATGCGTTCTGGGAACATTTCCTTAGATTAGGTCGACCTAGTTGTTATGTAGGTCGACCTAGCATCAGTATATGTATTTTTCTTCATTTTAGGTCGACCTGGGTTGACAGTAGGTCGACCTAATTGCTGATTTTCTGCATTTTTCTTGTTCAGCTTGTGTTGAGTCAACCTATTCTATCATGAGTGATCAATGCTTGCTTTTCTTTGAGTTTTCTGCTTCCGTCTTGTTGTTTGAATGCTTATTTGAGTTTTCCATGAATCAAAAACATCTTTGAGTGTAATCTTGTATTCACAATAAGATATGGTTGGATCCTCCAGATTCAGAGGTTCGACGCTGCTTTCTGGATAAATAGCTTGTGCATAAGTCAAAGATGGTCGAATCCTCTAGATTCATAGGTTCGACGTTGATTCTGATAGATAACTGTTGTAGAACTTCTGTATAAGTCAAAGATGGTCGAATCCTCGACGTTGATTCTGATAGGTAACTGATGTAGAACTTCTGTATAAGTCAAAGATGGTCGAATCCTCCAGATTCAGAGGTTCGACGTTGATTCAGGATTGATAACCTTTGCATAAGTCACATAAGGTCGAACCTCTAGATTCAGAGGTTCGATGTTGATTTTGATAGATAGTCTGAATGGCTTGGGGTAGGATGGAAGCATGGTTTCCTGCAAAACAAAATTTCCCGACCCCTCTCACGGGTATGATCTAGTATAAGGTAGGTCAAAAGGTCTCCAGCGTTAACAGTTCTCCTGAAACACCATCATTGTTGTAAATACATACCAACAATGGTATCCCATTTGAACCTCGACTGGCCGTGGGTCTCATGATCACAATCAACAGAACCTGACATTCTGTTGGCGTCATGACTATCCATTCTATCCTAGGTATCCTAAGTAACACTCTGGCCTGGGTATTGGGCCTTTTATCTCAAATCATTAATACCCCATCCCAACTGAAAAGCATAATAATAATCATAGTATATGAAAATAAAATGAAAGGCATAAAGAAATAAAGCAATAAAGTAGTAAATCAATAAAGTAATAAATAAACACCCAAAGAAAAGAAAACAAACAGAAGCTAGGATCGACTAAGAGAGATCCCCAGCAGAGTCGCCAGCTGTCGCACGCTCGCGAAATGATGCAGAGTCGCCACTAATATATTTATCCCAAAGAGGGAAAGGAATATCAGTAAACCTGGAATAAGGATAAGAAAAGGTCTTGCGACCAAAGATCGGGTAAGAATTCGGTTACGCGAGAGGAAGGTATTAGCATCCCTCACGTCTGTGGTACTCCACAGGATCCACTTATGTTTGTTCTATTCTAAGGGTGTGTTATAAATCTAAAGCTTAATGCTAAGGGAATGCACGCAAAGGAAAAAAATGAAACACGGGGAAAATAAGGTTTATAAATAGTTGTGCTCGCTTTGGCCCCGCGACCTAATGCCTACGTATCCTTTTCAGGAATCAGAGCGCCGTAGTTCGGCTTAATATTTTTGTTTGTTTTTGTGTTTTTTAGTTGAACAGTTACATTCGCACTCCGCTGCTCGACCTCTGGAGTCTTAAGCTGGGAATGGAGCGGAAGTAACGTGCTCTTAAGTGCCTCGGAGGCAAATGAAAAATGAAGAGTGTGGTTTGTGTTTTTTATGTAACTTCATGATGAACAAAACCCAATACAAGGCTTCGCACCACTTCATTACTTTATTTAGGTCTGAGCCTTTATTAAGTATTTTAAATGTTTTTGATTGGTGATTTTTAAGGGGAATTAATCTGCGAATTGAATCACATAAGAGTGCATAATGGTAGAGAAACAGATTAGGGAATGAATCCCACTCATTTCTCTACATAGTGATCGAAATATAGATTAGGGAATGGATCCCACTCATTTCTCTCCCACTAAGTGTTTGAGAAACAGATTAGGGAATAAATCCCACTCATTTCTCTCCCACTTTTTGTGAAGTGTGATTCGCCTCTTCCTTTATTAAATATTTTAATGTTGAAAAGAAAAAGAAAAAGCAAACTAGCCTAAAATGAAGTAACTAGCCTAAGTGTTTACAAGGGAATATCTAGATCCTAATGTTATCATGGTTTCTACCTAAAGTTAGAAATTAAAGAGACATGAAAATAAAGTCACATTAGAAGCAAAAATTGAGAATGGCGCAATGGTACAAAATCACACATAGGCATGAAATATCAAGTCAAAAATATAGTACAAAAATGACATGAAATACTACTATTTTTATATGGTTTTTATGAAGGAAATCGAATTCTAATTAACCAAAAAAATAATTAAAAGAGATAGCCTAAACTAATATTTTTTAATGATTATTTTTATATGTAAACAATTGTGTTAAAAGTCTAAAATTAAAAGGAAGAAAATTAGTGTTTATCACCTAAAGAAAATATGAAAAAATCTAAGTAAAATCTAAATTGTTAATTGAGATAAAGGGAACAGGGGGTGTTAAGTTGAAATGGTGATGCAGCCTTAGGAACAGGCGCATGCCCACATGGTTAGGCCCAGGGTGATGTGTTTTGCAATTATTCAGACAGTTACCAAAAATGGTGAGAGATTGGGCTCGATGGGGGAAAACATTGTATGGCCCGTGAGAGTTCTTGTGTTGATCCAATTTGATTTATTATTCAAATTTTATTTCAAATAAAAATGAATTAAATAAAAACCAAGAAAATAAAAAAAGATTAGGAATTAGGGTTCTTCAATTGTGTCGTTCCCTATTCTCTACTCAAACTCTCTTCTCTTTTTCTTAAAGCGAGCGAAACGGCGCCGGAGAAGTCTTCTTCTCCGAGCGGCCGCCATCAACCTAAGACTCCCTTTCATCTCGCTTTCTCAGCCTCTCTCGTCTCCGTCTCTCACTAACTCACTCTCATTCTCTCCGCTTCAGACTCTCCCACCCCTCGACACAAAAACCCTAAATGATAACAACTAACTTCAACGGTAATTTCGGTCCAATTGGGAGCCACCACCATGGGGGTTTCGGTCAACAGAGTAAGCTTTATTACATGGTAGATGAAGAAAATGCAAGAAGATGAAGAATCAGGATATTGGGGTGTTTACCTGCGGAGCGTGAAGCTTGAAAGCAATGATGAAGCAGATAGGAATCCAGAGATTCTCAAGCAATTGGCAAAATAAACGTGACAAATACTTCAATTCAGGTAACCTTGTTCTTCTCCTTCTTGCATATACTTCTTCATCTTCTTCCGTCTCCGATTTTCCTTTTGAATTTGTCTGAAGTGGGGTTGCTGTGTGTTGATATTGAACGATTAAGAATTGAAAGAGGTTAAGCTCTGTAAATTAGAGCCTCAGAGATTGAGACTCTAACAACAATCGAAATTGAGCTTTAGTGAGAGGGTGAGGGTGATGGATTGCAGAGAGTGTGAGAGAAGAGATGAATTGCAGGTGGTGTGAGAGAAGAGATGATCATGGTGGTAGTGAATGGAGATTGAGAAAAAAGTGGTCGAGAGGAGATGAAGATGATGATGAGTGAAGTAGAGAAACTTGGTGAAAAATGGTGGCAAGCGTATGGAAAATGGTGGAGAGCCTCAATTATGGAGGGAAGCTTGAGATATATAGGTGAAGGTGAGAAGCTCTGAGCCCTAGGGATTCTGTTACGAATTGAAGGGTGTAGATTGAAGTTGGTTAGGGTAGTTTGAGTCAGTTTAGGAAGTTAGTTACAATAGGTTGTTAGAATAGTTAGGTGGTTATATTTCTGTTTTTTCGGTTATAATTCTGTTTTGAAGGTTTGTTATATGTGGTTTTGAAATTCTGTTATGGATCAGTTTCATTCTGTTATGCTGAAGGTTAGGATTAGTTCTAGGTTGTTAGAAAACTGTTTAGGTAGTTATGAAAAGTTATGTGGTTGGTTAACTCTGTTAGAAATTGGTTATTGATAGTTATCAGGGCCAAAAGTTTGTTACATCTCTATTATAGGTGGTTAGTGTCATACCCCAATTTTTGACCCTAAGATCCTATATCATTCATATCCCAATCACTAATCAAGAGCTTCACTTGGAAGTTTTGTTTATGGTGTTGCACTCACCTCATCAATAAGAGGGACCATCAAGCACCAGTGATTGTTTATCTTGTATGCTTATTATACTAACCCAAATACCAAAAACATTGCTTTGTTTCTTTGTAGGCTTTTGTTTTGTAGGTACCAAGCCAAGACTTTCATCTTATTTCCTTTTGATCGATGAAAGTCTTAATATCTTGAGAATTCTATGGATTCTTGATAAAGACTAGATCAATTTGTTTTCATTCTTATCTTTTTTTTTCATCTTATTTCCTTTTGATCGATGAAAGTCTTAATGTCTTGAGAATTCTATGGATTCTTGATAAAGACTAGATCAATTTGTTTTTCATTCTTATCTTTTTTTTCATCTTATTTTCTCTTGATCGATGAAATTCTTGATATCTTGAGAATTCTATGGATTCTTGATAAAGGCTAGATCATTTCTTCTTCTCCTTCTTATTTCTTTTGATTGATGATCTTGATACATGGAGATTTCTCCTACATTTGTCCCGACTCGATAAAAGATCAAATATGGAAGAGAATTGTATGCGTTGATTTAAGACTTGTGGAGGTATTTATCGTGTAGTCGCTATGATTTTTATCAAGCTTCTGATAAACCTCCATTGAATTTAAATCCGAGTACATCATTCACTCACCATCGATCTTCATTACTAACTTTGATAACATACTTGACAAGTTTCAAGATGGTTATCTTTAACATATAACAACTAACTTTAATTTCCGCCATTTATTATACCGTTCTTTATATTTCTCGCTTTATCGCTTTATTTTATCATTTCATCATATTTACATTCCGCCATTTTCTCTTTGTCCATTTGGACGTTTATAATTCCGCTATTTTCCCTTTGTCCACTTGGACATATGTTTATGCTTCCGCTATTTTCCTTTTGTCCACTTGGACCATACTTTACTTTTATGCTAAAACACTAATAAACAACCAAATATCTAAAAAAACACATAAGGCTCTCTTTGGACTATTGGTTACTATCCCTAGCATTTTGGAGATTCGGACTTATGGACCTAGTGCCTCTGGACTCTTATTCTGTTATTACTCTGCTGTTATTCTGTCTGTCTGGTATTGGATTGTTGTCTGTTTGTATGTGCAGGTATTTCCTTGAAAGCCCTTGATGGTTAATTCCAAGGCATTGAGATAAGGATTTTATCCGAAAACAGCCGTTACTCTGCCCGATTTTTGTCAGAATTTTAATGTGCTTAATGCAAAGTGGTGCTAAGACAATAAGTTCATCTGGATCCCCCAAGTGTTAATGTGTTGGTATTGATAATTCCAAAGGATGGGAAATCTACCTTGACTCTTAATGTCAAGTGTTGGCTTCTTATTTCGGTTAGACCGTTTCTTTCCTTAGCTTTTATTTTACGCAATAGGATAGCCTCTTCATCTCCTCCCCTTCTTAAATTTTCAAAATCTTCTCCCTTTTTCAAAAACCTTCCTATGTTTGCAACCTTTTCCAAACCCTTTTCTCAAAAAATATCTTTCGCCCTTAGTGGCTTTTCTTCAAAAGTTTAGACACCGTTAATCGTCGAAACGAGTGGTTATACCCCACGATTTTGAAATTGATTGATATAATGAGATCTTTTCCGCGTGAGAGAGCTAGTGGCATACTCGTCAATTTTATCCGAGTTGGAGCCCTTCTTCTATTAGCGATGCAAAGAACTCGTTTATTCTCATGCTCAAGATCAATGGCTGAGTATTTCTCTCCAACGACGATAAAGTGTTTATTCGTTTTTAAAACGTTTTTTCCCAGAAAAGCGGAACTACATTAGCTCTGACTTCTCCATTGCACCGAGGAGGTATGTAGGCCCAAAGCTTAACGCTTTGCCGAGCTTATTTTAAAAATAAAACAAACCCTTTTTAGCACACACACACACAGATTTTCAAAAAGGTTCCTGTGGAGTACCACAGATATGAGGGGTGCTTTAAACCTTCCCCTCATATAATCAACACCCGTACCTGAGATCTCTTTCTTGTTTTAAAAACAAAACTTTGGGTTTTACGTTCTTTTCCCTTTTCCTTTGAAAAAATAAAGCGCGGTGGCGATTTCAAACGGAATATTGATTCGCGTCAATCCCATGGCTTCGATATCAGATTTTCCCCGCTACAGTTAGAGCTGTTAGGGGTTGGACACAGGTAGGATAGTTATGTGGTTAATTAGGTATAGGGTTTTATGGCAGGGACTGATTTTGGTTTGAATGTTGGGATTAAAATTTATTTTGAAACTGAGTCTTGTTTTTGTAAGTGTGCAGGGATGGTCTTTTGCTGTGGGCTCTGTATGTGTGAATGGATTTAGATTTTGGTTTTGAAATGAATGGCTTCCTTTGCTACTGCATTGAATGTGCTTTTTTTCTTTGTAAATTCATGTTGCTCTTGATATAACATTACATGGGAGTGATCATGTATGAATAATGTGTTATTATGAATCTTGATAGTTAATATGCAGTACTCTTGTTCTGGTTTAGATGGACTGTGCGAACCGCATACGATTCATAACCCGCGTAATTGAATGACTTGGTGCATGTGCTACACTGTCGGTTTTGGTTTTGATGTGATCTGAATTGATGATGTTTTTTTTGCAGTGACTTTTCTGAATTTTGACACAGGGCTTGATGAAGCTGCTGTTTGTGTGAGCATGATATTGGATAGGGAGACTTTATCAAGGAAGATCGAAGAAGGGCTAGGTCTTAGTCAACAGTTGACCATAAATCAACTTAAGTCAAAAGTGTATTTTTTTTGTTTAATTTTCAATGTAATGTTTATTCCTTGTATTTCATAATGACCTCTTGCACTTGTATGTGATGTAGAACTTTGACTTGTAATTGGTTTTAGTTAGAAACATGTATGCTGACTTGGTTTACTTTTTATACAATTTGAAATCTTCCTTTCCCTTCCATATGCATCTATTTAAATTCTCCAATATCTCCCCATATTGCAATATTGAGAACTCTAAATAACTTTGATTACCTTTGAATACGAATCCACTTCCAATCTCAACAAATAAATTCCAACTTGCATGTTAAGCAACAAAAGAAAGATGTTTTTAATAAAATAGATCTTCAAGCTCTTCTTTTGTGTCATGATTCAAAGATGATCTTAAATCCAAAGCAATACCCTAAACACAAAGAATCCATGAATTTAGCCAATATCTTGATCTGATAACAAAAATAATTCCCTTTAAGAAAATCCCTCTGTGATGAGACTTGAGGACATGGGACCTTAATCTCATATTTACATGGTGAAACTCAACAACCTTGAGTAATGAACAACTAAGCCCTGATCTTTTAGAATCCTTGATCCCGAGCCCAATTTATTGATAAATGATGCATAATATGTTAATGAACTAATGGATATATGTAAATAAAATGTGCAGCTTAAACCAATTAGAAATAAAATTAGATGGGCAAATTTTGGGGTGCAACACTCATCATCGTCCCCAACAGAGATGCAAAAAACCTGTAAACTTAGCTACAAAATTGCTACGAATTGTTTCGTAGCATACACACCTGCCAAAATTGCGAACAACACATACATGTATATAAATCTTTCGCACTACCCCCAATCTCTTCGTCCCACCCATGCGAACCTAACAATGCTCCTAGTTTAACCTAGTTTTACCTCTAACAGAGGATCCCAAAATCGGTTTCATAAACCCTAACTGATTCATCAATGGTGATTCATATCAAACATGACTAGAAATTAAATTAATGATCCATAAACGTTCACAACATCAAGAACAAACACAATATACAATTAAAAACATATGGGGATGCATGAAACGAGCCAATCGATCCAAGTTTCAGAGTCACATACCTTGACTAATTGGAGGATGTTCTAGGGGTGTTGATGCAGAGTAACAATTCACACAACTTCAGAATGATCTCAGGAACCTTTTGCAATCTTTAAAACCTCTTGAGAGTCACAAATTCTCTCAAACCGAATTCACATTTTTGGTGAATTTTATGAGTTCTTGCAAGTGTGCTTCTGCTCAGAATTTTTCGTCCCCTAGTCCCTTGCCTTGCATCAACTACTTATAGGGAATGAATTAGGTCAATAAAAACCAACCGAAACTCTCTTGAATCCAATCTTGCATCTTTTGGAAATTTGATTTAAAATTTGATTTGAAACTTTCTAATTTGGCCAAATCTTTCATTAATCCTTTCTCAATCATTATACCACGAAATTATATTGCAATTTTGTCATAAATATTGATTGGGATTGATCAATATGCATTCTTTAACATAATATTTGATCTTCCTTTTAATTATATCATTTTAAATCATTCTTACAAGAAATAAAAATCATATAAAATCAAATACAAAGCTAAAATTCGTGGCACATGGTTTGGATAACATACATAACTTGTGGACCAAGATTAAGTCATGAAAATATAGGCCCATTTGCAAAAAATTCCAATTTGAACCTCTTTTATTTCACATTTTGCCTCCAAAATTACCCAACTTTGACAAGGCATATCTCCCTCGATTTTTAAGCTATGAAGGAGTTCTAGGACTTTTTGGAAATCTCAAGATGTCCTCTATAAGCCATTTTGGGACATACTTTTCATTTGGAGATTTTATCTTGATGATATGTCCTTTGACAAAAAACTCTCTTTGGTTGACTTTTGAAAAGGACCTATAATCTTTTATGCTATAACTTCCAAATGATGCATTTCTATTGTAACATCCCTATTTGTCTTAGCATAATTTTATATACTAGAAGTTGCTAAAGAAGAATTAATGGATTAGTTGGAATCAAAAGGAATTGATTAGAATCTAACTGAATGGCAAACTAGTAAATATTGCATGGTTGGAGGGTAGAATGGACATTCCATGTGACATTTACTTAAGTGGAAGGCTTCTACTCTACTTCACAAAATTCAGATTTTGAAGAGGACTTTAGGAGGTAGAGAGAAAGAGCATGTGAATTGGAAGAGGAGAAGGAAGAATTGGGAGATCAAGCTTCATCATCATCATGCATGTACTCATATTTGTAAATTTCGAAAGAAGAATCATGATCAAGCATGAAGATCACCATCATCTCCATCCTTCAATCAACAAAATCAGAATCTTCATCTCAACTCAAGGTGAGTTCCATTAGTTAGGAACTTGGGGTGGAATTTTGGGAACCTAGCATGATTAAGGGTTTAGATTGTGATAAATACTATGCATGTTGTTTGATTGATGAAATATGTGTTCTTTTGATGCAATTATATGCTATGGATTGTTGAAATAGGATGGAGTTCGAATTTGGATTGTTGGGGAACCTATGGATTAGTTAGAACACTTTTGGAACTGGTTTTATGCAAGAAAAACATGATTTTTGCTTCTGGTTCAGTAAGCAATCGATTGCAGGGGTCAAGCAATTGATTGCACTGTTAAAAATTAGCTTTATGCGCTTCTGGTTCAGTGAGCAATCGATTGCACACCAGTGCAAATCGATTGCACCTGACAGAAAATCATCCTTTTACTATTTCGACCATAACTGGAGTTTCGTAACTCAGAATTGGGCGCCGTCAGAGGCATCGGAAAGCTAATGGAAAGGGCTACAAGATGATTAAGCTTACACAAAATTATAATACTCTTAAATACTAATAAAATCCATGAGAATATTCTTGTACCTTGGTTACTAAAAGGTAATGCTCGAATAATTGATTCGTTAATCATTCTAAGGGCCTTGTTGCCCAAGTGTTCCTTCAACTGGGTTGTAGGGATTATGGAATGAGTGGTAATGTAAATCAAAGTTATCTACGTACACTAAATATGTTGAGGTCTTATAGCTTGTGAAGCTAAGCACGTGAACCAAGAGGCGAGGAGGTCTTACAACTTGGTGTAACTTGTGTACGTAGATTAACAAAATATAGATATGGTAAGGTGAACCATAGGATACCAAAACCATGAGATATGAACGGATGTTAACCTTATATTTCTTTTTTCCATTCAAGCGACTAGTTTCAAAATCCTACAATCTAATGGTGTAGTAGGTATGAGACGAGGGGTTAGAGAACAGACATAAGGATAGTAGTAGCGAGTAGGCATGTTACATATATGTTGGCTATTTCTTGTGAAGTATTTCAAAGGATGCCCCTGTTCCATATATATTGCAGGCATTCCTCGAGTGTGTGATCTCAGGAATGGGCCGTGCTCCGTAGTTCAGGAGCTATTCTTCGGGGATGAACTCCCGGAGATGTGGGCCACACCTTCTCCTTTTGTCATCTCCTTGAGGGTGAATTTCTATGTGAGATTCGGGCCCTGGGATATTGGAGGAGTTGAATCGTGTGATGCGATTCAATGTCGATTCCATGGTTCTCTATAGTCACATGAGTTACTCACCATGTAGATTGAAAAGGATATGTTTTGGGGTCTTGTTTTGAAGGCAGATAGGCAGGTAAACCCGGAAGACCAGACCTTGAGGGTAGCTCCCGACAGAAGGTTGGCAGGTAAACCCGGAAGACCTATTCTGGAGGAAACATGTACCTAATATCCGAACATGTGATATGTTCTCAGAATATCTAATTGGATGGTCAGTGGACATTCAATCGTGGTGCTACGAGTTGACATGCTTTCCTGTACTGGGTTGTGAGGAAACCTTAGGATCTGACATGGATCTGTAGTTGATGTATATACCCTGTAGAGCCGAGAAAACCCATAAGATAGGGGAACTCAATGAGATTTAGTAATCTCACCCCTTTCATCTTATTATTTTTTTCAGGTACCGTGCAAGATCGAGTTTTGCTAGATGCTTGGATCAAGAGCTTTTGACCGGATGCCGTGAAGACTGTGCTTGATCTTTTCTTCCGCTGTGTATTATTATCATTTTGTAGACATATCAATTGTATCCATCTTCGAGATGATTATGAAATGTATACATCTTATTTTATTATTCCTGACTTTTGTATGTACTTAGTACCAGTTATTAGTATTCTGCCAATATGATTCTAGACACATATTGGTAGGGTATTACATCTAGCCTTGGCTTGCGAGAGGAAAAGTTGTAGGGAAACCAATTTCCTTCCAAATAGGCTTTGAGTGAGGAATTTTTGATGTCCCATGTGAAAGTTATGGCCAGTCAAAGTTGAGTTTACTTTCTCCTAAAGAAACCCTAATTTGAACCTTTTTGCATTTGTTCATTTCTGAGTTTCTATTGATGAATCATGATCAACCTTTGATCCAATGATGGATATATTCCTCCATACTTGATGTTGATAAAAAATCAGAGGTTTTGACTGTGCTTTGACCATGGTTGACTTTTAGGTCAAACCAGTTGACTGTGGATCATCTGAGCTATTTGAACTAGTAAACTTTGATGCTAGGCCTTGACTTTTGGCATGGAGGTATCTTGGAGCATAATGGACCGTGGAGAGCTTCGTTGGGAGTATTATCTTGCTAATCTCCTCAAGAGAGCATCAAACCCTAACTTTAGGAGGCTCTTGCTTAGGAGCATGCCCTGATGGAACTCTTAAGCCTTGTACTATTATAAGTGAGATGTGGAAGGCAAATTCTGGGGTATGACAGCTGCCCCTATTTAATTACCTTGGATTTGAAGAGCGTGAGGATACGCAGTTCTCACGTTTTTTTTTTGGATCGAAGAGTTATTAAATAATGGAACACCCCTTGAATTTGCCTTGTACCTAGTAGTGAAGAAAGGAGTTGCCTTGCTAACGCCAGAGACTTACATAGCGAGGACTTGTAGCTTTGTTGTGTAGAAGGAAATTTCCTTGCTATAGTGCTAGCAAGGGTTTGCAGTTTGTAGGTAACCCACCTACTATAGCCCTAGTAAGTCGTCGCGGTCGGTATACCCACTCCCTATCATAGTTTGAGCAAGCTTATGGTAAGGCCCACTTACTATAGTTCTAGTAAGTTGTTGTGGGCGGCCATACCTGCCTACTATTGTAGTTGGAACAAGTTTATAGTGTGGCCCACTTACTATCGAGCTAGTAAGTCGTTGCGGGCGACCATACCTCCTTGCTATCGTGGTTGGGAAACAAGTTTTATGGTGTGGCCCACTTACTAGCTCTAGTAAGTCGTGGCGGGCAGCCATACCTCCTTGCTATCATGGTTGGGAAACAAATTTTATGGTGTGGCCCACTTACTAGCTCTAGTAAGTCGTCGCAGGCGGCCATACCTCCTTGCTATCGTGGTTGGGAAACATGTTTTTATGGTGTGGCCCACTTACTAACTCTAGTAAGTCGTCGCGGGTGGCCATACCTCCTTGCTATCGTAATTGGAGTGGGTAGATGGTATGACCCACTTACTATCGAGCTAGCAAGTCGTCGTGGGCGGTCATATCTACTCACTATCGTGGCTTGATTGATCCCAAAAGGGCCACTTGCTATCATTCTAGCAAGCTGGTGAGACGTTCTCGTCCTTTGGACAAGTTTTACCTGTATAGATGATTGTTTTGCAAATGTGTATGCTTATGATTTTGTTGTAGGCGCATGAATGTTGTTTGCCAATGTTGTGTGTATGGATGTTTATGCAAGTGAATATGTATGTATGATGACTTTGATGTTTTATCTCTTTGTCACCCATTGGATTTGTTTAACCCTTTCGAGCAGTTTTGTGATCTCAGTTCGGATCGTCCGGGGTTGGTCCACTGAGACATCCTTGGTAGGAGAGATTGTGGTGTTTCAGAATGATCATAGCGTGAGGCGTATATTGCCTGCCGAAGATGTCGTGGTTTCATTTCCTTTATTTTTTTTTGTTCGGCAGTTTGTAAGTTTCTCATTTTAAGTTCAATGTTTAAAGTTTATGAAAAATAAATTATTCTTGCACATGGTATTGAAATTGATGAGAGGGCACAGTATGAAAGAGAAGAAAGCTTTTATTGATGTTGCCTTGAATTGGCGAATGTACAAAAAGTGCAAAAAAGGAAAATGACAAATAGAAATGATAGTAATACTACTGTTGCTCTTTTGATATCGAGGGCCCAAGTACTCCTTTGACTTCGGAAGTTGATGATTGCACGACCTCTTATCCTTTAGGAACTGTCTTGGATTCATGGCTTAGGATATTGCCTTTGCTAGGCATAGTACTTCTTGACCGCATCTGAGTTGATTGGATGTGGTAGCTCATCCCCATCCATGGTAGTGAGGACGAGTGATCCTTCTGAGAATACCGTTTTTACAACATATGGACCTTCGTAGTTGGGTGTCCACTTTCCTTGGGCGTCGAGTCGGGGTAGTAAGATTTTCTTGAGGACGAGATCCCCTTCTGTGTAAGTTCGAGGGCAGACCTTTTTATCGAACGCCCTTTTCATCCTTTTCTGATAGAGTTGCCCGTGACACAAAGCTGTCAGTCGCTTTTCTTCAATGAGATTAAGCTGATCAAAACGAATTTTTACCCATTCCAATTCTTCTAACTTTGTGTCAGCTAGGACTTTTAAAGACAGAATTTCCACTTCGATGGGGAGGACTGCTTCCATACCATAAACCAAAGAGAAAGGGGTTGCCCCTGTGGACGTGCGTACCGAGGTTCTGTAACCGTGTAGGGCGAAGGGAAGCATTTCGTGCCAATCCTTGTATGTTTTCACCATCTTCTGTATTACCTAGTAGTGAAGAAAGGAGTTGCCTTGCAAACGCCAGAGACTTACATAGCGAGGACTTGTAGCTTTGTTGTGTAGAAGGAAATTTCCTTGCTATAGTGCTAGCAAGGGTTTGCAGTTTGTAGGTAACCCACCTACTATAGCCCTAGTAAGTCGTCGCGGTCGGTATACCCACTCCCTATCATAGTTTGAGCAAGCTTATGGTAAGGCCCACTTACTATAGTTCTAGTAAGTTGTTGTGGGCGGCCATACCTGCCTACTATTGTAGTTGGAACAAGTTTATAGTGTGGCCCACTTACTATCGAGCTAGTAAGTCGTTGCGGGCGGCCATACCTCCTTGCTATCGTGGTTGGGAAACAAGTTTTATGGTGTGGCCCACTTACTAGCTCTAGTAAGTCGTGGCGGGCAGCCATACCTCCTTGCTATCATGGTTGGGAAACAAATTTTATGGTGTGGCCCACTTACTAGCTCTAGTAAGTCGTCGCAGGCGGCCATACCTCCTTGCTATCGTGGTTGGGAAACATGTTTTTATGGTGTGGCCCACTTACTAACTCTAGTAAGTCGTCGCGGGTGGCCATACCTCCATTGAATTTAAATCCGAGTACATCATTCACTCACCATCGATCTTCATTACTAACTTTGATAACATACTTGACAAGTTTCAAGATGGTTATCTTTAACATATAACAACTAACTTTAATTTCCGCCATTTATTATACCGTTCTTTATATTTCTCGCTTTATCGCTTTATTTTATCATTTCATCATATTTACATTCCGCCATTTTCTCTTTGTCCATTTGGACGTTTATAATTCCGCTATTTTCCCTTTGTCCACTTGGACATATGTTTATGCTTCCGCTATTTTCCTTTTGTCCACTTGGACCATACTTTACTTTTATGCTAAAACACTAATAAACAACCAAAAATCTAAAAAAACACATAAGGCTCTCTTTGGACTATTGGTTACTATCCCTAGCATTTTGGAGATTCGGACTTATGGACCTAGTGCCTCTGGACTCTTATTCTGTTATTACTCTGCTGTTATTGTGTCTGTCTGGCATTGGATTGTTGTCTGTTTGTATGTGCAGGTATTTCCTTGAAAGTCCTTGATGGATAATTCCAAGGCATTGAGATAAGGATTTTACCCGAAAACAGCCGTTACTCTGCCCGATTTTTGTCAGAATTTTAATGTGCTTAATGCAAAGTGGTGCTAAGACAATAAGTTCATCTGGATCCCCCAAGTGTTAATGTGTTGGTATTGATAATTCCAAAGGATGGGAAATCTACCTTGACTCTTAATGTCAAGTGTTGGCTTCTTATTTCGGTTAGACCGTTTCTTTCCTTAGCTTTTATTTTACGCAATAGGATAGCCTCTTCATCTCCTCCCCTTCTTAAATTTTCAAAATCTTCTCCCTTTTTCAAAAACCTTCTTATGTTTGCAACCTTTTCAAAACCCTTTTGTCAAAAAATATCTTTCGCCCTTAGTGGCTTTTCTTCAAAAGTTTAGACACCGTTAATCGTCGAAACGAGTGGTTTTACCCCACGATTTTGAAATTGATTGATATAATGAGATCTTTTCCGCGTGAGAGAGCTAGTGGCATACTCGTCGATTTTATCCGAGTTGGAGCCCTTCTTTCATTAGCGATGCAAAGAACTCGTTTGTTCTCATGCTCAAGATCAATGAATGAGTATTTCTCTCCAACGACGATAAAGTGTTTATTCGTTTTTAAAACGTTTTTTCCCAAAAAAGCGGAACTACATTAGCTCTGACTTCTCCATTGCACCGAGGAGGTATGTAGGCCCAAAGCTTAACGCTTTGCCGAGCTTATTTTAAAAATAAAACAAACCCTTTTTAGCACACACACACACAGATTTTCAAAAAGGTTCCTGTGGAGTACCACAAATATGAGGGGTGCTTTAAACCTTCCCCTCATATAATCAACACCCGTACCTGAGATCTCTTTCTTGTTTTAAAAACAAAACTTTGGGTTTTACGTTCTTTTCCCTTTTCCTTTGAAAAAATAAAGCGCGGTGGCGATTTCAAACGGAATATTGATTCGAGTCAATCCCATGGCTTCGATATCAGATTTTCCCCGCTACAGAAAAATGGCGACTTCACTGGGGATCCAGTTTTAAGTGTGTTAAGCCTATTTTTGTTTGTCTGTGTGTTTTTATTTGTATATATTGTTGTGTGCCTTGTTTGTTTATTTTCTTTTTTTTTCTTTTTGGTGCTCGATGGTTCCTCTGTGATGAGATAAAGTTCTAACCCGAACTTTGGTGAGTAACTTGAGATAGGAGGTGGTAAGACCAATAGTCGCATGTCAGGAGCAATCCTTACCATGAGCGTCATATGGTGGAACCCCAATCAGTGGAGGCCTCATGGAAGGTAGTAGAGGTTGTTACGAACCATCGTGGTAACGCTATTACTTTCAATAGTGAGTGTCCGTAGAAGCTGAATGGCGTAGAACCTTTTTAACCAATCTAAGCCTTTTTAGGATGTAGTGCAGAAACAAGATCAAGTACCAATTTGAGCTTGTTGTCATGCGATACTACGCTCAGACGAGGTCTTTTTAGGCATATTATTGGCGCCCATGAGCAATTGTGCGTGCCGGTAATATCCGATAGAAGATTGAAAACTCTGGGAACCTTTGTAGAACCCGATTGGCAGGTACAAAATTCCCTAGAACACACCTTGTGGGATGGGTAGTCCCATGGCTCCATGCTCGTGACGTAAAACCTAAGAACCTGGACTGTGTGATTTTGTGTGATTTGATGTGATCTTGTGTGCTCTTGATTGTGATTGATGCATAAACCATGCATTCATGCATTCATAAAAATGACATTCACAAATGGTTTTCAAGGAACTTAGAGACATTTTTTGTAAACATCACAGGTACCATGGATCAAAAGAGAAGCATCAAGAAGTACACTTTCCGGAATTCAAGTGCAAAGGAATTGAAAGAGCTAGCAACTTTGGTTCCTAATCTTGACAACTTCAAAAACCGTTATGGGAAATTGATCTCTATCTTGAAGACCAAAGTGGAAAAAGGGATTCTTGAGACTCTTGTGCAGTTTTATGACCCGATGTATCATTGTTTCACCTTTCCTGATTATCAGCTTATGCCCACTTTGGAGGAGTATTCTTATTGGATTGGTTTGCCAGTTACGAATGATATACCGTTTAGTGGTCTGGAGAAAGAGCCTTAGGTTGATGAGATAGCAGAGCTTCTTCATTTGAAAATATCAGATGTGAAAGCAAACATGACTAAAAAAGGAGGAATTTGGGGGTTGACTTCCAAGTTCTTGATTGGAAAGGCTTCTATGTTGGCTAGCAAATGAAGTATGATTGCTTTTGAGACATTTCTGGCCTTGCTCATCTATGGTTTGATACTCTTTCCCAACATTGACAACTTTGTCGATGTTAATGCTATTCGGATTTTCATGATTGGGAATCCTGTGCCTACTTTGCTTGGGGATACTTATCATTCTATTCACCATAGGAATGATAAGAAAGGTGGACTTATCAACTGTTGCACTCCGTTGCTCTATAAGTGGTTTATTTCGCACTTACCTCAAGCTAAGAGTTTCTTGAACAATCCTGATGGTCTCTCATGGTCTCAGAAGATCATGCCTCTTACTAATGGGAATATCCATTGGTACAATCCTGCTTATGACATTGGTGAGATTATTGATAGTTGTGGAGAATTCCCTAATGTACCTCTTCTTGGTATACAAGGAGGAATTACCTACAACCCCATTCTTGCAAGACGTCAATTTTGCTACCCCATGAAGGAGAGACCCGCTAATATTCTTGTGTCAGGAATCTTTTATCTTAATCAAGATGGAAATTCGGATATGAGAAATCGGTTTGTGCGTGCTTGGCACCATGTTGATAGGAAGAGACATTTGGAAACGAAACAATGTGTTGCTCTCAAAGACTACACTGATTGGGTTCAAGCTAGAGCTCATACTTTTCAGATGCCTTATTTACTCGAGGAGCCTTCTCTACTCGTTACTCCACCATTGTCTTCCACTACTCCTGTTGAAAGTAGTGAAGAACATCTAGAGCTCGTGGCTAAGTTGAGAGCGGAAAGAGATGCTTTGGAGTTTGAGAACAAAGAGTTGAAGATACACTTGAAAGAAAAGGATGAAATGCTTGATATCCAAGATGGTTGGTTGATGGAAAAGGATGATCAGATTCGTCATCAAGAAGAGTTACTTCAACAACATGGTGAAAAGCGAAAGAGACAACAAGAAGATTCAGTGGCATGGAAAGAGGTTGCTGATAAGCTGATAGTCGAGAATGCTCATTTGAAGGCCTTTTATGAAGATGAATTGGAGAAGCTCCGTAGGAAGCTGCAGAGAGGAGATGGATCTTCGTCAGAAGTGTTCCCTTCTAGTTTTTAGCTTTTCCTTTGTTTTGTAATTTTGGATCTTTGAATCCTTTTGTATGCTTTTCTATTATTAATGAAGAATGTTGTTATGTTTTATGTTTTTTGCTAATGTTTACAATCAATGTCTTAAAGTTCCTTGAAAACCAAAAATAAAAATCATTTGCATTGCATTTCATGCATCATTCTGCATTTTGGTCTTGCTTCCGAGAGTATTCCCGAGGTCTTATTCAGTGTTCTTCATACAGAATCAAGTTGTCTCACCGGTATAACACTCGAGCTAACTGCAAGAAGAAGATGGAAGGTCTTGAACAAGAGAATCGTGAGCTACGTGAAGAGGTTGTTACTTTGAGATCTGGTGTGGATCGTCTCACTGCTCTGGTTGAGACATTGATGGCTGCTCAGAATCAAAATCAGAATCAGGTTCCTCCTCCCAATGCCCAAGCTCAGGGTCAGACCACTGTGATTTCTGAAATTGCTGCTACAACAATTCCTGCTGTTCCTGCTGGTGCTACTCAGCAACGTATGCCTAATGGATATCCCTGGGGCATGCCTGAAGGTTATTTGTCTGTTCCTGAGATGACTCGTCCGTTGACTCCTGTTATGGTCAACACATCTCCTATTGTTCATACTAGTCCTTTTGTCCCACAGCCCATTTATGATGCTGCTCCAAGTGAAATTCATGACAGAATGGATGGTTTCCAAGATCAGTTTGAAGAATTGCAGAAGGAGATGAAAGCCTTGCGTGGGAAAGAACTGTTTGGAAAGAATGTGCATGATCTTTGCCTTGTTCCCAATGTGAAAGTATCTGCTAAGTTCAAACTACCTGAATTTGAGAAGTATAAGGGAAATTCCTGTCCTCAGGCACACCTGGATATGTATGTGAGAAAGATGTCTACTCACACTGATGATCAACGTCTGTTGATTCACTATTTCCAAGACAGTTTGACTGGAGCTGCTTCTAAGTGGTATATGGGCCTTGATAGCACCCATATTCGCACTTTCAATGACTTAGCTGAGGCGTTCGTGAAACAATACAAGTATAATGTGGACATGGCTCCTGATAGGGATCAATTGCGAGCTATGATGCAGAAAGAGAAAGAATCCTTCAAGGAGTATGCTCAGAGATGGCGTGAGGTTGCCGCCCAAGTGGTTCCTCCGATGGAAGAAAAAGAGATGACTAAGATTTTTCTGAAGACTCTTGGTCCATTTTACTATGAAAAGATGATTGCAAGTGCTCCTGTAGACTTCACCGAAATGGTGGGTATGGGTGTCAGATTGGAAGAAGCTGTGCGAGAAGGTCGTTTGGTTCGAAATGACAATTCATCTGGTGGTGCAAAGAAGTATGGTTCTTCACTCCAGAAGAAGAAAGAATCAGATGCTAATGTTGTTTCTCATGGGAGGAATAGTCGATTCAGAAATTGATCTCAACAAGTGGCGTCAGTAACTCCTGTCGTGAATTCAGTGCCTGTAGCTCCTGTTAATCAACAATCAGCAAGGCGAAATCCGTATCCTTGGGTTAATATTGATCCTATCCCTATGACGTACACTGAACTGTATCCTGCTCTAATTCATAAGAAGTTGGTTCAACCAAGGTCACCACCTCCTGTGCCAGATAAACTCCCTTGGTGGTATAAGGCTGATGCCACTTGTGCTTATCATCAGAATGCTTCTGGGCATGATTTGGAAAACTGTTGGGCCCTGAAGAATGAAGTCCAGAGATTGGTTCGTTCTGGTATGCTTTCTTTCCGTGATATTGGTCCAAATGTGCAGAACAATCCGTTGCCACCTCATGAAGCGTCTGCTGTGAATATGGTGCATGGATGCCCTGGGAAGTATAAGATTTATCATCTGGAACACATCAGAGGATCATTGGTAGAGATGCATGCCACTCTGTGTGAATACAGTCATTATGAGCATAATCATGCTGCTTGTAGGATTTGTTCAGTTAATCCTCGAGGATGTTATATTGTGAGGAGAGATTTACAAGAGATGATAGATCAAAGGCTCATTGAGATTCTGAGGGATAGAGATGAAGATGATGTCAATGTGATTGAACCATGCTTTGAAATCCCGGAATGTGTAGAGATTGGTTATTATGGCAAAGCTGCTGTGGAACCTCTTGTGATATGTTTGCCTGGATCTGTACCTTATAGTTCTGATAAGGCTGTACCTTACAGATACAATGCCACCATGATGGAAGCTGGAAAAGAAGTCGAGATTAAGCCTCTGTCTTCTGTTGGGAATATAGCAGATGTTAGTAGAGTGACTAGAAGCGGACGAGTTTTTACTCAGCCCCAAACAGTTGTGGATGTTCAGAGGAATCCAACTCAAGTGCCTGGGAACAATAATGATGCGACAAAAGTGAATGCTGAGTCATCTTCAGGAAAGGAGATGGATGAGATTTTGAAGCTTATCAGGATGAGTGATTATAAGATCGTGGATCAGTTGCATCGCACTCCGTACAAGATCTCTATAATGGAGTTGCTGACGAGTTCTCCTGCTCATAGGGATTCTTTGATGAAAATACTCGATCAAGCCTTTGTGGATCATGATGTGACGCTGGATCAGTTTAATGGGGTGGTGAGTAATATCACTGCATGTAACAATTTGAGCTTCAGTGATGAAGATTTGCCTGAGGAAGGAAGAAATCATAATTTGGCTTTGCACATCTCTGTCAGATGCAAAGAGGACTCAATGTCCAATGTGTTGATCGATACTGGATCATCTCTGAATGTCATGCCAAAATCCACTCTTGCTAAGTTGTATTATGGTGGCACACCAATGAGATTTAGCAATGTGATCGTCAAGGCTTTTGATGGATCGAAGAAATCAGTGGTCGGAGAGGTTGATTTGCCTATTGGTATTGAACCATTTGTCTTCAAGATTAATTTTCAAGTGATGGACATTTTCCCTGCATACAGTTGCTTATTGGGACGCCCATGGATCCATGAGGCTGGGGCAGTTACGTCAACTCTTCACCAAAAGTTGAAATTTGTGAAAGATGGAAAGATGGTTGTTGTGAATGGAGAACAAGCTTTGCTGATTAGTCATCTCTCTTTGTTCCGTACCATAGAAGCTGATGAGGTAGTCATTGGAACTGCATTCCAAGCCCTGTCTGTTAATGATGAAATCAAAAAGGATGAAGCTTCCATTGCCTCCTTCAAAGACGCTCGGCTGATGGTTCAGAATGGACATTCAGGAGTCTGGGGACAAATGGTGAGTCTACAAGAGAACAAGAATAGAGCTGGTCTGATATTTTCTGCCTCAGACAAGTCTGTGATGAAGTCTGAATCTGCTTTTCGTCCTTATCAAGAAATGTTTCATAGTGCTGGGTTTCTACATCCGACTCTTCCGGAGGTGGACGCTATTGTTGAAGATGAATCAGAGCCAGAAGTGCCAAACTTTGTGACCAATGGAAAGATGATTAAGAACTGGATCACCATTGACATTCCTGAGTGTACTCATGTCTCAAAGTAATTTGCTTTTATGTTTTTCAAAATCCTTTCATTCTGCCCAAGATGAAAGTGAAGTTGTTGGGGCTTTTTTCTGTTTGTTTTAAACATTAAAATCATCAATAAAAGTCATTTTGTTTCTGCATATACATGCTTTTTATCTTTTTGCTTTTTCTGGAAAGTGGTAACACAAAAAACCTTAAAAAATGTTTTCATTTTCCATAATCTGCACGATTACATGTTTGCATATATCTTTCCTTTTCCTGAAATAATAATCATTTATGCAGATTAATCAATAAAACCGTTGAAAGTAATGACCCTGCGCCCTCTCCTAACTTCGAGTGTCCTGTGTATGAGGCGGAAGAAGAGAGTGATGAATGTATTCCTGATGAGATTTCCCGACTGCTTGAGCACGAGGAAGACACCATTCAGCCGTATAAAGAGCCATTAGAAGTCATCAACTTGGGTTCTGAAGAAGATAAAAAAGAAGTCAAGATTGGGGCACTGCTTGGTCAAGATGTTAAGAAGAGGATGGTAGAGCTTCTTAAAGAGTATGTTGACATTTTTGCGTGGTCCTACCAAGATATGCCTGGGTTGGACACAGATATTGTGGAGCACCGTTTGCCGTTGAAACCAGAATGTCCTCCTGTCAAGCAAAAGTTAAGAAGGAGTCATCCTGATATGGCAGAAAAGATTAAGAATGAGGTCTTGAAGCAAATTGACGCAGTTTTCCTTGTCACTTCTGTATATCCTCAATGGATTGCCAATATTGTGCCTGTTCCGAAGAAAGACGGAAAAGTTCGCATGTGTGTGGATTATAGAGATTTGAACAAAGCCAGTCCGAAAGATGATTTTCCTCTACCTCACATTGATATGTTGGTAGATAGCACGACCAAGTTTGAGGTTTTCTCCTTTATGGATGGTTTTTCAGGATACAACCAGATTAAGATGGCACCTGAAGACATGGAGAAGACAACCTTTATCACACCCTGGGGGACATTCTGTTACAAAGTGATGCCATTTGGGTTAAAGAATGCTGGTGCGACATATCAGAGGGCCATGACTACTCTTTTCCATGATATGATGCACAAAGAAATTGAGGTTTATGTGGATGATATGATTGCCAAGTCCCAGTCAGAGGAAAGGCACATGGAGGATCTTTTAAAGTTGTTTCAGCGTTTGAGAAAGTATCGTCTCCACTTAAATCCAAACAAATGCACTTTTGGTGTCCGTTCCGGAAAATTATTGGGTTTCGTTGTCAGTCAGAGAGGAATTGAAGTGGATCCTGATAAAGTTAAAGCAATTCAGGAAATGCCAGCACCTAAGACTGAGAAACAAGTGAGAGGTTTCCTCGGACGTTTGAATTATATCTCCAGGTTCATTTCCAATATGACTGCTACCTGTGAGCCAATCTTCAAGTTGTTAAAGAAAAATCAGGGATGTGTGTGGAATGAAGATTGTCAGAAAGCTTTTGACAACATCAAAGAATATCTGCTTGAACCTCCCATTTTGCTCCCTCCGGCTGAGGGAAGGCCTTTGATCATGTACCTCACAGTACTTGAAAATTCAATGGGATGTGTGTTGGGTCAGCATGACGAGTCTGGTCGAAAAGAGTATGCAATATACTACCTTAGCAAAAAGTTTACCGAGTGCGAAACAAGATACTCGCTGCTTGAGAAAACTTGATGTGCTTTGGTGTGGACTACTCGCCGACTGAGACAGTATATGCTGAACCACACCACCCTATTGATTTCCAAAATGGATCCAGTTAATTATGTATTTGAGAAACCTGCATTAACTGGAAGGATTGCTCGCTGGCAAATGTTATTATCAGAATATGATATTGAATATCGAGCTCAGAAAGCTGTGAAAGGAAGTGTGTTGGCAGAGTACCTCGCTCACCAACCAATTGACGATCATCAATCTATCAGAATGGACTTCCCAGACGAAGATATAATGTATTTGAGATCTCAAGATTGGGATGAACCATTGCCAGAAGAAGGGCCAGATCCTGAATCCAAATGGGGTTTAATTTTTGATGGAGCTTCTAATATTCATGGCCATGGAATTGGCGCCATTATCATCACTCCGCATGGATCACATGTACCTTTCACTGCAAGGATATGTTTTGACTATACAAACAATATTGCTGAATATGAAGCTAACATCATGGGACTTGAAGAGGCCATTAATCTGAGAACTAAGATTCTTGATGTTTATGGAGATTCTGCGCTTGTGATTAATCAGATTAAAGGAGAATGGGAAACTCGTCATCCTGGTTTAATTCCTTATAAAGATTACGCCAGAAGACTATTGACATTCTTCAACAAAGTTGAATTCCACCACATCCCTCGAGATAAGAATCAGATGGCTGATGCTTTAGCCACATTGTCTTCCATGTACAAAGAGAATTTCCATAATGAGGAACCTCAGATAACAATCAGGCGTCTTGATAGACCTGCTCATGTATTTGCAGTTGAGGAAGCAACAGATGAAAAGCCTTGGTATTTCGATATTAAGCACTTCCTTCAGACCCAAGAGTACCCACTTGGGGCATCAAATAAAGATAAGAAAACTTTGAGGAGATTGGCTGGCAGTTTCTTCATCAATGCTGATGTTTTGTATAAAAGGAATTATGACATGGTTTTGCTCAGATGCGTGGATAGACACGAAGCAGACATGTTGATGCATGAAATCCATGAAGGTTCTTTTGGTACCCATTCCAATGGACATTCGATGGCTAAAAAGATGCTTAGAGCAGGTTACTATTGGCTGACAATGGAATCTGATTGCTACAAATTTGTAAAGAAGTGTCACAAGTGTCAGGTGTATGCTGACAAGATTCATGTGCCTCCGACACTTCTCAATGTTATTTCTTCCCCATGGCCTTTCTCTATGTGGGGTATTGATATGATTGGCATGATTGAACCCAAGGCTTCGAACGGACATCGATTCATCCTGGTAGCAATCGATTACTTTAACAAGTGGGTAGAAGCTGCTTCATATGCTAATGTGACAAAGCAAGTTGTGGTTAGATTTATCAAGAACAACATCATTTGCAGATATGGTGTACCGAGCAAGATCATCACTGATAATGGCTCGAACCTGAATAACAGCATGATGAGAGAATTGTGTGAAAGCTTAAAGATTGAACATCACAACTCTTCGCCTTATAGGCCAAAGATGAATGGAGCTGTTGAAGCAGCAAATAAGAATATTAAGAAGATTATGCAAAAGATGGTTGTTACGTACAAGGACTGGCATGAGATGCTCCCATTTGCTTTGCATGGGTACCGTACATCTGTTCGTACTTCAACAGGGGCAACTCCCTTTTCTTTGGTTTATGGTATGGAAGCAGTGCTCCCTATTGAGGTTGAGATTCCATCATTGAGAGTTTTAATGGAAACCAAGTTATCTGAGGCTGAGTGGTGTCAAAGCAGGTTTGATCAATTGGATTTGATAGAAGAAAAGAGGATGACGGCTTTATGCCATGGTCAGTTGTACCAGAAAAGAATGAAGAAAGCGTTCGATAAGAAGGTTCGACCTCGTGTATTCAGAGAAGGCGACCTCGTGCTCAAAAGAATCTTGTCTTTTACCTCCGATTCAAGGGGCAAATGGACTCCTAATTTTGAAGGACCATATGTTGTTAAGAAAGCCTTCTCTGGCGGCGCATTAATTCTTACAACTATGGATGGAGAGGAGCTCCCCCGTCCCGTGAATGCTGATGTAGTCAAGAAATACTTTGCCTAAAAATAATAAAAGAACAGCTCGCTAAGTTGAAAACCCGAAAGGGCGGCTTAGGCAAAAAAGAGCGTCTCGATGGATTGAAAACCCGAAAGGGCGGTCCAGGCAAAAATTAGAGACATAAACAGAATAAAACACCCGGTGGACTGAAAACCCGAAAGGGCGGTCCAGGCAAAAGTTAGGGATTCATGGCAAGTAACTACATCAGACAAGACTTGATCATCAGCAGTCATCTGTTTATCATGAAGAAGTTCAGCACATTTCAATGGAAGCCTTTGCTCAGGAATTCCAAGTTGAGAGAGAGGATGGGGTCATTACATTTCAATGTACCTTTTCCACAAAATTACCACGTTCTAAATTTTGTAATAATCCATGGGGTCTTGCCTTTTGTAGGCTTCCATTCTATTAAAAAAGTTTGAGCCTTTACCCTTTATTGGCAATCTCATTTCTTCCACGTTTCTCAAAATGTCATTTATTGTTGATAGTAATTTTTGAAACAAAAAGAAAATTGATTTCAACAAAATCCTTTTGAAAATTATAAAAGAAGTTTTACTTTGATTCATGAGTGCATTACACGGAATGGATATGCTGATGTATTCATAATGCAAAAGAAGAAGAATGTATTCCACTCAATGTACTTTTGGCCTGGTTCGAAGATGATGTAGAACTCGCTTATTTTGTTCTCTCAGCTCCAATGTTTCCTCAGTGTTGGGTAGCATTTATTCTGAAGCCATCAAAAGATTGTAGCAATTTCTGCTCATATTTGTGGATGATACCTCGAGTGCTCAGCTTGAGACATGCTTGATTGTTACATTCTTTACCCTATCTCTTGAGTTAATTCTTGTGCTAAGTTTTGGCAGCATATGCATCATTAACATACATCAAAAACAGTCATACATTTCACATTTGCTATCATAAAGTTTACTGTCAAACAGATTGCTCTTTCATTTAGAGTGTCTTAAGCAGGAAAAACTCACTTTCCTTGAAAATCCCCACTAAATTTGTTTCTAGGTGGATAATATGTTTCAGTTTTTCTGTTCAGATGACTACGAACAGAAGACCAGTGAGTTTCTCCCTCACATGGTCCAGTCTTTTTGGCAGCTTCTTTCCATTTTGGTCATGGATTGAATTTTTGTCACTGGATGATGAATATTGAGACTAGGCATTTATGTATGCATCCTCAAATCATTGAAAAAGTATTATTGATTGCTCTTCACCATCATTGGTACACAGGGGCAGCTCTTCATGCCTTCAGTGGAACGTTGGTATGTGTTATCGTCAGTGGTACGGCGGTACATCTCTTTCATTGTCAGTGGTACGTCGATGAATCATCTCTTATTATATCATCAGTGGTACGGTGGTATACCTCTTCATGCCTTCAGTGGAACGTTGGTATGTGTTATCGTCAGTGGTACGGCGGTACATCTCTTTCATCGTCAGTGGTACGTCGATGATTTATCTCTTTTTATATCATCAGTGGTACGGTGGTATATCTTCTTCATGCCTTCAGTGGAACGTTGGTATGTGTTATCGTCAGTGGTACGGCGGTACATCTCTTTCATCGTCAGTCGTACGTCGATGATTTATCTCCTTTTATATCATCAGTGGTACGGTGGTATACCTCTTCATGCCTTCAATGGAACGTTGGTATGTCTTATCGTCAGTGGTACGGCGGTACATCTCTTTCATCGTCAGTGGTACGTCGATGAATCATCTCTTTTTATATCATCAGTGGTACGGTGGTATATCTCTTCATGCCTTCAGTGGAACGTTGGTATGTGTTATCGTCAGTGGTACGGCGGTACATCTCTTTCATCGTCAGTGGTACATCGATGAATCATCTCTTTTTATATCATCAGTGGTACAGTGGTATACCTCTTCATGCCTTCAGTGGAACGTTGGTATGTCTTATCGTCAGTGGTACGGCGGTACATCTCTTTCATCGTCAGTGGTACGTCGATGATTTATCTCTTTTTATATCATCAGTGGTACGGTGATATACCTCCTCATGCCTTCAGTGGAACGTTGGTATGTGTTGTCGTCAGTGGTACGGAGGTACATCTCTTTCATCGTCAGTGGTACGTCGATGATTTATCCCTTTTATATCATCAGTGATACGGTGGTATACCTCTTCATGCCTTCAGTGGAACGTTTGTATGTGTTATCGTCAGTGGTACGGCGGTACATCTCTTTCATCGTCAGTGGTACGTCGATGATTTATCCCTTTTATATCATCAGTGGTACGGTGGTATACCTCTTCATGCCTTCAGTGGAACGTTTGTATGTGTTATCGTCAGTGGTACGGCGGTACATCTCTTTCATCGTCAGTGGTACGTCGATGATTTATCCCTTTTATATCATGAGTGGTACGGTGGTATATCTCTTTCATGCCTTCAGTGGAACGTTGGTATGTGTAATCGTCAGTGGTACGGCGGTACATCCCTTTCATCGTCAGTGGTACGTCGATCATTTATCCCATTTATATCATCAGTGGTACGGTGGTATACCTCTTCATGCCTTCAGTGGAACGTTGGTATGTGTTATCGTCAGTGGTACGGCGGTACATCTCTTTCATCGTCAGTGGTACGTCGATGAATCATCTCTTATTATATCATCAGTGGTCCGGTGATATATCTCTTCATGCCTTCAGTGGAACGTTGGTATGTGTTATCGTCAGTGGTACGGCGGTATATCTCTTTCATCGTCAGTGGTACGTCGATGAATCATCTCTTTTTATATCATCAGTGGTACGGTGGTATACCTCTTCATGCCTTCAGTAGAACGTTGGTATGTGTTATCGTCAGTGGTACGGCGGTACATCTCTTTCATCGTCAGTGGTACGTCGATGAATCATCTCTTTTTATATCATCAGTGGTACGGTGGTATACCTCTTCATGCCTTCAGTGGAACGTTGGTATGTGTTATCGTCAGTGGTACGGCGGTACATCTCTTTCATCGTCAGTGGTACGTCGATGAATCATCTCTTATTATATCATCAGTGGTACGTTGGTATACCTCTTCATTCCTTCAGTGGAACGTTGGTATGTGTTATCTTCAGTGGTACGGCGGTACATCTTTTTCATCGTCAGTGGTACGTCAATGAATCATCTCTTCATATCATTAGTGGTACGATGGTGTGATTTCTGTTAACGGAAGATTGGCATTCTGATTAAGGATGCATACTTTCTCATCCCCAGTGAAAGAGGATGTTCCCCTTTTCTCATCCCCAGTGAAAGAGGATGCTATAACCTCTCTGGCGCAACGTGATTTCCCCAGAGAAGTTTCTTTTCCCACCAAAGTTTCATCTCTCCAACAAAGTCTTGCCTTCCCCAGCGGATATTTGCCAGCAAGACATTTATTTTCCCCAGTGGAGTACCTTTTACTCCCCAGTATTGTCATGCTTTATTATCATCATATGAATTCATTAAACATTGCATTGCATCTTAGGATCAAAAATTGTGTTTTATATATTTAAGTCTCTTCGATTTTGTCAAAACGAAGATTTCCAATCATCGTATCTCCAAATCGAAGAAACTCAAATAGGGGCATCTGTCATACCCCAATTTTTGACCCTAAGATCCTATATCGTTCATATCCCAATCACTAATCAAGAGCTTCACTTGGAAGTTTTGTTTATGGTGTTGCACTCACCTCATCAATAAGAGGGACCATCAAGCACCAATGATTGTTTATCTTGTATGCTTATTATACTAACCCAAATACCAAAAACATTGCTTTGTTTCTTTGTAGGCTTTTGTTTTGTAGGTACCAAGCCAAGACATGCAATAAACAAGGCATTTTTCAAGTTTTTGACTGATGAAATCGATTTCCCTACTAGGTAAATCGATTTCCCTGCAGCAATCTTCAACAAAATCACATTCTGGACAGCATGAAATCGATTTCCCTCCTGGGTAAATCGATTTCCCTAGTGTATTTTGCGCCAAATTCTCTTCTGGAACAGAGTGAAATCGATTTCACTCCTGGGGAAATCGATTTCCTTCAGGCGAAATTCAAAAAAAATAGAGAGGGAAGCTTGATTTGATTTTGGCACCTATTTTCTTTGACCATTTTTGTCATTTTACCAATTTTCCACCTCATCAAAATAATTCTCTTCATTAAACCCACTTAAACCCCATTTTACCACCTTTTACCATTTAATTGCCACTTTAGTCACCAATTAAACACAAGCTAATTACCAAATGCAAAAAGACCAAACTACCACTACTCTTGCTCTCATCCTATAAATAGAGCCCACTACTCTCTCATTTCTCAAGCTTTGAGAGCCAACAAATCCCTTGCAATTTCTCTCCTCATCCTTACCAAAATTCACCAAAGCTCTTTTTCCTTCATAAAATTTGTGAGTCACATCTTGAACCTCACAAATTTTGAGCTAAGCCACCATCCATTTCACTCTTTTTTCTTCAATTGTTGAGAGATCAAGATTTGTGTTGGTGATTCTTGAAGTAGATCTAAGTTTTGTTCAAGATTTGGTAATTTTCATCATCCTTTTTCATCTATCATAATGTGATTCTTTTGTGCTTGTGTGTGATGCATCTTTGATGCTATATTGGTGCTAATTGATAGTAATTTGATGGAAAATTCGTGCTCTATTTGATGTATGATCATAAGGTGTTTGTATATTTGTTTAAATCAAGTTCCATGCCTTTAAATGCTGTTTTTGCTGAAATTTACACTGAGGAAATCGATTTCCTTAAGGCTGAAATCGATTTCCTGCTGAACGTAACTTGTTTTTTTTGAAAACTGCACTATGGAAATCGATTTCCCCCTGCATGAAATCGATTTCCAGCAGGCAGAATGTGGTTTTTTGCCTTTTTTGTGCTTGTTTTGGCTTCCTTCTTCCTACACTTCATTAATATCATTGGATCTAGGGTGTTGATAGGTTTGAAATGACCTAATCCACCAAAATGGATGAATGATATTAATGATAGTGTGAGTTGATTATCTTTTGTGTTTTCATTCTTATTTTCATCTTATTCTTCTTTTGATCGATGAAAGTCTTAACATCTTGAGGATTCTATGGATTCTTGATGAAGACTAGATCAAGTTGTTTTCATTCTTATCTTTTCATCTTATTTCCTTTTGATCGATGAAAGTCTTAATATCTTGAGAATTCTATGGATTCTTGATAAAGACTAGATCAATTTGTTTTCATTCTTATCTTTTTTTTTCATCTTATTTCCTTTTGATCGATGAAAGTCTTAATGTCTTGAGAATTCTATGGATTCTTGATAAAGACTAGATCAATTTGTTTTTCATTCTTATCTTTTTTTTCATCTTATTTTCTCTTGATCGATGAAAGTCTTGATATCTTGAGAATTCTATGGATTCTTGATAAAGGCTAGATCATTTCTTCTTCTCCTTCTTATTTCTTTTGATTGATGATCTTGATACATGGAGATTTCTCCTACATTTGTCCCGACTCGATAAAAGATCAAATATGGAAGAGAATTGTATGCGGTGATTTAAGACTTGTGGAGGTATTTATCGTGTAGTCGCTATGATTTTTATCAAGCTTCTGATAAACCTCCATTGAATTTAAATCCGAGTACATCATTCACTCACCATCGATCTTCATTACTAACTTTGATAACATACTTGACAAGTTTCAAGATGGTTATCTTTAACATATAACAACTAACTTTAATTTCCGCCATTTATTATACCGTTCTTTATATTTCTCGCTTTATGGCTTTATTTTATCATTTCATCATATTTACATTCCGCCATTTTCTCTTTGTCCATTTGGACGTTTATAATTCCGCTATTTTCCCTTTGTCCACTTGGACATATGTTTATGCTTCCGCTATTTTCCTTTTGTCCACTTGGACCATACTTTACTTTTATGCTAAAACACTAATAAACAACCAAAAATCTAAAAAAACACATAAGGCTCTCTTTGGACTATTGGTTACTATCCCTAGCATTTTGGAGATTCGGACTTATGGACCTAGTGCCTCTGGACTCTTATTCTGTTATTACTCTGCTGTTATTGTGTCTGTCTGGCATTGGATTGTTGTCTGTTTGTATGTGCAGGTATTTCCTTGAAAGCCCTTGATGGTTAATTCTAAGGCATTGAGATAAGGATTTTACCCGAAAACAGCCGTTACTCTGCCCGATTTTTGTCAGAATTTTAATGTGCTTAATGCAAAGTGGTGCTAAGACAATAAGTTCATCTGGATCCCCCAAGTGTTAATGTGTTGGTATTGATAATTCCAAAGGATGGGAAATCTACCTTGACTCTTAATGTCAAGTGTTGGCTTCTTATTTCGGTTAGACCGTTTCTTTCCTTAGCTTTTATTTTACGCAATAGGATAGCCTCTTCATCTCCTCCCCTTCTTAAATTTTCAAAATCTTCTCCCTTTTTCAAAAACCTTCTTATGTTTGCAACCTTTTCAAAACCCTTTTGTCAAAAAATATCTTTCGCCCTTAGTGGCTTTTCTTCAAAAGTTTAGACACCGTTAATCGTCGAAACGAGTGGTTTTACCCCACGATTTTGAAATTGATTGATATAATGAGATCTTTTCCGCGTGAGAGAGCTAGTGGCATACTCGTCGATTTTATCCGAGTTGGAGCCCTTCTTTCATTAGCGATGCAAAGAACTCGTTTGTTCTCATGCTCAAGATCAATGAATGAGTATTTCTCTCCAACGACGATAAAGTGTTTATTCGTTTTTAAAACGTTTTTTCCCAAAAAAGCGGAACTACATTAGCTCTGACTTCTCCATTGCACCGAGGAGGTATGTAGGCCCAAAGCTTAACGCTTTGCCGAGCTTATTTTAAAAATAAAACAAACCCTTTTTAGCACACACACACACAGATTTTCAAAAAGGTTTCTGTGGAGTACCACAAATATGAGGGGTGCTTTAAACCTTCCCCTCATATAATCAACACCCGTACCTGAGATCTCTTTCTTGTTTTAAAAACAAAACTTTGGGTTTTACGTTCTTTTCCCTTTTCCTTTGCAAAAATAAAGCGCGGTGGCGATTTCAAACGGAATATTGATTCGAGTCAATCCCATGGCTTCGATATCAGATTTTCCCCGCTACAGTTAGAGCTGTTAGGGGTTGGACACAGGTAGGATAGTTATGTGGTTAATTAGGTATAGGGTTTTATGGCAGGGACTGATTTTGGTTTGAATGCTGGGATTAAAATTTATTTTGAAACTGAGTCTTGTTTTTGTAAGTGTGCAGGGATGGTCTTTTGCTGTGGGCTCTTTATGTGTGAATGGATTTAGATTTTGGTTTTGAAATGAATGGCTTCCTTTGCTACTGCATTGAATGTGCTTTTTTTCTTTGTAAATTCATGTTGCTCTTGATATAACATTACATGGGAGTGATCATGTATGAATAATGTGTTATTATGAATCTTGATAGTTAATATGCAGTACTCTTGTTCTGGTTTAGATGGACTGTGCGAACCGCATACGATTCATAACCCGCGTAATTGAATGACTTGGTGTATGTGCTACACTGTCGGTTTTGGTTTTGATGTGATCTGAATTGATGATGTTTTTTTTGCAGTGACTTTTCTGAATTTTGACACAGGGCTTGATGAAGCTGCTGTTTGTGTGAGCATGATATTGGATAGGGAGACTTTATCAAGGAAGATCGAAGAAGGGCTAGGTCTTAGTCAACAGTTGACCATAAATCAACTTAAGTCAAAAGTGTATTTTTTTTGTTTAATTTTCAATGTAATGTTTATTCCTTGTATTTCATAATGACCTCTTGCACTTGTATGTGATGTAGAACTTTGACTTGTAATTGGTTTTAGTTAGAAACATGTATGCTGACTTGGTTTACTTTTTATACAATTTGAAATCTTCCTTTCCCTTCCATATGCATCTATTTAAATTCTCCAATATCTCCCCATATTGCAATATTGAGAACTCTAAATAACTTTGATTACCTTTGAATACGAATCCACTTCCAATCTCAACAAATAAATTCCAACTTGCATGTTAAGCAACAAAAGAAAGATGTTTTTAATAAAATAGATCTTCAATCTCTTCTTTTGTGTCATGATTCAAAGATGATCTTAAATCCAAAGCAATACCCTAAACACAAAGAATCCATGAATTTAGCCAATATCTTGATCTGATAACAAAAATAATTCCCTTTAAGAAAATCCCTCGGTGATGAGACTTGAGGACATGGGACCTTAATCTCATATTTACATGGTGAAACTCAACAACCTTGAGTAATGAACAACTAAGCCCTGATCTTTTAGAATCCTTGATCCCGAGCCCAATTTATTGATAAATGATGCATAATATGTTAATGAACTAATGGATATATGTAAATAAAATGTGCAGCTTAAACCAATTAGAAATAAAATTAGATGGGCAAATTTTGGGGTGCAACACTCATCATCGTCCCCAACAGAGATGCAAAAAACCTGTAAACTTAGCTACAAAATTGCTACGAATTGTTTCGTAGCATACACACCTGCCAAAATTGCGAACAACACATACATGTATATAAATCTTTCGCACTACCCCCAATCTCTTCGTCCCACCCATGCGAACCTAACAATGCTCCTAATTTAATCTAGTTTTACCTCTAACAGAGAATCCCAAAATCGGTCTCATAAACCCTAACTGATTCATCAATGGTGATTCATATCAAACATGCCTAGAAATTAAATTAATGATCCATAAACGTTCACAACATCAAGAACAAACACAATATACAATTAAAAACATATGGGGATGCATGAAACGAGCCAATCGATCCAAGTTTCAGAGTCACATACCTTGACTAATTGGAGGATGTTCTGGGGGTGTTGATGCAGAGTAACAATTCACACAGCTTCAGAATGATCTCAGGAACCTTTTGCAATCTTTAAAACCTCTTGAGAGTCACAAATTCTCTCAAACCGAATTCACATTCTTGGTGAATTTTATGAGTTCTTGCAAGTGTGCTGCTGCTCAGAATTTTTCGTCCCCTAGTCCCTTGCCTTGCATCAACTACTTATACGGAATGAATTAGGTCAATAAAAACCAACCGAAACTCTCTTGAATCCAATCTTGCATCTTTTGGAAATTTGATTTAAAATTTGATTTGAAACTTTCTAATTTGACCAAATCTTTCATTAATCCTTTCTCAATCATTATACCACGAAATTATATTGCAATTTTGTCATAAATATTGATTGGGATTGATCAATATGCATTCTTTAACATAATATTTGATCTTCCTTTTAATTATATCATTTTAAATCATTCTTACAAGAAATAAAAATCATATAAAATCAAATACAAAGCTAAAATTCGTGGCACATGGTTTGGATAACATACATAACTTGTGGACCAAGATTAAGTCATGAAAATATATGCCCATTTGCAAAAAATTCCAATTTGAACCTCTTTTATTTCACATTTTGCCTCCAAAATTACCCAACTTTGACAAGGCATATCTCCCTCGATTTTTAAGCTATGAAGGAGTTCTAGGACTTTTTGGAAATCTCAAGATGTCCTCTATAAGCCATTTTGGGACATACTTTTCATTTGGAGATTTTATCTTGATGATATGTCCTTTGACAAAAAACTCTCTTTGGTTGACTTTTGAAAAGGACCTATAATCTTTTATGCTATAACTTCCAAATGATGCATTTCTAGTGTAACATCCCTATTTGTCTTAGCATAATTTTATATACTAGAAGTTGCTAAAGAAGAATTAATGGATTAGTTGGAATCAAAAGGAATTGATTAGAATCTAACTGAATGGCAAACTAGTAAATATTGCATGGTTGGAGGGTAGAATGGACATTCCATGTGACATTTACTTAAGTGGAAGGCTTCTACTCTACTTCACAAAATTCAGATTTTGAAGAGGACTTTTGGAGGTAGAGAGAAAGAGCATGTGAATTGGAAGAGGAGAAGGAAGAATTGGGAGATCAAGCTTCATCATCATCATGCATGTACTCATATTTGGAAATTTCGAAAGAAGAATCATGATCAAGCATGAAGATCACCATCATCTCCATCCTTCAATCAACAAAATCAGAATCTTCATCTCAACTCAAGGTGAGTTCCATTAGTTAGGAACTTGGGGTGGAATTTTGGGAACCTAGCATGATTAAGGGTTTAGATTGTGATAAATACTATGCATGTTGTTTGATTGATGAAATATGTGTTCTTTTGATGCAATTATATGCTATGGAATGTTGAAATAGGATGGAGTTCGAATTTGGATTGTTGGGGAACCTATGGATTAGTTAGAACACTTTTGGAACTGGTTTTATGCAAGAAAAACGTGATTTTTGCTTCTGATTCAGTAAGCAATCGATTGCAGGGGTCAAGCAATCGATTGCACTGTGAAAAATTAGCTTTATGCACTTCTGGTTCAGTGAGCAATCGATTGCACACCAGTGCAAATCGATTGCACCTGACAGAAAATCATCCTTTTACTATTTCGACCATAACTGGAGTTTCGTAACTCAGAATTGGGCGCCGTCAGAGGCATCGGAAAGCTAATGGAAAGGGCTACAAGATGATTAAGCTTACACAAAATTATAATACTCTTAAATACTAATAAAATCCATGAGAATATTGTTGTACCTTGGTTACTAAAAGGTAATGCTCGAATAATTGATTCGTTAATCATTCTAAGGGCCTTGTTGCCCAAGTGTTCCTTCAACTGGGTTGTAGGGATTATGGAATGAGTGGTAATGTAAATCAAACTTATCTACGTACACTAAATATGTTGAGGTCTTATAGCTTGTGAAGTTAAGCACAAAACCAAGAGGCGAGGAGGTCTTACAACTTGGTGTAACTTGTGTACGTAGATTAACAAAATATAGGTATGGTAAGGTGAACCATAGGATACCAAAACCATGAGATATGAACGGATGTTAACCTTATATTTCTTTTTTCCATTCAAGCGACTAGTTTCAAAATCCTACAATCTAATGGTGTAGTAGGTATGAGACGAGGGGTTAGAGAACAGACATAAGGATAGTAGTAGCGAGTAGGCATGTTACATATATGTTGTCTATTTCTTGTGAAGTATTTCAAAGGATGCCCCTGTTCCATATATATTGCAGGCATTCCTCGAGTGTGTGATCTCAGGAATGGGCCGTGCTGCGTAGTTCAGGAGCTAATCTTCGGGGATGAACTCCCGGAGATGTGGGCCACACCTTCTCCTTTTGTCATCTCCTTGAGGGTGAATTTCTATGTGAGATTCGCGCCCTGGGATATTGGAGGAGTTGAATTGTGTGATGCGATTCAATGTCGATTCCATGGTTCTCTATAGTCACATGAGTTACTCACCATGTAGATTGAAAAGGATATGTTTTGGGGTCTTGTTTTGAAGGCAGATAGGCAGGTAAACCCGAAAGACCAGACCTTGAGGGTAGCTCCCGACAGAAGGTTGGCAGGTAAACCCGGAAGACCTATTCTGGAGGAAACATGTACCTAATATCCGAACATGTGATATGTTCTCAGAATATCTAATTGGATGGTCAGTGGACATTCAATCGTGGTGCTACGAGTTGACATGCTTTCCTGTACTGGGTTGTGAGGAAACCTTAGGATCTGACATGGATCTGTAGTTGATGTATATACCCTGTAGAGCCGAGAGAACCCATAAGATAGGGGAACTCAATGAGATTTAGTAATCTCACCCCTTTCATCTTATTATTTTTTCAGGTACCGTGCAAGATCGAGTTTTGCTAGATGCTTGGATCAAGAGCTTTTGACCGGATGCCGTGAAGACTGTGCTTGATCTTTTCTTCCGCTGTGTATTATTATCATTGTGTAGACATATCAATTGTATCCATCTTCGAGATGATTATGAAATGTATACATCTTATTTTATTATTCCTGACTTTTGTATGTACTTAGTACCAGTTATTAGTATTCTGCCAATATGATTCTAGACACATATTGGTAGGGTATTACATCTAGCCTTGGCTTGCGAGAGGAAAAGTTGTAGGGAAACCAATTTCCTTCCAAATAGGCTTTGAGTGAGGAATTTTTGATGTCCCATGTGAAAGTTATGGCCAGTCAAAGTTGAGTTTACTTTCTCCTAAAGAAACCCTAATTTGAACCTTTTTGCATTTGTTCATTTCTGAGTTTCTATTGATGAATCATGATCAACCTTTGATCCAATGATGGATATATTCCTCCATACTTGATGTTGATAAAAAATCAGAGGTTTTGACTGTGCTTTGACCATGGTTGACTTTTAGGTCAAACCAGTTGACTGTGGATCATCTGAGCTATTTGAACTAGTAAACTTTGATGCTAGGCCTTGACTTTTGGCATGGAGGTATCTTGGAGCATAATGGACCGTGGAGAGCTTCGTTGGGAGTATTGTCTTGCTAATCTCCTCAAGAGAGCATCAAACCCTAACTTTAGGAGGCTCTTGCTTAGGAGCATGCCCTGATGGAACTCTTAAGCCTTGTACTATTATGAGTGAGATGTGGAAGGCAAATTCTGGGGTATGACAGCTGCCCCTATTTAATTACCTTGGATTTGAAGAGCGTGAGGATACGCAGTTCTCACGTTTTTTTTTGGATCGAAGAGTTATTAAATAATGGAACACCCCTTGAATTTGCCTTGTACCTAGTAGTGAAGAAAGGAGTTGCCTTGCTAACGCCAGAGACTTACATAGCGAGGACTTGTAGCTTTGTTGTGTAGAAGGAAATTTCCTTGCTATAGTGCTAGCAAGGGTTTGCAGTTTGTAGGTAACCCACCTACTATAGCCCTAGTAAGTCGTCGCGGTCGGTATACCCACTCCCTATCATAGTTTGAGCAAGCTTATGGTAAGGCCCACTTACTATAGTTCTAGTAAGTTGTTGTGGGCGGCCATACCTGCCTACTATTGTAGTTGGAACAAGTTTATAGTGTGGCCCACTTACTATCGAGCTAGTAAGTCGTTGCGGGCGGCCATACCTCCTTGCTATCGTGGTTGGGAAACAAGTTTTATGGTGTGGCCCACTTACTAGCTCTAGTAAGTCGTGGCGGGCAGCCATACCTCCTTGCTATCATGGTTGGGAAACAAATTTTATGGTGTGGCCCACTTACTAGCTCTAGTAAGTCGTCGCGGGTGGCCATACCTCCTTGCTATCGTGGTTGGGAAACATGTTTTTATGGTGTGGCCCACTTACTAACTCTAGTAAGTCGTCGCGGGTGGCCATACCTCCTTGCTATCGTAATTGGAGTGGGTAGATGGTATGACCCACTTACTATCGAGCTAGCAAGTCGTCGTGGGCGGTCATATCTACTCACTATCGTGGCTTGATTGATCCCAAAAGGGCCACTTGCTATCATTCTAGCAAGCTGGTGAGACGTTCTCGTCCTTTGGACAAGTTTTACCTGTATAGATTATTGTTTTGCAAATGTGTATGCTTATGATTTTGTTGTAGGCGCATGAATGTTGTTTGCCAATGTTGTGTGTATGGATGTTTATGCAAGTGAATATGTATGTATGATGACTTTGATGTTTTATCTCTTTGTCACCCATTGGATTTGTTTAACCCTTTCGAGCAGTTTTTTGATCTCAGTTCGGATCGTCCGGGGTTGGTCCACTGAGACATCCTTGGTAGGAGAGATTGTGGTGTTTCAGAATGATCATAGCGTGAGGCGTATATTGCCTGCCTAAGATGTCGTGGTTTCATTTCCTTTATTTTTTTTTGTTCGGCAGTTTGTAAGTTTCTCATTTTAAGTTCAATGTTTAAAGTTTATGAAAAATAAATTATTCTTGCACATGGTATTGAAATTGATGAGAGGGCACAGTATGAAAGAGAAGAAAGCTTTTATTGATGTTGCCTTGAATTGGCGAATGTACAAAAAGTGCAAAAAAGGAAAATGACAAATAGAAATGATAGTAATACTACTGTTGCTCTTTTGATATCGAGGGCCCAAGTACTCCTTTGACTTCGGAAGTTGATGATTGCACGACCTCTTATCCTTTAGGAACTGTCTTGGATTCATGGCTTAGGATATTGCCTTTGCTAGGCATAGTACTTCTTGACCGCATCTGAGTTGATTGGATGTGGTAGCTCGTCCCCATCCATGGTAGTGAGGACGAGTGATCCTTCTGAGAATACCGTTTTTACAACATATGGACCTTCGTAGTTGGGTGTCCACTTTCCTTGGGCGTCGAGTCGGGGTAGTAAGATTTTCTTGAGGACGAGATCCCCTTCTGTGTAAGTTCGAGGGCAGACCTTTTTATCGAACGCCCTTTTCATCCTTTTCTGATAGAGTTGCCCGTGACACAAAGCTGTCAGTCGCTTTTCTTCAATGAGATTAAGCTGATCAAAACGAATTTTTACCCATTCCAATTCTTCTAACTTTGTGTCAGCTAGGACTTTTAAAGACAGAATTTCCACTTCGATGGGGAGGACTGCTTCCATACCATAAACCAAAGAGAAAGGGGTTGCCCCTGTGGACGTGCGTACCGAGGTTCTGTAACCGTGTAGGGCGAAGGGAAGCATTTCGTGCCAATCCTTGTATGTTTTCACCATCTTCTGTATTATCTTTTTGATGATCTTATTCGCAGCTTCGACAACACCATTCATCCTAAGCCTGTATGGTGAAGAATTGTGGTGTTCAATCTTGAACTCCTCGCACAGCTCGCTCATCATGTTTTTGTTTAAGTTCGACCCGTTGTCGGTGATGATCCTGTTTTGAACCCCATACCGGCATATAATGTCATGTTTGATAAACCGGGTAACCACTTGTCTTGTCACGTTGGTGTAGGAAGCAGCTTCGACCCATTTGGTGAAATAATCGATGGCAACCAATATGAATAGGTGTCCGTTAGAGGCTTTGGGTTTGATCATCCCTATCATATAAATCCCCCACATTGCAAATGGCCATGGCGAACTCAGTAAGTTCAGCGGATTTGGCGGTACGTGTACTTTGTCAGCGTATATTTGGCATTTGTGACATGTCCTCGCATATTGGAAGCAATCAACCTCCATTGTTAGCCAGTAGTACTCTGCTCGTAATATTTTTCTTGCCATCGAGTGTCCATTTGCATGAGTCCCAAAGGTCCCTTCGTGTACTTCTTTGATAATTTCTTTGGCCTCATTTTTATCCATGCATCTTAGCAACACTGAGTCATAGTTTCGTTTGTACAGGACATTACCATTAAGGAAGAACTTGGATGCCAACCTCCTTAGCGTCTTTTTGTCAATTGTATAGGCATTCTCTGGATATTCTTGTTTTTCCAGGTATTTCCTAATATCCTGGTACCATGATTTGTCATCAGGTTTCTCCTCAATTGTAAGACCATAGGGAGGCTCATCATAGTGTTTGACCGTTATCCGAGGTTCGTGGTTTGGCCACGTCATTTTGAACATGGAGGAAAGTGTCGCCAACGCATCAGCCATTTGATTTTCTTCCCTCCGGATATGAGTAAAAGTGAGGGTCTCAAACTCGGCCATTAACTCCAGTATAAGGTCTCGATATGGGATTTGCTTCACATCTCGAGTATCACATTCTTTATTGACTTGGGGGATCACCAGTGCTGAATCCCCATACACCTCGAGTAGTTTGATCCTTAGATCGATTGCAGCTTCTAACCCCAATATGCACGCTTCGTATTCTGCAGTATTGTTGGTGCAGTCGAAACATAGTCTTGCAGTGAAGGGTATGTGCCTATTGTCAGGAGATGTCAAGACTGCCACTATACCATGTCCTAGTGCATTTGAGGCACCATCGAACATAAGTATCCACATTGCCCCTGGTTCGGGTCCTTCATCGGGTCCTGGTATTTCTCAGTCTCTTACCAACATAATATACTCATCCGGGAAGTCGAACTTCATAGACTGGTATTCTTCGATGGGTTGGTGAGCTAGATGTTTTGCCAGTACACTCCCTTTTATCGCCTTTTGAGTGACGTATTGAATGTCGTATTCTGACAGTAACATTTGCCATCTAGCGATCCTTCCTGTGAGAGCTTGCTTTTCGAACACGTATTTCAAAGGATCCATCCTTGATATTAACCATGTGGAATGGTTCAGCATATATTGTCGTAGACGTTTGGAGGCCCATGCTAGGGCGCAACATGTTTTTTCCAATGGTGAATACCGAGATTCGCAATCCCTGAATTTCTTGCTGAGGTAGTAAATAGCATGCTCTTTTTTGCCTGTTTCATCTTGTTGCCCCAATACACATCCCATAGACCTTTCGAGGACTGTGTGGTACATGATCAGCGGCCGTCCTGGGACTGGGGGTACAAGTATTGGTGGTTCTTGTAAGTAACTCTTTATGGTTTCGAAAGCTACCTGACAATCATCATTCCACTTGATTGGTTGATCTTTCCTTAGTAATTTGAATATGGGTTCACACGTAGCTGTTAGATGTGAGATGAACCTTGAGATGTAGTTTAAACGACCCAAAAAACCACGAACCTCTTTTTCTGTTCTTGGGACGGGCATTTCTTGTATAGCTTTCACTTTGTCGGGATCTACCTCTATGCCTCGTTGGCTTACGATGAATCCTAACATCTTTCCTGACCTCACGCCAAACGTACACTTGTTTGGGTTCAACCTCAACTTGAACTTCTTTAAGCGTTCGAACAACTTTTGTAGGTGCGTAACATGTTCCTCTTCAGTACAGGACTTAGTGATCATGTCATCCACATAAAACTCGACTTCCTTATGAATCATGTCATGGAACAGTGTGACCATGGCTCGTTGATACGTTGCCCCTGCATTTCGTAACCCAAAAGGCATTACCTTGTAGAAGAAGGTGCCCCAAGATGTCATGAAGGTTGTTTTATCCATGTCTTCGGGAGCCATTTTGATCTGATTATACCCAGAGAACCCATCCATGAAGGAGAACATCGAAGTTTGTGTCGTATTGTCCACCAGTATATCTATGTGGGGTAGTGGAAAGTCGTCTTTCGGACTTGCTTTGTTTAGATCCCTGTAATCCACGCACATGCGTACCTTCCCGTCTTTCTTAGGAACTGGCACTATGTTGGAAATCCATGGTGGATAGTCAACCACGGCAAGAAACCCCGTGTCGAATTGTTTGAGTACCTCTTCCCAGATTTTGTTATCCATGTTAGGTCGAACTCTTCTGCGCTTTTGTCTGACGGGTGCACAACCTTCTTTGAGCGGTAACTTGTGCACGACGATGTCTGTATCCAACCCTGGCATGTCACGATATGACCAAGTGAATATATATGCGTAGTTGTGGAGAAGTTTGACCAGCGTTGCTTTTACGTCCTCATTCAGCGTTGCCCCAATCTTGATTTCTTTAGGCTCTTTGTATGTACCCAAGTTTATGATTTCAATGGCTTCTCGAGGAGGGAACATGCTTTTGGATTCTTTGTCCATTAGCCTCGACAGTTCTTCCGGAAGTTCATCTTCTTCCTCGTCTCCTTCCTCAGACTGATTAGCGAGAGCCTCGAGTTTATATTGAGTTTCAGCAGTATTATTATCGGTAGTGTCAGAAAGAGATCTGCACATGTTTTATGTTTTGTTTTTCGTATGCAGATATGGTTGTGCTTTTTTTTATGCAAGAAAGTTATTTGTCATTTTGAGAAAGTAAATGCAAGAAAGAGACAATGTTTTCACTATCAAATGCAAACAATAATTTTATTAATAAACTCAAACTTTGAAAATAAATGGGGCCCTTACAAACCAACTATATGCTTCGGGCGAGGCATGAGCGACATTTTTTTTTCTTTATTGAAGGGAAATAAAACACACGACAAAAAGCAAATTACTTTGAAATAGAAACTATCTCCGGTATCTCCAGGCTTGTCCAATTTTGGAGCTGCTCTCCTGGTCTGATCATTCGGATGAAATTGGATGTACCCTCCTTAGGGTCCATACTAGATATCATAGATACATGTTCATATCCGCCTATAACAAAATTTTGCATGATCGGGGGGAATCGTTGTTCCTCCTTTGTAGCTCTCTTTGCTAGTTGATATCCTAGCCCCAGACGATCCTTCTTCTCTTGGATTTCTGGTATTTTCCCCTAGCCTTCCATATTCAAGTCTTGCAGGTCTCTCCAGGATGTTACCGCCCTTCGTATCTTCTCTACCGGTAGTGTGACAGCAGTTGCAATCTCTAACGCTTGGAACGCGGTTTCTAATGCCCCTTCTCCAGCCTCGATGTATCGGTACGAATCCAGATTACTAGCAAATATGTCCTCCTCCCCATTGACGGTCACTATAGAGTTCCCATCCACAAATTTTATTTTATGATGAAGAGTGGAGGTAACTGCCCCAGCATCGTGAATCCAGGGACGTCCCAATAAGCAAGTATAAGCTGGTTCAAACTCCGTCACTTGGAAATTGATGCAGAAAGTGTAAGGACCAACTACTACAGGGAGGTCTACTTCTCCGAACACCGGACTTTGTGATCCATCGAAGGCTTTGACTACCAGATGACTTGGTCTAACTACTAGGCCTTCCAAAGCTATTTTATCGAGAGTAGCTTTTGGCATCACGTTTAATGACGAACCTGTATCAATCAGAACCCTAGATAGGTGAGCTTTACCACATTGTATGGAGATATGAAAGGCTTTGTTATGCTCCTTCCCTTGTGGAGGTAGCTCATGACCACTGAATCCTAAACACACCCCAGCGGTGAGATTAGCCACCATTCCATCGAATTGGTTTACAGTGATGTCTTTGGTTACATGAGCGGCGTTTAAGATTTTCATCAAGGCGTCTCGATGTTTCTCTGAGTGTACTAGTAGCGAGAGGAGCGATATTTTTGACGGTGTCTCTTGCAACTGGTCAACCACCCTATAATCACTCTTTTTGATCAACGCCAAGAACTCTTCAGCATCTTTATTGGTGGCCAATTTATCCTTGGACATGCCTTCTTCAGTTGGGATTGCAGCGGTCTGACTACTGGCTTGCGCCAGGTTTTCATTAGGTTGTGCAGTCTTGAATATGCGACCACTACGAGTCATACCCCCAGGCCCAACAATGTTTGTTACGACAGTATTAGTGCCAGAATTATATTCCCAAGGGACTGCTTTCTTTTTGTCCACAGGGTATGGAGCTCCGACTAGGATAATCCTAGTGTTCCCCTTGACTAGGTATTATCAATGGCTCATTCCTATCTATCATGGCTACATACTCCTCCTCAGGATGTTCTTTTAACTGAATTACTCCTTGGTCCACAAGTTTCTGCAAGGTGTCCTTAAAAGCCTCGTTATGTTCTAGGATGAACCCCTTTGCAAGTAGATACCTTTTAAGGGCATCTATGGGGGAACTCCGTTGTTGAACTAACTCTTGCTCAGTAACGACTTCGATTGCATTAACTGTGCCATCATGATGAGGCATGGGATTCGTTTTCACACTGGGTTCGTCGAAGGCGATTGCCCCTGACTCTATCAAGTCTTGAACCTTGTGTTTTAAAGCCCAGCACTTCTCCAGTGTGTGTCCGGGAGAATTAGCATGAAATTCACACCTTTCATTAGGGTTGAATCTGGGTGCAGCCTTTCCGGGGAGTGGAGGTGGCATAGGTTTGAGCTCTACGAGTGATTCGCTTATCAGGTATTTCAGTATTTCGCTTCTGGAAGTGGGCAGAGGATCGAATCTCCTTTGAGGCCCTTGGAACCTGTTTTGTTGGGGTGAGAATGACATAGGAGGTCTAGACTCTTGATGCACTACTTCATTGGTCTCCCTTTCCTACTTTTTAGCGAAGGTTGAGGTGGGCCTCTTTGAGTGATAAGAGTTAGATGATGCTCCTTGTATCTTCCCAATTTTGATCCTGTTTTCAATCCTTTATCCGATGACCACCAAATCTTAGAATCCTGAGGATACACTTCCGATCATCTTATCGTAGTACGGTCCTTGTAAAGTACTCATAAACATGTCAACCAGCTCCTTTTCCAACAAAGGAGGTTGGACTCGGGATGACATTTCTCGCCATTTCTGGGCGTATTCCTTGAACGATTCTTCCTTCTTCTGAGACAAATTTTGCAATTGCATCCGATTGGGTGCCATGTCCAAATTGTACTTGTATTGCTTTAGGAACGTATTAGCAAGGTCGTTCCAGCTTCGGATATGTGTCTTTTCCAGTTGCATGTACCATTCGACAGATGCCCCACTTAGACTGTCTTGGAAGAAATGCATCATCAGCTTTTGGTCATGGGCATAAGCAGCCATTTTCCTGACGTACATGCGTAAATGACTTCTTGGGCATGTAAGCCCTTTGTATTTTTCAAAGTTGGGTACCTTGAACTTATGAGAAATAGTCAAATCCGGCACCAAGCTCATTTCATAGGTATCCACATCAAAGACGTCATATCCTTCTACTGCTTTCAGCCTCTCTTCTAGCGCTTTGATTTGTCCGCTATTTCTAGCATTCTCTTCAGAGTCAGATTAGGTCTGATTATACTGGGGTCCCTGATTTGTTTCATCTACATCCCCATATTGTAAATCCACATAGTCCTCATCTTTGGGTGGATTGCTAGCAGGGATGCGAACAGTGCGAGGTACTCCTTCCTTCTGAGTAGTTGGAATGAATCCCTCATGGGAAGCTTCTCCCTCTTCCTGGGTTCTGATGATTCTCTTAGAGGAGTGAGCGTTTGACTTATGAGGTTCAAAGCCTCGAACAAATCCAAACAAGGGATTGCCATCGTTCGGTATTTCTTCATACTAATCCTGAACTTCCTTAGCCTTTTCTTGTTTGTCCATAAGGTCTTTCATGAAACTTAGCATCTGAGTCATTCCTCCCTTAATTTCCTCCACAATACCCTTTAATTGGGTTACTTCTTCGCGAAGGGCGGCTTGATTCTACTCTAGCTGTTCCATTGCTTTCTTTTTCTGAGACCGGGTTTGATATGGTGGTGCGATTGCTTGGTTGTCTTCTCCAATGGTGTGACTGGAGATAAAGATAGTTTTTTTTCTTAATGTTTTGAAAGTAAATATGGAATGTATCCTATTAATGTTATGCTTATGCTATGTTCATGTCTTATCCACTTTATATATATATATATATATATATATATATATATATATATATATATATATATATATATATATATATATATATATATATATATATTCTATTTAATATACATTTTTCTTCTTTTTTTTATATATACTTCTTTCGTTTTTTTTAAAGAATAATCCTTTGGTGAATATTATAGGAACAATGAGTAATGCGAAAAAGAAACACACTTTATTAATTAGAAAAAGAAATACCACTTCATTATTGGTTTACAAATAGAAATAGAAACTGAAAATTAAAATACTAAAAATAAATGCAACAAGGAAATAGAATAAAATCTAAGAACGCCTCTGGTTATCCGCTTTGAACTTGTCCACCATATCTCTACAAAGCTCCATGAAATCATTTACCGCTTCGGGAAGGATGATGGGAGAAGATTCCGCTTTTTCCAAACTCTTTGGAATATCTTGGATCAAATCATTACACAAGAAGACTAGCTTATCATAATTATCGCGACATTTTTCATAGTCTTCAAGCATCTTAGAAATCATGCTCACATGTTCATTTGCCGTAGAAACAATTGTAAATTGTCTCCTCCAATAATCTCTTTCATCCATGGTTTCCTCATATATTTCTCTTTGCCTTACAAATACTTGTCTAAGTGCGGCTATAGCTAGAAGTGCTCTATTGTGCTCATTGGTGCGCTGTAAAAGTGCCTCTTCCATGGTCAATCTTCTTGTGCGCTCTTCTTGTCCGAATTGGCGAGCTTCTTGAAGATCAAACTTGAGATTTCTTATTTCCACCTCTTGATCTTTAGTTCTATCAGTTAATTCAAAGACTACAACTTCTAGATTTTTCTCGGATTCCGCTTTATCATGGGAAGCTTTTTCATAACGCCTTCTCCACCTTGCAATTTCCACACTCGCTTGTTCCAACCTTTCATTATGTGCTTCTAAATTATAATTAGCACTTAGGACTCCTTTGGTTGCACGCTTTATTTTACTCCTTTGTCTATCATTCTCTTCCTTCATTGCTTGAAGTTCTTGGCTCTTCTCTTTAAGGTCAAAGCGTAGTTGGCTCCATTCGTTAGTAAGTTGATGTAAATCAAGCTCTAATTTTTCTTTTTCCTTTCGGGACGCCTCTAGGTCAGCCCCGATCCCTTTTATCTCTCCGATGGATAGAGGAACAAGATTAGGAGAATCAGGCTTATATGCACGATCCAGAATAAAAGGAAGCAAAATCTTTCCAACTCTTTCTTGAACCCATTTAGTGAAAGATTATCTAGCAATAACATTATTTGGCCCAAAATCTTTTCTTTGAACATGCTTCCAAGCTTGAATTACCTTCTTCAATGTTCTTGGTTCACCTTTTCCGTTGTCATGCAAAATTAATTCTTCCACTTGTTGTTTGGAAGGCTCACAATCCATAGAATGACCCAATTGGCGCAATGCTAACACGGGGTTATAATTAATACAACCAAAAGTCCCCATTAAAGGTACAATGTTGAATTCTCCACATTTGTAAATAATCTTTTCAGAATTTAATTTCCTTGCATACCATAAGATAGAATCTGCTTAGAGAGCCCTCAATTTTTGAGACCAATCATATCTAGTCAAATCTTTAATAAAACAACTAGCCTTGTAAAGATGAGAAGTCAACCAAGAATCTAACAAGTGAACACAACAAAATAGAATCCCTCTTTTCTTTTCACACCGAGTATGGATAGCACAATATATATTAGCAAGGATGGTGGGAGTTGGATCCTTATCAAAAATCCTAAAAGAAGTGAAAGCATGAATTGCGGCGGGATCAACATAAACAACATTTTTAGGCAATAAGACAACACTGAAAATTAAGAGAGCTAGAAATTGTCCACAAGTGTCCCATTGTTTCCTTTGAGCATAACTTAAAGCTTGAGTTTCTAAGTAAGATCTTTTGATCCCATGTACCTCACCATAAGTTTTATAGTTAGATTTCAAATCTGTAGCGGATACTCCCAAAGCTTTTGCCAAATCTGAAAAGTCCACTTCTTTACCAACACCTGTGTAAAATTCCTTTTTAGTCCTTGAAAATCCTAGCATAGCATCCATCTCCTCCAAAGTTGGAGCCAACTGAAAATCCTGAAAAGTGAAACATCTAAGCGGCGGATCATAGAATTGAACCAAAGCGGTGATAGCTTCCTCTTGCACTTTTACCCTTAGCAAATCCAAGATATTTCCATAGCGGATCTCAAACCTATCCAAAGCACTTGATGGTAATTTTTCCTTGATTATTTTCAATTTCTTGATGTCTGGAGTAGAAACAGAAAAGTGGATAATAGGCTTCTTAGTACTCATCCTTCCTACATATTCACCAATAGAATATATTTTTATATATATTTTTTTCAGTGGATAAGACATGATAAAAATGATATGAAGAATGATGCATGAAAACACAAAAAAAAATAATAATAACAAGAAAAAAACAAAAATAACAATGATGATAATACAAATTAAATCACATAATCACATAAATCCTAGGTCCATAGGTTCGACGTAGCGGCTCTAGGGAGCCTACCCTTTTCCATGGGAATGTTTTAGAAGGTCTCATGGGGTCGTTCGTAGCCTCCGAGACTTTTTGTCTCTTTGGATTTTAGAACAACTCATTTTATCCATGAGGTTCGAATTTTTGGGGTAGGTTCTCGGAGAGATCAGCTAAATACCCAGTCCTGCCCTCAACAAAGTCAAGCCTCGTTTTGGACATTTCTGAATATTCAACCCACTCCAAGTAGAGTTATCAATGAGACTCGTAGGCGATTCAAGTCCCCCTGGTCTCAAGGATAACTCCCACACTAACATAATATACCCAGCAGTGCATATAATATAACAGTTATGCAATTAAATACAAATATGTAAACATAAACAAATAAAATATTTTCAGGCAAAAAATAAATAAATAAACAAATAAAATTAAATAAAATAAAATAAAAAGAATAAAAACACAAACCCTAAAAATGGCGAATTAGCCAAACCCTAAAAAATGGCAAACCTAAACCCTACCAAAACCTAAAACCTATAAGAGCATAGTATTCATCATTAAGTGTCCCCAGCAGAGTCGCCAGCTGTAGCAACCTGCCCTAAAAATTATAGACTTTTAGAGTCGCCACCTATTCTACCAAGGCGAATGGGAAACCTTTACACAATTACAGAGATACAGGATAAGATACTAGATTCAAGTCGAGGGAAGGTGTTAGGCACCCTCAACCCTTTCCCAAGGGTTGCACTATAAGGTTAGGTTTACGGCTAACATAAAGAAAAGTAACAGAAAGTTCAATAGGGTTAAAGGCTAATTATTTGAACCTAATTAGAGTTTGGAGGGGGACTCGCCTTGTTGCCAAGTGCCTACGTACCGCCTTATGGAGGATTAGAGTCTACGTAGTTCGGGGAAGGGTTGTACGCCCTTAGGATTAGAATTTAATTTGATATGGTTTTGGATGCTTTTTGAGTGGCCTATCGTAGTTGTGATAATTCATAATTTTGAAAAGGTTTTGGGAAGTGTTTTAGGATTTGGGCGTACAACCCTGATTTTAATATGTACTATTAACCGCAATGATCAATAGATTTGATCACCATAGTTAAAAGATTAGTAGTGTATTATTACCAATTTTAATTGATGGATTCAATTATCACTAATAATAAATAAGAGTATTTTTAGAAATTTTAATAATTTCATTTGCATCATTATCCCTCGCAATCGATTGATTCAATTAAAAATAATAATGAATTAAAATGAAAAAAAAAGTAGGCTAATCAACGCAACCAATAAAAATGGTTGAAACCTTTTAGCCAAATAAAACTATTTATTTTAATTAAAAAAGTATTTTTAAAAAAATCGATTATTGCCCATCACGATTAATGGATTTAATCGGAACGAATCAATAAATTAGAAATTTAATATTTATAATATATTAATTTATTTAAGAAAATATTTCATTATTATACAAATAAATATTAAAAAAAGAGAATTAACTAAAACATATAAATTAATTAAGATAAATTAGTTAATTAGGGTTTATATTCAATGTGGCAGGCTGGAAGGCTCATGGTATAGGGACTAAATCTGGGACATTGGATCAGAGTTAGTGGTGACAGAATGGTTCGGATCTGATGGATTATGGTGGAACCTAGAGTGAGAGGCGCATGGGATCTCATAGGAAAAAATCAGAAAAAGATATATGTTGGAGGGGAGGCTCGAACCTGCGACCTCTGCCTCACACACTCGCTTCATTGCCAGCTTAACCACAACACACATCTTGTACATAATACGCGCCCATATCATTAAGTAAAAACAATGAACCTAAATGAAAATCACGCGCGCAAAATTCAAAGTTACGAACCATATGATGACATCTCATCATCGTCCCCAACAGAGATGCAAAAACCTTGTAAACTTAGCTACGAAATTGCTACAAATTGTTTCGTAGCATACACACCTGCCAAAATAGCGAACAACACATACATGTATATAAATCTTTCGCACCACCCCCAATCTCTTCGTCCAAACCATGCGAACCTAACCATGCTCCTAATTTAACCTAATTTTTCCTCTAACAAAAAAGCCCCAAATCGGTCTCATAAACCCTAACTGATTCACCAATGATGATTCATATCAAACATGCCCAGAAATTAAATTAATGATCCATAAACGTTCACAACATCAAGAACAAACACAATATACAACTAAAAACCTATGGTGATGCATGAAACGAGCCGATCGATCCAAGTTTTAGAGTCACATACCTTGACTAATTGGAGGATGTTCTGGGGATGTTGATGTAGAGTAACAATCCACGCAACTTCAGAATGATCTCAGGAACCTTTTGCAATTTTTAAAACCTCTTGAGAGTCACGAATTCTCTCAAACCGAATTCACGTTCTTGGTGACTTTTTTGAGTTCTTGCAAGTGTGCTTCTGCTCAGAATTTTTCGTCCCCTAGTCCCTTGCCTTACATCAACTACGTATAGGGAATGAATTAGGTCAATAAAAACCAACCAAAACTCTCTTGAATCCAATCTTGAATTTTTTGAGTTCTTGCAAGTGTGCTTCTGCTCAGGATGTAGTACACAGATGCACTGGATGAAAAGTCAACTAGAAGACTATCAGATATATGAGAGTAACATTCCTATATTCTGTGATAATACTTCTGCTATTTGTTTATCTAAGAATCCTATTTTACATTCTAAGGCTAAACATATAGAGATTAAACATCACTTTATTAGGGACTATGTTCAGAAGGGTGTTCTTTCTTTAAACTTTATAGATACAGACCATCGATGGGCTGATATCTTTACAAAACCCCTTGCTGAAGATAGGTTTAAGTTCATTCTTAAGAACATCAGTATGGATTTATGCCTAGAATGAAGGCGTTGAGAAGATCTGATATATGGATTAGTTTGAAAATGTTGATTTATTTTCCTATTAGATATTATGTCTATGCATGTTCATATAGAAACTTTGAATTTGTTATCACTAACGTTTCATGTGTCTAAGTATGATACAAAACTTTTGTTGAAGCAAACAGCTATCACCAGCTATTCCAGATGATGACCACATGTTCATTCTGAAGGGACAAGCATGCGTGCAGTTGATGAGACGCCACCCTAGGTAACTGTGCAAATATTTTCAAATCTCACGCTATCTCCACTAACGTCTCTGAACATTAAATGTGATTGATTCATTTTCTGTAACCGCTTGCATTCAGAATCTCATTGCATTCTTTTTCATGTCCGTGTCTATATAAACACATATCATATTCATTTTCTCTCTTTTCACTCCTTCACCATCTTTCAGTTTATGCATTTTTGTCTCCTCTTTTGTCTTCATAAAAACCCTAAATCTAAGAAAACCAGAAATCTCAAGTGTTCTTCAATGGCTTCTTCATCAAATCCTAACAACAAATTGATCTCTCTCCGTTGAAGACCTGTCTGAATCCTATGGACGAATTAGAAGTTATTTGTGAAATGATGGTTGATTTTGATAATCTACAGGAACACAATCTTCATTTGAAGAATAACATGTTATTTCAGGGTTGGGAACCATTCTTCTACCGTTTGTGTGGACCAGTTTACCCAGAATTGGTTAAAGAGTTTTGGGTTCATGCTACGTTAATGCCAAAAGTAATTATGTTTTTTGTATGTGGCAAAGAAATCTCCATTACAGAAAATCTTATCAAAAGATTGATAGGTCTGGAAGGTTGTGAAGGTGCTTCTGGAGCCATAGTAGGAAGAACAGATTGGGACGTTGTCTATGCAGAAATATTCAAGTCTGGAAAAGACTCTACTTGTATCAAGGAATTGAAGGATCCCTACAGAAGTTGGGCTAAGATCATTCAGGGTTGCATCTACCACAGAAAGGCAACTGTATCTCCTAACTACATCAATAAGGACCAACAGTACATTCTGTATTATATTGGTAACCGTGAGAAGGTGGATCTCCCTTTCATTGTGTTTAACCACATGTGGAATCACGTAAGGGACTCTAGAGAGCAAGCCAGATTGAAGACTCCAAAGATCAGAAGGAATATCATTCCCTTTGTAAGGATAATTACTGATCTTCTAGTTGAGACTGGATTGGTTAGTGATCTAGTAAAGGATGGAATTGTTAAGGATTTGTATGCAACGTGTGGAAGCACTATGAATGTCCACACTGAAGAAGATGAATTTAATAGATAAAATTGATGCTCCTCCCAGAGTGGACAATGAGATCTTGACCAGAACGACTCCTGCTCTGGATGATTTTGAGATGTTCTTCAGGAATTAGCATCCTAGCATCGTCCTCACCTATCTGGAAATGTGTTAAAAGGAAGGCTCTGAGTATGATCATGTGTGGATAAGCAACAAAGTGTTTACCACTTTAGCTGATCAAGTACCAGCGAAAGAGAAAGAGAACTAGAAGAAGAAAAAGAAGAAGAAGGAGAAGAAAGACAAGAAAGAAAAGAAAGAAGAGAAGAAAGAAGAAAATCAAGTATTTCTATAACTGAGTCTGTTCATGTTTTAACTTCTAAACATATATCAACAAAATCTCCACCAATAAAATAACCAGAAAAAGCCCCAGAAAATCCTCCTCAAACCACCAAAATTTCTAACACTCCATCTTCTGCTTTCTCCAAATCCAAAGGAAAACAACCTATCCTTGACTCTTACCCCATTCTTGACCCAAAACCTTTAAACACCATCTTTCCAGATGAAAACCTTTTCACTTATGCTCAACCTAAACCCCCACCTTCTGAACCTCAACCTCAACCTTCTGATTCCCAATCTGTTGTTGACACTCCTGTGTTTTGAAACTTCAACCTCCCATCTTCACCATCATCATTTTCTTCTGATTCATTCTTTCGCAACCCTCGCCCCTTTAAACCTACTTCATAGAATCCTTCATCTCCACCTGTTGTTGTTGTCTTAGACTCTGACAATGAAGCTGAATCCTCCCTTCAACCATCCTCTTCAAACACTTCTTTCTTGTTTGATAGGGCTCCTGAACCCTATTCCATCTCCAACCCAGAATCTCCAATAACCCGTCTCATAACCAACCCTCATAAACCTTCTATTGATATACGTTTTGAACTGTTAAAATATAAGGTAAGAACAAGGTTAGAGTATCTGAAGGTTGCCCATGACTCCATACTGGATCATGTGGCTACTGGAAAGCTCTGGAAGGCTTTCCTTGAAGATGTGCAAGTAGAGTTTTTGGACCTCTAGAAGGATTGTCTTGCTGCTGCTCCTAGTCCTGCTGGATTGGCTCTGGAGTATGGCAGTGGTAGGTACTTTCATCCTATTTCTGATTGGAAGCCTCTGAAAGAAGCTCCTTTTGTAGATGAAATGGAAGTTGATGATCCTTTGCCTCTGGTTGTCTGGACTCCTTATCTGTTTTAAGTTCTGACTAGAGACTTCAAGACTCTGTTTGACTGGTTCCGGGAGAATCCTCTTGAGGAGAATCCTGATATGGTGTATCCTACTATTGAGTATCCTGCTGAAGAGCAACCTGCTGAAGATATTCTTGCTGAAGAGGAACCTATTGCTGATAATCAAATGATTCCAGCTTCTGCTGTTCCTGCTGTAGCAACCTGCCTCAAAATTTACTTAGAGAGTCGCCACCTATTCTGAAGGGCGAATAGGAAACCCTACGCAGTATAGAGATCGGGGTAAGATACTATATTCAGGTCGAGGGAAGGTGTTAGGCACCCTCAACCCTTTCCTAAAGGCTAACATTCAAAGATAAAGGTTTATGGCAAAATTACAGAGGTTAATAGCTAAGGAAATGAGACGGGGGAAAATTGAGATTTTTGGGAAGGGGACTCGCCTTGTTGCCAAGTGCCTACGTATCTCCTTAGGGAGAATCAGAGTCAACGTAGTTCGGGCACAGGATTGTACGCCTTAGAATTTGATTTGAATGGTTTGAAATTGATTTGAAATTTGTTTTTGAAATGCGAAGTTCGAAGGTATTTTGAATTACCTTATCGTAGTTTGAACATCGCAGAATTGAAGAGATGAAAATCCGTGGTTTGTGATTTGATGTATTTTAAGTGTTTTGGGCGTACAACCCTGATTTAGCACAATTAACCGCAATGATCAATAGGTTTGATCACCATAGTTAAAACATTGGGGTTTTGCACCATTACCAATTCAAATCGATTGATTCGATTATCACTAATAATGAATTAACGTATTTTATTATTTTATGAATTTGTATTTTTATACTGTTAACTCTCATAACCGATTAATACGATTACAAATAATAACAAATTGATAAGGTATGCTAATCATCATAACCAATAAGATGGTTAAAACCATTTAGCAAAATAATGCTTATTTTAATTTATAGGATTTGATTAATTAAATTAATCGATTATTAACCATCGCGACCAATAAATTTAGTCGAAACGAATAATGAATTGAATCCTAATATTTACACCTTATAGGGTTTTTGTGATTTATAATTAGAATTAAATTAATTAAATCGGATAGGCGAAATAATCGGGACATATTATAATCCTATCCCTAATCCTAATTTTATCATCTAATTCTAATTAAATCATATACATATTAAATATATTAATCCTAAATTAAATTAATTAAACCTAAATCCTAATAATTAAATAACAAAACAGAAATATATTAAAAAAAACCTGGCAGTAATCCTGTGTATGCGGCCTGCGAGTGTCCATCGTGAGCCTGCATCTCCTTGTCCTTCAGATCTTGATCGTAGTACATCCAAGGGCTACAGGCTGAGGGTGTACCGTGAGTTGGATGATAAGGCGCGCGCTGGATTCATGGTTGATCATAAGAAACAAGTTCAGGAAAATATATAAAAAATAATGGCATGACCTGGGGATCGAGCCCAGGTCTCTTGGATCATCACCATCACGCCTCAACCATCTGTGCTGATTTGCCTCACTGATTAAATATTACACGCTATATAATATATACAAAAAAACACGGATAAAATAAAAAAAATAAAAAACAAATCGCGCGCAGAATCTTCACCGTCCCCGTTGCGTTTTTCTGGAAAAGTGGCATGGCTTTGCCTACAGTTTTGTCCCGTTGCCATAGGTATTCGCCCTCCAAATCTGCAACTCAATAGCAATAAACGCACAAAAACATTCCAGAAAAAACACACATAATCTCACGAGCGTATTATGCCGATTTATTTGACTTAAAATCATCTCAAATTAGAACCCCCTATTTGAAGCTTTGTTAACCTAATAATGGTGGATTATAATTTTTGTATCAAAACTCCAATCAAACGTATCAGTCACGTTCCACACACGATTATGAACACGAATCTGCAATTCAATCATATTTGCAATGCTTAAATCTGTGAAATCGAAAGGTTCAAAAGGAAGGCCAAACCGTGAATGTTCTTATGGTGATTCTGAGTACATGAGCCCTTGAAGATGATCCCAACGGCTTCGGTAAATGTCCAGGAAGCTAATTCCAGTCTCCAAACTTCGTATGCAAGTTAGAAAACGAACCTTGTTTGTTCTTGAATTTGTGTGCACCCGGTTTTGGTCCTTGGAGGCAGAATTTTTCGCCCCCTCTTTACTGCTAATCTCTTCAGCTTTATAGTTGGGGTCTTTTAGGGTTGAAATTAAATTGAAGAATAATTTTATGCAAATTTTGGAAGATTTGGAACGGGTTGGTTTTGGAAATTTTTGATAGAATGCTGATAGAACGTGTTCACCTCTTTGGTCTTTTGTTTTTATTTTTTTATTTTTTTATTTTAAAAAACCTAATAATAATAACAATAATAACTAATAATAATAATCCTGGTGATTAATTCTAATGACCCAAATAAAACTAATAATCCTAATTATTATATAATTAATAAAACCTAATTACAAATAAAAACCTAATTAATCCTAATTCTACCTAATAATAATCATAATGTTAATGAAAGTTTAATAATTTAAATAAAAAACAAATGTTAGTAAAAACCCAAATGATTTTTTCCAAAAAATCATAAAATTCTCGTAACAACTGGGCCCACTGTTTAGATCCCAAAATACTTGCTATTCCAACCCCTTTTTTTTATTTCAACCAATTTATAAAGGAATTTTATAAGAGGTCGAGTTTAATAATTGATATATTAAACCCTATGGCTCTTAATTTTTAACACCCTTAATAAATTAGAAGATACGGATTATATCGGGTAAATTTCGGGGTATGACAGCTGCCCCTATTCAATCTTCTTAAACTTGAAGAATCAGATAGGCACGTCTGCCTATCATGATCTAAAGGTAGAAGAGGATTGAATATTGAATGCCCCGAAATTTGCACTTGTTGGGAAGAAGTTTTGGAGGAGATGGGCTTACAGATGCCACCCGAGGTGAATACCATTTTTCAGAGTGTGGAGCAAACGCTTTTGAAAGGGACCACTGGCTTTCTTGTTGTAGCACGACCTAAAAAGGCAACCTGAAATTTATGCAATGTTATGATGCATGCGATGTATGATGCAATGAGCTTCTCAAAATATATGAGAGCCATGTATGTATATGCACTATGTATAAATGAGGTATGTTAGTTGAATGATGCATGACTATTAGCTATGTTAGTAACTCTGAAAAGAAAGATAGCACCTTTGATTGTTTGTTGATGTTTTGGAAGATATCACTGCCGAGGGACTAACGTGATAAACCCAATTGAAGAACGGTTTAAAAATCTTGTATGCCTGGAAAAGCTCCTAGAAAGGATGGAATACGTCTTGAAGAAGACTTCCTGGAAAGGTTCCTGAAAAGGAATAGCGAGGACCTTCTGTTGGTTGTGTAATTGGCTTGCTATGGTCAGCAAGCTTCCGCAGTTTGTGAACCCCCACTTACTATATTTCTAGTAAGTTTCCGTAGTTTGTGAACCCCCACTTACTATAGTTCTAGTAAGTCTTCTCCTATTTTGTGAACCTCTCACTTACCATAGTGCTGGTAAGCTATTCGCAGTTTGTGAACCTCTCACTTACCATAGTGCTGGTAAGCTACTCGCAGCTTGTGAACTCCTCACTTACCATAGTGCTGGTAAGCTACTCGCATTTTGTGAACCTCTCACTTACCATAGTGCTGGTAAGCTACTCGCATTTTGTGAACCTCTCACTTACCATAGTGCTGGTAAGCTACTCGCAGTTTGTGAACCTCTCACTTACCATAGTGCTGGTAAGCTACTCGCAGTTTGTGAACCTCTCACTTACCATAGTGCTGGTAAGCTACTCGCATTTTGTGAACCTCTCACTTACCATAGTGCTGGTAAGCTACTCACAGTTTGTACCTCTCACTTACCATAGTTCTGGCAAGTTACATCGCAGTTTGTGAACTTCTCACTTACCATAGTTCTGGCAAGTTACATCGCAGTTTGGACCCCAATAGGATTGCTTGCTATAGTTCTAGCAAGTTCACCTGCATGAAAAAGATTCACTTGTTTTTAGACTCACGACTCGAGGGTCGGAGACTGGGCTGTTGTCATAGCCAGACGGGAACTGACTACCAGACGGGAACTGGATTTTCATGTAACAGTCAGACGGGAACTGACTTTGAAAATGATTTGGATGGCCAATAAAAATTGGGTTTTTTGTGATATGCTAATGCTCATGCGTATGTATGCATGTTTATGGGTGAATGAACAACAAGGTTGCTATCATCGGTAAGGTTACCGGGAGCATCAATCAGGTGATTGGAAATAATATCTCAGTAAGGTTACTGGCATCGGTAAGGTTACCGGAAGCATCAATCAGGTGATTGGAAATAATACCTCAGTAAGGTTACTGGCATCGGTAAGGTTACCGGAAGCATCAATCAGGTGATTGGAAATAATACCTCAGTAAGGTTACTGGCATCGGTAAGGTTACCGGAAAGTGGGTGGATAATGATTATGCTCATGTATATGTGGACTGATGTAACGAATGAAACGAAGTAATGTCTTCTATAAGACTACCTGAAAAGGTCTTTTGAATGGATATGAAAATTTGTCTTGAAGAAGACTACCCGAAGGGGTCCCTAGAATGGATAGAAATTTGTCTTGAAGAAGACTGCCTGGAAAGGTTCTTAGAGTAGATAGAAATTTGTCTTAAAGAAGATCACCTGAAAAGGTTCTTAGCAAGGGATGAAGAATGTCTTTAAAAACGACTACCTGAAAAGGTTAAAAGATGTCTTAAAGAAGACTACCTGAAGAGGTTTCTGAGAGGGATGACGAATTGTTTTTTTTTTGAAAGAGACTACCTGAAAAGGTACTTAGGACAAGAATGTCTCGAAGGAAACTACCTGAAAAGGTGCTTAGAAGAAGAATGTCTTGCAGAAGACTACCTCAAAAGGTACTTAGAAAAAGGAATGTCTTTAAAAAGACTACCTAAAAAGGTTTGTAGAAAATGGAATGTCTTAAAGAAGACTACCTAAAAAGGTTTGTAGAATGTCTTAAAGAATACTACTTTAAAAGGTAATTAGAAAAAAGACAATGTCTTGAAAAAGACTACCTGAAAAGGTGCTTAGAAAAAGGATAATGTCTTGAAGAAGACTGCCTGAAAAGGAACTTAGAAAAGAAATGTCTTGAAAAAAGACTACCTAAAGAGGTTCTTGGAAATGGTGATAATCTGTCTTGCATAAGACAGCTTGAGGAAACTCCTAGAAAGGATCGTGCGATTCGTCTTAAAGAACACCACATAAAGAGTTACGGTGTAATGTATCAACCAATGTATGTAATGCGTGATTTGTATGTATTTGTGTGATGCTCCAATGATAGGTTGTTGATAACCTAAGCGTATATAACTCGCTGGAGTTGCGGGTTTGTTTGATAAGGTGGGGTGTGATGCTAGCGCGATTCCCCGATACCTGTTTTTTAGGCTCGTAGTTAGGAGAAATATTTGATCGAGGTTGTAAAGTACGAGAATGCCTTTCCCTTTTGTTGTTCGCCTTGCCCCAGTTTGATTTTTTTAGAAGTACTCCATGCCCTTAACCTTTGGAGGTTCTCCACGCCTTTAACCTTTGAATTGTTTGCCTTATGGATTTGATATCCAATGCCCAAATGTTTAGTGGAAAAGATGCCTATGAGGGGAGTGCCCTAGGAAATAACCTTGTCGTATGCTTCGACGTTTAGATTAAAGGGTGTGCCCCTGATCTCCAGGTCATGGAAGGTTATCCATAGTGTTCTATCCTTTGAATTTGAATTCTTCCCATGTCTGACATGCCCCTGTTTGAGATTGCTTTGAGATGTGCCCTAAGTCGATGGAACCTTAGGAAGACTGCCCCTAGTTAATAGGATGTTCGATTGTATGCCCCTGTGCTCCTTGAAATTTTTGCCCCTGTTTAGGAGAACCCCCTAGATGTGGTTTCCCCGACTCCAGGGTCTTTATTAGAAATGATCACCTTTGATTAACCCATTTCGAGATTTCCTCGATGCTAAGTGTATACTCATAGATGGTGTTGTACTTTTTGAGAAGTAGCTCCAATGGAATGCGTATGCAAGTTTTGAAATCGAAGTCCGTTATGAATTAGGACTGGATGGTTTTGAAAAGAATGCTTGAAGAAGCATAGTGATTAGAAGTAGTTTTAACAAACATAGGGATCAGTATAACAAATCCTGCTTAACATGCTTTCATGGTTAACCTTGCCTCAATTAGGACTTTTAAATGTTGTAACTTGGCCTGGTTCATGTTTTAAGAAACAATGGATATAAGGCTCAAAATTTATTTAACCCACCCCTTTCTCCTTGATGTTCTCCAGATCCTAAAAATTCGCCTAATCCAATGGATATGCTTTGTTTGCAAGAGAATCGTTTCAGTTTCGATGTTGAGCAGAAGCCTTAGTAGAGATCCAAACTTTGATGACGTATGTTGTAAAGATCCAAGCATTGATGTGAAGCTTTGATGGTTTAGCAGTCACAAGATTATCCTTTGTATTTCGCCTTTGTTTTTTATCCCTTACTTTTGCATGAGTTAATTCTTTTGAATTTGACACATCGGGATGCCCCAATTTTGCCTAAGTCTTTTTGTTTCCTTTTATGGAATTTTCATTTTGACTTAGCGGGCGTTTTTTATTCTTGAAAGCTCCTTTTGAGATTGATTCTTGGATATTGCATGTTGTGACTGCTATGTTGATTTTGATCTGTAAGCTTTGCCTTTGATACTTCCTCGATCTTGAATGATGTAATGAGGAAGAAGGTGTTGTAAATGTTACTTCCATTACTTCCTCAATCTTCGATGAATGCGAGGAAGAAAATATGCTTGAACCTTTGCTTGATCCTTATGCTTGAACCTTTGCTTGAATCCTTGCTTGAATTGACTGATTCTCTTGACAACCAAAATACACCATTGGATTAATTGAAGTCTACCCTGCCCCTGGTTAAAATCAAGGTTCTTTTGAAAAGTAGAAACAAACTCCAACTCCTGGCTCGAGGGGGTGACGAGGGATTAACATCCTTATATCTCCACTGTTTGGGAATGGAAACAATGCCTGTACATCCTCGGCCTGGTCTTACCTTGAAAGCATACGTTTAGCTGGACTTAGTCATTTGTATTCGTCATTCTCCCTCAAGCTTGTTAATAACCCTAAAAATAGAAGTGTGTGACTGGAAAGTCATGGTAGTGAGTGAATGAATTGATTTCAAAACATGCATGATTATTGTATTGAATTACTATTCGAAAAGTACAACGTTTTACATCAAATAGCGTTTTGTGATCGTAGGAAATACAACTAGAAAGATACACCTATTAATCCTAAGGGCAATCTCCTTTGTGAATCTGTCGACTTTGTTTTACTCCTTAGTTCGTGGACTTGTAGAAGTAGAAGGTGACCTCGAATTCCCCTTGGGCACGCCAAACCTATCGGGAACAAATTGCTTGTTAGCGGTGGGTTTTCGTCATATAGGAACTTCATGAGTTTCCTTTGACTGAAGCTCTTTTGCTTTTTTTTTTTTTAGGATAGTATCACACCATTGCAACCTTCGAAGTTTGTAGATTGATAGAGAGAACGCCTATGACTCTTTTGCCCCTTGGTACGGAGTTAACATATGTCGGCTTCCCTCCATCGTAGTTAGCATCTTTGTTCAGGGTCTTGCCCCAGTTGGACAAATCCTTGCCCCCAGGTTATCGTAGAGCGTCCTTGAAAGTTTGATATGTTCTAAGATGGACCCCTTTATGATTAGATACATCTTGAGTGTATCTATGAGGGAACTCTTTGTTGAACTAATCTTTGCTCGATGAAAACCTTTATTGTATTTGTAATCTTGTTATGACAAGGCATGGACACGTGGTTGGCATAGCGGAAGACATCCTCTTTTTTTTTTTAGTAAGACCAAGATCTTTTATTCTCCTTGCTCCGTAGTCTACGATCCTTTGATTTTTTTGGGAGTTTCGGGAAACCGGCTAGCATGGTAAGTATGGATGCGGGCGAAGATAGAAATGTAAATGTGAATGTAAATGTATGAATGCATGAAAATGCGAGTGCGCGCGTATGCAAAGGACTCCTTTATTTTTTGTATGTTATGACTCCTTGTATGCAATGCAATGCGGATGTGCGGTAGATATAATCTTAAGGATAACCTGTGCGGATTTAGGGACGACATTAGACTCTAATGAGATACTCGTAAGCTTGAGATTACAATGCACCAATGGGAATCCCTCAGACTAAGGGGTACGCGGCAAGTAGCAGCGGATGACCGTTCAGGACAGTCACCAAGTCTCATGGCCATCGAGAGGCCGTTCGACGTGTATTTAGAAGTATGTCCCTCGTGGGAAGGTTCTCTATGCGGAACACAACCTATCTAAGGACGATATCATATGAGGTGAAATCCTTACAGGCTAGGGATGAAAGATGTATAGATGGGAATCCAAAACCTACACTAGTTAGGGGGTGAGCGGGAATAAGCACGGAGTGACCGTTCAGGACAGTCACCAGATCTCATAGCCATCGAGAGGCCAATCGAACGCATGCTAGTGAAGTTGTCCTTCGGGGAAGGACGCGTCGTTGTGAAAACACACGGGTGTGAAAGAAAATCCCTATGGGCTAGGGAGTGCGTAGGTGTAGGCACGAGATGACCGTTCGAGACAGTCACTAGATCGCATGGCCATCGAGAGGCCAATTGACGTGCGTTAATAGAAATGTCCTTCGTGGGAAGGACGCGTAGTTGTAAGAATACAAGGATATAAAAATAAAATCCCCACAGGCTAGGGGATGCATAGATGGTGATGTCCTTCGTGGGAAAGACATGGTCTTTAGAAATTAGAGTCCCTACAGGCTAGGGACCACGTGGGGATACCTGCAAAATCCAAACGCATAGATATCCAAAGCAAATAAGTTGCAAACATATAATAAGCACATGAGCACGAAAGTCCTAGGTTCATAGGTTCGACGTAGGGGGCTCTAGGGAGCCTACCCTTTTTTTTTGGAGTGTTCTAGAAGGTCTCATGGGGTCGTTCGTAGCCTCCGAGACTTTTTCGTCTCTTCGGATTTTGGAACAACTCATTTTATCCATGAGGTTCGAATTTTTGGGGTAGGTTCCCGGAGAGATCAGCTAAGTATCCAGTCCAGCCCTCCACAAAGTCAAGCTTCGTTTCGGACCTTTCCGAATACCCAACCCACTCCGAGTGGAGTTATCAGTGAGACTCGTAAGGCGATTCATGTCCCCTTTTGGTCTCAAAGTTAACTCCCACACTTAGGTTTTAACAACAATATAGTATACCCAACAGATGCATTAGAAATAGAAATATCCACTTAAATAAATATTTAATTACATTGCAGTAATGAAATTGCAGAGGAAAATAAATAAAGAAATAAAATTTGAATATTTATACTAACCTCGAAATCCGGCTGCTTACAATTTTAAAAAAATGCGAATAACAGCAAATATGTAAATGTAAAGATATTATTTAAGTAAACAGATGTTTATTTTAAATGATATAAATAGATGAAATTAAAGATAAATAAATAAAAATTAAACATTATTTATATTTTTTTAAAAAAAGATAAACCTTCCCCCAAACCCTAAACCCTAAAAAATGGCAGGTTTGCCAACCCTGAAATGCGCCAAACCTAAACCCTGCCAAAACCTATAGGAGCATAGTAATTCACCGTTATAGTGTGTCCCCAGCAGAGTCGCCAGCTGTAGCAACCTGCCTCAAAATTTACTTAGAGAGTCGCCACCTATTCTGAAGGGCGAATAGGAAACCCTACGCAGTATAGAGATCGGGGTAAGATACTATATTCAGGTCGAGGGAAGGTGTTAGGCACCCTCAACCCTTTCCTAAAGGCTAACATTCAAAGATAAAGGTTTATGGCAAAATTACAGAGGTTAATAGCTAAGGAAATGAGACGGGGGAAAATTGAGATTTTTGGGAAGGGGACTCGCCTTGTTGCCAAGTGCCTACGTATCTCCTTAGGGAGAATCAGAGTCAACGTAGTTCGGGCACAGGATTGTACGCCTTAGAATTTGATTTGAATGGTTTGAAATTGATTTGAAATTTGTTTTTGAAATGCGAAGTTCGAAGGTATTTTGAATTACCTTATCGTAGTTTGAACATCGCAGAATTGAAGAGATGAAAATCCGTGGTTTGTGATTTGATGTATTTTAAGTGTTTTGGGCGTACAACCCTGATTTAGCACAATTAACCGCAATGATCAATAGGTTTGATCACCATAGTTAAAACATTGGGGTTTTGCACCATTACCAATTCAAATCGATTGATTCGATTATCACTAATAATGAATTAACGTATTTTATTATTTTATGAATTTGTATTTTTATACTGTTAACTCTCATAACCGATTAATACGATTACAAATAATAACAAATTGATAAGGTATGCTAATCATCATAACCAATAAGATGGTTAAAACCATTTAGCAAAATAATGCTTATTTTAATTTATAGGATTTGATTAATTAAATTAATCGATTATTAACCATCGCGACCAATAAATTTAGTCGAAACGAATAATGAATTGAATCCTAATATTTACACCTTATAGGGTTTTTGTGATTTATAATTAGAATTAAATTAATTAAATCGGATAGGCGAAATAATCGGGACATATTATAATCCTATCCCTAATCCTAATTTTATCATCTAATTCTAATTAAATCATATACATATTAAATATATTAATCCTAAATTAAATTAATTAAACCTAAATCCTAATAATTAAATAACAAAACAGAAATATATTAAAAAAAACCTGGCAGTAATCCTGTGTATGCGGCCTGCGAGTGTCCATCGTGAGCCTGCATCTCCTTGTCCTTCAGATCTTGATCGTAGTACATCCAAGGGCTACAGGCTGAGGGTGTACCGTGAGTTGGATGATAAGGCGCGCGCTGGATTCATGGTTGATCATAAGAAACAAGTTCAGGAAAATATATAAAAAATAATGGCATGACCTGGGGATCGAGCCCAGGTCTCTTGGATCATCACCATCACGCCTCAACCATCTGTGCTGATTTGCCTCACTGATTAAATATTACACGCTATATAATATATACAAAAAAACACGGATAAAATAAAAAAAATAAAAAAACAAATCGCGCGCAGAATCTTCACCGTCCCCGTTGCGTTTTTCTGGAAAAGTGGCATGGCTTTGCCTACAGTTTTGTCCCGTTGCCATAGGTATTCGCCCTCCAAATCTGCAACTCAATAGCAATAAACGCACAAAAACATTCCAGAAAAAAACACACATAATCTCACGAGCGTATTATGCCGATTTATTTGACTTAAAATCATCTCAAATTAGAACCCCCTATTTGAAGCTTTGTTAACCTAATAATGGTGGATTATAATTTTTGTATCAAAACTCCAATCAAACGTATCAGTCACGTTCCACACACGATTATGAACACGAATCTGCAATTCAATCATATTTGCAATGCTTAAATCTGTGAAATCGAAAGGTTCAAAAGGAAGGCCAAACCGTGAATGTTCTTATGGTGATTCTGAGTACATGAGCCCTTGAAGATGATCCCAACGGCTTCGGTAAATGTCCAGGAAGCTAATTCCAGTCTCCAAACTTCGTATGCAAGTTAGAAAACGAACCTTGTTTGTTCTTGAATTTGTGTGCACCCGGTTTTGGTCCTTGGAGGCAGAATTTTTCGCCCCCTCTTTACTGCTAATCTCTTCAGCTTTATAGTTGGGGTCTTTTAGGGTTGAAATTAAATTGAAGAATAATTTTATGCAAATTTTGGAAGATTTGGAACGGGTTGGTTTTGGAAATTTTTGATAGAATGCTGATAGAACGTGTTCACCTCTTTGGTCTTTTGTTTTTATTTTTTTATTTTTTTATTTTAAAAAAACCTAATAATAATAACAATAATAACTAATAATAATAATCCTGGTGATTAATTCTAATGACCCAAATAAAACTAATAATCCTAATTATTATATAATTAATAAAACCTAATTACAAATAAAAACCTAATTAATCCTAATTCTACCTAATAATAATCATAATGTTAATGAAAGTTTAATAATTTAAATAAAAAACAAATGTTAGTAAAAACCCAAATGATTTTTTCCAAAAAATCATAAAATTCTCGTAACAACTGGGCCCACTGTTTAGATCCCAAAATACTTGCTATTCCAACCCCTTTTTTTTATTTCAACCAATTTATAAAGGAATTTTATAAGAGGTCGAGTTTAATAATTGATATATTAAACCCTATGGCTCTTAATTTTTAACACCCTTAATAAATTAGAAGATACGGATTATATCGGGTAAATTTCGGGGTATGACACCTGCTTGTTCTGTTGGCCCTTCAACGTTTGTTTTGATGGAAACTCTAAAGGAAATCCAACAAAATCAAGCTTCAATGTTCAGTCGTCTAGACAAGCAAGATGAAACCAACGCTGAATTCAGAACATGGATGCAGAGATTAGAAGAATCTTCCAAGAAGCAAGCTGAAGACACTGCTGAGATTAAGAACCTTCTGGAAGCTTTACCCTCTAAGCCTAACCAGTCATAGTCTGAGTCTTGTGTCTTAGTTGTTTTCTTATTTCTTGCATCTATTTTTTTTGTTTGAATCTGATTGTACTCTTCCCTTCTGATTATCAATAAAAAAATTCTTTCTTCACTCTGGGTGTCTTTCATCTAAATCTTTTATGCTTTTTGATGATATGACAAAAAGGGGGAGAAACGTGCTATTTGAATTGATTTATAATATCAGTTGCTGAGCTTAAGTCTCAACATTCCTAACAATTATATTGCAAGTTTTCTGTCTGTGATAGTTTTGCAGGAATGTGATACTCTGAACAAGCTCAAAAAGGGGAGAAGCGTATCTGGAGAAAATCTTTGAAAGAGTTGAAGCAAACAAGCTTAATGCTCTGATACAAGAAGTTTCAAGATCATAAGCAAGCTATGTTCTGATATAAGAAGTTTCGAGCTCCGATACAAGCAAGTCTTTTTGATGCTCTGATAAAGCCAAGTGCTCTTAAAGAAAGATTCAAAGCTCAGAAGCTTTCCAATGGAAGCTCTGTAGTAAAGTTCTGAATCATCTGAAGCTTAAAGTTGAACGTGAAAGTCTCTTCTGAAATGGAAAATACTCAGGGAAGTCTTTTAGTTATAAAATCTTCTAGTATTAATTTTAGGGGGAGATTGTTAATCTCAGGGGGAGACATATTCACACAGTCTGATTAAAATGCTTTTATGCTTTATATGTGCATTGTCTTTTTCATCTGATATTCTAGATACAAATTCATATCAATTCTGTATGTTTTTGTCATCATCAAAAAGGGGGAGATTGTTAGAACAAGAAATGTTTTGATCAACATTCTTAGTTTTGATGAAAAAATTATATATGAATTTTGTATAAGACAATGTGGTACTCTAATTCTTTAAGTTTTCCATTTCAAGAAAAGTCTAAAAGAGTATGCACAAAATCAGCGTTCAAAAGCTCTGACCCAGAAGATCTGGATGGCTTCATCAGAACATGGTCTTGCAGATATCAGAAGATGGTCTTGAAGAAATCAGAACGTGATCTGGAAAGAATCAGAAGATGGTAGTCAGAAGCAAGGCTCTGAAGATTTGATGGTATCACACTCAAAAGAACTTCCAAAGTCTGATGACTGAAGTTGCATCTGCACCAAAGCTGAAGACTCTGATATTCAAACGTTTATTCTAAGTCTGAGTCCAGAAGCAAGTACAAGATGAAAAGGCTATAATGTCAAATCTGTCTGACTGACAAAAGGAACGTTAGAAGCTATAAAAGGCAAAGTCAGCAAAAGCAGTTGAAGCATGGCTAAAGGTAGTTGACAAAAGAGTGAAACATTAAATGCAGTAGTGTACTATTCACGCAAAGCATTAAATGCTCTCAACGGTCACATTTTTCTCACTGCCTATATATAGAAGTTCTGATGCTGAAGCAGCAATAACTCTTTCACGCTAAGTACCAAAACGCTGCCAAAAAAGCTTTCACACAAAAACAAAGAAGAACTTCATCTTCAACCTCACAACATTGTAATATTTTTAGTGAGTGTTAGAACTTAAACTTAAGAGAAAATCACTTGGTGATTATAGCTTTTTAAGAAGCAATTTAATCTCTTGTAATATTTGTTTTACATCTTTTATAAAAGGAAGTTCCTAGAGTGATCAAGTTGTGATCTGTAGACTCTATAAGACTTAGCAGTTGTCTAAGTGGAGAACCATTGTAATCAAGATTGATAGTGGATTAAATCCTCAGTTGAGGTAAATCACCTTGTCAGGGGTGGACTGGAGTAGTTTAGTTAACAACGAACCAGGATAAAAATATATGTGTGATTTATTTTTATCTACCTTTTTTAGAAGAAACCCTTATTCAATTCCCCCTTTCTATGTGTTTTTCACTCCTTTAGGAAATTTGCATGACTTGGAAAAATTTTAAGTATTTTCAAGTGTTTTAGTCATAACTTCATGGGCAAGTAACTTCAAATTTCTAGTATACAACTGAAAAAATATTCCAACATGAAAGTTGTAGATCTTGATCCAACGAACAATTGTGTCATGTATAAACTTTTTCCAAAAATGAATCATTTAAGAGTTATGGGATCATGAATTTTCCAACAAAACTTAGAAATTTTCTAAGTGTTTTAACCTAGTTTTTTTCCAACTTTGCGACCAATTTTCACCAAGATCCAAAGAGACCATTAGCATGAAGTTTCAACACTTGAGCCATGAGATATGATTTTATGAACGTAGCACCATAACACTAATTTTCCAAGCCATGAACATAGAAAGTTATGATGCAAGACCAATTCAAAATGGAAAAATCTTGAAGTACAGCTCCTATAACTTGTTTGAAGCACCAAGATCAGATGATTTCACTTGCTTTTGAGCCATTATCCATTTGATTCGAGCATTGTCCAAATTTCCATTCCATTTCAAGACTAAAGGCACCATTGCCATTTTCATAAAGCAAACTTTATGCACAAAGTCAATGCATTGAGCTTCCAACTTGTTCCTTCTGCATACAAACAACTCTAAAGCTTAGACACAACATGTTTAAAGTATCTAACCACTCCAAGCATGCTTGTACTATGCATTGGAACCATGTTCACCACTTTTCTTCAAAAACAAGTTATTGAACCTTAAGACTCCATGTGATCAGAATCAAACCCTATTGTTTCCTTATAAATAGAGATAAATTCTAAGTTCCAAAACACAACAGAAATCCCCCTCAAGTCTCTCTGAAACTCTCTAAAATCAGAGTTGGCAAAATTTCTCCATTTTTTAGCTTTGAAGTCCATAACTTTGAATCTCTCATCTCTTGCAACCTTTTCACAAACTAACCATCCAAACACCTTCCAAATGCCATATAGAATCTTTTTTATTCATTGAATTGCAATTTCAACTCACAAACCAAACCCTCCATATCCAGCTTGTTCTTCATTGTAGGTCGAGGTCTCCAGAGCAATCAAGGCACTCTCAATCCAAAGTAGGCATTGCAATAGCTTCATGGGTGTCCACTGAAGCTAACAGGATCATCACAACACTCCAAAACATCCATTAATCTAAGTTTTGACTCCCACTTTCAGAGGTATAAAACTCAACCTTGAACTCCATAGTTTAGGCATCAACTATTGCACTTCTTGATACCTATCTGTTTGTTTTGATGCACTGAATGATAGCCCTAAGGTATTAGAGATTGAATGTTCATTGTAACTCGGTGGGAGAACTGACTTTTTTAGAAATGTTGCGGATAGCAAGAGTTGCCACCGACTTTTATTTTATCCAATTGGAAAGGCTAAAAGAACAGAAAAAGACCTTTAGAAAGACTTTGAGTTCGGGGGGTAAGTTATACAAAGGGAAGGTGTAATCACCCTTTGTATCCATGGTTATCCATGGGCTCTTAATTGCTTAGCTCACTTTGTTTTCAAAATGTTTGGAAGAGTGTCGTGTGTGAATAGTAAAAACTTTGTTAAAGACTTTAGCTTTTAAATAAGCGCAGCCTTGTTTTGAAAGTATTTTGTAAAAGAGAGTGTGAAAAAGGATTTGAAGTTTGAGCAGAGTAAGCAATCAGGAGAACCTACCCTAAGTTAAAAAATTATGTTCTTTAAGCTTTTCAGTATGAAAGGGCTATCCATACCATAGGAGGGTTGGAAGTCCGTTCATTGGATGTAAAGGGTCATCAAGGAAGTATCATTCGCCATAAAATTGTCCCTACCATGTAGAGGTAGGTAGTCTTTAGGGAAGGATATAATAGTCATTAATCTTTTTTAGGCAACAGGCGAGGATACCTTAGCAATTGGGACAATCACCATTTACCGAGGCAACTTCGAGGGACAAGATTGATGATGAATGAACTGAGGGCAACATTTGCTTTAGGTATCCTCGAAATTGAAGGACTTGACTATTTTAAAGGCAACAAATAATAAGGTAGCAAGGCAGCAAGGCAGCAAATAATAAGGCAACAGGCAACAAGAGAGGTTACTCTAGAGGTATGTGTGTGGCACAATCAAGTAATTAGATTCAGATATTTATCTTGTAAATTAGTGATGCTAATTCAATTAAAAGTCTTGCACTCCCTAGGATTACTAACCACGCAGTTAATATACTAACGGAAAATAAATTGCACAAAGTAAATGTCCTACGCTATTACCATAAACACCTGTGGGCAGAAAAATAAAGGCAGGAAAAGAAGACTTAAACTATTACAATAAACACTTGTGGGTAACAGAAAATAAAGGCAGAAAGGTGGAAAACTTTTTACAAGTCTTTGGGGCAGATACATAATAATAACCAGCGATAGTAATGCGAATAATAAAATCCAAAATAATAATAAGGCAAAATTACAATAAAGGCACATGCGACAATCAAGGGAATATGAGATGAGAAGAGAAATTCGCGGTAATGAAGAAATTCAATGTTTAATTACAAAGGCAAACCAGAACCTTAAAGGTAAAACCTAATAGGGTAAAAAAAACTAGCCTACAATTAATGGGCAACACCTACCTAATGTATCAATTTTAGGATTAAGGTTAATTACTAATTAAATTAATTATAAACCTAAATTAAATTGATTAGCCTAAAAATAATTAATTAATTAGCCTAAATAAAAAAAATTAATTGTAATCCTAATTACTAAAAAACTAAATTAATAACCCTAATTAACTTAATTATCTATTAATTCAATTATATCTAAAAAAAGTAATTATTTACTTTTCCTATTAATAAAAAATATGTTGATTAAATTAAGCTAAAAAAACTAATTTTTTTTTTAAAAAAGGTTTAATATTTTAAAAAAAATTAGGTGAGAAAAGAAAAAAAATAAAAACAACAAATTTAAAGAGGTAAAATAAACTAACCCAGGCGCTGATTGAGTATGACTAGCCCTTGAGTGTCCACCATAGAATGCACTGTCATGTTCCTTGGATATGCATCCTAAGAGATCTTGTGGTTGGAGAGTGATGGCGCGTCGTAGTCCTCCCTGGGGTGATAACACCGGATCTGCCAACAAATAGTTGCATAGAAAAATAATGCTTGCACCTGGAATCGAGCCCAGGTCATGAGGGATAGAAGTCTCACGCTTGAACAATCCATCTACTACTTTATGCTGTTAATAAATCCTGAAAAAATAAATATATAATAAAACATGCTTAAAGTATAAATTGCAGTCAAATTTCCACGTGTGGGTCTCCCTGGTTCCACAAGTAACCAATAAGAATGGAGAGAGAACTCTTGACTGGTTGACTGGCCATTCAACAGCCCCCACGCGTGATCAGAAGGAGAGAGAGAATGGAGATATTTTGACCGACCAATAACGTTATGCTACGCAGCCACGCGTTGCAGTCAAAGCTTCAATCTACTTTTCACCTTCTTCAACCTCTATACCTGCGGAAATATCCATGATTTTAACTGCGAATTTTGTTAGGTTCTTTCTTCAAAAATCAAACTTAATAATTTTATGTTTAGCAATCAAATAAAAACACCCAGATCTGTTAATTTGACCCTTGCAACCATGATGGTGAAATTATTTTAAACTATGGTGGCCTGCATTAACGAGAACGAAGAAAGCTTCTCTCTTGCCCTAACAATGGCAAAGCTTGAATCCTGCGCCGCAGCTTACGAAACAAGGCTCAAAAACATTCTAAACATTATCATAAATACGAATATGTGCTTTGAATCCATTAAAAACGCATGAATTGTCGAAATTGAAATTTGAAAATAATAACAAACCGTGAGAGTCGTGTGAGCTCTTCATGCGTGCTTCAGTCTTCAAGAACTGTATGTATGTACTCCTGGGGTTTTTAGGAGTATGAATGAATGCTCGGAGTTGGCTGAATCTTTCTGGAAACTACTGTTTTGTCGTGCCCTAGTTTCTCCAAGGTTTGAAAGTTCAGAGCTTGTTTTGAGGCAAGGGTTTTTCTCCTAATTTTTTCGTGTCCTGCTCACTGAATAATTGGGAATTTATATGCATGGAGATTAGGTCAAATCTTTTGGTAAGGAATCACATTGAATCTTTGATAGGACATCACCATATAAACTTCCTATTTTTGTCTCAATTTGATACCAATCCTTCCCATATCTCTTTGCACGAAATTAAATCCAATATTTGGTCTATAATGTGATTGGAACTGATTGTAAATCCTCACCAAATCAAATATCTTCATACCTTTCCATTATTTTGATTTAAAACATATATTTAATGAATAAAAATTCAATAAAAATTAAATATTCATCACATATTCGTGACTCGGACTTGGAGCTTCTTTATGACTTAAGGGACAAGATTGGATCATAAAAGATTGGGCTTCTTTACAAAAAACAACCCAATTTGACTTTTGATTTGCTCATCATTTTTCACCAAAAATGAACCAACTTTGACAAGGCATATCTCCCTCAATATTTAAGATATGAAAGTGTTCTAGGACTTTTTGGAAAGCCCAAGATGTCCTTTATAATCCACTTTGGAAGCTTTTTTCCATTTGAGGATTTTATCTTAGTGCTATGGGCTTTGACAAAAAACTTCTTTTGGTTGGCTTTCAAAAAGGACCTGTAATGTTTTGGTCCATATCTCTCAAATGAAGCATCTTTAGACTTGGCATGTGAGAGACAAATTTGTAGAGAATTCAATTTCCATCAAAATGAGCTTTGGATGGAAAATTTCTGATGTTCCATGTAAAAGTTATGGCTGGTCAAAGTTCAGTTGACTTTAGGTCAAAAAAACCCTAATTTAGAAACTTTGAGTTTTGTTGATTTCTGAACTTTTCTTGATGAATCATGATAAATCCTTGATCAAATGATGAATGGTACTTCAAAATAAGGATGTTGACAAAAAATCATGAATTTTGACTATATTTTAACCATAGTTGACTTTTGGGTCAAACTAGTCGACTGTTGACTTTTTGAGTTGTTGACTGAGCAATCTTAGGAATCAGATCTAGAATCTTGAGGTGAGGACCCTTTGAAGCATATGAGATGCCATAGGATCCATTTGAGGTCTTAGACTTGATTTCATCTTAGGAGAAGGAAAACCCTAGATGTGGGTTAATTGCTTAGGAGCCAAGTATGTATGTCCAAACCCTGTATTGTCTTGAGCAATTCAAGATCATATGAGTCAAAATATTTTGAAATATGATGGGAAAATTTGGGGGTATGACATTCATGTTGATCATTTAATTTAAATTTTAAATTCTAGGGTTCTACATGTTTTCTAGGAAATTAGAGAGCCACGATTAAAATTAATGAGTGAATAATATGTGGTTAAAATCGTATTGAAAAAATGAACAACTTTCATGTTTGTATTTTTGAAAATGGTGGAGGTTTGAAGTTGTCGATTTTCTGAAAAAATCTGGAAAACAAAGGTTGAAGATGAAGTTCCATGTTTGAATTTTTGAACTGGTTCTATTTTATATTTATTACAAGTGTGTGTTAAATGACTGCATCGTATGGTTCAACAGGCAAGCATGTATGTTTTAAGGTGTTCATGTACAAGGGCGTGGGTTCGACCCCCCCCCCCCCCCATCTTTTGCATATTTGTGTTTTATTTTTCATTTTTGCCATCCAGAATTGATTAACACTTATTACGATGCGCTTGGGCCTAATGATCAAACACAAGCAGTTGGCCCAGTGACTAAGATTTTAACTTGTGATCTTGAGGGTGTGGGTTCAACACCTACCAATACCAAACCTCGTTTTCTTTTATCACTAGTTTCTTTTATTTTCTTTAATAATTTTGATAATTTATTTGAAATATAAATCCTTTTGACTTGAAATTTTACATACTATGAAGGATAGAAAAACACTTAGAAAGGGGGGTTTGAATAAGTGTAGCTTTAAAACTTGTAAGATAAAAACAATTTGCACAATGATTTTTATTCTGGTTCGTTGTTAACTAAACTACTCTAGTCCACCCCCTTGGAGTGATTTACCTCACCTGAGGATTTAATCCACTAATCACACTTGATTACAATGGTTTTCCACTTAGAAACACTCTAAGTCTTCTAGAGTATCCTGATCACAACCTGATCACTCTAGGAACAAACTGCTTAGACAACTTCTAAGACTTGCTAGAGTATACTGATCAACAACCTGATCACTCTAGTCCTTTACAAATTAATGTAAACAAATTCTAAGAGTATTACAATGCTTCTTAAAAGCTATAATCACAACTGTGATATTTCTCTTAAAGTTTAAGTTTAATCTCACTAATATATTACAACAGCAATGTAGTGAGCTTGATGATGAAGTTTGAGAGCTTTTTGATTTGAACAGCGTATATGCAAGTTGGTTCAGAGTTTGTAACATAGCTTCTCATCAGAACTTCATATTTATAGGCACTTGAGAAGATTACCGTTGGGAGCATTTAATGCTTTGCGTAATCCGTACAGCATTGCATTTAATGTTTCACTCTTTTGTCAACTACCTCGAGCCTTGTTTCCGCTGTGTCTACTGACGTTGCCTTTAATAGCTTCTAACGTTCCTTTTGTCAGTCAGCGTAGCCTGCCATCTAGTACTTACTTCTGATCTGAGGTTTATGTAAATAACGTTTGAATATCATCAGAGTCAAACAGCTTGGTGCAGAGCATCTTCTTGTCTTCTGACCTCGAAGTGCTTCTGAGCGTGATACCATGAGAACTTCAGTGCTTCTGCTTCTGATCTCAAGTTCTTCTGATGCTTCCATAGACCCATGTTCTGATTCTGCTTGACCATCTTCTGATGTCTTGCCAGACCATGTTCTGATGTTGCATGCTGAACCTTCTGAGTCAGTGCTTCTTGCGCTGATTTTGTGCATACTCTCTGTATAATTCCTGAAACGGAAATGGCATAGTATTAGAGTACCACATTATCTCATACACAATTCATATCCTTGTTATCATCAAAACTAAGAATATTGATCAGAATAAATCTTGTTCTGACAATCTCCCCCTTTTTGATGATGACAAAAACATACATAAATGATATGAATTTGCGATCAGAAAGGACAGACAGCTAAAGACAATTACACAGCTATATCATAAGCATATAGACAATGTGTGAATATGTCTCTCCCTGAGATTAACAATCTCCCCCTGAGATAAATAATCTCCCCCTGAAATTAATACTAGAAGAATTTTATAAATAAAAGACTTCCCTGAGTATTTCAGTAGAGACGTTCACATATGCTTAGATCTTCAGGACATTCACAACTTCTGATTCTTGCTTCCATAGGACAACTTCAGAACTTGAATTTCCTAGATCTTCAGAGTATTCAAAGCTTCTGATTCTTGCTTCCATTGGACAGCTTCAGAGCTTGAATTTCTTCTTGAATCATTGCATGCTAGATTGTATCAGAACATTGTTGAATGTACCAGAGCATCTCTGCATCCTGAAATGTTACAGAACAAACTAAACGACAAAAGTCAGCATGAATGAATCAGAACATAGAATATGTTTCAGAACATATAATATGTATCAGAGCAAACAAACATAATGTTTCAGAGCATATTTTGTAACTAAAAACATGCATCAGAACATATAAGGAATAGAAATGAAAGTATATTCTATCATCAGAATATCTGAACATTCTTCCTTCTTGCTTCTGATCTTGAAGCTTATTAGCACTCAGCTTGCTTCAATTTCCAAAAGCTTGATTCCTTATAGAATTGCTTTTCCTCATCTCTTTGCTTCTCATGTAAAGCTTTAAAGAGGATCTTCAATTCCTGCAAGACAACACTCAAAAACATAGAACTTTGCAAGTTCTGTTAAAAATGTGGAGCCTTTCTCCCAGCAACTGATAAAATTAAATCAGATCATTTATCATATTTTTCTCCCCCTTTTTGTCATAACATCAAAAACATAAAAGATTCAGATGAAAAACAAGACAAACATATAGAAGAAACGGGATAATTATCATTAAGCTCAGAGAAAAGAGAAGTTCAGAAGTACAAGAGGATAACAAAAGAAGATGCAAAAACAGATGCAGCAAAATAAAAGAGAAAAGCAACTAAGACTCAATCTAAGATGATCCTAGCTTCGACATGATCTTGGCCAGCATCTCATGAATCCCACTGTTGCTCTCATTCTGCCTTTCCATGAAAGCACGAAATTCAGCATTGATTGATCTCTGCTCTTCCTGGTTCTTCTGAATAACTTCTAGAGTCCTTGCAAGACGGGAAGGTTCATCAGAAGATGCTTCACAACTTCTATTCACACGAGTGGCATTGTGATCCGCATCTTCCATAGTTAGATCTTTTGCATGATTTTCCTCAATAGGAATTGTTTCAGCAACATGATCATCAGCATCTGCTTCTGGCATAGAAGCATCTCCATACTCTGCAGCCGGAACCTCAGAATCTCCATTCTCAAGTGCTTGAAGAATGGCAGCCAGATTCCTAGGAGCAGAAGGTCCTTCAACTTCTGGTGGGTCAACAACTTCTGGAATTACCAAGCTTGGGTCTTCCACAGAAGGATTTTCCCTCAGAAAGTCAAAGAGAGTCTTGAAATCTCCCAACAGAACAGGGTATTGAGGCTTCCATACCATAATTTCCCTGCAAGGCTTAGCTTCCATTGCAGCAGCAATTCTTGCTTCCTCCAATTCATCCACAAACCGCTTCTCGTCAGCAGCAACACTGTTCCTGAGGGCACAAATCCATACTGATATTTTTCAGAATGAATTTAAACCTATCTTCAGCCAGGGGTTTTGTAAAGATATGAGCCCATTGATGGTCTGTATCCACAAAGTTTAAAGATAAGACACCCTTCTGAACATAGTCCATTATGAAATGATGTTTAATCTCAATATGTTTAGCTTTGGAATGTAAGATAGGATTCTTAGATAAACATATAGCAGAAGTATTATCACAGAAAATAGGAATGTTACTCTCATATATCTGATAATCTTCTAGCTGACTCTTCATCCAGAGCATTTGTGTGCTACAACCAGCAGTAGCAACATATTCTGCTTCTGTTGTTGAAAGAGCTATAGTAGCTTGCTTCTTGTTGTACCAGTAGATCAGATGACTTCCAAGAAATTGACAACTTCCAGAAGTACTCTTCCTCTCAATTTTGTCTCCAGCATAGTCAGCATCACAGAATCCTACTAAGTTGTATGCTTTAGATCTTCTGTAGACTAAGCCAACGTTAATAGTACCTTTCAGATATCTTAGAATTCTCTTAACAGCAGTTAAGTGAGATTCTCTAGGATCTGATTGGAATTTAGCACACAAACAAACACTGAATAGAATGTCAGGTCTAGAAGCATTTAAGTATAGAAGAGATCCAATCATACCTCTGTACATCTTCTGATCTACCTTCTTACTTACCTCATCCTTACCTAGGACACATGTTGGATGCATAGGAGTTTTGGCTTCTTTGCTTTCAGAAAGATTAAACTTCTTCAGAAGTTCTTTCACATACTTCATTTGATGAACATAGGTTCCATCAGAAGTTTGGTTGATTTGAATCCCAAGGAAATACTTGAGTTCTCCCATCATACTCATTTCAAATTCAGCCTGCATAGACTTAGCAAACTCCTTTCCAAGTGAAGCATTAGATGTTCCAAAGATAATATCATCCATATAAATTTGACAAATTAAAATATCCTTCTTAGATGTTTTACAGAAGAGAGTTGTGTCCACTTGTCCTCTAGTGAAACCATTGTCCAGAAGAAAAGAACTTAATCTTTCATACCAAGCTCTGGGAGCTTGCTTCAATCCATACAATGATTTCTTGAGTTTGAAAACATGTTCTGGAGACTTAGAGTCTTCAAAACCAGGAGGTTGGTAGATATAGACTTACTCATCTATATAACCATTTAAGAAGGCACTCTTAACATCCATCTGATACAGAGTGATTTTATGTTGAGTGGCAAAAGAGATTAATAAGCGAATAGATTCTAACCTGGCCACTGGTGCAAAGGTTTCTGTATAGTCAATCCCTTCTTGCTGACTATATCCCTGAGCCACCAGTCTGGCTTGGTTTCTTACCACTTCTCCCTTTTCACTAAGCTTGTTTCTGAACACCCACTTAGTACCAATGATGTTGAATCCTTTTGGTCTAGGAACCAAATCCCAAACGTCATTCCTTGTAAACTAATTTAGTTCTTCTTGCATGGCAATTATCCAGTCTGGATCTTCTAGAACTTGATCAACAGAAGTTGGCTCTATCAAAGAAACAAGACCTAATTGACAGTCTGCATTGTTCTTAAGGAATGCTCTTGTTCTGATGGGATCATCTTTCTTTCCAAGGATCACATCTTCTGAGTGAGCTGATGAAAGTCTAGATGATCTTCTGACAGTTGGCTCTTCAGAAATCATGAGATTCTCTAAAGATGCAGCAACGTGATCTTCTAACCATTGCTTCTGAGACTTTCAGCTTCTGGAGCTTTGCTTCTTGGTTCTACAGCTTCTGATATGACAATATCTATATCTGCAAAATTCTCAAACTGCTTTGGTTTTTCAAGACCAAGCTTATCATCAAACCTGATATTGATTGATTCTTCTACAACCAATGTTTCAGTATTGTATACTCTGTAGCCTTCAGAGCGTTCAGAATATCCAAGAAGAAAACATTTTTGTGCCTTAGAATCAAACTTACCAAGATGATCTTTAGAATTCAAAATAAAACACACACATCCAAAAGGATGAAAATATGAAATGTTGGGCTTTCTTTTCTTCCACATTTCATAAGGAGTCTTATTTAGAAAAGGTCTTATAGAGATTCTATTCTGAATATAGCATGCAGTGTTTATTGCTTCTGCCCAGAAGTGCTTAGCCATATTGGTCTCATTGATCATGGTTCTGGCCATTTCTTGTAGAGTCCTATTCTTTCGCTCTACAACTCCATTTTGCTGTGGAGTTCTCGGGTAAGAGAAATCATGGGCAATACCATTTTCTTTGAAGAACTCCTCAAAGAATCTGTTCTCAAATTCGCCACCATGATCACTTCTGACCTTTATGATTTTACACTCCTTCTCAGATTGGATCTGAGTGCAGAATTCAAAGAACACTGAATGAGACTCATCCTTGTGTTTTAAGAACTTTACCCATGTCCACCGGCTATAATCATCTACGATTAATCCATATTTTTTCCCTCTGATAGATGCTGTTTTGACTGGTCCAAACAGATCAATATGCAGAAGTTCTAACGGCCTTGAGGAAGAGACAACATTCTTAGATTTGAATGCAGGTTTGGAGAACTTGCCTTTCTAACATGCTTCACAAAGAGCATCTGATTTATATTTCAGATTTGGGAGTCCTCTGACCAGATTTAGTTTGTTAATCTGAGAAATCTTTCTCAAACTAGCATGTCCTAATCTTCTGTGCCAGACCCATTGCTCTTCAGAAACAGACATAAGGCAAGTCACCTTCTGCTTCTCAAGATCTGAAAGATCAATCTTATAGATGTTGTTCTTTCTCTTGCCTGTAAATAGGATTGAGTCATCCTTCTGACTTACAGCTTTGCAAGACTTTTGATTGAAGATTATATCATAACCATTGTCACTTAATTGACTTATGGACAATAAGTTATGCGTTAATCCTTCTACAAGAAGTACATTAGTTATGGAAGGAGAGTTATCAAAACTTATGGTTCCAGAGCCAATGATCTTGCCCTTCTGATCTCCTCCAAACTTAACTTCTCCACCTTGTTTAAGCACCAGGTCTTGGAATGTAGACCTTCTTCCCGTCATGTGTCGCGAGCACCCAGAGTCCAGGTACCATGACATTTTGTGCTTTGTCCTCTTTGCAGCTAAGGATATCTGCAATAGAAATTATCTTCTCCTTAGGTACCCACAATTTCTTGGGTCCTTTCTTGTTAGTTTTCCTCTAGTTCTGATTGAACTTGGGTTTAGCATAATAGTTAACAGGAGGAACATCATGATATTCTTTAGGTTTGACAGCATGATATTTCTTAGGTTGTGTCACATGCTTCTTGGTGTGTACAGTGTTAAAACTCTGTGCATGTGAAGTGAGCCTAATATCATGTGCATGGCCATATTTGAACTGATCATACAATGGCTTGTATGTGATTTTCATATCATCAACAGGTAAAAATTTATGTGAGGTATCACCCTCATAGCCAATACCAAACATTCTGTTTCCAGAAACACCATATATCATAGAAGCAAGATGACTTCTGCCAATACTTCTAGATAAGAACTTTCTGAAGCTCGAGTCATATTCTTTCAGAATATGATTTAGACTATGAATGGATTTTTCTGATTCAGAAGGAGATCCACTATTTTTGGATAAATTTAAAACTTTTTCCTTCAGTTTAGAATTTTCCAATTCTAACTTCTTAGTTTCAAATTCAAATTGCTTTTTCAGCTTTTTGTATTTGATACTAAGGTGAGCCTTGAGTTCTGAAGGTTCAGTCAAACTGGAAACTAATTCATCTCTAGATAGTTCAGAAAATACCTCTTCAGAATATGATTCTGATGTAGATTCTGATCCATCATCCACTGTGGTCATCAGTGCAAAGTTGGCTTGCTCTCCTTCAGAGTCTGATTCTAATTCAGATTCAGAATCATCCCATGTTGCCATAAGACCTTTCTTCTTATGAAACTTCTTCTTGGGATTTTCCTTCTGAAGTTTTGGACATTCATTCTTGAAGTGTCCAGGCTCATTGCACTCATAGCAGACAACTTTCTTCTTGTTAGATCTTCTGCCACCAAAAGATTCTCCTCGTTCAAATTTCTTTAAACCTCTGAAGCTCTTGAACTTCCTTTGCTTGCTCTTCCAGAGTTAGTTTACCCTTCTAGAGGTCATGGACAGTTCATCTTCTTCTTCTGATTCTGATTCCTCAGAATCTACTTCTTCTGCCTGAAAAGCGTTAGTGCATTTTTTAAAATTAGATTTTAATGCAATAGACTTACCTTTCTTTTGGGGCTCGTTTGCATCCAGCTCTATTTCATGGCTTCTCAAGGCACTGATTAGCTCTTCCAAAGAAACCTCATTCAGATTCTTGGCAATCTTGAATGCAGTCACCATTGGACCCCATCTTCTGGGTAAGCTTCTGATGATCTTCTTTACATGATCAGCCTTGGTGTAGCCTTTATCCAGAACTCTTAATCCAGTAGTTAGCGTTTGAAATCTTGAGAACATCTTCTCAATATCTTCATCATCCTCCATCTTGAAGGCTTCATATTTCTGGATTAGAGCAAGAGCTTTAGTCTCCTTGACTTGAGCATTTCCCTCATGGGTCATTTTCAATGACTCATATATATCATAGGAAGTTTCCCTGTTAGATATCTTCTCATACTCAGCATGAGAGATAGCATTCAGCAAAACAGTCCTACATTTATGATGATTCTTGAAAAGCTTCTTTTGATCATCATCCATTTCTTGTCTGGTAAGCCTTCCGCCTGAAGCTTTTACTGGATGTTTGTAACCATCCATCAGAAGATTCCATAGTTCACCATCTAGACCAAGAAAGTAACTTTCCAGTTTATCTTTCCAGTATTCAAAGTTTTCACCATCAAATACTGGTGGTCTAGTGTAACCATTGTTACCATTGTATTGCTCAGCAGAGCCAGATGTAGATGTAGTTGTTGGAATTTCACCAGCCATCTTTTACTGAAGCATTTTTGTCTTCCTGAATCTTTTCTAAACACGGTTAAGTGCTTGCACCTTAGAACCGGCGCTCTGATGCCAATTGAAGGATAGAAAAAGACTTAGAAAGGGGGGGTTTGAATAAGTGTAGCTTTAAAACTTGTAAGATAAAAACAATTTGCACAATGATTTTTATCCTGGTTCGTTGTTAACTAAACTACTCCAGTCCACCCCCTTGGAGTGATTTACCTCACCTGAGGATTTAATCCACTAACCACACTTGATTACAATGGTTTTCCACTTAGAAACACTCTAAGTCTTCTAGAGTATCCTGATCACAACCTGATCACTCTAGGAACAAACTGCTTAGACAACTTCTAAGACTTGCTAGAGTATACTGATCAACAACCTGATCACTGTAGTCCTTTACAAATTAATGTAAACAAATTCTAAGAGTATTACAATGCTTCTTAAAAGCTATAATCACAACTATGATATTTCTCTTAAAGTTTAAGTTTAATCTCACTAATATATTACAACAGCAATGTAGTGAGCTTGATGATGAAGTTTGAGAGCTTTTTGATTTGAACAGCGTATATGCAAGTTAGTTCAGAGTTTGTAACATAGCTTCTCATCAGAACTTCATATTTATAGGCACTTGAGAAGATGACCGTTGGGAGCATTTAATGCTTTGCGTAATCCGTACAACATTGCATTTAATGTTTCACTCTTTTGTCAACTACCTCGAGCATTGTTTCCGTTGTGTCTACTAACGTTGCCTTTAATAGCTTCTAACGTTCCTTTTGTCAGTCAGCGTAGCCTGCCATCTAGTACTTGCTTCTAATCTGATGTTTGTGTAAACAACGTTTGAATATCATCAGAGTCAAACAGCTTGGTGCAGAGCATCTTCTTGTCTTCTGACCTTGAAGTGCTTCTGAGCGTGATACCATGAGAACTTCAGTGCTTCTGCTTCTGATCTCAAGTTCTTCTGATGCTTCCATAGACCCATGTTCTGATTCTGCTTGACCATCTTCTGATGTCTTGCCAGACCATGTTCTGATGTTGCATGCTGAACCTTCTGAGTCAGTGCTTCTTGCGCTGATTTTGTGCATACTCTTTGTATAATTCCTGAAGCGGAAATTGCATAGTATTAGAGTACCACATTACCTCATACACAATTCATATCCTTGTTATCATCAAAACTAAGAATATTGATCAGAACAAATTTTGTTCTAACACACTACTCATTAAAGTTGTCCATTTTGAATATATTTTAAAAATCTAAAAATATTATTTTATTTTATCATTTAAAATTAAATTAAAACAAGTTTTTTATGTGTTTAAAAAACCAAAAAAAAATCATTTCCTTTTATTGGTTTCACCAAGAAAACTCCTGTATATTTTTGTGTGAATTATTTTAGGGATAGGTTAATGTCTCTTTGACGTCACCATGTACCCTTAAACCTACTCTCCTTTAGGGTATGGTACTTTAATCATAAAAAATCAATTAGGTTTAAATGTGGTTCTAAACCCTATTTTAAATCTTTGATCTTTAGCTTCACCATGTTGGCATTACTTGTTGCTTTGATCTTTTTTCTTTGTCTTTGTACATATACTTGTATATTTTTAACCTTGTACCTTTTTAGTTTATTTTATATTATCATTGTATATATGCATTGTTTACTAACCCCCGTACATGAGATATTTATCCATCCATCATCTTCATTCATACATGAAATGATTCCAAGGTACAAACATCCTCTTATCCATTATCATTTGAGTTTACATTACTCTCTTTGTTATACTCACTTGTTTACTTTGTGACACATGTTATCACACACACACACATACACACACACTTGAGGTATTCATGATTGATTGCTTAAGTTGTTGCTAAAATATATAAAGGAATGGGAATGGTATTGACTAAAATTGTCAAGGTACTCAATCTCTTTTCCAATCTCTTTTATCTTTATGCTTAGTATTATTAAAGCTTTGCACTCCACTTGTTTTAGGAAATGGTTTTGTATTGTTAAACACAGCCTTTTTTTAAATAAACCCTTGGTTTTGTATTGTTAAAGCTCAACCTTTTTTTTAAATCAACCCTTAGCCTTGTATTGTTAATGTTTGATACTTTTATTAAAACTTGTTAAGTATTGTTAAAGCTTAACATTTTAAAAAACCAGTTGAGTATTGTTAAAGCTTAACCCCCAAAATGATTTTTCCATTTGGCTCTTTAATTTCCTTTTAAAGAGGAACTACAAAAGCTTTGACTTCCCTACTGCACTTAAGGGGTATGTAGGCCTAAGATGCGATATCTTATCGAGCTCACTTTTAAAACCTTCTTTTCTCATCCCCCAACTCTATTTAAACAAAAACACAAAGGCATTTTATAAACAACAACAATAATGAAAATATTTTCAAAGAGGTTCCTATGGAGTACCATAGATGTGAAGAGTGCTTAAAACCTTCCCCTTGCATAACAAACCCCTCGTACCCAAATTTCTGATAAGTTTATTAGTTTTGATTTTAAAAACTTCTGTGAGTTTTATTCGCTCTTTCTCCCATTTCCTTTTGAAACAATAAAGCGTAGTGGCGACTCTGTTTAAAACATATGAGCCAAGTCAATTCAATGGCTTTAGTCTCACAAATTTCACCGCTACAGAAAAGTGGCGACTCTGCTGGGGAACATTTTATTCCTAAGAAGGGTTAGCCCTATCTTTGTTTGTACTGTTATTATTGTTGTATATATTGTTATTATGAACTGCCTATGTGAATACTTGTTTCTTTTTGTGGGTTGTATTGGGAAAGGGCTTGATTCCTCCATGTGGTGAGATAAATCCTAACTAGGATTTGAGTGCACTTATGATAGGAGACTGGTATAGTCATTTTGATCTCGAGGGAGTAATCCCATAGAAGTTAATTTGAGATTCATCGCTCAGTGGAGACCACTTTGGAAGTAATCTTTGTTGACCAAGTTAATTGGAAAAACATCGTTACGTTCAACTTGGTTGTAGAAGTTGGGGACCTGGAAACACCTTAACCAATCTTGGCCATTTGGATTCAATTCCAGAATGGTTGTTACACAATACTATACTTAGATGAGGATCTCTTGGAATATTATTCAATCAAGCAAGTAAATTGCGGCATTCATAATTTCCAAGGTGAACTGTTTGAGTCTGGGAACTTTTTTATAACCTTGTTCTACAGGTACAAAATAACTATAGTACACACCTTTGGGATGAGTAGACCTTTGACTCCATGCTCATGACATTGAACCCTTAATTCCCGTGTTTTTACTATGTTTGCATTCATGCATCCATGCATTTTAAATCCAAAATATCTTTCAAGGAATTAAAAGGAACCATTTTTGTAAACATTATAGGAATGGAGCTTGAAAGAAGAAAAACCAAGAAATATACTTTCAATAGTTTAAAGGTAGAAGAGTTGAGAAAGCTAGGATCCTTGATTGTTGATCAAGATAAGTTCTATAGCAAGTATGGAAATCTATTATATCTTCTCAAAAGAAAGATTAAGGAAGGGATTCTCTCTACATTAATCCAATTTTATGATCCCTTATATCATTGTTTTACCATCCCTGTTTATCAACAATTGCAAACCTTGGAAGAATGTTCAAGCATCATAGGACTTCCCATTACTGGAAGGATTCCCTTTACTGGTTTGGAAAAAGATCCCAAGTCTGATGACATTGCCAAGTTCACCCACTTAAGGAAGGATGAGATTAAGAAGAATATGGTTACCAAAGGAAGATTACCTAGATTTCCTGCTCAGGTTTTGATAGAGAAAGCTCTCTCCTTGTCACAAGAAAGAAAGGAAGAAGACTTTGAAGTTTTCTTTGCCCTTCTTATATATGGATTGTTTTTGTTCCCAAATATTGAAAATTTTGTTGATATGAATGCCATCAAGATCTTTATGAAAGGAAACCCTGTTGTCATACCCCAAATTTGTCCTACCCTTTAACTTTTATCTGGCTTAGGCTTTACATTCATGTACATACACCACTTAGGTCATAATCCATACCCATGCATGCATATCATTGGTATCAATCAAAGACTAGCAAGAAAGAGCTCTTATGGCAAGGAATTTCCTACCAAATGTGAGGATCTGAGGTGTGATTATGTGGCTTTGTTTTCATTGAAGTCTTCCTGGATTAGGGTTCTTCTCAATTCAAGGCATTGGTTAGAGGATGCAAGCTTGTTGTTCATCTGGTCATCCCGAATTAGGGTTTCTTGACCAAAGTCAACGCAGTTGACTTTTTGGTCAAATACATTGATCAAGAACTGATTTTGTGAGGAGAAATGGCATGATGCTTGTGTGGAAGTGTTCAGTTGATTTCCATTTGTCAGAAGCAGATTAATCGGGAATTTCATTGAAATCGGAAAAATTAGAACAATTGAGTTTTGGGTCAAAATCGGAAGAATTATTCAAATATTGATTTTTGGTGGAAAATCGGTCAAGAAAAGTTGAGGAACGACTAAAATCGGGAGTTTGACAAAAGTTGCCAAAAATAGAAAAATAACAAAAATGGAAAGTTTTATACTTAGAAAAATTTTGAGACCTTTGAAATCTTGATAAGAGGTCCACTTCAGCCCTGATTTACACGTAGCAAATTACATTTTTTGGAGAAATTTCCAACATCAAAGTTGTTCCTCTCATGGAGGAGAACAACTTTGTAGTTGGACATTTCTTCATTTGAAGCTTGCATGAAGAGATAAAATGATTTGAAGTTGCTGAAAAGTCATTTGAGCCAAGTCACAATCCAAGTCATGGGCTAGGTCATGACCTGGCATTTCATCAAGCATGTGGCATGCCAAATGTCCATCTGGTTCTGGAGCCCTACAAAGATGCTACGAACACAAACTTGGTATCATCCTTCTCTCCTCCATGCCCTCTATGCAACGAAACAAGAATTGAGTACATTGGGTGGATATTGAATCAGTGGTGGATGCTCAAAGTCATGCCCTCACACTGGCCAAAATGCAGCATCAGGCAGGCCAAGATCCAGGTCACGCGCAAGGCATTTCTACAAACACATGATGGGCTGAATTCATGTCTAATTTTCTCCCTCCACAAATCCCCATTTTGAACAATCTTGGTATCAAACACCTCCTTGCCACGCCCTCTTTCCAACCGATACAATAACACCATTGTTGCTCGTGCATTGAACAAAATATTAGGTCTTGAATTCATGCCCCCGGGAAGTGTGTGTTTGCACGAGCATCAGGCCAAACCTTAAGTCACGTGTGCACGCCAGAAGCATTTGTATGTCACCATGTTCACAAGCAACTTTCTCATGCTTCCAAATGATTTTTCAAAAGACTCTTAACACAAAAGTTCTTCTACTCCATGCCCCCTTCACAATGACCCCAAGCATGAAGCAAATGGTGTACCATAGCAAGAGATGTATGGACTTGAAGTAAGCATCATGGCAACAAAGTCTTGCAACCAAACATGTATCACTCATCAACCTACTTCCATAAAACACCATGCATACCTCTGTTCACGTGAAAATAAAAGGAAAAGAGCCACAATGCAACACTCCACACCATATGTACCATGTACCCTCACTTCCCTATATAAGAAACCCCTTTCACAAAACAAGGAACACACTTCATTTCACTTTTTCAGCTTCACACTCTCATTTTTCCAGTTTCAATATCTTCTTTACTCTCCCACCTCCCTCGTCACTCTCTCAAATGACTCTCTTCTCTTCTTCATCCCTCACCTCATCTTCACTCAACAACCATAACAACCACTCTAACTAACTCATAACAACTTCACCTTCATCAACCTCCAACCACCGTCTACCTCCACTATAACCACCGCGAACCACCGTCATCAACCCTCCTCTAGCTTCATCATCATCCTCAACTCGTCACCGCTTTAGTAAGCTCCAACAGAACCTCTCCAGCCACCTCTAACCGCAACGGCGACAACTCTTCTCCACCACTCATCCAGGCCTCACAGTTTCAGCACCACCACCAAGAAGCATAACTCGTGGAGCATTCTCTCCTTCCTCGGTCCAAGAACCATAACAAGTAAGCCTCACTGCTCTGCTCAGCATGTAGATAATAATGTTAGATTCAGTGATGATTGTTTGTGTATCTCAAATATGATGTGTTCTAGTTCTTGAATTCAATGCTATCGATGTGTGTTTCAACGAGAATAGATCCCGTATTTGAACTGTGTGTGCAAGAACGAGTAGATTAGGTTGCTTTAGATTCGTCTTCGCTGAGCGTCATGATGTTAGGGTTCTAGAAACGTGCCATATTTGATGAATAGAGATAGAATCAATGGAAAATGAGGATAGATTTGGATTTGTGATGAAATTCCGTGCAAGAGAGTGCTAGTTTCTTTTATTTCTGCAAAAATAGTTGGAGCTCCACCATGAGCATGATCGGAGAAGGCAACCGGAGATGGTATCTCCGGCGTCTGCATTCTGCATATTTCCTTTTCCGTTTGCATAGGTGGCAATTTATGGTTCGTTGGGGTCCTGTTATCTGCAGATGCTTTTTGTCCTATTCCCATGATTGGTGTGCACGAAAAAGAGCCTTGATTGGCCGATATTGTTTTTGTCTTATCCTCATTAATACATTATTTGACCAATTGATATGGAATGCTTCTATCAATATGTACGTTATATGCCAATAAAAACACATGCTGAATGAGTGGAATAAGTTGAATAATAATGATGGATCAAGTGAATGGGCCGCAACACACTAGGCCTGGGAACTTTCTGGATCATACCCTCGCTTTGCTAGTATACCTGCAGCCTTGTGAGCATGGGCCTGAACGCCTTGCTCTCCCCACCCCCTGTTTTGGGCCCAATTCCGAATATTAACATGGTTTTAGTTCATTTTGAATTCTGCTAACTCACCCCCTGCAGTGTAGCTTAGATTTTTACTTTAATTTTGTTTTGTTCTCTTTTTAATTCATAAATCCATTTTAAACCACATAAAATGTACAAAATCAATGACTAAACTTTAGGCTCACTTCACACATAGTTTTTTTCTTTAATTGATTAAAAACATAATAAAGCCTTTAATAATTTTGTTAAATGTTAGGGTAATTTTTGACATTTGAGTTCTTTTATAAAAACCCATAAAAATAATAGTATTTTCTAGTTTAATTTTGTACTAATGCTTGAATCGTTCTGTACTATTTCATGTTATTTTTGTATGTCGCTTGTGTGATTTTATTGCTCTTATTCTTGGCCTTATTTTAGGCCTATTTTTGTTAGTACCTTTTCATTACTCCTTTTAGAATCTATCCCATGTTAACATTAGGATTTAGACTTGTATAAACAACGTAGATTAGAATTTAGGATTAGTTCCCTATTGCATTCTTTTTCTTTTCAACTTCTAAAATACTTAATAAAAATCGATGAAGATCATACCGTTGCTTTATTTCATGGTAGGAAAGAAATGATTGAGGCGTAGGCCTCGATGTATGTTCTTTCCTACTTAGCGGAGAAGAAATGATTGAGGTGTGAAGCCTCGATGTATTTCTTAGCCGTTATTTAGAGAAACGATTGTGGTGTAGGCGTCGATGTGCATTCTCTAAATATTCACAAAAGAACTCCTTATTGTATTTCATACTTAGCGGAGAATAAATGATTGAGGTGTGAAGCCTCGATGTATTTCTTAGCCGTTATTTAGAGAAACAATTGTGGCGTAGGCCTCGATGTGCTTTCTCTAAATATGCAAAACAAAACTCTTTTTGGTATGATCTAAGTCACAAATTAAAATCCCCATAAAACTCACCAATCAAAAATACTTCATAAAACACTAATAAATGGTCAGATTTAACAAAAAGTGAGGAAGTGATGCGAGACCTTGTAGTAGTTTCTCGTCATCATGGAATTACCCTAAAAGACACAAACCAATCATTTCTTTTTCTTTTGCCTGGTTGGCACCTAAGGGCACCGTTATTTCCGCTCGTACGCATCCTAGGCGATCCCTTATGCAAGAGCGCGAACGTTAACGCCGCCCAACTAAAAAACACAAAAACAAACAGAAAATCGTGAGCCGAGCTATGGTAACTCTGATTCCTGAAAAGGATACGTAGGCAGCGGGGTAGGGCCCGTGCGAGTACAATTCTTTATTTTCCCTACATTTTGCATTCATTCGCATTTGGACATAGACATAGTACACACCCTTTAGATAGAAACAAACATAGGTGGATACCATCGAGTACGATGGGCGTGAGGGGTGCTAGCACCTTCCCCTTGCGTAACCGACTCCCGTACCTTGATTCTCTGGTCGCAAGACCCTGTTCCTTCCTTCGTTAGGTTTCCTGATATTCCTTTCCCTTATGGGATAAATATATTGGTGGCGAATCTGTTCATTTTTCGCAAGCGTGCGACAGCTGGCGACTCTGCTGGGGATAGCGTAAGCAAGTCGATCCTAGCCTTTGTTTGTTTCTTTTATTGGGTGTTTCTTTGTTTTGTTTATGTGTTTACATGTTGTGTATATGTTTGCATATCATGTCTATTTCCTGTTTTGCATATCATGTTTACTTTCCGCATGCATCTGGACTATATTATGGGTCCCCGTGGGGGCCACATTTTTCTCTCTGTTTGCAGGTTAGGTGGGTTGTTTCTATGAGGTAAAAGGCCCAATACCCAGGCCAGAGTTGACACATAGGACACCTAGGATAGAGTGGATAGTCATGACGTCGATGAGATGTCAGGTCTTGTCTAGTGCGATCATGAGACCCACGCCCAGTCGAGGTCCAAATGGGGTACCATTGTTGGCATGTAGATGCAACAATAGTGGTGCCTCAGGAGGACTGATAACGCTGGTTGCCATTTTGACCTTACCCTGGCCTAGATTCACCTGTGAGTGGGGAGGGATATACATGACAGGTACCGTTGGTGACTATTCTGTTCTGATGGTGACTATTGCTCTTATGGTTTTGTGGTACCTATGTCGGACCTTTGATCTCATGACGTCTGACCTACATCAGTTATTCAAAGGATTGTACAGTGGTTATTAAGATTATATGGACCTTGATCCCATGTTGTTGCATCGCATAACATCATTGCTTTATCCACTTCATTTATGGGGGATCCTAAAGTCTATTTCAAAAAAAAAAGAGAAAAAAAGGGAAAAAGAAAAGAAAAGATATCCTATACAAAATAAAGCTTTGATTTCAAAAAACAAAAAGAGAAACAAGAAGTGTGTGAAAAGACTTTAGGATCTCTCATAAATGAAACATGCATTCATACTATCATGCATTTCATGGTTCTTTCAGAGACTTATGAGACCCTTTCTACTCAGATTTCAAGATCAACAACGGATTTGACTTCTCACCGCCACGAATTCCGAGACCAACTATGGAACAACTCCGTGAGGAAATGGATGAGATGAGGGAACAAATGGGTCATCTTATGTTGGAAATGCAAGAGTTGATCCATAATCAGGGTGCCCTAAAAGAGGAAAATAGTCAGTTGAAGACTCAAGTGAGCCTGGTTATGGAAGTTCTGAAAACGGTACTAAGAAAGGAAGGTGATGTTGTCCCTGCTGCTGCAATAGAGGTCGTTGATCTCTCCTCTCCAATGGGATCTCCTCTAATTCATGGGATGTTTTGTGGAGTCCATCCACAACTTCAAGTGCCGTTACCTCTACGTCAATCTGTTCATGTCCCTAGAATGAATCAAGGAGGCCGAATGTGTGGGCAAAAACCTAAGATGCCTCAAAGGGTTCTTGATCCGATCCCGATGCCTTATGCTCAGTTACTTCCCCGCTTGCTGGAACTTCGGTTGGTTGAGCTACGCGACTTGTCCATGCCTGAAAAGCTCCCCCCCAGTTTTGATGCCGATGCTCGATGCGAGTTCCATTCTTGGGCACCTGGCCATGATATTGAGAATTGTAGGGCGCTGAAGCAGCAAATTCAAGATCTCATTGACTCCAAAGCAATATCATTCACTCCAAATGGCCTGCACATAAGACGAAGAGTTCATGCATAAGTAAATGTCCGTATTCCAGAAAGTATCACCAAAAAAAAAAATAATAATAATAATGATAATAAGCCCAAATGGAGTCAAGGTTCCTCAACTATGGCGATCATCATTTCATTTCCGTATTCTCATTTCAGTATTTCCTGTTTTGTAGAAGGATACTTCCTTGTTTGAACTCATTGGTATAATAATAATGAAAACACCACAAATTCTCGAGCAACTTTGTCAGAATCTTTTTCAAAAAGTAATCAAGAATGTTTTGTAGAAGCATCTCTTAAGGTTCTTGTGCTCAGTTGTATCCGTGGAGGGTGGTGTTTCAGTTGGTGTTTGAGCTCTCCTTGCAACAAGTAGCTTCTCTAAGTTTGGTGACCACACAAGGTTCCTCCATGTTTGATGGCAAATACTTCTTCAATGAATATGCTTGGGGCTCCCGCACGAGGGATAAGCAAGACGCACTCTTATCTTGAGCATTGCATCATTCGCCTTGCTCGAATCCCTAAAGCATTACAAATTCTTGGGTGACTTCGTCAGAATCTTCTTCCGTGTGATAATCAAGAGTGTTCTTCACAATGCTTCTCATTCTCAAGGTTCTACTTCATATATCAGTTGCCTTTTCTCAGGATCTCCTTCTCAGTGGCCTTGCTAGTTAACAGAGACAAGAAGAATATGAGAAACAAATGGACGTGATTCTATTGCCTTGTACTCATTCGTTTCCTTGTTTGTTGGAATCACAATTGGTAAAGATTATAGTATTGGGTCTTCTTCACCACAAGTATCTCTCCTGAGTTGATGATCATACAAGATTCTTTCCATTTAGGATGGCGATTACTACTCTAGCAACTATGCTTGGGGCTCCCGCACGAGGGATAAGCAAGACGTACTCTTATCTTGAGCATTGCACCACCCGCATTGCTCGAATCCCTAAAGTAAGGCAAAATTGACAACTTTTGGGCGACTTCGTTGGAGTTTTCCTCTGAAGTAATCTGAAGTGTTTGGAAGGAACACATGATAATACTAATTGACTACCCTGCTGGAGCACAAAAGTCATTCAACTGAAGATTGTGTGTCGTTCACTCCAAGAGGTTCATGCATAAGTTGAAGTCCCTATGAGGTCTCAAAACTGCAATAAGTATTCAAGATCAATAAGTCCAGACGGAGTCAAGTCTCCTCAACAATGGCATTCATTTAGTTTCTTATTGCATTCTCATTGTAATTCTTCCTTTGTGTGTTTAAGTATCAATAGCATGTAAAAACTTGTTAATTTCTTAATGAAAATCATAATACATTGTTTATGTTTGTCTTGAAGTAATCCATTCGTTTTCACTTATAAAATTCTTTTGGCATTACGATACCAACTTTACTAATTGCTTGTTTAGGCAAAGAGCGGAGGGAGAATGATGAAAAATAAAAATGCAAAATCTCCAATTGTGTGCTTTTGAATAAAACCCTACTGAGGATGTACAGGCATTGTTTCAAATCCCCAAACACCGGAGATATAAGGGAGATAGACCCTCGTCAACCCCTTTGAGCCTTGAAGTAGGAGTTTCTTTTTCTAATCATAAAAAAACCCTTATTTTAACCCTGGGGCAGGGTAGTATTCATTTAACTTGATCGAGCTTTCAAAACTCACCAAAAGGGTATGCATCTAAGGATACAACAATGGTTATCGTCCAAAAGGTTGAGGAATGTCAAGACCATAATGACTATCCTTATTCCATCAAGAGATCAAGAGATGACGATGCCACAATGGTAATCCTTCACCAAATCAAAGGAGTGAGGCGGTCGCAATCATCTCCAACGAATCAAAGATAATGCGAGGTCACACGACTTGTTAACAAAAATATAGCAAAAAAAAATGGCAAAAAAAATAATAAGGAAAATAAAAGATGAAAAGAAAATGGCAAAAAAAAATGATGATGAAATTGCCAAGCAAGAACAAAGTCGTGTGACAATGAATCGGAAGAATAAAAGGTGAGCGACCGCCATGTCCAAAGAACCTCATTGATTCCTCAACCATTTCAAATTCCTTGTGAGGGATGAACACTCGTGTCGATTTAACTAAACATAGGAATGGAGAACATCACGAAGGGGGTGGGTACAAATAATCTTGAGCCTAAAAATCCTTTGTTTTCTGAAAACCGTGAACCCGGCCAAGTTATAACCCCTAAAAGTCCTAATTGAAGTAGGGTTTATTTTGAAAGCACACTCCTAAGGGATAGCGTTTAATTGACTCCCAATGAAGCGAGACTCATATCCATGTTGGTATCGTATGCTTGCTTTATCTTCCATATGCAAAAATTGAGGTTGTGTCAACTAATGATCCATTCACAAGAGGTCGCAACCTCATTTCAATAAAAAGTTTCTTTAAACTTCAAGACTAACATAGGCTTTGCATTAGAATTATCATTCTTAGAATTAACATTCTTTTGCATGCAAAATATGTGCTTAACATCAAGGAAATTTTCAAGGATGAGAATCAGTGAGCAACTTGATCATATCAAAATATAAGATACTTGAGAACTCCGAGGAGTAAAAGCTAATCATTTCAAATGTTGATCATCAAGGGGCAGATTCTCTAAAAACTCCATTGGGCATGAACAATTAATGCTTTCCTTGATTACCCTGTGGGGAAGAGTTTGAAGACTCTGTTGAGCGTGGTAAAGTTGTTCCCATGTTTGTTTGGCATCAAAACAAGGAAAGCTTGAGGATTCTAGTCAGATGTACCTAATCAAGGGCAATTGAGTCGAGGTTTAACCTCTCAAATTCAGTTTATCTGGGGCAATCATGTCGATAAATCTCTTCAAGCTTTGATCAATCTGGGGCAATCATGTCGAGGATTCTCTCTTGAGCTCAACCAATCTGGGGCAGTTACGTCGAGATTCGACGAATCTCTCCAAGGATCCACTGGGGCAATTTCCTTCATAGGTCATGGAACTTGGGGCACGATCTTCTGAGTTTTATTGTCCTCTCCCTAATCATAGGAGTTTATTTCTCCTGGAACCTTGGCCTCTCCCCAAGCATGGAGTTTATTTCTCCCGAGAGTTCGTTCCATTCCTCAAGCATAGGAGTTTATTTCTCCTAAGAGTTGTCCTACTTCCCTAACCAAGGCTCATTACCTGGATTTCTCATTCCCAACATGGTGAATCGAGGGAATCTCCTCAAGCTGGAAATCCTCCAAGCAGTGGCACATGGTGAGAAGTCAGAAATTATTCTTTAAGTCAAAGAAGGTGCATCTTACAAATCAAAGTCCAATATCTATTGGCACCTCCACATGGTCCTTAACACTAAGGGGATTCTCCCTGGTGTCTACCTCACCAAGGCATTTATTTGGCAGTTTGCATATAGCGTTCACTGCATATAACATTGCATCCTCAAAAGCGTAGCATATCCATCAAAATGGAGCATTACGCCATAAAAAAATCCAAACATGCATACAAAGCATAAGCCAGATAATACAAATCAGCACTCAATCAAGACGACGATACTTCCCCACATAAAATATTGTCCTTACAAACTCCAATCGATATCTGCTACTACATTACAAATCTCCTCAAGCCACGGTGCCGATACCTGTTATCCTTAATCCCCAAAAGAAGTCTCATTTTCTCTCTCCAACATGGATCGGATCCAATGTATTTCTTCGTCAGAATCGTTGTCTCCGAGGTTATTTCCCGTATGCTGCGTGCAGATTAGAGCGTGAATGAGGGTGGGCATTCAACCCATCTCATTTTTTCAATCGTTTGAATGATCATACTTGGTGTGTGGCAATTCGAACGATTGCCGCTCTTGAAGAGTTACACCCCGCCTTTTGGCCTGAGGGACCGATGTAATTCTTATGCTTCGCAAGCATCAATATTCCCGTAATCCCCAGTGGTTACTATCGCCTTCTTGTCGAGTCTAGTCGTCTCTAGTCTTGTGATGGTTATTTCCCGTATGTTGCGTGCAAATTAGAGTGCGAATGAGGGTGAGCAGTCAACCCATCTCATTTTTCAATCGTTTGAATAACCATACTTGGTGTGTGGCAATTCGAATGATTGCCACTCTTGAAGGATTATGCCCCGCCTTTTGGCCTGAGGGATTAATGTAGTTCTTATGCTTCGCAAGCATCGATATCCCGTGATTCTTCAGTATGTACTACTCCTTTGGGTCGTGTCTAGTCGTCACTAGTCTCCATGGTCCCTTCCCCTCGTACGGGAAAACTTTTAGATCCAACCCCCATGTTGTATATCCTTTGCCTTCCGTCTTGGCAAACCATTTCAAAACCAATTCCCAATCCCTAGCCTCAGTGTTGTTAATAATCTTCTCTTGCTCCGGCCTCATTGTTGATCCTCATCTTTTTCATTTCTTGTGGATCGTAGGTCCGTTGACCTTATCCTCATCTTTGCCAATTCTTGTGGATCGTAGGTCCGTTGACCTTATCCTCATCTTTTTCATTTCTTGTGGATCGTAGGTCCGTTGACCTTATCCTCATCTTTTTCATTTCCTGTGGATCGTAGGTCCGTTGACCTTATCCTCATCTTTTTCATTCTTGTGGATCGTAGGTCCGTTGACCTTATCCTCATCTTTTCCAATTCTTGTGGATCGTAGGTCCGTTGACCTTATCCTCATCTTTTTCATTTCCTGTGGATCGTAGGTCCGTTGACCTTATCCTCATCTTTTTCATTTCTTGTGGATCGTAGGTCCGTTGACCTTATCCTCATCTTTTTCATTCTTGTGGATCGTAGGTCCGATGACCGTATCCTCATCTTTTTCATTTCTTGTGGATCGTAGGTCCGTTGACCTTATCCTCATATTTTTCATTTTCTGTGGATCGTAGGTCCGTTGACCTTATCCTCATCTTTTTCATTTCTTGTGGATCGTTGGTCCGTTGACCTTATCCTCATCTTTTTCATTTCCTGTGGATCGTAGGTCCGTTGACCTTATCCTCATCTTTTTCATTCTTGTGGATTGTAGGTCCGTTGACCTTATCCTCATCTTTTTCAATTCTTGTGGATCGTAGGTCCATTGACCTTATCCTCATCTTTTTCATTTCTTGTGGATCGTAGGTCCGTTGACCTTATCCTCATCTTTTCCAATTCTTGTGGATCGTAGGTCCGTTGACCTTATCCTCATCTTTTTCTTTTCTTGTGGATCGTAGGTCTGTTGACCTGATCCTCATCTTTTTCATTTCCTGTGGATCGTAGGTCCATTGACCTTATCCTCATCTTTTTCATTCTTGTGGATCGTAGGTCCGTTAACCTTATCCTCATCTTTTTCAATTCTTGTGGATCGTAGGTCCGTTGACCTTATCCTCATCTTTTTCATTTCTTGTGGATCGTAGGTCCGTTGACCTTATCCTCATCTTTTCCAATTCTTGTGGATCGTAGGTCCGTTGGCCTTATCCTCATCTTTTTCATTTCTTGTGGATCGTAGGTCCGTTGACCTTATCCTCATCTTTTTCATTTCTTATGGATCGTAGGTCCGTTGACCTTATCCTCATCTTTTTCATTTCTTGTGGATCGTAGGCCCGTTGACCTTATCCTCATCTTTTTTCAATTCTTGTGGGTCGTAGGTCCGTTGACCTTACCCTAGTTTCGAGTCATGGATCGTAGGTCCGTCGACCTTATCCTCATCCTGTTCAATTCTTGTGGGTTGTAGGTCCGTTGACCTTACCCTAGTTTCGAGTCATGGATCGTAGGTCCGTCGACCTTATCCTCATCCTTTTCAATTCTTGTGGGTCGTAGGTCCCTTGACCTTACCCTAGTTTCGAGTCATGGATCGTAGGTCCGTCAACCTTATCCTCATCCTTTTCAATTCTTGTGGGTCGTGTAACATCCGTATTTTTTCTTAAATTAATTTAATTAGAATTTAAATTATTTATTGGAATTAATTGGATTTATGTAATTATGAGGTGATTAAAATAATAAAATTGGAATATGTAGTAATGGGCCAGTGTTGTAGTTAGTGAGAAAGGGGGTGCAAGAAATAAGGCCTTTAGTAAAGCTATGTTGTGTTTTTCCTAAAACAAGAGTTTTGGAAGAAGAGAAACACAAGTGCATTTGGGAGAACACAGAGAACGTGAAAGTGCGACAGAGGAGAAGAAGAGGAATAGAACTTCAAGGATCCCAAACTCTAAGGTAAGGGGGGACTCTTCCGGTTAACCTCTATTATCGGGTCGTAGGCGTTAGGATTGAAATCGTATACTATTGATTCGATAGAGAATATGTTCTAGGTTGGGGTTTTGGTATTTAGGTTCAATTTTGTGAACTTTGTGTGAATACTTGTTGGTAGTGATTGTTGATGTTAAAAGTGTTGTTTGGTTGATGATATAACTCATATTGCATGTGAAATCCCTCTGTTTTTCGTATACAATTCGTATTGGTTCGATTGGGGGATGTTTGGGGGGATTCAAGGTGCTGAAAACTGGTTTTTGGGTTGCAGGTACGAGGTAATCGGTTACCGAAAGGGGTGTAATCGATTACCCATAGTAAAAACAGCAAATATGGGATTTTGAACTTCAGTAACCGATTACTGGTGTTTGGGTAATCGGTTACCACTGTACGTTTTTGAAAAATACTTGTTTTTATAAAACTCATAACTTTTGATCCGTAAGTCCGTTTTGGGTGCCGTTCGAAGCACTAGAAAGCTAACGGAATGCTCCTTATGATTAAAATAAATTAATTAGCACTAGATAATTTAATTATTATGTGATTTTGAAAATGACATGTAATTGTATCTGTGTATGCCATGGATTAATGTTATTTAAGAATAACATGTATGGAGATTGTGTATTACATGCTCATTGTGATACATGGAATTGATGAATGATAATTTCTATGTATTGTTGTGATTGTTACATGATGAATGTATGTTATACCAATGGTGGATAATTCAATATGTTGAATTGTGATGGATGTGTTAGACGTAGTATTATGATGATGTAAATCTCATGTTGTCGTTGTGTGGATTTGATGTACTTGGTACATAATTGTGGAATGTATTATTGTTGTATGCATTGTGTGATGAGTCGAGATATGATAATGTTGTTCATATGATTGAAGTGGCGATGTTGTGATAAGACAATTATAATATTGATAATGTGATCATGTGGTGATTGCTTTGATGTCTAATGATGTTATTGTGATTGAATGATGCATATATATAAACATACTTGATGATGATGATGATGATGAAATGAGTATTAGATGATGTTACTCATTAGACTTGACGATGGTATAAGTATGTTCATGTATGTTTGCATTCATTCATGTTCATTGATGATATTGTATCCATAAGGGTGTGTTGGATCAGTGAAGGGCATGATTCCCATTGTGTGGAATCTGTGCCGGCAGGGCCGTATCTTGATGATGTTGGATCGGTCATGGGTTATTCCCATTTAATGATGTTGGTACCACATGCATAGTGTCAGTTGCATTCATATGCATGATTTTATAACATGATTGGAGGTTTTCCAGTGTTATAAATATTGATGATGTGTTGGTTGTTTATGATGATGAAACTTGCCTGAATATATGTTGATGTTGGGTGAATATTATACTATTGATGTTCTATCGTTTATGAACTGATAACATTGTTTAATTGTGAATGAGACTCACCCTTACTGTTGATCATTTTCAGATTGAGGATAGCGGCTGTTCGACTCGGTGAGGATTAGCTCATGAGTCAGTTGTTTAGTTAGCGTCAGGTGTCATGCTCTGATAGTTGTAACACTGGGGACGCGATGTTTAGAGTTTATGTTTTATAACTCTAGTTATGTTTTGATGTTTGAAGGATTAGTTTGAAAGATGTTAAACTTAATCTGTTTGATTTAATTCCGCTGTGTTGACATGAATTGTTTTAATTAATGAGAATTGCCTCAGTGAATGCATGACATGACTGAACGATATTTTTAATTTATTTTGAATTGTGGCACCCTTATTTCATGTACTCTGAATAAACTTGTTTAATTTGCCGCGGGGTTTAGAAGGGTGTTACAATAGTGGTATCAGAGCAGGTCGGTCCGTCCGGCCAATTATCGAGTCAGTTGAGTTGCACGACAGTTGTGTACTGTCGGCGTTTTATCCCTTGGTACACGACATGTGAGTGAATCACTGTCGGTACTTGTTTGTATTGTTGCAGGTGTTGGATTGAAACAAGTGGGGGAGAATCTTCGCTTCTCGGTTATGTTTCAGTTGTAAGATGATGGTGCAGTAGACTGTTATTGGCAACTGTGCAAGTGTTGTTGGAGTTGGTTGTTTCCCGAACCGAAGGTGGCTTGAAATTAAGACTTGACTGGTAATTGAGTTGGAACATCTTGAAGGAAGATGATTAGAAGTAATTGATGATTAGTTGTAGGAGAGGGAAATTAAGAAGTTGCAATGTATCAGCTCTGCTGAGAGACTGCGAAGTTGTCAGTTGAGTAGCCTTGCATTTCGGAAGAGGTTCAGCTGCAAGTTGCAAAGAGGATTGCGGTCGTAATGTTCCAGAAATTGCACTTCGGCGATGGGATGTGTTACTCAAGTTATAAGAATGTTTGGAAGTGAAGGGATATGATAAGGGGCTGTTTGGAATGCGATCGTGTTGAAGAGAATGAGTTTTCGAGTGAGATTTTCGTAAGTAAAACGCAGGAAAATTGCTGAACAGGTGCAGAACTTCGAAAATTCATAACTGGAGTTCTGGACATCCGAGTTGAGTTCCATTTGAAGCGTCGGAAAGCTAACAAGATGAACTTTGTTATAAAAATAGTTGCAGTAGCTGTAACATAATTAATTGTGACGGGATGAAGTTGGAAAGAGGTGAAGTTACGGTTACTCTTGTTCTTATAACTAGATTTGTTTATTGGTACTGCACGGGATGTCAGTATCAGAGTGGAACGGATTGAAGGAATAATTAGAAGGTTTGTTGAGAAGTAATTTTAAGAATTGAACGTACCATTTGAAAAGTTTTAGGAATACCGTATAGAGCGTCGCTGCATGATGTCGATGTTGCATTTTGGATAACGATTGGAAAATTCATATCTTGAGTTCCGAGTGTCGGATTAACGTGTCGTTTGAACCTACGAAGAGGTGAAATTATGTTCTACCTTATGGGAGAGTTATAAATACAGTAGAGGTGATCCTATAAGGAGATATTTTGAATTCGGTTAAGGAAGCGTAAAACTTGTTGAATAAGAATGCCTACTACCGTGATTGTTTGAAACAAAATTGAGTATCACATGTCGTTGATGAATAAGTTGATGAGATGTTCGGTAATAAAGATGATTTGAGTGCCGATGGATTTTAGTGAGAAGAGACTTAGTAGTAAAGATGAAATAAACTTTAGAACTCTTGGAGTCGTATTTGGGAGGCCAAAGTAACGACAAGTATAAAAGGAGAATTGTAGGGAACTTTTAACACCTATTGATGTGAGGAAGACTTTGTTGAGATGTCGAGTGGAATGACATTGGGCGCGAAAGATGTCATGGAATTTAGAGTAAAACCACGAGTTATGAATGTTGTCCCGGTCTTTTGCTAAGAGGAGGATTTTGATTTGAAACGAGATGAATAGTAATGTACAAGTATATCAGTGACTATGAAGCGGATTGTGTAAAATGTTTGGACGTCGGTGTCTCACCGATAAGATCCAATAAGAGGGAAGTGCGCGAGTTGTAAAGACTCAAAGTGAATTATTGAACTATGATGATGTTAATGAGTTTGAGTGTAAACTCGGAAAGGACACTATTATGTAGTAACGACGGTTTATGCTTACATATGGTTGTCGGCTATCTATTGACAAATTGAGGACTTGATCACCCTTAATCTCTTGTTGATAGTAGGCTGAATCATATAGATGGGATGAACTTGTTTTGTTACCTTAGTGGTTTAAAAAGTGATGAATACTAAGCCGTAGGAATAATCACTCACTATGTGGTGTGAACTTATGAAGAGGTGAATATGAAAGAGTGCAACATGACGGACAAATGACTTAAGACGGGTAATCAGAGTCGCGCAGCGAAAGTGTGATGTGGAGTAGTGTGCGAGTACTACTCGTGGGCAGTAAGGAATTAATATGTCGGGAGCCTACGTAGAGAATATGTATTGATCTATGTGTTGGATTTAGAATCCAGTGGATGTAAGGATGTCGTGTCGAGGAATTATAACTCTTTTGAATAATTACCGAGATGATGGATATGTTATTATGGTTGTACGTAGTTAACGAGTATGTATTCGGCGAAGTTAAGACGGTGAGTTGATACCATATGATACTATAATTATTTTGTGCTGTTATTGAGGTGATATTGTAGATTCCAGATATAATGAGGAATTATACTCTATGAAGGACGAAGTTGACTTGATTCTTAAAAGAGAGTGGGACTCAGTTTGAGCTATATTGTAAGCAACAGTATATTGAGGCAGATGAGTGTAATTATAACTACTTGTGTGTGCTCGTTCCGATGGTTGGAATATTTTAATAGATGTAGTAACTCAGGAATTTATTTTGAGTGCGTGCAAATATTGCTAAGTGGTAAATTAGTACCATGTATGGTAAAGGAAGATTTTAAACGAATGAGTAAAGAGAGTCGGAATTGGGTAAAACTCAGAAATCTAATTGGTAATGATAGTTGTAACGAGTAACTAGAGTAGTGCAGCGAAAGTGGACTATAACGAGTTAGATAATTGCTGGTGTGACTCGAAAGGAGTCAGATAGTGAAAATTAAATGTTATAGGGATATGCTTATTGAGTTCTTGAAGGAAGCAGTTGGTGAAAAGTTTTATCGTTCAGCCGGGAAGGTATGTTTAAGGATGGTACGTTCGGTAGATGGAATGCATTACTGCAGTGTCGAACGGGTGTAATCATGCTATGGATAAGGAATTATATTACACAGACGTGTGTAGCGTAAATCTATATTAGTGTTGAGTGACAACCTTATAGACAGATGCAGATAAGTTAATGTCAGGATGATAGTGCTATTAAGTAGTGGGATATTGAGAAGGGCGGATAGGATTGTGGAAAGATCCTTGTCCTAAATGAGGTTTTGATCTCGCTTTCTAGGATGAGATCCTAGTGCGTATGTATAATTTCTATGATGGAGAGGTTAAAGAAATACTACACATCTTGCGGACGTGGACGTTGGTTTCTCTTTCGGTTTGAAAATGAATTTGATTTCGAGATGGTAAGATGAAGGATAGTGTACAACTATGAGTACGCGTTTGGTTGACTATTCATGTCTTATTCAGTCATTGGGCGTATTGTGTGGGTTGTACCTCAATTATTCCATGGTTGTTAACCTTTTGGAGGGATAACAAGTGGTACACCTATGGAGGGTCATATGCGACGTAAGAGTTGAGATCGAAGGCATGAGACATGCTTTATGTTGTTTATGTCAGATGAATTTTGAGGATCGACTAGGGAAATGTTATCTGGGAACTGGAGAGTCAGATGAGGGACTCATATCCGGAACTTTTCACTTGAAGTATGTTTTCGAGGACGAAAACTCTTTTAGTGGGGGAGAGTTGTAACATCCGTATTTTTCCTTAAATTAATTTAATTAGAATTTAAATTATTTATTGGAATTAATTGGATTTATGTAATTATGAGGTGATTAAAATAATAAAATTGGAATATGTAGTAATGGGCCAGTGTTGTAGTTAGTGAGAAAGGGGGTGCAAGAAATAAGGCCTTTACTAAAGCTATGTTGTGTTTTTCCTAAAACAAGAGTTTTGGAAGAAGAGAAACACAAGTGCATTTGGGAGAACACAAAGAACGTGAAAGTGCGACAGAGGAGAAGAAGAGGAATAGAACTTCAAGGATCCCAAACTCTAAGGTAAGGGGGGACTCTTCCGGTTAACCTCTATTATCGGGTCGTAGGCGTTAGGATTGAAATCGTATACTATTGATTCGATAGAGAATATGTTCTAGGTTGGGGTTTTGGTATTTAGGTTCAATTTTGTGACCTTTGTGTGATTACTTGTTGGTAGTGATTGTTGATGTTAAAAGTGTTGTTTGGTTGATGATATAACTCATATTGCATGTGAAATCCCTCTGTTTTTCGTATACAATTCGTATTGGTTCGATTGGGGGATGTTTGGGGGAATTCAAGGTGCTGAAAACTGGTTTTTGGGTTGCAGGTACGAGGTAATCGGTTACCGAAAGGGGTGTAATCGATTACCCATAGTAAAAACAGCAAATATGGGATTTTGAACTTCCGTAACCGATTACTGGTGTTTGGGTAATCGGTTACCACTGTACGTTTTTGAAAAATACTTGTTTTTATAAAACTCATAACTTTTGATCCGTAAGTCTGTTTTGGGTGCCGTTCGAAGCACTAGAAAGCTAACGGAATGCTCCTTATGATTAAAATAAATTAATTAGCACTAGAAATTTAATTATTATGTGATTTTGAAAATGACATGTAATTGTATCTGTGTATGCCATGGATTAATGTTATTTAAGAATAACATGTATGGAGATTGTGTATTACGTGCTCATTGTGATACATGGAATTGATGAATGATAATTTCTATGTATTGTTGTGATTGTTACATGATGAATGTATGTTATACCAATGGTGGATAATTCAATATGTTGAATTGTGATGGATGTGTTAGACGTAGTATTATGATGATGTAAATCTCATGTTGTCGTTGTGTGGATTTGATGTACTTGGTACATAATTGTGGAATGTATTATTGTTGTATGCATTGTGTGATGAGTCGAGATATGATAATGTTGTTCATATGATTGAAGTGGCGATGTTGTGATAAGATAATTATAATATTGATAATGTGATCATGTGGTGATTGCTTTGATGTCTAATGATGTTATTGTGATTGAATGATGCATATATATAAACATACTTGATGATGATGATGATGATGATGATGATGAAATGAGTATTAGATGATGTTACTCATTAGACTTGACGATGGTATAAGTATGTTCATGTATGTTTGCATTCATTCATGTTCATTGATGATACTGTATCCATAAGGGTGTGTTGGATCAGTGAAGGGCATGATTCCCATTGTGTGGAATCTGTGCCGGCAGGGCCGTATCTTGATGATGTTGGATCGGTCATGGGTTATTCCCATTTGATGATGTTGGTACCACATGCATAGTGTCAGTTGCATTCATATGCATGATTTTATAACATGATTGGAGGTTTTCCAGTGTTATAAATATTGATGATGTGTTGGTTGTTTATGATGATGAAACTTGCCTGAATATATGTTGATGTTGGGTGAATATTATACTATTGATGTTCTATCGTTTATGAACTGATAACATTGTTTAATTGTGAATGAGACTCACCCTTACTGTTGATCATTTTCAGATTGAGGATAGCGGCTGTTCGACTCGGTGAGGATTAGCTCATGAGTCAGTTGTTTAGTTAGCGTCAGGTGTCATGCTCTGATAGTTGTAACACTGGGGACGCGATGTTTAGAGTTTATGTTTTATAACTCTAGTTATGTTTTGATGTTTGAAGGATTAGTTTGAAAGATGTTAAACTTAATCTGTTTGATTTAATTCCGCTGTGTTGACTTGAATTGTTTTAATTAATGAGAATTGCCTCAGTGAATGCATGACATGACTGAACGATATTTTTTATTTATTTTGAATTGTGGCACCCTTATTTCATGTACTCTGAATAAACTTGTTTAATTTGCCGCGGGGTTTAGAAGGTGTCATACCCCAATTTTTGACCTAAGATACCACCTCATATCATTGCATATGCATCATTTGCATCTCTAACAAATTGCATAGCTGTGTTTGCTACTTGTGCTCAGCAGGGTTTAAACAAGAGATCACTCATCAGTACAAGCAAAAATCAACTAGGGTTTTGTTCTCCCTTCATCTCAAATGAATCATCTTCATCAACAATCAACATTTGGTCCTCAGAGATTCACTTCAACAAGCTCAACAGCTTTGAATCGACTGAATTAGGGTTTTGCCTGAAGATAGCATACTCCTGACTTTTGCTCAGGATTTGACCTAATGACTTGGGACATGACCTCAAGACCCCAAGTGCATCATTTTGGCTTAATCCATTGGCTCAGAACATCTCCTACACAAAGATTGATCAACAGTGAAATTTCAAGTCATCAGAATTAGGGTTTTTGAACTATCAGGGACCAAAATCAGGGATCACATTTGGGAAACCCAAAAAATCCCCAGGGAGTCAATCAAAGGTTTCAATCATCCTCAAATAATCCCTATGACAATATCCAATGGAAATTGTGTCTCAATTCAAGATCCATAGTCATCAATTTGTGTTCATTTGAAGTGTGCCATTTTCAATTTGTGCGATTCAAGAGATTAGTTCGGAATTTGTTCAAGGAATCGGCATATGGATTTGTCATTCATGAAAGAAAGTGTTTCACGTGGATTGCTTGGAATTTAGAACAGGTTCGAAATCATCCATAAGGATTTCTTCAAGGTTTGCAAAAAAAAGAGAAGACATTATCCATTTTGAGTTTATTTTGAAAGAATTGCTTCAAGTATAATTCTAAGACCATGGATTCAAGAATTTCAAGTTCAATATTATTTCAAAGATCCATGATGACAAGAACATGTTTCAAGGCCTAAAATTCAAAGGATTTCCTATCATTTTCTATTCAAAAGGAATTCAAATTCAATTCAAGATCATTCAAGAATAATTCAAAGCTTCATGCTTGAATAACAATTTCATTCAAGTTCTAAAAAGAAATTCAAGCATTTACATGGAACAAATGAATTACAAAGGAACTTTATCTAAAGTTCAAGAATTACAAAATTCCATTCATTTTCAAGAATGCAAAGTTCATACAATTTAAAGTTGGAATAAATTGGAATTACAAGAAAAAGAAAAGTAAAGCTTCAAAGACTTTCTTGAATTCTTCAATCTTCAAAGTCTTCATTCTTCAAAATTGAATTTCTTCATGCTTTCATCAAGAATGCTCATGTCACATGAAAAAAGAAACAAAAAGGGGTGAGATTAGCAAAAAAAGTTCAATAAAATATTCAAAAGCCCAAAATGATTCAAGACAAAAAAAAGAGGGATCAAAGAGAGATTTTTCTTCCACTTGCATGATTCATATCATAAGAAATATCTTTGGATAATGACATAAGGAATATATTCTTATTCTTGCAATCATGAAGAATATTCTTATTCTTATTCTCATTCTTGAGATGACCATAACCTCCCAATCAAGTTTCTTAATTCCTTACAAATCCCTAAACTTTGCCTATAAATAGGAAGTTCTCCCTTTGCAACAAATCACACCAAAGCAACCTTAACTATTTGCTTTCTCACTTCTCTCATAATTTTCAAGTTTCTTAGTCCCATAGTTTGAAAAGGAGTGAAGAAGTTGTTCATACCTTGGTGGAGAATTCCAACTTGAATTCCATCTTCAAGTCTTGAAACAATCCAAAGAGGTGTTGAGGCATCACCTTCATCAAAGAGCCTACAACAATTCAAAAATAAAAAAAAGTTGTTAGTAACAACAATTCAAAGTTGTTTCAAACAATAATTCAAAGCTTGTTCTTCATTAAATCAAATTCACATAAAAAAAAACGATTTGCAAGCGGATTCGACGTTATAACGGCAACAATTCAAAAGCGGTTCAGCAACATCAACAGCTCATCACAGTTCTGTACCGATCAAGCAACAATAATATGCGACAACTCAAAGCAAAAATTCAGCATACAATCAACAACAATACCGAAGCAGTAGCAGCAGAAGTTCAGTAAAGCAATAACAACATCATTCAAAGGTTCAAAAACGCAGCAATCACAACAACAATTTGCGACAGACTCAAAGTTGTGACCACGACGATTCAAGGAAATTCAACCAAACAGAACCTTCTTCACAAATTTGCAGCAAGTTCATGGACATAAGCATAAGGAAAAACAACATACCTTAGCAATTAAAACCGGCGAAATCCTCCTCGCCGCAGGTAACTCAATTTCTCGCCCGCTATCAATTTTTCTGTTAATTGTTACTGCAAGTTTGTTGTTCTTGTGCTTCACTGAAAATAAAATACAGAGAATATAAAAACCTTTGTTGCTGTATCATAAACAAAAGTGAGAAAACGAATTTGATGAGTTACAAACCCAGCAACATGAAGATAAACAGAAATCAGTAGGAATCATACCTCTATTTTGTCAAAAACGATTAAGTCTTGATGGGCTTTGTAGAAACGAAAAAGAGTTGTTGTCATTGATACTGTTCACGACGAGAGAGGGACGGAGGTTGCCACCGTTGATTGTTCACCGTGAGAAGAGTGAACTATGAGCTTCCTTGTTGTTGGTCGGAGAAGAATCACGAGAGGGAGAGAGAACCGCAAGGATGAGAGTGATCCTGAGAAAGAGAATTGTGAGTTGAATGAGAAATCGAAGGAGGAGACGGGATTTGTTCTTCTGTTCGGTGAGAGAGTTGTGCCGTTGTTGTTGTTTCATGGGAGAGTGAAACCAAGAGCTTGTTTTTTTTTTTTTTTCAGAAGAAGACCGTGAAAACGAGAAAGGGAGAGGAAGGAGGCGTTGCCTCTTTTCTTTTGATTCTTAGGGTTCTCAAACCCAATCCACTTGTGTGATAAGCAAGGGCGGATCCGGGTCACACTGACCCGACCCGGTCCGGCCCATTGTGTTTTATTTTATTTCAGTTTTGGCTGCACACCTCCCATCCGAGTTTCAGTACCCCTGGCCCATCACTATTTCTTTCAATTCTCCTTTAATTTATTTAAAATACTTTCATAGAAAATGACTTAGTATTTTTATTTTAATATAGGATTTAGTTTAATTTTCTAATCCTTATTAAAAATGACAAAAAATATGTTTTTTAAGATTAAAAGTTTTCTTTTAATATTTTCATATGTTTATAAGTGTGTTTTTTTAATTCTTATTAAAAACAACAAAAATATATTAGATGCATATTTAAGTTTATGTTTTCTAATTATTTTGTTTTTCTCATGAAAAATCACAAAAAATATCTTCTTTTAGAATTAATTTTTATTTGAATTTGATATTTTCATATTAATTTTGTGTAGTTAATCATGTAAATTTTATTTGATTACTGTTACACATATCATTTGAATTCTCTAACTTTATCCGAGACTTCGAGATTATTTCTCTGTTGTCTTTTGGATTTGTCTGTTTGTTTGGTCTTCCATTTGCTGTAGAATTCCATAAACAATTACTGGATGATCATGGAATGCTGTAAGCTGTGAGCTTATTCAACATTCTATCCTGTTGGTGTGGATGCCTAACATCTAAAGATCAAGGTAACACCTCAAACTCAGAAATCCAATTTTCTCATTCTTCGAGGTAAGCCTAAAACTCAATCAACTGTTTTCACAATAATAATCAATTCACTTTCAAATCATCCATTGTTTTTCAAAACAGTGGGGCCTCTCGAATATTAGAGAGTATAAGTCCCTTTCGTCTTTCTTTGTACAGTTTTTTTTAACAGAAAACTTTTTCCAAAACTTCCAAACAGTTTTTAAAACAATAAATCTCACATCTTTTTTTTCAAATCCATCCACCCTGTTTTATGAAAATAGAACAGGGGCCTATCGAATATTAGAGAGTGTAAGTCCCATTTCTTTTCTTTTTGTGCAGTTTTCAAAACAATAAAACTTCTTCAAAGTAAACAATTTTCAAACAGTTTTCAAATCATTTTCAAAGCAACAAAACTCCAAAGAAACTTCAAACTTTTCAATATACCATGGGCCTCCATGTAGGTATAAGTCCCGAGCCCTTTTGTACATACCCACTCAAGTACATGAAATTAGGTATTTCATTGTACGCCTTTTGTACATATCTCAATCTGTTTTTTAACTTTGAATAACAAACCAAAAATGAAGGTTTCTTTAAATCTTCCCAAAAAATATCATGGGCCTCCATGTAGGTATAAGTCCCAAGCCCCTTTGTAAATACCTGTTTACATAGCTGTTGAATAAATTCAAGTGGACTTCTCCCCGAGTGTGAGTCCCGAGCCCTGTGTATACAAATGGATCATGCTTACAGGTATATTTCCTTCATAAACTCCATTATATACACACACTTTGTCATATATGTATAACTGTTCATATTTGTTCATGTACTTGTTCATGTTTGTTCGTACTTGTTCATACTTGTGATTGTGTTATATGCTTGTTCAACTTAGTACAACACTAGGTTCCCCATAGCCTCCTATTGGGCTTCGTGCAAAGAATCTCCACTATTTTAGGTTAGGACATAGAGTATGGTTTCCCGGTGAAATCGCTCTAAGAGCTCAAACCAACTATACCATGCCTCCCCTTGGGCTTTGTACAAACGAGTGACCCTCCCATAGCCTCCTCTTGGGCTTACAATGCAAGGACCCTGGATTGTCCCTCCCATAGCCTCCTCTTGGGCTTACAATGCAAGGACCCTCGGATAGCCTCCTCTTGGGCTTCGTACAAGGACCCACGGGCTTCTTATAAGCATCCCCAATATCCAAAACAAATACCCTAGGAGATTAGACATTTTTCATCTCTATGCTAGGAGTATCTCTTATATATCATCACAAACAATCAATCAATCAAACTTCTTTTTGCCACAAGGCTGGCTAATCAATCAAATTGTTTTACCACCGTACTGGATGATTAATCAAAGTTTTTGTCACAAGGCTGACTTCATTGAAACTTTTGCCACAAGGCTGGCTGATTAATCAAAGTTTTTGTCACAAGGCTGACTTCATTGAAACTTTTGCCACAAGGCTGGTTAAACAAAAACATCTTTATCATTCTAAGCACCCTAAGTGGCATGGCCCCGGGCTTATAATGAAAAGATTTCAAACAAAAACAAACAGATGTATGTGATGATATAGATTAGATACATCTAGCATTTAGACGACATTTGTCTATTTTCCTTTGCTTCCACTAGCATAAGTGGGAACTACGATTGCTCTGACTTTCTCAACATCCCTTTGAGAATACGTAGGCACAAGGTCGATCCTTGGCGAGCAAAACAAAACAAAAAAAAACCTTTCAAACCTTAGCACCCGTAGACCCCGAGCTACAGATGCTCTGATTCCCTCTAAGGGATATGTATGCAGAGGATCGCGATGATCTTTGCGAGCATAATCAAACAAACACCTTAGGTCCCACCTATTTCACAAGAACCTCCACCACAACAAGAATGGAATAAAACAAAATAAAGAAACCTATAGAGTACTATAGATACGTTGGGTGCTAATACCTTCCCTTCGTATAACCAACCCTCTTACCCAAGATCTCCCCCCACTTTTAGGTTATTGCAGCTTTTTTCCTTTTCCTCCTTTGGAAATAATAAAAAGTTTGGTCGGTACAAAAGAAAAATCATTTTTTTGAGCACTCGAGCCCAAAGAAGGCATCAGGTGTCTCATCCCAAAAAAAGAGGAACAAAACGGTTTTTCGCCCGCGACAGAAAAATGGCGACTTCACTGGGGATTTTCTTTTTATTGTTTCCAAAGGAAGGGTTAATTCTATTTACTTTATTTTTCATTTCATTTTTTGTTATATGTGTGGTTTTGGTTCTGTTACTTGTGTGGTTCTGTTACAAGTGATACATTATGGACAAATCCTAACCCGGATTAAGTACACATAAGAAATTAGGTGGAGGGTATAGTCATGTGCAGGCGCACGTGAGAATCCTTCCGCTCAGTGGAGGTTCCTTGTTTGTAATATATGTTTAGCGAGTTAATTGCGAAGACATTGTTGCTTTCATTGAACTGTAGAAGCTGAGAGACCGTAGAACCCCAACCCATCCTGGCCTTATTAGGTTGTGGTGCAGAAACTATTCAGGTGAAGACTTGGATTAGTTGTCATGCGGAGAACCACACTCAGACGAGTTTTTCTTGAGAATATTGTTGGCTCATGAGTCTAATTGTGGAAAGCTGGTAATATCCGAAAGAAAAATGTAGACTCTGACGTATCAGTAGAACATGTTGTACAGGTGATTAACTAGAACTATCCCATATTTGGTTCTCTGACCTCATGCTCGTGACGCTGGACCTTTGAACCTGTGTGTACCATGTTTGTGTTACCATGTTTGTGTTGCCATGTTTACAGTACCATGTTTGCGTTACCATGTTCGCTTTACCATGTTTGAATATGTGGCATCCATGCATCCATGCATTCATACATCCATAAAAAATAAAAAAAAATCTTTTTCCATAAAAAACATGATTTTTTCCAAACAATTAGAGAATTTTCTTTGCAAACATTATAGGATTAGGTTATGGAGTGGGTAAAAAGGCATACCAAGAGGTACGGTTTCAAAGAGCCTAATGTGGAAAGACTGAAAGAGTTAGCGTCTTTTGTACAAGATCCTTCTGATTTTAGGAAAAGCCATGGAAAGCTTTTGCCTATCTTGAACACTCATGTTGATGAAGGACTTCTCAAAACTCTGGCTCAGTTTTATGATCCCGTCTACCGGTGTTTTACCTTTCCAGACTATCAGTTGGTACCAACCTTGGAAGAATATGCCAATCTTTTGGGTATTCCTGTGGCTGACAAAATACCTTTCAATGGTTTGGAAGCCATTCCTAAGTCACCAGTCATTGCAACAAGTACCCACTTGAAGAAATCTAAAATAGAGAGTAATTGGACTACCAAAGGAAATCTCCCGGGATTAACCTCACACTTCCTAATAAAGAAAGCCTTTGATTTCATCGAAACTGGTAGCATGATAGCCTTTGAAGCTGTACTAGCCTTGCTCATCTATGGGTTGGTTCTGTTTCCCAATGTCGACAACTTTGTTGATATCAATGCCATAAAGGTCTTTTTGAATGGAAATCCCGTTCCGACTCTGCTTGGTGACATGTATTTCTCTGTCCATCATAGGAATCACCAAGGTGGTGGAATTATTGTATGTTGTGCACCTCTGTTGTTTAAATGGATTGTTTCACACTTACCTAAGTCTCCCATTTTCACGGAAAACCGGGAAGGTTTACGTTGGTCTCAAAGACTTATGTCTCTTACTAATAATGATATTCAGTGGTATACCTTGGCTCGCTGCGGTACAGAAACCATTGAAAGTTGTGGAGAATTCGCCAACGTACCCCTCATTGGTACACAAGGAGGAATTAACTACAATCCGGTCCTAGCCCGACGGCAACTCGGGTATGCAAATTCAACTAAACCCATTGGCCCTACAGTGGAAAGCTACTTCTATCAGGAAGGAAATGATCCTCAAGGTTTGAAGACAAAAATGGTGAAAGCCTGGTACGACATCCGATGGAAAGAAAAAGGTGAGATAAGGAACTGTATTGCTACGAACGCCTATACCTGTTGGGTGAAGAAAAGAGCAAGGGAGTTTCAAATGCCTTATGATTATGAAAAACCCATGTTCCCCGTGGTGCCTCAACGACCCAACATTCCTGCTATGGAGGAATACCAAGACACTCTGACCAAGATGAGGATAGAAAAAGACGCTTGGAAAGAAAAATTTCGAAAAACTGATGTGGAAAATAGAAAGTTGAAGAAACAAGTGAAAGAACATGAAGAAACTCTCTATTATCAGGATGGATGGCTCATGAACAAAGATGAGAAGATCCGTCGGAAAGATGCCGCAATCAGAAGACACATCAAAGAAAGCAAGAAAAAGCTTGAAGGCTCAACAAGCAACGCTCCAACTCTTGACAATTGGAAGAATGTGGTTGACAAGCTGAGAGCTGAAAAGGCCGAGTTGAAAGCTTACTATGGGAAAGAAATCATGAAGCTCAAGCTGCACAATGCATTTGGTTCTTCGTCTGATGAAGATGTTTAGGATTTGTTTAGATTTTCATGTATCATTTGATTCTGTAAGGAGCTACGCTCCAATGTTGTAACATTTCCCATTATTTCAATAAAAGAATTGTTTGTGTTCAAATGTTTGCAAGGAAATAATCTTTAAAATGTTTGGAAAAATCATAAATTTTCTCTTTGCATACATCATTCTGCATATCGAGTCTGTTGTATAGAGTCTCATCTTTTGGATCTTTCTCCATTAGATCGTCAAGCTGTCGCGTCTCAAAGTTTCTCGACCGCGCTCGCAATCAGATCACAGATACAATACTCGTTCAAGCAGAAGAAGAGTAATGGAACACTCTGAACAAGAGAATATTGAGCTCCGTGGTACAGTGACCACTCTTCAGGAAAAATTGGAAAGTCTCACTACTTTGGTTGACTCTTTAATGGCCGCACAGAATCAGCCGCCGCCACCCAACAGTCAAGCAACGGTAACATCTGAGGTCACTACTCCAGTTTCTACAGTTGCATTCAACATTCCATCTTTCTCTATGCCAGAAGGTTGGGGCCCGCCTTTCAGTTTTGGTACAGGTTTCCGCCACAATTTCTCTGGGGTTCAAACGGCTACAACTGAAGCACCTGCTGCACAAGGTTCAGCATTTATTCCACATTCAGGGGTAACTTTTTCCCAAATCACTATGGCACTTTCTCAACCCACTATGACAGTTCCGACCCCTACGGTTCACACTGTTCCTTATGATGGCAATGAGATTTATCATGATCAAGGTGATAGCACAAATCAGCGTAATCTTGTGAGAGATCTCCAAGAACAATTCAACAAGATTCAATTGGAAGTCAAAGCTATTCGTGGAAAAGATTTGTTTGGAAAGAATGCCCAGGAGCTATGTTTGGTTCCCAGTGTACAAATACCAGCTAAATTCAAGGTCCCAGACTTTGAGAAGTACAAAGGTAGTTCTTGTCCACAAAGTCATCTTGTGATGTATGCTAGAAAGATGTCTACTTATGCAGATAATCATCAGTTGCTTATCCATTACTTTCAAGACAGTTTGACTGGTGCCGCACTGAAGTGGTACACAGATTTGGATAGCACCAATATTCGAACTTTCAACGACCTAGGCGAGGCCTTTGTCCGACAATACAAGTATAACTCGGATATGGCTCCAGACAGAGATCAGCTTCGGTCCATGGCTCAGAAAGATCATGAAGCTTTCAAAGAGTATGCCCAACGATGGAGAGAAACTGCTGCTCAGATTAATCCACCGTTAAAAGAGAAAGAGATGACAAAGATCTTTTTGAATACTCTCAGTCCGTTTTATTATGGACGCATGATTGCTAGTGCTCCAAGTGATTTCACCGAAATGGTAAACATGGGGATGCGTCTAGAAGAAGGAGTCCGAACCGGACGTCTAACTAAAGAAGGTGGATCTTCAAGCGGAACCAAAAAGTTCGGAAGTGGTTTCCCAAAGAAGAAAGAACAAAGTGTTGACATGGTGTCCCAAGGGAAGCCAAGAGGAAACGTCAATCGTCGACGACAGGTTGCTGCTATCACACCAGTCGTTAATACAGCACCGAATCCGGGATTTACTCCTCAGTTTCAGCAACAACAGCCTCGACAACAGGCTCAGCAGCTTAACAATAATCAGAATCGTGTACAAAGAGCTCCACAGTTTGATCCGATTCCAATGACCTACACAGAATTGTACCCTGCTTTAATTGAAAGAGGTCTTGTTCAAACTAAAGCACCACCACCAGTACCTGAGAGACTCCCATGGTGGTACAAAGCTGAGGTCTCATGCCCTTATCATCAAGGAGCACCTGGCCATGATCTTGAGCATCGCATAGCTTTGAAATACGAAGTTCAGAGGTTGGTTAGGTCAAATCTCCTCTCTTTCAGAAATTTGAATCCTAATGTGCAAGCAAATCCGCTGCCCAATCATGGAGGGCATGTTGTAAACATGGTATATGGATGTCCTGGCCAATACCGAGTCTATAATATCAACTTCTCAAGAGCAGATTTGGTACAAATGCACGCTACTCTTTGTCGGGGGCAGAATTTTCGCCAGCATCAATACGGTTCCTGTAGAATATGTTGTGTGGATCCTCACGGGTGTTCGATTGTGAGAAGAGATCTCCAAGTTTTGCTAGATAATGGTACTATTGAGATCTACAGAAATAGGGATGAAAATGAAGTTAACATGATAGGATGTTATCCGCATGAGCTTTTAGTCTCAGATATCAACTCGGAAATGCCTACAGTTAACGTCATCGTTCCTCATTTCAACATGCCTGAGCGCATAGAAGTTACCTACAACAAGCCGAAGGTTCCAATTGCTCCTTTGATCATTTGTCTACCTGGACCTGTTCCTTATGATTCTGACAAGGCAATTCCATACAACTACAATGCAACAATGATAAAGGATGGACAAGAAGTTCCTTTACCAACTCTCTCATTTGTCAAAAACATCGCTGATGTGAGTCGAGTAACAAGAAGTGGACGTGTGTATACTCCACTACCTTCAAAGCAGCCTAGTACTCCTGTAACTGGGCAAAATCCTGTTAATACACCAGTGGGGAATCCTGTGGAAACTCCTGTCAGTAATACAAACACTGATGTTGGTCAGTCCAGTGGAACCAATGTCAATCCAGATTTTGATGAAATTTTGAAGCTTATCAAAAGAAGTGAATACAAGATTGTGGATCAGCTTATGCAGACTCCTTCAAAGATCTCAATACTTTCATTGCTGTTAAACTCAGAAGCCCACAGGGAAGCCCTGATGAAGGTCTTAGCTCAAGCTTTTGTAGATCATGATGTGACTGTTGACCACTTCGATGGGATAATAGCCAACATAACAGCTTGTAACAATTTAAGCTTCTGTGATGAGGAACTCCCCGAGGAGGGCAGAAATCACAATCTTGCTTTGCACATTTCTATGAACTGTCAGTCAGACTCTTTGTCCAATGTGTTGGTAGACACCGGATCTTCCTTGAATGTGATGCCAAAGACGACTCTTGCTCGCTTGTCTTACCAAGGAATGCCTATGAAGTTCAGTGGTGTAGTAGTCAAAGCATTTGATGGATCGCGAAAATCTGTTATCGGCGAAGTCAACCTTCCCATGACAATTGGTCCACATACATTTCAAATCACCTTCCAAGTCATGGACATTCAAGCTGCTTATAGCTGTCTGTTAGGACGACCATGGATCCATGAAGCAGGGGCAGTAACTTCTACGCTCCATCAAAAGTTAAAATTTGTAACAAATGGAAAATTGGTGACGATAAGTGGAGAACAAGCCTTGATGGTGAGCCATTTGTCCAATTTCTCTTTCATAAGTGCCGATGATGTGGAAGGAACTCAGTTCCAAGGTCTCTCTTTAGAAGACGAATCTTCCAAAAAGAAAGCATCAATCTCTTCTTACAAAGAGGCAGTGAAAGTAGTGAAAGATGGAACTACCACTGGCTGGGGGCAAGTTGTGATCCCGACCAAGAATGAAACCAGAGCAGGTCTCGGATGTTCACCAACATTCTCAAACTGCACCAAGAAGGATGAAACCCTTCGTCCGATCAAAGAAACGTTCCATAGTGGAGGATTCCTTAACCCAATTCCTCAAGAGGTTAATGTCCTTATCGAAGAATGTATCGAAGAAGGTCTACCTGATACTGAAGAAGAATGGAAATGTTATCTCAATGACTCGGGATATATATCTCAGGAAGAACCATATCCTCCGTCAGAGAAAACCAAAGGCAAAGAAATTGAGCCTGTTTCTGCAGAAATCTGGGACACCTTGGGACAACCAAGTGGAAAATATGATTATATGGTGAAATATACTGCACCTGAAAGTTACAAGATTGCGATTGAGGATATTCAACCAACCGGATGGGGAGATTCCTTTGAATATAACAGTCAACCAAAAGAGGCTTATCAGCCCTGTCAATTTTCTCAACAGCCTGAAATTACTGAAGATTTCGGATTCAATGCATCTACCAAGATTAACAATCCTGAAGGTGGTTATTATCACATAAATGCCATTTTTGAAGATGAAGGGGAAGATGATCCCGCAGTTGACTCGGAAAGTGTCGCTGACAATGAGTCTCTTCATCCTGAAGACTGGGAAATACATCCTGAAAATTCTGAAGATTGTGACTCGTCTTATGCTCTTCAAGAAGTAGAAGAAGACCGTTTCAACTCTATAAAGAACAAGGTTGACAAACCAGGACCTTCAAATCCTGCTCGACCAGCGGTCAATGTCAATACTGAAGATAATTCTGGGGAGAATTTTCCTGAATACATAATACACAGAGGAGTTCGTTGCTACTGGAAAGCTGTCGACGTTCCGAATGTTGTTCGCCGCTCAAAGTAATCACCTCGCTGTTATTTTGACCTCCTGCCTTGCCCAAAGCAGAGAGATGTTTTATAGGGCTTTGCTTTTAAATGTTCCGCCCAAATAACTTTGTGTATAGGGCTTTGTTTTAAAAGTTCCCCTCTTTGTCCTGCCCAAGGCAAATGAGTTTGTGTTTAGGGCTTTGTTTCAAAAATGAATCATAAATAAAGTGTCATTTTGAATTCCCTACATTATATGTTTTATTTTTGCTTTTTTCTGGAAATGGTAATCCTAAAAAACCAAAATAAAAAAAAAACTTTTTCAAAAAAAATCTGCATACACTCTTGCATTCATAAATTTTCTGAAATAAATATAAATCACATGTGCAGATTTACTATTGATAAACCCATTGAATGCAATAACCCTATGCCCTCTCCCAACTTTGAGTTTCCTGTGTTCGAAACCGAAGAAGAGGAAGAAGAGGAGATCCCGGACGAGATCTCTCGATTACTTAAGCATGAGGAAAGAGCCATTCTGCCTCACGAAGAGCCTTTAGAAAAGATTAACTTGGGTTCTGAAGAAGACAAAAAAGAAGTGACCATTGGATCACTGCTTGATGCTGATATCAAGAGTAAGTTGACAGACCTTCTCAAAGAATATGTTGACGTGTTTGCTTGGTCCTACCAAGACATGCCTGGGTTGGATACCAATATTGTTCAGCATTACTTGCCATTGAAGCCAGAATGTTCGCCAGTTAAGCAGAAATTGCGAAGGACTCACCCTGATATGGCTAACAAGATCAAAGTGGAAGTTCAAAAGCAACTCGACGCAGGTTTTCTTGTCACCTCTGAGTATCCTCAATGGTTGGCCAACATAGTGCCAGTTCCAAAGAAAGATGGCAAAGTCAGAATGTGTGTTGACTACCGTGACTTGAACAAAGCCAGTCCAAAAGATGACTTTCCATTACCACATATTGACATGCTGGTTGATAACACCGCTAAGTTCAACGTCTTTTCCTTCATGGACGGGTTCTCTGGTTATAATCAGATCAAGATGGCTCCTGAAGACATGGAAAAGACATCTTTCATCACCCCATGGGGTACCTTTTGCTACAAAGTAATGCCGTTTGGATTGAAGAATGCAGGCGCAACTTACCAAAGGGAAATGACTACTCTCTTTCATGACATGATGCATAAAGAAATTGAAGTTTATGTGGATGACATGATAGCCAAGTCCAGCACAGAAGAAGAACATATTGAATACCTTTCGAAGTTGTTTCAACGGTTAAGGAAATATCAGCTTCGCTTGAATCCTAACAAATGTACTTTTGGGGTTAGATCTGGAAAACTCTTAGGTTTCATTGTCAGCCAAAGAGGTATTGAAGTAGATCCCGACAAAGTCAGAGCTATTCAAGAGATGCCTGCACCAAGAACTGAAAAGCAAGTAAGAGGATTTCTCGGACGATTGAACTATATCTCTAGATTTATCTCTCAAATGACTACTACTTGTGGGCCGATTTTCAAGCTTCTCCGCAAAGATCAAGGGGTTGTATGGACTGAAGATTGCCAGAAAGCGTTCGACAGTATCAAAGAGTACCTGTTAGAACCACCAATATTGATTCCTCCGGTTGAAGGAAGACCATTAATCATGTACCTTACCGTGTTGGAAGAATCCATGGGCTGTATGCTTGGACAGCAAGATGAAACCGGTAAGAAGGAGCATGCCATCTATTACCTGAGTAAGAAATTCACAGACTGTGAGTCTCGTTACTCCATGCTCGAAAAAACGTGTTGTGCTTTGGCTTGGGCTTCAAAACGTCTTCGCCAGTACATGATCAACAATACCACTTGGTTAATCTCCAAAATGGATCCGATCAAGTATGTCTTTGAAAAGCCTGCCTTAACAGGAAGGATTGCCCGGTGGCAAATGCTGTTATCCGAGTATGACATTGAATACCGTGCTCAAAAAGCCGTCAAAGGAAGCATTCTCGCCGATCATTTGGCGCATCAACCAATTAATGAATATCAATCTCTCAAGTTTGACTTTCCTGATGAAGATGTCTTGTACTTGAAAATGAAAGATTGTGACGAACCGTTACCAGAAGAAGGTCCTGAGCCTGGATCAAGATGGGGCCTAATTTTTGATGGAGCAGTAAACGCTTTTGGCAATGGAATTGGGGCAATCATCATCACTCCCAAGGGTACTCATATCCCGTTCTCCGCCAGATTACTATTTGATTGCACCAACAACATCGCAGAATATGAAGCTTGTATCATGGGTCTCGAAGAAGCCATTGACTTAAGGATCAAGATCCTCGACATATATGGAGATTCAGCCCTCGTGATCAACCAAATCAAAGACAAGTGGGAAATTACCACCCTGGTTTGATTCCTTACAGAGATTATGCAAGACGTCTGTTGACTTTCTTCAACAAGGTTGAATTGCATCATATACCTCGAGATCAGAATCGAATGGCAGATGCCTTGGCTACTCTATCTTCCATGTTCAAAGTCAGTCACTGGAATGATGTGCCTAAAGTCAGAATCACGCGCCTTGAAAGGCCCGCCTATGTGTTTGCAACTGAAGCAGTCATCGATGATAAACCGTGGTTTCACGACATCAAACGCTTCCTTCAAACTCAAGAGTACCCACTTGGGGCATCAAACAAAGATAAGAAAACTCTAAGGAGACTTTCTGGCAGTTTCTTCCTGAACGGAGATGTGCTATACAAAAGAAACTTCGACATGGTTTTGCTCAGATGCGTGGATAGACACGAAGCAGACATGTTAATGCATGAAGTGCATGAAGGATCCTTTGGAACTCATTCAAACGGGCATGCGATGTCCAAAAAGATCTTAAGAGCGGGTTACTATTGGTTGACAATGGAATCTGATTGTTACAAACACGTGAAGAGATGTCACAAGTGCCAGATCTACGCAGATAAGATCCATGTGCCACCGACTCTACTCAACGTTCTCTCATCTCCGTGGCCTTTTTCCATGTGGGGTATCGACATGATTGGAATGATCGAACCGAAAGCTTCAAACGGTCATCGTTTCATCTTAGTAGCAATTGATTACTTCACCAAATGGGTCGAAGCAGCATCTTACGCCAATGTTACAAGACAAGTGGTTGTGAGGTTTATCAAGAATAACATCATTTGCCGATATGGTGTTCCCAGCAAGATCATTACTGACAATGGTTCAAACTTGAACAACAAAATGATGAAAGAATTATGTGAGGAATTCAAGATTGAGCATCATAACTCTTCTCCTTACAGACCAAAAATGAACGGCGCTGTTGAAGCTGCTAACAAGAACATTAAGAAGATCATCCAGAAAATGGTCGTCACTTACAAAGACTGGCATGAAATGCTGCCATTTGCTTTACATGGGTACCGTACTTCAGTGCGTACTTCAACAGGGGCAACTCCCTTTTCTCTAGTATACGGCATGGAAGCTGTGCTTCCCGTAGAAGTTGAAATTCCATCAATGAGAGTCCTCATGGAAACTAAGTTATCAGAGGCTGAATGGTGTCAAAGCAGATACGATCAGTTGAACTTAATCGAAGAAAAACGCATGACTGCTCTATGCCATGGACAGTTATACCAAGCAAGGATGAAACAAGCTTTCAACAAAAAGGTTCGACCTCGTGAATTTCAAGAAGGCGACCTCGTGCTTAAAAAGATCTTGTCTTTTCAACCAGATTCTAGGGGCAAATGGTCTCCTAATTACGAAGGCCCGTATGTTGTCAAAAGAACATTTTCTGGCGGCGCCATGACTCTTGCAACCATGGATGGTGATGAACTCCCATATCCTGTGAATGCTGATGCAGTCAAGAAATACTTTGTCTAAAAATACAAAAGAACAGCTCGGTAAGTTGAAAACCCGCAAAGGGCGACTTAGGCAAAAATGAGCGTCTCGGTGGACTGAAAACCCGAAAGGGCGGTCCAGGCAAAAATTAGAGACAATAAACAGAAAAATTCATCCTGGTAGATTGAAAACCAGAAAGGGCAATCTAGGCAAAAATTAGGGATTTATGACAAAGTAACTGCATCAGTCCATACTTCGTCACCTGAGGAGTCTTTTTTTTTCATCAAAGGATCTTCAAACAAATCATCGCCAATCTGAAGCGACAAGCACAGTTGGAACTCAAAGTTGTTGGGGGGAGTAGTGGTTATTGCTTTCAATGTAGCCTTTTCCGCATAATTACCATTTCCAACTTTTGTAAATACTCCATGGAATCACGCCTTTAGCTGATTACCATCCTATTAAATAAATTTGAGCCTTGTGCCCATTTGTTTGCAATCTCTAATTTCTTTTAGCTTGCAAAATGACGTTTTAATTGTGTTATTCACTTTTGAAACAAAAAAAAAAAAAAAAAAGAAAAAAAGTTTTAAATGAATTTACTTTCCCTTTTTCAAAATAAAAGCGAAATTTTCCTTTAAGTTATGAACAACAGAAGGAACACCAACAGCTATCTCCATAGGATGAATCAAAGATTATGATAGGAAAAGGTCCTTTATCCACAGTGAAGAAGCTCTTCTATCCCCAGTGAAGAAGGTCTTTTATCCCCAGTGAAGAAGATTTTCCATCTCCAGTAAAGAAGATTCTTCCATCTCAGTGAGAAAAAATTGCTTATCTTCCCCAGAGAGGTTTAAAACATGCAGTACCATTCATCACCCGTGTTATCTACACTGTGTTGAAGAACATTTGCCGAGTATCTGGTTGCATTGCGACGTCGGTCCATCTCCAGTATATACTCCTTTGTCTGTCAGTTTTGTCAGTATGCATGCTACATTCATGACATTCATCATTCATACATATTTTCATCATTTATGCATTCTTGCATTTTTCAATACTTACTTGTTTAGGATATATTTATCCTCAAAAAGAGAAAGAAAAAGAAAAAAAAGAAAAGAAAAAAAAGAAACAAGTATGGGCGTGTCATCTATCCAAGTAGGTTGTCACCCATAAGCAGAAAGAATATCTTTTGTTTCTCCAGTTCCCCACTGAGATCATTCCTCGTGGAAGAAGGTTTCTTTAGTTTTCTCCTCTCAAAACAAAGGAGAAAATCCCCATTTTGAGTTCATTCCTCATGGGTACAAAGTCTTGTTTGACTATTTCTTTCCAATTCATTCTTGGATAGAACCTTGTCTTTACCAGAGATTCAAATTCCGATTCCCCAAACAGAGTCGTGAAAAATAGACACTAAGCAATAGCCTCATCGTCTGAGCAGCTCATGTCTCTTTCAAAAGTTTTTTCCTCTCAAGGAAATCAATCATGAAGACCATTTGACAAATCAGGGCCTTATTACTGTTCACAAGGCTGAATAACCAGTAATTTCCCTAGCAAAGTCTCCAGGATCATTTATCACTCGGCTGATAATTGATCATGTTTTCAAAACCACTATCACGAGGCTGGTAGTCGGTAACCCTTTTGTTCTGGTTATATTATTAAACATGTCTATCACCATGCTGATAGTCGGTAATATTAACCGAACCTTTGAAACTCTTTTACCTTGTCAAGTCTATCACCGTGCTGATAGTCGGTAATACAGTATCATACCTTTCACCTTCGCATTATTAACAAGTCTATCCCTGTGCAGATAGTCGGTAATGTCGATAGGTAAGCTTTTCTTACAAAGCTACCATTCCCCGGTGAAGCATACACTTGCTTTCCCGAAAAGGAAAAAACGGATTCTCTTCCTAAAAACGGATTGAGACATCCTTCTCAACCTCTTTTCCCCAGAGGAGTCAGTTTTTGATATTCCCTCGGTAAAGATATCCTTGCATCATTCGCAATTTTGGTATCTTAGGTCCAAAATTCGCGTCTTCTGATATTTAAGTCTCTTCCATCCTATCAAAACGAAGATTTTAAATCTTCATGTCTCAGGTTGAAGAAACTTAAATAGGGGCATCTGTCATACCCCAATTTTTGACCTAAGATACCACCTCATATCATTGCATATGCATCATTTGCATCTCTAACAAATTGCATAGCTGTGTTTGCTACTTGTGCTCAGCAGGGTTTAAACAAGAGATCACTCATCAGTACAAGCAACAATCAACTAGGGTTTTGTTCTCCCTTCATCTCAAATGAATCATCTTCATCAACAATCAACATTTGGTCCTCAGAGATTCACTTCAACAAGCTCAACAGCTTTGAATCGACTGAATTAGGGTTTTGCCTGAAGATAGCATACTCCTGACTTTTGCTCAGGATTTGACCTAATGACTTGGGACATGACCTCAAGACCCCAAGTGCATCATTTTGGCTTAATCCATTGGCTCAGAACATCTCCTACACAAAGATTGATCAACAGTGAAATTTCAAGTCATCAGAATTAGGGTTTTTGAACTATCAGGGACCAAAATCAGGGATCACATTTGGGAAACCCAAAAAATCCCCAGGGAGTCAATCAAAGGTTTCAATCATCCTCAAATAATCCCTATGACAATATCCAATGGAAATTGTGTCTCAATTCAAGATCCATAGTCATCAATTTGTGTTCATTTGAAGTGTGCCATTTTCAATTTGTGCGATTCAAGAGATTAGTTCGGAATTTGTTCAAGGAATCGGCATATGGATTTGTCATTCATGAAAGAAAGTGTTTCACGTGGATTGCATGGAATTTAGAACAGGTTCGAAATCATCCATAAGGATTTCTTCAAGGTTTGCAAAAAAAAGAGAAGACATTATCCATTTTGAGTTTATTTTGAAAGAATTGCTTCAAGTATAATTCTAAGACCATGGATTCAAGAATTTCAAGTTCAATATTATTTCAAAGATCCATGATGACAAGAACATGTTTCAAGGCCTAAAATTCAAAGGATTTCCTATCATTTTCTATTCAAAAGGAATTCAAATTCAATTCAAGATCATTCAAGAATAATTCAAAGCTTCATGCTTGAATAACAATTTCATTCAAGTTCTAAAAAGAAATTCAAGCATTTACATGGAACAAATGAATTACAAAGGAACTTTATCTAAAGTTCAAGAATTACAAAATTCCATTCATTTTCAAGAATGCAAAGTTCATACAATTTAAAGTTGGAATAAATTGGAATTACAAGAAAAAGAAAAGTAAAGCTTCAAAGACTTTCTTGAATTCTTCAATCTTCAAAGTCTTCATTCTTCAAAATTGAATTTCTTCATGCTTTCATCAAGAATGCTCATGTCACATGAAAAAAGAAACAAAAAGGGGTGAGATTAGCAAAAAAAGTTCAATAAAATATTCAAAAGCCCAAAATGATTCAAGACAAAAAAAAGAGGGATCAAAGAGAGATTTTTCTTCCACTTGCATGATTCATATCATAAGAAATATCTTTGGATAATGACATAAGGAATATATTCTTATTCTTGCAATCATGAAGAATATTCTTATTCTTATTCTCATTCTTGAGATGACCATAACCTCCCAATCAAGTTTCTTAATTCCTTACAAATCCCTAAACTTTGCCTATAAATAGGAAGTTCTCCCTTTGCAACAAATCACACCAAAGCAACCTTAACTATTTGCTTTCTCACTTCTCTCATAATTTTCAAGTTTCTTAGTCCCATAGTTTGAAAAGGAGTGAAGAAGTTGTTCATACCTTGGTGGAGAATTCCAACTTGAATTCCATCTTCAAGTCTTGAAACAATCCAAAGAGGTGTTGAGGCATCACCTTCATCAAAGAGCCTACAACAATTCAAAAATAAAAAAAAGTTGTTAGTAACAACAATTCAAAGTTGTTTCAAACAATAATTCAAAGCTTGTTCTTCATTAAATCAAATTCACATAAAAAAAAACGATTTGCAAGCGGATTCGACGTTATAACGGCAACAATTCAAAAGCGGTTCAGCAACATCAACAGCTCATCACAGTTCTGTACCGATCAAGCAACAATAATATGCGACAACTCAAAGCAAAAATTCAGCATACAATCAACAACAATACCGAAGCAGTAGCAGCAGAAGTTCAGTAAAGCAATAACAACATCATTCAAAGGTTCAAAAACGCAGCAATCACAACAACAATTTGCGACAGACTCAAAGTTGTGACCACGACGATTCAAGGAAATTCAACCAAACAGAACCTTCTTCACAAGTTTGCAGCAAGTTCATGGACAGAAGCATAAGGAAAAACAACATACCTTAGCAATTAAAACCGGCGAAATCCTCCTCGCCGCAGGTAACTCAATTTCTCGCCCGCTATCAATTTTTCTGTTAATTGTTACTGCAAGTTTGTTGTTCTTGTGCTTCACTGAAAATAAAATACAGAGAATATAAAAACCTTTGTTGCTGTATCATAAACAAAAGTGAGAAAACGAATTTGATGAGTTACAAACCCAGCAACATGAAGATAAACAGAAATCAGTAGGAATCATACCTCTATTTTGCAAAAACGATTAAGTCTTGATGGGCTTTGTAGAAACGAAAAAGAGTTGTTGTCATTGATACTGTTCACGGCGAGAGAGGGACGGAGGTTGCCACCGTTGATTGTTCACCGTGAGAAGAGTGAACTATGAGCTTCCTTGTTGTTGGTCGGAGAAGAATCACGAGAGGGAGAGAGAACCGCAAGGATGAGAGTGATCCTGAGAAAGAGAATTGTGAGTTGAATGAGAAATCGAAGGAGGAGACGGGATTTGTTCTTCTGTTCGGTGAGAGAGTTGTGCCGTTGTTGTTGTTTCATGGGAGAGTGAAACCAAGAGCTTGTTTTTTTTTTCAGAAGAAGAGCGTGAAAACGAGAAAGGGAGAGGAAGGAGGCGTTGCCTCTTTTCTTTTGATTCTTAGGGTTCTCAAACCCAATCCACTTGTGTGATAAGCAAGGGCGGATCCGGGTCACACTGACCCGACCCGGTCCGGCCCATTGTGTTTTATTTTATTTCAGTTTTGGCTGCACACCTCCCATCCGAGTTTCAGTACCCCTGGCCCATCACTATTTCTTTCAATTCTCCTTTAATTTATTTAAAATACTTTCATAGAAAATGACTTAGTATTTTTATTTTAATATAGGATTTAGTTTAATTTTCTAATCCTTATTAAAAATGACAAAAAATATGTTTTTTAAGATTAAAAGTTTTCTTTTAATATTTTCATATGTTTATAAGTGTGTTTTTTTAATTCTTATTAAAAACAACAAAAATATATTAGATGCATATTTAAGTTTATGTTTTCTAATTATTTTGTTTTTCTCATGAAAAATCACAAAAAATATCTTCTTTTAGAATTAATTTTTATTTGAATTTGATATTTTCATATTAATTTTGTGTAGTTAATCATGTAAATTTTATTTGATTACTGTTACACATATCATTTGAATTCTCTAACTTTATCCGAGACTTCGAGATTATTTCTCTGTTGTCTTTTGGATTTGTCTGTTTGTTTGGTCTTCCATTTGCTGTAGAATTCCATAAACAATTACTGGATGATCATGGAATGCTGTAAGCTGTGAGCTTATTCGACATTCTATCCTGTTGGTGTGGATGCCTAACATCTAAAGATCAAGGTAACACCTCAAACTCAGAAATCCAATTTTCTCATTCTTCGAGGTAAGCCTAAAACTCAATCAACTGTTTTCACAATAATAATCAATTCACTTTCAAATCATCCATTGTTTTTCAAAACAGTGGGGCCTCTCGAATATTAGAGAGTATAAGTCCCTTTCGTCTTTCTTTGTACAGTTTTTTTTAACAGAAAACTTTTTCCAAAACTTCCAAACAGTTTTTAAAACAATAAATCTCACATCTTTTTTTTCAAATCCATCCACCCTGTTTTATGAAAATAGAACAGGGGCCTCTCGAATATTAGAGAGTGTAAGTCCCATTTCTTTTCTTTTTGTGCAGTTTTCAAAACAATAAAACTTCTTCAAAGTAAACAATTTTCAAACAGTTTTCAAATCATTTTCAAAGCAACAAAACTCCAAAGAAACTTCAAACTTTTCAATATACCATGGGCCTCCATGTAGGTATAAGTCCCGAGCCCTTTTGTACATACCCACTCAAGTACATGAAATTAGGTATTTCATTGTACGCCTTTTGTACATATCTCAATCTGTTTTTTAACTTTGAATAACAAACCAAAAATGAAGGTTTCTTTAAATCTTCCCAAAAAATATCATGGGCCTCCATGTAGGTATAAGTCCCAAGCCCCTTTGTAAATACCTGTTTACATAGCTGTTGAATAAATTCAAGTGGACTTCTCCCCGAGTGTGAGTCCCGAGCCCTGTGTATACAAATGGATCATGCTTACAGGTATATTTCCTTCATAAACTCCATTATATACACACACTTTGTCATATATGTATAACTGTTCATATTTGTTCATGTACTTGTTCATGTTTGTTCGTACTTGTTCATACTTGTGATTGTGTTATATGCTTGTTCAACTTAGTACAACACTAGGTTCCCCATAGCCTCCTATTGGGCTTCGTGCAAAGAATCTCCACTAGTTTAGGTTAGGACATAGAGTATGGTTTCCCGGTGAAATCGCTCTAAGAGCTCAAACCAACTATACCATGCCTCCCCTTGGGCTTTGTACAAACGAGTGACCCTCCCATAGCCTCCTCTTGGGCTTACAATGCAAGGACCCTGGATTGTCCCTCCCATAGCCTCCTCTTGGGCTTACAATGCAAGGACCCTCGGATAGCCTCCTCTTGGGCTTCGTACAAGGACCCACGGGCTTCTTATATACATCCCCAATATCCAAAACAAATACCCTAGGAGATTAGACATTTTTCATCTCTATGCTAGGAGTATCTCTTATATATCATCACAAACAATCAATCAATCAAACTTCTTTTTGCCACAAGGCTGGCTAATCAATCAAATTGTTTTACCACCGTACTGGATGATTAATCAAAGTTTTTGTCACAAGGCTGACTTCATTGAAACTTTTGCCACAAGGCTGGCTGATTAATCAAAGTTTTTGTCACAAGGCTGACTTCATTGAAACTTTTGCCACAAGGCTGGTTAAACAAAAACATCTTTATCATTCTAAGCACCCTAAGTGGCATGGCCCCGGGCTTATAATGAAAAGATTTCAAACAAAAACAAACAGATGTATGTGATGATATAGATTAGATACATCTAGCATTTAGACGACATTTGTCTATTTTCCTTTGCTTCCACTAGCATAAGTGGGAACTACGATTGCTCTGACTTTCTCAACATCCCTTTGAGAATACGTAGGCACAAGGTCGATCCTTGGCGAGCAAAACAAAACAAAAAAAAACCTTTCAAACCTTAGCACCCGTAGACCCCGAGCTACAGATGCTCTGATTCCCTCTAAGGGATATGTATGCAGAGGATCGCGATGATCTTTGCGAGCATAATCAAACAAACACCTTAGGTCCCACCTATTTCACAAGAACCTCCACCACAACAAGAATGGAATAAAACAAAATAAAGAAACCTATAGAGTACTATAGATACGTTGGGTGCTAATAGCTTCCCTTCGTATAACCAACCCTCTTACCCAAGATCTCCCCCCACTTTTAGGTTATTGCAGCTTTTTTCCTTTTCCTCCTTTGGAAATAATAAAAAGTTTGGTCGGTACAAAAGAAAAATCATTTTTTTGAGCACTCGAGCCCAAAGAAGGCATCAGGTGTCTCATCCCGAAAAAAGAGGAACAAAACGGTTTTTCGCCCGCGACAGAAGGGTGTTACAGGTCGTAGGTCCGTTGACCTTACCCTAGTTTCGAGTCATGGATCGTAGGTCCTACCTTTCCATCAAACCCGTATTTTCAAATCACAGTTTCATACAACAATCATTTCCATTGAGAACCTTGTATTGGCACCTTGGCTACGTTACAAGCTATCACCATCCAACCATTGCTTACCATAAACTTTTCCACCAGAAAAAAAAAACATTCCTCTTTCCCCAGCAGATATCAAAACAAAAACAAAAAATAAGGATATCATTTACACCATCTTCTCTTTAGGACAAATTTCTGGCACTTTGATATTTAATCTTCTTCTACCTTAAATGTTCGAAAGGCTAGCGCCAATCTCACATTCAGGTTTAAGACGATTAAATAGGGGTAGCTGTCATACCCCAAATTTGTCCTACCCTTTAACTTTTATTTGGCTTAGGCTTTACATTCATGTACATACACCACTTAGGTCATAATCCATACCCATGCATGCATATCATTGGTATCAATCAAAGACTAGCAAGAAAGAGCTCTTATGGCAAGGAATTTCCTACCAAATGTGAGGATCTGAGGTGTGATTATGTGGCTTTGTTTTCATTGAAGTCTTCCTGGATTAGGGTTCTTCTCAATTCAAGGCATTGGTTAGAGGATGCAAGCTTGTTGTTCATTTGGTCATCCCGAATTAGGGTTTCTTGACCAAAGTCAACGCAGTTGACATTTTGGTCAAATACATTGATCAAGAACTGATTTTGTGAGGAGAAATGGCATGATGCTTGTGTGGAAGTGTTCAGTTGATTTCCATTGGTCAGAAGCAGATTAATCGGGAATTTCATTGAAATCGGAAAAATTAGAACAGTTGACTTTTGGGTCAAAATCGGAAGAATTATTCAAATATTGACTTTTGGTGGAAAATCAGTCAAGAAAAGTTGAGGAACGACTAAAATCGGGAGTTTGACAAAAGTTGCCAAAAATAGAAAAATAACAAAAATGGAAAGTTTTATACTTAGAAAAATTTTGAGACCTTTGAAATCTTGATAAGAGGTCCACTTCAGCCCTGATTTACACGTAGCAAATGACATTTTCTGGAGAAATTTCCAACATCAAAGTTGTTCCTCTCATGGAGGAGAACAACTTTGTAGTTGGACATTTCTTCATTTGAAGCTTGCATGAAGAGATAAAATGATTTGAAGTTGCTGAAAAGTCATTTGAGCCAAGTCACAATCCAAGTCATGGGCTAGGTCATGACCTGGCATTTCATCAAGCATGTGGCATGCCAAATGTCCATCTGGTTCTGGAGCCCTACAAAGATGCTACAAACACAAACTTGGTATCATCCTTCTCTCCTCCATGCCCTCTATGCAACGAAACAAGAATTGAGTACATTGGGTGGATATTGAATCAGTGGTGGATGCTCAAAGTCATGCCCTCACACTGGCCAAAATGCAGCATCAGGCAGGCCAAGATCCAGGTCGCGCGTAAGGCATTTCTACAAACACATGATGGGCTGAATTCATGTCTAATTTTCTCCCTCCACAAATCCCCATTTTGAACAATCTTGGTATCAAACACCTCCTTTCCTCGCCCTCTTTCCAACGGATACAATAACACCATTGTTGCTCGTGCATTGAACAAAATATTAGGTCTTGAAGTCATGCCCCCGGGAAGTGTGTGTTTGCACGAGCATCAGGCCAAACCTTAAGTCACGTGCGCACGCCAGAAGCATTTGTATGTCACCATGTTCACAAGCAACTTTCTCATGCTTCCAAATGATTTTTCAAAAGACTCTTAACACAAAAGTTCTTCTACTCCATGCCCCCTTCACAATGACCCCAAGCTTGAAGCAAATGGTGTACCATAGCAAGAGATGTATGGACTTGAAGTAAGCATCATGGCAATAAAGTCTTGCAACCAAACATGTATCACTCATCAACCTACTTCCATAAAACACCATGCATACCTCTGTTCACGTGAAAATAAAAGGAAAAGAGCCACAATGCAACACTCCACACCATATGTACCATGTACCCTCACTTCCCTATATAAGAAACCCCCTTCACGAAACAACGGACACACTTCATTTCACTTTTTCAGCTTCACACTCTCATTTTTCCAGTTTCAATATCTTCTTTACTCTCCCACCTCCCTCGTCACTCTCTCAAATGACTCTCTTCTCTTCTTCATCCCTCACCTCATCTTCACTCAACAACCATAACAACCACTCTAACTAACTCATAACAACTTCACCTTCATCAACCTCCAACCACTGTCTACCTCCACTATAACCACCGCGAACCACCGTCATCAACCCTCCTCTAGCTTCATCATCATCCTCAACTCGTCACCGCTTTAGTAAGCTCCAACGGAACCTCTCCAGCCACCTCTAACCGCAACGGCGACAACTCTTCTCCACCACTCATCCAGGCCTCACAGTTTCAGCACCACCACCAAGATGCATAACTCGTGGAGCATTCTCTCCTTCCTCGGTCCAAGAACCATAACAAGTAAGCCTCACTGCTCTGCTCAGCATGTAGATAATAATGTTAGATTCAGTGATGATTGTTTGTGTATCTCAAATATGATGTGTTCTGGTTCTTGAATTCAATGCTATCGATGTGTGTTTCAACGAGAATAGACCCCGTATTTGAACTGTGTGTGCAAGAACGAGTAGATTAGGTTGCTTTAGATTCGTCTTCGGTGAGCGTCATGATGTTAGGGTTCTAGAAACGTGCCATATTTGATGAATAGAGATAGAATCAATGGAAAATGAGGATAGATTTGGATTTGTGATGAAATTCCGTGCAAGAGAGTACTAGTTTCTTTTATTTCTGCAAAAATAGTTGGAGCTCCACCGTGAGCATGATCGGAGAAGGCAACCGGAGATGGTATCTCCGGCGTCTGCATTCTGCATATTTCCTTTTCCGTTTGCATAGGTGGCAGTTTATGGTTCGTTGGGGTCCTGTTATCTGCAGATGCTTTTTGTCCTATTCCCATGATTGGTGTGCACGAAAAAGAGCCTTGATTGGCCGGTATTGTTTTTGTCTTATCCTCATTAATACATTATTTGACCAATTGATATGGAATGCTTCTATCAATATGTACGTTATATGCCAATAAAAACACATGCTGAATGAGTGGAATAAGTTGAATAATAATGATGGATCAAGTGAATGGGCCGCAACACACTAGGCCTGGGAACTTTCTGGATCATACCCTTGCTTTGCTAGTATACCTGCAGCCTTGTGAGCATGGGCCTGAACGCCTTGCTCTCCCCACCCCCTGTTTTGGGCCCAATTCCGAATATTAACATGGTTTTAGTTCATTTTGAATTCTGCTAACTCACCCCCTGCAGTGTAGCTTAGATTTTTACTTTAATTTTGTTTTGTTCTCTTTTTAATTCATAAATCCATTTTAAACCACATAAAATGTACAAAATCAATGACTAAACTTTAGGCTCACTTCACACATAGTTTTTTTCTTTAATTGATTAAAAACATAATAAAGCCTTTAATAATTTTGTTAAATGTTAGGGTAATTTTTGACATTTGAGTTCTTTTATAAAAACCCATAAAAATAATAGTATTTTCTAGTTTAATTTTGTACTAATGCTTGAATCGTTCTGTACTATTTCATGTTATTTTTGTATGTCGCTTGTGTGATTTTATTGCTCTTATTCTTGACCTTATTTTAGGCCTATTTTTGTTAGTACCTTTTCATTACTCCTTTTAGAATCTATCCCATGTTAACATTAGGATTTAGACTTGTATAAACAACGTAGATTAGAATTTAGGATTAGTTCCCTATTGCATTCTTTTTCTTTTCAACTTCTAAAATACTTAATAAAAATCGATGAAGATCATACCGTTGCTTTATTTCATGGTAGGAAAGAAATGATTGAGGCGTAGGCCTCGATGTATGTTCTTTCCTACTTAGCGGAGAAGAAATGATTGAGTTATGAAGCCTCGATGTATATCTTAGCCGTTATTTAGAGAAACGATTGTGGCGTAGGCCCCGATGTCCATTCTCTAAATATTCACAAAAGAACTCCTTATTGTATTTCATACTTAGCGGAGAAGAAATGATTGAGGTGTGAAGCCTCGATGTATTTCTTAGCCGTTATTTAGAGAAACGATTGTGGCGTAGGCCTCGATGTGCTTTCTCTAAATATGCAAAACAAAACTCTTTTTGGTATGATCTAAGTCACAAATTAAAATCCCCATAAAACTCACCAATCAAAAATACTTCATAAAACACTAATAAATGGTCAGATTTAACAAAAAGTGAGGAAGTGATGCGAGACCTTGTAGTAGGTTCTCGTCATCATGGAATTACCCTAAAAGACACAAACCAATCATTTCTTTTTCTTTTTCCTGGTTGGCACCTAAGGGCACCGTTATTTCCGCTCGTACGCATCCTAGGCGATCCCTTATGCAAGAGCGCGAACGTTAACGCCGCCCAACTAAAAAACACCAAAACAAACAGAAAATCGTGAGCCGAGCTACGGTAACTCTGATTCCTGAAAAGGATACGTAGGCAGCGGGGTAGGGCCCGTGCGAGTACAATTCTTTATTTTCCCTACATTTTGCATTCATTCGCATTTAGACATAGACATAGTACACACCCTTTAGATAGAAACAAACATAGGTGGATACCATCGAGTACGATGGGCGTGAGGGGTGCTAGCACCTTCCCCTTGCGTAACCGACTCTCGTACCTTGATTCTCTGGTCGCAAGACCCTGTTCCTTCCTTCGTTAGGTTTCCTGATATTCCTTTCCCATATGGGATAAATATATTGGTGGCGACTCTGTTCATTTTTCGCGAGCGTGCGACACCTGTCCCTACCTTGCTAGGGGACACTTACTACTCCATCCATTTGAGGAATTCCTATGGAAAAGGAATGACTACTTGTTGTACTCCTTCCTTTTCTATACAAGTGGTTCATCTCTCATTTTCCAAATACCAATGATTTTTGGGATCTCAAAGAAGGACAAAGATGGTCACAAAAGATTATGACTCCCACCAACACTGACATTGATTGGACCAACAATCACTTCTGTAGGATGAAGACTTTGAATAGCTGGGTGATTTTCCTAATGTGCCCCTTTTTGGTAAAAAAGGAGGAATCAGTTATAGCCTTGTGTTAGCTCGTTGTCAATTTGGGTTTCCTATGGACAAAAAGCCAAGGAGTATCTTGTTGGACGACTTCTTCCTTGAAGAAAGGGTTGAAAACAAAGAGTTTAGGGAAAGGATTTCTAATGCTTGGCATCCAAGTCATAGAAAATAAATCAAATATTGGAAAACAAAAGGGGATCTCTCACCTTAACCTATTGTGGAATGGATTAGTTCAAGAGCTGCTGAACTCGGGATGCGATATCTCCCTGACTCATCTCCACCTCCATTGAAAAGCCTATTGCACCTGTTGTTTCTCCTCCAACAATGGAAGATCTCCAAGAAGCTCTGAAGAAGATAAAAAAATCAAGGGACTATTTGGAAGAACAAGTTTGATTACTCAGAAGGTGAGAAAGGAATAATAAAAGACCTCTTTGATAAGGAAATGAAAGAGAAAGAAGACTTACTTTTCCTCCAAGATGGATGGCTTATGGAAAAGGATGCCACCATTGCTAGGCATGCAAGAGAAAAGAAAAGTAAGCTAGAAGAAGAAGAACTCTCTCCTAAAGCAAATGCATGTAAGTGTATCATTGAGAAACTTGAAAAGGTTAAGCTGAAGAAGAAGACTCAAGATGACATGGATACTTCAGATTGAGCTCTTATGATTACTCTAGGATCTTACTAGCTTTCTTTATTATTTATATGTTGTAACTCTTGAAAGTATTTTGTATCTTGGACGTCCCTTGTCCCTTTGCAAACTCTTGAAAGAATTGATAATTCGATGACCTTTGTTGACCCACGATGACCCTCGATGACCCTTGTCCCTTCATATGTCCCAAGGATGCTTTGTCCCTTATTATTAATCAATGAAATTTTCTCTTCAAGTTATCTTATAGTGTTTACATTTACAACCCCTTAATAATTCCTTGAAATATACTTTGAGATACTTTGAAAACTAAAAAGAAAATCAAAAAGTCTTTTGCATTTGCATGCCTCATGTCACATTCACATTCACTCTTGAGTCAGAGTCTTACTCCTTCCTTTTCTCTCTTAAGAGAAAGTCAAACAGACGCACCGGTATAACACTCGCGCCAATCATCGTCGAAGAATGGAAGATATTCTAGTTAATGAGCAAGAATGGCAAGAGGAATTTACTGTCATGGGCTCTGGTATTGAAATATTAACATTTATGGTTCAATACCTTGTGGCTTCTTAGAATCAGCCATCAATTCAAGCTCAAGCTATTGTGATTTCCGAAGTTGAGACTCCTCATATTCCTACAATTCCAGTTTTGAATCCTACGACCACTAGGCTATATGGAATAGACATGGACTTCCAATTGGCTGGACGAAAGATTCCTGCTCAACAAACTACAATTCCTCAAGTTGTTATGACTACTACTCCTGTTATGGTGAACAATGTTCCTGTATAGGAAGAATGGATGAGTTTGACGACCAAATTTAGAGATGCATAAAGAGATCAAGGCCCTAAGGGGAAAAGATCTATTTGGGAAAGAAGTTAATGATCTATGCTTGGTTCGGAATGTCGGACTTCTTGCCAAGTTTAGACTCCTAGAATTTGAGAAATATAAGGGGAACTCTTGTCCTCGCAATCATCTGATCATGTATGTCCGGAAGATGTCCATGCACACTGAAGACCAATGCTTACTGACTCATTACTTTCAAGATAGCTTATCTGTAGCTACTTTGAAATAGTATATGAGTTTGGATAGTGTAAGACCCATAGTTTTATGTAACTATAAGTAACAGGGTGTAAGATTAATAAAGGAGTTAGAGGTTTTCGATCGTTAACTTTAATAAATGGTTTATAAATAAACATCGAGTGGTCGAAACCATACCGGAGCACTATCGTAAAATTAGTAATATTTTCCATGATGCTTTAATAGTTTTATTTATCTATGAAAAAGATTCGTCACTTTTATCAAAAAAATTAAGTAGAAGTTTTCAGGCATACCGGTCGAAACAAATCATCATTATACGAAAATTAGCGAGCGAAATATTTCGAGTTTTGATCTGTACCAAATTATTTTATTAATCCATATTACGCATAGAGCGAGTAGGTAAGCTCGTTTTATTTTCTTAACGCAATTTACGGTTATACTTTTACCTGTCAGAGCTTGTTTAAACCGGGTATTTTTATTTAAGATTTTGATCATTTTCAGTCTGTTTTATTAAACTTCGTACCGCGTAGATCATTTTAACATATTCATTTTTATTTTTTGATAAAATGCCCGTCCGACTGCTATCCGTTCGGTTCTTTTTTTTTACAGTTTTATTCGTGTAAAATAGTCTTCTTTTATTTCCTCTAGTAAAACAAAAATCTTGTAGCCTGAGTTATATTTAGTTACTTTTTTGGCGAAAATTGTCTGGATGACAAATAAATTTATACAATGACTATTTTGGAAATAAAATTAATAATATTAGTGATTTTAACTTCAATTTCAAATGGCATATTTAATTGTTTATTATGAATTAATAAATATTATTCTAAATTTACAATCAAATATTATTTAGTTGTTTAGTTATTTATAGTCGTTTTTTAATGTTTTTATTCAAAGTATTTGACACAATATTTTGCTCAAAATAATAAATGACTTTAAACTAGTGTGTTTAGAAACTTCTTTGAATTTTTTTAAGAGAAAAATCATTTTCTATTTAAAAAGATATATTTTTAATATAAAATGATTAGGTTAGTAAATGGCCAAGATAAATGGCCAAGGTAAATCTCTCATTATGGATGTAATTAGGTTTGCATTAACTTAATTAAATTGTTTATTTTAAAAGGTTGAAAGTGTGAACTGGATAGAAACCTCGTTGAGAGAGACAGATCGTTGTCATGTAGCATAAGTTGAATGTGTTTGAAGCTTGTTAAGGTAAGGGCACTTTCTAACGATATTATATGTGATTGAATGCATATGTGTTGGCATGAATGATGGTGTGCCCAATTTGGAGTTTTGTGAAAATTGTGTGCCCGATTGAGAATGTTTAATGTTGTGTGCCAAATTATGAATATGTGTTTATGTTGTAATGCTAAACTTGTGAACATACTTTCATATGATTCGTTGAATATATGATTTGATTTGTGGTTATGATTACATATGTGAAGATTAAGTAAGTTGTTGCATTAGTATATGTAGAGAAAGTGTATACTCATGCATATCATAGTTGCGTGTATGTCGAGTGGACTGCATCGGGTGAGGACTCTAGTGGATTGAGCCCACCTAATCCTGCGGGATTTTATTGAGTCGGTGTTAGTGGAGAATACTGCACCTTTAGTGGAAAGAGGCCACGACTCTCTGCGGAGAGATTAAATTCCAGAATTCAGACATGTGAGGAACCCGGTGTAGTAACCAGCCCTAAAAATTAAATGTTTTTAGAGTCGCCACCTATTCTACCAGGGCGAATAGGAAACCCTATGCAGTTATGAGATCGGGGTGAGATACTATATTCAGGTCGAGGGAAGGTGTTAGGCACCCTCAACCCTTTCCTAAGGTTTGTATTTTAAAGTAAAGGTTTGTGGCTAAAATAAAGAAAGGTGACAGAAAGTTAATAGGGTTAAAGGGAAAAGTTTGAACCTGATTAGAGTTTTGAGGAAGGGGACTCGCCTTGTTGCCAAGTGCCTACGTATCTCCTTAGGGAGAATCAGAGTCAACGTAGTTCGGGGAAGGGTTGTAAGCCTTAGAATTTGATATGAAGTTGTTTGAAGGTATTTTGAGTTACCTTATCGTAGCTTTGAAATTTGTGGTTTGAAGATGAAAAAGTGTTTTAAATGGCGTACAACCCTGGTATTTAATATGCACTATTAATCGCAATGATCAATAGGTTTGATCACCATAATTAATAGATTAATGGGGATTGCTGACAATTCAAATCGATAGGTTCGATTATCATTAACAGCAAATAAATGTGCTTTAGAAATTCATTATTTAATTTATCGTTATCCCTCATAATCGATATATTCGATTACAAATAATAACGAATTTTTAAAGGGGAATATGCTAATCATCGCAACCAATAAGATGGTTGAAATCTTTTAGCAAAATAAAGTGTATTTTAATATAATCAATCAAATAATTTAAATAATCGATTATTACCCATCGCGACTAATAGTTTTAGTCGAAACGAATAATAAATTAAATTTAACATTTATCATATTTTAATTTAATTATAAAATTGAATTTATAAATATAAATATTAAAAAGGTTAAATAAATTTGTAGTTAATTAATTAAAATAAATCAATAATTAGAGGCTCTTATTCAGTATGGCTTGGCTGAGTGTTTATGGAGTAAGGATCAATCCTAGGGCGTTGGATCTAAAGGAATTGGGAATTCAATGGCTAGATTTGAGGGTACATAGGGCGCCCTATGATAGCACACGCATGGGATCAGGAAACTGAGTGTTTTATAAAAAATAAAGTTGGAAGGGAAGCTCAAACCCATGACCTCTCCCTCACAAGCGTATAAACTGACCACCACACCAAACATCACCAGTTGTTTAACAAACACGCGCATTACATAATATAAAAAATTAGATTACATTGGAAAAGAGTGCGCGCAAAATTCAAACTGGCGAATCGGATGAGGACACCTCATCGTCTTCCCCAAACAAACTTGTAAAATTCTGCAGATTTAGCTACGAATCTGCTAGGGATTCTCTTCGTAGCAAACACACCTGCAAACCCTAAAAAACCATATACACGCACATAAATATTTCGCGACCATATAAATCTCTTCGTCCAAGGGTCACGAATTCAGTTATGCCCGTAATTCCCCCTAATTTTACCCCTATAAAAAAGCCTCAATTCTAAACTCAAGAACCCTAGTCCGTCCAACAATGGTAATTCACTTTTTAAGCACTTAAACTTCAATTGATCAACCTAGAAACATTCACATCATCAAAACAAAACACAATAAGCAATCATAACACGATGACATGGTATGAATCAAGGCAATCGAGCCCAAGTTTGGAGACACTTACCGTGGCCTTAATGGAGGTTATCTGGGGGTGTTGATGCAGCGTGATGATCCCAACACCTTCAGAATCCTTCAAGGAACGTTTTGCACTCCTTAAATCTCCTTGCAATTGTTTAATTCTCCAAAACTGATGAATCTTTGAGTTCTTGCATACACTCCTCTGCCCAAAATTGTGTCCCCTCTCCTAATGCCTTGTGTTATCTATTTATAGAGGGATGGATTTAGGTTAAGAAACAGTCTAAAGGCTTCTTGAATCCAATCTTGCCAAGTTTGAGAAATTTGATTTGGAACTTTGAATGGAATCTTTCTATATTGGTCCAAAACTTGATTTAATTTTTCCAATCTTTGCTAGCGTGAAATTGTATTGCAATATGCCATAAATGTTGATTGGAATAAGCCTTTAAATCATATCTTGGTTTTTTCTCTTGATTTATTTGATTTTTAATCACCATTTAAATGAATAAAAAATCATAAAAAAAATCAAATAAAACTCTAAAAATTCGTGGCAAGTGATTTTGGTAACTTGGATAGCTTGTGGACCAAGATTAAGCCATAAAAGGTTAGGCCCATTTACAAAAAATTCCAATTTGAACCCCTTTTATTTCACATTTTGCCTCCAAAATTTCCCAACTTTGACAAGGCATATCTCTCTCAATTTTTAAGATATGAAGGAGTTATAGGACTTTTTGGAAACCTCAAGATGTCCTGTATAAGCCACTATGGAACATACTTTTCATTTGGATATTTTATATTGATGATATGCCCTTTGACAAAAAACTAATTTTAGTTGACCTTCAAAAAGGGCCTATAATCTTTTGTACCATATCTCCCAAATGAAGCATTTCGGGCCTTGGCTTGTGAGAGACAAAGTTGTAGAGAATCCAATTTCCTTCCAAATAAGCTTTGAATTAGAAATTTCTGATGTTCCATGTGGAAGTTATGGCCAGTCAAAGTTGAGTTGACTTTCTCCTATAAAAACCCTAATTTGAACCTTTTGAATTTGTTCATTTCTGAGTTTTTATTAATGGACCATGATCAACCTTATACTAAGTGATGGATATAACCTCATATACTTTATGTTGACCCAAAAGTCTTTGATGTTTGACCGTATTTTGACTATAGTTGACTTTTAGGTCAAACTAGTCGACTGTGGGTCATCTGAGCCATTGAATGACCAAACCTTGGAATTGAAGCTTGACTTTTGACATGGAGATGCTTTGAGACATATGATACACCTTGAGATCCATTTGAGGCCTTAGAGATTCAAACTCTTTTGATAAAGTGCAAACCCTAATTTAGGAGGCCCTCGATTAGGAGAATGTTGCTTGAATAAACCCTTGAGCTTTGAGTCATTGAGGATGAAATGTGGAAGGCAAATTTTGGGGTATGACACCCGGTTAAGGGGATCACACCCATGTAGAGTCTGCATTAGAATATTTGTGCATTACCTTATTTGTTGAAATAAATATTGTGACTATTGTATATCATGTATTACTTGCATGTGTGTATTCTTTCGTATATGCTATTTTTAGATTGTGACCCTCTACTACCTATATGTTACAGGTTAACGCCCACCCAGACCATGGAACAGTACCCGATGCCACCAATAGAGATGGTGACATGGACGACGTGGGATTTTACTGATAGGGACCGACTTAGTGCTTAGAGTTTAGACCCAGCTGCAGGAACAACATACTATCATGGGCAGGTCGTTATCACTACTTATCTTGACGCTCTTCAAATACATCAGAGTACATTTTGGTAGGTACCTCCTTTTCCTATTCCTATTCATATCTTGGGTGCTCCATGGTATACCCCAGTAGACCCTCAGTCTGGGACGCAGACGAGTTCGGTAGGGAGTATTGCACCATTCGGTGGTTTGGGAACCACAACTCAGGGAGGATTTGAGGTAGGTGGACCTTCGGTACCGGTGGAGACATTGGAGGAGGCGATGCATAGGGCAGCAGCTGTTGCAGGACTAGGAGCTTCAGGAGGTCCAGAGGTACCTCACATGGTATCTCCTTCTGGATTTTCTTTAGGAGAGGACAGGTCCTATGAGATTCTAGCTCCCTCGGTCACCCCGACCATGTGGATTGATTTGGTCACCACTGAGTCAGACGATGATACTAATACAGAGGTGTACGAGGCGACATCCCGGGTTCGGGCCCCTTTTGAGAGCTCTTGCCTGGTTTGTGGCGAGCACCCTTGTGTTTTCCCCTCTAGTCCCAACGTTATTGTATAGGCTCACCATGACTTGAGTACTCTGACGTAAATGATGTTTAGCCGTAGTTATTTTTGGTACCCTTTTGGATGATTGTACTTGATATTATTACACTTCTAGTGAGCAGCTCATATTATGTTTAGGCTGTAGTATGCCCTAAGTCCATGACACACTTATGTTTAGATGTCATGAACTAGGTGCTTTATTTTGGGGATTTGTAATATTCAGGTACATACACTTTGCTTCCTTGAGGAGCACTACCGATGCATATAGTACTATTCAGTTTTAAAAACGGTTGTCTTGCTTTTAAAATTATATGTTGTAGTTCCTTCGAATATGTTAGAGTCGGCTTCCCATATAATTTAGCATACACCGTTGTTTTAAAAATATATATACTTGCTCTTGTTTAAAAAAAACGGGGTGTTACAGATAGTACACACATTCGTACTTTCCATGACTTGGGTGAAGTATTTATCAGACAATACAAGTACAAAATTGATATGGCGCCTGACAGAGATCAACTCCACGCTATGTTCTGAAAGGAGAAAGAATCGTTCAAAGAGTATGCGCAAAGATGGCGTGAACTAGATGCTCAAATAATCCCTCCAATGGAAGAGAAAGAAATGAATAAGGTGTTCCTTAAGACCATAAGTACATTTTACTATGAAAGGATGCTGGCAAGTGCGCCCAATGATTTTACTGAGATGGTAAACATGGGGATGCGACTTGAAGAAGGTATCCGAGAAGGCCGCCTAAGCAAAGAAGCTTGTCTATCATCATGTGGTAATGGATCTAAAAGGTTTTGTAGTAACTTTAGCAAGAAGAAATAAAAAACTGTAAGCACCATCTCTAGAGGAAGAAAAAGAGAATATCAGCCTCAGTAGATTGTTGTTGTCGCTCTAGTTGTTAGTCAAGTTCCGCAACAAAATGTTTAGAGACCTCAACTTCCACAAAAGCCTCGACAACAGGTTCCTCCACAAAATCGGCAAAGAAGTTATCCACCTTCAGAGACCGCAACTTCAACAACAGCCTCAACAATAGGCTCATCCACAAAAAAGTGCGTACATTACCGAAAGGGGGCATACCCCCAACAGAAAATAAGAATTCAAAACAACATGGCATGCAGGCTATAACACCCCTTTCTAATACCCCAATTAATAATCATAAACAATTAATAAGAGTAAATATGCATATAACAAGGGGCGTCACAACGACGTCTTAAAAAACTAAAAGCTTTTAAAAACCAACAAACAATACATTCATCTACATAAGATACATCTGGTCATCAATATAACACATTTACTTGGCATAATTTAAATCAAATATGCATACACAGCGGAACTCACAAATACTCATGCATTGTAAAAATGATCCATGTCCCATACCATGACCATGTCTCAATATCATCCAAATGGAACCATAGAAACATATCCATAATATTTGGCACTAAGGTCTCTAACAACAACAATAAACATCATACGAAATCATAAGGTAGTATCAAGATACAAATCCAAATGGAAAAATGAGTTCAACACACTAATCCTAACCCAGTGTTACATAACCAGTGCATCAACTAGCTACCTAATCAAAAACGAAACTCTGAGCTCTCCAATGAAGCCACAAATCGAGCAACTACTCGTCTGAACCTGCACGTCACCAACAAAGGGCAACATTCAAACAGAAGGGTGAGAATTTAAATTCTAAATAGAAAAGATAATAATGGGTAATGCAACATACATAAGCATACATTTCACAATTCGTCACTCTTCTCAAAACATGCATTGATCCTCAAAATAAGTCAACATGTTTAGTACGACTATGTATCACAATCAAATTCACAACATCGTATATCAATGAATTACACATTTACACATATATCATTCATACACATATATATTTCACATTCCACATCAAATATGTATTATTTACATATATCACACTCACATTACCTTCTCTAATTCATATCATATGATTTATCATTTCACATATATATGCATATAAATCAAATTCACATCCACACATTCATATCACATAATCACACAGAACAACATTTCACACCGACACGTGCGACTCGAGTCTGACTCTATGAGATATGCATGTGGATCCCTCCGTTATCCTTTCCGATCATGCCGATTGTTATCCTCTCTAGACTAGATAACCACGTCAAAGCCCCATACTCGTTAAGCTTTCAAACCCCATACTCGTTAGGTTTGGGACAAGTAAATAACCTTCGCAAGATTACCCAACATTGCCACTTTCAAAGACTCATGCTTGTGTACGTGTGCAACAAAACAAGACTCATACATTTACGACAATCTCTCTATCTCTTAAACTACACAATCACATCTTCACAACTTTGCACAACACTACACAACATGCCATTCAATCCAATCTCAACACAATTATCATTTAGCAATCAATTACATAGAACATCCAATTATACCTCACACATATTAAATAATCAATTAATAACACATAATGAACATATAGAAGTAATAGGTATACAAGTCAAGTCCCAAACAAACAAAAAAATAATTTTGAACACTGTTCGCGCCGCCAAGTACAAGGCAGAAACATTGTACTTCAAAAATTCACTCAGTTTGCACCACATCCACATGTGCGCTTCCCGGAGTACAAGGAAGAACCATGTCATCCCATAATTCATTCAGTTCGCGCCGCCACCATTGTTCGCTTCGCGAACACAACACAAAATGAATTTTCTGTGTCAAATCAGCACAATTCCCTCTTTTCATTCCATCACTCAATTCACAGTTCAGTCCATTCTTTGCACACGAATTTCATACACATCTCACACATATAACTCATATGTATCATTATATTCATCAAAACTTCATTAATCGTGCAAATCTATGAATTTCACCCAAATTCCAAAAGTTAGGTTTTCACATTCTTTTCATCAAACATGTTATAAATCAAAACCCACCCATGGAATCAAGTAAGGAATCATTATTACATTTTATTTCTACCAGTTCTAGGTATAAACAACATCAAACAACACAAATCTCATGAATTATGAAAATACCTAAATTGAAATCTCATTTTCTAACACATACCACATTACCCAATCATAGATTCTACAAGAATTTAGATTCTAACCCTTACCTTTAATTCTTAATCCATCCTCTTGATGAAATCTACCAATCTCCTCTTCTTCTCTTCTATGTTCTTCTTCTCTCCTTTCTATCTTTCTCCTCTTTTATTTCTAATTAGATTATGACACAAAGTTCTCTATTAACTCTCATTATCCCATTGGGCTTAACCCACTCAATACTCTTTCTCACTCAACTAAGCCCATTTAGCTAATTTCTAATATAATTCTACTATTTATTAATTAGCTAAATCACATATTACCACCCAATTAAATAATTATCACTCAATAATTATTAAAGAAAACACACAAACAATTATCAAATATCAAATATCCTAATTAATTAAAATCTAATAAAAGTAGGGTGTTACAAATCTCCCCCACTTAAAAGAATTTCGGCCTCAAAAATTACCTCAAACAAACAACACCGGATACAATTCCCTCATCTTATCCTCGAGTTCCCAAGTGATATTACCATCGGCAACTCCACCCCATATCACTTTCACCAAAGCAATCTCCTTACCACGAAGCTTCTTCACCTCTCGATCTTCAATTCGCATAGTTGATGTATCAACCGTCAAATTATCTCTCACTTGAACATCATCTAATTGAATAACATGCGATGGATCCGTAATGTACCTTCTCATGAGACACATGGAATACATCATAAAGATTAGAAAGAGACGGTGGCAATGCAATCCGGTACGCCATTTCACCTATCATCTCCGAAATTTGATAAGGACCAATGAAACGCGGCGTCAACTTACGTGATTTCAAAGCTCTACCAACACCCGTTATTGGCGTAACTCTAAGAAACACATGTTCATCCTTCTAAAACTCAAGGGTCTTCCTCCTTTTATCATGATAACTCATCTAACGACTTTGAGAAGCCTTCATCTTCTCTTGAATCATCTTAATCTTATCCGTAGTCTCTTGAATCAACTCAGGTCCAACCACAACACTCTCTCCCGATTCATATCAACACAAAAGAGTTCTACACCTTCTACCATAAAGAGCCTCAAAAGGTTTCATTCCAATACTAGAATGAAAATTGTTGTTATACGTAAACTCAATCAAAGGTAAGAAACTATCCCAATTTCCTCCTTGTTCCAAAACACAAGACTCAAAAGATCTTCAAGCGACTGAATAGTCCTCTCCGATTGACCATCAGTTTGTGGATGATACGCCGAACTCAAACGCAATTTCATACCCAAATCACTTTGCAAATCTTCCTAAAATCTAGAAGTAAACCTTGGATCTCTATCCGAAACAATGCTCGACAGAATACCATGCAAACACACAATCTTCTCAATGTATAACTTAGCAAGTCTTTCCATCGAATAATCCATCCTCATCGGAATAAAATGAGCACATTTTGTAAATCTATCCACAATGACCCAAATTGCCTCACAATTACTCGATGTCCTCGGCGAACCCGATACAAAATCCATAGAGATACTATCCCACTTCCACTCGGGAATAGATAACGGTTGCATCAAACCAGACGGCTTTTGATGTTCAATCTTTGACTTTTGACAAGTCAAACATGAATACACAAATTCCGCTATATCCTTATTCATACCTTGCCACCAAAACATTTTCTTCAAATCTTGATACATTTTAGTAACACCGGGATGAATACTTAAACCACTTCTATGCCCTTCCTTAAGAATTCTCTTTCTCAAATCCGCAACATCCAGAATACAAACTCGACCGCGACATCTCATAACACCATTCTCATCAATCCGAAAATCACCACCTTTACCTTGATTAATCAATGTCATAATATCAACCAATTTCAAATCTAATTTCTGACCTTCCCTATTCTCATCCAAAATACCACTAGTAAGCTTCAACATACCAAGCTTAACACACGAAGACGTCGCTTCACAAACCAAACTCAAATCTCGAAATTGTTCCAACAATTCAAATTCTTGAATCATCATCATATACATATGTAGTGATTTCCTACTCAACGCATCGGCTACATCATTCGCTTTTCCAGGGTGGTATTTCAAACCAAAATCATAATCTTTCGAAAATTCCAACCATCTTCGTTGTCTCATATTCAATTCCTTTTGATCAAACAAATACTTCAAACTCTTGTGATCACTAAAAACATCAAATCTTGATCCAAACAAGTAATGCCTCCAAAGTTTCAAAACAAACACAACGGCGGCCAACTCTAAATCATGCGTCGGATAATTCCTCTCATGAACTTTAAGTTGTCTTGAAGCATAAGCCACCACTTGCCCCGTTTGCATCAAAACACCTCCCAAACCCAACAATTAAGCATCACAATACACAACAAACGGTTCCAACGAATCCGGCAAAATCAAAATAGGAGCAAAAGTCAATCTTCTCTTAAGCTTTTGAAAATTGGATTCACATTGCAAAGTCCAAATAAAAGCTCGACCCTTTCTAGTCAATAGCGTCAACAAAAAATATAACTTAGAAAATCCCTCAATGAACTTCCTATAATAACCCGCCAAGCCAAGACAACTTCTTATCTCAGAAACAAACTTAGGAGCTTCCCATTGAGATACAGCCTCAATCTTTGACAGATCAACTGAAATTCCTCCACTCGAAATCACATGGCCAAGGAAACTAACTTCTCTCAACCAAAATTCGCACTTAAAAAGCTTAGCAAACAACTTCTTCTCTTTCAACACCGATAACACAATTCTCAAATGCCCGGCATGATCATCTTCACTCTTAGAATAGATCAAAATATCATCAATGAACAGAACCACAAATTTGTCAAGATAATCATGAAAAATCCTATTCATATACTCCATGAATACACCAGGTGCATTAGTCACACCAAACGGCATAACAGAATACTCATAATGACCATACGTTGTCCTAAAAGCAGTCTTCTGAATATCCTATACCTTCACACAGATCTGATGATACCCAGACCTCAAATCAATCTTGCTAAACACACACGCTCCAACCAACTGATCCATCAAATCATCAATCCTCGAAAGTGGATACTTTTTCTTAATCGCCACTTTGTTCAATTACCTATAATCAACACAAAGCCTCATAGAACCTTCATTCTTCTTAACCCACAAAACAAGTGCACCCCACGGTGATACACTAGGACGAATAAACTTCTTTTCCAACAAATCTTCAATTTGACTCTTCAACTCTTTTAACTCAGAAGCAGACATCCTATATGGAGCCATCGATATGGGACTAGTTCCAGGAACTAAATCAATCAAAAACTTAACTTCATGTTCTGGCGGTAAATCTTTTACATCCTCAGGAAATACCTCCGCAAAATCACAAACTATTGGCAATTCCTCAATGGTCCTCTTCTCATGCACATCTAAGGTTGCCAATAACATAAACAACTCAGCACCATCTTTCACAGACTCATAAACTTTCTTAGTAGACAAAAACAAATCTTCTCTAACACCAATCTCAAGAAAGATAACCGTCTTATCAAAACAGTTGATATACACAAGATTAAATTCCAACCAATTCATACCTAAAATCACATCAAGCTGCTCTAACGGAAGACAAACTAAATCAATCCTAAAATCTCTACCAAAAATACTCAATGGACAATTCAAACACACATAAGAAGTAGAAGCAGAACCCATAGCATGTGTATCAATAACCATACTTCTACGCATGTCAAATAACACGAGATTCTACCTCCTAGCACAATCCAAAGGTGTACCATTAATAAAGCACGTACCTTGGATTAGCCTATCATCGGTAGAAGCCTTCGCTCCAGACAATGCAAACACTTTCCCCTTTGCTTGTTCCTTCTTTGGCTTATCACATTTGGTGCTAATGTGACCTTGCTCCCCACAATTGTAACAAGTCACTTTCAAACCACCTCTACACTCGTTTGCCTTGTGACCACTCTTGCCACACTTGAAACATGTCACTTCAACTTTGGAACAATTAGCAGCACGATGCCCCTCAAAACCACATTTGAAGCACTTGATCGGAGCACTAGATCCTCCCCCACTTGGATTTCCGCCAAAACCAGCTTTCTTCTTACCATCATACGGTTTCCCACGATATTGACATTTCTTCTCATTCATAGCCTTGTAGTGAGAAGCATTCTCCCTACTATCCTCATCATAAATCTGGCTCTTATTAATCAACTCCGTAAAATGAGTAATTTGTTGATAACCAATCGCCTTCTTGATATCAGGTCTCAAACCATTCACAAACTTCAAACACTTAGATCTCTTCGCATTCATAGTATTGTAGTGAGGACAATACTTGATAATATCTTGAAATCTAGCAGAATACTTCGCCACGGTACCATTTCCTTGCTTTAACTCAAGGAATTCCAGCTCTTTCTTTCCACGGTAATCCTCCGGAAAATAGTTTTCCAAAAATGCATCTCGAAAATGATCCCAAGTAACCTGAATACCTTCCTCATCAAACCTCTGAGCCATATTGCCCCACCAATCCTCAGCTTCCTTCTCCAGAATGTGAGTACCAAACCGCACTCTCTGAGCATCGGTGCAATTCATGACCCAAAAAATATTCTCAATCGCCTTCAACCAAGCTTGAGCTTTATCCGGTTCATGCCCCCCTCAAAGATAGGAGGATTGTTCCTTTGGAACTTCCCCAAAGCACGATACTCATCATCATCATCACCATTCCAATTTCCAACATTAGCTTGAGGAATTTGACCAAGAGATCCAGCCAACATCCTCAATGCATCACCAATGGCATCATCATTCCTTCCAGCTACCATTGTCCTTTGACAACCATCAACCAAACAAACAACACAGTATCGATCGTGTCAGATACACAAATATAATATAACGGGAATAAAGACATTAACGACTCTGACCAACTGGTCGACCATGCTCTGATACCACTAATGTAACACCCCTTTCTAATACCCCAATTAATAATCATAAACAATTACTCAGAGTAAACATGCATATAACAAGGGGCGTCACAACGACGTTTTCAAAAACTAAAAGCTTTTAAAAACCAACAAACAATACATTCATCTACATATGATACGGTCGCACGCTCGCGAAAAATGAACAGAGTCGCCACCAATATATTTACCCCATAAGGGAAAGGAATATCAAAAAACCTAGGAAAGGATAAGAACATGGTCTTGCGACCAGAGAATCTAGGTACGGGAGTCGGTTACGCAAGGGGAAGGTACTAACACCCCTCACGCCCATCGTACTCGATGGTATCCACCTATGTTTGTTTCTATCTAAAGGGTGTGTACTATGTCTATGTCCACATGCGAATGAATACAAAATGTAGGGAAAAGAAAGAATTGTACTCGCACGGGCCCTACCCCGCTGCCTACGTATCCTTTTCAGGAATCAGAGCTACCGTAGCTCGGCTCACGATTTTCTGTTTGTTTTTGTGTTTTTTAGTTGGGCGGAGTTAACGTTCGCGCTCTTGCATAAGGGACGACCTACGATGCGATCAAGCGGAAATAACAATGCCCTTAGGTGCCAACGAGGCAAAAGACAAAGAAATGATTGGTTTGTGTCTTTTAGGGTAGATAAGTGATGAACAGTTCCCAATACCGGGCCACTCACCACTTTCTCTACTTTGTTTTAGTTTTGAACCATTATTAGGTGTTTTAAGTGTTTTTGGTTGGGTATTTTTAAGGGGAATTTGTTTGCGATTTGAATCACATAAAAGTGTATAACGGTCGAGAAACAGATTAAGGAATGAATCCCACTCATCTCTCTTTCATTATATAGTGATCGAGAAACAGATTAGAGAATAAATCTCACTCATTTCTCTCTCACTATTAGTAACGTGTGATTCGCGTCTCTATTTATTAAGTATTTTAAAAGTTGAAAGAAAAAAAGAATGAATAAGGGGAAACTATCCTACTACTAGCCTAATGATCATTTTTGTTTAAAAGTCTAAATTTAAAGTTATGTGAATATCTACAAAATAGGCCAAAAATATGACCAAAAACAAGTAATAAAATCACACAACAATTATACAACAAATAACATGGAAATGTTACAAAAGCAATTCAAACATTAGTGCAAAATTAAACTAAAAAATACTACTATTTTTATGACCTTTTATGAAGGAGAATTCAAAGTCTAAAATTAAACCTAAAAGTGGCCTAAAAATCTAACAAATTTTATTGGCCTAAAAACCTAAAAAACTAATAAGAGAAAATATGTGCTCAAGGGGTTTAAAGCTGGATATGGTGGTTCGTGAGTAATAAAGGCGCTGGGCCCAAGGGTGTTGGCCCAAATGTTGTTTTTGTTCTTTCAGATTTTCTCTATGTCAAGTGGGTGTGGAGAGAAGCAATTTTGTGGCCCAAAGAATTTCATGGATCATATTTCTGTTCAGATTAGTTCAATTAACCTCACTTAGTTTCAATTAAACTCTAATTAACACCAATTAACCTAACTATTTCTTACATTAATTAAAAAACAAGTAAAGGAGGAACTTAGGGCTAATTCATCGTGACTATTGAACTTAAAACCTATCTCCTCTTCCTCTCTCATGTAACGGCGGCGGGGCCTCCCTCAGATCCTTCATCTCCGATCAGAAAGTCACAGCGCCGCCGTGATAAACGAACTTCGATGACCCCTCCTATCCGTCTCTATTCCCATACTCACCTCGCTTCCCTTAATTCCCTATCAACTCTTCTGATCAGAACCGAAAATAAAAACCCCAGGTCTAACAAAATGCGAAATCGAAAGGCAATGGATGCAAATTCAATCTTGCGACCTTAGGATTTTCATTCAGCATGGTGAAATGCACGTCATAGCATCGAAGGTTGAACAATAATGCGCGAGCATGAAGGAGAAGGAGACTTACCTGTGCAGGAGTTTCTTGAAGATGCTCAAATGGAAAAGAAAATACCAGAGGCAAATCCAGGTAATCGTTTCTTGCTCCTCTATTCTCCTTCTAGGTCATTCTTCTCCTTCTTCTCTAAGTCTTGTGTGTGATGAGTTCTTGGTGCGTTTGAGAGAGTGCTGAGGGTGATGATGGTTGTTGCAGTCAGGGAGTGACTGAACTCAGGTTGGTTCAAGGCTCAAGGCGAGTTCTAAGCAACCTTGATTGTGAGCTTTTGTGTGAGGAAGATGGGGGAGAAATTGGAGGATGGAGAAGGTTCAGAGATAGAGTTTGAGAGGTGAGAGATGAAGAAATGGTGGCTAGAGAAGAGATGAAGATGTTGACGAGTGAGGGTGTTGATTGGTCAGAGTTGAGAGTGAAGGTTGGTGAACGTAGAAGAAAAATGGTGGATGAAGTGTGTGTTATGGTGAATGGGCGTGGAGTGAAGAGGATGAAGGTGAGAAAAAGTGGAGAGAATGATGAAGATGAACGAAGTGTGTGTATGATGAAGATGTGTGTGAAGACTTTGAATTGTGGAGGGAGATTGATTTATATAGAGATTGAGAGGGAGTGAAATCAGTTAGAGAGAGTTTGTTATGAGGTTAAGGGTGAGATTGAGAGGTTAGAAAGTTTGTTACTTCTGTTTCAAAACGTTTTTTTTCTGTTATGAGGGGGAGAGTTAGTTACATTCAGTTTTCTGTTATGGATCTGTTGGTAGGTTGGTTATATGAAGTTAGTTACTAGTTTTTGTGAAGTTAGTTTTAGGTTGAAAGTTAGTTAGGGATGTTTTGGGATAGTTAGCAAATTGGGGAAATTAGTTTGAGATCTGTTTGGAGGGCTATGGGAAGTTACAGGGTAATAACTGGAATCAATAAGGCGGTTTGAAGTTGGTTACAAAACTATTAGTGAGGTTGTTACGGTTCTGGTTTTGATAGGTCTTGGGTTTTGAAACTTGAAAGTTAGTTAAATGAAAAACTGTGTTAGGTTCTGTTTGAGTATGCAAGTGTTTGGTATTGAATGTGTGGATTTTCTTGAATGAGCTTGATGTGGTTAATTGAGTAGGTTTGAAAAGTTAGTATGCTAAGTTTCTGTTATTGTTATGTTATGGCAAGTTACTTGTGATGCTTTGTGGACTGTTTTGGTTTCCTGTATGAATTGAACGCCTCTGTTTTCATGTTGCAGAATTTATCTTTGGTTTGGGATGATGATGTGAATTGTTTTCCTTTTCTGGTCTTGATGCAGGGCTTTCTCCAAGGTTGGTAACATAAAAAAGGTTTTGAATTGCTTGTGAGTCTGATAGTGATGTCTTCTTTCTGAACTGAACTTTAGATGCGAGCATGAGTTAGTATGTAGGCTGACTTGTGTGTGATTTTGTGTCTCTATTATGCAGGTGGTTTTGAATAAGCGGTATGGTTTCGTGTCGTTGATTGACGCAAGATGAAGGCAATGCAGTGGCTTTTTGAAGTAAGGTTTTTGACCGTCTAGGAAACAATTTCGGTTTATTCTGAATGCTGCATTTTTCTATTTGGCTCAACACTTTAACTTTGGTTTTGTGATTTTGATATCGAATGTATGCATAAGTAGTCAACTGGGTTTTGAATGTATGAATGTGGTGAGATTTAGGTACATGATTGCAAGGCTGTATGGTACATATGATATGAAGATGTATCAGTGGCATATTATTGAAACTGGTTTGAAGTATGCTGGATTTCTGAACTATGTTAGGACTGCTGTGAATGTATGTTTGCTGATTTTGGAACTGTTTTTGCTGATAGCTTATTGTTATGCAGGTTTTGTAATGGAACAATTGCCTTGCTTTGGCTTGAATCATGAAGGGATTTGACTCAATTTAGACGCGGCTGACCTTGTACAAAGTAAGCAACATGGTGCCCCGAGTCATGGTGAGCGAAGCAAAGGTAAAGAAAAAATGGGCGGGCAACAAAAGGAGATAGGTTCAGAAGTCAGCAATTCCAGTCTTAGGGTCAACTGTTGACCAAAAGTCAACAGTTGACCAAAAAGTCAACTATGCCAAATTTTGTAGATTTTTCTGTACTCTCCTTTTTGTAACATGTAACTTGTATTTGAAATAATGCATTTGAATGAGCTTGTAACTTGGAATAATCATGAATAAATGTTTCAATATGACCTTTGATCCAATCTTGAATAATAAGGGCAATCTTACAATCTCAAGGAAATCTTGACTTCATTCCAAATCTTTAAATTAAATCTCAGAGCGAATGACTCATACCACAAGTGATAACCTGACCACTTTAACGAATATAATCCAAATGCTGAGTAAAAGTCTCTGATGATCATAAGGTCCACGCCCAAGGACTTATCTGATAACCCTGAGCATACAGAGAGTACTTTAATCTATGAACAATGAACACCTCTGTTGAATAAGTTTGCATAGTGTAGTGATCCTAGATGTTGTGAAGCCCTAGATCCCATGCTTTAGATGTTTATTTGATGAATGAATACAAAGTGTTAGATGACCTAATGGAGATATGCAGATGAATGTAAAAGTCTAAGCCAGTTAAAGGGTAGGACAAATTTTGGGTATGACAGATACATCTGGTCATCAATATAACACATTTACTTGGCATAATTTAAATCAAATATGCATAAACAGTGGAAATCACAAATACTCATGCATTGTAAAAATGATCCATGTCCCATACCATGATCATGTCTCAATATCATCCAAATGGAAACATAGCAACATATCCAAAATATTTGGCACTAAGGTCTCTGACAACAACAATAAACATCATACGAAATCATAAGGTAGTATCAAGATACAAATCCAAATGGAAAAATGAGTTCAACACAGTAATCCTAACCCAGTGTTACATAACCAGAGCATCGACTCGCTACCTAATCAAAAACGAAACTCGAAGTTCTCCAATGAAGCCACAAATCGAGCAACTACTCGTTGAAGGATAGAAAAACACTTAGAAAGGAGGGTTTGAATAAGTGTAGCTTTAAAACTTGTAAGATTAAAACAATTTGCACAATGATTTTTATCCAGGTTCGCTGTTAACTAAACTACTCCAGTCCACCCCCATGGAGTGATTTACCTCACCTGAGGATTTAATCCACTAATCACACAAGATTACAATGGTTTTCCACTTAGATAACCTCTAAGTCTTCTAGAGTATTCTGATCACAACCTGATCGCTCTAGGAACACACTGCTTAGATACCCTCTAAGACTTTCTAGAGAATCCGATCACAACTTGATCTCTTCTCGTTCTTACAAATTAATGTAAACAAATTCTTATAAGAGTTACAATGCTTCTTAATAAGCTATTATCACAACTGTGATTTTTCTCTTAAGTTTAAGCTTAATCTCACTAAAATATTACAACAACAATGTAGTGAGGTTGAAGATGAAGTTTGAGAGCTTTTGAATTTAACAGCGTTTCTGTATGTTTGCACAAAAAGTTCTATTCAGCTTCTCATCAAAACTTCTATTTATAGGCATTTGAGAAGATGACCGTTGGGAGCATTTAATGCGTTGCGTGATCCGTACAACATTGCATTTAATGTTTCACTCTTTTTTCAACTACCTCGAGCCTTGCTTTCGCTGTGTCTACTGACATTGTCTTTAATAGCTTCTAACGTTCCTTTTGTCAGTCAGCGTAGCCTACCATCTTGTACTTGCTTCTGATCTGATGTTTGTGTAAACAATGTTTGAATATCATGAGAGTCAAACAGCTTGGTGCAAAGCATCTTCTTGTCTTCTGACCTTGAAGTGCTTCTTAGCGTGATACCATGAGAACTTCAGTGCTTCTGCTTCTGATCTCAAGTTCTTCTGATGCTTTCATAGACCATGTTTGGATTCTGCTTGACCATCTTCTGATGTCTTGCCAGAGCATGTTCTGATGTTGCATGCTGAACCTTCTGAGTCAGTGCTTCTTGCGCTAATTTTTGTGCATACTCTTTATGTGATTCCTGAAATGGAAATTGCATAGTATTAGAGTACCACATTATCTCATACAAAATTCATATAAATTGTTATCATCAAAACTAAGAATATAAATCAGAACAAATCTTGTTCTAACAATCTCCTCTTTTTTGATGATGACAAAAACATATATAAATGATATGAATTTGCAATCAAAATATCAGACGGCTAAAGACAATTACACAGTTATAGCATAAGCATATAAACATAGTGTGTGAATATGTCTCCCCCTGAGCTTAACAATCTCCCCCTGAAATAAATACTGGAAGAAATTTATAAATAAAAGACTTCCCTGAGTATTTTCCATTTCAGTTGAGACGATCACATATGCTTAGTTCTTCAGAACATTCATAACTTCTACTTCTTGCTTCCATAGGACAACTTCAGAGCTTTGAATTTCTTCTTGAATCATTGCATGCTAGATTGTATCAGAACATTGTTGAGTGTACCAGAGCATTATCAGAGCATCTCTACATCCTGAAATGTTGCAGAACAAACTAAACAACAAAAGTCAGAGCATGAATGAATCAGAACATAAAATATGTATCAGAACATATAATATGTATCAGAGCATAAAAAATAATGTTTCAGAGCATATTAAGAAACAAAATGTATCAGAACATATAAGGAATAAAAATGTGTTAGAGCATATTCTATCATCAGAATATCATAACATTCTTCCTTCTTGCTTCTGATCTTGAAGCTTCATAGCACTCAGCTTGCTTCAATTTTCATGAGCTTGTTTCTATATAGAATTGCTTTTCCCCATGTCTCTGCTTCTCATGTTGAGCTTTTTAGAATGTCTTCAATCCTGCAAAACACTCAAAGACATAGAACTTGCAGATTCTGTTAGAAATGTGGAGACTTACTCCCAGCAACTGATAATATAAATCAGATTATTTATCATATTTTCTCCCCCTTTTTGTCATAACATCAAAAAACACAAAAGATTCAGATGAAAAACAAACAATATGAGAAGAAGGATAAAGGATTTCATTCATTGGAAATAATCAGAAGATACAAGGGATGAGAAGAAAGATTCACAAAGAAGATGCAAAAAGAAAGAGACAACTAAGACACAATAGACTACAACTGGCCTAGTTTGGAAACTATCTTTGCTAGAAGGTCTTGAATCCCAGCATTGCTCTCAGCCTGCTTCACCATGAATGAGCGAAACTCATCGTTGATATATTCTTACTTGTCCATGCGAGAAGCTAGTTCAGCTTGATTCTTCTGAATAACCTCTAGAGTCTTCACCAGAAGTGAGGGTTCACCAGAAGAAGCTTCACAACTTCTGTTCAGGGGGACAGCATTTGTAACAGTAGCATCCATCGTGAGATTATCATCATGATTTTCCTCAGCAGAAATATTCCGAGCAGGATGAATCTCAGCATCATCTTCTTCCCTAGAAGCATCTTCTTCATACTCAGGAGCAGGAAGATCAGAATCTCCATTCTCAAGGGCTTGAAGAATGGCAGCAAGATTCCTAGGAGTAGTAGGAGCAGCAACTTCTGGAGGATAACCCACTTCAGGAATGACCATAGTAGGGGCCTTCTTAGAAGGATTCTCCCTCAGAAAGTCAAACAACCACTTAAAGTCTCCAGTCTGAACTGGATACTTAGGCCTCCAAACCACAATATCCCTACAAGGGTTGCCGTCCGGCTCATCGACATACATCTTCTCCTCAAGAGATCTCCAACTTATGATGGGATGATAATATTTGCCATCATCAGCTTCTAGACGATATCCAGCATAACCAGGTGCAGCAGCCACGAGTCTCCTCTGGACTTTCATAGCTTCAACCTGAAAATTCTGTCGAAAGCTTCTCCAAAGATTTCGAGTAGAAACATCATCAAGGTCTTTATAGAAGGAATCTCTCAAGAGGTCCAGCCTACAGACAAAGTCATGTTTGAACAGCTCAAGGAAGATATGAGGTTCAGGTTCAGGGGTTGAAGGTGAATTTGTAGTCAAGGTAAAGAAGGCAGTATGGGTTGGATTTTCTGGAAGGTAAGGGATGGGATAGAGAAGGTGTAGATACTGTTGTTGATGAGGATGGGATATCTGTGGGGAGGTTTGATGAGGATGGGATATCAGAAGGTGTTGGGGGACAGGAGTTTAGTGGAATAGGGTTCAAAACAGGTGTAGAAAGAGATGGTTGGGGAGGATTTGGTATGGGAAAAGTGTTGTGAGGTTCAGAAGGAGGAGGTTGGATACTGTTTGGGATGGGAAGAGAAGTTTGAGGTTCAGGAGAAGGAGGCGATTATATTTGCCTGGAGGAATTGCCAGTTCTTTCAGCATAGAAAAAATCCTTGAAGCTATTCTGTTGATATTCTGGGGTATTGACTTTGTCAGGATCATAGGTGATCCTCTGCTTCTTAGCTTGCTTGGCTTCTTCTTATTGAGCCTTTCTCTTCAGCCTTGCTTCTTTCTTCTTCTGATCCTTCTTCTATAAGTCATCCAGAGAAGGAAGAACTCTTCCACGAATCCATGCAGGATCAACAGAAGATTGAGCTTTTACAGAAGCTTCCAAATAACGCTTGACAGCCTTGTTAAGTTCTTCTTTGAACAAGGAAGCGAAGCCTTCAACTGGAACCCTTCTGGTCAGAATATCTCGAAATATTACTGGAACAGAAATAACCTTCTCAATGAGATCCATCCTTTGTAGATCAAAACCATTAATAACATGCCATTGAATGACACCAAAGAACTTTGATGTTCCAATAGTCCTTAGGGAATCCAGCAAGTCACTTTCTATGAGAATGTCTGAAATCATTCTGGCGAAGGGAACAACATTTCTTGGGAGGTTAGGAGACTTCTTGCGTTCTTCATCTCTTGACTCTTAAATAAAAGTCTTCAAATTCTAAAAAAAAATATTGGAGATGTTGACTTCAATTCCTCTTCCAATGCAGAAGAGAGCAAATTGCTGATCCGGATTGATGTATGTTGAGGAGAACGATCTCCTTCTATGATGGAGAGATCATAGAATAATCTCATCCCAAACTTGGTAGAGCGGCTTCAACACACCAGTTTGATGAGATGAAATACCAGTAGCATTAGATATGTGTCTCTCAACTGGTGACCAACAAACTCTGCCAGGAAGAGGACCAGTGCTTCCTTCTTCATCGTCCAGATTGTACAACTTCCTGATAAACTTCTCAGTTATCGCAACTTCATGCCCTAACACTAAGGAGATGATTGCAGTTGGGGTAACCGTTGCATGAGCCCAGAAATCTTTCACTAATGCAGGATAAATTGGTCCAACAAATCTATCAAAGTAGTTTGACCAGCCTTGTGCCATTGTCTTAGCATTAGTGTTGAAACCATGTAATCTTAGATTTTCAAAATCTACCGAAGATTCACATAGAACTTCCATTTCAGATGAAGGAATGGAACAGGTCTTCAAGGCCATAACCATGCTTGCGAAAAACAAGATGAGCAGAAGACATTTCTTCTTGACTTGAGGAACTTGAAGAAGGATTCATGGAGAAATACTGGGTTGCGGTTACGAACTAGGGTTTATGCAATGAATGAGAAATGAAAGAGAGGAATGAATGGAGAGAGAGAGAGAGAGAGAGAGAGAGTAAAAAGATGAAATGAAAGTGAAGATGGGTATATAAAAGGTTGGATAAAAAAATGCAATATGTTTTAAATGAAATGATTACAGAAAAAAAGGACATCAATTTGCATTTAATGAGATATGACGTTAGGAGAGATAAAGTGAGAAATTGACATGATTTGCACAGTTACCTAGGGCGGCGTCTCCTCAACTGTACGCATGCTTGTCCAAAAATAGTGAACACGTGTTCATTTTCTGGAAAACTTGGTGACAACTGTTTTACTTTAAAAGAGATTCTGAATCAACTTAGATAATGAAATGTTAGTAATAACAGAATCAGAACTTCTAATTGATCACCATCAGAACTTCTTATAAAAACATAATCCCAACACATCTCAGAACCTAACCATACGTAAGAACTTCTCATCTTCTCATTCTTGGCATAAATCCATACTGATATTCTTCAGAATGAACTTAAACCTATCTTCAGCAAGGGGTTTTGTAAAGATATCAGCCCATTGACGGTCTGTATCCACAAAATTTAAAGAAAGAACACCCTTCTGAACATAGTCCCTAATGAAATGATGTTTAATCTCAATATGTTTAGCTTTGGAATGTAAGATAGGATTCTTAGATAAACATATGGCAGCAGTATTATCACAGAAGATAGGAATGTTACTCTCATATATTTGATAATCTTCTGGCTGACTCTTCATCCAGAGCATTTGTGTGCTACAACCAGCAGCAGCAACATATTCTGCTTCTGTTGTTGAGAGGGCAATGGTAGCTTGCTTCTTGCTGTACCAGGAGATCAGGTGACTTCCAAGAAATTGACGACTTCCAGAAGTGCTCTTCCTTTCAAATCTATCTCCAGCATAGTCAGCATCACAAAATCCTACTAAGTTGTATTATTTAGATCTTCTGTAGACTAAACCAACATTAGTAGTACCTTTCAGATACCTCAGAATTCTCTTAACAGCAGTTAAGTGAGATTCTCTAGGATCTGATTGGAATCTAGCGCACAAACACTGAATAAAATGTCACGTCTTGAAGAAGTTAAATATAGAAGAGATCCAATCATACCTCTGTACAACTTCTGATCTACCTTCTTACTTACCTCATCCTTACTTAGGACACACGTTGGATGCATAGGAGTTTTCGCTTCTTTTCTTTCAGAAAGATTAAACTTCTTCAGAAGTTCTTTCACATACTTCGTTTGATGAACATATGTTCCATCAGAAGTTTGATTGATTTAAATCCCAAGAAAATACTTGAGTTCTCCCATCATACTCATTTCAAAATCAGCCTGCATAGACTTAGCAAACTCCTTCCCAAGTGTAGCATTAGATGTTCCAAAAATAATATCATCAACATAAATTTGACAAATTAAAATGTCCTTCTTAGATGTTTTACAGAAGAACTTAATCTTTCATACCAAGCTCTAGGAGCTTGCTTCAACCCATACAATGATTTCTTTAACTTGAAAACATGTTCTGGAGACTTAGAGTCTTCAAAACCAGGAGGTTGGTGGAAATAGACTTCCTCATCTATATAGCCATTTAAGAAGGCACTCTTAACATCCATCCGATACAGAGTGATGTTATGTTGAGTGGAAAAAGAAATTAATAAGCGAATAGACTCTAACCTGGCCACTGGTGCAAAGGTTTCTGTATAGTCAATACCTTCTTGCTGACTATAACCCTGAGCCACCAGTCTGGCTTTGTTTCTTACCACTTCTCCCTTCTCACTTAGCTTGTTTCTGAAAACCCACTTTGTACCAATTATGTTGAATCCTTTTGGTCTAGGAACAAGATCCCAAACATCATTCCTTGTAAACTGATTTAGTTCTTCTTGCATGGCAATTATCCAGTCTGGATCTTCTAGAGCATGATCAACAGAAGTTGGCTCGATCAAAGAAACAAGACCTAATTGACATTCTGCATTGTTCTTAAGGAATGCTCTTGTTCGGATAGGATCATCTTTCTTTCCAAGAACACGTCTTCTAAGTGAGCTGAGGTGAGTCTAGAAGATCTTCTGACTGTTGGCTCTTCAGAAATTCTGAGATTCTCTAAAGATGCAGCAACTTGATCTTCTAATCCTTTGCTTCTGAGACTTTCAGCTTCTGAAACTTTACTTCTTGGTTCTTCAACTTCTGATATATCAATATCTATATCTGCAAAATTCTCAAGCTGCTTTGGCTTTTCAAGACCAAGCTTATCATCAAATCTGATATTGATTGATTCTTCTACAACCAATGTTTCAGTATTGTATACTCTGTAGCCTTAAGAGCGTTCAGAATATCCAAGAAGGAAACATTTTTGTGCCTTAGAATCAAACTTACCAAGATGATCTTTAGTATTCAGAATGAAACAAACACATCCAAAAGGATGAAAATATGAAATGTTGGACTTTCTGTTCTTCCACAATTCATAAGGAGTCTTATTTAGAATAGGTCTTATAAAGATTCTATTCTGAATATAACATGCAGTGTTTATTGCTTCTGCCCAGAAGTGCTTAGCCATATTGGTTTCATTGATCATGGTTCTGGCCATTTCTTGTAGAGTCCTATTCTTTCGCTCTACAACTCTATTTTGCTGTGGAGTTCTAGGGCAAGAGAAATCACGGGCAATACCATTTTCTTTGAAGAACTCCTCAAAGAATCTGTTCTCAAATTCACCACCATGATCACTTCTGACCTTTATGATTTTGCACTCCTTCTCAGATTGAATCTGAGTGCAGAATTCAAAGAACATTGAATAAGACTCATCCTTGTGTTTTAAGAACTTTACCCATGTCCAGCGGCTATAATCATCTATGATGACTAATCCATATTTCTTCCCTCTGACAGATGCTGTTTTGACTGGTCCAAACAGATCAATGTGCAGAAGTTCTAACGGCCTAGAGGAAGAGACAACATTCTTATACTTGAATGCAGGTTTGGAGAACTTTCCCTTCTGACATACTTCACAAAGAGCATCTGATTTGTATTTCAGATTCGGGAGTCCTCTAACCAGATTTAGTTTGTTAATCTGAGAAATATTTCTCAAACTAGCATGTCCTAATCTTCTGTGCCAGACCCATTGCTCTTCAGAAACAGACATAAGGCAAGTCACCTTCTGCTTCTCAAGATCAGAAAGATCAATCTTATAAATGTTGTTCTTTCTCTTGCCTGTAAATAGGATTGAGCCATCCTTCTGACTTACAGCCTTGCAGGACTTTTGATTGAAGATTATGTCATAACCATTGTCACTTAACTGACTTATGGACAATAAGTTATGCGCTTATCCTTCTACAAGAAGTATATTAGTTATGGAAGGAGAGTTACCAATACTTATGGTTCCAGAGCCAATTATCTTGCCCTTCTGATCTCCTCCAAACTTGACTTCTCCACAAGACTTAAGCACCAGGTCTTGGAACATAGACCTTCTTCCCGTCATGTGTCGCGAGCACCCAGAGTCCAGGTACGATGACATTTTGTGCTTTGTTTTCTTTGCTGCCAAGGATATCTGCAACAGAAATTATCTTCTCCTTAGGTACCCACAACTTCTTGGGTCCTTTCTTGTTAGTTTTCCTCAAGTTTTGATTGAACTTGGGTTTAGCATAATAAACAACAGGAGGAACAACATGATATTCTTTAGGTTTGGCAGCATGATATTTTCTATATTGTGTCACATGCTTCTTGGTGTGTGTAGCATGAAAGCTTTTGGCATGTGAAGTGAGCCTAATATCATGTGAGTGGCCATATTTGAACTGATCATACAATGGATTGTATGTGATTTTCATATCATCTACAGATTCAAATTTGTGTGGGGTATCACCCTCATAGCCAATGTCAATCCTTTTGTTTCCAGAAACACCATATATCATAGAAGCAAGATGACTTCTGCCAATACTTCTAGATAAGAACTTTCTGAAGCTCGAGTCATACTCATTCAGAATTTTCAACTTCCAGCTACTTAGTTTCAGAATCAAATAGCTTTTTCAGCTTTTTGTATATGATACTAAGATGAGCCTTGAGTTCCAGAAGTTCTGTTAAACTGGAAACTAGTTCTTCTCTAGATAGTTCAGAAAATACCTCTTCAGAATATGATTCTGATGTAGATTCTGATCCATCATCCACTGTGGCCCTCAGTGCAAGGTTTTCCTGCTCGCCTTTAGAGTCTGATTCTGATTCTAATTCTGAATCATCCCATGTTGCCATAAGACCTTTCTTCTTATGAAACTTCTTATTGGGATTCTCTTTCTGAAGTTTTGGACATTCATTCTTGAAGTGTCCAGGCTCATTGCACTCATAACAAATGACCTTCTTCTTGTCAGATCTTCTGCTTCCAGAAGATTCTCCTCTTTCAGGCTTCTTTGAACTTCTGAAGTTCTTGAACTTCCTTTGCTTGCTCTTCCAGAGTTAGTTTACCCTTCTGGAGATCATGGACAGTGCATCTTCTTCTTCTGATTCTGATTCTTCAGAATCTTCTTCCCCAACCTGAAAAGCGTTAGTGCATTTTTTATAACTAGATTTTAATGCAATAGACTTACCTTTCTTATGAGGTTCATTTTCATCCAGCTCAATTTCATGACTCCTCAGAGCACTGATCAATTCTTCAAGAGATACTTCATTCAGATTCTTGGCAATTTTGAAAGTAGTCACCATAGGACCCCATCTTCTTGGCAAGCTTCTGATGATCTTCTTGACATGATCAGCCTTGGTATATCCCTTGTCAAGAACTCTTAATCCAGCAGTTAGCGTTTGAAATCTTGAGAACATCTTCTCAATATTTTCATCATCCTCCATCTTGAAGGCTTCATATTTCTGGTTCAAGGCAAGAGCTTTGGTCTCCTTACTTGGGCATTTCCTTCATGAGTCATTTTCAATGATTCAGATATATCATAGGCAGTTTCCCTGTTAGATATCTTCTCATATTCAGCATGAGAGATAGCATTCAGCAAAACAGTCCTACACTTGTGATGATTTTTGAATTGCTTCTTTTGATCATCACTCATTTCTTGTCTTGGAAGCTTTACACCATTAGCTTTAACTGGTTGTTTGTAACCATCCACCAGAAGATCCCATAAGTCACCATCTAGACCAAGAAAGTAACTTTCAAGTTTATCTTTCCAATATTCAAAGTTTTCACCATCAAATACTGGTGGTATAGTATAACCATTGTTACCATTTCTATTATGTTGCTCAGCAGAGCCGGATGTAGATGTATGTGTTGGATCTTCACCAGCCATCTCGACTTAAGCGTTTTTCTCTTCTTGAATCTTTTCTAAACACGGTTAAGTGCTTGCACCTTAGAACCAGCGCTCTGATACCAATTGAAGGATAGAAAAACACTGAGAAAGGGGGGTTTGAATAAGTGTAGCTTTAAAACTTGTAAGATAAAAACAATTTGCACAATGATTTTTATTCTGGTTCGTTGTTAACTAAACTACTCTAGTCTACCCCCTTGGAGTGATTTACCTCACCTGAGGATTTAATCCACTAATCACACAAGATTACAATGGTTTTCCACTTAGATAACCTCTAAGTCTTCTAGAGTATTCTGATCACAACCTGATCACTCTAGCAACACACTGCTTAGATACCCTCTAAGACTTTCTAGAGAATCCGATCACAACTTGATCTCCTCTAGTTCTTACAAATTAATGTAAACAAATTCTTAAAAGAGTTACAATGCTTCTTAATAAGCTATTATTACAACTGTGATTTTTCTCTTAAGTTTAAGCTTAATCTCACTAAAATATTACAACAGCAATGTAGTGAGGTTGAAGATAAAGTTTGAGAGCTTTTGAATTTAACAGCGTTTCTGTATGTTTGCACAAAAAGTTCTATTCAGCTTCTCATCAGAACTTCTATTTATAGGAATTTGAGAAGATGACCGTTGGGAGCATTTAATGTGTTGCGTGATCCGTACAGCATTGCATTTAATGTTTCACTCTTTTTTCAACTACCTCGAGCCTTGCTTTCGCTGTGTCTACTGACATTGTCTTAAATAGCTTCTAACGTTCCTTTTGTCCGTCAGCGTAGCCTACCATCTTGTACTTGCTTCTGATATGATGTTTGTGTAAACAACGTTTGAATATCATGAGAGTCAAACAGCTTGGTGCAAAGCATCTTCTTGTCTTCTGACCTTGAAGTGCTTCTTAGCGTGATACCATGAGAACTTCAGTGCTTCTGCTTCTGATCTCAAGTTCTTCTGATGCTTTCATAGACCATGTTCGAATTCTGCTTGACCATCTTCTGATGTCTTGCCAGAGCATGTTCTGATGTTGCATGCTTAACCTTCTGAGTCAGTGCTTCTTGCGTTGATTTTTGTGCATACTCTTTATGTGATTCCTGAAATGGAAATTGCATAATATTAGAGTACCACATTATCTCATACAAAATTCATATACATTGTTATCATCAAAACTAAGAATATTGATCAGAACAAATCTTGTTCTAACACTCGTCTGAACCTTCACGTTACCAAGGGCAACATTCAAACAGAAGGGTGAGAATTTAAACACTAAATAGAAAATATAATAATGGGAAATGCAACATACATAAGCATACATTTCACAATTCATCAATCTTCTTAAAACATGCATTGATCATCAATATAAAGTCAACATGTTTAATACAATTATGTATCTCAATCAAATTCATAACATCGTATATCAATGAATTACACATTTACACATATATCATTCATACACATATATATTTCACATTCCACATCAAATATGTATTATTCACATATATCACACTCACATTACCTTCTCTAATTCATATCATATGATTCATCATTTCACATATATATGCATATAAATCAAATTCACATCCAAACATTCATATCACATAATCACACAGAACAACATTTCACACCGACACGTGCGACTCGAGTGGGACTCTATGAGATATGCATGTGGATCCCTCTGTTATCCTTTCCGGCCATGCCGGTTGTCATCCTCTCTAGACTAGATAACCACCTCAAAGCCCCATACTCGTTAAGCTTTCAAACCCCATACTCGTTAGGTTTGGGACAAGTAAATAACCTTCGCGAGATTACCCAACATTGCCACTTTCAAAGACTCATGCTTGTATACGTGTGCAACAAAACAAGACTCATGCATTTAAGACGATCTCTCTATCTCTTAAACTACACAACCACATCTTCCCAACTTTGCACAACATTACACAACATGCCATTCAATCCAATCTCAACACAATTATCATTTAGCAATCAGTTACATAATACATCCAATTATACCACACAGATATTAATTAATCAATTAATAAATACATAATGAACATATAGAAGTAATAAGTATACAAGTCAAGTTCCAAACAAACAAGAAAATAATTTTGAACACAGTTCGCGCCGCCAAGTAATGGTCACACCGCGAAGTACAAGGAAGAAACAATGTACTTCAAAAATTCACTTAGTCCGCGCCGCATCAACATGTGCGCGTCGCGAAGTACAAGGCAGAACCAAGTCATCCCAGAATTCATTCAGTTCGTGCCGCCACCATTGTTCGTGTCGTGAACACAGCGCAAAATGAATTTTCTGTGTGAAATGAGCACAGTTCCCTCTTTTCATTCCATCATTCAATTCACAGTTCAGTCCATTCTTTGCACACGAATTTCACACACATCTCACACATATAACTCATATGTATCATTACATTCATCAAAAATTCATTAATCGGGCAAATCTATGAATTTCGCCCATATTCCAAAAGTTAGGTTTTCTTATTCTTTTCATCAAACATGTTATAAATCAAAACCCACCCATGGAATCAAGTTAGGAATCATTATTAGATGTTATTTCTACCATTTCTAAGTATAAACAACATCAAACAACACAAATCTCATGAATTATGAAAATACCTAAATTGAAATCTCATTTTCTAACACATACCACATTACCCAATCATAGATTCTACAAGAATTTAGATTCTAACCCTTACCTTTAACTCTTAATCCACCCTCTTGATGAAATATACCAATCTCTTGTTCTTCTCTTCTATGTTCTTCTTCTCTCCTTTCTATCTTTCTCCTCTTTTCTTTCTAATTAGGTTATGACACAAAGTTCTCTCTTAACTCTCATTATCCATTGGGCTTAACCCACTTAAAACTCTTTCTCACTCAACTAAGCCTATTTAGCTAATTTCTAATATAATTCTACTATTTATAAATTAGCTAAATCACATATTACCACCCAATCAAATAATTATCACTCAATAATTATTAAATAAAACACACAAACAATTATCAAATATCAAATATCCTAATTAATTAAAATATAATAAAACTAGGATGTTACACAGGCCATACTCTTAAACAAATCAATCAAAATAGACTTAGGTTATCTCATCCATTTCCACAGCTGGGTTCCTCTGGCCAGTGGACTCCTTTGCTCTGCTTCCATCCCTAAAGTGCGAAGACATGATCCGACCACCCTCAATCTTATATAGAGGCCCGGTACCTTCGGTCACGATGTCCGCCCCAGATTTTTGAGCTTTAGTTGAGCTATGGTGGAGTCGTAGGTATCTTGACCAGTGGCAAGATAATCATCCCCCAAAATGCGAATGTAACTAATCAGGTCCGCCTGGGTCTGAAAAGCCTTCTCCTCATCAGTCTCATCCTCGGAAGGAGCAAAAAAGCGTCGGAGAGCAGCATCTTTGGCTGCTGATGACTGTATCACACCATAAAGGGTCCGGATGAGCAGGCCATGCTGCAAGCCCAGATCCCTCAGAGCGGCTTCCTTCACAGCCAAAGCCTGGTCCTTGGTTTCCAACTCAGCTTTGGCCTTGCTCAGCTCTTCGTTCGGGGCAGATAGCACATCTTTCTAGCCTTCTTCCAGATCGATCACCTTGCCCTTGTAGTCATCCGCAATCTTCTGCAGTGTCTCCATAGAATTGGGGGCAACATCGCTATACAAGACAGCCAGCTCGAGCATCCGCATCACAAGTGCAACATCTTAAGCCAAGACCCTCTGTTTGACTGTTGCGTCCATTCCTTCAACATGGAGAGGTTCACCTTGATGGATGGTGAGGGAAGGCCCACCATCGAATAAGTTGCGCTTGAGAAATAGGAGGGCAACCAATATTTGTATTGAGAGTCATCCTGGGTCAGATCTACACTCTCCACAGCGTCCGTCCGGGCACGCTTCTTCCGGACCAGGGCATCTGAATCAGGTTGTTGGTGAGGTGGAGAAGGATAAACAACAGCAGGAAAAAGGGGAGACTGCTGGTCTACAGGTGTAAGAGGCGACCCAACACCTGCTAGAGAGGAGGAAGAGGTCCCTGAGCTACTGCAGGGAGCAGGATGCACGTTGGCTAGATGACTAGTGGTGCCCCTCTTAGCCGCTTTGTCCTTTTTCTAGGCATGCATCTGGATTCGATCTTGCCTGCTCTCCATTGATCCTACAAAAAAAATAAACAGGAGATTAGTTGGTAAAAAATTCGAAGAGACTAGCACTTACAAAAATTGGGGAAAATAAAATGGGTACTCAGGAGAGCTATAGCCTTCTCGACCGATTCACACTCTACCAATTCCTTCACACCAATATAACGGGGTTCCAGTTCAGGCTCCCCTTCAGCACCCAACACCGGCCTCCCACTTTGATCCAACTTCGGGACTAGGGAAAAGCCCTGTATAAAACCAGACAGCTTCTTAAATGCTGCCAAGTCATCTTCATCCAATTCCCCAAGTTTAGTGATGAACTGGTCGGCGTTGTATTTAAAGTGGTCTGGTGACCACTAAAACCGAAACATCTGCTTCCTCTGCGTCCATGGGTACCAATGTCATTTAAGACCGGACGACCCCAAAAATCTAACATTGCCACACGATAAAGGACTGAGTCCCGAGCTGCCGTGGATTGAGGTCGAAGGAGATAATAGTGTGTCTTGAAGTGATTGAGGGAGTCAGAGAAGTGTTTGAAAAGTTTCTTGGTCTGTTTAAGCGAAACCCAGTCGTACCGCCCATGAGCCATCTTGCACTGCACGTGAAAATAGTAGAAGAGTAGTGAGACCGTGGCCCAATTCTCCAGATATTAACACGTCAATTCGAAGGCCCGGAGAAAGGCGATGGCATTCGGATGAAGCTGGTTGGGCACGAGTTTCAAGTGGTTGAAGACGGAAATCTGAAAATCTGTGAACGGAACCCGAAACTCCATCTCCCTGAAAATGATCTCGTAAATGAGGATAAGGTCTGGAGTATAAGTATCACATACACGTTCCTCTATACCGGGAACAGAGACAATCCTCTCGTTCTCTGCTAGATTTCCACCTTCACCTACGTGTCCACCAACGTTAGTATGGACATCCAAATTTCCTGTGGCAAAGTAACACTCCGATTAGAGCACTTTGGTCGTCTCCCAGTCCTCCATGGTAATCTCCCGTTCAATAGGAGGAGTAGCTGATGACGACGCCGAGGTGGAGCCTGGCATCCGGTCATCTATTATTTCGGCCATGATCACCTGAAAAGCAGAGGAAACTAGTGAATTTGACAATCAAATCAATTTCACCCTTCCACCGCTAATCAAGTGAAAAGGCGTTTAACTGGTCCGAGGATAGAGTCTCCTCGGTCCATACCCTCACTCGAGGAACAAGAAACTAACCCTCCAATGAGGAAAATTACTGCCATAACTCAAACAAATGAAACCTACAGAGCCTCCGTCAATTCCATATTCCAATTGAAGCTCAACCGGAAAACTCAAGCAATTTCCCTGGTAGAAAAGCTCCAACTAAAGTCTAGAGAGACGTTACCCTCGAAAACGGCTCTTACAGTGGTTCTAAAAGGAAACCCTCGACGAGAATAAGGAAAAACACGACATCGCCGCTGTGAACCACAAACACCTTGCTGGAAAATAACTATCAATCAACCTAAAACTATCCGAACCACATGCATTCCTAGATCAAAATGAAGAAATAGCATAAAATATTTAAAAAATAAGCAATCATACTTACTTGGAATAGTTGGAGGGGAGCTTAAAACTCAAGAACTTGAGACGCGTACGGCGGGGGTGACGGCGAAGGAAATAACAGACAGTTGAGAAAGAGGAGAGTTCAGAGAGAGCGTAAAATTTCAAACAAAGGAGGGTTCAAAGCATTTATAATCACTTGAAACCCTCATGTGACGTGCACGCTTGGACTTGGGAAGAGAAAGGGCCATGATTAAACCCTAAACCCTAGTCACTAGGCTAGCAATCATCACGCATTAAATGCAACACAAATCTCGAGGAGAACATGCACACGGTAACTCTCCACGTCCAAACAAGCTGTTCATCTCCCCGTTTGACGTCCCAGTCCAGGCGTGCTCCGTTTGTAACACCCTTCTAAACCCCCGCGGAAAAATACAATAATAATCAGAGTAAACATGAAATACAAGGATGTCACAACTTCTTTAACATAAAATACCATAGTCATTTGTCATGCCACACGAGGAACCATTTAACATAAATACAATTCATGTTCAACACAGCGGATTATAATTCATAACATTACATATTCATCATCATTCATGCAAGTTCTCTAATACAATTATAAACAACAAAGACCGACATAATAACTCGTCTCTAAACTAGCGTTCCCCAGTGTTACATTCAGAGCATGACTCGACACGGACTAAGGGCTAGCCTACAAGCTATCTTCACCCAATCAAGACGCCGCTACATCCTTAATCTGAAATCATCAAAGTAAGGGTGAGTTTCATTCGAATTAATAAGCATTATGCAATCATAAGCAATAAAATCTCATAGTAATTATCATCCACTCAATCATACATATAATCAGAATTATTACAACAAGTAAACATCAATCCAACAATATTGGCCATCGGCCCACAACTCATCAATTATACCAATGATCAAGTTATATTAACAACATATTCTTAATACATCAATCATATAAACACACCAAGGCATAACACTGAATTCCATCCAATCATGTTATAACCAATGCATATGATTAAACTGACACTATGCATGTGGTACCATACATGGGATATACCCATCCAACTGATATCCTCATCACTGAGATACAGTTTAACCAGCACCGATTCCACACACAGGGAATCATGCTCACCAAATATCCAGCACCGATTCCACACACTGGGAATCATGCTCACCAAAATATCCAGCACCGATTCCACACACTGGGAATCATGCTCACCGTTTTGATCCACTTTCATCACCGGGATCCATCACCAAAAATGTATGCCAATGAATGCAACATATAACATGCTTACAACATCACCAATCCGATGTAACACATCGTCTCATTATCATCACCAAATCATCACCAATAAGCATGTATATATTCTTAGCATTCATACAAACATATCACACGTACATTCACCACAGTTCACATGTTAATATTAACAGTATATTAACATTCATAATTCATCAATCATCACCACGTTCATACATCATTACATCTAACATCATTGCACACAATGTAACCAATTATCAAAACAACCCAACAACATAATCACAAAATATGTATTCATTTACGACATGTTATATACTAACATCACTCAATGGATATCATAATCTCATCACCAACACAAATACATGCATCAATAGTCATATATATAAGCACATATACATATACTATCTTTCAATTCATTAATAATTAAATCGAGTTTAAAAAGTAAAGTTGGCTATTGCCCATTTTATCAATTCATCAGATAAAGCATCTCATTAGCTTCACAACGCCCAAAACGGCACATAAATCGGATACTCGGATCAAAAGTTATGAGCCTTCAAAGATAAAACATTTTTAGAAAAATGCTGCAGGAACGGGGTTGTCCCTACGTGGGAACCGGTTCCTGGCAGCTCCAGAATCACGCCTCGGATATTTACTATGGGGAACCGGGTTGTCCCTACATGGGAACCGGTTCCCAGCTACCCAGAACCCATATTTCTCTGTTTTTACAAGGGGGAACTGGTTCGTCCCACATGGGAACCGGTTCCTACGTACCTGCACAGCAAAATTCACCATTTTGACAGCATTTACCATATCCCATAACCCCAATTTCAGGTACATACGAACATAGCACACAATTACCATCAGTTTGCACATCATAACATATTTCAGACAAGTTTTATACAAGTATTAACACATATAACATGAATATCAACAAAATCATGTAATTCATACAATTCATCAAAACCTAACATAAATCCCAAACCCGACACGTACGATTGAACTAGATAACAATCCTAATCAATCATACTACCTACAATCACATAAGGAATACTAACCCGAAGAATCCCCCCTTACCTCAGAGTCGAACTTCGAAGGTTCTCTTCCCCTTTGGCTCTTCTCACTTTCACGTGTTCTCCTTTCTTCAGACTCAGTTCCTGCTTCTCCTTCCTCTTTTCCCCAAATTCCTTATTTTATGAAAAATAAAATAAATATTATAATGGGCTTGCTTAGTCAACACCCCCTCTTCTGCTAATCACCACTCTAGGCCCAAATGTCAATATTTCACCATTTTCCAAATAATTCCAAATAAAAATACTAAAATTCCAATTATTTAATTTAAATCCAAATTAAATTAGTAAACTGAAATTATGGGGTGTTACAACTCTCCCCCACTAAAAGAGTTTTCGTCCTCGAAAACATACTTCAAGTAAAGTCCCAGATAAGAGTACTTCATTTGACTCTCCCATTCTCCGTTAACACCTTCTTAGTCGAGTCTCAAAATTCATCTGACATAACCAACACCAGCATATCTCATGCATTCAATCTCCGCCCTTACTTCGCATCTGACCATCCCAGGGTATACCACTCGTTATACTCCAACGATTAACGACAATGAAACTTCGAGGTACGATCCATACAATACACTCAACAACTGAATAATACAATTACATAATCCATGGTATGATCGCAACTGATCAACACTGTAGTAATGGATTCCATTTACTCACGTACCAACCTTAGGCACACTCTTGCAATTGAGCGATAAAGTAATACTTACACTTACTCAAAGCAAATTCCCGAGTTACTTCATCTATTAAAAACATTCCCACTATCGGAACAAGCACACATCAGTAGTTATAATTACATAGCTCATTATCCTCAATATACCATTGCTTACAAGGTAGCTCAATTGAGTCCCACTCTCCACTAAGAATCAGATTAACTTCGTCCTTCGCAGAGTATAATTCCACATTATATTCATAAATTTACATAACACCTTACAACAGTACAAAATTATTATGGCATTACATAGTATCAACTCGTTGTCTTAACTTCTTCGAACACATACTCATTAACTACATTCAACCATAATAGGATGTCCATCATCTCGGCAATTATTCAAAAGGGTTCTAATCCTTTGGCACGACATCCTTATGTCTACGAGATTCCAAATCCAACCTATAGATCAACATATATTCTCCATGTAGAACCCCGACATATTAATTCTCACTACTCACGAGTAGCACTCATAACACCACTTTACATCATACTTTCGCTGTACGACTACGACTACTCGTCTTAAGTCACCGTCCAATGCTTTGCACCCCTTCATATTCACTTCCTCATAAGTTCCCACAATATGGTGAGTGGTTATTCTCACCTCTCAACCTTCACCACATCTTATACCATTAAGGTAACAAGCAATCTCATACTATCTATATGACTCCGCCTACTATCAACAAGAGATTAAGGGTGATCAAGTCCTCAATTTGTCAATAGATAGCCGACAATCATGTTTAAGCATAAACCGTTGTTACTACATAATAGTGTCCTTCCTGAGTTTATACTCAACTCATTAACATTGTCTAATTCTCTACGGTGTCCTTCTTCTAGAATTCTCAACCCGGTAACATCTTGAACGCAAACGCGACTTCTAGACCTCATTACACCATCCTCGTTAATTCTGAATTCGCCGTCTTTACCTTTGTAATTCAAGGTCGACTTATCAGCTTTCTGGCTTTCTCTAATCTTGTCTAGAATACCATTAGTCAGTCTCAGCATACCCAATCCAACATTAGTAGGAGCACCTTCACATACCAAACTTAATTCTCTGAATTGTTCAATTCAATCCAACTCTTTCACCATCAGTATCGACAATTTTAGAGGCAACCTTGAACCATACAAATAATGTCACTGCAACATCAAAACAAAACCATGGCTGCCAAATCTAAATCATGAGTTAGATAATTCCTTTTCTGCGCTTTCAATCGTCCCGACGCATAAGTTACTACTTACTGATTTTACATCAATACACCATCCAAACCCATCAACGACGCATCACAATATACCACAAATGGTTCCAAAGTCTATTTCACTTTTTCTACTGATTCCTTCATCACTCAAATCCATCAATATTTAAATCATCTTTATCCGCTTATTTATTAAGGACATATTCTACTCGACTTCGTTCCGAACAATCGCGGTAATAAGCATTCCTATTTCAACACTGGTCTAGGCCTCTTTATCCAACATCATAATATCTCCTCATAGGACCACTCTACTGTATTTATAACTCTTCCACAAGTTATAACATAATCTCACCTCTTCGTAGTCTCAAACGACACCCTAATCCGATACTCAAAGTTCAAGATATGAATGTTTCCAACCGTTACCCAAGATACAATACCGATACCATGCAACGAAACTCTATACGACATCTCCAAAACTTCTCAATTGGCACATTTAATCTCTAAGATTGCTTCTCAACAAGCCTCCTCATTATTCCTTTATTCTGTTTAACTCTGACACTGACATCCCATGCCGCACCAACGAACAATCTAGTTCTAAGGACAAGTGTAACCGTAACTTCACCTCTTTCTAACATCATCCTAACACAATTAAATATGTTACAGCTGCTGAAACCATTTTTATAACAAGGTTCATCTCGTTAGCTTTCCGACGCTTCAAACGGAACTCAAATCGGATGTCCAGAACTCCAGTTATGAATTTTCGAAGTTTCATAACGATTCAGCAATCTTCCTGCGATTTGCTTACGAAAATTCTGCTCCAAAACTCATCCTCTTCAAATTAATCTCATTATTAACATCATCTTATCACATCTCTTCGCTTCCAAACTTCTTATAACTTAAACAACACATTTCATCGCTGAAGTTCGATTTCTGCAACATCCTGAAACCAAATTCATGTACGCCATCATCAACCTTCTTATCCTTGAGATCATATTCGTCTCTTTGCATTACTCGCACTTCGAAACTTTCTCAACAACATCGATAACCTCTCCCATCATCTCAATTACTTACTAGTAATCCTACGACAAGGTCTACGACAATACTTCTTTTAATCACTGCTTCAACAACAACCTTTTACATAGGGCTACTCATACAACAACATCGCAGTACGTCAGTAGCACTTGAGGCATCACAACTTCCAAATTCCATTTCTCAGAAATAACCATCATCTACTCCGAGACACTCCTGACTGAACAACAACCACGGTCTTCAGTCCATGTCACCTTCGCTTCAGAAAACAATAACTCCACACTCTTGTACTACTGCCCCACGCATCTCTCTAACATCTTGCATCTGAGACATATCCGAGAAGCATGACTTCTCCCCCACTAGTTTCAATCCCACTTCTGCAAGCAAACATTTAGAACACACTGAGTACCGACAGTGTTTCACACACATGTCGCATACAGAAAGGAAATTAACAACAAGACTCTGGTCGCAAGGACCGACAATGCTCTGATACCACTATTGTAACACCCTTCTAAACCCCCGCGGAAAAATACAATAATAATCAGAGTAAACATGAAATACAAGGATGTCACAACTTCTTTAACATAAAATACCATAGTCATTTGTCATGCCACACGAGGAACCATTTAACATAAATACAATTCATGTTCAACACAGCGGATTATAATTCATAACATTACATATTCATCATCATTCATGCAAGTTCTCTAATACAATTATAAACAACAAAGACCGACATAATAACTCGTCTCTAAACTAGCGTTCCCCAGTGTTACATTCAGAGCATGACTCGACACGGACTAAGGGCTAGCCTACAAGCTATCTTCACCCAATCAAGACGCCGCTACATCCTTAATCTGAAATCATCAAAGTAAGGGTGAGTTTCATTCGAATTAATAAGCATTATGCAATCATAAGCAATAAAATCTCATAGTAATTATCATCCACTCAATCATACATATAATCAGAATTATTACAACAAGTAAACATCAATCCAACAATATTGGCCATCGGCCCACAACTCATCAATTATACCAATGATCAAGTTATATTAACAACATATTCTTAATACATCAATCATATAAACACACCAAGGCATAACACTGAATTCCATCCAATCATGTTATAACCAATGCATATGATTAAACTGACACTATGCATGTGGTACCATACATGGGATATACCCATCCAACTGATATCCTCATCACTGAGATACAGTTTAACCAGCACCGATTCCACACACAGGGAATCATGCTCACCAAATATCCAGCACCGATTCCACACACTGGGAATCATGCTCACCAAAATATCCAGCACCGATTCCACACACTGGGAATCATGCTCACCGTTTTGATCCACTTTCATCACCGGGATCCATCACCAAAAATGTATGCCAATGAATGCAACATATAACATGCTTACAACATCACCAATCCGATGTAACACATCGTCTCATTATCATCACCAAATCATCACCAATAAGCATGTATATATTCTTAGCATTCATACAAACATATCACACGTACATTCACCACAGTTCACATGTTAATATTAACAGTATATTAACATTCATAATTCATCAATCATCACCACGTTCATACATCGTTACATCTAACATCATTGCACACAATGTAACCAATTATCAAAACAACCCAACAACATAATCACAAAATATGTATTCATTTACGACATGTTATATACTAACATCACTCAATGGATATCATAATCTCATCACCAACACAAATACATGCATCAATAGTCATATATATAAGCACATATACATATACTATCTTTCAATTCATTAATAATTAAATCGAGTTTAAAAAGTAAAGTTGGCTATTGCCCATTTTATCAATTCATCAGATAAAGCATCTCATTAGCTTCACAACGCCCAAAACGGCACATAAATCGGATACTCGGATCAAAAGTTATGAGCCTTCAAAGATAAAACATTTTTAGAAAAATGCTGCAGGAACGGGGTTGTCCCTACGTGGGAACCGGTTCCTGGCAGCTCCAGAATCACGCCTCGGATATTTACTATGGGGAACTGGGTTGTCCCTACATGGGAACCGGTTCCCAGCTACCCAGAACCCATATTTCTCTGTTTTTACAAGGGGGAACCGGTTCGTCCCACATGGGAACCGGTTCCTACGTACCTGCACAGCAAAATTCACCATTTTGACAGCATTTACCATATCCCATAACCCCAATTTCAGGTACATACGAACATAGCACACAATTACCATCAGTTTGCACATCATAACATATTTCAGACAAGTTTTATACAAGTATTAACACATATAACATGAATATCAACAAAATCATGTAATTCATACAATTCATCAAAACCTAACATAAATCCCAAACCCGACACGTACGATTGAACTAGATAACAATCCTAATCAATCATACTACCTACAATCACATAAGGAATACTAACCCGAAGAATCCCCCCTTACCTCAGAGTCGAACTTCGAAGGTTCTCTTCCCCTTTGGCTCTTCTCACTTTCACGTGTTCTCCTTTCTTCAGACTCAGTTCCTGCTTCTCCTTCCTCTTTTCCCCAAATTCCTTATTTTATGAAAAATAAAATAAATATTATAATGGGCTTGCTTAGTCAACACCCCCTCTTCTGCTAATCACCACTCTAGGCCCAAATGTCAATATTTCACCATTTTCCAAATAATTCCAAATAAAAATACTAAAATTCCAATTATTTAATTTAAATCCAAATTAAATTAGTAAACTGAAATTATGGGGTGTTACACCGTTAGTCTACACGGTCACAGAAACGACCTCCTCAGGAAACCCCATGACCGCTCTTAAACTTCATTAAGTAATCACTTCTGCAACCAGAAGCAACGACTTGGGGGGCTCCTGTTCTGGACTGGCCCAATCTTTCCATTAGGCCCAATCCACTCATTGGCATGAAGTGGCCCAATAAGCATTGGCCCAATCCATAGAACCAGCTGGAGGCAATCTCCCTTTTTACCGGGCACGAATAATAGTTTGATCTCCCATGACCAAGGATTATATGAGCATGCTTGGCTTCCGTCCCCGGCAACGGTTAGTTCCGCATGTTCGGCTAGTCAAGACCTACTCAACGGTCTCTTATATTCTGGGCCAGAAATCACGCCCAGGCCCACGAATATAGCTTGACCCAATCTTCGCCAAGGAGCACATTATAAATAGCCCTCTATATCTAGAGGGCAAGATAATAAAAAACTTTGTCCTAAATCTCATACTTTTTGTGGTACCTTGTTGTTCTCTTTCTTACTTTGGCATTGGAGTGCCTTGCAGCTTTTTTCTCATCCATCACTGAAGATCAAGTCTACTGTTATTTTGATTACCATAAATTTTAATATTATTTACTAATACTATTTCACGTTTGATTACCATATATTGGAATTTTTATTATTAAAACCCTGCATTATTCATCTTCTAGGTTGCGATGAGTACGCAAAACCTACGATACAATCCACTATGTTGGTTTCCGAGCTTTAGTAAATTGTTTAAACTCTATTGATTTAGTCTCCAGCACAAATAGAGTCAATACCCACAAAATCTTTCTCGTAGGTAGTGATAAAAACCTCGAGTCAACGATATTGTTGCGTTAGTCTTTCAGCACCGACAATTTATTTTCTTCTCAAACCAGTGTAGCTTACTCCCTAGTTTGCGGTAAGGGAACAAAGTCTACATTTTATCTACTCAAGCACCGGTGAGTTGTCTACGTCATTGTTGTATACTTTTGGCTATTTCCTAAAACTTTCGGTCAAATTTTGGTGTCTTCCGGTATTTAATAAATCTCATATCCGAATCCATGAGAACTTTGTATTCTCGCGCCTTTTGATTGAATAATATTAAATAGAGGCAGCTGTCATACCCCAAATTTGCTCGTCTTAGACATTAACAGTCGAGTTACTCCTTAGAAAAATAATTCCTTATGTTTTTTATTGAATAACAAGAGTTTATATTTATAAGGGAATGATGTGTAAGATAAGAGGGGTGTATTTTTAAACCCAACTGGCCCATATGTTTTGAGCCCAAATACATTTTATGTCACTCTATATATTCATTTATTTATTTATTTTCCTTTTTATCTTTAATAAAGTTGACCGAGTCAACTAGGTGTTCTAAATATTATTATATTATTTGTATTTTACTAATTATTAATATCAATTATTATTATTATTATTGATTAGTAATTTTTTTGAAAGTAATAAACTTTGATTAATTTCAAAAATCTCAAAGGTTACAAGTGATCCTCAAGGATCCAACAACTAAAAAATTCAAGAAGACTATGAAACAAATATTATAGTTATCGCCTCTTTAACTTAGCATAAGGATAGCTATATATTTTCTAAGTTTCTTATTATTCTATCCTCCTCTATACACAATTGTATCTATAATTCTTTTCCCAAAACTTTTTTTGTTTCTAAGATTCCACAACTCATAAATAGTTTCTGAAATTGCCAATTTGATCACGGAAAATCTGGCACTTTTTCCTTTTACCTGTTGTATTATCTAGTCTATCTCACGGTTCCACTCCACAGGAGTATGTTGAACCTGAATCCATTTTTTAATTTCTATCCAAATATGTCTTGTAACAGGACATAGAAAGAATAGATGATCTATAGAATCCTCATGGTGACAAAAACAACCGTTTTTATAATCGATAAGACCAAATCTAAATAATCTATCTTTGGTTGATAACTTTCCATGACAAGTAAGCCACATAATAAAGCAAGTACGAGGTCTAGCCATGTTACCATACATGACATCTTCCCACACCACCTTTTGTTCACAATTTTGTAGTATCTTGTAGATATCCTTCATATTGAAGCTATTTCCCCCCCCCCCCATGATATCCTCTCATACATATATTTTAGACATAATCTCTTTGTTTTAGGATAGCCTTCATGATCCAAGAATGTGCAGGTTTGATTCCCACATCAACCAGCTGCTTGTTATTCAAATAATAGGCTGGTATCCATTTGACCCATCCGATTTATCACTTAAAATCCAAAGCAACTTTATCAAATTAGCTATGTTCCAGATATTTATATCAATAATATTTAGTTTGCCATATTTCTTAGGATTATAAACTATTTTCCAAGTTACGGGAACTTTATGGCTGCCCTCAAAACCACCTGTCCATAGGAAGATACGACAAATAGATTCTATTTTACGAATCACGCTTTTTGGGAAGGGGAAGCAATGTAACCAATAATCAGTGAGTGCAAAAGTTACACTCTTTATCAGCTACAACCTCCCCGCATAAGTTAGAAGCCGGGCACTCTAGTGTTTAATTTTCCCTACAATCCGATCAATTAAAGGTGTATAATGATGAACTGGCAGTTTTTTACCCGTTACCGACACACCTAGATATTTGAAAGGTAGGTGTCCTTCCTTAAACTCAGTAGCTTTTATTATCTCTTCCTTGGTATAGTTGTCCACTCCAACACAATAAATTTTTCACTTTTGTGGATTCACCATATGTCCCGTTGCCTTAGAGAATTTGTTGAAAGCATTCATCATCATTTCAACAGATGTCGTGTCACCACGGGAAAACATTAAGAGATCATCCGCAAAGCACAAGTTTGTTATCTTTAGTCTTTCACATTTAGGATGGTAATTGAAGTTACTGTCCTTCTGCATTTTATGTATGTACTTGTTCAAACATTCCATTACAATGACGGAAAGCAAGGGCGAAATAGGGTCGCCTTGTCTTAGTCCTCGCTTGGCCTCCATGATGTCAGTATAGTGCCCATTCTCATGAAACCTGTACGACACAGTGGAAACTCAAATCATAATATAGTTAGTGAATTTTCTCGGAAATCCGACTTTATCTAAGATCCTCTCCAATGCTTTCCATTCAACCGTATCGTATGCTTTCTGAACGTCCATTTGCATCAAGCATCTTGGAGTGCCTCCTTTCCTTTCATAACCCTTCATTAGTTCATAAGAGAGAAGGATATGATTGGGAATTTGATGTCCTTTCACAAATGCATCCTGATTATGCCCCACAATAACATTCAGTATCTTGCTCATTCTAGTGGCTAGTACTTTAGAAATAATATTATATAGGGTTCTGCAGCAAAAAATTGGTTGATGCTTATACATTTCACCGTATTGTGTTTGGGAATTAAGGTTACTATTGAGCAATTCGCAACCTTATACATTCTCCTGTTGATAAAGAATTCTTGGAATGCCTTCACAACATCAGTTATGATTATGTGCCAAGCTTTCTTAAAGAAATATGCCTCGTATCCGTCATTCCCTGGTGATTTTTTATCTCCTATTCCTTTAAGAGTTACAAATATCTCTTCTTCGGTGAAAGTGGTGTCATACCCCAAATTTTTCCTACCCTTATATCTGGCTTACATTCATGTGCATATTCCATTTAGGTCATTTTCCTGAAATTAGGGTGTCACAACCTTTAACTCAAGGCATTGATTGAAGGGTACAAGCTTGCAAATCATCTGGTCTCCCAAATCAGGGTTTTTGACCAAAGTCAATAATAGTTGACTTTTTGGTCAACATTTAATCAAGAGATGATTTTATAGTGTGAGGTGGAATGAGGCTCATGTGAGGGTGGGAAATTTATTTCCTTTGGTTGATGATTGATTTGAAGTGGAATCGGAGATTGATTAATCAGAAAATTCATTTGAAATTGAAAACGTCAAACAGTTGTTTTTTCGGTCAAAATCAGGGTCAACTCTCAAATATTGACTTTTGGTGGAAAATTGACCAAGAAAAGTCAAAAGAATAAATAAAATCAAGAATAACCAAAACTTACTAAAAATGGAAGGTGGTTGGTTTGTGAAGGCTAAATATGGAAAGTTTAAAAGACTTAGAAATATTTGAGAAATTTGAGAATGGCTAAGAAGCTGACTTCAAGGTGATCGCGACTTTACGTGTCTATTAATCTGATGACTGCAAGTGCACAGTCGTGTCGTGTAGTTTTAAAAGATATCGAATCCACAGGGACTATGAATCGATCTACCGTTATCTAAGGTTACTATGTAAAGCTAGGGCTACTAATATTTCGATTGTTCTTAAGAGAAAGTGATTGTGAGAAACGAATAATATAATAAAAGACAGATATCAGTATGTATTTCGTTTAACCTAAGGTGATCCGAAGGTCCATTGGCTTTTGCATAATTTAATTAAAAATCTTTACTAATTCAATTGATTAAAAATCCTCGTCTCAAACTTTCGCTCTGTTGATTTAGATTACTGTCCTAATCCTAATATACGCTTTCGCCATCCCATTAGATTTTAGAAAAGCTTTTTGGAAACAACGTAATTAATAAAATGCCCGTTTTATGAAGTTGTTATCTATTTAAATCTCCTAATCTCAAACTTTCGCTCTGTTGACTCGGAACATGCTAGTATCCCTTACGTACGCTTTCGCCATCCCGCTCGGGTGTAAAAACACTTTTTGAAAATAAATAAGTTCTAATTAGTTTTAATACGCTTTCGCCATCCTTAAAACTAATGTCCTATGTCTACTATCCAGTTAAAGATCTCAAACTTTCGCTCTATTGATTTTAACCTTTGACCGTCTTAACCCCTCAAACTTTCGCTCTATTGGTTTTAAGACTTACTAATTAAATTAGACATACAGACCAAAAACAAGTGATAGTTAATAAAACATAATTAAGCCAATTTATTTCGGATCCCTACGGTTAACTTACTTTACATACCGATATCTTAATAATTTAGCCAGACATATTAATATGGTTAAACATGCATAAATCGGTTCGGTTCATAATAATAGGCATAGTAAATGGCATACAATATATCATGCAAATAAATATGAATAAAGGCGGTAAAATAAAAACCTGAATTAAATAAATGGTAATTGGATCTTCAAGTACTGAACTTCCACCACAGGTTGGCTGGATCGTTCTTGGAATGGCAGTAAATAAAACAAGGAAATAAAAGCGATAAATCTAACGTAAGGCTAGATCTATAAAAAGTTCACAACAATTTCCAGTGTAGAAATCGTTGTGAGAAAATAAGTGTTCGCGGTACAATTTCGGCAGCACTTTGTTGGCAGGAAATCGGACTCCTTGGAAGTGAGGTAGCAGGTTCTATTTATAGGAGAGGTTTTGCTGTGACGTTGCGTGAAAAGAGAAGACTTTGCAGACTGGGTGTGGAGACGTGCGTCTCCGATTCTTCAGGGAGACCGGGTGCAGGACTTGAGACGTGCGTCTCAAGTGGAGAAAATATAGGGGCAGTTGGAGACGGGCGTCTCCCCTTGGTGACGTGGCAGAAGAACGTTGGAGACGTGCGTCTCCACTTGCTGGGAAGGTTTGGGCCACGCGCCTTTGGTTCCATAGTGGGCTGGACTGTCTCTTTTGGGCCTTTCGGGTCCTAATTGCACCCCTCTTTCACTTCAGCACTCCTTTTTCATCTTTTAGGCATAAATATTGGTCATTTAAGCTCCATTTTCTTTCCTTTTCGCAAATAGTCGTAATTAGAGTGTAAAACCTGAAACAAAGCAAATACTCGCGTAATATCATAATAAATTAACATAATAAACGGAAAATGCTATAAATATCTATGGATTTTAAGCTAAATATACGATATAAAATCGTGTTATCAAATTCCCCCAGACTTGAACCTTTGCTTGTCCTCAAGCAAAATAATAAGATAAAGATAAATGAAACACACTTCCACCACGTCGTTCGGTCATACTCAGCTACATAGTGTTCTTATTTGAAAATAATGATAATGATCCTAGCAATAAACTTATAGTAGCAACACTAAACAACTCCCAGTATGCATACCAATCCGAATCATGCCATTATAGCTCGACCTTTTGACTCGTCATCATGTTTTATCCTTTTCATTCGTGCGCAATCACATTAAGCCCATTATCTCGACACGCACATAGCAGAGTAGTCGGTTAGTGACTATGATCCTTCTCATGGAGTTCTGGCACAATATGTGGTATACTCCTTAGCACTCACTTGTAGATTGTGGGGAATCGGACAATAGTCCTTCCTACCAAGTTCAGTACCAGATGACTTCTGAACCAATCGACAATGAGTTTTTAAATTCTTTGTATTTGAGATTTGCGACCGTTAGGTTAAATGATCTTATGAGGATCACCTTACTTAGTAGGCACATTTCTTATTATGGTTAAGCACATAATTATTATTATGAGGATCATACACTTATATTCATCGACTCTCTGCGTAGTTTGTATCTAAGACGGTGCCGACTGCTAGAATAAACTACTAAGGGTTACTTCAAAACTTAAAGTCGATAGTTTCGGTATAAAGGTTATTCAAATCGGTTACGCATACTCGGGGGTTTTAGAGTGTTGGGACAATAAGGATATTGACTATATTCAGTTTCAATGCGTTGAGTGTTTGAGTAGCTTCGTATTTCTCGAACGTGTGGGGTTTGCGTTTATCGTTTAGGAGCAAAAAATTTGTTATGGCTCAAGAAAATGGAAGAAAGTGTAATAACTACGGAATTATACATAAAAGACTTAAATTCCATAAATATTCTTTTATTGAATTAGAAAAAACATTACAAGGAAGGGAAATAAACTGAAGGGAAAATAAAACTAAAGGAAATAGAAATAATACGACTCCCCCAGACTTAAATGATGCAGTGTCCTCAATGCATGAGAACTACTCCTCAGTGTTGCGGTTGCGAGAACTGCTTGCGCCTCTTGTACGAACACGGCGACGTCTATCAGGAGGAGAGTCATTCACACGAATGTCAAGATCATGCAAATATGTAGCGATTTCAGTGTATTGACTTTCGTTCCTAATAGCATAGTCACGGTGCTCCTGTTGCATCTCTCGGATGAGCCTAATTGTTTCAGTTTGGTTTGTCTGCATAGCTTGAACGAGTTGATCTTGGCGTAGAATAGCAGCATACATGGCCTCGAGAGTGATAGGCGGAGGGTTGTTTGGAGGAGGTTGGTTGACATCAGCTTGCCCTTGGTTGAGTTCTTCTTCATTTGCATCCATAGGTTCATTAGGATGTTCTTGTTGGTTATCTTGAGGGTTGTCTTCAATAAGCCTCCAACGCTGAACATAACGGATGTTGATTCTTTCAGGGCATGGAAGGATGACATAAGGAATAAGAACTTTGTTGACGACCAAAGTGTATCGGCCATCATGGCGGGGTGAAACCAAGTGGGAGTCACGGCAGTAGGTGAGATCGAGTGACTGAGCAGGCTTCATGAGATGTGAGAGTGAGAGGAGCTCGTCACCAAGACCTAAAGCACAGGCCAAGGAAGTAATAATTCCGCCAAGCAAGAATGGGTTTGTAGCGGGGGCGTTGACTAAGCCTTGGATGTGTTGGAACATAAACGGTGCGGCATTGAAACGGATATTGTTAAGCGCACAGTAAAGGAAAAATAATTCATTTTGGTTTACCTTGTGGTTGTTAGATCTCACAAAAATAGTATGCCCCAAAACACGTTGAAAATAACGTATAGCGGGGTTTTGAATGTGAGAAGCATGGAGAGCTCTCCAACCGGTAGGATTTTCGCCAGTGAGATTGAACCAAAATTCAAAAGCGAGATCCTCCCAAGATCGACCATTGAGTTCTTGAAAGATTGAGCGGTGAGCATTTGGTGCATGATTAAAATGCAAATATGAAGCTACGACATCTTGATCTAGAGAATATTCACGGTTAAACATCCGAAATTGGATGCTACCTGTTGAGAGTGGTTGATTAGAGGGAGTGTCGTAGTTGAAAGAACTCAAAAATTCTAAGACGAGCGGCTCATAAGTAGGTACGGGTTCAGTACAAAGATGGTGGAGGCTAGATTTAGTGAGTAAACGGGTCACACCATCAATGAGACCCAGAGTTTCTAGACACTCGGTGTTCACAAATTTTGTGGGAACGACCGAACGTTCGTAGAAGGCGACATATTTTGTTCGTTGAGCATCATTGTCATCATCTCGGAAGATAATATTTGAAAGGTCGGGAGATGGTCTCTCGGGACGCTCACTACGGATGAATGAACGTGGAGGCATAGTGAGTATGAAAATGAAAAATAGAAATGTAGTGTAGAAGAATAGAGAATGGTATGAAGGTTGTGAAGAAGAAGAGTGGTGGTGGTGTGGTTTTATAGTGAGGTTTGAAAATGGTGTGGTTAATGGAGAATTAAAATGGATTAATGGTGGTGTTTGAAGTTTGAATGGAGTAGAGAATTGGGAAATGAATAGAGTTTAAGAGGTGAATGATGGAGGATGAATGAGGTTTATGGAGTTTAAATGGAATAAATAAGGGGAAGAATGAGGAAGATTGAAAGATGAATTTTGAAATTCAAATTCAAAATTCAAAATGGGAGTTATTGGGGTGCTGCAGCGTGGTCAACAATGCAGACTGCTGCCCTTGGGAGACGCGCGTCTCAGGCAGTCAGTCTGCTAGGGGACAAAGCATGGAGACGGGCGTCTCCTGTCCTCTGAATGATTCCTGCTGGTCCCACACAGATGGAGACGTGCGTCTCCTGTTGTAGGCAAGTGGTTCACGCATGCAAGGGACCAGACAGTGCTGACAGATACCATAAATTGTCCATCAGTTCAGAGCAGTGTCGAATTTTAATACTATTAACAGCAAAAAATGATAAACAAGCAAATATATAGCAGTCAATAGCAGTGTAATATAACACAGTAGCAGTAATCAAAAGAATATTGCATTAAAAATTAAACCGGTACTGAGTGTTAACATAAGCAGAATGTAGAATGCAGAAAAATGAAAATCTAAACTTATGAATAAAAATTGCTAAAACTAGAAATAAAATCTAATAATCTAATACGGTAACATCTAGCCACGTCTATTGTTATGCTCATTAGACTGAATGTGTTTGAAAACTTCGTCGAACTGAGCATTTACGGTGTCGATAAAATCGAAGAGCTGCATTTGCAAAGTGTGTAGCTCGTTGCGCACATGTTGGACATCTTGTTGTAGTGCAGTGATGGCTTGCTCGTGCGTGTTCAGATTAGGCATTCTTTGATTCACCGATGCGGTAGATGTAGCGGGTTGTTGTGCCTCGAGCTCGACATCAGTCATATCAACAGTGTAGTCATCAACAGAATCTTCAGAACGAGTTTCAGGCTCATACTCAGATATAGGTTCATCTACAGAAAGAGGTTCATAAGCAGGAACGGGTTCATCTTCAGGATTAGGTTCATAGTAACCAGGAGGAGTGTCAGGCTCAGATTCTGATACATGCATTTCCTCGTCAAAATGTTCATAGGCTTGAGGGGTTTCAGGTGAGGGTTCTCTTTCAGGAATCTGACATAGAAAAGCCAGTTGGCAGGGTTGTGCACACTCGTCCTAGGACTCGGTAAGGTGAACTGATCCAATACTTTGTTATCAATGAGTAAATCAAACTGATCAGGTCCAAGGTTACCAATGATACCTCGGTTAAAGCAGAAGTGAATGTCCATAGAATTGTGGGAGCCAAGAGGTGTCAATCTAAGCAAAGGTACTCTCATTCCTATAGCATTAGCAATCATAGTGACGAATCTGCCGATCCTAATAGGTGAAACTTCGTCTTGCGTGATGCGCTCGAAGTTTGTTAGCATGAATGCGATGGCATTGACCGGGAGATTCTGAGAGGTACAAAACATGATGAACAACTCTTCTCTAGAGACTTCAGTGACATTATCGGGTTTACCAAAAATGTAGTGAGCAAGGATCTTATGGAAGTATCTGAAGGCGGGGTTATGGATGTTCTCAGATTGAAATTCATTCTCTTCAGGGCTATCGTTTCCAGTGATCTTGCCCCAATACCGTTCCAACTCCCAGTAAGCAAGATTGTCTTTAGTTACTTTGGTGTGTGCATCTGATCCATGAGGTAGTTCTAGCATTTCAGCAAAATCTCGGATGCAGAAATTAAATTCCATACCAAAGAGTCTAAAGAGAATAACTCCTTTTCTCAGTCCTTGTCCACAGTTTGGAAGATAGGTCAGGGAGCTCAAGAATTCCAGAGTGAGCTTCCGGTAAGTACTAAATTTGCGGAACAGGTGAGAACCAGTCCAACCAATTCGGTTTAGCAGGTGTAGGATGCTCTCTTCGATACCAAGTTTCACCATAGTTGGTTGGTGAGGATAGCAAGTCAAATCCATGTGTCTTTCAGCCAGCTTATTAAATCTTGCTTCTTGTCCTCTACCACGGAACACAACTTCCATATTATCAACTTCTTGCATCGTAGTTAGTAGTTAAATGAAAAACCTAGAAGTTGAAAATATTAAGATTAAGTTAGAACTAGGCTAGTGTTTATTTTAAAAATAAAATTAAATAGAATAAAGTAAATGAAATAAAATTAAGTGACAAGTTATAATAATAATTATAATTATAAAAAGGAAATATTTTCACGATTTAAGATAGCAGTTATAATTATAGTAATTATTATAAAATGTAGGAAAAATGGAAAAAATGATTAAAATGAAAATAATTAAAAACGGAATATCTAAATGAAAATAAAAAGTTAAAAATAAAAATAAAAGTAAAAAATAAAATAAAAGAATAAAATAAAAGAGTAAATAAATGTGGGTTGTCTCCCACCAAGCGCTTTGTTTTATGTCGTAAGCTCGACGATTTTAAAAATAGAAAACTATTTTTTCGAAAGAGCGGGCAGTTCGTCAAGTTTAAAAACTTCGATGTTTTCATCGTGTTCGAGATGATGATAATACTTAAGACGTTGCCCATTTACGACAAAAGGTTTGACGGTTTCTCCTTTGATTTCTATCGCTCCACTTGGAAATATGTTAGTTATTTCGAAAGGGCCAGACCATCTAGATCGTAACTTACCAGGAAATAATTTTAGTCTAGAATTAAATAAAAGTACGTTATCGCCTATGCTAAAATTTTTCCTAGATATACGCTTGTCGTGCCATTTTTTCGTTCTCTCTTTATAGATTTTGGCGTTTTCGTAAGCGTCTTGTCTAAGTTCTTCTAATTCGTTTATGTCTAGAAGTCGTTTCTCACCAGCGGCAGTGTAGTTTAGGTTTAAGTTCTTAATGGCCCAATAGGCTTTATGTTCTAACTCTACCGGGAGGTGGCATGATTTTCCATAAACGAGTTTGAATGGGGTAGTTCCTATTGGAGTTTTGAAAGCTGTTCTATAAGCCCATAAAGCTTCATTCAGCTTGGTTGACCAATCTTTTCTAGATATAGCGACAGTTTTCTCCAATATTTGTTTTATCTCGCGGTTAGATACTTCTACTTGTCCGCTTGTTTGTGGATGGTATGGTGTGGCTATTCGATGATTCACTCCATATTTTCGAAGGAGTTTCTCAAGTATTCTTGAAATGAAATGGGAACCACCATCGCTAATTACCAATCTTGGCACACCGAACCTAGGAAAGATGACGTTTTTGAAAAGTTTGATAACTACTCGTGTATCATTTGTAGGAGAAGCAATAGCTTCTATCCATTTTGAAACGTAATCGACAGCTACGAGTATATATTGATTTCCAAACGATGACGGAAACGGTCCCATGAAGTCTATTCCCCAGACGTCAAATATTTCTACTTCCAGAATGCCTTTTTGAGGCATTTCATCACGTCTTGAAATGTTTCCGGTTCGTTGGCATCTATCACAGCTTAGTACAGCAAAATAAACATCTTTCCACAGGTTGGGCCAGAAGAGTCCAGATTGAAGGATTTTGGCGCAGGTTCTAGATGTGCTATGGTGTCCTCCACACGGTGCAGAATGACAGTGTGTTATTATGCTTCTTATCTCTTCCTCGGGTACACAACGTCTAAAGATTCCATCGGGGCCTCTTTTGAACAGGAGCGGGTCGTCCCAATAGTAATGTTTTAGGTCATGGAAGAGTTTCTTCTTCTGTTGGTAACTTAGATCAGGAGGAAGCACACCAGCAGCCAGGTAGTTTACGAAATCTGCATACCAAGGTGTGTCAGATCGGGCTAAAGCTATTTCTGCTAATTTGTTGGTTTCAGAGTTTGGACGGTATGGTTCGAATTCATTGGCTTCTAACTGAGCGATGAGTCTTTCATAAGGGAAGTCATCGTCAATTGGTACTTCTTCGGGTTTCAGATTTTCCAATCGAGAGAGGTAATCTGCTACGACATTTTCAGTGTCCTTTTTATCTTTAATTTCCAGGTCGAACTCTTGTAGTAACAAGATCCATCTCAAAAGTCTTGGTTTGGCGTCCTTTTTTGTTAGGAGGTACCTAATGGCGCCGTGGTCAGTGTATATGATTATTTTGGCTCCTACCAGGTAAGAACGGAACTTGTCTAATGCAAACACGACAGCTAATAACTCTTTTTCTGTCGTGGCATAATTCATCTGAGCTTCGTCTAGGGTTCTACTCGCATAGTATATGACATGTAGTTTCTTATCTTTTCTTTGCCCTAGAACGGCTCCTACAGCATAATCACTCGCGTCACACATTATTTCAAACGGTTCATTCCAGTCGGGAGGTTGCATAATTGGCGCAGAGATTAATGCTCGTTTAAGCGTTTGAAATGCTTCAGTGCATTTATCGGTAAAAATGAATTCGGCGTCTTTCATTAGTAATTCAGTTAAGGGTTTTGTAATTTTAGAGAAATCCTTAATGAAACGTCGGTAAAAACCAGCGTGTCCCAGAAAACTTCTTATTTCTCTAACGGTTTTGGGAGGTTGAAGGTTTTCGATAATTTCAATTTTTGCTTTATCTACTTCGATCCCTCTATCAGATACGATGTGTCCCAGTACAATTCCTTGTCGAACCATGAAATGGCATTTTTCCCAATTAAGGACTAGGTTTACGCTTACGCATCGTTTAAGTACCATTTCAAGGTTTTCTAAACATGTTTCAAAACTTCCCCCACAGACAGAGAAGTCGTCCATAAAGACCTCCATTATTCCATCTAGGAAGTCGGCAAATATTGCCATCATACATCTTTGGAAGGTCGCGGGTGCATTGCAGAGCCCAAAAGGCATTCGTCTATAAGCGAATGTACCATAAGGACAGGTAAATGTGGTCTTCTCTTGGTCGTCAGGGTGGATAGGAATTTGGAAAAATCCGGAGTACATCCAGATAACAGAAATGTGAGTGTTTAGCTAGGCGTTCGAGCATTTGATCTATGAAAGGTAAAGGGAAATGGTCTTTTCGGGTAGCTTTGTTTAGCTTCCTATAGTCAATGCACATTCTCCATCCAGTTTGGGTACGTTGTGCTACAGATTCGCCTTTAGCATTAGTGATTACAGTAACTCCTCCTTTCTTTGGTACGACGTGAACAGGGCTAACCCATTTACTATCGGATATAGGATATATTATTCCGGCTTCTAGCAGTTTTTGGATTTCCTTTTTAACCACATCGCTCATAATAGGATTTATTCGCCTTTGATGTTCTCTAGAGGTTTTACAATCGTCTTCGAGCATAATGCGGTGCATACAGAGGGAAGGACTTATTCCTTTCAAATCTGATATGTTATATCCTAAAGCGGTTGGGTATTTTCTCAGGACAGTAAGTAATTTTACAGTCTCGGTTTGTCCTAAGTTGGCATTTACTATAACTGGTTTGTTTAGTTCTTCGTCTAGAAATTCGTATCTAAGATCGGTAGGAAGTGTTTTCAGCTCTATAGCAGGTTTCTTAGGTCCAGGCATAGGATCAGGAGTTAAAGCTAGACATTCACTCAGATGGTTATCTTGATATTCCCCACGCCAGTTGTCATCTTCAAGAATTGGCGGCATAGGAATTCTTAGGATCTCGGTTTCCTTATTTGGTTCGGATTTTATTTCTTTGACACACTCATCGATTATGTCAGCAGAACAGCATGTGTCAATTATAGAAGGTGCTTTTAGGAATTGGGAAAGGATAAATTCTATTTTCTCTTCTCCTACTTCGAAAGTAAGCTTTACTCGCTTTACATCTATAATGGCACCAGCGGTTGCTAAGAATGGTCTTCCTAATATGATCGGGATGTTAGAATCTTCTTGGATATCCATTATGATGAAGTCAGTTGGGATGTAGAATTGACCTACACGAACAGGGATATTCTCTAACATTCCTACAGGGTATTTGACTGAACGGTCAGCTAGTTGAAGAGACATTCTCGTTGCTTTAAGCTCACCTAGATTTAGTTTCTTACAGGTCGAAAGAGGCATCAAACTAACACTGGCTCCTAAATCGCACAAGGCTTTCTCTATGATGGTTTTTCCTATTACGCAGGGTATAGAGAAACTACCAGGGTCTTTCAGTTTTGGAGGCATGTTATTTTGGATGATAGCGCTGCATTCAGCGGTAAGCGTTATAGTTTCATTATCCTCGAGTTTCTTTTTGTTTGATAGGATTTCTTTTAGGAACTTAGCGTACGAAGGCATCTCAGTTATGGCTTCTGTGAATGGTATGGTTATGTTTAATTGCCTCAGAAGTTCTACAAATCTTCTAAATTGCGCTTCGGTTTTTGATTTAGCTAATCTCTGAGGGTAAGGAATTGGTGGCTTATAAGGTGGTGGTGGAACGTAAGGTTTCTCTTTTTCAGGTTCCACTTTGTTATTGTTCTCATCAGTCTTAGCAGTTTGTTCGTCAGTTGTTTTCTTTTGGGTTTCCTTTGGCTCTTGTTGTGACATGGGCGCGTTTTGAGTTCTAGGATCTATGGGTCCATCGTAATTCGTTCCACTTCGTAGTGTTATCGCATTCGCATGTCCTTTAGGATTGGGTTGAGGTTGAGCAGGAAACGTGCCAGCAGGGGCAGCAGTAGGTGCTTGTTGTTGAGCTACTTGTGAAATTTGAGTTTCTAACATTTTGTTATGCGTAGCTAAGGCATCTACTTTGTTCGATAGTTGTTTTAGTTGCTCGCTGTTGTGGATGTTTTGGTTCAGGAAGTCCTTATTGGTTTGTTGTTGGGAAGCTATAAAGTTCTCCATCATGATTTCTAGATTTGACTTCCTAGGGGTGTTTTGAGCAGCTACAGGCGCTTTTTGGTAGCCAGGTGGTACAGCAGGTGCTTGTCCAGGCGCGTACAACGCATTGTTGTTCTTATAAGAAAAGTTTGGGTGGTTTATCCATCCAGGGTTGTACGTGTTAGAATAAGGGTTTCCTTGAGCATAGTTTACTTGATCAGATGGAATTCCAGTCAAGAGTTGGCATTCAGCAACTGCATGTCCAGTCAATCCACAGATCTCGCAGTTAGGTGTTACAGCAGCAGCGGTGGCTGAAGGAGTGATGGTTAAGTTCTCGATCTTCTGAGTTAAAGCGTCTACTTTAGCGTTACCGCGGTCTATACCACTTACTTCGTACATTCCTCCTTTGGTTTTGGCTTTCTCTAGAGCGGCTCGTTCTCCACCCCATTGGTAATGGTTTTGTGCCATGTTCTCTATGAGTTTGTATGCTTCATCATGGGGTTTGTCCATTAATGCTCCGCCAGCAGCGGCATCTATAGTCATTTTAGTGTTATATAAGAGACCACCATAGAAAGTATGGATGATCAACCATGGTTCGAGTCCATGATGAGGGCATATTCTAAGCATGTCCTTGTAACGTTCCCAAGCTTCGAAGAGTGATTCGTTATCTTTCTGGGTAAATCCGTTGATTTGACCTCTAAGCATAGCAGTTTTGCTAGGCGGAAAGTATCTCGCTAAGAATACTCTTTTCAATTCGTCCCATGTAGTTATGGAATTTGAAGGCATGGATTGAAGCCACGCTCTCGCTCTATCTCTCAAGGAGAAAGGGAAAAGGCGTAATCGAATAGCTTCGGAACTAACGTTGTTGGCTTTGATAGTGTCGGCGTATTGCACAAACACGGATAAATGGAGGTTAGGGTCGTCTACAGGGCTTCCAGAGAATTGATTCTGTTGAAATGCTTGGACCAGCGAAGGTTTGAGTTCGAAATTTTTTGCCTCAATCGCAGGTGGTGCGATACTTGAATGCGGTTCAGCGCGTGAAGGAGCGGCATAGTCTCTAAGAGGACGAATAACAGCCATCTCTAACTTCGGGATAATTTGATTGATTTGATCAGTAAAAATCAATTCCTGATTAATAGGAATTGGTGCTACTTCGGGAAGATTGCGAGCTCGACGTTTGACGTTAATGAAACGTTCGATCTCGTTAATTCGTTGTATTAAATCTCCTCCTTGTGAACGAGTATTTGGCATACAATCGTTCAGAAAGAAAAGGAAGAATTGTCCTAGTCTCTATGGTGTAACAGTGAGTTACGATATCGACTTAAATAGTCCCCGGCAACGGCGCCAAAAACTTGATCGCGACTTTACGTGTCTATTAATCTGATGACTGCAAGTGCACAGTCGTGTCGTGTAGTTTTAAAAGATATCGAATCCACAGGGACTATGAATTGATCTACCGTTATCTAAGGTTACTATGTAAAGCTAGGGCTACTAATATTTCGATTGTTCTTAAGAGAAAGTGATTGTGAGAAATGAATAATATAATAAAAGACAGATATCAGTATGTATTTCGTTTAACCTAAGGTGATCCGAAGGTCCATTGGCTTTTGCATAATTTAATTAAAAATCTTTACTAATTCAATTGATTAAAAATCCTCGTCTCAAACTTTCGCTCTGTTGATTTAGATTACTGTCCTAATCCTAATGTACGCTTTCGCCATCCCATTAGATTTTAGAAAAGCTTTTTGGAAACAACGTAATTAATAAAATGCCCGTTTTATGAAGTTGTTATCTATTTAAATCTCCTAATCTCAAACTTTCGCTCTGTTGACTCGGAACATGCTAGTATCCCTTACGTACGCTTTCGCCATCCCGCTCGGGTGTAAAAACACTTTTTGAAAATAAATAAGTTCTAATTAGTTTTAATACGCTTTCGCCATCCTTAAAACTAATGTCCTATGTCTACTATCCAGTTAAAGATCTCAAACTTTCGCTCTATTGATTTTAACCTTTGACCGTCTTAACCCCTCAAACTTTCGCTCTATTGGTTTTAAGACTTACTAATTAAATTAGACATACAGACCAAAAACAAGTGATAGTTAATAAAACATAATTAAGCCAATTTATTTCGGATCCCTACGGTTAACTTACTTTACATACCGATATCTTAATAATTTAGCCAGACATATTAATATGGTTAAACATGCATAAATCGGTTCGGTTCATAATAATAGGCATAGTAAATGGCATACAATATATCATGCAAATAAATATGAATAAAGGCGGTAAAATAAAAACCTGAATTAAATAAATGGTAATTGGATCTTCAAGTACTGAACTTCCACCACAGGTTGGCTGGATCGTTCTTGGAATGGCAGTAAATAAAACAAGGAAATAAAAGCGATAAATCTAACGTAAGGCTAGATCTATAAAAAGTTCACAACAATTTCCAGTGTAGAAATCGTTATGAGAAAATAAGTGTTTGAATGAAAGCAGAATAAAGAAATACGGTTCGCGGTACAATTTCGGCAGCACTTTGTTGGCAGGAAATCGGACTCCTTGGAAGTGAGGTAGCAGGTTCTATTTATAGGAGAGGTTTTGCTGTGACGTTGCGTGAAAAGAGGAGACTTTGCAGACTGGGTGTGGAGACGTGCGTCTCTGATTCTTCAGGGAGACCGGGTGCAGGACTTGAGACGTGCGTCTCAAGTGGAGAAAATATAGGGGCAGTTGGAGACGGACGTCTCCTCTTGGTGACGTGGCAGAAGAACGTTGGAGACGTGCGTCTCCACTTGCTGGGAAGGTTTGGGCCACGCGCCTTTGGTTCCATAGTGGGCTGGACTGTCTCTTTTGGGCCTTTCGGGTCCTAATTGCACCCCTCTTTCACTTCAGCACTCCTTTTTCATCTTTTAGGCATAAATATTGGTCATTTAAGCTCCATTTTCTTTCCTTTTCGCAAATAGTCGTAATTAGAGTGTAAAACCTGAAACAAAGCAAATACTCGCGTAATATCATAATAAATTAACATAATAAACGGAAAATGCTATAAATATCTATGGATTTTAAGCTAAATATACGATATAAAATCGTGTTATCACAAGGCTGATTTACACGTGTTATTAGGCCTTATCTAAAGATGAGTCTAACATGAAAATTATTCTACTCATGGCCCTCTCCAACATTGTAGTTGGAGTTTTGTTCATTAGAGGCCTAGGATTTGAGTTATAAGAGCTAGAAGATTGAAGATTCACACTGAACCCAAGGCAAGTCACTGGGCAAAACTTGGTGCCAGCGCAAGCATTCAATCAAACAGGTGGCGTGCCAAATGTAAAGCAAATTTTAGAGAGGTACAAGCATCATATGGAGGCAAGTCTAACACAATTCTCCTGTCTTCCATGTCCTCTATCCAATGGGCCCAAGATCATTAATGTTGGATGTGTATTGAGCAAGATATGATGCCTCAAAGTCATGCACACACACATTGTATATGGGCTGGCCAGAGCATGTCACACGCGCAAGCACCCATGCAATCGTGTATCACCATGTTTCAAGTTATTTTGAGAGAATTATAGACCTTATCTCTTAACCGCATCAACACAAGATATGCTCTATCATATGTTATCTACACCATGAATTCAAGAGTAGATCATTTGAGTCATTGGTTAGAAAGTTAGAGGGCCGTGAAGTCATCTATTTGGAATTCATAACAACAAGCGTGGCTCGTCAGGCCCTTGCTTCCACACGAATTTTGTGGCGAGCCAGTTTTTCCCATGCCATTTTCATGCATTTGCAACTATTATTTCAAGAGTTGATAAACACCAATCATGTTCAACCCTGTGAATGCTCTCACTTTGCTCTCAAGGTCATGCTCAGAGGGTGATCACAAACCAAGTTAACGGAGCCAGAACACTGCCACTCAATTACCATAACTTCCTAGCCAAAATGTTGCATCATGACATATATGTAGTAGCACGAGTGCATGCACACGTATATTGCTCTAATTATCAACACAGAGTGTTGTACACATAAAAGACAAAGGGAGAGTTACTACAAATGCAAACTTGTTCGTTAAGCATAGAAAAAGACTGTAACGCCCCAGACTGCTTTCAGGATGATCGACTGACCCCACAAACCAGAAGGTCACCCATCCCAATACTACACTAAGTCAAGCACGCTTAACTGTGGAGTTCTTATGGAATGAGCTACCGAAAAGAAGATGCATCTTGTTGGTATAGGTAGTACCTATCAATCCTTATAATCTTTCCTTCAACCATGCATTCTCATACCTGCACGGCCTTAGGATTCCTCTCATTCCGATGTGGCGACCACCCTAGCCCTCTTCGGCCTCAGGTGTTACATGCAGTGCAACCACCCCTCGCCTTCTTCGGCCTCGGGTGTTACAACTACACTCATCCACACCATAACACTATCATACAATCTCACATATAAGCCAAACACACCTCACATTTCAACATAAACGCATCACTTTTTCTTTTTTCAAGCTTCACACTCACTCTCTCCTTTCTCTTGTATTCATTCTCTCACAATCATAAATGTAACAAACTTCGCCATAACCGTTTCCATAACTAACTCTAACCACCACCACCTTCAAACTTTCTCTCTCTCTCTCTCTCTCTCTCTCCATATCACCTTCAACAACCATAATCTCCTACCACCGGCTCACCATCATCATTGGTTATTCTTGAAGCAAGCTCCATTTTCATTGACTTTGCAAGATTATATACGAGACCTAAGTTTATTCAGGATTAAATCTACTCCAAAGCTAGCAGCAAGTGTCACAATCTAAGGGAGAATAGTAGAGTTTTATTTGAAGGTTTTTGACCAATAATTGTTCAGGTGAGTCTCCTTGATCTTTCTAAGCCTTGTAGAAACATGTGGTTAGGATCATATAGTAGAAACATGTGATTTGGATGATTAGCACCATTGTTTTGGTGTGTTTGATGCATTCGTGTTCATCTCTTTGCTTGCTTCGCTTTGAATGTTTTGGTTCATGTTTGCTCGTGTAATTCACATATTTGAATGCTATGAATGAGTGTGAGCATGCTGCTATGCTTAGTGTGGATTTTAATGAGGTTTTAGTCGGTTAGGGTTTTGAGATTGCATCCGGTTCTGATGATGGAAGAGGAATCATTGGAAACATGGCTCATATTTAGATTCTACGCGTGGAACTGAGTCAGGCAGTACCATTCTTGTGGATTGCAGGGCATATTCACAAATCTCCAGGGAGTGTGTGATCGAAGAAGAAGACCGGAGCGTTTAGGTGGCGCATTTTAATTGGTTAATTTTCCTATTCTTTCTGCAATTTTGGCACCATTCATATGATTAGTGTATGGGGTGTGTGAGTCTGATTGGCCCAGGTTGGATTTTTGTCTTTAGTCACTTAAACTTTACCTGACCAATTGATACGTACATGTGTGATGTTTCTATGTCACGTCTTGATTAAATACCATATGATAATAAATAACCACATGCTGATTGCAATAAATCATAAAAATGGATTTGAAATAAAAATAAAGATTTGTGAATCACTCTGCTGGGTCTAAGCGCTATTTACACCCCCTATTTTGGCCCAGTGCGCCTGGTAGCTGGATTTATATGCATAATGATTTCGTTTTACACCCCCTGGCAAGCAGAATTTAGGATTTATTTAAATTGTTTCTTTTCTAATTTTTTATCAATAATTCAATTTCCATTGAAATAAAAACAAAAAAATATAGTTTCTAACCAATTTGGATTTTAGGAATATATAGTTTTTTTTTTTGTGGAATTTTTAACTGTTGTTTTTTTCTTTAATTTTTTGATTGGTTAATCATAATAAAAATACTTAGTTTTTTAGTTTTAATTCATAAAAATAGCTTTAAGCTTGAATAAAAATATACAATGCTTGTGAATCTTTTCCTTTTAGTCTAGACTTTATTTCTTTTATTTTGTGAAATACCTAAAATACCCCTAGTCGTTAAAGTTGACTTTGGTCAACTTAAATGACTTTTTCCCATTTTTTTTTTTTGCTTAGTTAATTCCCCTTTAATTTTAGTTTAGTTCTTAATCAGGATTTAGACTTATAACAATAACAATTAGGCTAGTGAATTAGGTTAGTCTCCCCCTTTCTCATGTCTTTTTCTTTCTCAACATTAAAAAACCTAATAAATACTGACGATGATCATACTACTATTTTTCATAGTGAGAAAGAAATGATTGGGGCGTAGGCCCCAGTGTATTTCTTTTCTACTTATTGGGAAAGAAATGATTGAAGTGTAGAACTTGGTGTATTTCTTAACCGCTACTTAGAGAAATGATTGAGGTGTAGACCTTGGTGTATTTCTCTAAATACTTAAACATTTTTTGTATGATCCAAGTCACAAATAAATTTCCCTTAAAAAACACCCAACCAAAAACAATCAAAATACCTAATAAATGTTCAGACTTAAAACAACGTAAGGAAGTGATGCGAAGCCTTGTAGTGGGTTTTGTTCATCATGGAATTGCATCAAAAACACAAACCCATGTTGCTTCTCTTCTAAGAATAAGTTAAGTCCATTCCATACTTAGGCGTGTAAGTCTCCCAAAGTCGAGCATCGTGGATTGTGACCTTAACCTCTGTTCAACTATAAAACACAAAAACAAGCAGAAACATGTGAGCCGAACTACGGCGCTCTGATTCTTGAAAAGGATACGTAGGCATTAGATCGCGGGGCCTAAGAGAGCACAATTGTAAATAATTTCTTCTTTTCCCCGTATTTCATTTTGCATGCATTCACATTTAGACTTTAGACATTAGACACACTCTTTAGATAGAAACAAACATAGGTGGATACCGTCGAGTACGACGGGCGTGAGGGGTGCTAGTACCTTCCCCTTGCGTAACCGACTCCTGTACCCAGTTCTCTGGTTGTAAGACCTTGTTCTTATTATTTGCTAGGTTTTCTGACATTCCTTTCCCTCGATGGGATAGATATATTAGTGGCGACTCTGGTCATTTTTCGCGAGTGTGCGACAGCTGGCGACTCTGCTAGGGATGTGATAGACCTGTGCTGGTCCATTCTTAGCGAGTCGATCCTAGCCTTTGTTTGTTTCGTTTATTGGGAGTTTCTTTGACTGTTTATATGTTTACATCTTGTATATATATATATATATATGCTTGCTTATCATGTTTATTTTCTTGCTTGCATATTATGTTTATTTTCTTGCATTTTGGACTATACTACTGAGCCCCCGTGGGGGCCACATATTTTTCCTGTTTGCAGGTGGGGTGGGATGTTCTATGAGGTAAAAGACCCAATACCCAGGCCAGAGTTGACACATGGGATACCTAGGAGAGTGGATAGTCATGACGCGGCGAGATGTCTGGTCTTGTCTAGTGTGACTTGAGACCCACGCCCAGTCGAAGTTCAAATGGGGTGTCATCATTGGCATGTAGATACAACAATGATGGTATTTCAGGAGAACTGTTAACACTGGTTTCCCTTTTGACCTACCCTGACCTAGATTCACCTATGAGTGGGGAGGGATTCATATTACAGGTACCATTGGTGACTCAAGCTTGTTGGTGACTGTACATGTTCCGTTGGTTACTATTATTCCTATGGTTCTGAGATACCTATGTCAGACCTTTGATCGTGTGATATTTGACCTACAGAGGTTTTGCATCAGTTTATTCAAAGGATTGTACATATGGACCTTGATCCCATGCAAATGCTTTTGAATTGCATAACATCATTGCTTCATCCACTTCATTTGTGAGGATCCTAAAGTGTGTTTCCAAAAAAAGGAAAGAAACGAAAAAAGAAAAGATTTTCTATACAAAACAAAGCTTTGATTTCAGAAAAAATGGATACAAAAAGTGTGAAAATACTTTAGGGTCCCTTAGAAATGAAACATGCATTAATAATTTCATGCATTTCATGGTTCTATCAGAAGCTTATTGGGGTCCCTTTCAATTTAGATTTATGCTTCATCAACAAAACCGACTTCCCTACATCCGTATCATACAAGGACCAACCAGAGGAGAATCATGAATAATCTTGAACAGAATTAGGCTGCACTTCATAAGGACATGGACACTATGGGGGAGAGGATGAACCAATTCTTGGATACTCTCCATATTGTTATTCAGAGGCAAGGTGAGCTTTGAGAAAATGTTGTTAAACTTTCCACTACTGCTCCCACCATTCCTGCTAATGGGGGACCAAAACCTGTGCATGTGGAAAGTCATGTTGAAAATCCTCAAAAGAAGGTTGTGGATGACCACCATGATGTTATTGACCATGAGCAAGATCTTATTGTTGATCTCACTGAAAATGCCAGAATGTACCGTGATCTTGATGAGCGTCTCAAGGCCATTGAGGTCGCCAAGACTTCTAGTTTCAATGTTGTTGCCATGTGCTTAGTTGCGGGGATTGTCATTCCACCAAAGTTTAAGGTTCCTGATTTTGACAAATACAAAGGTATCACGTGCCCAGAGACTCATCTCTGTTCTTATTGCCGTAAAATGGCTGCTTATGCTGACAACGAGTCGTTGCTTATGCATTTCTTTCAAGACAGTCTACTAGGGCTCCGTTAGAATGGTATACGCAACTCTAGAGGACTCACATTCGTACTTGGGGAGAGCTTGTTGATGCTTTCTTGAAGCATTATCAGTATAACACTGCTCTGGCTCCTAGCCGTGTCTAACTTCAAAATTTGTCATAGAAACCTGAGGAATCTTTCAAAGAGTACGCCCGAAGGTGGCGTGAGCTTGCTGCTAGAGTCCAACCTCCTCTTTTGGATTGTGAATTGATTGATTTGTTCATGGGAACCTTGAAAGGCCTTTACCTTCAACATATGATCTGCAACACTTCTTCTTCTTCTTTCTCTAATATGGTTATTATTGGTGAACAGGTTGAGACTTGTGTCAAGGCTGGTACAATTCAAGGTACTTCTAGTTCTAACAACACCGATGGCAATGGCAAGGAACCTTACTCCGGATATGTTAAAAATAAAGAGGGTGAGACTAGTAGTGCTTCTATCATCGAAGGCGAAGCTCTTGTCTATTCTGCTGCTCAGCCTTCATATTATCCGATGCCTATTGCTATTCCTGGTCAATATGTTCCTCAAGCATATGCAGATGCACTTCCACAACCATGGGTGGCTCATCAACAACCCTTTATACCTCAACAACAGTTTGCTCATCCATAGAACTATCAACAGAATTACCAACAACAGGGTCCACAAAGGCCAAGAAGACCACCAAGAAAGATTGACCTGATTCCTATGACCTACAGTCAACTACTCTCTCATTTACTCAAGGATTCCTTGGTCCAACTAAGGGAGCCTAAGCCCCCTCCAACACAAATTCCTTAGGGATATGACTTAAATGCCAAGTGTGAGTACCATTCTGGGGCATCCGGACATTCAACTAAGGATTGTAATATTCTGAAACTCAAAGTCCAAGATCTCATTGACTCCAAAGCGATATCATTCACTCCAATCGGCCTTCACATAAATTGAAGTGTTCCTGCCCAAATAAATGCCCAGATTACATAAAGCATCTCCAAAAGCAATAAGTCTAGACATAGTCAAGCCTGGTCAATAATGGCAATCATCAATCATTTCTGCATTTTCATTTGTAATTTTCCTTGTTTTGTTAAATGTTACTTCCATGTAAAACTCGTTTGGTTTTAATAATAATAATAATGCACTGGATATGCTAGTTTCGAATCAATCCATTCGTGTTCACTTATATATTTTTGTCTATCGATATCAAACTATTGTTTAAGAAAAAATATCAAAAGGAGAATGATGAAAATAGAAACGCAAAATATCTAACTATGAGATTTTGAATAAAACCCTACTGATGATGTACAAAAATTGTTTCAAATTCCCAAACACTAGAGATATAAGGGAGTGCAACCCTCGCTAACCTCTTTGAAGCTTGAAGTAGGAGTTTCTTTTCTTTATAAAAAAATCCTCACATTTAACCCAAGGGCAGGGTAGTGTTCAATCAATCTGATCGGGCATCCAAATTCCATCAGGAGCGCGCATCCAAGGATACAACAATGGTTATCTTTCAAGAGGTTGAGGAAATTTAATACCATAATGGTAATTCCTCATCAATCAAGGACTCGGGCAGTCACAACCACTTCCAACAAATCAGAGATTCAGGATCACCCAACTTTTTCAAAAAAAAATAATAATAAAAAAAGAGCCCGCTAAGTCAACAACATGAAAACAAGTGACTTAGGCAAAAGTTAGGGCATTCCGATGGACTCCAAAACAAAATTCAAAAGAATTTGTCCAGGAAAAAGTTAGGGAAATAAAAAAGGGAAAAGCAAAGCAGAAGCGAAAAACAAGGATTACAAAATAAAGATCCTCCTCAAAAGAACAAAGTTGTGTGATCAGACACCAAAAACGAAAGGTGACAGACTGCCATGTCCGAAAAACCTCATTAATTCTTCAACCATTTCAAAACTCCTCTTGAAGGATAAACGCTCGTATCAGGTTAAGTTGAACTTAGGACTGGAGAACATCACGAAGAATGGGTGGGTTAGGTTAGACTTTGAGCCTTAAATCCTTTTTCTTTATAAAACCGTGAACCCTGCCACGTTACAACCCTTAAAAGACCTAATTGAAGCAGGGTTTATTTCGAAATCACGTTGCCACCAAGTTGCGTAAAACTGACTCTTAGATGTTTGCTTACCATTTGTGTTGATATTAACATGACAAATAATTCAAACACTGAATGTCACATCGATAAATCTCTTCAAGCTTTGACCAATCTGGGGCAATCAAGTCGAGGAATCTCTATTGAGCTTAATCAATTTGAGGAAGTTACGTCGATATTCGACAAATCTCTCTAAGGATCCTTTGGGGAAAATTCCTCTGTAAGTCACGAAGCTTGGGGCACAATCTTTTGAGTTTTATTGTTCTCTCCCCAATCATAGGAGTTTATTTCTCCTGGAAATTTGGTCTCTCCCCAAGCACATGAATTTATTTTTCCTGGGAGTTGCTCCACTTCCCCAACCTGGTCTCTTTATCTGGATTTCTCATCCCAACATGGTGAATCAAGGGAATTGTAATACAGTGGGAGAACTGACTTTATTGAAATGTTGCGGATAGCAAGAGTCGCCACCGACTTTTATTTTATCCAATTTATAGAAAGGCTAAAAGAACAGGAAAAGACCTTTTAAAAATATTTTGAGTTCGGGAGGTAGGTTATACAAAGGGAAGGTGTAAGCACCCTTTGTATCCATGGTTATCCATGAGCTCTTAATTGCTTAGCTCACTTTTATTTTCAAAATGTTTGAAGTGTAGTGTGTGAATAATAAAACTTTGTTAAGGACTTTAGCTTGTAAATAAGCGTAGCCTTGTTTTTGAAAGTATTTGAAAATGAGTGGGACAAAGATTTTTGAATTTGAAAAGAGTAAGCAATCAGGAGCACTTACCCTAAGTTAGAAAAATTGTTCTTTTAGCATTTCGGTTTGAAAAGGCTATCCATACCATGAGAGGGTAGGAAGTCCTTTCATTGGATGTTAAGGGTCATCGAGAAATTATCGTTCGTCATAAAATTGTCCCTACCATATAGAGGGTAGGTAGTCTCAAGGAAGGATAGAATAGTCATTTAATCTTTAGGCAACGGACGAGGATACCTTAGCAATTGGGACAATCATCATTAACGAGGCAACATCGAGGGGACTATGATCTTATGATGATGAACTGAGAGTAACATTTTTTTTGCTTAGGTATCCTCGTATTCGAAGGACTTGACTATTTTAGAATCGTAATTAAAAGGCAACGGGCAGCATAAGAAGGGTTACCCTAAAGGTGTGTGTGTGGCACAATCATGTGATTAAATTCAGATATATTAACTTGTAATTAGTGATCTAATTCATTTAACAAGGCTTGCACTCCCTAGGATTTCTAACCACACATAAAAAATAAAGGCAGGATTAAAAGTTCCTACGCTATTACAATAAACACCTGTGGGCAGAAAAATAAAGGCAGGAAAATAAAATCATAAATCTATTACAATAAACACCTGCAGAGGCAAAATAATAGATACCCTAAGCTATTACAAGGCTTTGGGGGAGATACAGAAATTAGGCAAATGAATAAAATAAACATAATAAAAGGCAAACCCCAAATGGGGAACAAGTTAACCATAGTTAATAAAATAAATAAGGCAAGGCAAAAAGGCGAATGGAAATAAAAAGGCAAAAAATAAAGGGAAATTAAAAGGTTTTTGAAAACAACAAGACGAACCCTGATTTTAAAATATTTATAATAAAAAGGTTAGTAAAAACAGTGATTAATAGTCTTGATGAAAAATAGTTAGCCAAAAATAAAATCAGGTTTTGAAAACCTAAAAATAATTAATTAACCAAAAATTAAATTAAGTAGCCTAAAAATAATTATTAGCCTAAAAATAAATTAATTTTCCTAAATTAATTATTAGCCTAAAAATAAAATAATTAGCCTTAAAATAAATTAATTAGCCTAAAAATAATTATTAGCCTAAAAATAAAGAATGTGATAAAATCCTAACCCTAATTCATGAAAATGGACAACATCTACCTATTATATATTTTAGGGTTAATTAGCCTAAAAATAATGAATGTGATAAAATCCTAACCCTAATTCATTAATAATTTTTGTAAAATATGAGAATAGAAATTAAATCAAATAAAATAGAAAAAAAAAGGAATTTGCGATTTTGAGGGTCGAAATCCTGTAGAATTCGTTTCTAAAGGAGTATTATTCTACGATTTTTTTCTGAACTTCTGGAAAAAATTCGGAGGAAATCGAAACAGTAGTTTCAGAATTCGACTTTTAGGCTGGAAAATTTATTACTGTGCTGCAACCGGAATTACAACCCTGAAGAAGGAGAAGTGGGAGAAAATATTTTTTGTGTTTGTGAGAAGAGAGAGAGTCGGAGTAAGGGTTAGAATTGTTAGTCCTTTTAAAGTGTAGAACCTAGTGTTATTTATACATAAAAATTAGGTTAGTAAAAAATATTAAAAGAATCAATTGATTAATTAATTAATCACAACTCTAAATCAAATATAATTTGATTTTGATTTCTGAAATATTTAACTAATTATGTTGATTCTTTCCTAAACTATACAATTATGCAATATTAAAAAATATGAACAAAATCTTTGCAAATATTTTTTTTAATGATTTTTGGACTTAAATTACAAAAAATAAAGATTTTAATGAAAAACTTATATTTTAAAAATGCCTAATAAACAAATACGAAAATAATAATTAAATGATGAAAAAGTACTATTTTTGATTTTTTTTTTAATATTTTATGATTTTTGGTAATTTTTTGACTAAAAAATACTTAAAAGTAAAAATTGACTACTTTAAAAAATGCCTATTTAATTAGTACGAAAATTAAAATTAAAATGATAAAAAAATGCAATTTTTGTGCTTTTTGAATAAATGGAAATGAAGTTAGAACTAAAATTAAAAAGCAAGTAAAAGGGAAAATGTTAGAAGTGAGATTCGAGCCCGAGACCTCTAGCTCTTGTACCTTTTAACCTCAAATTCTAACCAACTGTGCAATGTCAATTATTCGAAATAAAATAACATTTGCAAATATATGAGGGCAAATTTTGGGGTATGACAGCTGCCCCTGTTCAATCTTCTTAAACCTGAGGATGTAGATTGGCTTGTGTGCCTATCGGAATCTGAAGGTGGAAGAGGATTGAACACTAGAATACCAAGAAATTTGCCGTTGCTGATGCAGGGATTTTTTCCGCAGATGGGCCTAAAGATGCCATTCAGGGAAAGTATTGTTGGAGATGGGCTTATAGATGCCACCTGCCTTGATAGGTTGAAAGTCAGAATGAGTCGTACGTTAGACTGTATTTGAAAAGATATACTTAGGATAAGTCGTACGTTAGACTGAATCCACTGTATTGATAAATGTCAAGGTAAGTCGTACGTTGGGATGTTCGTTAGGAAGAGTCATACGTTAGACTAGGTCCAATTGAATCGATAGATGTTTGGAGAGCCGTATGTTAGGCTGAAGGATGGGTCGTACGTTAGACCGGGTCCAATTGCATTGATAAATGTTTGGAAAGCCGTACGTTAGGCTGTAGGATAGGTCGTACGTTAGACCAGGTCCCCTGTGTTGATAGTTGTCAGAATACACCGTACGTCGAGTTCTATCCTAGGATGAGTTGTACATTAGACTGGATCCTTTGTATTGAGAAGTACCATAATGAGCAGTACGTTAGGCTGTATCTGAGCTCAGATGTATTGAGAAGTGTTTGTAAGATATGGGCTTAAAGATGCCATCAGACTTGGATATATTAATTTGATTGTCGATCTTCTCAGCACCGTGTGCAGCAACTGATCTAGATCTTGTATTGTCGATCGTCTCAGCACCGTGTGTAGTAAACTGATTTAGATCTTGTAATGTCGATCGTCTCAGTACCTTGTGTAGTAACTGATTTAGATCTTGGAATGATTGTCTCCACCATTTGTATGAATTTAGATCTTGGATTGTTGATTGTTTCGGCACCTTGTGGGGTAACCAATTTAGATCTTGTAATGTCGATCGTCTCAGTACCTTGTGTAGTAACTGATTTAGATCTTGGAATGATCGTCTCCATCGTTTGTATTGAAGAATTTAGATCTTGGATTGTTTGATCGTCTCGGCACTTTATGGGGTCACCAATTTAGATATTGTAATTTCGATTGTCTTAACACCTTGTGGGGTAACCAATTTAGATCTTGGAATGATCGTCTCCATCATTTGTATTGATGAATTTAGATCTTAAGAAAGTGTTTATCTCTGAATTATCCCTCGAGAATATCCGGAACTAAGTATCAGGATTAAATCTTTTGTCTTGGATGAGTGTCAGAATTAAATCATTGTCTTAATTATATTTGTATTATACCTGTAAGATGATATTCATTTGTCAGCAGTATTAGTTTTATGCAATGTTATGATGCATGTAATGAATGAGACGATGTCCTCAAAATAAATGAGGAAACTTTGTATGTTTTGTATGCGTTTGTTATGAATCTCTATGTGTAATGTATGGATATGTATGTGATGTATATGATGTGTGACTCATGCTATTTGGAGTGTTTTGAGAAAATAAATCTCTGTATTGTTGTGACTCTAATGCTTGATCCTGTATTGAAGATACACAACTGGGGATTTATGATTTCTGCTTGGGGATGAAAGCAATTTGAATGACTGATCTTGATGCACCCTGACTGGGGATAAGAGAGATGAATAACCCTGTTTTGAAGAAAAGAAGAGTATCGGAGGACCGGCGGTGTTGAAGATGTAAACTCCGTTGGGGGACTAAGTCTCTATCAGGAAGAGAACATTTGAAGATATCTTCTCGAGAGTTACTTTGTGGGGATATTTCCCTATGAAACTGGCACTATGGGAAAGTATGGATGACTTGAACATTTCCCCTAGTAGTTATAGTGACTGTCATTCCTGGACTTGTATTGATTGGAACACACCGATGAGTATTGATCAAAATATCAAACTGGCCTTGCATAGCTTTGCCCTATCTAGTAGGGACTTTGAAGAGATTCGCCTCGCGAGGACTTTATGAGATGTGTATTATGGAAGACATGCTCCCAGTAATCATAGACTTAGGACAATGCCCCATTTCGATTGGGAAGTAGCTTCAGATCCACTTGGATGCATGCCCCTGATTGTTTGGCATTCTTGAGAGATTCTCGGAATCTTAACCTGATTGCCCCAGATCGACTGGATAAACTGTGTCATGCCCCTTGTACACGTAGGAGACGTTGCTTCTGAAATGATTTCGTCTATCGAGATAACTTTTTGTCATTAGTTGTACCCTGTGCAAATTCTTCCTGATGCTAACATTTGAAATTATGTTGCAAAATATGTTTAATAATGAATTCATGAGATGCAATGCATATGTCTGTCTTATTTTTTGAAAAACATTAAAACAAAAGATGTAAAAGCGTGATGTTTATAAAAACATGATGTTTGTAGAAACGAAATATCAACTCAGCGTTTGTGGTAAACCTTAAGGATTCGGGATACCTTTTTGGTGATACTATGCTTTCGAACTAACCATGCTTCAGTTAGGACTTTCAAGGGTTGTAACATGGCTTGGTTCACGGTTTAAGAAACCAAGGATCATTGCTCAAAGTTTATTTGTACCCCATCCCAATCTTCATGATGTTCTTCAATCCTATGCTCAGTTAACTTTGCGTTTAAGTTCTAACAGGTCTTGAAGCCGTAAAATTGACATTTGATGATGGTTAAAGTATTGGAAGTTTATTTGGACAGGCAATCATCCCTTTTTGTAATATTTTCTTTTTGTAATATCTTCTTTTGTCAAAGATTTTTAGCAACCTCTTTTTGACCTTGATTTTGTTTATTTTGAGATTACACTCAGCGAGATGTTTTGACTTTTGATAAGTCTCCTTCATAGGTTTTGACTTAATAGCTTTTTTTTCTTTTTGGTGGATATCGACTGCCTGACTTAATGGTTGCGGGAACCCATCATTATTTGTGTAAACAACAACTAGTATAATTGAGTTAACTGAGTAACTACCTTGCCCCCGGTTATGATTAAGGGTTTTAATATGTATGAGAAAGAAAACTTCTACTTCTTAGGCTCAAAGGGGGTTGACGAGGGATAAACATCCTTATATCTCCACTGTTTAGGAATTGAAACAATGCTTGTACATCGTCAGCATAGTCCGCTCAAAAGCATATTATATGAGGTTGCGGTATCATTTTCGGCATCCTCCCTCAAAAGGCTTACAGTCTAGCAGGAGTTGAATATCACAAAACAAAAACAAAGTAAGAACACTTTTTAAATGAGTGATAGCGAAATGATTTATTCAAGACAAACATATGCAATGCACTAATGATGATTATTAAAACAGATAATGTCTATCATGAGTCGAATGTTTAAACAAACAAAAAAGAAATTGCAAATGAAAGTAGTTCTAATGATCCAAGAGTCCATGCTCCTAGACATTAATCAGTCTTGTCATGACTAGGCATGGGAGCAGTGATCCTAACAGGAGTCGCATGAGAGTCAAACTCAATGTCCCCAGCATCAATCATATCCTGGATCTTATTCTTCAAAGGTCAATAACTATTTGTATCATGTCCAGGGCTGTTGGAATGGTACGCGCACCTCGCATTGGGTTGATATCTAGAAGCAGAGGTGTTAGTTTTCACAGGAGGATCCCTCAAGGTAATTAGCCCTTCTTTCAGCAACTATTGTAATGCTTCAGCCAAAGTCATGTTGATCTTGGTGAATTGTCTTTTGGGCGCGCCCTGTTTACGTTGTTGTTGTAGTGCTGGCGTGGAGATCAGAACTCCCCCAACAGATTGGTTGCGTTCATTATAACTTTCATGGTTGTGCATAGCATCATCCATATGAGGTTCCTCAGGTAAATTGAAATCAATGATCTTGTCCTCGATTAAGTCTTGAATCCTATGCTTCAATGGTCCACAATCTTCGGTATCATGACCAGGACTGTTCGAATGATAAGCATATCTTGCATTATACTTGTACCCAGGAGCAGGATTGGCAGGAACTGGATATGGAGGCAATAGGGTTATCAAGTTTTGATTGAGCAGTTGTTACAGAACTTGAGACAGCGGCATGTGCAATAGAGTAAATGATCGCTTAGGTTTGGATTTTTGATTACCTTGAAAGGGTTAGTTAACATGTTATGTTATGATGTCATGATGTCATGATGTTATGCGAATGAAGTACATTAGGAAAAGCGTAAGATAGTAAGGACAAATAAGTCCTATGACAAAACCTGCAAGGAAATCAAAGGGTTAGTAGCACACACAAGCAAGTCACACAAGTGTCCTTAGGTTTAAAGGCTTGCGTGAAGTCCATAGGTAAGTACCCTCCCCACTGAAGTTTTAGTTGGTTCAGCCTGTCCTAGATAAATATCGGGTTCTAGGGAGCTCAAATCATTGACCTTTCTCGAAGGCACTATTTCAGTTCAACAATCGAATCACCGACCGAAAACGTCCTGAAAGTCCAGTCCATATGAGTGTAGCTTCGAGTATCAACCAACTTCAGTTGAAACCAAAGCCAACCATCTCGCTACTTTCTAATAGGCCAAATTCATTTTCAGCTAGGGTTCTAAGGGCAGATTAGTGCTTAATGACACCACACAGCAGCCAAGTGTTTCCTCAAGTCGGATCCAAAGGAACACCAGGACAAACCAATGTGTCACATTAATGATGGCCACCATATACACCACAATAGTATACGCCGTGCAGTCTCCTTGGTCTCATGCCATTTACTTAAGGTACTCATATCCGGGTTAGGATCTTTCACACAAGTAAACCCAAACAGGCCCACAAATATAAAGCAAACAATACAAACAATTGAAAACATTTAAAGTGAATCCTAAACTCTAAGGTAACCCCTCTTTTTATTCGAATATATCCCCAGCAAAGTCGCCAGTTCTGTAATACGGTGGGAGAATTGACTTTATTAAAATGTTGCGGATAGCAAGAGTCGCCACCGACTTTTATTTTATCAAATTTATAGAAAGGCTAAAAGAACAGGAAAAGACCTTTTAAAAATATTTTGAGTTCGGGGGGTAGGTTATACAAAGGGAAGGTGTAAGCACCCTTTGTATCCATGGTTATCCATGGGCTCTTAATTGCTTAGCTCACTTTTATTTTCAAAATGTTTGAAGTAAAAGGATCCTAAACCATGGAGAAAGGAGGAAAAATTATTGGGAATGAGCCTGGTCTTTCAAAGGAAAAAGAAGATGCCTTTCACCATGCCAGCCACATGTCCAGGCCTTGTCATAACAGGATCATAAACACAACAAAGGTTATCATCGAGCAAGGATTAGTTCAACAAAGAAGCTCCCTCATAGATACGCTCAAGGGGTATCTAGTCATAAGGGGGTTCATCTAAGAACATAGTAAAGCTTACAAGGACGCTCTATGATAACTTGAGGGGTAAGGGTTTGTCCAACTGGGGCAATATCCTGAACAAAGATGCATAACTACGATGGAGGGAAGGCGACCTGTGTTAACTCCACACCAAGGGGAAAAAGGGTCATAGGTTTTCTCTATCAATCTACAAACTCTGAAGGTTGCAAACGGTGTGATACTATCCTTAGAAAAAGAAAAGGAGGTTCAATCAAAGGAAACTCATGAAGTTCCGATACGACGAAAACCCACTGCTAACAAGTTATTCCCGACAGGTTTGACGTGCCCAAGGAAAATTCGAGGTTACCCTTTACTTCTACAAGTCTAAGAACTAATGAGTAAAACAAGGTCAATGGATTTACAAAGGATATTGTCCCTAAGATTAATAGGTGTTTATCGTGTCAAAATTTCAACCCCTACAATTGCTAAGTGTCACTCAGGATAAAAGTTGTACCTTCGGATAAGCAATTCTAATGGGATGACCATACAGGTTTTGGAGTCAATCATTCGCTCACTACTGAGACTTTCCACTCGCACACTTCTATTTTTAATTTCAAATTTAAGATTATTAACAAACTTAAGGGAGAATGACGAATACAAATAACTAAATCTCGCTAAACGTATGCTTTCGAGGTAAGACCGAGCTGACGATGTACAGGCATTGTTTCAATTCCTAAACAGTGGAGATATAAGGATGTTAATCCCTCGTCACCCCTCTTGAGCCATGAGTTTGAGTTTGTTTCTACTTTTCAAATAAACCTTGATTTCAACCAGGGGCAGGGTAGATTTCGATTAATTCAATGGTGTATTTTGGTTGTCAAGGGAATCAATTAATCCAAGCAAGGATTCAAGCGAAGGGTCAAGCAAAGGTTCAAGCATAAGGATCAAGCAAAGCAAAGGTTCAAGCATATCTTCTTCCTCGCATTCATCCAAGATTGAGGAAGCAATGGAGATAACATTCACAATATCTTCTTCCTCAATACATCGTTCAAGATCGAGGATGTAACACCCCATTTTAAATTATTTAGTCAGTAGGTTATATTTTAATTGCTTGTCCTTGTTTTGGGTGTGTGATCGAGCGCGTAGGCGAAGTACCCTTACCGGAACGGATAATTTAGAAATGTCGATATAATATTAATTTAGTAATATTAGACTTGGATAGATTAATTATTAGTGAGAGTATTAATAATATTGCCATTATTATTATTATTATTACTGTTACTAATATTATTAGTACTATTATTATTAATATTATTATTATTAATATAATGGAGAAACTAAGTCATTAGTGGTTAAGGGTAGAAGTGGTATTTTAGTAATAAGAGTATAAGGGTTTAGTGGTAGATATGAGAAGTTAGTTTTCATTTAGAATCAAGAACCGTAACATTGAGAGGAGAGGAGCAAGGAGGCCAAGCAAGAGGGTTTCACCATTGTTGAGTCAAGCTTTCCAGAATCGAGGTAAGGGGGGAGAATCGGTTCATTATAGGTGATTTAATCATGAGGGGGTAGTGAGGGGTCCTTGCCCTCGTAGGAATTTCATATGTTAATTTTGTCTGGTGTGACTGTTTGATTTGAATTGAATATTTTTGTATAATCGAAGAATTGAATTTGTGTGAAATTTGTATTCTTCTTGCGGTCATACTGTTTGATGTTATTGCTGTGAATCGTGCTCTGGAAATGTTGTGTGTCAATGATAGGGTGTCTGTGAAAATATTATGCTATTGCTGGGAATCTTATGTTGACAATTGATACTGATAAGAATTAGGGAAATAAAGTGTGAATTGGGGATGAGGGCCCTTATCAAGGGGTTGGCGCCCCACACTTATTTCACTATTATTTTTTTTAATTTAATTACTGTAAAAGTAGCATTATGCTTAACCACATGAAATTGTTTTTCATAGAAACAAAATTAATTGGGGATGGGGGCCCCATAAATGGGATGGCCGCCCCACACTTAGTTTATTGCGTTTTCATTTTAATTCAGTTACTGTAAGTGCATCATGTTAATATATATATATATATATATATATATATAGTGTAACCTTAGGAGATTAATTATTGGGCAGTATAATGCATTGGGGATGGGGGCCCCATAAATGGTATGGCCGCCCCATGCTTGTTTCACATATATATATATTTGCTTGGATTAAGTTACAGTAAGGCATTATGCTAAACCAATATATCATTTACAATAGGAAATTAATAATAGGAATATGACTTTAATTAGATGCACACCATATAATTACCTTTAATTAAAAATAATATTTTTACATAATTAATTGGTTTAATTAAGTGGTAGTATAATTAAGTGGTGGTATAATTAGTGAACTGCAGAATTAATGTGAATGGTTGGCAGTAGCAATTCTGGAAAATGTTTGAGTACCAGAACATATTTTGATGATAGAATTATAATAAAATCTGGAAGTGAACTAACAGTGGTCGGTTAGTAGTATAGATCAGAATTGACAGTTAACAGGTTTTCATCAGTATTGATATTATTATGTGCAAGTGTGCTGTATTTGGACAGCGATTGTAATTCCGATGGGAATTACGGTAAGCGTTGCTTACGAGTGATCAAGGGGATCGTGGATCGGGCGGATCGTGTAATATGTGATATTGTGTATATTTCAACATGTATATTGTTTTTGGTGCATTGTATATCATCGCATGGAGACTGCTAGGTGAAGATCTTTGGTAGATGCCTAGTAGGTCCGGACTCACTTGTGGAGTCGTTGTGGAGATAATTCGTTGCTCAGTGGAGTGTATGCGAATTATCCGGATTCCGTAGTGAATCGGGTTCAATTGAATGAACCGAGTTTGGTACCACATGCATTTGTGTCAAGACATGGAGTCATATTGCATTATTGTAATTGATTGTTAAATTGTGATTATGTGATATTGTGTGATAGGTGTGAGTACTACTCCTTAGCATGTATTATTCACCGTTATTTATTGAATGTAGTTCTCACCCCTTTCCTTCTTGTTTGCTGTGTCTGTGCTTCTTCGGAAGTACAGGTAACCCAGGTACCTGATATGTGCGTGGAGTACGTGTTGCTTGATCGAGTCTTAGGAGTCGCTCTGATACGTAACACGGGAATTTTTGGGAATTTATTTCAAATGTTTTTTTTTATGGAATTTTGTTACGTATCGCTTTTAAATTCTAATTTTTGGAGAACCACAAGTTAAGGTGGATTTGTTTGTTAGTGGCAAGTGTGCCGTGATTTGGTTTAAATAAAAACTATTTCCGCAGTATTATTGATTTTTGTGAGAAACGAATAAATAAAGTATTTAAACTTTAGTTTCTGTTTTATTGGAAAAGTGTGACATTCCACTTGTGTTGAATTACTCTGATAATATTATTACTATTTTACCGTAATTTATAATTGGGAAAAGTGGGGTGTTACAATTGGTATCAGAGCAGGTCGGTTCAATCGGCCAGATGTAGTAGAGTCAGTCCTTAGATTAGGAGTCGATTTGTGTGTCCTTCTAACCATATTTTGGATTGTTGGACAGAATGGCAGGAAGGAATGATGCTGCTCTTGCTGCTGCACTGCAAGCTATGGCGCAGTCGGTGCAGAATAACAACAATCAAAATGCTGGAGATCTGCAGTTCCGTAACTTGGAGAAGTTCCAGAGCAACAAACCGCCTAAGTTTGAAGGTGGTATTATTGATCCAGATACTGCACAGAAATGGTTGAAGGCTATTGAGAAGATCTTTAGAACCATGGGATGCAATGAGGATCAGAAGGTACAGTTTGGTACGCATATGCTGGAAGGTGAAGCTGAGGACTGGTGGGATAACAGTCGTCAGAGATTGGAAGCTGCAGGTACTGTGATTACTTGGGCAGTGTTTCGGGCTGAGTTCCTAGAAAAGTACTTTCCGGAAGATGCTCGAAACAAGAGGGAGATTGAGTTCCTGGAATTGAAGCAGGGGAATATGTCTGTTGATGAGTATGCTGCTCGATTCGAAGAGTTGGTGAAATATTGCCCTCATTACAATACTAACGAGGCTATGAATTCCAAATGCATCAAGTTTGAGAACGGGCTGCGTCCCGAGATTAAACAGGGTATTGCTTGTCAGAAGATAAGGAATTATCCAGAGCTAGTGAGCAGAAGTCGAATTTATGACAATGATAACAGAGCCAGGATTGCACATTACAAAGCTGTGAATGATCGGAAGGGTAATCAGAATCGTGGGAAACCGTATAGTGTTCCTGCTGACAAAGGAAAACAGAAGGCTGCTTTTGGGAAGAAGCCAAGTGGGGGAGGATTTGCTTCAAAGCCCATTGTTTGCTTCAAGTGTGGTACTGAGGGACACCGTGCTAATGAGTGTCAGAAGGATGTGAAGAAGTGCTTCAAATGTGGGAAAACAGGTCATATGGTGGCAGATTGTAAGACCAGAGTGCCTACTTGCTACAATTGTGGTGAGGAAGGGCATATCAGCACTCACTGTCAGAAGCCAAAGAAAGCGCAGGGTAATGGCAAGGTGTTTGCATTGGTAGGAGCCCAGTCTACTAGTGATGACAGAACAGTCAAAGGTACTTGTTTCATCCATAACACCCCTTTGATTGCTATTATTGATACGGGTGCAACCCACTCGTTTATTTCTGTTGATTGTGTGAGGAGATTGGGAATTGTGCCGTCCACTTTAGATAGGAGGATGACAATTGAAACTCCATCTATTGGTTCTGTGGTTACTTCTCAAGCGTGTTTGAATTGTCCGTTGACTATCTTTGGTAGGAATTTTGGAGTGGACTTAATTTGTTTGCCACTCGGTAATCTAGACGTTATATTGGGAATGAACTGGTTAGAGTTCAATCATGTGTATATTGACTGCTTTAGAAAGAGGTTATTGTTCCTGACTCCAGAAGGAGAAGCGTTGGCGGATTCATTATCTACCAAGGAGATGAAAGTATTGTTAGAGGATGAAGCCAAGATGTTTGCTGTGTTTGCCTCACTATCGGTTGAGAGCGAAACATCAATTGAAGAGATACCAGTGGTGAAAGAATTTCTCGAAGTATTTCCTGGGGATATTACAGAGTTGCCTCCAGAGAGGGAAGTCGAATTTTCTATTGATCTTATTCCTGGTACTAGGCCTATTTCTATGGCGCCGTACCGAATGTCTGCATCAGAATTGGCGGAGTTGAAGGCTCAGATTGGAGAATTGCTTGATAAGAAATTTATTCGGCCGAGTGTGTCGCCGTGGGGAGCTCCAGTGTTGTTGGTAAAGAAGAAAGATGGTAGTATGCGTCTGTGTATAGATTACCGTCAGTTGAATAAAGTAACCATTAAGAATAAGTATCCGTTGCCAAGAATTGATGACTTAATGGATCAGCTTGTTGGTGCTCGCGTATTTAGTAAAATTGATTTGAGATCGGGGTACCATCAGATTAGAGTGAAGGAAGGAGATATTCAGAAGACCGCCTTTAGAACTCGTTATGGACACTACGAATATGCGGTGATGCCTTTCGGAGTGTCTAACGCGCCAGGTGTTTTTATGGAATACATGAACCGTATATTTCATTCGTATTTGGATCGGTTTATTGTGGTATTCATCGATGACATATTAATTTACTCTAAGTCGGAAGAGGAGCATGCAGAGCACTTGAGAATTGCGTTGCAAGTATTGAAGGATAATAGGTTATTCGCAGAGTTCTCGAAGTGTGAGTTTTGGCTAGGAACTGTGAGTTTCTTAGGACATGTTATTTCGGGTGAAGGTATAGCAGTGGATCCATCTAAAGTAAGTGCAGTACTTCAGTGGGAACCTCCGAAGACAGTGACGGAGATTAGAAGCTTTTTGGGTTTGGCAGGATATTATCGCAGATTTATTGAAGGGTTTTCCAATTTGGCATTACCATTAACTCAGTTGACGAGGAAGGGTCAAGCCTTTGTGTGGGATGCGGCATGTGAGGACAGTTTCGAAGAGTTGAAAAAGAAGTTGACTACATCGCCAGTGTTGATTCTACCGAATCCAAGAGATCCGTTTGTTGTTTACTGCGATGCGTCTAAAATGGGATTAGGAGGAGTATTAATGCAAGATGGTAAGGTGGTGGCCTATGCTTCACGACAATTGAGGGTGCATGAGAGGAATTATCCTACTCACGATCTTGAATTAGCAGCAGTGGTTTTCGTATTGAAAATTTGGAGACACTACCTGTATGGATCAAGATTTGAAGTGTTTAGTGATCACAAGAGTCTGAAATATCTATTTGACCAGAAGGAATTGAATATGAGGCAGAGGAGGTGGTTAGAATTCTTGAAGGACTATGATTTTAATTTGAGTTACCATCCAGGAAAGGCTAATGTGGTAGCTGATGCGCTGAGTCGGAAGACGGTTCATATGTCGGCATTAATGGTGAAAGAAATGGAGTTAATTGAACAGTTCAGAGATCTGAGTATGGTTTGTGAGATGACACCTGATAGTGTTAGATTGGGGATGCTGAAGGTAAATAATGACTTTTTGGATGTAATTAAGGAGAATCAGAGACTTGATGTGAAACTGGTGGATTTAATACCTACCGGAGAAGACAATCCTGATAGTGACTTTAAAGTGGATAATCTTGGTGTGCTGAGATTCCGGGGCAGAATTTGTGTGCCAGATAATGAAGAATTGAGGAAGGCGATTTTGGAGGAAAGTCACCGAAGTAGCTTGAGTATTCATCCGGGAACTACGAAAATGTATCAAGACCTTAAGAAGTTGTTTTGGTGGTCCAGTATGAAGAGAGACATAGCCCATTTTGTGTATGCTTGCTTGACGTGTCAGAAATCAAAAGTAGAACATCAGAAACCTTCGGGGCTGCTGCAACCGTTGGAAATTCCAGAGTGGAAGTGGGACAGTATTACTATGGATTTTGTTACAGGTTTGCCAAATACAACGCGGGGATTTGATGCTATTTGGGTAGTTGTGGATCGACTTACTAAGTCCGCACATTTTATACCAATTAACATCAGTTTTCCGTTGTCAAAGTTAGCGGAGATTTATATCAGAATAATCGTGAAGTTGCATGGAGTTCCGTCGAGCATAGTGTCGGACAGAGATCCAAGGTTTACTTCAGAATTTTGGAAGAGCTTGCAAGAAGCTCTGGGTTCTAAGTTAAAATTGAGTTCGGCTTACCATCCGCAAACGGACGGTCAGTCGGAGAGGACTATTCAATCGCTAGAAGACTTGTTGAGAACTTGTGTATTGGAGAAAGGTGGTGTGTGGGATACTCATTTGCCATTGATTGAGTTCACGTATAATAATAGCTACCATTCTAGCATTGGAATGGCACCTTTCGAGGCTTTGTATGGTAGAAAGTGTAGGACACCTTTGTGTTGGTATGAGACCGGCGAAAGGATTGTGCTTGGGCCGGAAATTGTGCAACAAACTACTGAGACAATTCAGATGATCCGAGAGAAGATGAAAGCGTCTCAGAGTAGGCAGAAGAGTTATCATGACAATCGAAGGAAGGATTTAGAATTTAGCGAAGGTGATCATGTGTTTTTGAAAGTCAACCCGATGACAGGTGTTGGTCGTGCATTGAAGACTAAGAAGCTGGATCCTAAATTTATTGGACCGTATCAGATTTTGCAGAGAGTGGGTACAGTAGCATACAGGGTGGCGTTGCCGCCCGAGCTTTCGAACTTGCATGATGTTTTTCACGTGTCGCAACTTCGAAAATATGTGTCTGATCCATCTCACATCATTCAGAGAGATGAAGTCTAGATTCGTGATAATCTCACTGTGGAAGCGATGCCGATTAGGATCGAAGATTGGAAGATGAAACAACTTAGAGGAAAAGAGATTCCTTTGGTGCGAGTAGCTTGGGGAAGAGCTGCTGGAGGAAGTGTGACCTGGGAGTTGGAGAGCAGGATGCGAGAGTCATATCCGGAACTATTTCCACCAGGTACATTTTCGAGGAAGAAAATAATTTAAGTGGGGGAGAGTTGTAACACCCCATTTTAAATTATTTAGTCAGTAGGTTATATTTTAATTGCTTGTCCTTGTTTTGGGTGTGTGATCGAGCGCGTAGGCGAAGTACCCTTACCGGAACGGATAATTTAGAAATGTCGATATAATATTAATTTAGTAATATTAGACTTGGATAGATTAATTATTAGTGAGAGTATTAATAATATTGCCATTATTATTATTATTATTACTGTTACTAATATTATTAGTACTATTATTATTAATATTATTATTATTAATATAATGGAGAAACTAAGTCATTAGTGGTTAAGGGTAGAAGTGGTATTTTAGTAATAAGAGTATAAGGGTTTAGTGGTAGATATGAGAAGTTAGTTTTCATTTAGAATCAAGAACCGTAACATTGAGAGGAGAGGAGCAAGGAGGCCAAGCAAGAGGGTTTCACCATTGTTGAGTCAAGCTTTCCAGAATCGAGGTAAGGGGGGAGAATCGGTTCATTATAGGTGATTTAATCATGAGGGGGTAGTGAGGGGTCCTTGCCCTCGTAGGAATTTCATATGTTAATTTTGTCTGGTGTGACTATTTGATTTGAATTGAATATTTTTGTATAATCGAAGAATTGAATTTGTGTGAAATTTGTATTCTTCTTGCGGTCATACTGTTTGATGTTATTGCTGTGAATCGTGCTCTGGAAATGTTGTGTGTCAATGATAGGGTGTCTGTGAAAATATTATGCTATTGCTGGGAATCTTATGTTGACAATTGATACTGATAAGAATTAGGGAAATAAAGTGTGAATTGGGGATGAGGGCCCTTATCAAGGGGTGGGCGCCCCACACTTATTTCACTATTATTTTTTTTAATTTAATTACTGTAAAAGTAGCATTATGCTTAACCACATGAAATTGTTTTTCATAGAAACAAAATTAATTGGGGATGGGGGCCCCATAAATGGGATGGCCGCCCCACACTTAGTTTATTGCGTTTTCATTTTAATTCAGTTACTGTAAGTGCATCATGTTAATATATATATATAGTGTAACCTTAGGAGATTAATTATTGGGCAGTATAATGCATTGGGGATGGGGGCCCCATAAATGGGATGGCCGCCCCATGCTTGTTTCACATATATATATATATATTTGCTTGGATTAAGTTACAGTAAGGCATTATGCTAAACCAATATATCATTTACAATAGGAAATTAATAATAGGAATATGACTTTAATTAGATGCACACCATATAATTACCTTTAATTAAAAATAATATTTTTACATAATTAATTGGTTTAATTAAGTGGTAGTATAATTAAGTGGTGGTATAATTAGTGAACTGCAGAATTAATGTGAATGGTTGGCAGTAGCAATTCTGGAAAATGTTTGAGTACCAGAACATATTTTGATGATAGAATTATAATAAAATCTGGAAGTGAACTAACAGTGGTCGGTTAGTAGTATAGATCAGAATTGACAGTTAACAGGTTTTCATCAGTATTGATATTATTATGTGCAAGTGTGCTGTATTTGGACAGCGATTGTAATTCCGATGGGAATTACGGTAAGCGTTGCTTACGAGTGATCAAGGGGATCGTGGATCGGGCGGATCGTGTAATATGTGATATTGTGTATATTTCAACATGTATATTGTTTTTGGTGCATTGTATATCATCGCATGGAGACTGCTAGGTGAAGATCTTTGGTAGATGCCTAGTAGGTCCGGACTCACTTGTGGAGTCGTTGTGGAGATAATTCGTTGCTCAGTGGAGTGTATGCGAATTATCCGGATTCCGTAGTGAATCGGGTTCAATTGAATGAACCGAGTTTGGTACCACATGCATTTGTGTCAAGACATGGAGTCATATTGCATTATTGTAATTGATTGTTAAATTGTGATTATGTGATATTGTGTGATAGGTGTGAGTACTACTCCTTAGCATGTATTATTACCCGTTATTTATTGAATGTAGTTCTCACCCCTTTCCTTCTTGTTTGCTGTGTCTGTGCTTCTTCGGAAGTACAGGTAACCCAGGTACCTGATATGTGCGTGGAGTACGTGTTGCTTGATCGAGTCTTAGGAGTTGCTCTGATACGTAACACGGGAATTTTTGGGAATTTATTTCAAATGTTTTTTTTTATGGAATTTTGTTACGTATCGCTTTTAAATTCTAATTTTTGGAGAACCACAAGTTAAGGTGGATTTGTTTGTTAGTGGCAAGTGTGCCGTTATTTGGTTTAAATAAAAACTATTTCCGCAGTATTATTGATTTTTGTGAGAAACGAATAAATAAAGTATTTAAACTTTAGTTTCTGTTTTATTGGAAAAGTGTGACATTCCACTTGTGTTGAATTACTCTGATAATATTATTACTATTTTACCGTAATTTATAATTGGGAAAAGTGGGGTGTTACAAGTAGCTCAATTGGTAGTGGGAATGGAATGAACATGTACTTGAACCCCAGGGTACAGGGTTCGATTCCCACGAAAGGCAAAAACTCTACTAGTGAGGGGGGTAGAGAAGATCGTGAGGTGACAGTGTCGGGAACGCCGAAGGCTCGGGCTGTTACATAAAAAGGCGCCTTTTTAATGTAACACCCCGATATCCGCTGCACGCATCAACCGTGTCGGCCAACCGAGCATGTTACCGGCTTAATCAATAATCCCCCCTAGGTCCGCTTATCGGCTGCCCAGGAAATATTGTTTTTGCCTCCCGCAGGAATCGAACCACGTACCTAGGGGTTAAGTACGTATTCATAGCAATTCCTGCTACCAATTGACCATATGGTCAAGTGGTAGCAGGAATTGCTATGAATACGTACTTAACCCCTAGGTACGTGGTTCGATTCCTGCGGGAGGCAAAAACAATATTTCCTGGGCAGCCGATAAGCGGACCTAGGGGGGATTATTGATTAAGCCGGTAACATGCTCGGTTGGCCGACACGGTTGATGCGTGCAGCGGATATCGGGGTGTTACAGAGGACGTATCAAAGTCGAAGCTTACAAATCAAAGTCAACATGGCAGTCACAACAGTCAATATCCAAGGATCAATATTTCGAAAGGAACATCCAAAAGGAGGAAAGCGCCCGCTAAGTCAAAACGGAAAATTCCATAAAAGAAAACAAAACCGACTTAGGCAAAAATTAGGGCATCCCGATGGATCAAATTCAAAGGAATTGGGTCATGCAAAAATAAGGGATAAAAACAAAACAAAGGAGAAACAGCAAAGGATAATCTTGTGACTGCTAAATCAGCGAAGCTTCCCGTCAATGCTTGGATCTTTACAACATTTTTCATCGGTGCTTGGATCTCTACTAAGGCTTCTGCTCAACATCAGAACTGAAATGATTCTCTTGCAAACAAAGCACAATCATTGGATTAGGAGAATTCTTAGGATTTGAAGAATATCAAGGAGAAAGGGGTGGGTTAAATATATTTTGAGCCTTATATCCATTGTTTCTTAAACCATGAACCAAGGCCAAGTTACAACATTCAAAAGTCCTAATTGAGGCAAGGTTAACTACGAAATCATATCAAGCAGGATTTTGTTATAGTGACTCCTAGGTTTGTTTAAACTATTTCTAACCACTACGCTTCTCCAAGCACTCACTTCTAATCATCCATTCCTAATTCATAACAGACTTCGATTCCAAAACCTGCATACACATTGCATTGGAGTTACTTCTCAAAGGGTACAACGCCATCTACGAATATACACTTAGCATCGAGGAGACCTCGAAATTGGTTAATCAAAGGAGATCATTTATAATAAAGACTCTTGAATGGGGGAACCACATCTAGAGGGTTCTCCTAAATAGGGGCAAAATCTCAAGGATTACAAAGGCATACAATCAAAGATCCTATTTACTAGGTGTCATACGGTGAACTGACTTTTATATCGAAATGTTGCGGTAAGCAAGAGTCGCCACCGACTTTTATTTTATCCAAATTAATTTAGAAAGGCTAAAAGAACAGGAAAAACCTTTTAAATGAAAATAGGGTTTGGGGGGTAATTATGCAAAGGGAAGGTGTAAGGCACCCTTTGCATCCATGGTTTTTCATGGGCTCTTAATTGCTTTGCTCTTTGTTTTCAGAAATGTAGAAGAAAAGAATAGGGACTTTAGTTCGTAAATGAGCGTAGCCCTTTTGAAGGTTTATGAGAAAGAATATAAAAAAAGTTTTAGAGCAAGGCAAAGCAATTAAGGGCAATTACCTGGTTAGATGAAAAATGTTCTTTTAGCCTTTCAGGGTGAAAGGGTCTATCCTTGCCATAAGAGGGCAGGAAGCCTTTCATTTGGAGGTTGAAGGGTCATCGAGAGTTCGTTCGCCATAAGACTGTCCCATGCCATAGGGAGGCAGGTAGTCTAAGGGAAGAACCAGAATAGCCTTTTCGTAGGCATCCAGAGGATACCTCAGCCTTTTCGTAGGCAACTTCTGAGGGTCGAGATCATGTTTAGTGTATCGAAGGCAGCATCATTAGGGACCCATGATCTTAATCGAGGCAACACGGCTGAGGTATCCTCGTATTCGAGGGACATGGCTATTCTGCAAAAAACGCAAGGCAACAGGTAACAAGGCAACAGGCAACAGAGAGGTTACCCCAAAAGTGTGCGTGTTTGCACCAATCATGTGATTAGTTCAGAATATGTATTATCTTGTAATAATTAGGTGATTCTAATTGAATTAATAAGTTGCACTCCCTAGGGTTACTAACCACAACAATTAATATTAACAATTATGGGGAAGGGAAAGTGAAACCAGCGGGATAATAATAGATCTAACACAAGTAATAATATAATAATAGATCTAACACAAGTAATAATCAAGACCAGGGTTTAGGGTTACCGATACTCGAAGCTTTGGCAATTGGCAAACCCTGAAAAAAGTGGGAAAAATAGAAAGCAAAATAGGGTGAGTGCATTATCAGTTCGGAGGCAAACCTTGCTAACCCTAAAAAATAAAAAGGTAAGGAAATTTTTAAAACAAATAGATAAATAAATAGGTACTTAGCTTCGAATTTGATCTGATATGGTTGACAGTCGGAGGAAGCCTCGGGGTTGACCCTGAAATTGGGCAAAACAAAGGCAAACAGAAAACAATTGAGTGTTGGCGGAGTTCATTATATTTAAAGGTAAACCCTAAAATAAAAAATAAAAAATATTAAGATAAGGATTAGATTGGGACTTAGCTTCGTAAAAGGCGTGGCGCGTAATCGGAAGGCATCGGAAAAGTCAACCCTGAAAAGGACACACAAAAAGAATATTTTTAGTGTAGGGCAAATTCTCGTAAACCCTGATTCGGGCGTAATTTGAATAAAGCAACACAATCGATTTAATTAATTTTTGGTTTCGCAACCTAATTAATTAAATCGAAGAGAGAAAATAAAATCAGGCAAAAAACATTTTTTATGATTTTTTATGAATAAAATAAATATGAATTATAAAGATATATAAATAAATATCTAATTAAAATAAATAAATATATAATATTAAGAACATAAAATAATTTAAATAATATAAACATATTAATCATTATAAGTAAATAAATAAACAAAATAAATAAAAGAAAATAAATGATGAATATAATATAAATAAATAAATATATAATAGATAAATTAAATAAAATAAATATTATAAAAAAAGGTTTTAGAAAATATATATAGATTTTATAAGTAAAAGAAAAAAGAAAAAGAAAAAAAAACAAATAATAAAACATATATATATATATATATATATATATATATATATAAATATAAATGAATAAAAACATTATGTAATTAAAAAGAAAAAAATTTAAAAAAAAACATAGTTGCTGATCCAGTGTGACTCGCGTGTGTGGTCCACCATGCGCCTCAGCTTTTCTTGCGTTGGATTGAATGAGATGATGATCAGGTGGCCCAGATTGAGAGGGAACACAGTGACGCGTGTTTCATAACGCACGGGATCACAGGACATCCCAATTCCATTCGCGCGCTTTTGGGATTCAAACCGGCCAATCACGCGTGGCCACCTCATCGTCTTCTTCACGAGGCTTCTGAAACCAGACCCTTTTACAGCGCTTTTTAGAAAAAGCGCTATGAATGCGTGACTTGAAAATAGCGAACAGGTGCAAACAAAACCAAAAATATTTCGCGACCTACCTATTTGAATCATCTGATTCTCACGAACCTGATGGTGGTGTCAATTTGATCTAAAGAAACCTGTATAAAAAACCCCAAATTCGAAGGTTCGAACCCTAACATGGTGTTGTGTTCATAACACCATTATAAGGCACTAAATTATCCAGAAACGTTCTACATACCATGGGGATCACTAATATGCAATTAATTTTTCAGAATGATGCATGAACTTATGTAATCGAATCAAAGAAAATATCTACTTACCTTGCTAAATAGGAGGTGTTTCTGGGGGTATTGAATGCGTGCAATGATCCAAACACCTTCAGTGATCCTTGGGGAACGTGTATGAATGATTAAAACCCCTTGAATTGGCTTTAATCTCAGAATTGGATCTTGAGTTTTTCTTGATTTTTTTGGACTCGGGTTAGGTCCTCAAACTACAGAATTCGTGAACCCCTGTCATATGCATGGCTTGGGTATTTATATGAGAAGGTATTAGGGCAACAAAACTGAATTGAATCTTCATCAATCTTTGATTGGAATTGTGAAAAACTTGATTGATAAAAGTTTCTAATTAAATCCAATATTGGTTCAATCTCTTTCCAATCACATGTGCACGAAATTGTGATGATTATAGGACATAATTGAAGATTGGATTTGATTCTCTTGAGCTCTTGAATCAACTATTTGATTTTATTTTAATTTATTTGATTTTAATCCTTTTTTATTTGAATAAAAAATCACAATAAATTAAATAAATCAAGTAAATTCGTGGGGATTGATTCTTAGGCTTTGGATGACTTGTGGATCAAGAATGAATGAAAAGATCTTGGGCCCATTTGCAAAAATCTTCCAATTCTTTCACATTTTTCCCTCCAAAATAGTCCAACTTTGACAAGGCCTAACTCTCTCAATTTGAGGTATGGGAGTGTTCTAGGATTTTTTAGAAACCTTAAAGAGTCCTCTAAGCAGTGTCTTTGATCTCATATCAAAATGATTTTCCATGCTCCTTGTGTGTCCTTTTGAAAAAAATGACTTTTTGTTGACTTTTGAAAGGGACCTATAATGTTTTAGTCCATATCTCTCAAATGAAGCATTTCTAGACTTGGCATGTGAGAGACAAATTTGTAGAGAATCAAATTTCCTTCAAAATGAGCTTTGAATGGGAAATTTTTGATGTTCCATGTGAGAGTTATGGCTGGTCAAAGATCAGTTGACTTTTCCTATAAAAACCCAGATATAGAAACTTTTTAATTTGTTGATTTCTGATGAACCATGATCAATTCTTGATCAAATGGTGAATGATACTTCAATATGAAGATCTTGACAAAAAATCAGGAGTTTTGACTTTACTTTGACCACAGTTGACTTTTAGGTTAACTTAGTCGACTGTTGACTTTTTGAACATTTGAGTGACTAATCTTTTAAGTTGAGACTTGATACTTGTCAGTGAGATATTTTGAGCCAAATGGGATGCCTTGGAGCCATTGATTCATTGATTTTCCCTTGAACAACCCAAACCCTAGTTTCTGAGCCTTGTATAGGAGAATGTGTCTTGAAGCTTTGTGTTTTGATTTGAAATTGAATAGGAGAAAATGTGTGGGCAAATTTTGGAGTGTGACAGCTGCCCCTGTTCAATTTTCTTAAACCTGAAGATGTAGAGTGGTTTGTATGCCAGTCGGAATCTGAGGGTAGAAGAGGATTGAACACTAGAATGCCCAGAAATTTTCCCTTGCTGAAGTATGGACCTTTGTCGGAGATGGGCTTAAAGATGCCATCCAGGCCTTGAGAAAAAGTCTATTGGAGATGGGCTTAAAGATGCCATCCAGGTGTTTGGAGAAGATGTATGATTGATATGGACTTGATAGCCTTGAGAGTCATAATACGTCGTACGTTAGACTGTATCTGAAGGATATAATTAGGATGAGTCGTACGTTAGACTGAATCCACGGTATTGAGAAGTAATTGTTGGAGATTGGTCGTGTCAGCACCGTTCGTGATGATAGAATTAGATCTTCGAATGTCGATCGTGTCAGCACCGTTCGTAGTAACTGAATTAGATCTTGGATTGTTTCTGAATTGTGTCTTGAATGAGTGTCAAAAGATGAGAGTTGTAAGAATGTTTCAGAAGTCTGGGGGTCATGCTTCCAGAATGTGCATCTGTTTGGATTTTTCAGAATGTTCGGGGTTCGAGCTTCCGGAATGTATATCTGATAAGAATGTTTCAGAAGTCTGGGGGTCATGCTTCTAGAATGTGCATCTGTTTGGAATTTTTAGAATGTCCGGGGTTCGAGCTTCCGGAATGTATATCTGATAAGAATGTTTCAGAAGTCTGGGGGTCATGCTTCCAGAATGTGCATCTGTTTGGATTTTTCAGAACGTCCGAGGTTCGAGCTTCCGGAATGTATATCTGATAAGAATGTTTTAGAAGTCTGGGGGTCATGCTTCCAGAATGTGCATCTGTTTGGAATTTTCAGAATTCCGGGGTTCGAGCTTCTGGAATGTATATCTGATAAGAATGTTTCAGAAGTCTGGGGGTCATGCTTCCAGAATGTGCATCTGTTTGGAATTTTCAGAATGTCCGGGGTTCGAGCTTCCGGAATGTATACCTGATAAAATTGATTTGTTGATGATATTCGTCTGCTTGGGAACTTACCTGAAATACAAAGTTAGTAGCATGCATTGCCATGATGCATGTATTTATGTGACGAGTCTCTCAAAATAAATGAGAAACTTGTATGTTATGTATGAATTTATTATGAGGTAATGTATGCGATGTATGAATATATGATGTATGACTTATGCTATTTAGAGTTTTTTGAGAAAATAAATCTCTGTATCATAGTGATTTTGATGTTTGATCTTGTCTAGGAGATGCTCAGCTGGGAATTTATGATTCTTGCTTGGGGATGATCAGTAACTTGATGTACCCTGATTGGGGGTGAAAGATATTAGTAAGCCATGTTGGAGAAGAGCAAAGTGTTGGAGAAACGGTAGTGTTGAAGATGTAAACTCTGTTGGGGAGCCATGTCTTTGTCGGGATGAGAGTATTTGAAGGTATCTTCTTAGTGATTACTCTGTGGGGATATGATTTTGTGAAACCGGCTTTGTGGGGAGACATGGATGTCTTGAAAGTTGCCCCCAGTATTATAGTAACTACCATTCCTGGATTTGATTAGAACATACCACTGAGTATTTATCAAGATGTCAGACCGGACTTGCATAGATTTTCCCCTGTTAGTAGGAACTTTGGAAAGATTCGCCTCGCGAGGACTTTATGAGATCTGCACTATGGGCAACATGCACCTAGTAATCATAATCTTAGGACGACGCCCCTGACTGTTTTTGCTTTTGAGAGATTCTCGGAATCTTGACTTGATTGCCCCAGATTGACTAGATAGACTGTGTCATGCCCCTTGTATACGTAGGAGACATTACTTCTTGGAGTAATATTGTCTGTCGGGATAACTTTCAGTCATTAGTTGTACCCTGTGCAAATTCTTTTTGTTGCTAACATTTGAAATTATGTAGCAGAATTTGTTTAATACTGACTTCATGAGATGCAATGCATATGTTTGTCTTGAGTTTTTGAAAAACATTAAAATAAGAGATGTAACAGCGTGATATTTATAAAACGTGATGTTTGTAAAGAACAGGGTATCAACTCGGCATTTGTGGTAAGCCTTAAGGAGTCGGGATACCTTTGTTGTGACAGTATGCTTTCGAACTAACCATGCTTCAGTTAGGACTTTCAAGGGTTGTAACGTGGCTTGGTTCACGGTTTAAGAAACAAAGGATAAAGGCTCAAAATTTGATTGTACCCACCCCTCTTCGTGATGATCTTCAATCTTAAGATCCGTTAAATCAACTTATGCATTCAGGTTCCATGAGACTTTTGAATTTGTACCTTTGATAATGATGATGGTTCACAAGCAAAGAGAACTTTTGAGATGGCAGTCACTTCTTCCTTTTGGTAGTCACAACATTGTGTTGTTCAGGAATTTATTGACTTCTCTTTTTTCATCTTTTTGATATCCCTAAATTTTGCCTGAATTGTCTATTTTGGAGCTTACAGTCAGCGGGATGCCTTGATTTTTGACTAAGTCTTCTTTTTGATTTTTGACTTAGCAGGCTTTTCTTTATATATATGTTTTTTCATTTTTTCTTTTTTTTGAAAGATATTGACTGCCTTGCTTAATGATTGATGAACCATCATTAGCTTTTGATTGACATCTTCCACACTTCTTTGATGTGTGCGGATGAACGCTTGTGATTGAAATCTTTGTTGAAAGGTGTACTGAATGATTCTTCTTAAAATAGAATGCGCAGCCAAATTAACTGAGAATTACCCTGCCCCAGGTTATGATCAAGGGTTTTAATTAGTACAAGAAAGACACTTCTACTTCTTAGGCTCAAAGGGGTTGACGAGGGATTAACATCCTTATATCTCCACTGTTTAGGAATTGAAACAATGCATGTACATCGTCAGCATAGTCTTCTCAAAAGCATACTGTATGAGGTTGCGGTATCGTTTTCGTCATCCTCTCTTAAAAGGCTTACAGCTTAGCAGGAGTTGAATAAAACATATGCAAAATAAAGACACAATTTAAAATGAGTGATAGCGAAATAAATTATTCAAGACAAACATATGCAATGCACTAATGATGATTATTAAAACAGATAATGTCTATCATAAGTCGAATGTTTAAACAAACAGAAAAAGAAATTGCAGTTGAAAGTAAAACTAATGATCTTAAAGTCCATCCTTCTAGCCATCCCCCGTATTAGCACTCTTGTTGTGATTAAGCATGGGAGCAGTGATCCCGTTAGGAGTTGCAGGAGGATCGAACTTGATTTCTCCGGCATCGATCATGTCTTGGATCTTATTTTTCAATGTCCAGCAATTGTCAGTGTCATGTCCCGGACTATTGGAGTGATATGCACGTCTCGCGTTGGGATTATAGCGAGGGGAGGAAGTGTTGGGATTTGAATGAGGAGCTATCTGTATAAGTAGCTCTGCTTCCAACAAGTGTTGCAGCGCTTGAGTCAAAGACATGTCGATCTCTATGAATTGTCTTTTGGATGCGCTTTGTTTACGTTGGTTGTTTTGTGGTTGTATTGATGCTTGATTAGAGACCAAAATTGCCCCAACAGCTTCGGATTCATTCCTCCCATTGTATGACTTTTTTACAATACCGGGAGAAGTAGCCACCTGAATTTTTCCGCTTCGGATACCACTTTCAACATGCTCTCCAGTCAGTATAAGCTCAGAGAATCCAGATGATGAACTTCCCAGCAAATGACTATAGAAAGGGCCTGTCAGTGTATTCATGAACATATCTACCATCTCTCTATCAGCCAAGGAAGGTTTGACTCTTCCAGCTAGGTCTCTCCATTTTTGAGCATATTCCTTGAAACTTTCCTTGGGTCCCATAGACATGTTTTGCAGTTGCATGCGAGTCGGTGCGAGGTTAGAATTATATTGATATTGCTTATAGAAAGCAACAACCAAATTTTCCCAGGTACGGATGTGGGTACTCTCCAGTTGATAGTACCATTCGAGTTGAGTTCCAGATAAGCTCTCTTGGAAAAAGTGGATCCAGAGCTTCTTATCAGCAGTATGAGGTTGAATCTTCCTTACATAAGACCTCAAGTGTAGTTTAGGACAGGAGACTCCATCATACTTAGCAAAGGCGGGAGTTTTGAATTTTGGAGGGATAACGACCCCAGGAACGAGTCCAAGCTCTTCAAAATCCAGCCCAGGTACCTTCTGAATTTCCACGCTTCTCAGACGCTCTTCTAACATCTTGTATTTGTCATCGGGATGTTCGTCTTCATGGTAATAGTCCTCTTCTTCTTCAGAGAGTTTGGCAGAATCATGGTTACTTTTTGCATCAGTTTTGACACTAGCATCATCATCTTGCTCATCCTCATCACTGTCTTCAGAGGTTTCAGCATCCCTGAGTTGCAAGATCGGTCTAAGCTTTTTCACTCGAGTCTTCTTACCCTCTTTGGGAGTTTCAGCTTCTTCAACCTTTTTGAGAGGGCCTTTGAACCTTCTTCCCAGATTGAGAACACCTTTAGGTTTCTTGGTCTTCTTTTCCTTCTTAGTCAGAAGGGGTTTCAGCTCATCTTGCCCCTTGGACAAATTCAGGATCAAGGCTTGGAATTCAGCATTTTGAGCTTGGAGATCCTTAACTGATTGTTTGAGATTCATGATGCTGAAATAAACAGCGAGGACGGATGAGAGACTCATTGTAAGAAACCTGTTATGCGATGTTATGAATGCAAATGCAATGTTTTCAAGGATCTTTGGGAATTTAGTTAGCAACATTAGAAATGATTTGGTCGCATCTTCGTTTGAAGAATTCTGAATTTTGTCTTTGAACGTCTTTCTTTGAGAACCAAGCTCACCAAATCGAGTGGGTCATCGCCTCTGATTCGGGATACTTCTGAATTTTGAAGATACGTGGCTAGAGGAAAATAAATCCTCTTGCCCCTTGATAGGTATTCAGACCTTGATAAGAGCACCTGAAATTGCGCGCCCTAAATTCCTAAGATCCTTGAAAGGGTTAGTTAATTATGTTATGCTTATGATGTCATGATGACATGTGAATGCAGTGCATTAGGCGTAGTGTGAGATAGTAAGGACAAACAAGTCATTTTAACAAAACCTGCAAGGAAACGAAGGTTAGTAGCAAACACAGGCAAGTCACGCAAGTCACACAAGTCACATAATTTTTGGCTTAAGGCTTGCATGGGGTCTGATCAGGTGTCCTTCCCAAGGGTATTTCTATGGATAAGGAGATTTCAGCAACGGGTTCTACAAGTTATCCAGAATTGTCAGCCCTTCTAAAGCACCCTCGGACATGATACATTCGCATCATGCAATGATACTTTGAGAAAGGACCTATCTGAATTGTAGCATCGGGTAGCGACTAGTTCTCAACATTTGTCAAGAGTAGTCCCCCCCACTACGTTCCTAAAGGCCAGGATGGGTTAAGGGTAACTAAAGGTCCTTGAGCTCCGGCGCACCCACAGACACATACATAGACCCTCCTCATTTGAGAAAGGTGTGCATATGCTATGGAGTCCTAACTCAAGTGTGAACTTCATATTGACTCATCTCCCACATATGTGAAAGAGGTCGCCATGACTATGCCACTCCTAATCTTAAGTGTACTTGAATCCGGGTGTAGGATTCGTCCTTCAGTTAATTCCCAAGCAACCTTTAAAATAAAGCAAGCAAAGCAAACATTTAAGTGATCCTAAACTTTAAGGTAACCCCTCTTTTAATCGAAAGCATCCCCAGCAGAGTCGCCAGTTCTGTCATACGGTGAACTGACTTTTATATCGAAATGTTGCGGTAAGCAAGAGTCACCACCGACTTTTATTTTATCCAAATTAATTTAGAAAGGCTAAAAGAACAGGAAAAACCTTTTAAATGAAAATAGGGTTCGGGGGGTAATTATGCAAAGGGAAGGTGTAAGGCACCCTTTGCATCCATGGTTTTCCATGGGCTCTTAATTGCTTTGCTCTTTGTTTTCAGAAATGTAGAAGAAAAGAATAGGGACTTTAGTTCGTAAATGAGCGTAGCCCTTTTGAAGGTTTATGATAAAGAATATAAAAAAAGTTTTAGAGCAAGGCAAAGCAATTAAGGGCAATTACCTGGTTAGATGAACAATGTTCTTTTAGCCTTTCAGGGTGAAAGGGTCTATCCTTGCCATAAGAGGGCAGGAAGCCTTTCATTTGGAGGTTGAAGGGTCATCGAGAGTTCGTTCGCCATAAGATTGTCCCATGCCATAGGGAGGCAGGTAGTCTAAGGGAAGAACCAGAATAGCCTTTTCGTAGGCAGCCAGAGGATACCTCAGCCTTTTCGTAGGCAACTTTCGAGGGTCGAGATCATGTTTAGTGTATCGAAGGCAGCATCATTAGGGACCCATGATCTTAATCGAGGCAACACGGCTGAGGTATCCTCGTATTCGAGGGACATGGCTATTCTGCAAAAAACGCAAGGCAACAGGTAACAAGGCAACAGGCAACAGAGAGGTTACCCCAAAAGTGTGCGTGTTTGCACCAATCATGTGATTAGTTCAGAATATGTATTATCTTGTAATAATTAGGTGATTCTAATTGAATTAATAAGTTGCACTCCCTAGGGTTACTAACCACAACAATTAATATTAACAATTATGGGGAAGGGAAAGTGAAACCAGCGGGATAATAATAGATCTAACACAAGTAATAATATAATAATAGATCTAACACAAGTAATAATCAAGACCAGGGTTTAGGGTTACCGATATTCGAAGCTTTGGCAATTGGCAAACCCTGAAAAAAGTGGGAAAAATAGAAAGCAAAATAGGGTGAGTGCATTATTAGTTCGGAGGCAAACCTTGCTAACCCTAAAAAATAAAAAGGTAAGGAAATTTTTAAAACAAATAGATAAATAAATAGGTACTTAGCTTCGAATTTGATCTGATATGGTTGACAGTTGGAGGAAGCCTCGGGGTTGACCCTGAAATTGGGCAAAACAAAGGCAAACATAAAAAAAATGAGTGTAGGCGGAGTTCATTATATTTAAAGGTAAACCTTAAAATAAAAAATAAAAAATATTAAGATAAGGATTAGATTGGGACTTAGCTTCGTAAAAGGCGTGGCGCGTAATAGGAAGGCATTGGAAAAGTTAACCCTGAAAAGGACACACAAAAAGAATATTTTTAGTGTAGGGCAAATTCTCGTAAACGCTGATTCGGGCGTAATTTGAATAAAGCAACACAATCGATTTAATTAATTTTTGGTTTCGCAACCTAATTAATTAAATCGAAGAGAGAAAATAAAATCAGGCAAAAAACATTTTTTCTGATTTTTTATGAATAAAATAAATATGAATTATAAAGATATATAAATAAAATATCTAATTAAAATAAATAAATATATAATATTAAGAAAATAAAATAATTTAAATAATATAAACATATTAATCATTATAAGTAAATAAATGAACAAAATAAATAAAAGAAAATAAATGATGAATATAGTATAAATAAATAAATATATAATAGATAAATAAATAAATATATAATAGATAAATTAAATAAAATAAATATTATAAAAAAAGGTTTTAGAAAATATATATAGATTTTATAAGTAAAAGAAAAAAGAAAAAGAAAAAAAACAAATAATAAAACATATATATATATATATATATATATAAATGAATAAAAACATTATGTAATTAAAAAGAAAAAAAAATTAAAAAAAAAAACTTAGCTGCTGATCCAGTGTGACTCGCGTGTGTGGTCCACCATGCGCCTCAGCTTTGCTTGCGTTGGATTGAATGAGATGATGATCAGGTGGCCTAGAATTGAGAGGGAACATAGTGACGCGTGTTTCATAACGCACGGGATCACAGGACATCCCAATTCCATTCGCGCGCTTTTGGGATTCAAACCGGCCAATCACGCGTGGCCACCTCATCGTCTTCTTCATGAGGCTTCTGAAACCAGACCCTTTTACAGCGCTTTGTAGAAGAAGCGCTATGAATGCGTGACCTGAAAATAGCGAACAGGTGCAAACAAAACCAAAAATATTTCGCGACCTACCTATTTGAATCGTCTGATTCTCACGAACCTGATGGTGGTGTCAATTTGATCTAAAGAAACCTGTATAAAAAACCCCCAATTCGAAGGTTCGAACCCTAACATGGTGTTGTGTTCATAACACCATTATAAGGCACTAAATTATCCAGAAACGTTCTACATACCATGGGGATCACTAATATGCAATTAATTTTTCAGAATGATGCATGAACTTATGTAATCGAATCAAAGAAAATATCTACTTACCTTGCTAAATAGGAGGTGTTTCTGGGGGTATTGAATGCGTGCAATGATCCAAACACCTTCAGTGATCCTTGGGGAACGTGTATGAATGATTAAAACCCCTTGAATTGGCTTTAATCTCAGAATTGGATCTTGAGTTTTTCTTGATTTTTTGGACTCGGGTTAGGTCTTCAAACTGCAGAATTCGTGAACCCCTATCATATGCATGGCTTGGGTATTTATATGGGAAGGTATTAGGGCAACAGAACTGAATTGAATCTTCATCAATCTTTGATTGGAATTGTGAAAAATTTGATTGATAAAAGTTTCTAATTTAATCCAATATTGGTTCAATCTCTTTCCAATCACATGTGCACGAAATTGTGATGATTATAGGACATAATTGAAGATTGGATTTGATTCTCTTAAGCTCTTGAATCAACTATTTGATTTTAATTTAGTTTATTTGATTTTAATCCTTTTTTAATTGAATAAAAAATCACAATAAATTAAATAAATCAAGTAAATTCGTGGGGATTGATTCTTAGGCTTTGGATGACTTGTGGATCAAGATTGAATGAAAAGATCTTGGGCCCATTTGCAAAAATCTTCCAATTATTTCACATTTTTCCCTCCAAAATAGTCCAACTTTGACAAGGCCTATCTCTCTCAATTTTTGAGGTATGGGAGTGTTCTAGGACTTTTTAGAAACCTTAGAGAGTCCTCTAACCAGTGTCTTTGGTTTCATATCAAAATGATTTTCCATGCTCCTTGTGTGTCCTTTTGAAAAAAATGACTTTTTGTTGACGTTTGAAAGGGACCTATAATGTTTTAGTCCATATCTCTCAAATGAAGCATTTCTAGACTTGGCATGTGAGAGACAAATTTGTAGAGAATCAAATTTCCTTCAAAATGAGCTTTGGATGGAAAATTTATGATGTTCCATGTGAGGGTTATGGCTAGTCAAAGTTTAGTTGACTTTTCCTATAAAAACCCTGATTTGGAAACTTTTTGATTTGTTGATTTCTGATGAACCATGATCAATTCTTGATCAAATGGTGAATGATACTTCAATATGAAGATCTTGACAAAAAATCAGGAGTTTTGACTTTACTTTGACCACAGTTGAGTTTTAGGTTAACTTAGTCGACTGTTGACTTTTTGAACATTTGAGTGACTAATCTTTTAAGTTGAGACTTGATACTTGTCAGTGAGATATTTTGAGCCAAATGGGATGCCTTGGAGCCATTGATTCATTAATTTTCCCTTGAACAACCCAAACCCTAGTTTCTGAGCTTTGTATAGGAGAATGTGTCTTGAAGCTTTGTGTTTTGATTTGAATTTAAATAGGAGAAAATGTGTGGGCAAATTTTGGTGTGTGACACTAGGGGCATTCATCCTAAAGGTTCAATCGACTTGGGTCACATCTCGAAGCAATAACAAACAGGGGCATGTCAAACATGGGAAGAATTCAAATTCAAAAGGATAGAACACTATGGATAGCCCTCCATATTCTGGAGATCAAGAGCATACGCTTCAATCTAAACGTCGAAGCATATGACAAGGTCACTTCTCGGGGCACTTCCTTCATGGCTTGGAGATCATAGGCATCTTTTCCACTAAAGATTGGGGCATTGGATATCAAATCCACAAAAGTGCGAATTGCAAGAGGTTAAGGTGTCGAGAACCTTAAAAGGTTAAAGGCGTGGAGTATTTCAAAAAGCCAAACTGGGGCAAGGCGCACAACATAAGGAAAAGGCATTCTCACACTTTCCAACATCAAACAAATCTTTCTCCTAACTACATCTTCAAAAAATAATAAAACAGGGATTGGGAAGTCGTGCTAGCATCACACCCCACCTTATCAAACAAACCTACAACTCCAGCGAGATATATACGCTTTGGTCATCAACAACCTATCATTGGAGCATCATGCAAATACATATAAATCATGCATTACATACATTGGTTGATACATCACACCACACCTTTTTTAGGTAGTCTTCTTTAGGACAATTCTCACGATCCTTTCTAGGAACCTCTTCAGGCAGTCTTATCTAAGACAAATTACGATCCTTTCTAGGAACCTCTTCAGGCAGTCTTATCTAAGACAAATTGTCATCCTTTCTAGGAACCTCTCCAGGTGGTCTTCTTTAAGACATTATTTTTCTAAAAACCTTTCTAGGTAGTCTTTTCTACGACATTCATTGTCATTTCCAAGAACCTTTTTAGGTAGTCTTTTTAAGACATCTTTCAGCCTTTCCAGGTAGTCTTCTTTAAGACATTCCTTATCCTTTGCTAAAAAAACTTTTCAGGTAGTCTTCTTTAAGACAAATTTTATCCTTTCTAAGAACCTCTTCAGGTAGTCTTCTTTAAGAAAAACTTTCATATCCATTCCAGAAACATTTTCAGGTGGTCTTATAGAAGACATTATTTCGTTCCACTCGTTACATCAATCAGCATATGCATAACCATAAGCATTATCCGTATACATAAACATTACCAAGCCGGCGTAAGCATAGTCGTGGTATAGGGGCAAACATGGTTTAAATTGGTTCAATAAGGAGTAAAATCTTGGGATTGACATCAGCATCAGCATACATACGTACGCATTAGCATATGCATATCATCTAGTGCATTCACATACTACAAAATCCCAGTTTCCGACTCTCGTGTCGTGAGTGTCCAACTCTCGTGTTGTAATTGGTTTGTTTTCCGACCCTCGAGTCGTGAGTTCCAACCCCCGTGTTGTGATTGGTTTGTTTTCCAAACCTCGAGTCGTGAATGTCCGACCCTCGAGTCGTGAGTTTCTAAACATATCGTTTTCTTTCCGACCCTCGAGTCGCGAGCATCATGTTCATACATATACAGGACACCGTCAATGACTTTATATGGATAAACTTGCTAGCGCTATAGAAAGTGAATCTTTTTCATGCAGGTAAGTTTGCTAGAACTATAGCAAATGATTTCTCTTATGCAGGTAAGCTTGTCCGAACAAGGGAAAGTGACTCTTATTGGTTCAGGTAAGCTTGTCCGAACAAGGACAAGTGAATCCTATTGGTGCGGGTAAACTTGTCCGAACAAGGGTAAGTGACTCCTATTGGTGCATGTATGCTTGTCCGATCCAGGGCAAGTGACTCCTATTGGTGCAGGTAAGCTTGTCCGAACAAGGACGATTGACTCCTATTGGTGCTGGTGAACTTGTCAGAACTATGACAAGTAATCATATTGGTGCATGTAAACTTGTCCGAACCAGGACAGGTGATCCTATTGGTGCAGGTAAACTTGTCTGAACCAGGACAGGTAATCTTATTGGTGCAAGTAAGCTTGTCTGAACCAGGGCAAGTAATTCCTATTGGTGCGGGTGAGCTTGCTAGAGCTATAGCAATTGATCCTTTTTGGGTTACACAGACTACAAAGGGTTTCACAAAGGGTTTCACAAAGGGTTTTACAACAAGATTTTCAAAAGGTTCTTCAATTGGGTTTATGCATCACGTTAGTCCCTCGGCAGTGATCTACTTCGAAAATACAAAGGGTTTTACAACAAGTTTTTCAAAGGGTTCCTCAATTGGGTTTATCACGTTAGTCCCTCAACAGTGATCTTCTCCAAAACATCATTAATAACACACAAAGGTTTTATTTTTCTTTTCCAAAGTTACTAACATACTTCGACTAACATAGTTAATAGTCATGCATCATTCGAACTACATACCTCATTCATACATAGTGCATATACATACATGGCTCTCATTTATTTTGAGAAGCTCATTGCATCATACATTACATGCATCATAACATTGCATAAAAATAAGGTTGCCTTTTCAGGCCATGCTACAATCAAAGCACCTGGTTCCTTCCAAAAAAGCATTTGCTTCACATTATGAAAAAGGGTATTTACCTTGGATGGCATCTTTAAGCCCATCTACCACAGAACTTTTTCCCAATGGATGCAAATTTCAGGGCATTTCAGTGTTCAATTGTCTTCTACCTTTAGATCACGATAGGCAGACGTGCCTATCAGACTCTTCAGGTTTAAGAAGATTGAACAGGGGCAGCTGTCATACCCCAAAATTTGCCCGATCCAGTCTGCGTCTATTAATTTATTAAAGGTATTAAAATTATGAGTTATGGGGTTTAACATATCTATTGTTAAACCCACCCTCTTATAAAACCTTTTTAATTGAATTTAGATGTATAGATTTTGAGCCCAATCAGTTGGCCCAATCTATCCCACTATAAGGTTTGGATCTTTCTTTTTCTACAATAATCTACTAATCAATATTAGATATAGTTATTATTATAAGTTTATAAACTAATATTTTATAAATTAATATCTTTTTAATTATTATTAATGTTAATTCTAGTATTATTAATATATTATTATTATTATTAGGATTATCATTAGTATTATTTTCAATTATTATTATTAGTAATATAATTAGTTAATTAATTAGTTGGGCAATAGGCTCATTGGGTGTAGAAAACCATAACTGGAACATTATAATTAGAGGAGTTTTATAACAATTAAGGGGGGCCAAGTCCATTCACCACTAACCCTTCAGAGTCTCTTTCACGTACATATTTCATGAACCCTAATTCATATCACACTATCATGTACATTAACATAACCTGACAACCCATGTGCTAATAGCTCTTCCAACCCCTATTTTTCTCAAAAACATATTCCCCTCTCACTTTTTTTTCACATAGACACTTTTATACTTCTTCTTGCCAATTTTTTTTCCGAACCTGTTGCTGCACAAACTCCATAGCAACCATACAAGTTGTTTACGATAAAACACTTTCTTCAATCATTAGCAAGCCTTACAAAAAGCGATTCAAATACTTCAAACACCAAACCCAGAGAATTTAAACTCAAATTATAAAATTGCATGTGCAAACTATTATCTACCGACACTAATCCAAATGAAATCGGTAATTACTACCATGTGCAACTGTCATACCCCAAAATTTACCCGATATAATCCACATCTTCTAATTTATTAAGGGTGTTAAAAATTAAGAGCCATATGGTTTAATATATCTATTGTTAAACTCGACCTCTTATAAAATTCCCTTATAAATCGGTTAAAATAAAATAAGGGTTTGAGTAGCAAGTATTTTTGGGATCCAAACAATGGGCTCAATTATTACAAAAAAGTTCTATCATTTTTGGGATATTATTTGTGTTTCACTAACACTTTGTTTTTATTATTAATTTTATTATTAGTTGGTATTAATATTTTTTTTTAATTTTACTAACAAATTATTGTTGATTTTTTAGGATTATCATTAGTATTATTATTAATTATTAGTACTTTATTTATTATTATTATTATTATTTATTATTATTAGGTTGTTAAAGTAAAAATAAAATAAAAAAAACCCAAAACAGGTTTGTTCACGTTTCATGGAAAGAAGGAAATATGGCAAGATTGGATTTGATCCCAAATCAAATATCATGGCATTGAACAGCAAGATTTCTGATCAAAATAATGACCTAATTGAATGATATATAACAGAACAACAATTGCAGACCAAAGGGGGAATTTGGCCTCCAAAACCGTGAAAACTCAAGCAAAAAAAAAGAAAATCGAATTCAATATTAAAGGCCAATTCAAGGCGTCCCATGGATCCAAACACGTTCTTGAGGTGTTTCTGAACCTTCCCTAATCGTTCCCAGGTGTTGTAGCACCGCGAATCACCGCCTCAGAAGACAAAATTTACTCACTATTATTTTCATTCGATTTCATCAATTTAAGCATCATAAACGTTGTTTGATTACATGGTTACATTCGTGTGGATGTGTATGTTGTTCCTGGGTTGTTTATTTGAATCTTTAATGCAGGTATAATATTCCACCAAAGATAGGGTTTTGGAGCTCTAAATTGGGCTTATTTGATACAGGTTAAATTGGATGAAACTAAGGCCATCACCTTACTCAGAAGGTTAAACCGAATCGATCCATGCCTTTCAATACAATTTATAGTTTGTATATGTTTAGTTTGAGACTTTAGGTAACATAGCTACGCTAAAGAAAACTGTGGCTATAGGTCTGTTTTTTCAGGGGGCGCGAAATTGGGTTTTTGAATTTTCTTCATGCGTTTTTTTATTATATGTATTTTGTTTCGTTTCATTGTCACTAACAGGTTCCAGGCCAGATGGTAAAGGGGTTTTGCGCGCTGGGGGAGTGACTTAACCTGGGTTCGATCCCAGGAGAAAGCTTGTTATTTTTGCATTTACAATTTCACGGATCTCGTGTGCTAACCAAGGCGAAGTCCACGATGCACTCTCCATCAACAGCCCTGGGATCTCTTACTATCCGGATCTAACATACCATAATCGCGAGCACACCATGGACCATCAAGGAAGTACCACACAGGATCTCACCACCAGGTTTTGTTTTATTATTATTTTTTTGTTTATTTAATTATTATAATTAGATTAATTATATGGTTAATTTAGGTTTAATTTAATTTATTTATTTAAATAGGGTTAGGATAATTTAATTAGGCTTAGGATTATAATTTAGGATCATCCCGATTATTTTGACTTTTTTCGATTTAATTTACTTAATTATTTTTAATAACTAAAAAATTTACAAAAACATTATAAAGGTGTAAGTATTAGGGTTTGCCCAATCCCATTTCCATTTGGCAAAAATTTTATTTCGATTAATTCTTGAATAATTCTCTCCTCGACCCGACTAAAGCTATTAGTCGCATTAGACGAGAGATAAAAGAATAAAACATGAGATAAAAAACATATAATTTAAAACACATTTAATTTGCTGCCCGCGACGATCGAATCTATCGATCTGAGTAATCAGCAATGCCCCATTAATCCGTTAGCTATACTGATCAAATCTATTGATCATCGCATCTAACGGTGACATATCAAATCAGGGTTGTATGCCAAACCTTCAAAACACACTAAACCACGACACTACGGATTTTCATCTTTTCCATACTGCGATGTTCAAACTACGTTAAGGTAATTCAAAATACCTTCGAACTTCGCATTTAAAAACTACGATAGGCCATTCAAAAAGCCTTCAAACCACTCCATATCAAATTTTAAGGCGTACAACCCTGTGCCCGAACTACGTTGACTCTGATTCTTCATAAGGAGATACGTAGGCACTTGGATAACCAAGGCGAGTCCCCCTTCCATAAAATCTCAATTTTCACCTTATTCACTTCTTTAGCTATTAAACCCTAATAAATTTAGCCATAAAACGGTTACCTTAGATTCAAAGCCATAGGAAAGGGTTGAGGGTGCCTAACACCTTCCCTCGACCTGATTATAATAACTTACCCCGATCTCTTAACTGCGTAGGGTTTCCTATTCGCCCTTCAGAATAGGTGGCGACTCTAAAACCTTTAATTTTTAGGGCAGGTTGCTACAGCTGGCGCTTTTGCTGGGGACACACTTAATGGTGAATTATTAGGCTCCTATAGGTTTTGGCCGGATTTAGGTTTTTGGCAAAAAAAAATTAGGTTTATGGCTAACTTTTTTAGGGTTTGGCAAATTTGCCAAAATTAGGGTTTTGGAGTAGGATTTAGGTTTATTTCTTTTTTATGTTTAAATATTTAAACTTATTTATATATTTATTTATAATTTCTATGGATTTTGGGTTTTATGTTTAAATATTTACATTTTTATTTATCTATTTATTCATTTACAATTTCATTCATTTTTATTAATTCGATTAAATATTTCTGTTAATTGAATATTTGGTATTTTTATCGCAATCTTGGGATATATAAATTTCTGTCAAACCTAAGCGTGGGAATTATATTTAAGACCAGAGGGGAAATACATCGCCTACGAGTCTTATTATAATTCCACTCAGAGTGGGTTGAATATCCGGAAAGGTCTGATACGAGGCTTGACCTTGTTGAGGGCTGGACTTGGTATTTGGCTGATCTCTCTGGGAACCTACCCCTAAAACTCGAACCTCATGGATAAATGAGTTGTTCTAAAATCCAAAGAGACAAAAAGTCTCGGCGGCTACGAACGACCCCATGAGACCTTCTAGAACATACCAATGGGAAGGGTAGGCACCCTAAACCGTTACGTCGAACCTATGAACCTAGGGCTTATGTGCCTACGTGCTTATTATATATGTGCAATTTATATACTGCGAATGCCTTGCATTCTAACTTTTGAAGGTATTCCTACGCGTTCCCTGGCCTACAGGGACTCTATTTCTAAGACCATGTCCTTCCCACGAAGGACACCTTCATTTATATACGCCAATTGGCCTCTCGATGGCCATGCGATTCGGTGACTATCTTGAACGGTCACCCAGTGCTTACTCCTACGTATTCCCTCGCCTGTAGGGATTCTACTTCTAAAATTGCATCCTTCGTTCGAAGGACATCTTTGTTAGCGTACATCGATTGGCCTCGCGATGGCTATGAGATCAAGTGACTGTCTTGAACAGTCACCCCGTGCTTACTCTTACGTACTCCCTAGCCTATAGGGATTTTCTTTTACATCCATGTGTTTTCATAACGACGCGTCCTTCCCCGAAGGACAACTTCATTAGCATGCGTTTGATTGGCCTCTCGATGGCTATGAGATCTAGTGACTGTCCTGAACGGTCACTCCATGCTTGTTTCTGCGCACCCTCTAACTTGTAGGGTTTGAATGCCTATCTATACATCTTTCATCCCTAGCCTGTAGGGATTTCACGTCATCCAATATCGTCCTTATATAGGTTGTGTTCCGCAAAGAGAACCTTCCCACAAGGGACAACTTCATTGGCATACGTCGAACGGCCTCTCGATGTCCATGAGACATGGTAACTGTCTTGAATAGTCACCAGCCGCTACATTCTGAATACTCCCTAATCTAAAGGGATTCCTATGGGCTTGTCATAACATCTATATTGCAAGGATTGAACAAGGGTCTAACGTTGCCTCTAAGGCTATCCTTAGAAGTATATGTCACACGTCTGCATTGCATACACGAAGTTATAATGCAAGGAGTCTCTCGCATTCGCATATTCGCCCGCATCCACACTTTCCGTGCTAGCTGATTTTCCGAGACTCATGGAGAAAAATCGAAGGATCATAAACTATGGATAAAGGAGGATAAATTATTGAGAACGAACACAGTCTTACAAGGAGAAAAAAGGATGCCTTTCGCCATGTTAGTCTTATGTCCATGCCTTGTCATAACAGGATTGTAAATACAACTGAGGTCATCATCGAGCAAAGATTAGTTCAACAAAAGAGCTCCCTCATAGATACACTTCAGGGGTATCTAGTCATAAAAGGGTTCATCTTAAAACATAGTAAAACTTACAAAGACGCTCTGCGATAACTTGGGGGCAAGGGTCAGTCCAACTGGGACAATACCCCGAACAAAGATGCCTATTTACAATGGAGGAAAGGCGACATATGTTAACTCCCCACCAAGGGACAAAAGGGTAATAGGTGATACTATCCTTAGGAAAAGCAAAAGAGGTTCAGTCAAAGGAAACTCGTGAAGTTCCGATACGACGAAAACCCACCGCTAACAATTTATTCCCGATAGGTTTGACGTGCCCAAGGAGAATTCAAGGTTACCCTTCACTTCTACAAGTTCATCAACTAAGGAGTAAAACAAGGTCGATGGATCTACAAAGGAGGTTGTCCCCAGGATCAATAGGTGCTTACCATGCTCAGAATTTCAACCCCTACGATCGCTAAGTGTCACTTAGGATAAAAGTTGTATCTTCGGATTAGCAATTCTAATGGGATGACCATGCAGGTTTTGGAATCAATTCATTCGCTTCATTCGCGCACTTCTATTTTCAATCTCAGATTTAGTATTATTAACAAACTTAAGGGAGAATGACGGATACAAATAACTAAGTCCAGCTAGACGTATGCTTTCAAGGTAAGACCGAGCCGAGGATGTACAGGCATTGTTTCAATTCCTAAACAGTGGAGATATAAGGATGTTAATCCCTCGTCACCCCCTCGAGCCAAGAGTTGGAGTTTGTTTCTACTTTTTCAAAAAACCTTGATTCCAACCAGGGGCAGGGTAGATATCGGTTAATTCAATGGTGTACTTTGGTTGTCAAGAGATCAGTCAATCCAAGCAAAGGTTTAAGCATAAGGATCAAGCAAAGCAAAGGTTCAAGCATATCTTCTTCCTCGCATGCATCCAAGATTGAGGAAACAATGGAGGTAACATTCACAACAACTTCTTCCTCAATATATCATTCAAGATCGAGGGTGTATCAAAGACGAAGCTTGCAAATCCAAGTCATGGCAGTCACAATATTCAAAATCCAAAGATCAAAAGGAGAATTAAAAAAAGGGAGGAAAATTCCCGCTAAGTCAAAATGAAAATTCCATGAAAGAAAATAAAATGACTTAGGCAAAATTTAGGGCATCCCGATGGATCAAATTCGAAGGAATTGGTTCATGCAAAAATAAGGGATAAAAAATAAAACAAAGGCGAAATGCGAAGGATAATCTTGTGACTGCTAGATCACCGAAGCTTCTCATCAATGCTTGGATTTCTACAATATTTTTTCATCAGTGCTTGGATCTCTACTAAGTCTTATGCTCAACATCAAAACTGAAACGATTCTCTTACAAACAAAGAACATTCATTGGATTAGGCGAATATTTAGGATTTGGAGAACATCAAGGAGAAAGGGGTTGGGTTAAATAAATTTTGAGCCTTATATCCGTTGTTTCTTAAAACCACGAACCAGGCCAAGTTACAACATTCAAAAGTCCTAATTGAAGCAAGGTTAACCATGAAAGCATATTAAGCAGGATTTTGTTATACCGACTCCTAGGTTTGTTAAAACTGTTCCTAACCACCACGCTTCTTCAAGCATTCATTTCTAATCATCTAGTCCTAATTCATAACGGACTTCGACTTCAAAACTTGCATACGCTTCGCATTGGAGTTACTTCTCGAAGGGTACAACGCCATCTACGAATATACACTTAGCATTCAAGGAGATCTCAAAATTGGTTAATCCAGGGTAATCACTTCTAATAAAGACCTTTGCATGGGGGAACCACGTCTAGAGGGTTCTCCTAAACAGGGGCAAAATTTCAAGGATCACAGAGGCATGGAATCAAACATGCTATTAACTAGGGGCATTCATCCTAAAGGTTCAATCGACTTAGGTCGCATCTCGAAGCAATAACAAACAGGGGCATGTCAAACATGGGAAGAATTCAAATTCGAAGGGTAGAACACTATGGATGGCCCTCCACATCTTGGAAGTCAAGGGCATATACCAAGGTTATTTCTCGGGACACTTCCTTCTCGGGCGAAATTGGGTGTTTGAATTTTCTTCATGCGTTTTTTTATTATATGTATTTTGTTTCGTTTCATTGTCACTAATAGGTTCCAGGCCAGATGGTAAAGGGGTTTTGCGCGTTGGGGGAGTGACTTAACCTGGGTTCGATCCCAGGAGAAAACTTGTTATTTTTGCATTTACAATTTCACGGATTTGGTGTGCTAACCAAGGCGAAGTCCACGATGCACTCTCCATCAACAGCCCTGGGATCTCTTACTATCCGGATCTAACGTACCATAATCGCGAGCAGACCATGGACCATCAAGGAAGTACCACACAGGATCTCACCACCAGGTTTTGTTTTATTATTATTTTTTTGTTTATTTAATTATTATAATTAGATTAATTATATGTTTAATTTAGGTTTAATTTAATTAGGCTTAGGATTATAATTTAGGATCATCCCGATTATTTTGACTTTTTTCGATTTAATTTACTTAATTATTTTTAATAACTAAAAAATTTACAAAAACCTTATAAAGGTGTAAGTATTAGGGTTTGCTCAATCCCATTTCCATTTGGCAAAAATATTAATTCGATTAATTCTTGAATAATTCTCTCCTCGACCCGACTAAAGCTATTAGTCGCATTAGACGAGAGATAAAAGAATAAAACATGAGATAAAAACATATTATTTAAAACACATTTAATTTGCTGCCCGCGACGATCGAATCTATCGATCTGAGTAATCAGCAATGCCCCATTAATCCGTCAGCTATACTGATCAAATCTATTGATCATCGCATCTAACGGTGACATATCAAATCAGGGTTGTATGCCAAACCTTCAAAACACACTAAACCACGACACTACAGATTTTCATCTTTTCAATACTGCGATGTTCAAACTACGATAAGGTAATTCAAAATACCTTCGAACTTCACATTTAAAAACTACGATAGGCCATTCAAAAAGCCTTCAAACCACTCCATATCAAATTCTAAGGTGTACAACCCTGTGCCCGAACTATGTTGACTCTGATTCTCCATAAGGAGATACGTAGGCACTTGGATAACCAAGGCGAGTCCCCCTTCCATAAAATCTCAATTTTCACCCTATTCACTTCTTTAGCTATTAAACCCTAATAAATTTAGCCATAAAACGGTTACCTTAGATTCAAAGCCATAGGAAAGGGTTAAGGGTGCCTAACACCTTCCCTCGACCTGATTATAATAACTTACCCCGATCTCTTAATTGCGTAGGGTTTCCTATTCGCCCTTCAGAATAGGTGGCGACTCTAAAACCTTTAATTTTTAGGGCAGGTTGCTACAGCAACAATTGTTTTTTTCTGTTATCTTTGTTACAGGGTAAAGGAAGATCAAACAAATGAATAAAAGTACAAAACAACAATTGGATTCCATCGCACAGCCAATGTGCCGCAAACAGCATGAATCTGCACAACAACAGAATCAATCATCGACTCTCCGACAGAACCACACCAACATTCCTGTATCGCATTCCTCAAAGCATACGCAACGGAAAGACCAGCAACACTACTCAACTTTGTGCGCCTCAGGTCACCGAGAACTCTCTATTCTCCATAGTTTCAGACTCAAGTGAGTTTATCTTGAAGTTAAGGGAAAGGAAGAAGGACAACAGAATACCAGCACCCACCGAAGCATCGTCAACTACGCCGAGAACCACCAGCCGCTGCCACCTGACGGCGCAACCCTTTGCCGGATCTGTCCCTCCGTATCGGAACCGTCATCACCATCATCCATATTCTTCAGATCGGACTCGAAGTCACCATGATCTCGCTGCGACACAAGCAGCCGCTGCTGCAGAAAAATGCATGTCCCCTTCGACGAAACTCTCCGACCATCGTCGACACCACCGGCTGGAAACCACCGTGAAGATCCATCGCTCAGCGAACCCTTTTCCTATTTTGGTCGGTTGCTGTGCAAAGAGAGAAGGAGACGAGATATTGAAAGAGACGGTTCTGTTTGTTGTCACAACCTTGGGGTTAGTTTATTTGTCTCAATTTCTTTTTAATTTAGTTTAATACACATGACACATGTCGCCACAAGATTGGATCGTTAAAAAATTGAAACATAAGCATATGAGGGGCGTGGGACTGATTTTCTTTTCCCATATTTTTGTGTTTTACTTACCATTATTTATTAATTTAATTAGTTAATAGAAAAAGGGAGAATTAAGGTTTGAATAGTTTTGTTGAATTGGTTATTGTTTCACTAATTACTATGCACATCTAATTTTACATTTGCACTTCTCTAGTTATTATTCTTTTTATTGAATCCGTTAAATTTATTTAACCTATTCTAGTTTAGCTAGACGATTCATTTCAACCTTGTAATTTAGAGTATTTTCTTTTGATCATTAATCCAAATAGTAAAAAACATTGAATAATAAAAATCACAAAAAACTCTAGAATTGTTATCAAGGCATTAGGGTTTGCCCAATCCCATTGACCATTTGGCAGAACATTAATTCTAATTCTAATGGTCCTTGGCTAATTTTCTCCTCGATCCGATCATGCCTAATGATCGCATTGGCGAGAAATAAAATAATAAAATACAATAAGGATATTCGTTATCATGTAATAATCAAACCTATTGATTATGAGGGATAACAATAAATTATCAATAATTAAAACACATCTTATTTGCTATTCGTGATAATCGAATCTATTGATTAGAATGGTTAGCAATCCTTCATTCAATCCGTTAACTATGGTGATCAAACCTATTGATCATCGCAACTAACGGTAACATATTAAACCAGGGTTGTACGCCAATTTCAAACACAATTAAAATCTTAAAACACTCCTTCAAACTACGGATTTTCATCACTTCGATCAGGCAACTCAAAATGCCTTGCAAACCACAACACTCAAAGCTACGATAAGGTAACTCAAAATACCTTCAAACCACTTCATATCAAATTCTAAGGCGTACAACCCTGTGCCCCAAACTACGTAGACTCTGATCCTCCATAAGGAGGTACGTAGGCACTTGGCAACAAGGCGAGTCCCCTTCCCCAAAATTCTCATTAGGTTCGAATCTTGTCCTTCACCCTTTTCATTTCTTTAGCTATTAACTTAATAGTTTCAGCCATAAACCTCCGCCTCTCAATTCAAAACCTTAGGAAAGGGTTAAGGGTGCCTAACACCTTCCCTTGACCTGATTATAATAATCTTACCCAGATCTTTATACTGCGTAGGGTTTCCTATTCGCCCTGGTAGAATAGGTGGTGACTCTAAAAGCTTATTTTTAGGCCAGGTTGCTACAGTCATTTCCAACCTCAATGTTGATGTTTATCGTTTCTCTCTCCAACCTCAGTGTTGATGTCCTCCAACCTCTATGTTGATGTTGATTGTTTGTGTCTCCAACCTCAGTGTTGATGTTAATCCGTTATTTCTCCAACCTCGGTGTTGATGTTAATCCATTCTTTTCTCCAACCTCAGTGTTGATGTTTATCATTTTTTCTCCAACCTCAGTGTTGATGTCCTCCAACCTCAGTGTTGATGACGATTGTTTGTTTTCCCAACCTCTGTGTTGATGGAAATCATTTCCCTCCGTTGATCTTATCCTCATTTCTTTCAACCTTGTGGGTCGTAGATCCGTTGATCTTACCCATGCTTTTTTCAATCATGGATCGTAGGTCCGTTGATCTTACTCTCGTCTTTTTCAGTTATATGGGTCGTAGGTCCGTTGATCTTACCCTGGTTTCGAGTCATGGATCGTAGTTCAATGTCGTTTGATCTTATCCTCATCTTTTTCAATTCTATGGGTTGTAGGTCCGTTGATCTTACCCTGGTTTCGAGTCATGGATCGTAGGTCCGTTGATCTTATCCTCGTCTCTTTTTCAATTCTATGGGTCGTAGATTCGTTGATCTTACCTTTCCGCCTGGCATATTTGCAATCACTGTTTCATGTAACCATCCCTATTTGGAATACCTTGTATTGGCATCGCTACCACGTTACAAGCTATCACCATTCAACCCCAATTACTCACCGTAAACTTTTCCACCAGAAAAATAAAACAAATTATCTTTCCCTAGCAGATATCAAAACAAAAAATAAGAATAACGCTTCACCATACTTTCAGGACAAATTTTTGGTCTTGGAATTTAATCTTCTTCTACCTCGAATGTTCGAAAGGCCGACGTCAATCTCACCTTCAGGTTTAAGACAATTAAACAGGGGCAGCTGTCATACCCCAAATTTGTCCTACCCTTATATCTGGATTACATTCATGTGCATATTCCATTTAGGTCATAATCCCATACATTCATTCATTTCATGATCACTGCTTACAAATCATCTGGTCTCCCAAATTAGGGTTTTTGACCAAAGTCAATAATAGTTGACTTTTTCGTCAACATTTAATTAGGAGATATTTTTTAGTGTGGGTGGAATGAGGCTCATGTGAGGGTGGGCAAATGATTTCCTTTGATTGGTGATTAATTTGAAGTGGAATCGGAGATTGATTAATCAGAAAATTCATTTGAAATTGAAAAGGTCAAACAATTGACTTTTCGGTCAAAATCACTGTCAACTCTCAAATGTTGACTTTTGGTGGAACTTTGACTAAGAAAAGTCAAAAGAATAAATAAAATCAAGAATAACCAAAAATTACTAAAATGGAAGGTGGTTGGTTTGTGAAGGCTAAATATGGAAAGTTTGAAAGACTTGGAATTTTTTTGAGAAATTTGAGAATGGCTAAGAAGCTGACTTCAGGGTTGATTTACACGTGTCCCTAGGCCTTATCTAAAGATGAGTCCAACATGAAAAGTATTCCACTCATGGCTTTCTCCAAATTTGTAGTTGGAGTTTTGTTCATTAGAGGCCTAGGATTTGAGTTATAAGAGCTAGAAGATTGAAGATTCACACTGAACCTAAGACAAGTTGCTGGGCAAAATTTGGTGCCAGCGTAAGCATTCAATCAAACAGGTGGCATGCCAAATGTAAAGCTAATTCAAGAGAGGTACAAGCATTATATGGAGGCAAGTCTAACACAATTCTCCTGTCTCCAATATCCTCTATCCAATGGGCCCAAGATCATTAATGTTGGATGTGTATTGAGCAAGATATGATGCCTTAAAGTCATGCACACACACAATTTATATGGGCTGGCCAGAACATGTCACGTGCGCAAGCACCCATGCAATCGTGTATCATCATGTTTCAAATCATTTTGAGAGAATTATAAACCTTATCTCTTAACCACATCAACACAAGATATGCTCTATCATATGTTATCTACACCATGAATTCAAGAGTAGATCATTTGAGTCATTGGTTAGAAAGTTAGAGGGCCATGAAGTCATCAATTTGGAATTCACAACAACAAGCGTGGCTCGTCAGGCCCTTGCTTCCACACGAATTCAGTGGCGAGCCAGCTTTTCCCATGCAATTTTCATGCATTTACAACTATTATTTCAAGAGTTGATCAACACCAATCATGTTCAACCTTGTGAATGCTCTCACTTTGCTCTCAAGGTCGTTCTCAGAGGGTGATCACAAACCAAGTTAACGGATCAAGAACACTGCCACTCAATCACCATAACTTCCCAAAATGTTGCACCATGACATATTTGTAGTAGTAGGAGTGCATGCATACATATATTGCTCTAATTATCAACACAGAGTGCTGCACACGTAAAAGACAAAGGGAGAGTTACTACAAATGCAAACTTCTTCTTTAAGCATAGGAAAAGAATCTACTACACTCATCAACACCATAACACTATCATACAATCTCACATATAAGCCAAACACACCTCACATTTCAACACAGACGCATCACTTTTTCTTTTTTCAAGCTTCACACTCACTCTCTCCTTTCTCTCGTCTTCATTCTCTCTCAATCATAACTGTAATAAACTTCGCCATAACCGTTTTCATAACTGACTCTAACCACCACCACTTTCAAACTTTCTCTCTCTCTCTCTCTCACCTTCAACAACCATAATGTCCTAGCACCGGCTCATCATCATTGGTTATTCTTGAAGCAAGCTTCATTTTCATTGAGTTTGCAAGATTATATAAAAGACCTGAGTTTATTTCTCAGGATTAAATCTACTCCAAAGCTAGCAGCAAGTGTCACGATCTAAGGGAGAAGAGTGGAGTTTTCTTTGAAGGTATTTGATAAAGAATTGTTCAGGTGAGTCTCCTTGATCTTTTGGAGCATTGTAGAAACATGAGGTTAGGATCATATAGTAGAAACACGCACTACAAAAAAAAAGGTCTCCTGCCACGCCCAAGAAACCGAAGCTATATGCAAAATAACCGTGGCGTAACGCTGAGGCCACTGTTTGGCCACGAAAATCCAACTGTGGGATATGCGGCCGTGGCCTAAAGTATAGTCCACGCTTTTTTGGTATATACCACGTTTTTTTGACAATCGTGGCTTTTATAGGTCACGGTTTAGGTAGTTTGATTAAGGCCGCGATTTATATTTGCCATGATTACAGAACTGTGGCCATATGATAAAGCCACGGTTTCAATTTAACATTTAACATACAGTTTTGGTTCAAGATATAGCCATGGTTTGGTTATGACCACATATTTAAAACCGTGGTTATGTGTTATGCATTCTAAACCATTTATCTTGCCACGGTTTATTTTGTATTATTACATAAATATGTCATTATATATATATATATATATATATATATATATATATATATATATATATATATATATATATATATATATATTATTAATATAAAATTAACAATAATATTCATCAATATAAAATTAACAATAATATTCATTAATATAAAATTAACAATAATATTGATGATTAGAATCTAATTAATTACAAGCAAATTAACATTAACGTCAAAAGTAAGTTTTTTTTGTAGTGCCACTAAAAAGTTGGGTACTAAGTTTTGATGTCATCCCAAATTCAAAACAACTATGGGATTCAAAACAAGAGCTAAATTAAACACAAGTTTCTCTCAAAGACATGTACAATCTGATTCTATCAATGATCCCATCAATGAACTAATTTCTGCCTCTTCCTGATTGGCCAAGAAGGGTAGAACAAGAATAACCTGATACTGAATTGATGCAGCAAGGGAATAGGAACCGGGGAAAGATATATAAGAATATAAAACTATTATTCAAATTCAACGGTAAAGTCAAAAATTTAAAATGACATTATTAAACTATGTAATCCTAAATAAACCATTATTAAACGCTACTTACAAGCTCCAAATTCTATACTATAAGTGCATTACAAACTAACACAATAATTACAAATATCATTTCATGACATATCTTTAGAACTACGATATATTTTCTTTATGAAACCACCTCCAGGATATACACACAAAACACCAATAAAATAGCAAGGTACACACCATAGCAAGGTACCATTTCAAAAAGTCTACATGAGCTCTTGAAGTGGTAATAAAGCTATAATATAATACTAATAGAAAAGCTACCAAAAATCTAACAGAACAACAATTCATAGTAAATCAATTTTTTTTAAGTACCCAACCATCTAAAAATCAAAACGTAGTCAACTTTTAGTAAGAGAACCAATTAGATAAATAACGCTTTCAATCATCATAAACCATCAATAGCCTCTTCTAAGGTCATAATCTGTTCATGGGCACACATTACTCTTTTGTGATAGACTCTTATGTGATCTAAATATTTAAGTCATCAATACAATCAGTTCATTCATTAGAGCTAGTAAATATATTGTACCAATGCATTATAGATGTAAATGTTCAGATATAACAATCTCATACCATAACAATCATATATGAAAAATGTGTTCATGGTTTCTATATAACATTTAGGCCATAAAATAATCTATATCTACCTTATTGGAGCAATTTCTTTGATTGTCTTCTATTCTTCAAGACTCAATTCTTCATCATTAATGTCTACACTTCATGGTTGGTGTCTACACTTGAACACAAAAAAAATATAATACTGAGTTACTATAGAAAACATGAAGGATGATATTTCGTGAAAATATCTTCCAACTATGTTTTTCATATGAAGTGGTCCCCTGTTCATATATAAGGCAAAGAGTAACAAGAAGGTAAAAATAATAAGAGAAAACAATTGCATTAAACATCAATGCATTTAGAAATCACACATGTCAAGAAGTTGAAAAGTAATGAAGAATGAAAACTGAAAGTAGAGTAGCTTGTCGAAAATAGTTACTTACCATACATGTGAATCATAGCGATTATCGCCCATAACATAAATATGGCCTTTTGGCACATGCTGCAAGGATCATAGAGCTAATGAGGAAGGAAAAATATGAATATTGAATAAACAAATAACAATAAAATTTATCATAATTGATAACATCAGTCTCACAGTTAATTTCGTTGTGTATGTCGGTGGATCTATCACAAAATTCTCCTCTTGAGGAACACCATTGACATAGAGTACTCCATGATGAACCTGCAAAATGTTGCACAACTGAACTTAGAAAAACCATAATGGTGTAATTAGAAATGATGGTTTTATTGAGTAAATGTAAATTTTAATTGACATTTACTGCCTCAATAGTGTCTCCTTCTTTCACAACAATTCTCTTGATAAAAATATGTGTGTTCTCTCCAGAATGCTACATAAGAAAAACCAATCATATAATTATAAGTAGTATGCTAAATATTCCATACGAGTAAAGTATGTACTAGCACAATATACCTGTGTTGGATCTCGAAATGTTACAATATCATGTATAGCAGGATTCTTTATGTAATATGAAGCTTGAGGAAATTAACAAGTAAAATATGAAAGGAGATGAAACTGATATGTACATTAAAGTCCATAGCATTAAAAAAACAAGTCCAATGGGTGAAAAATTAGTACCATGGTAACCCGTGCAAATGTTCCACTGAATTGTGAATTCCAGCTGATATTGCCAGGCCTATTAATAATTTTTTTCTTCTTTTCTTCCTCCATGATGGACCGGAGACTATCAAGAGAAGCTTGGGAGTCTTTTTCAACCTGGAAAAAAAAAAGAAACTCTACAAAATGTAAGTAACCAAACCAAACAAAACACAGCCAAGAATAATAATTAAGATATAACAGCACGCACAAGAGAGGTCAACAATTCATAATAAAAATGCTTCACAAAATGTATTAAATTAATTGGGATTGACAAAAAAACAGTTATGATAGCAAGCAACACAATAACTAAAAGTCGTGATAATAACATGAATATACGACATCCTAGTTTGACTTACACACCTAAAATCAAATAATAACACTGATATTAATGAACGAAGCTAACCTTGGACCATATTTTGAAGGGCTTCAATGGCCCGTGTATCTGATGTCACAAACAAAGTATTCCGAGTCATTACTTTTGACACCATTGTTTGGTCTGGCCACAAACCCTCGGCAATAACTCTAGTAGCAATATCCTAAACACCACACACATCCTTGCATTATACATGAAAACTACATCTCAAACTATATTATGCACTACACTCACCCAATAAACACACATTCACACAGAAAATTCACAAACCTTGTCAGTCATAGTTCCCGATAACAAAGCATTTGAATCAGGCAGCAAAACAGCATCAACGCACCGTGCTGCCATTCGCCGACACGCATCTGAAACTGATGTCCCCTCAGATATAGTGAGGGCTTTGGACATCCTAAGCTTCTTAACCATCCTTTCCCCTCCATCAGATCTAAATCATTCCATTAACAACAACAATTACACCAAAACAATTAACTAAACTTAATTCCAAACCTTTTTATTTCTGTGATAAAGCATAGAAATCTTGTCGGTGAATGGAAGCACATACTTGAAGCACTACTAATACTTGAAGCACATACTAATTCCATTTGTGGACAATAAAACAGAATGATAAAAGAGATAATAATCAAAATGTAACACTACCTTACAGAAACTGTGTCCTTCCACTTCTTCTATGGCTTCAAGACCAATACATATTCAGGAAAATCCATCCATGTCCATGGTGTTATGGATTACATAAGCAACATCATCTATATTATCCGTTTCATTACGCTTCTCCAGGCTGAATCTAACAACAAAATAAGCACAAGCTGATTTAAAATTGCTCAACAAATGTCTAGTGAGTGAAATAATTTAATGGATAATTCACATCAAGTTACCGGAAATATAGATGCAGCCATCAGAACAATATTGTGAAACACAATTAAACAATACAATTGTCAAACCATTCAATAAAATAATGAATTAATATTAATTAGTAAAGTTTAACACAAATTAACTGTTTTTGGATAGACTTTGCAATCCTCCTAAACTCTTCTTCATCATAGATTTGAGAAGCAAGGCTTCAAGCTTGTTCTACTTCCTTGGCTTGGTGGTAGCCAACAACACATACTAATCTTTCCGGGCTGGCTGAAAAGTAATGATAATCTTGTTGGCCAAACCTATGATACAGTCATAAACATAAACCAAGCTTTGTGTACAAAAATCAATAGAAATGCAAATACATCACACACAAAATGATCACATTATCAAAATCAAAATCTCACTATTTTCACTAAAAATAAAATCACATTTAACCTTTAGCTAATCTGTAAGAAGAGAAATTTTACAATTTCAAAAACCATTTTTACAAGTACCAATTTGTAACCTACATGATAGACGAAATCAAACAAAACAAGAAGTGAAGGTAACATATTGATAAAAACAGGGTATTGTTTTTACTATCCAGAGTACTTGAAGGAGTTGAGGTTTTAGAGATCATTTAGGTCTCTTATAAATTGAACGCTTTGAGTGTTGTTACCAAACTTTTTAAACCAAAAAGAGTTTTTCCTCTTCACAATCTCCCAAACAAGTGGTATAGGTAGTGTTGCCATCATCTTCTTCTTCTTCTTCTATGTGCAAACCTGAAATACATATCAAAATTAACATCAAATTGGTAGTTAAAGAGAACCTTAATAAACATACACTACAAAAACCTAATAGAACATTTGCCTATTGTGGAGAGAAATGAGATTTGAGAAGAAGAGTATGTAGTAGAAAGAAATGGGCTCCAAAACCCTAATTAAGCTTTAAGCTAGAGTGTAGGTATTGGGTTGAGATGTCTATTGCGTGATAGATTGTTTCTTGGACCCCTTTTCCGCATCACATGGATTACGAGTTTGTGGTCTATGTTTTGTGAAAGAAGATGCATTCATAAGGTTATATGACGGAAGCGGCGGCGGGAGGTTTTGGGAGGCGATATAGCTTTTGGTGGGAGACTAGGTTTTGCTGAGTTCGTGAAAGAGTGGTTGGAAAAAGGATGGAAGTCGAGCTCTTCTCCTTCAAGTTTCAATGAAAAACTTGAGCCATATCGTTAGGTTTTTGAGAGCTTTAGTGTGAGAGGACATTGAGAGATTCTTTTTGGCACCACTTTGTTAGGGTTTTTTCTTCTCCTATGAATGAAATGAAATCTCAATTTTTTTTTCTTTTTTTAATCTAATCTAAAAAAAATTAGAAAAGAAAATAATTAAAGCGAGGGAAAGCTAAAAAAAGAGGGAAATTCTGGCGGGGTATATTTTTGGGCTAGGGCCACAGTTTGAAGTGAAAATTATAATGTCGCGGTTTTATTATTGCGGCTTAAACTATCCGCAGTTTATTAACCTTGACAAATGATGAAAAAGCCACAGTTTCACACTCCGGATTCAATATTTCTAAACATATGTCTACGATTTGAAAACCCTGGTCAAAGCTTGTATGTGGCCACAGTTTTTGAGTTGTGGAAAAATTTACTGTGGCCGTAGACCTTTTTTCTTGTAGTGATGTGATTTGGGTGATTAGCACCATTGTTTTGGTGTGTTTTGTAACACCCGTATAATTTTAATTTTTAATTTAATTTGAATATTAGATTAATAATTATTATTATTATGGATTTTATGAAAATAAGAGGAAAATGATGGTTAATGGCATTTGGGCCATGTGTGAAATTAGTAAGAAGAGGGGGTGTGGTGCAGTAAAGCCCTTACTAATTTAATATTATTTTTCATAAAATAATCAGAATTGGGAATTGGGAAAGAAAGAACGTGAAAGAAGAGAATTGGGAACAAGGAACGTGAAGGAGAACTGTAGAGGGAGAGACCAAGAACCAAGACTTTTATCTGAGGTAAGGGGAGACTCTCCGTTTAATCTCTTTTATCGTATTATAGGTGATAGTATGGATTAGGAGTATGATTGGATCCATTGATTCTATATTCTGAATTTTCATCTGTGTTCATCATTGAAATTGAACTGTTAATCCCTAATAACTGATAGATTTAGGGTATGATGAATGAAATTGATTATGGGATCATATACTATGGTTATGGACGAATTCGTATGCTGTTTAGATGCAATTTTTCTGGTTTTTAGACTCAAAATCGTGGACTGGTATGAGTAAAAACGAATGGGTTTTGGACTGTTACGAATTCTGCAGGTTCTGGGCATTTTCTGGTGTTTCGCGTATGAAACAGTGCCATACGCGTATGGGATGAGGTCATACGCGTATGGGGGACACTCCCAATGGGCTATACGCGTATGATACGCAGTTGCCCTGTCCCAAATACCACGTACTGGTGTTTTGCGTATGAGAGCGTATGAGGATGCTCATACGCGTATGGGAGTTTTGAAAGAGGAAAATTATTCTGGTGATACGCGTATGGCAAGACTGATACGCGTATGAGTTGGTTTCTAGACCATTTTGAGTTCTGGTGAAATGCGTATGATACGCGTATGGGACATAGTGATACGCGTATGGGTGCGTATGGGCATCATGATACGCGTATGGACGCTGTGTGTGCAAATTTCTGTTTTTGTGATTTTTCTGGAAAGTTCAATGATGTGTAACTTTCGATTGGTATGCCTGTTTGTATACTGTTTGGTACTGTGTAAACCTGGTGATGTGATTCTGTGGTTTACTGATGTTTTAATCGTATTTGAATGATGTGAATATATATATATATATATATATATATGAACATGCTTGATAACGATGATGATGATGATGAAATGAGTATAGATGATGCTACTCATAGTATGATGATGAAGTATGTTATATATATATGTTGCATGCATTCATAAACATGGGCTGAATCCTAGATGATGAGAGGATTCAGTGAGGGGCAGAATTCCCATTGTGTGGAATTGGTGCTGGCAGGGCCGTATCTGGATGATGATAGATCGGTCGGTGGATGATTTCCACTGGTGATGATTGGTACCACATGCATAGTGTCAGTTTCATACATGTGCATGATTCGTTTATAGCATGATGATATATGTTACATGTTGACTGTCTGTTTATCTGTGGATGTATAAATGATTGAATTGTCTGAATATGAAACAATTGGGTGAATGATATAACTATGATATGTTATTATTTATGATGCAATAACATTGGTTAACTGTGATGAGACTCACCCTTACTTGTTGTCATTTTCAGATTGAGGATAGCGGCGCGACTTGGTGAGGATTAGCTCATAAGTCGGTTTCTAGTTATAGTGTCGGTGTCATGCTCTGGTAGATGTAACACTGGGAACACGTTTGTTTTGAGTTGATTATAACTCTAATTGGTTTTGTTGGTTGAGTCGGATACATTAATGATGAATGTTGACTCTATGTTTTTGATTCCGCTGTGTAAAACATGATTTTATTTAATGAGTTATAATTTCAGTTGTTTCAGTGAATGCATGATATGTACCGACGTGTGTTTTCTTCATTTTATGAATTTGTGATGCCTCTCTACATGTTTACTCTGATTAATAATTATTTAATTGCCGCGGTTATTAGAGGGGTGTTACAATAGTGGTATCAGAGCATAGTCGATCGTTGTGATCAGAGTCTTAGTGTCAGTCTTTCCGTGTATGCGACTAATACGAGTTATTTGTCGATACTTTTATTCTGACTGGATTGTTTGTGTTAAGCAGAACGATGGCTGGAAGAGGAGGAAGAAACGACGATGCTATCGCTGAGGCTCTGGGCATGATTGCTGGTGTGCTGGGAGGGAATGCCAATGGAGCTGCGATTAGTGCCGACAGACAACTGAACAGTTTCCAGAGGAACAATCCTCCATTGTTCAAGGGCATGCATGATCCCGAGGGTGCTCAAAAATGGCTGAAGGAGATCGAGAGGATTTTCAGAGTCATTGACTGTACTGAGGATCTCAAGGTGAGATATGGCACCCACATGTTATCTGAAGAAGCTGATGACTGGTGGATGTCAACCAGAACTGAGCTGGATGCTAGTAGTACAGCAATTACCTGGACTGTATTCAGGAGGGAATTTCTGAGGAGATATTTTCCTGAAGATGTCAGGGGAAGAAAGGAAGTTGAATTTCTGGCGCTGGTTCAAGGTAATATGTCAGTACCGGAGTATGCTGCCAAGTTTGTGGAACTGGCAAGGTACGATGTGCATTTACAATGATGACGAAGCCAGTGAGTTCTCGAAATGTGTCAAATTTGAGAATGATCTTCGTGATGAGATCAAGCAGGGTATCAGGTACCAGAGAATCCGGAGGTTTGTTGATCTGGTAGATTGTAGCAGGATTTTTGAGGAAGATAACATCAAGCTGAGGTCATCTCACTCTCGCGAGTTGGTTGACAGAAAAGGAAAGAAACATATCGATCGAGGTAAGCCATATGGTAGAGGTAAACCTGTTGATTGGAAGAAACCCAGTGGGGGAGATTCCAGTGCTCGTATCAGGTGTTACAATTGTGGTGAGATGGGACATCATAGGAATGAATGCAAGGTTGATCAGAAGAAGTGTTACAAGTGTGACCAAGTGGGTCATATTGCTGCTGACTGCAAGAAGAGGGTTGTGACTTGCTACAACTGTGGTGAAGAGGGTCACATCAGTCCTAATTGTCCTAAGCCGAAGAAGAACCAATCGGGAGGAAAGGTTTTTGCTTTGACTGGATCTGCGACTACTCCGGAAGACAAGTTGATTAAAGGTACTTGTTTCATTCATGGCACACCTTTAGTTGCAATTATTGATACTGGAGCAACTCACTCTTTTATTTCTTTGGATTGTGCTGAGAGGTTAAATCTTGAGATATCTGATATAAATGGAAGTATGGTTATTGACACTCCTGCGTCGGGTTCAGTAACTACTTCGTCTGCATGCTTGAATTGTCCGGTTGACATTTTTGGTAGAGAATTCGGGATGGACTTAGTGTGCCTTCCGTTGAAACAACTTGATGTAATCCTAGGAATGAACTGGTTGGAATTCAACCGTGTTCATATCAACTGTTTTGCGAAGACGGTGAGTTTTCCTGAAGAGGTTAGTTCTGATAGTCTGGAAATGACGGCTAGACAGGTGAATGAAGCTATCGGAGATGGTGCAACAGTGTTTATGTTGTTCGCATTGATGAATATAAAAGAGAAAGTGGCGAGTGGCGAATTGCCTGTGGTGTGTGAATTTCCAGAAGTTTTTCCAGAGGATGTGAATGAATTGCCACCGGAAAGAGAAGTGGAGTTTTCTATTGATTTGGTTCCAGGAACTAGTCCAGTGTCAATGACGCCGTATCGTATGTCGCCGTCTGAATTGGCTGAACTGAAGAAGCAGTTAGAGGAATTGCTTGAGAAGAAGTTTATTCGTCCTAGTGTTTCGCCGTGGGGTGCGCCTGTGTTGCTAGTAAAGAAGAAAGAGGGTTCAATGAGGCTGTGTGTAGATTACAGACAATTGAACAAGGTCACTATCAAGAATCGGTATCCATTGCCGAGGATTGATGATTTGATGGACCAGTTGGTTGGAGCACGTGTGTTTAGTAAGATTGATCTGAGGTCTGGGTATCATCAGATACGTGTGAAAGATGACGATATTCAGAAGACTGCTTTTAGAACGAGGTATGGACATTACGAGTATTCTGTGATGCCGTTTGGAGTTACTAATGCACCTGGTGTTTTTATGGAATATATGAACAGGATCTTTCATCCTTATCTCGATAAGTTCGTGGTGGTGTTTATAGATGATATGCTGATATATTCTAAGAATGAGGAGGAACATGCAGAGCATCTCAGAACTGTGTTAGAATTGTTGAAAGAGAAGCGACTTTTTGCCAAACTGTCGAAGTGTGAATTTTGGTTAGAAGAAGTCAGTTTTCTTGGACATGTGATTTCTAAGGATGGTATTGCTGTTGATCCTACAAAGATAGAAGCTGTGTCTCAGTGGGAAGCTCCGAAGTCAGTATCTGAGATTCGTAGTTTTCTTGGCCTTGCAGGTTACTACAGAAAGTTCATTGAGGGATTTTCGAAGTTAGCATTGCCGTTAACTAAACTAACCAGGAAGGGACAAGCCTTTATTTGGGATGCAAAGTGTGAAGAAGGATTCCAAGAGCTTAAGAGGAGATTGACTAGTGCTCCTATTTTGATTTTGCCGAATCCGACAGAATCATTTGTGGTTTATTGTGACGCATCACTGATGGGTTTAGGTGGTGTATTGATGCAGAATCAACAGGTGGTCGCTTATGCGTTGAGACAACTCAAAGTGCATGAGAGGAATTATCCGACTCATGATTTGGAGTTGGCAGCTGTGGTTTTTGTTTTGAAGTTGTGGCGACACTATTTGTATGGTTCGAGATTTGAGGTGTTCAGTGATCACAAAAGCCTGAAGTATCTCTTTGATCAAAAAGAGCTGAATATGAGGCAGAGAAGGTTGTTAGAATTCCTGAAGGATTATGATTTTGGTCTGAATTACCATCCGGGTAAGGCAAACGTCGTGGCTGATGCATTGAGTAGGAAGACTTTGCATATGTCTATGTTAATGGTGAAGGAATTGGATTTGATTGAACAATTCAGAGACTTGAGTTTAGTGTGTGAAGGTACTCCTACTAGTGTTAAATTGGGTATGCTGAAGCTGACTAGTGGTATTCTCGAAGAAATAAGAGAAGGTCAGAAAGCCGATGTTGAATTGATTGATAAGTTGACTTTGATTAATCAAGGCAAGAGTAGTGAATTCAGAGTCGACGAGAATGGTATACTGAGGTTTGGTGACCGAGTTTGTGTTCCTGATGTTGATGAACTCCGAAAGCGTATTTTGGAAGAAGGACACCGTAGTGGATTGAGTATTCATCCTGGTGCTACCAAGATGTATCATGATTTGAAAAAGTTGTTTTGGTGGCCTGGAATGAAGAAGGAAATTGCTGAGTTTGTGTATTCTTGTTTGACTTGCCAGAAGTCAAAGATCGAGCATCAGAAACCATCTGGGTTGATGCAACCGATGTTTATTCCTGAGTGGAAGTGGGACAGCATCTCAATGGATTTTGTGTCGGGTTTGCCGAGAACTATCAGAAATTGTGAAGCTATCTGGGTCGTGGTAGACAGGTTGACGAAGTCTGCACATTTTATACCGGTGAGAATGGATTATCCGATGGAGAAGCTGGATCAATTGTATATTGAGAAGATAGTGAGTCTGCATGGTATTCCTTCAAGTATCGTGTCAGACAGAGATCCGAGGTTTACGTCTAAGTTCTGGGAAGGTTTGCAGAAAGCTTTAGGTACTAAGCTAAGATTGAGTTCTGCTTATCATCCGCAGACTGATGGACAGACTGAGAGAACGATTCAGTCATTAGAGGATTTGTTGCGGGCTTGTGTGTTGGAAAAAGGAGGTACTTGGGATAGTTATCTGCCTTTGATTGAGTTTACCTACAACAACAGTTATCATTCGAGTATCGGTATGGCTCCGTTTGAGGCTTTGTATGGTAGGAGATGTAGGACGCCGTTGTGTTGGTACGAATCTGGTGAGAGTGCTGTGATTGGTCCAGAAATTGTACAACAGACTACAGAGAAGATTAAAATGATTCAGGAGAAGATGAAGGCTTCTCAGAGTCGTCAGAAGAGTTATCACGACAAGAGGAGGAAAACACTTGAGTTTCAAGAGGGAGATCATGTGTTTATGAGAGTTACTCCTATGACAGGGATTGGTCGGGCATTGAAGTCGAAGAAGTTGACTCCGCGTTTTATCGGACCATTCCAAATTTCTGAAAGAGTAGGAGAAGTGGCTTATCGTATCGCTTTACCGCCGATGCTTGCAAATTTGCATGATGTATTTCATGTGTCTCAGTTGAGGAAATACATTTCAGATCCGTCCCATGTGATCCAAGTAGATGATATACAGGTGAAAGATAACTTGACGGTTGAGACTTTACCTGTGAGGATTGAGGATCGAAGGCTGAAGCAATTGCGTGGCAAGGAAATAGCTTTGGTCAGAGTAGCTTGGGGAGGACCTGCTGAGGGGAATGTTAACTGGGAGCTAGAGGGTCAGATGAAGGATTCTTATCCAGAACTTTTTACCTGAGGTATGTTTTCGAGGACGAAAACTCTTTTAGTGGGGGAGAGTTGTAACACCCGTATAATTTTAATTTTTAATTTAATTTGAATATTAGATTAATAATTATTATTATTATGGATTTTATGAAAATAAGAGGAAAATGATGGTTAATGGCATTTGGGCCATGTGTGAAATTAGTAAGAAGAGGGGGTGTGGTGCAGTAAAGCCCTTACTAATTTAATATTATTTTTCATAAAATAATCAGAATTGGGAATTGGGAAAGAAAGAACGTGAAAGAACAGAATTGGGAACAAGGAACGTGAAGGAGAACTGTAGAGGGAGAGACCAAGAACCAAGACTTTTATCTGAGGTAAGGGGAGACTCTCCGTTTAATCTCTTTTATCGTATTATAGGTGATAGTATGGATTAGGAGTATGATTGGATCCATTGATTCTATATTCTGAATTTTCATCTGTGTTCATCATTGAAATTGAACTGTTAATCCCTAGTAACTGATAGATTTAGGGTATGATGAATGAAATTGATTATGGGATCATATACTATGGTTATGGACGAATTCGTATGCTGTTTAGATGCAATTTTTCTGGTTTTTAGACTCAAAATCGTGGACTGGTATGAGTAAAAACGAATGGGTTTTGGACTGTTACGAATTCTGCAGGTTCTGGGCATTTTCTGGTGTTTCGCGTATGAAACAGTGCCATACGCGTATGGGATGAGGTCATACGCGTATGGGGGACACTCCCAATGGGCTATACGCGTATGATACGCAGTTGCACTGTCCCAAATACCACGTACTGGTGTTTTGCGTATGATAGCGTATGAGGATGCTCATACGCGTATGGGAGTTTTGAAAGAGGAAAATTATTCTGGTGATACGCGTATGGCAAGACTGATACGCGTATGAGTTGGTTTCTAGACCATTTTGAGTTCTGGTGAAATGCGTATGATACGCGTATGGGACATAGTGATACGCGTATGGGTGCGTATGGGCATCATGATACGCGTATGGACGCTGTGTGTGCAAATTTCTGTTTTTGTGATTTTTCTGGAAAGTTCAATGATGTGTAACTTTCGATTGGTATGCCTGTTTGTATACTGTTTGGTACTGTGTAAACCTGGTGATGTGATTCTGTGGTTTACTGATGTTTTAATCGTATTTGAATGATGTGAATATATATATGAACATGCTTGATAACGATGATGATGATGATGAAATGAGTATAGATGATGCTACTCATAGTATGATGATGAAGTATGTTATATATATGTTGCATGCATTCATAAACATGGGCTGAATCCTAGATGATGAGAGGATTCAGTGAGGGGCAGAATTCCCATTGTGTGGAATTGGTGCTGGCAGGGCCGTATCTGGATGATGATAGATCGGTCGGTGGATGATTTCCACTGGTGATGATTGGTACCACATGCATAGTGTCAGTTTCATACATGTGCATGATTTGTTTATAGCATGATGATATATGTTACATGTTGACTGTCTGTTTATCTATGGATGTATAAATGATTGAATTGTCTGAATATGAAACAATTGGGTGAATGATATAACTATGATATGTTATTATTTATGATGCAATAACATTGGTTAACTGTGATGAGACTCACCCTTACTTGTTGTCATTTTTAGATTGAGGATAGCGGCGCGACTTGGTGAGGATTAACTCATAAGTCGGTTTCTAGTTATAGTGTCGGTGTCATGCTCTGGTAGATGTAAAACTGGGAACACGTTTGTTTTGAGTTGATTATAACTCTAATTGGTTTTGTTGGTTGAGTCGGATACATTAATGATGAATGTTGACTCTATGTTTTTGATTCCGCTGTGTAAAACATGATTTTATTTAATGAGTTATAATTTCAGTTGTTTCAGTGAATGCATGATATGTACCGACGTGTGTTTTCTTCATTTTATGAATTTGTGATGCCTCTCTACATGTTTACTCTGATTAATAATTATTTAATTGCCGCGGTTATTAGAGGGGTGTTACATGTTTGATGCATTCGTGTTCATCTCTTTGCTTGCTTTGTTTTAAATATTTTGGTTCATGTTTGCCTGTGTAATTCACATGTTTGAATGCTATGAATGAGTGTGAACATCCTGCTATGCTTTGTGTGGATTTTAATGAGGTTTTAGTTAGTTAGGGTTTTGAGGTTGCATTCGGTTCTGATGATAGAAGAGGAATCATTAAAAACTAGGCTCATATTTGGATTCTATGTGCGGAACCGAGTCAGGAAGTACCATTCTTGTGGCTTTCTGGGCATATTCGCAGATCTCCATGGAGTGTGTGATCGGAGAAGATGACTGGAGCTTAGCTTCGGCGTCTGTTATGGAGTTTGAGTGGTTGACCCCGGCCGGTTTAGGTGGCGCGTTTTAATTGGTTAATTTTCCTATTCTTTCTCCAATTTATGCATCATTCATATGATTAATGTATGGGGTGTGTGAGTATGATTGGCCCAGGTTGAGTTTTTGTCTTTAGTCACTTAAACTTTACCTGACCAATTGATACGTACATGTGTGATGTTTCTATGCCACGTCTTGAATAAATACCATATGATAATAAATAACCACATGTTGATTGCAATAAATCATAAAAAAGGATGTGAAATAAAAATAAAGATTTGTGAATCACTCTGCTGGGCCTAAGCGCTATTTCCACCCCTTTATTTTGGCCCAGTGCGCCTGGTAGCTGGATTTCTATGCATAATGATTTCTTTTTACACCCCCTGGCAGGCAGAATTTAGGATTTGTTTAAATTGTTTCTTTTCTAATTTTTAATCAATAATTCAATTTCCATTGAAATAAAAATGAAAAAAATATAGTTTCTAACCAATTAGGATTTTAGGAATATATAGTTTTTTTTTGGAATTTTTAATTGTTGTTTTTTTCTTTAATTTTTTGATTGGTTAATCATAATAAAAATACTTAGTTTTTTAGTTTTAATTCATAAAAATATACAATGCTTGTGAATATTTTCCTTTTAGTCTAGGCTTTATTTCTTTTATTTTGTGAATATTTTTCTCATATCTTGTGAAATACCTAAAATACCCCTAGTCGTTAAAGTTGACTTTGGTCAACTTAAATGACTTTTTCCCATCTTTTTTGCTTCGTTAATTTCCCTTAGATTTTAGTTTAGTTCTTAATCAGGATTTAGACTTTTAACAATAACAATTAGGCTAGTGAATTAGTTTAGTCTCCCCCTTTCTCATTTCTTTTTCTTTTTCAACATTAAAAAACCTAATAAATACCGACGAAGAGCACACTACTATTTTTCATAGTGAGAAAGAAATGATTGGGGCGTAGGCCCCGGTGTATTTCTTTTCTACTTAGTGGAAAAGAAATGATTGAGGTGTAGACCTTAGTGTGTTTCCTAAACGCTACTTAGAGAAATGATTGAGGTGTAGACCTTGGTGTATTTCTCTAAATACTTAAACTTTTTTAGTATGGTCCAAGTCACAAATAAATTTCCCTTAAAAAACACCCAACCAAAAACACTCAAAATACCTAATAAATGTTCAGACTTAAAACAAAGTAAGTAAGTGATGTGAATCCTTGTAGTGGGTTTTGTTCATCATGGAATTACATCAAAAAACACAAACCCATGTTTCTTCTTTTCTAAGAACAAGTTAAGTCCATTCAATACTTAGGCGTGTAAGTCTCCCAAGGTCGAGCATCGTGGATTGTGACCTTAACCTCTGTTCAACTAAAAAACACAAAAACAAACAGAAACATGTGAGCTGAACTACGACGCTCTGATTCCTGAAAAGGATACGTAGGCATTAGGTCACGGGGCCTAAGCGAGCACAATTGTAAATAATTTCTTCTTTTCCCTGTATTTCTTTTTTCATGCATTCACATTTAGACTTTAGACATTAGACAAACCCTTTAGATAGAAACAAACATAAGTGGATACTGTCGAGTACGATGGGCGTGAGGGGTGCTAGTACCTTCCCTTTGCGTAACCGACTCCCGTACCCAGTTCTCTGGTCGTAAGACCTTGTTATTATTCTTTGCTAGGTTTTCTGATATTCCTTTCCCTCGATGGGATAAATATTCTAGTGGCGACTCTGGTCATTTTTCGCGAGCGTGCGATAAGTGGCAGTGAGAAATTCTCGATGGGCTGCTTTTAATTGGGGCCCTTATCGCATGGTGCTTGTGTCAGTACCATCTAGCTCAGAAGTAGTTGTTCCCATCAGGTTCTTATAAAAATCTATTACCTCTTTTTCCAACTCCTGTTGAGTATTGACATGGGATCCATCCTCTTTCAGCAAACTTATCATACTTTTGTTTTTATGTCTCATTTTAATAGCAGCATGAAAATATATATTGTTATCACCACTTAATCTCAACTAAGTGATTTTTTCTCTTTGTTTCAACAACTTAAACTCAATTTCCTGCCACTTTATCAATTCTTCGGAGCAAATATGGACCCTTTCTATCTTGTCAACATTCATTCTATCAATCATCAAACGATTATGTCCCTACAAGAGATCCTCTCTGGATTTGATAATATTGTTGTTCACATCTGATATCGGCTTACTCAGCTTCTTGATGAAAGGCTGTAATCTTTGAAGCTTTTTCCAAACAATAAACATAGGTCTTCCGTTTAGTGGAATATTCCAACTGTTTCTCACCACTTCATGGAGTTGGTCCAAATCAACAGTGCTATTTATGAATTTAAAGTTGTTAGTTCTAGTTTAGTTGAGCTCTGGTTCCTTTAATAGAAGCATGGAATGATCAGACACATTCGGTGACATATTAGTTAGGGTGGCATTAACATGTTCCTGCATCCAATCACTATTTCCCAAAACTCTATCTATCCTAGAATAGATAGCATTATCCCCTTTCTTATTTGACCGAGTAAATTAATCCCCATTACTCTCCATTTCATATAGTTCAGTGTTGCTCATCATGGTAACAAAATCAATGTATTCCTTTTCCGTCACCGTATTACCTCCGATTTTGTCTTCTATATTCACAACATTGTTAAAATCCCTAATGAGTATCCACGGACCTTGTTGTTAAGAATATATATTACTAATATCTTGCCAGAGTTTCTTTCTACACTATAATTGGTTGTGGGAAAAATATTGTAGTCAACCAATACAGAAAATTACCAGTGCTATCCAACACCTTACAATGAATAAACTTGTCAGTGCTACCAACATGCTCAATATTCATTCTATTTTCATCCTAACACACCCATAATCTACCATTTTCATGTATATCATAATTATCCAAGAAATTAACTCTGAGTTTCATCCTCTCTCTAATAACACAAGCCTTGTTCTTCTTCACTATAGTCTCAATCAACACAATTATTACAGGGTTAAGATTTCGGAGACGGGAGCTAATCTCCCTAGTCTTACCCGCTTTTTTTAGCCCCCTCACATTCCATGAAATTATCATGGAACATCTTCAAGGAACACAAAGGAAGATCCACCCCCAATTGTTCCAAAACCATTTCCATATTTAACTTGTGATGTATTACTCATTAGAGACTTACCACTTTCATAGATTCTTGCATTATCCTTTCCTCTTTTCCTGACTGTAGTCTATGCTTGATTTGTAGAGTCATCAGATCTAGAATTCCCTAGCATTTGATTTTGTGGAGGAGATGGATTTAGTGCTCTCTCTTGTGTTTTCCTTTGGGTCCTGAATGATCTTAGCATTGATTTCCACCTCCTGTTGTTTTTGTTGTGTCCTTCTCTTTTGGTATCAATTGCTTTGTATGTTGCTTTTGTTGCTTTCCTCCATAAGTGTGGCCGATCTTCTGAAATTTTATGCAGTATGGTGGTCTCCACTCGTACTCCACAGATTGTTGCATCTTCTCTCCTGTCTTGTCTTTGATTGTAATTTCTTTCACTATCTCTTGTGTGATTTCTATCTCAACCAAGATTCTAGCATAAGAGATACGATACCGATTTTCGGTGCATTCATCTGTCATCAATTGTGTACCTAATGCCCTACCTATTTTACTTAAGCTCTTGGAACCCCATAAGTAAATTGGTAGTTGAGGTAGTTTGACCAAAATCAGGATAGTAAGCAGCATGTCTCTCTTCAAATTGAAGTCTGGTTTCCATTTAGATAACAATATTGGCATATTTCTTATTGTATATGGTCCTTTCCTCAATACAGCATCCCTATCTTGGTAAGAATGGAATCTCAATACAAAATAACCTTCGTCATTGTAGTATATGTCAGGTAGTTTTTCAAAATTCTAGTTTTTCATTATAAATTGTTTGACAACATTCATGCTTAAATCACCTCCAAACACATACATGATTAACGTCGTATCCCAGAATTTTACCTCATTCACGATGTCAGCTTCATCACTCTCGACTTCAATGACTCCGTCAACAAGCTTGGGTGTGATAAACTTAATTGCCATTTCGTTCCCTGGATTCTGATTACCACTTATTACATCAATCCAAAGCTTCCTTGGTTCAAGGGATCCATCTTGTAATTCTAGGGTTTCTGGTGCTTTCCTTTTATCGTCCTTCATATTATTTATGGTTGTCTCCTTTGATGCTTTTTCATTTTCTTCCAGCTTTTTGCTCAATGATTTGTTTGCTACGTTGTGCTTATCATTTTCTATGGTTTGGGATTCCGACGGCGTCGACACCACCCCTTTTGGTGGTCGTCCTCGCCCTTTTGCAATTTTTATATTGTTTAGTAATTATTATAATTATAAATATTGTTATTACTTTTAATTAGTGGTTAAGTTTTAAATTTAATTCTACTATTATTCATTATTTATTTCTAACCATTATTATTGTTAATTAATATTGTTATTTATTTTTATCATTTTTTTATTTTATTAATTGTTGGAAGTTGACTAATAGTCAACTAGGGTTTCAACCATTTATACCCAAAATGGCGCATCACCATCATCATCCTCACCAACCCTAAATTTAAGTCCAAGTCCAACTCACAAGATCAAACGAACCAAATATTGAAAAAGAAAGAAAATATTTTATTGAATGAATGATTATAATACAAAGTTTGTCCATGTACAAAATCAATCTCTAAGTCTAAAAAAAATCAAATCTCCTATTTCCTAAAATTAAATCCGAAATCAATTTACATTAATGTAATTTGTAACAACAAAATAACATAAATCTACTTCCTAAATCAATCTAACCCTAATACTATAAAACCTAAAATCAAACTAAGAGAAAGGGACGAAAAAAATATGAGAAGAAACCCTTGCTGCTGGGAATCCCTACCCAACACCAAAGCTCTTCTTCATCCGTAAAGGAGTTGGGGTTTCACAATTGAAATTACAAAATCCCTTGAGCTAAGCCTTCTGATACCTGCAAAAATACCAAAAAGATAGAGAATCAGAAGGAGATCGGAGAGAAAGCGAAAGAGATTTGTTACGAAAAGTTTCATAGCCAAAAGAGTTAAACCTAAATCACTTAGCTTAGGGTTTTAAGTTGTTATCGTGATGCTTGCATGATTGGTATTTGGTTGTTGCGTTTTTGGAAAAATATGGGTTTTTATGGTTAGAGTTCTTCCTTCATAAGGTTAGGGTTCATGGGGATCTTCATCTGTGATGGCGGCCTCAATGGCCGCCCACAGTTCGTCAGGTTTATGTTTAGGGTTCGTCCGGTTTAGGTTTAGGGTTCATATGTGTTTGCAGATCCCAATTAAAGCTCAACCGGAAATATGGGTACGACGGTGATTTGGGATGAAGGTTTGAAGCTTCCGGTTGAATGTCAACTAGAAAACTGGGTCGCACAGTGGTTTTAAAGGTGGAGACGATTTACGGTGGAGGTTGGGGTTAGATAGTGAGAGAGATAAGAGTGTTATGAGAGTAGAGAGAATGAGAGAATAGAGAGAGAAGAGAGAAGGAAAATGGGGAAAGTGGAAAAATGAAGGGATATACTCACTTCGTTCTGATTGCATAGGTGTACGCCCACGGTACTCCCTAGTTAACTGGGCATCCTGGCCTTCTGTTTGGTATACCTGGGTCAAACGCCCCAGGATTGACTCTTGGAGGCCTTCTGATCAAGATCTAACGCTCCTGATTTTCCTTGACACATCCCAACCTCGTGTACCTTCCCTCACCTGATCCAAACGGATTAAGTGTTTTCCCATGTTAGGCCAAGCCCAACTCTATTAGCACCCCCAATTTTTTATTTTTACTATTCTAATTCAACCTTCACCCCTTTCGCTAATTGGACCCTAGATTAACATTTGAACTTGAACATTTACTGATGATACCCTCTATTTTACTAATCATTAACTAAAAGACACTCCATAATTTGTTTAAAATAATTAAATTATTTAATTTAATTAATAGATTTATTTGTTTAATTTATTTTATATATTCATTAATTATTATTTATTTTTGTTCACATGCATACAAATATTTTATTGAATAAATAATATGTTTATAATAATTATTGACTCTTCTTCCAAACTTCTAATTTTATTTTTAAAATTCTTTTACTAACATCATTCAAGTTTTTTATTACATTATGCACTAAAGTAGCTAACCAATATAATTTTTTTTTATACTAATCTAATTACCAATTCAATCTTATTTTAAAAAAGGATTGTTGATCCATTCTTTAAGTCAACTATGAAGTGCATCTACGACTATGCTACTTTTAAATTTAGACGAGATTCAAAGGAGATTTCTAAAACATTTACACAATCCATAAAAAAACTAACCAAACAATTTACGAACTACTAATAGACTCTGATTCTTCAAAAGGAAGTACATAGGCACCCGGTTTAAAAACCAAGGCGAGTCCCATAAATTAAAACATTAATAGTCCAATAGTATTCTGCAAATATTAAGATATAAGTGAATTTACATTTACCGTATTTTCAAATAATTGATCGATCGACTTGACGTCTATCGTTTAGTTATTTGCTAAAGGGGGTGGTCCCCTTGAATACAAGGGAGATGAAGGGTGCCTAACACATTCCCTCCATCTAATTGACTTACGAACTGAGAATCTATGAATTTAGGGTTATCCATTATCTTCTATTCCCTTGGGATAAAAATTAGTGGTGGCAACTCTCTCAAAATTTTAAACTGGTTGATACAATTGGCGACTCTGCTGGAGACTAACCCCTAAATTAGAGTTAACCCTACCTTTAGGTCTAGGTTTTTGGGGTTTCATTATATTTGGATTTTATTTTTATTGATATTATTTTTTTTTCTTCTTTATTTATTGTTTTATCATTGTATCATTCTTATATTGGTGGGATTTATCGTGAAGAGAAATGAAAGAAACCTTAGAAAGAAGTCTCAATTGGCCAAGAGGGTTTTAACAAACCCCGTGCATTGTTGCGACTACTTCACCTAAGTCGGCCTAATCCTAAGAAATATCTTTAGAAAGATCTCTCTTTCGGAGATAGAACTTTGGATTTGACCTATGATTCTTTGTAAAATCCAAAACAAAATTTCATAGTGAGACCTTGTACGACCTAAGAGAGAAAAGTCTTGGTATATAGAGAGGCTCCACTTAAGGGAAGCCCTTATGCCTTTTCCCTTTTAGGTTATCCATGGTACCCTTAGGAAAAACTACCTTTATGGGGAGGGTAGAATACCCATAGAACAAACTTATGAACTTACATACTAAGGATACCTTTTCTCATCACTAAATTACATTATCATGCATACATGCATTTAAATTTTTAAATATTAATTTTTTCTTTTTCATGTCTTATTCACAGGATTTCTTGAAAAAATATATAAAAGAAGATGAGCATAAAAAAATGAGTACTGATAAGAATTATATTGTCCGTTTTAGCATCATGGTCCCAGATTTGAATAAAACACAAATGATAAAAGAGGAACTTCCTAAAATGGCCATGAAATTTTTTGTTCATTGTTATGGCAACATTATTGATCTTCTCAAGACAAATGTGAAAGTTGAAGCCATTACTGCTCTATTTCAATTCTATAATCCTCCGATCAGATGTTTCACTTTTTAGAATTTCCAATTGGCACCAACTGTAGAGGAATTTGATAGGATTTTGGAATTCTCTTAAATTAAAGAAGAAACTTTTGTAGGTATTGGACAAACTGTCAAGGTCAAGGATTTGGCAAAGGCATTAGGAATACCTTATCCTGAGCTAGTGCTTAATTACAAAACTGAAGGTGAAGTCCAATGGATTAAGAGACAATACTTGGAGAACAAAGCATTGTCCTTTTTGGGTAAGGAAGAATGGGAGGCTTGTGTGGACAATCTTGCTTTACTTATATTTGGATTGGTTCTTTTTCCTAGTATTCCTAACTACATAGAACCTATAGCTATTAATGTTTTTTGAGTTGTATAAGAGTTGAATAAGGAACCTACTCATGCTTTACTTGCAGACGTGTATTATTCCATTCACACACGTTTTGAAAGGAAGAGAGGTTATTTACGTTGTTGTATTCCTCTTTTATTCTCTTGGCTTATGTATCATCTTTATAAGAAAAGATGCTTGGTTAGGGATTTGACAAAAGAAGAATGGTCTCTGAAATTAAGGGCTCTCGGTGCTAATTCTATTCTATATTATGCTAGAAAAAACGGAAATAAAGGAGATTGTCTATAGTTGTGGGACATTTCCAAATGTGCTCGGGACAAGAGGTTGTATTAACTATAACCCCGCATTGGCTTTGCGACAACTGAGGCATCTTTTGGAAGATAAGCCTTCTGATGAAGAATTGCAACAATTAATTCTTCATGATATGGGAAAGGGTAACCCCATACTACTTGAAGATATTATCCGAGCTTGGGGCAAGGTTTATAAGAAATAATATGGGAGAAAAAATGTTGTGACAAGAGAAGCCTATATTCAGTGGGTTTTGGATAGGGTCAAAGTCAACAAACTACCATTTGATATTGATCCCACATATGAGCCAGACATACTAGATCCTCTTCCAATGTCAGTAGAAGAAGTGGAAAAATTAAGGGATGCCCTTGAGCAATCCCAAAAAGAAAAGAGGGATTAGAGTATAGCCTTTATGTCCTTACTTAAGAGAAGAATCAATTGCAATATGAACTTAATCTGAAAAATGAACAAATTCAAAAGAATAATGAATTGGTTGAAAAAGAAAGGCTTACACGAAAACATTCAACCGATGGGTTACTAAGTTTAACTTTCAATCTCGATTCCCATAATCAACGATTGAATGACGCTGCATGTTCGTATCTCAAAGGTGTCACATGCAAGTATACATGTTTTTGATCATAGCAAGTGATAGAGTAAATAATATCGTACCCATAGGGAGTTCTACTACTTAGATATGACTTTGGTATTAGAACTATTCTTTCACTTTAAGCATAAGTAGAGAAATAATAATAGATTATGATTTTGAATCCAGTTTCTTGTAAAATAAATTTAAAAAAATAGAATAGCATGGTGTAAAAGTATTAAGAGAAATATAGTTGAGCTTTTGATCCATTAATGTATTTAGTATGTTTATGTCTTAATGATGTGTGGTGTCGTGACAGACAAGGTCAGAAGGATCTAGTGGTGTATTTCTACATCATTCATAAGCATGCATGAAAAGGGAAAGGAACACAAATCTCTAAGCTTCACTCATAACCCGATTATACGTCTATTAATAGTTCTGAAATTCCTTAATGGTTGTAGTTTCTGATGTCTAAGTAAACTAGGTCAAGTGAATATCTCTATTCTACTCTTTCAAACATTTTTATATATGAAATACACATGTTGTTGGATCTCTCACAACAACAAGTTATTACCTATCTCCAAGGTGATCAATGTCATACCCCAAATTTGTCCTACCCTTTCAATTTTATCTGGCTTAGGCTTATGCATTTCATAATCTCATGTACATACCTCTCATTAGGTCATCTAACATAACTCATGCATCATTAATCAATAAATCGGGCATTGGGATTAAGGATTGTGAAGAATTAGGGTTCCTATACTGCTTTGAGGCTCTCATATTCATTCAAAGGGTACAGGGGTACTATATCTCAAGACGTACCAAGTTCGAAGGATTAAGGTCTATATCCCCGTTTGCATCAAGAGATTAGAGCTACTTACGCATGGTGTCTGAGATTGTTTTTTCATTTGAGTTCTTTGGATTTCGTGTTAAGGCGTTCTTCTATGCTCAATTATTATCTTCTTCAAGGATTCCTTCGAAGCGTTATTGTTATAGGGGGATTGAATTACAAATGCAACAAAATAGAAGAGAGAGTTGTTCAACACCATTTCTAATTCTCATCATATATTTGTTACTTCTATAGCAAGTTAATTTGGGCTGTGAGAAATAAAGTCAAAGACTCAAGAGTTGTCATTAAAATTTGAAGGTGAAGACTGGTTAGGTGAACCAAGCTTTCTTAAGATGCAAGGTGATTGGAATTCATTCGTTGAGATTTGAAGTGAATCTAAAGTTGTAGATAATCAAAATGAATCAATGTTCCTAAGCATCGATGTGTGCAAGTTCTTGAAAATAAAATAACAAGGTATCGGTCAAAGGCTAGCAAAAAGAAGAGAAACGCTTTGCGTATTGAAAATGGATCATCGAGGTCACAAGAAGTACAAGAGCACCGACACCCTTTCAAGTTTCATTCAACATCATCATTCATTACAAACTCACAATTTCATTCAAAACCCATTACAAAAAATCCATTTGAAACTACAAAGAAAAATACCCAAATCCTTTCCTAGACCTATCCTTTCAGTTTTCAATTTTATTCCAATTGCCTAATCAATCTCCACTTTATAAGGCATACTCCCTTGCTTGACTCAGACCAAAAGCTCCATGAAGCTTGCCATCACACACTTGCATCATTTAATCTGTGGATTCACAATAGACCTGCCAAAACCAAAGAAGTTTAAACATGTCGGTACTCAAAATAACCCAAACCAATTCAGCTATCACAGCAACAATTCAGGGACTGAGTATAACTAGTTTCAAACTTGGAAAAATGAAATAAATAGAAATCAAAAGGGCACTGCATTTATAACAGGGTACATTTCTGAACTCAAACCAAGTCAGCTCTTAAACCACACCTAACATCTTCAACTAATTCAACTAGAGCCGGTGCAAGATAGTTTCACAATACCTACTGCAACTTTTATGCTCCGGTCCAAATACTGACTTTTAATGCACACTTGAAACTTGCTATACTCCCCAACCTCCATCTGACCATGTTCATGCCAATAGCCAATCAACCGCACACCTACCTGCATACAAAAAAGGGTTTTGTTCTAACAGTTAATACCCCGCAACAAACTTCAAGGTAAGCGATACATGGCGTTCATCGCATTCGTAATCTCATCAAACCAGACTTACAAACAATGAAACTTCTGAACCCAAATTCCAACACATTTCAAAGTCAGAGCATACATTCGATCCGTACCGTACAATTCAAGCAAGACATTCAATGTGAACTACCTGCAGGTTATGCAAAAGTTATCCTAAGTCCCTGCACACAAAGAAGAGTCCAGTTCAGCAAAATCCATTAATATTCAGAAAATATTCAGAAGTCAGAATAACAACCTTTCTCAAGCTCTAACCTCTCACAATCCAAGCCTTCAATCTCCAACTAACTCAGTTTCACTATCTAACCAGATTTTGTAACAAACTTCCAACAGAACATAACAGAAAAATACAGTTTGTGATTAGCCTATTAGTTAACTCAGTTCTAACCACCTGTAACAGAATCTAACAGACTTAAATAAACATCTAACCGAATCGGTTATGACTCCCCAGCCATCACTAACTGATTCTATAACAGAAAACCAACAGAAAATAAGAGAACTGGAACTAACCTGGAATCTTCTCTATAAAATCAGAACCATCACGCTTCAGAGTTGGTCTTCACCACTTCAGCTTTCCACCATTCTTATCATCATCACTTTCACAATCTTCTTCATTCATCTTCATAACACTCCACACGCATCACCTTCACGCACCATAACCACACCACTTTCCCCATTCTGAATTCACCTTCCCCACTCCATCACCATAACCATCATCTTCATCTTCAACCACCACCGATAACAGAAACTCACAAAAAACGTAACAAACTCCTGCTGCTCCCTCCATTTTCAATCTCAACCTTCATCATCTTCTTGACTTCACCGAAAATTCACCACACTTTCTCAACCTTCTTCAACTCTCTCTACAATCTTCACCCTTATCACATATCTTCTCCGCACTCCAATCCAATGATCATCAGAAAAGAAGCTAACAGAAAAGCATAATAGAATTCAGAGAAAGAACATCGCAGAAAAGAAGACCTCAAGAACTCAACCGATCCTGGTTTCGCGTTTTAGTCCTCATAAATCTTCAGAGATCATCACTCGCGACCTTGAAAAATCGTTGCACGATTCGTCTCCGATCATCAAGAGCTCAATCGGGAACCTTCACAACGCTCATAAATCTCTGAATGCAACGACATCATCTTCACCAATCGCGCTTCAATCTTCTCCTTCAAACTTCATCGACTCAGCTTCATACGATCTTTAACAACACCTTCACATCAACTTCAACAAAACGAACACAGTGAGAGCGATCGAGACCGAGCGGAGTGTTGAGAGAGTCGTCGGAGGAGACAAAGGTTGACACCGGAGAGCTATATCAGAAAGGGTTGAGGACACCACCACCGCGCCGTTTGTTCTCGTGAGAAGGAGAAGAGAAGAAGCTCTGAGAAGTTGAAAGGTCACGTTTTCAGCCCTAATTCCCTTTCATATTTTGTTTTAATTAGAAATAGATTTAATTGGGCTTAAATTAGATTAGTGGAGTTGTTAATTTTTAACATAAGATTTAAATGCTGATTAATTGATTCTATTAGACTTTTTCTTCTAAACTGAACGAATGTGATCATTAGCATAAAACCTGATGTCGAATCTGGATTGAAAGTATGAAAGCTTTGAGATGAATAACATTGGGCCTGCGCCATTGCTAGTGCACCCCCGAAGGCCCATTGCACCCGTTTTTCATAAGAAAAATCTGCTAACAAAAACATCAGCTTGGGCTTCTCTCCATAGGCCCTACGCCCATTTTACTAATTGTACCACCATATTCAATTAACACCCCCCTCTGACTCACAAAATTACTAGGATATTAGGTCTTTGTTACTTAGATTTTTTACTCTCTTTAGGTAATTAAATTGCTAGTTTTCTTTTAGATTTTACAACTGTTGACATAATAAAAACTCATAAAAATAGTAGAATTTTTTTTTAGATTAATTTTGGCATTTAAATTCCTTCATAAAAAGGTCATAAAAAATAGTAGTTTTTTAGTTTCATTTTTGCATTAGTACTTGAATTGCTTTATGCTAGTTCCATATTATTTTTGTATAATTTTTGTGTGACTTTGTTGCTTAGCTTTTGGCCATACTTAGGCCTATTTTGTTGATACCATTTTAATGCTTCTTTTAGAATCTATCCCATGTTGACATTAGAATAACATAGATTAGAATGTTAGATCTAGTTCCCCATTGCATTCTTTTTCTTTTCAACTCTTTAAAACATTAATAAAAGGAAGATGCGAATCACATTAAGCAAGTGATAGAGAAATGAGTGGGATTCATTCCCTAATCTATTTCTCAATCGCTTAGTGGCATAGAAACGAGTGGGATTCATTCCCTAATCTGTTTCTCGGTCGCTACTTAATGGGAGAGAAACGAGTGGGATTCATTCCCTAATCTGTTTCTCAAACATTAACTAATGGGAGAGAAATGAGTGAGATTCATTCTCTAATCTGTTTCTCGAACATTACATAATGGGATGGAAGTGAGTAGGATTCATTCCTTAATCTGCTTCTCGATCATTATACATTTTTATGTGATTCGAATCGTGAAGTAAATTCCCTTAAAAAACACACAACCAAAAACACTTTAAAACACATAACAATGGTTCAGACTAAAGCAAAGTAGAGAAAGTGGTGAGTGGCCCGGTATTGGGAACTGTTCATCACTCATCTACCCTAAAAGACACAAACCAATCATTTCTTTTTCTTTTGCCTCGTTGGCACCTAAGGGCAATGTCATTTCCGTTCGTACGCATCGTAGGTCTTCCCTTATGCAAGAACGTGAACGTTGACTCCGCCCAACTAAAAAACACAAAACAAACAGAAAATCGTGAGCCGAACTACGGCACTCTGATTCCTGAAAAGGATACGTAGGCAGCGGGGTAGGGCCCGTGCGAGTACAATTCTTTATTTTCCCTACATTTTGCATTCATTTCGCATTTAGACATAGACATAGTTATACACCCATTAAATAGAAACAGACATAGGTGGATACCATCGAGTACGATGGGCGTGAGGGGTGCTAGCACCTTCCCCTTGCGTAACCGACTCCCGTACCTTGATTCTCTGGTCGCAAGACCCTGTTCCTTCCTTTGTTAGGTTTTCTGATATTCCTTTCCCTTATGGGATAAATATATTGGTGGCGACTCTGTTCATTTTTCGCGAGCGTGCGACAGCTGGCGACTCTGCTGGGGATGTTGCTAGACCTGTTGCTGGTCCATCCTTAGTGAGTCGATCCTAGCCTATCCGTTTGTATGTTTATTTACTGGGTGTGCTATGTTTTCTCTATACGTGCCTTTATTTATTTTATGTATTTATTTTATGTTTCGCATGTCCTGTTTATTTTCTGCTTGCATATCATGTTTATTTCTGCTTGCACATCATGCATATGGATTATATTTTGTGTTCCTTGGGGTCTTCTGTTCTGTTTTGCAGGTTGGGTGGGATGTTCTATGAGGTAAAAGGCCCAATACCCAGGCCAGAGTGACACATAGGATACCTAGGATAGAGTGGATAGTCATGACGCCAACAGAATGTCAGGTTCTGTTGATTGCGATCATGAGACCCACGACCAGTCGAGGTTCAAATGAGATACCGTTGTTGGCATGTATTTGCGACAATGATGGTGTTTCAGGAGAACTGATAACGCTGGAAGCCATTGACCTACCTTGACCTAGATTCACCTGTGAGTGGGGTGGGATATACATGACAGGTACCGTTGGTGACTATTCCGTTCTGTTGGTGACTATTGGTTTTCCTGGTATTCAAAAAGGTGTCGGACCTTTGATCCTGTGACATTTGACCTGTATAAGTTATTCAGAGGATTGTACAGTGGTTACTAAGATTATATGGACCTTGATCCCATGTCTCTGCATTGCATAACATCATTGTTTTATCCACTCCATTTATGAAAGATCCTAAAGTCTATTTCCAAAAAAGAAGGAGAAAAAGAAAAAGGAAATAGAAAAGGAAAAAAGAAAAGAAAAGATACTCTATACCAAAAAAGAAGCCTTGATTCCAAAAAGAGATAAAAAAGAAAGAAAATGAAAGATTGTGAAAAGACTTTAGGATCTCTCATAAATGAAACATTGCATTCATATTATCATGCATTTCATAGTTCTATCAGAAGCTTATTGGGGTCCTTTTCAATCCAGATTTCTGCTTCATCAACAAATTTGACTTCCCTACATCTGTATCACACAAGGATTAAACAGAAAAGAATTATGGACCGTCTTGAACAAAATCAGGTTGAACTTCGTAAGGACATGGATACTATGGGGGAGAGGATGACCCAACTCTTGGAGACTCTCCATGTTGTTATTCAGGGACAAGAAGAGCTCAGACAAAGTGTTGCTAAGTTGGCTAATGGTACTCCGACCACTGTTGCTAATGGGGGGTCAAAACCTGTGCTCGTGGAAATTCCTAATAAGGAGGATACACATCATGAGAACGATTCTGAATTTGAAGCTTTCAAGTTCCCAATCGAGGAAAATGAGAGAAAATTCCATCTCCTGGAAGAAAGATTGAAAGCTTTAGAAGGTCGAAGCCCCTCCGGTTTAAGTGCTATTGATTTGTGCCTAGTGCCTGATATCAAGATTCCTGCTAAGTTCAAAGTCCCCAGTTTTGAGAAATACAAGGGTATTACTTGTCCGATGAGTCACATCAAGGCATTCTGCAACAAGATGGCACCGTATGCGGAAAATGACAAGCTTCTAATGCACTTCTTTCAGGATAGCCTCAGTGGGGCATCCCTTGAATGGTATACACGACTTGAACGAACCCGTGTCCGTACATGGGATGAACTAGCAGAGGCTTTTCTAAAGCATTACAAGTACAACAGTGACATGGCTCCTACTAGACTACAACTCCAAAGTTCAACTCAGAAAGTTGATGAATCTTTTAAAGAGTATGCACAAAGGTGGAGAGAATTAGCTTCCAGAGTCCAACCTCCGCTTTTGGAACGAGAGCTTGTAGACATGTTCATGAATACTTTGAAAGATCCTTATCTGAATATGATGGTTGGATGTGCTTCCTCCGAATTCTCAAGTTTGGTTGTCGTAGGGGAACGAATTGAAAATGCCTTAAAGATGGGTAAAATCCAGGATATTGCTAGTGTTTCCGAACTCACAGAAGAAGAGAAAAGCGAAACATGTGCAGTTTTGGAGATTGAAGAAGAGGAAGTCCCTGCTTATCCTCAGGTTCAGGTTCCTAACTATCAGATGGTACTAGTTTCTCCTGGCCAATATATTCCACAAGCCTTTGCCACCACTATCAATCAACAACCTCAGATGGTCCAACAACAACCGATTCAGTATTTGCCACAAAAGCAATGTGTTCCACATCAACAAGGTCATCCGAATCAACGCCAACCTAGAAGTAATTTGGAACGAAGAAATGCTCCTTTGGACCAGATTCCTACGACATATAGCAAACTTCTTCCATATCTAGTTCAAAGCTCATTGGTGGTCCCCAAATCTCTCAAGCCTCCACCACAGCCGTTCCCACCTGGGTATGACCCTAATGTGCAATGTGGATATCACGCTGGATCAATGGGGCACTCAACTGAGGACTGCAATGCTTTCAAAGCCAAAGTGCAACAGTTGATTGATGGGGGGCATATAACCCTTCAAGAAGGAAACATATGGGTGAATGGAATTCCTTTGCCCGAATGAATGCCTAGATTTCAGAAAGTCTCCAGAATCAACAAATTCCTTCCTCACAACAGATAGTTTTTCTAAGTATTGATGGCCACGCAAGGTTCCTCCGTGTTTGATGGTGAATATCTCTCCAACATCTATGCTTGGGGCTCCCGCACGAGGGATAAGCAAGACGTACTCTTATCTTGAGCATTGCATTACTCGCATTGCTCGAATCCCTAAAGTAAAGTAAGACAAAATTTACAACTCTTGGGTGACTTTGTTGGAGTTCTCTTTTGAAGTAATCTGAAGTGTTTGGAAGGAGCTGTAGAAAGTATTCAAGATCAACAAGTCCAGACGGAGTCAAGACTCCTCAACTATGGCAATCATCAATTCGTTTCTGCATTTTCATTTGTAGTTTTCCTTGTTTTGTTAAACGTTACTTCCATGTAAAACTTGTTTGTTTTTAATGAAAATAAAAATGCACTGCATATGTTAGCTTCGAATCAATCCATTCGTGTTCACTCATATATTTCTGTCTATCGATATCAAACTCTTGATTAAGCAAAAAATATCAAAAGGAGAATGATGAAAAATATAATAAATGCAAAAATCTTTAATTGTGCGCTTTTGAATAAAACCCCGCTGAGGATGTACAGGCATTGTTTCAAATCCCCAAACACTGGAGATATAAGGGAGTGCAACTCTCGTTAACCCCTTTGAGCCTTGAAGTAGGAGTTTCTTTTTCATACAAAAAAAAAAAACCCCTCACATTTAACCCAGGGGCAGGGTAGCGTTCAATTAACCTGATCGAGCAATCAAAATTCATCAGGAGTGTGCATCCAAGGACACAACAATGGTTGTCTTTAAAAAGGTTGAGGAAAGTGAATACCACAATGGTAACCCCTCATCAACCAAAGAATGAGGCAGTCACAGTCACCTCCCGCAAATCAAAAATTCAGGATCACACGACTTGTTCAAAAAAAAAAAAAAAAAGAAAGAAAGAAAGCCCGCTAAGTCAACAACTTGAAAACAAGTGACTTAGGCAAAAATTAGGGCATCCCGCTGGACTCCAAAATAAAATTCAAAAGAATTTGTCCAGGCAAAAGTTAGGGAAACAAAAAAGGAAATGCAAAGCAGAAACGAAAAACGAGGATTACAACATAAAGATCCTCATCAAAGGAACAAAGTCGTGTGATCAAACGCCAAAAACAAAAGGGGTAAGGTGACCGCCATGTCTAGAAGACCTCATCAATCCCTCAATCATCTCAAACTCCTTTTGAAGGATGAACGCTCGTATCAGGTTAAGTTGAACTTAGGACTGGAGAACATCACGAAGAATGGGTGGGTTAGGTTAGACTTTGAGCCTTAAAATCCTTTCTTTCTGAAACCGTGAACCAGACCACGTTACAACCCTTGAAAAGACCTAATTGAAGCAGGGTTTATTTCAAAAAGCAAGTTGTGTAAAACTGACTCCTATATGTTTGCCTACCATTTATGTTGATATCGATATGACAAATAATTCAAACACTAAATGTCACAACTTTGTTTTAATAACTTTGATCTCGAAGCTAGCATAAGCATCGCATTAGGATTATCATCTTCAAAACAAATATCTTTTACTTGTGAATAAACACTTAACATCAAGGAAGATCAAACAATGAACAACTGTAGAAAAAGTTGATCGATTCCATGAGCCATTCACTTCAAAGGCTGATTACTCCAAGGGGCAAGTTGTGTGAAGACTTTGTCAACTGAGGCATCCATTCAAGCTTCCATCAATCTGGGGCAATCAAGTCGAGGAACCCCTCTTGGGTTCAACCAATCTGGGGCAGTTACGTCGAGATTTGATAAATCTCTCCAAGGATCCTTTGGGGCAAATTCCTTCATAGCCCACGCTTGGGGCACAATCTTGAGTTGTATTGTCTCTCCCCAATCATAGGAGTTTATTTCTCCTGGAATTATGGTTTCTCCCCAAGCACATGAGTTTATTTCTCATGGGAGTTGCTCCACTTCCCCAACCGGGTCTCCTTATCTGGATTTCTCACCCTTAGTATGGTGAATCGAGGGAATCTCCTCAAGCTCACCACCCCCAAGCAGTTCAAGGTGTAGGGAAAGTCAAATGAAGTCACTTCCTCCTCAACAAAGCTACATTTCAACCCTCAGTGCAGTTTCCAATGATCTTTTGCGCTGCGGGGTTTCAAACACTGATTCATATTGGTATCTCAAGGTAACAAGCAGCGGACCCCAATGAGCCTGCCTCTCTATCACTAATGCCTTTATTTGGCACTTTGCATATAGTTTCCATTGCATATAACATTGCATCCTCAAAAGCGTAGCATTTCCATGAATATGGAGCATTACGCCATTGAAAAATTCAAACATGCATACAAAGCATAAGCCAGATAATACAAATCAACACTCAATCAAGACGACGATACTTCCCCACATAAAAAGTTGTCCTTACAAACTCCGATTGATATCTGCTACTACATCACAAATCTCCTCAAACCCCAGTTCCCGTCCTGGTAATCATTCCTCAAAGCCCAATTCCCGCCTTGGCAAACCTTTTTCAAAGTCCAATTCCCGCCTTGGCAAACTTTTTCAAAGTCCAATTCCCGCCTTGGCAAACTTTTTTCAAAGCCCAATTCCCGCCTTGGCAAACTTTTTCAAAGTCCAGTTCTCGCCCTGGCAAACTTTTTCAAAGCCCAATTCTCGCCTTGGCAAACTTTTTCAAAGCCCAATTCTCGCCTTGGCAAACTTTTTCAAAGTCCAGTTCTCGTCGTGGCAAACTTTTTCAAAGTCCAGTTCTCGCCCTGGCAAACCTTTTTCAAAGTCCAGTTCTCGCCCTGGCAAACCTTTTTCAAAGTTCAATCCTCGCCATGGCAAATCATTTCCATCATTTTCAGTCCTCGTCTGATATCTTATGGTGAAGTCAGTTCTCGCCTGACAATCACCATTCATCCATAATTTCTTACCATAAAACCAATTCCCAATCCCCAGCAAGTCATTATCCTCTTTCCTCATTCAACCATAACATCCATAAATCATTCCACCAAAAAACAAAATTCTCTTTCCCCAGCAGATATCAAAATACAAAAAATAAGGATATCATTTACACCATCTTCCCTTTAGGACAAATTTCTGGTAATTTGATATTTAATCTTCTTCTACCTTGAATGTTCGAAAGGCTAGCGCCAATCTCACCTTCAGGTTTAAGACGATTAAATAGGGGCAGCTGTCATACCCCAAATTTGTCCTACCCTTTCAATTTTATCTGGCTTAGGCTTATGCATTTCATAATCTCATGTACATACCTCTCATTAGGTCATCTAACATAACTCATGCATCATTAATCAATAAATCGGGCATTGGGATTAAGGATTGTGAAGAATTAGGGTTCCTATACTGCTTTGAGGCTCTCATATTCATTCAAAGGGTACAGGGGTACTATATCTCAAGACGTACCAAGTTCGAAGGATTAAGGTCTATATCCCCGTGTGCATCAAGAGATTAGAGCTACTTACGCATGGTGTCTGAGATTGTTTTTTCATTTGAGTTCTTTGGATTTCGTGTTAAGGCGTTCTTCTATGCTCAATTATTATCTTCTTCAAGGATTCCTTCGAAGCGTTATTGTTATAGGGGGGATTGAATTACAAATGCAACAAAATAGAAGAGAGAGTTGTTCAACACCATTTCTAATTCTCATCATATATTTGTTACTTCTATAGCAAGTTAATTTGGGCTGTGAGAAATAAAGTCAAAGACTCAAGAGTTGTCATTAAAATTTGAAGGTGAAGACTGGTTAGGTGAACCAAGCTTTCTTAAGATGCAAGGTGATTGGAATTCATTCGTTGAGATTTGAAGTGAATCTAAAGTTGTAGATAATCAAAATGAATCAATGTTCCTAAGCATCGATGTGTGCAAGTTCTTGAAAATAAAATAACAAGGTATCGGTCAAAGGCTAGCAAAAAGAAGAGAAACGCTTTGCGTATTGAAAATGGATCATCGAGGTCACAAGAAGTACAAGAGCACCGACACCCTTTCAAGTTTCATTCAACATCATCATTCATTACAAACTCACAATTTCATTCAAAACCCATTACAAAAAATCCATTTGAAACTACAAAGAAAAATACCCAAATCCTTTCCTAGACCTATCCTTTCAGTTTTCAATTTTATTCCAATTGCCTAATCAATCTCCACTTTATAAGGCATACTCCCTTGCTTGACTCAGACCAAAAGCTCCATGAAGCTTGCCATCACACACTTGCATCATTTAATCTGTGGATTCACAATAGACCTACCAAAACCAAAGAAGTTTAAACATGTCGGTACTCAAAATAACCCAAACCAATTCAGCTATCACAGCAACAATTCAGGGACTGAGTATAACTAGTTTCAAACTTGGAAAAATGAAATAAATAGAAATCAAAAGGGCACTGCATTTATAACAGGGTACATTTCTGAACTCAAACCAAGTCAGCTCTTAAACCACACCTAACATCTTCAACTAATTCAACTAGAGCCGGTGCAAGATAGTTTCACAATACCTACTGCAACTTTTATGCTCCGGTCCAAATACTGACTTTTAATGCACACTTGAAACTTGCTATACTCCCCAACCTCCATCTGACCATGTTCATGCCAATAGCCAATCAACCGCACACCTACCTGCATACAAAAAAGGGTTTTGTTCTAACAGTTAATACCCCGCAACAAACTTCAAGGTAAGCGATACATGGCGTTCATCGCATTCGTAATCTCATCAAACCAGACTTACAAACAATGAAACTTCTGAACCCAAATTCCAACACATTTCAAAGTCAGAGCATACATTCGATCCGTACCGTACAATTCAAGCAAGACATTCAATGTGAACTACCTGCAGGTTATGCAAAAGTTATCCTAAGTCCCTGCACACAAAGAAGAGTCCAGTTCAGCAAAATCCATTAATATTCAGAAAATATTCAGAAGTCAGAATAACAACCTTTCTCAAGCTCTAACCTCTCACAATCCAAGCCTTCAATCTCCAACTAACTCAGTTTCACTATCTAACCAGATTTTGTAACAAACTTCCAACAGAACATAACAGAAAAATACAGTTTGTGATTAGCCTATTAGTTAACTCAGTTCTAACCACCTGTAACAGAATCTAACAGACTTAAATAAACATCTAACCGAATCGGTTATGACTCCCCAGCCATCACTAACTGATTCTATAACAGAAAACCAACAGAAAATAAGAGAACTGGAACTAACCTGGAATCTTCTCTATAAAATCAGAACCATCACGCTTCAGAGTTGGTCTTCACCACTTCAGCTTTCCACCATTCTTATCATCATCACTTTCACAATCTTCTTCATTCATCTTCATAACACTCCACACGCATCACCTTCACGCACCATAACCACACCACTTTCCCCATTCTGAATTCACCTTCCCCACTCCATCACCATAACCATCATCTTCATCTTCAACCACCACCGATAACAGAAACTCACAAAAAACGTAACAAACTCCTGCTGCTCCCTCCATTTTCAATCTCAACCTTCATCATCTTCTTGACTTCACCGAAAATTCACCACACTTTCTCAACCTTCTTCAACTCTCTCTACAATCTTCACCCTTATCACATATCTTCTCCGCACTCCAATCCAATGATCATCAGAAAAGAAGCTAACAGAAAAGCATAATAGAATTCAGAGAAAGAACATCGCAGAAAAGAAGACCTCAAGAACTCAACCGATCCTGGTTTCGCGTTTTAGTCCTCATAAATCTTCAGAGATCATCACTCGCGACCTTGAAAAATCGTCGCACGATTCGTCTCCGATCATCAAGAGCTCAATCGGGAACCTTCACAACGCTCATAAATCTCTGAATGCAACGACATCATCTTCACCAATCGCGCTTCAATCTTCTCCTTCAAACTTCATCGACTCAGCTTCATACGATCTTTAACAACACCTTCACATCAACTTCAACAAAACGAACACAGTGAGAGCGATCGAGACCGAGCGGAGTGTTGAGAGAGTCGTCGGAGGAGACAAAGGTTGACACCGGAGAGCTATATCAGAAAGGGTTGAGGACACCACCACCGCGCCGTTTGTTCTCGTGAGAAGGAGAAGAGAAGAAGCTCTGAGAAGTTGAAAGGTCACATTTTCAGCCCTAATTCCCTTTCATATTTTGTTTTAATTAGAAATAGATTTAATTGGGCTTAAATTAGATTAGTGGAGTTGTTAATTTTTAACATAAGATTTAAATGCTGATTAATTGATTCTATTAGACTTTTTCTTCTAAACTGAACGAATATGATCATTAGCATAAAACCTGATGTCGAATCTGGATTGAAAGTATGAAAGCTTTGAGATGAATAACATTGGGCCTGCGCCATTGCTAGTGCACCCCCGAAGGCCCATTGCACCCGTTTTTCATAAGAAAAATCTGCTAACAAAAACATCAGCTTGGGCTTCTCTCCATAGGCCCTACGCCCATTTTACTAATTGTACCACCATATTCAATTAACACCCCCCTCTGACTCACAAAATTACTAGGATATTAGGTCTTTGTTACTTAGATTTTTTACTCTCTTTAGGTAATTAAATTGCTAGTTTTCTTTTAGATTTTACAACTGTTGACATAATAAAAACTCATAAAAATAGTAGAATTTTTTTTTAGATTAATTTTGGCATTTAAATTCCTTCATAAAAAGGTCATAAAAAATAGTAGTTTTTTAGTTTCATTTTTGCATTAGTACTTGAATTGCTTTATGCTAGTTCCATATTATTTTTGTATAATTTTTGTGTGACTTTGTTGCTTAGCTTTTGGCCATACTTAGGCCTATTTTGTTGATACCATTTTAATGCTTCTTTTAGAATCTATCCCATGTTGACATTAGAATAACATAGATTAGAATGTTAGATCTAGTTCCCCATTGCATTCTTTTTCTTTTCAACTCTTTAAAACATTAATAAAAGGAAGATGCGAATCACATTAAGCAAGTGATAGAGAAATGAGTGGGATTCATTCCCTAATCTATTTCTCAATCGCTTAGTGGCATAGAAACGAGTGGGATTCATTCCCTAATCTGTTTCTCGGTCGCTACTTAATGGGAGAGAAACGAGTGGGATTCATTCCCTAATCTGTTTCTCAAACATTAACTAATGGGAGAGAAATGAGTGAGATTCATTCTCTAATCTGTTTCTCGAACATTACATAATGGGATGGAAGTGAGTAGGATTCATTCCTTAATCTGCTTCTCGATCATTATACATTTTTATGTGATTCGAATCGTGAAGTAAATTCCCTTAAAAAACACACAACCAAAAACACTTTAAAACACATAACAATGGTTCAGACTAAAGCAAAGTAGAGAAAGTGGTGAGTGGCCCGGTATTGGGAACTGTTCATCACTCATCTACCCTAAAAGACACAAACCAATCATTTCTTTTTCTTTTGCCTCGTTGGCACCTAAGGGCAATGTCATTTCCGTTCGTACGCATCGTAGGTCTTCCCTTATGCAAGAACGTGAACGTTGACTCCGCCCAACTAAAAAACACAAAACAAACAGAAAATCGTGAGCCGAACTACGGCACTCTGATTCCTGAAAAGGATACGTAGGCAGCGGGGTAGGGCCCGTGCGAGTACAATTCTTTATTTTCCCTACATTTTGCATTCATTTCGCATTTAGACATAGACATAGTTATACACCCATTAAATAGAAACAGACATAGGTGGATACCATCGAGTACGATGGGCGTGAGGGGTGCTAGCACCTTCCCCTTGCGTAACCGACTCCCGTACCTTGATTCTCTGGTCGCAAGACCCTGTTCCTTCCTTTGTTAGGTTTTCTGATATTCCTTTCCCTTATGGGATAAATATATTGGTGGCGACTCTGTTCATTTTTCGCGAGCGTGCAACAATCAATCAAAGAAATATATTTTGGAAATAGAAACACATGATAAAGCGAGTACTAACCACACAAACATATAACACAACACACTTCTAATATTAATATCACATAGCTCAACTACAAGAGGATTATCTCATATTGAGTTCAGTACAGACAATGAACATGGTTCTCAAAGGAAACATCTTAAGACAAAGAGATGAACAAAATAAATCAACCTAAGAGGAACTCAGAGTAAGACTTGAGATGGTTAATCTTCAAGAGGAAACTTCAGTTGTTCCAAAGATCATCTGTCAGCACAGACTTAGGATAGGAGAGAAACTCATTCGCACTTTTGCAGACATACTCTCAAACTTACATATATTGTAAACTTGAAATATCTTTTTTGTGAACCCTTTCCAATGATGCTTTCAGCTCTTTATATAGGCCAAGGAATTAGGGTTTCTTCAGCTACCTCAGATCATGGGCCTAGATGCAAGAATTTTACCCAGCCCAAGAATCCTCAACATCTTCGGCACAAAAAAGAAGGAATATCCGTACCAACCAACAGCAGTGGAAGACAAGGTGAATTGTACAGTCTGTCACTATAGGAGCAGGCGGCGCACAGTGAACCTTTGTACCAGATTTTGTCTTCTAGCGCCACCTTCTTCACTATTGAATTTGAATAATTTCCACTATCATATTCTGCACCCACCGAGTATTTCCATCTAATTTGTACTTCTTCTCTCTCTCTCTCTCTCTCTCTCTCTCTCTCTCTCTCTTTACTAATGCAATAACTCGCAAGCATTGGTTCTTCATGCATCAAGTTTTCTCAACTCGTAGCCCATCACTAGACTATTCCAGTCTTGCCTTAACTTGACTATTAGCTAACTTCAGCACACAAAACACAATTAAAACTAACAAAGGGAGCACCTATTGTACTCCACACTAATTTTATTAAGACAACACAAATACAGGAAAATAAAATAAATAAGCATAAAATGAAACTGAACTATCAACTTAAAAAGTCATGTATTAACTCATAAAATATGGGTTAACAGTGCACTAGAAATTGAAAGGCTAAAGGGTTGGTGTGATCAAGCACTATGAGATAAAAAGGAGTCATAGATAATTCTGAAAGCACAAATTCAAGGGTTGGAGAGCAATGCTCAAGTATAAGAAGAGAAAATACAGAACCTTCTCATGAGAACAAACACAATGACAAGGTATAAAAGTGCAGTGTAGAAACAATAAAGAACACAAGTAATTATTCACCTAGTTAGGTATCAATAATACCTACTATGAGGGCTACCAAGCCAGGGATAAGTCCATTAAATAGTATCAATTCAAAGCTAAATTCCCCCGTTTACAACTTCTCACTTAATCACTACTGTAACACCCCAGTTCTACCCAATAATTATAAGCAAAAAACCAGAGTATTTTAAAAACTTTCAACATACAATGGGATGTCACATTTCAACTTAAAACAACAAACAACCTGTAATTCATTTTAACGACGATACATAGCATTCGGAAACACAACTTTATTCAATTGAATCCAACTTTAACTTATAATTTAGAATCAACTTAAAAACATCTTTTACTCAACGTAAACAACTTTTAAACGACAAAGTACTCAACAAATTTCCACTAAATATTTTTCTTCAACTAAAGTAAATTTCAACTTAGAATACAATAACTTAAATAAAAAAAACTATCCCCCCGAGTGATACGTATCAGAGCCAGACCCTCTTGACTTATCTTAGAGCAGCATAAAGACTTCATAAAATTACTTCGAACTTCCACAACTAATCTTTAGTACCTGCCCATTTCCCATGGTAGGGGAAATATCAATAGAAGGGGTGAGATATCTTACAATATAAAGGAATGCATGATAAGTAATATAGGATATATATATATATCATACATAATTTTTCACCATTTCATACGACAATTACTACAACTTCACAACTTATCAATATATATAGCTTTTATCACAACCAAACAATCAACAAAGCAACACAACGATTTCAACTTCACAATGATATCATCAACACAGGATATCAATTATTTCAATATCACAACGACTCAAAATGCAACTCAAAATGTGACTCAATAATATTCACAGGCATGTGGTAACATTTGGAGCAAAGCTCCGATCGTCATTGCCATTTTCAGACCATCGTCGTGGTTGCAATTTTTTAGCCATCGTTGTTGCCATTTTCATACTATCTCAAACTATGCAGTGGATGCGACTCAATGATGCAACATCTACAAAATACAACATACAACTTATCAACATTGACCATAGGGTCTACAACAATCTACAACATCACTGGACTTTCGTCCTACAACATCACTGGACTTTTGTCCTACAATATTCTATGAATGCATGATGCTCAAGGACACAAAATCAACGACCACGGCTAGTCAAAATGGCATTATCATTCATGTATTCATCAACGTCATATCATCATCTCAATCACACAAAACATCATTACGACACATATTTCACAATAACATGTATCACTTGTTTCACACATCACACATTCTCTAGCACACAATCATCATCATACAAGTATCATCATATAATCATCTCCGTCATAACAACTTCTATTCCTTGTAGAGAACATACATCATGTTATATCAAGGTATAATCATTTCCAACTATACAAACCTCATAAGCATCTTGGTAAACACAACACACAAATATCAATTAATCATAATAGCAACAAACATCATGTTATACAAGCCAAGTAACAACATGACATGGTTACCTCAACTTCTTAATAAAAGCATAGTTATTGTTAATTCATCACAAGGCATCATTATCTGGTCATGCAGATCGAATTCCTACAACCAATTGCATGTAGCATACGACATCATTATCAATTCATACCGATCAAACACATACAAAAAGTATAATTTATATTAAATAATTTCCTAATGTTAGAACATGAAATGTTCTGATCATATTTTCTAGTTTTGATGATAACATTAAATATGAATTTTGTATAAGAGAATGTGGTACTCTAATAAATTGTGTTTTCCATTTCAGGAAAAGTACAAAAGAGTATGCACTACATTAGCTTTCAGATGCTCTGACCCAGATGTTCTCGATGGCCACATCAAATCATGACAAGCAGAAACAAGTTCTGAAGCTCTAAAGGTATCACACTCTGAAGAACTTCCAAAAGGCTGAAGCGTTAAAGTTTTAACAATGCACCAAATGCTGGAAACTCTGATATTCAAAGAGACTTGCAAAGTCAGAATCTAGTACAAAATAAAATGATGAAAAGCTAGAAATTCTAGTTTGTGCGTCTGACAAAAGGAACGTTGGAAGTATGGCTACAAAAGGAAAATTCAGAAGTAGCAGTTAATGCAAGGCTCGAGGTAGTTGACAAAAGTGTGAAACATTAAATGCAGCATTGTAATGTACACGCAAAGCATTAAATGCAGTACTATTCAACGGTCATATTCTCATGCCTATAAAAGGAAGAAGTCAGCAACAAGAAACGTTAGATAGAAAAGCCTACGTTCATTCTTTACAATCTCATCATCTGACTCTGAACCTTTCTCACGAACAAAGAAGCAATCTTTATCTTCAAGCTCACATTCTTTTGTATTCTAAGTGAGATTTAGAACTTAATCTTAAGAGAAAAATCACTTGGTGATTATAGCTTTATTAGAAGAAACATTAATCTTTTGTATTTGATTATATTTTTGTAAACCAAAATTCCTTGAGTGATCAAGTTGTGATCTGTAGACTCAAGAAGACTTAGAGGTTGATCTAAGTGGAGAACCATTGTAATCATTTTTTATTATTGGATTAAATCCTCAGTGGAGGTAAATCACCTGTGAGGGTGGACTGAAGGTAGTTTGAGTTCAAACGAACCAGGATAAAAATAATTGTGTTCATTATTTTTATCTGTAAAAAAGAAACAACCCTTATTCAATCCCCCCATTTCTAAGTGTTTTTCTCTCCTTCACCTAAGGGTTTTAGATCCATTTTTATAAGATAGGAATTTATTTTAGCTTTCCAACGGTCCAAACGATGCATAAAAAGGAGTTACGGATCAAAAGTTATGTCATATAGAAGTTTCATAAATTTTCACACAGCAAAGTTTGCTCAGCAGCCTCCCCGCGCGCTAACTACAACTAAAAACAGAAGCGTTCACTTTCGCAGTCTCGCTTAGAGAACCAAGTTCGCTTAGCGGACTCGTGAATTTTCATATTTGATTATAGACTTCGCTTAGCGGGCTTGAGCTCGCTTAGCGGACATGCAATTATGCAGAAAAATTGCAGAGAACTCAGTTTTGCGAAAAGGTTATTCTACCACACAAAATCACTTTGTTTCAACAATTAATAGCACATACACCCAGCATTTAGCATCTATTATCAATAAAATATGCAAAAACATGTTAAATAGCACAATCTCATGAATCTAGCATAAACCCTAACATTTCCAAAATTATGAAATTGAAAGATTAGAGACTATACGTAAATCACAACATCTCTCACTCATATAAACCTCTAACAATTCATCAAATGCTCAACAAACCATTCATAAATTTCAACATTCATCCACATCATCAACATTGCAATTCTCACACAAACATGGATATACCATTATGAGGCCTAATCTCTACCATACACATCATCATGCCAACCTTTAGAGAGTAAGAACCCCACCCTTACCTGGTGATTCCTAGAAAAAGCTTCTTCTTCTATAATGGAGTTCTCCCCCTTTATGCCCTAGCTTTCTCCTCTCCTCTCCAAAACTCTTTTCTTGTTTCTTCCTTCTTTCACAAATGTCACTTCTAATCCTTTTCTCCAATTTCTTTTATTCTAATTAAACATATAATTTCATTCTCTTATTGGGCTTAGTATCCATACTCTCCTTTTACTACCACCAACCACTTAATAAGCCCATATAGAATAATCTAATAATCAAATTAATATTATTACCAATATTAATCAACTAATCAACCAACATCAACATAGTAACCTATATCCATGTATTCCAACATTTCACAAATTTGACAATTAATCCGAACTAATTTAATTAAATAATTAATTAAATTATTAGGGCGTTACAACTCTCCCTCACTTAGAGTATTTTCGTCCTCGAAAATCTACTCGACAGTACCACCCTTAACGCGAATTTCGCATCCAACTCTTTCTGTCTCAAGTCACGTCTGACAATACTTCGACCACTACCTTCCCGACATAACAACAACCCAACATGGTGTAAATCAACTATACACATGCTAATCATCCAACACCTTCGCGACATAATCATTATTAACTTATCAATCATTCAACAATATGTTAGAACAAGAAATGTTCTGATCAATATTCATAGTTTTGATGATAACATTATATATGAATTTTGTATAAAATAATGTGGTACTCTAATCCTCTACGTTTTCCATTTCAGGAAAAGTATAAAGAGTATGCACAAATCAGCATTCACAAGCACTGACCCAGAAGTTCTGGATGGCTTCATCAGAACATGGTCTGGCAAGACATCAGAAGATGGTCGTGCAGAATCAGAACATGAACTGGAAAGCATCAGAAGATGGCAGTGAGAAGTAAAAGCTCTAAAGCTCTGATGGTATCAGGCTCAAAGCACTTCAAAGTCTGAAGACAGAAGTTGCATCTGCACCAAAGCTGAAGACTCTGATATTCAAACGTCTATTCATCACATTCTGAGTCCAGAAGAAAGTACAAGTACAAAAGGCTATAACGTCAAATATCTGACTAACATAAGGAACATTAGAAGCTACAAAAGGAAAAGTCAGTAAAAGCAGCAAAAGCATGGCTCGAGGTAGTTGACAAAAGTGTGAAACATTAAATTCGTTGTACTATTCACGCAAAGCATTAAATGATCCCAACGGTCATTTCCTCTCAAGCACCTATATATAGAAGTTCCATTCAGAAGCAGCATAAAACACTCTTGCGCAAACTTAGAGAAACACTATCAAACTGAAAAGCAAAAAGAACTTCATCTTCAACCTCACAACTTTGTAATATTTAAGTGAATGTTAAGAGCTAGAACTTAAGAGAAATATCACTTTGTGATTACAGCTTTATTATAAGCAAGTTATACTCTTGTAAACATTTATTTTACATTGATTGTAAAAGGATTTCCTAGAGTGATCAAGGTATGATCAGGATACTCTAGAAGACTTAGAGCATTTCTAAGTGGATAACCATTGTAATCAGTTTGATTAGTGGATTAAATCCTCAGTTGAGGTAAATCACCTTGTCAAGGGTGGACTGGAGTAGTTTGGTTAACAACGAACCAGGATAAAAATAATTGTGTTCTTTATTTTTAATCTACCATTTTTGAGAAGTTACACTTATTCAATCCCCCCTTTCTAAGTGTTTTTCACTCTTTCAATTGGCATCAGAGCGCCGGTTCTAAGTGCAAGCACTTAACCATGTTAGACAAAAGATTCAGGGAGAAAAATACTAAATCAAAATGGTTGAAACATCTTCATCTACTCCTACTCCTGAACAAAACAATGGTAATAATGGAAGCAGTAACTTCAATGGTTATAATAGACCACCTATCTTTGATGGTGAGAATTTTGAATATTGGAAGGATAGACTTGAAATTTACTTTCTTTGTCAAGATGGTGACTTATGGGACTTAGTGTTGGATGGTTATAGACATCCTATAAACACTCGTGGAGTCAAGATTACAAGACAAGCAATGAGTGATGACCAAAATAAAGAATTCAAGAATCATTACAAGTCAAGGACCATATTGTTAAATGCTATCTCTCATGTTGAGTATGAGAAGATAACAAACAGAGAAATAGCTCATGATATCTTTGAATCTTTAAAGATGACTCATAAGGGTAATGCTCAAGTAAAGGAGGCCAAGGCTCTAGCTCTAATCCAGAAATATGAAGCATTCAAGATGGAGGAAAATGAGAACATTGAAGCAATGTTTTCAAGATTCCAGACTCTGACTGCTGGATTGAGAGTGCTTGATAAAGGCTACACCAAAGCTGATCATGTAAAGAAGATCATCAGAAGCTTACCCAGAAGATGGGGACCCATGGTGACTGCCTTCAAGATTGCAAAGAATCTGAATGAGGTGTCTCTTGAAGAGCTGATAAGTGCCTTAAGGATTCACGAGATTGAGTTGGATGCAAATGAGCCTCAAAAGAAAGGTAAGTCTATTGCATTAAAATCCAATAATAAAAAATGGACTAATGCTTTTCAGGCTGAAGAAGAAGAATCTGACCAGTTAGAAGAAGAAGAAGAAGATGAACTGTCTCTAATATCCAGAAGAGTTAATCACCTTTGGAAAAGCAAGCAGAGAAAGTTCAAGAACTTCAAGAACTTCAAAAGACCTGAAAAGGGAGAATCTTCTAAACATAGAAGATCCAACAAAAAGAAGGTGACGTGCTATGAATGTAAAGAGCCTGGACACTACAAAAATGAATGTCCAAAGCTTCAGAGGTAAAATCCCAAGAAAATATTTGAAAACAAGAAAGGTCTTATGGCTATATGGGATGACTCAGATTCATCAGATCAAGAGTCAGACTCTGAAGATCAGCAGGCCAACATAGCACTGATGGCAACAATTGACGCTGGTGAAGAGTCTACTTCTGATTCAGACTCTGATGAGGTATTTTCTAAACTTACTAGAGAAGACCTTGTTTCCAGCTTATCTGAACTTCGGAAGTTAAAAGTCATCTTAGTATCAAATACAAAAAGCTTTAAAAACTCTTTGAATCTGAAACTAAGAGGCTTGAGATAGAAAATTCGGAACTTAAGGAGAAAGTTTTAAAATTAACTAAATATGTTGAATCATCTTCAAGTTCAGAAAACGCTATTCCAAGTACTAATAATATTCTGAAGGAATGTGACTTAAGCTTTAGAAAGTTCTTATCTAGAGGTATAGGCAGAAGTCAGCTAGCTTCTATGATATATGGTATAAGTGGAAACAAGAGAATATGCATAGGCTTTGAGGGTGAAACCCCATACAAACTTGAACCTGTTGATGAGATGATTATCAAATACAAACCTTTGTATGAACAGTTCAAGTATGGCCATTCTCATGATATTAAGCACACATCTCACTTTAAGAGTTTCCACATAACACACACCAAGAAAAATGTTGCTACACACTCTAGAAAATCTTATGATAAATCTTTTGCTAAATCTCTGTTCAATTAGAACTTGATAAGAACTAACCCAAAAGGACCCAAAAGGACCCAAAAGAATGTGGATACCTAAGGAAAAGATAATTCCTGTTGCAGATCTCCTTCAAGGCTCAAACGACAAAGGCAAACATGTCATGGTACCTGGACTCTGGGTGCTCACGACACATGACGGAAAGAAGGTCTATGTTCCAAAGCCTGGAACTTAAATCTGCTGGAGAAGTAAAGTTTGGAGGGAACCAGAAGGGCAAAATCATTGGCTCTGGATCCATATGCATTGGTAACTCTCCCTCTATAACTAATGTTCTTTTAGTAGATGGATTAGCTCATAACTTATTGTCCATAAGTCAATTAAGTGACAATGGTTATGACATAATCTTTTATCAAAAGTCTTGCAAAGCTATTACTCAGAAGGATGGCTCAATCCTATTTACAGGAAAGAGAAAGAACAACGTTTATAAGATTGATCTTTCAGATCTTAAGAATCAAAAGGTTACTTGCCTTCTGTCTATTAACGAAGAGCAGTGGGTCTAGCACAGAAGATTAGGCCATGTTAGTTTGAGAAAGATTTCTCATATTAACAAACTTAATCTGGTCAGAGGACTCCCTAATCTGAAATATAAATCAGATGCTCTTTGTGAAGCATGTCATAAAGGGAAGTTTTCAAAACCTGCATTCAAGTCTAAAAATGTTATCTCTTCCTCTAGGCCGCTAGAACTTCTGCACATTGATCTTTTTGGCCCAGTCAAAAGAGCATCAATCAGAGGGAAGAAATATGGATTAGTCATCGTAGACGACTATAGCAGATGGACGTGGGTAAAGTTCTTAAAACACAAGGATGAGTCACATTGTGTGTTCTTTGACTTCTGTACTCAGATTCAGTCTGAGAAGGAATGCAAAATCATAAAAGTCAGAAGTGATCATGGTGGTGAATTTGAGAACAGACTCTTTGAAATTTATTTCAAAGAAAATGGTATTGCCCAAGATTTCTCTTGTCCTAGAACTCCACAGCAAAATGGAGTTGTAGAACGAAAGAATAGGACTCTACAAGAAATAGCCAGAACCATGATCAATGAGACTAATTTGGCTAAGCATTTCTGGGCAGAAGAAATTAACACAGCGTGTTATATTCAGAATAGAATATCTATAAGACCTATTCTAAATAAGACTCCTTATGAATTGTGGAAGAACAGAAAGCCCAACATTTCATATTTCCATCCATTTGGATGTGTCTTTTATATTTTGAATACTAAAGATCATCTGAATAAGTATGATTCTAAAGCTCAGAAGTGTTTTCTACTTGGATATTCTGAACGCTCAAAAGGCTACAGAGTATACAATACTGAAACTCTGGTAGTTGAAGAATCAATCAATATCAGATTTGATGATAAGCTTGGCAATGAAAAGCCAAAGCAGTTCGAGAATTTTGCAGATATAGATATATCTAACTCAGATCATGAAGAACCCAAAGGAAAGAATGATACAGAAGATCAAGTTACTGCGTCTTTAGAGAATCTCAGAATATCTGAAGAGCCAACAATTAGAAGATCCTCTAGACTCAACTCTGCTCATTCAGAAGATGTTATCATTGGAAAGAAAGAATATCCCATCAGAACTAGAGCATTCCTAAAGAACAATGTGTAACACCCTTCTAAAACCCCGCGGAAATATAATAATAATCAGAGTAATCATATAACAAGGATGTTACAATTAATAAAATAAAGAAAACTCCAAGTCGTTTGTCATGCTTTATTAGGAATAATCCAAAAATATCAAAACACATGTCCAGCACAGCGGAAACTTATTCATCAGTGTTATAAAACATCTTCAACAAATCAACGGTACATAATCCAATAATGGAAAAACAGTGTATCACAAGTAACTCTAAGACTATCGTCCCCCAGTGTTACAAGATCAGAGCATGACCGACACGACCCAGCATAACCGGATAAACTCTACGAGTCATCCTCACCGATCGCTTATGCCGCTACTTCAATCTGAAATCATCAAAGTAAGGGTGAGACTACATCATAATTAAATAGCATTATAAATCGTCCAATATAGAACTCATAAGCGATTATCCACCCTACTTAGCATATTCGGATTAATCAATTCATAACAATCACAAGCACAAGTCAATAGTATGCACCAATAACACAACACAATCATAACACCGGATTTCATCCTGACATGTCACAATTTATACAAAGACCATGCAGACTCTTATGCATGTGGTACCATACATGGGCTAAACCCATCCAACTGATCTTTTTCATCACCAAGATACAGTCCAACCAGCACAAACATCACCGGGATCCATCACCAAAATGCTTATGAATGAATGCACACATATGACATACTTACAACATCACCGATCCGATGAACAACATCGTCTCACATAACTCAACATAGTTATCACCAACAAGTATGTACATGTATCATGCATCATTCAAAACAAATCAAATTATCATTATACGATCACAACAATCACCACATGATCAAAATGAACAGTGTCATTACAAATAACTCACCAAAAGCAACACTGAAATGATATATTCAGTTTCAGCACCATCTACAATTATATCATATATAATTCACACCACATATAACGTCAAATCATAGTTATATTATTACAACATCACCACATTGTCACATTAACCAAATCATGCACACAATGTACAAAAACACGCCATCAACGAAATAAATCAAGATTTTCAAAATAAAATCAAGTTATTGTTGTTTTCTTTACTTTATATCGTAGAGTATTTAATTTAAGAAACAAAGTCCAAAACGACGTCTAAAACAGACTTACGGTTAGAAAATTAGAAGCTCTTAAAGTTAGAATAGTTTTCAAAACGTCTTGCTGGAATTTGTACTAGAACCCGGTTCCTCCCACATGGGAACCGGTTCCTGGACCCAAAAATGCTATTTTTAACGTTTAAAAACACTGGAACCCAGTTCCTCCCACATGGGAACCGGTTCCCACGAACCCAGTAGCTGAAAAACATGATTTTTAAGGCTTTTATGCATCCCAAACACATACCAACTCATACCATTACGAAATTGATCACCAATAACATCAAAATACTCCAAATACATGATTCTAATGCACAAACAACATACTATAACACCATGTAACAATACTACATCATCAATTGCAGTCAATTCATCAAATCATGCATGTCAGTGTTGGTATTTCACAAAACCTAACATCCCAAATAGAGATTCTAATCCCTTAATTCAATCCTATCATCATCAAAATCATAATACTATATAATTAGAGTAATCACCCCTTACCTTAGCCAAGAAACTTGAATTCTTCTCTTCCTCCTCTTCTCCCCTTTCACGTTCCTTCTCTTTTCCTCTTTTGCTTCTCCTTTTTTCCTTATTTTCACAATTTCTCTATTTTATAAAAAAAATATGATAATTAGTTAGTAAGGCCTCCATTGGCACCTCCCCTTTTACTAACTACGTCATGGCCCAATAACAACAATTCCCATAATTCTTCCAAAATCCAATTTTAATTACTAAATAATTAAATAATTTCCAAATAATTAATTTAACTTAATTAAATTAATTTATGAAATTATGGGGTGTTACAACTCTCCCCCACTAAAAGAGTTTTCTTCCTCGAAAACATACTTCAAGTGAAAAGTTCCGGATAGGAGTCCTTCATCTGAATCTCCAGTTCCCAGGTAACATTTCTCTAGTCGATCCTCAAAATTCATCTGATATTACCAACAGAAAAACGTGTTTCATACACTCAAATCTCAACCCTTACGTCACATTTGACCATCCAAAGGTGTACCACTCGTTATACCTCTAAAAGATTGATAACAATGGAACATTAAGGTACAACCCATACAATACGCCCAATAAATGAGTAATATAATTACACAACCATGGTATGACCACACCCGATCAACATTGCAATAAAGCATTCCATCTACCGAACATACCAACCTTAGACACACTTTTCCATCTGAGTGATGAAATAACACTTACACTTTTCCCCAACTGCTTCCTTGAAGAACTCGATAATAACATTCCTATACCATTGAATTTCAACTATCTGACTCCTCTCAAGTCATACCAGCAATTATCCAACACGTTACATTCTGCTTTTGCTGCACTATTTTGATTACTCATTACAATCATCATTACTAATTAGATTTCTCAGTTTTATCCAATTCCGACTCTCTTTACTCATTCGTTCCAGAATCCTTCTTTATCATACATGGTACTAATCTACCATTTAGCAACACTTACTCGCACTCAAAAAATAAGTCCTGATTTACTTCCTCTATTTAAACATTCTAACCATCAGAACGAGTACACACAAGTAATTATAATCACACTCATCAGCCTTAATATACCATTGCTTATAAAATAGCTCAAACTGAGTCCCACTCTTCTCTAAGAATTAAATCAACTTCGCCCTTCATAGAGTATAATTCCTCATTATATTTGGAAATCTACAATAACACCTTACAACAACACAAAGTTATTATAGCATCATATAGTGTCAACTCATTGCCTTAACTTCACTGAATACATACTCGTTAACTAAGTACATCCACAATAACATACTCATCAGCTCGACAATTATTTTAAAAGAGTACTAATTCTCCGAAATGACATCCTTTCATCCACTAGATTATAAATCCAACATATAGATCAATACACATCCTCTATGTAGGCTCCTGACATATTAATTCCTCACTGCCCACGAGTAATACTCATAACACTACTCCACATCACACTTTCGTTGCGCAATTATGATTACCCGTCTTAAGTCACCGTCCAATATATTGCACTCTTTCCTATTCACTTATTCATAAGTCCATACAGCATGGTGAGTGATTATTATCACGGTTTAATATCCATCACAACTTATACCATTAAGGTAACAAAACAAGTTCATCCCATTCATATGATTCCATCTACTACCAACAAGAGATTAAGGGTGATCAAGTCCTCAATTTGTCAATAGATAGTCGACAACCATATTTAAGCATAAACTGTTGTTACTACATAATAGTGTCCTTTCTGAGTTTGCACTCAAACTCATTAACATCGTCATAGCTCGATAATTCACTTTGAGTCTTTACAACTCGCACACCTCCCTCTCGTTGAATCTTGTCGGTGAGACACCAATGTCCAAACATTTTACACAATCCGCTTCATAGCCACTTAGCATCACACACTTGTTAAGTACTTCCAAACTTCATAATCACTAATATACTCGTACATTACTATTCATTTCATTCCAAATCAAAATTCCTCATCTTAGCAAAGACCGCTACAACATTCATAACTCATGGTTTTACTCTAAATCCCATGACATATTTCGCGCCTAAAAATCATTCCACCCGAAATCTCAACAAAATATTCATCACATTAATGAGTGTCATAAATCCTCTACAATTATTCTTTTATACCTGTCGTTACTTTGGCATTACATTTACGAATTCAACTGTTCCCAAGTTTGTTCCACCTTTACTACTAATTTAATCCTCACTAAAATCCATCGGCACTCAAATCATCTTTATTACCGAACATCTCATCAACTTATTCATCCACATGTTCTACTCAATTTCGTTTCAAACAATCGCGTTAGTAGGCATTCCTATTCAACAAGTTTCACACTTCCTTTGCCGACTTCAAAATCTCTCTTTATAGGATCACCCTACTGTATTTATAACTCTCCTATAAGGTAGAATATAATTTCACCTCTTCCTAGTCTCAAACGGCACATTAATCCGACACTCGTAACTCAAGATATGCATTTTCCAATCCTTATCTGAAAATGCAACACCGACGCCATGCAGCGACACTCTAAACGATATTTCCAAAACCCCACAAATGGGACACTTAATTTTTAAAATTGCTCCGCAACAAGCCTTTAATTATTCCTTCTATCCGCTCAACTCTGACGCTGACGTCTCGTGCAGTACCAATGAACAAGTCTAGTTCTAAGAACAAGTGTAACCGTAACTTCACCTCTTTCTAACATCATCCTGTCACAATTAAATATGTTACAACTACTGAAACCATTTTTATAACAAAGTTCATCTTGTTAGCTTTCCGACGCTTCAAACGGAACTCAAATCGGATATCTAGAACTCCAGTTATGAATTTTCGAAATTTCATAACGATTCAACAACTTTCCTGCGTTTTGCTTACAAAAATTCCGCTCCAAAACTCATCCTCTTCAAATCAATCACATTCTTAACATCCCCTTATCATATCTCTTCGCTTCCAAACTTCTTATAACTTGAACAATACATTTTATTGCCGAAGTTCGATTTCTGAAACATCACGACAACAATCTTCTTTGCAAACTTGCAACCGAACCTCTTCCGAGACGCAAGGCTACTCAACTGACAACTTCGCAGTCCACCAGCAAAGCTGATACATTGCAGCTTTCTAATTTCCCTCTACCACAAATAATCATCAATTACATCTAATCGTCCTCCTTCAAGATGCTCCAACTTAATTACCAGTCAAGTCTTAATTCCAAGTCACCTTCGATTTGGGAAACAACAACTCCAACAACGCTTGCACTGTTGCCAACAACAGCCTACTAAATCAATTATCTTACAACTGAAACATAACCGAGGAGCGAAGCTTCTCCCCTACTTGTTTCGAACCAACTTCCACAACAAACAATCAAGTACCGACAGTGATTCACTCACATGTCACATACCAAGGGATAATATGTCGACAGTATTCAACTGTCGTGCAACTCAACTGACTCGACAATTGGCCGGACGGACAAACCAGGCTCTGATACCACTATTGTAACACCCTTCTAAAACCCCCGCGGAAATATAATAATAATCAGAGTAATCATATAACAAGGATGTTACAATTAATAAAATAAAGAAAACTCCAAGTCGTTTGTCATGCTTTATTAGGAATAATCCAAAAATATCAAAACACATGTCCAGCACAGCGGAAACTCATTCATCAGTGTTATTAAACATCTTCAACAAATCAACGGTACATAATCCAATAATGGAAAAACAGTGTATCACAAGTAACTCTAAGACTATCGTCCCCCAGTGTTACAAGATCAGAGCATGACCGACACTACCCAACATAACCGGATAAACTCTACGAGTCATCCTCACCGATCGCTTAAGCCGCTACTTCAATCTGAAATCATCAAAGTAAGGGTGAGACTACATCATAATTAAATAGCATTATAAATCGTCTGATATAGAATTCATAAGCGATTATCCACCCTACTTAGCATATTCAGATTAATCAATTCATAACAATCACAAGCACAAGTCAATAGTATGCACCAATAACACAACACAATCATAACACCGGATTTCATCCTGACATGTCACAATTTATACAAAGACCATGCAGACTCTTATGCATGTGGTACCATACATGGGCTAAACCCATCCAACTGATCTTTTTCATCACCAAGATACAGTCCAACCAGCACAAACATCACCGGGATCCATCACCAAAATGCTTATGAATGAATGCACACATATGACATACTTACAACATCACCGATCCGATGAACAACATCGTCTCACATAACTCAACATAGTTATCACCAACAAGTATGTACATGTATCATGCATCATTCAAAACAAATCAAATTATCATTATACGATCACAACAATCACCACATGATCAAAATGAACAGTGTCATTACCAATAACTCACCAAAAGCAACACTGAAATGATATATTCAGTTTCAGCACCATCTACAATTATATCATATATAATTCACACCACATATAACGTCAAATCATAGTTATATTATTACAACATCACCACATTGTCACATTAACCAAATCATGCACACAATGTACAAAAACACGCCATCAACGAAATAAATCAAGATTTTCAAAATAAAATCAAGTTATTGTTGTTTTCTTTACTTTATATCATAGAGTATTTAATTTAAGAAACAAAGTCCAAAACGACGTCTAAAACAGACTTACGGTTAGAAAATTAGAAGCTCTTAAAGTTAGAATAGTTTTCAAAACGTCTTGCTGGAATTTGTACTAGAACCCGGTTCCTCCCACATGGGAACCGGTTCCTGGACCCAAAAATGCTATTTTTAACGTTTAAAAACACTGGAACCCAGTTCCTCCCACATGGGAACCGGTTCCCACGAACCCAGTAGCTGAAAAACATGATTTTTAAGGCTTTTATGCATCCCAAACACATACCAACTCATACCATTACGAAATTGATCACCAATAACATCAAAATACTCCAAAGACATGATTCTAATGCACAAACAACATACTATAACACCATGTAACAATACTACATCATCGATTGCAGTCAATTCATCAAATCATGCATGTCAGTGTTGGTATTTCACAAAACCTAACATCCCAAATAGAGATTCTAATCCCTTAATTCAATCCTATCATCATCAAAATCATAATACCATATAATTAGAGTAATCACCCCTTACCTTAGCCAAGAAACTTGAATTCTTCTCTTCCTCCTCTTCTCCCCTTTCACGTTCCTTCTCTTTTCCTCTTTTGCTTCTCCTTTTTTCCTTATTTTCACAATTTCTCTATTTTATAAAAAAAATAGGATAATTAGTTAGTAAGGCCTCCATTGGCACCTCCCCTTTTACTAACTACGTCATGGCCCAATAACAACAATTCCCATAATTCTTCCAAAATCCAATTTTAATTACTAAATAATTAAATAATTTCCAAATAATTAATTTAACTTAATTAAATTAATTTATGAAATTATGGGGTGTTACAACTCTCCCCCACTAAAAGAGTTTTCGTCCTCGAAAACATACTTCAAGTGAAAAGTTCCGGATATGAGTCCTTCATCTGACTCTCTAGTTCCCAGGTAACATTTCTCTAGTCGATCCTCAAAATTCATCTGATATTACCAACAGAAAAACGTGTTTCATACATTCAAATCTCAACCCTTACGTCACATTTGACCATCCAAAGGTGTACCACTCGTTATACCTCTAAAAGATTGATAACAATGGAACATTAAGGTACCACCCATACAATACGCCCAATAAATGAGTAATATAATTACACAACCATGGTATGACCACACCCGATCAACATTGCAATAAAGCATTCCATCTACCGAACGTACCAACCTTAGACACACTTTTCCATTTGAGTGATGAAATAACACTTACACTTTTCACCAACTGCTTCCTTGAAGAACTCGATAATAACATTCCTATACCATTGAATTTCAACTATCTGACTCCTCTCAAGTCATACCAGCAATTATCCAACACGTTACATTCTGCTTTTGCTGCACTATTTTGATTACTCATTACAATCATCATTACTAATTAGATTTCTGAGTTTTATCCAATTCCGACTCTCTTTACTCATTCGTTCCAGAATCCTTCTTTATCATACATGGTACTAATCTACCATTTAGCAACACTTACTCGCACTCAAAAACAAAGTCCTGATTTACTTCCTCTATTTAAACATTCTAACCATCAGAACGAGTACACACAAGTAATTATAATCACACTCATCAGCCTTAATATACCATTGCTTATAAAATAGCTCAAACTGAGTCCCACTCTTCTCTAAGAATTAAATCAACTTCGCCCTTCATAGAGTATAATTCCTCATTATATTTGGAAATCTACAATAACACCTTACAACAACACAAAGTTATTATAGCATCATATAGTGTCAACTCATTGCCTTAACTTCACTGAATACATACTCGTTAACTAAGTACATCCACAATAACATACTCATCAGCTCGACAATTATTTTAAAAGAGTACTAATTCTCCGAAATGACATCCTTTCATCCACTAGATTATAAATCCAACATATAGATCAATACACATCCTCTATGTAGGCTCCTGACATATTAATTCCTCACTGCCCACGAGTAATACTCATAACACTACTCCACATCACACTTTCGTTGCGCAATTCTGATTACCCGTCTTAAGTCACCGTCCAATATATTGCACTCTTTCCTATTCACTTCTTCATAAGTCCACACAGCATGGTGAGTGATTATTATCACGGTTTAATATCCATCACAACTTATACCATTAAGGTAACAAAACAAGTTCATCCCATTCATATGATTCCATCTACTACCAACAAGAGATTAAGGGTGATCAAGTCCTCAATTTGTCAATAGATATTCGACAACCATATTTAAGCATAAACTGTTGTTACTACATAATAGTGTCCTTTCTGAGTTTGCACTCAAACTCTTTAACATCGTCATAGCCGGATAATTCACTTTGAGTCTTTACAACTCGCACACCTCCCTCTCGTTGAATCTTGTCGGTGAGACACCAATGTCCAAACATTTTACACAATCCGCTTCATAGCCACTTAGCATCACACACTTGTTAAGTACTTCCAAACTTCATAATCACTAATATACTCGTACATTACTATTCATTTCATTCCAAATCAAAATTCCTCATCTTAGCAAAGACCGCTACAACATTCATAACTCATGGTTTTACTCTAAATCCCATGACATATTTCGCGCCTAAAAATCATTCCACCCGGAATCTCAACAAAATATTCATCACATCAATAAGTGTCATAAATCCTCTACAATTATTCTTTTATACCTGTCGTTACTTTGGCATTACATTTACGAATTCAACTGTTCCCAAGTTTGTTCCACCTTTACTACTAATTTAATCCTCACTAAAATCCATCGGCACTCAAATCATCTTTATTACCGAACATCTCATCAACTTATTCATCCACATGTTCTACTCAATTTCGTTTCAAACAATCGCGTTAGTAGGCATTCCTATTAACAAGTTTCACACTTCCTTTGCCGACTTCAAAATCTCTCTTTATAGGATCACCCTACTGTATTTATAACTCTCCTATAAGGTAGAATATAATTTCACCTCTTCCTAGTCTCAAACGGCACATTAATCCGACACTCGTAACTCAAGATATGCATTTTCCAATCCTTATCCGAAAATGCAACACCGACGCCATGCAGCGACACTCTAAACGATATTTCCAAAACCCCACAAATGGTACACTTAATTTTTAAAATTGCTCCGCAACAAGCCTTTAATTATTCCTTCTATCCGCCCAACTCTGACGCTGACGTCTCGTGCAGTACCAACGAACAAGTCTAGTTCTAAGAACAAGTGTAACCGTAACTTCACCTCTTTCTAACATCATCCTGTCACAAATAAATATGTTACAACTACTGAAACCATTTTTATAACAAAGTTCATCTCGTTAGCTTTCCGACGCTTCAAACGGAACTCAAATCGGATATCTAGAACTCCAGTTATGAATTTTCGAAGTTTCATAACGATTCAACAACTTTCCTGCGTTTTGCTTACAAAAATTCCGCTCCAAAACTCATCCTCTTCAAATCAATCACATTCTTAACATCCCCTTATCATATCTCTTCGCTTCCAAACTTCTTATAACTTGAACAATACATTTTATTGCCGAAGTTCGATTTCTGAAACATCACGACAACAATCTTCTTTGCAAACTTGCAACCGAACCTCTTCCGAGACGCAAGGCTACTCAACTGACAACTTCGCAGTCCACCAGCAAAGCTGATACATTGCAGCTTTCTAATTTCCCTCTACCACAAATAATCATCAATTACATCTAATCGTCCTCCTTCAAGATGCTCCAACTTAATTACCAGTCAAGTCTTAATTCCAAGTCACCTTCGATTTGGGAAACAACAACTCCAACAACGCTTGCACTGTTGCCAACAACAGCCTACTAAATCAATTATCTTACAACTGAAACATAACCGAGGAGCGAAGCTTCTCCCCTACTTGTTTCGAACCAACTTCCACAACAAACAATCAAGTACCGACAGTGATTCACTCACATGTCACATACCAAGGGATAATATGCCGACAGTATTCAACTGTCGTGTAACTCAACTGACTCGACAATTGGCCGGACGGACAAACCAGGCTCTGATACCACTATTGTAACACCCTTCTAAAACCCCCGCGGAAATATAATAATAATCAGAGTAATCATATAACAAGGATGTTACAATTAATAAAATAAAGAAAACTCCAAGTCGTTTGTCATGCTTTATTAGGAATAATCCAAAAATATCAAAACACATGTCCAGCACAGCGGAAACTCATTCATCAGTGTTATTAAACATCTTCAACAAATCAACGGTACATAATCCAATAATGGCAAAACAGTGTATCACAAGTAACTCTAAGACTATCGTCCCCCAGTGTTACAAGATCAGAGCATGACCGACACTACCCAACATAACCGGATAAACTCTACGGGTCATCCTCACCGATCGCTTAAGCCGCTACTTCAATCTGAAATCATCAAAGTAAGGGTGAGACTACATCATAATTAAATAGCATTATAAATCGTTCGATATAGAATTCATAAGCGATTATCCACCCTACTTAGCATATTCAGATTAATCAATTCATACCAATCACAAGCACAAGTCAATAGTATGCACCAATAACACAACACAATCATAACACCGGATTTCATCCTGACATGTCACAATTTATACAAAGACCATGCAGACTCTTATGCATGTGGTACCATACATGGGCTAAACCCATCCAACTGATCTTTTTCATCACCAAGATACAGTCCAACCAGCACAAACATCACCGGGATCCATCACCAAAATGCTTATTAATGAATGCACACATATGACATACTTACAACATCACCCATCCGATGAACAACATCGTCTCACATAACTCAACATAGTTATCACCAACATGTATGTACATGTATCATGCATCATTCAAAACAAATCAAATTATCATTATACGATCACAACAATCACCACATGATCAAAATGAACAGTGTCATTACCAATAACTCACCAAAAGCAACACTGAAATGATATATTCAGTTTCAGCACCATCTACAATTATATCATATATAATTCACACCACATATAACGTCAAGTCACAGTTATATTATTACAACATCACCACATTGTCACATTAACCAAATCATGCACACAATGTACAAAAACACGCCATCAACGAAATAAATCAAGATTTTCAAAATAAAATCAAGTTATTGTTGTTTTCTTTACTTTATATCGTAGAGTATTTAATTTAAGAAACAAAGTCCAAAACGGCGTCTAAAACAGACTTACGGTTAGAAAATTAGAAGCTCTTAAAGTTAGAATAGTTTTCAAAACGTCTTGGTGGAATTTGTACTAGAACCCGGTTCCTCCCACATGGGAACCGGTTCCTGGACCCAAAAATGCTATTTTTAACGTTTAAAAACACTGGAACCCGGTTCCTCCCACATGGGAACCGGTTCCCACGAACCCAGTAGCTGAAAAACATGATTTTTAAGGCTTTTATGCATCCCAAACACATACCAACTCATACCATTACGAAATTGATCACCAATAACATCAAAATACTCCAAAGACATGATTCTAATGCACAAACAACATGCTATAACACCATGTAACAATACTACATCATCGATTGCAGTCAATTCATCAATTCATGCATGTCAGTGTTGGTATTTCACAAAACCTAACATCCCAAATAGAGATTCTAATCCCTTAATTCAATCCTATCATCATCAAAATCATAATACTATATAATTAGAGTAATCACCCCTTACCTTAGCCAAGAAACTTGAATTCTTCTCTTCCTCCTCTTCTCCCCTTTCACGTTCCTTCTCTTTTCCTCTTTTGCTTCTCCTTTTTTCCTTATTTTCACAATTTCTCTATTTTATAAAAAAAAAAAAGGATAATTAGTTAGTAAGGCCTCCATTGGCACCTCCCCTTTTACTAACTACGTCATGGCCCAATAACAACAATTCCCATAATTCTTCCAAAATCCAATTTTAATTACTAAATAATTAAATAATTTCCAAATAATTAATTTAACTTAATTAAATTAATTTATGAAATTATGGGGTGTTACACAATGCAGGATGTCAATTTGGTCTAGTGTCTTTGATTGAGCCAACTTCTGTTGATCAATCTCTAGAAGATGCTGACTGGATAATTGCCATGCAAGAAGAGTTGAATCAGTTTACAAGATGTTTGGGATCTGGTTCCAAGACCTAAAGGATTTAATATCATTGGAACAAAATGGGTCTTCAGAAATAAGCTGAGTGAGAAAGGTGAAGTCATCAGAAACAAAGCCAGACTGGTTGCTCAGGGTTATAGTCAGCAAGAAGGTATTGACTATACAGAAACCTTTGCACTAGTGGCCAGGTTAGAATCTATTTGTCTATTAATTTCTTTTGCCACTCAGAACAACATCACTCTGTATCAGATGGATGTTAAGAGTGCTTTCTTAAATGGTTATATAGATGAAGAGGTATATGTCCACCAACCTCCTGGTTTTGAAGATTCTAAGTCTCCAGTACATGTTTTTAAATTAAAGAAATCATTATACAGATTGAAGCAAGCTCCCGGAGCTTGGTATGAAAGATTAAGTTCTTTCCTTCTGGATAATGGTTTCACAAGAGGAAAAGTAGACACAACTCTCTTCTATAAAACCTTAAAAAAGGATATTTTAATTTTCCAAATTTATGTTGATGATATTATATTTGGAACATCTAATGCTACACTTGGAAAGGAGTTTGCTAAGTCTATGCAAGCAGAATTTAAGATGAGCATGATGGGAGAACTAAAGTACTTCTTAGGCATTCTAATCAATCAAACTTCTGAAGGAACTTATGTTCATCAGACCAAGTACGTCAAAGAGCTTCTGAAGAAGTTCAATCTGGCTGAAAGCAAAGAAGCAAAGACTCTAATGCATCCAACGTGTGTATTAGGTAAGGATGAGGTAAGAAAGAAGGTAGATTAAAAGATCTACAAAGGTATGATAGGATCTCTTCTATATCTAACTACCTCTTGACCTGATATTTTATTCAGTGTATGCTTGTGTGCTAGATTCCAATCAGATGCTAGAGAATCTCACTTAACTGCTGTTAAGAGAATTCTTAGGTATCTGAAAGGTACTACTAATGTTGGTTTAGTCTACATAAGATATGAATAATACAACTTAGTAGGATATTGTGATGTTGATTACGCTGGAGATAGAGTTGAAAGGAAAAGCACTTCTTGAAGCTGTCAGTTTCTGGGTAGTCACCTGATCTCCTGGTACAGCAAGAAGCAAGCTACCATATCATTATCTACTACAGAAGCAGAATATGTTGTTGCTGCTGAATGTAGTACACAGATGTTCTGGATGAAAAGTCGGCTAGAAGACTATCAGATATATGAGAGTAACATTCCTATATTCTGTAATAATACTTCTGCTATTTGTTTATCTAAGAATCATATTTTACATTCTAAAGCTAAATATATTGAGATTAAACATCACTTCATTAGGGACTATGTTCAGAAGGGTGTTCTTTCTTTAAACTTTGTGGATACAAAACATCAGTAGGCTGATATCGTTATAACACCCCTTGCTGAAGATAGGTTTAAGTTCATTCTGAAAAACATCAGTATGGATTTATGCCCAGAATGAAGGTGTTGAAAAGATATGATATATGGATTAGATTTGAAATGCTTATTTATTTTCTTCTCAGATGTTCTGGTTATGTTTGATCATTTAGACACTTTGATTCTGTTATTACTAACGTTTCATATGTCTAAGTATGATCCAAAATTTCTGTTAAAGCAAAAGAGCTGTCACCAGCTATTCCAGATGATGACCGCGTGTTCATTCTGAAGGGACAAGCATGCGTGCACTTGATGAGACGCCGCCCTAGGTAACTGTGCAAATCTTTTCAAATCTCACGCTTTCTCCACTAACGTCATTCAACATTAAATGTGATTGATTCTCTGGATTCTGTAACTGTTCACATTCAGAATTTCATTGCATTTTGTTTCGCGTTCGTGGCTATTTAAACACATCTCATATTCATTTTCCCTCTTTTCACGCATTCATCATCTCTTCGTTTATGCATTTCTGTCTCTTGTTCTCTCTCTTCAAAAACCATAAAGTTAAGAAACCCAAAAATCTCAATTGTGCTTCAATGGCTTCTTCATCTAAGCAACAAATTGGTTCGTCTTCTCAACAAAAAAATCAAGATCAACAGCAACAACAACTTGTTCCACATAATACTTGTTTGATTCCTTTGGATGAGTTAGAAGTTATCTGTGAAATGATGGTTGATTTTGATAACTTGGAAGCACATGACATTCATCTGACGGATGACATAATTTTTCAAGGATGGCAAACATTCTTCTACGGTTTATGTGGACCAGTTTATCTAGATTTGGTCAAAGAACTTTGGGTTCATGCAACAGTCATGCCTAAAGCTATTCTTTCTATCGCTCATGGCGAATTATTCTCCATTACTAAAAATCTGTTAAGAAAACTATTTGGTTTGGAAACTATTGAAGGTGTTTCTAGAGCAGTTATAGGAAGAACAGATTGGAATGATGTGTATACAGAATTCTTCAAGTCTTGAAAAGAGTCTACAGAAATCAAGTAACTGAAGTCTCCTTACAGAATCTGGGATAAGATTCTTCTGGGTTGCATCTATCATAGAAAGGCAACTGTTTCTCCAAACTATGTTAACAAGGACCAACAATACATTCTGTATTGTATTGGTAAACAGGAAAAGGTGGATCTTCCTTTCATTATCTTCAACCACATGTGGAATCATGTGAAGGAATCCAGAGAACAAGCCAGATTGAAGAATCCTAAGTACAAGAGAAACATTATTCCCTTTGGAAGAATCATTACAGATCTTCTGTTTCAAACTAAGATTGTTGAGGATCTGGAGAAAATTGGAATTATCAAGGATATCTATGCAACGAGTGAAAGCACTATGAATGCTAACACTCTGAAGAAGATGGGCTTAATTGAGACCATTGGTGCTGCTCCCAGAGTGGACACTGAAGTTCTGACCAGAAAAGCTCCTACTTTGGCTGACTTTGAATTGTTCTTCAGAAATGAAAATCCAGATGTTGTTGTCCGCTACATAGCTATATGTAAGGAGGAAGGCTTTGCTTATGATCCTATATGGATAAGCAAACAAAAGCTTTCCACTACAGTTGATCAAGCTCCAGAAGCAGAAAAAGAAAGAAGGACGAAGAGAAAGTTAGACCAATCAGAAAGAAGGAAAGATAAAAAAGAGAAGAAAGAAGAAAAGAAAGAAGAAAAGAAAGAAGAAAAGAAGGAAGAGATGAAGGTAGAGAAGAAGGAAAAGAAGAAGCAAGAACAGAAGGAAACAAGGAAGGAAGAGAAGCAGAAAGAGAAGAAGAGGAAGACTGTTGGAGAAGGTCCTGGCAGGCCTCAGAAGAAGAAAAAATCTTCAGGTATTGTTATTTCTGAACCTGGTTTTGCTCCTGTTTTAATTTAAAATAATGTATCAACAGAAGCTCCACCAGAAATTTCACCAGAAAAAGCCACTCCTCCCCCAACCACAAATACCTCTAACCCTCCATCTCCATCTTCATCCATGTCTAAAGGCAAACAACCTATTCTTGATTCTGAACCCACTGTTTCTGAACCAATTCTTGACCCAACACCTCTAAACACTGTCATTCCTCCTCATGCCATAATCTCTACTTCTGAACCTCCTCCACATTCTAACTATGAACCTGTTGACACTGTTGTGTTCTTCAACCTCCCCTCACCAGAATCTTCTTTTTCTGATTCCTTTAAGCGCCTCATGAACTCCTATAAACCTAAAAACAAATCACCTTCTAACCCCGTTGTCGTAGTCTTAGACTCTGACAATGAAGCTGAATCCTCTCTTCAACCATCCTCTTCAAACACATCCTTTGTGCTTGATAGAAAACCTCAACTCTATGCTTTCTTTCACCTAGAAAAACCAATCTCATCTCTCAATCCAAAAACTCCAATCTCACCTCCAAGAACAAACCCTCCAAAACCTTCTGTTGATGCACGTTTTGATTCATTAAATAACAAGGTCAGGACAGGTTTAGAAGTTCTGAAGGTTGCTCATGACTCCAAGCTGGATCATGTAGCTGCTGGAAAGCTTTGGACAGCTTTCTTTGATGAGGTGCAGGCTAAATTTCTGGATCTCCAGAAAGATTGTTTAGCTGATGCTCTTGGTCCTGCTGGATTCTTCTTGGAGTACATTCCTGGAATCTACTACCATCCCATCACTGAATGGAAGCCTCTCGAAGAGAAGCTTTTCGTTGACGAGATGGAAGTTGATAACTCTTTGGCTCTGGTTGTTTGGAAGCCACATCCTTACAAGGTTTTAACTGGAGATTTTCAGCTGCTATTCAACTGGTTCAGAGAGAATCCTCTAGAAGCTCATCCAGATTTGGTATATCCAAAAGTTAAGATTCTTGTGTTTAAAGAGCAATCTGATGAAGAAATTCCTGTTGAGGAAAATCAAGATGATGCTCAAATGGTTGAAGCTCATGCTACTCATCCTGTCCTAGAAGATAGCCTTGTTGCTTCTTCTGCTGGTCCTTCTACTTTTGTTCTATTGAACACTCTGAAGGAACTCTAACAGAATCAGGCTACCTTGGCTAGTCGTCTGGAAAAGTAAGATGGAACCAGTGAGGAAATCAGAACTTGGATGCAGAAATAAGAGGCAACCTCCAAGAAACATGCTGAAGACACTACTGAGATTAAAAACCTTCTGGCCGTCTTAGCTTCTAAGTTTAGCCAATCGTAGTCTGTGTCTTTTGTCTTAGTTGGTTTTCTTCATTTTTGCATCTATTTTGTTTGCATCTGCTTGTACTCTCTTCTTCTAATGAATCAATGAATATTATCTCTTTTCTCTTCATTTTGTTTATGTATTTCATATGAATCTTTTATACTTTTTGATGTTATGACAAAAAGGGGGAGAAGCGTGCTAATTGAATTGATTTATAATATAGTCTCAACATTCCTAACTATTATTGCAAGTTTTTCTGTCTTTGATAGTTTTGCAGGAATGTGATTCTCTGAACAAGCTCAATATGGAGAGAAGCAAAAGGGGAGAAGCAAGTATATAAAGAGAAGCATCTCTTAAAGAGTTGAAGCAATTGAGCTCAATGTTCAGATACATCTCAAGCTCTTCTATGTTCTGATTCAAGAAGCTATGAAGCTCGGATAGAAGCAAGCCTCCTTGATGTTCTAATAGAAGACTGAATATAGAGCTCTGGTACAAGTGATCTCAAAGAGGAATTCAAAGCTCTGAAGTTGTCCAATGGAAGCTCTGAAGTGAAGCTCTGAATATTCTGAAGTTCAAAGTTCAGCGTGAAAGTCTCAACAGAAATGGAAAAACACTCAGGAAAGTCTTTTATTTATAAATTCTTCTGGTATTAATTTCAGCGGGAGATTGCTAATCTCAGGGGGAGACATATTCACACACTCTGATTATATGCTTAATGCTATATCTGTGTATTGTCTTTTTCATTTGATATTCTGGATACAAATTCATATCAATTCTGTATGTTTTTGTCATCATCAAAAAGAGGGATATTGTTAGAACAAGAAATGTTCTGATCAATATTCTTAGTTTTGATGATAACATTATATATGAATTTTGTATAAAAGAATGTGGTACTCTAATCCTTTACATTTTCCATTTCAGGAAAAGAATAAAGAGTATGCACAAATCAGCATTCACAAGCACTGACCCAGAAGTTCTGGATGGCTTCATAAGAATATGGTCTGGAAAGACATCAGAAGATGGTCCTGCAGAATCAGAACATGAACTGGAAAGCATCAGTAGATGGCAGTGAGAAGTAAAAGCTCTGAAGCTCTGATGGTATCAGCCTCACAGCACTTCAAAGTCTGAAGACAGAAGTTGCATCTGCACCAAAGCTCAAGACTCTGATATTCAAACGTCTATTCATCACATTCTGAGTCCAGAAGAAATTACAAGTACAAAAGGCTATACGTTAAATCTCTGACTGACAAAAGGAGTGTTAAAAGCTACAAAAGACAAAGTCAGTAAAAGTAGCAAAAGCATGGCTCGAGGTAGTTGACAAAAGTGTGAAACATTAAATGCAGTGTTGTACTATTCACGCAAAGCATTAGATGCTCCTAACGTTTATTTCCTCTCAAGCGCCTATATATAGAAGTTCCATTCAGAAGCAGCATACAACACCCTTGCGCAAACTTACAGAAACGTTGTCAAACTGAAAAGCAAAAAGAACTTCATCTTCAACCTCACAACTTTTTAATATTTAAGTGAGTGTTAAGAGCTAGAACTTAAGAGAAATATCACTTTGTGATTACATCTTTATTAGAAGCAAGTTATACTCTTGTAAACATTTATTTTACATTGATTGTAAAAGGATTTCCTATAGTGATCAAGGTATGATCAGGATACTCTAGAAGACTTAGAGCGTTTCTAAGTGGATAACCATTGTAATCAGCTTGATTAGTGGATTAAATCCTCAGTTGAGGTAAATCACCTTGTCAAGGGTGGACTGGAGTAGTTTGGTTAACAACGAACCAGGATAAAAATAATTGTGTTCTTTATTTTTAATCTACCATTTTTGAGAAGTTACACTTATTCAATCCCCCCCTTTCTAAGTGTTTTCACTCCTTCACAATATTGTGGCACATCATGTTTAAAGTAGTAAAAACTATCACACACTTATACTTGGATATACAACATCACATTATCCTCTTAACAAAACTTGCAACATCAGAACACATCCACAAATTTATTCTCGCACATATAAGTATGTCAAATATCAACAACTATATTCACGTCTTCGTATTCACTCTTGTAGTAATACCAACATGGCCAACATAATTAAGTTCATCATATTGTGGAATATTATCCGACATTTACAATAACCAACAACAACATCACGGCAACATGAATAAACTCACTATAACGTCAACTTAACAAGATTATTCGACGAATACACCCAACTTCACCATCAACTAACAACCCCAATAATATCGTTATAAACTCAGTAAGTATTTACGAGAAAACACCATATCTCGGGCACCTCGTTCTTATCTCAATAACCCACCAAATCAAACATTTAGATCAAGACATATCATTGTCCTAGGCTTCTGATTATTTAGCTTTTCACCTCTAACAATCATACACGCATAGCAATTGCGCTACATTATGCTTCCGCTGCGTAACTCTGATAATCCATCTTAAATCACCGGCCACATTAAATTTTCCATCAACTATATGGTTTACAAGTCTTAATCTAGTTCAGACTTCCTTTAATATCCACCACAAAATTGTGGTTCACTCGACATTCTCAATCCGTCACTTTGTAATGCTAACCTATAAACCATCTCTTCCAACTTGTTCATTAATTCTCAACTTTTCATGGATTCTTTTCTATTAATTCACACCAATCAGAGAGTAACTATCTTCACGACATAAAATTCATCACTTTACGCACTATCAAGCTAGCAAGATACGTTTATACCATCCAATCACAATTTCGTCTACTATCAACAAGAGATTAAGAGTGATCAAGTCCTCAATTTGTCAATAGATAGCCGACAACCATAATGGAGTATAAACCATCGTTACTAACTACAACATTGTTCCTTTAGAACTTGTACTCACGTCACCAAAAGCACTAGAATTCAATCACTTACCAGTAATCCTACAACAGGGTCTACAACAATTCTTCACTTAATCATTGATCCAACATCGATATCTTACGTAAGGCTGCTCAAACAATAACTTCATAGTCCATCCACAACGCTGGAACATCGCAAATTTTTAAACTCCACCTTCTAGAAATAGCCATTAACTATGTCTAATCATCCTCCTTCAAGACGCTCAAACTTAATTAACAACCAAAGTCTTAAATCCAAGTCACCATCGATTCAGGAACAACAAACTCTAACAACACTTGTACTGTCGCCATCAGCAGCATAATAACATCCTACAACAGAAACATATCCGAGAAGCATAGCTTCTCCCCCCCCCCCCCCCACACTTAGCTTCAAACCAATTCCTGCAACAAACAACCAGAAAACAAAAAGTATTGGCAGTGTTTCACACACTTGTCGCGTACAGAGGAATAAACAACATTATCCAGACAGACTAACCTACTCTGATACCACTATGTAACACCCCAATTCTACTCGGTAATTATAAGCAAAAAAATCAGAGTATTTTAAAAACTTTCAACATACAATGGGATGTCACATTTCAACTTAAAAAAGCAAAAAACCTGTAATTCATTTTAACGATGATACATAGCATTTGGAAACACAACTTTATTCAATTGAATCCAAATTCAACTTATAATTTACAATCAACTTAAAAACATCTTTTATTCAACTTAAACAACTTTTAAACGACAAAGTACTCAACAAAATTCCACTGAATACTTTTCTTCAACTAAAGTAAATTTCAACATAGAATACAACTTAAATAATAACAACTATCCCCTCGAGTGCTACGTATCAGAGCCAGACCATCTTGACTTATCATATAGTAGCATAAAGACTTCATAAAATTACTTTGAACTTCCACAGCTAATCTTGAGTACCTGCCCATGGTAGGGGAAATATCAGCATAAGGGGTGAGATATCTTACAATATAAAGGAATGCGTAATAAATAATATCTTACAATATCTTCTTTCAGTTTTAACATATCTATGTGTATGCTTCTTTGTTGTATAGTCATTGTAATTGTTATATTGCTAATTGATAATGCCTTGATGCTTTTCTTGTCAGCTGAAAAATTTTATTTTAAGAAAATGACCTTCTATGGCCTTGCCAAATGATAGGTATTCACTTCAAGGGTATTCACTCAAATTCTACTCTCGTTTGAGTGAGAGATATAATGTTTCCCTTGCTGCTGGTCTTGAGCCTTAAGCTGATAAATTAAGGTACCTTTATTGTAGTGCACATCCTTTGAAGTTTCTACCATCAACTTTTTCTCCTGAGAAATTTGTTGAGCCTTACATGCAAACAGCCGTATTCAAAGACTATGGGACGTAGTGCAGGTTTGTGGCTTGAAATATATGACTAATTTATACATTGTATAAAATGTGATCAAATTTTTTTTGGCTTGTTACATGATCTAATTAATTTAAAGAAAGTGAACCTTAGTTGTTGTGAGCACTTGATAGAGCTTCATGATTTCTCCATGGTATCAAATCTCCAAACCAATAACCTCTCTGGACATGTAAGGCTACGTTGTGTTCATACATCTACTTTAGCGTTCCAAAAAACTTGTCAATTTAAACCTGGTTTGGTTTAAAAAGCTTAAGAGTCTTATAAGTTATAAGTTATAAGCAATTCCCCTTTATGGCTACTCAATTCTTAAAGAATTTTCTGTGATATCTACAAAAACGACAGTTGGATTTAAGATGATGTATTGCTATCAATGAGTTGCTGCCATCAGTTAAGTAACTAAGAAGTCTTACGATGATGTATTGTTGTCAATGAGTTGCTGCCATCAGTTAAGTAACTAGGAAGTCTTACAAACTTGGAGCTGAGTAGCTATGGGCGCCTTAGATATATCGCAAACGAGTTCTCATGCTTGAAATCTCTTGGTCATTTGATACTTTTTGAGTGCATGCTACTTGATATATTGAATCTGCATCATTTATTTGATGGCCTACGTTCTTTAGGATTCTTATGTCTGGAAAACAGTTGTAATTTGACTTAACTGCCTCACAACAGTAGTCAGTTATCATCATTGTATTATTTATCACTCAGTGGAATCCATGTGAAGAGAATTCCTATAAGCATCAAGCATCTTTCACATTGAATTGTGCTAATGCATGAGCATTTAGTCTCTACCAGAACTCCCACCTTCCATTGAAGTGTTAGATGTCAGCAACTACACATCCTTGGAGACCATCTTCACCTCTACTGTTTTTAATGAACTACTATAAGAGCACAAGGTATGAATTTGAATCTAGTTGGAGTGGGATATCATTGCTTAGGAAAGCAAACATCAACCGTATGACCATGCCTTCCACAGAAAGATTAATTTATTATTGTAGGCACCTTTCTCTTTTCCATTGACATTTTTCCACCAATAAGATTAAGAAGGGCGTCAGCAACAATCAAATCATTTAAGCTCTCGTCATGTATTTCACCAAAATTGCATTCACTAGCAGCTCAAGGAGGACATGTCCTGAATGTCACGTGAGTATTTGGTTAGATTCTAGGTTCTGATTTAGTAGTTTATATAACAAACTTTATGTAGCAACTTTTAATTGTATTTCTGTTATATGCTTTTTTATACACACACATATTATAGCTCTTTCTTCTTTGCTATTTTTTGGTACATGTATCTCTTCTCTTTAATCTATATGTGGTTCAACACAATTTTTGGAATGGATATTATCAAAAGAAAAAGGTGGAATGTGCATGTTAGTAATTCTATTATTTTTGTGAATATGGTATAATGTGTCTGGGAGGAATTCATACCAGATTGCTGAAGGTAATGTGTATGCGAATATTTTGATGGCTCTAGATAAGTTGTAGTATATAGGAAACATCAATTTGTTGTCCTCTGATATGTTGTTTTTAATTGCCCTTTCAAGTTGTATCAGAAGTACTAAAAAAAATATTTTATGTATATAGTCAGCATACTGATTTTAAAGGTATACTTTTTTATTTCCACTTTTATAACTAACTTGGGCATTGGAGTGCAAGGTATGCTTTTAAAGGTATACTTTTTTATTTCCACTTTTATAACTAACTTGGGCATTGGAGTGCTAACCTTGCAGGTTAAGTCCACGCGGCCGTACTAAAGATCAGCACCACCGATTCTAGAATCCTACGACACCAATCAACACCAAATATGGTTCCACAACGGAACACTTTTGTTTAGCTTCTTTTTAAGAAAGGTTATGTAATGAGATTTAGCATTTGTAATTTCTTAATAATATTTCAAATACTTTATTTTATTTTATTGTTCATCACACACACACACACATCATTTTAGTCTTTCTTTTACATTTTGCACGATTTTCTCGCTCAAATTGTGTATGTATTGTGAACTATATTACAAATAGAACTCAAATTGTGTATGTAATGTGAACTAAAATACAAATAGAACTCAAACTGTAGATATCCAAATATTAAAATATATACAGAAATGTGTCTTTATTTCTTCATATTTGATAACATAATTTTAAGTTCCTTACCTTCTGTTAGAAAAATCCCTATTAATTAGGGAAGTATACAGTAAGTTGTTCATTCCTACAGTTTCCAACTTGAAAACCAATAGATAATATTAGTTCATGTTAGACGCTGGCCTAAGGATCTAGAGGGGGGGGTGAATAGATCTCTCTAAGTTTTTAAGGATTTTTCTACTGACTCGAGCGAAAGCGGTTCTGAATCGACTTGCGTCTATTCTGGACCGCTATTGCAAAGATCGTACGTGTTTCAAAACCAAAGAATAAGTGGAATTGATGGTGAAGTAATATGATAGCTAACCAATACGTTTAACAACTGAAATCCAACTAACTTCTAGATTGACAACTTTGATTTGCAATGCAGTAAGATTGGATCAAGCAAAAACACAAACACTTGGTGCTTATAACCAATTATGAACAGAAAGTAAAAGAGAAAGTAAAAGCGACAAGAACACGATATTTGTTTAGGCAGTTCGTCGATCGTCCTCGCTACGACTACGTCTGCCCCCAATTCCAAATTGAAATTGGGTAATCTTTCATTAATGTTGAAAGTAGTATATACAAAGAAGATAACAAAGCGATAAACGATAAACCAATTATGTCGATCCTTTGAATCTTCTTCCCCCTTAATCTTGAGCCAGATCAAGGTTATCCAAGAGCTTCACTTTGATTCCCTTCTGCAGTGTCTTGATTCCTTGAACTCCCCGTTCCTCAATCGTTACACTCAGTCGAATCCTCAATGAACGCCTCTTGATAAAAACCCCCAAGAACCACCCGTCGAGGAGGACAAAACCCGCAGATTTTATTCACCAACAAACCCCACGAACCTTCACCCACTAGGAATCTTCAATTCCGTTCCATGGACGTTATCGAACTCATCACTAACCCGCAACGCAAGAATGATTATGTGTAATTGTGTTGGAGATGATGAAGAACGAAGATGAGAAGCGTTTGTGTATCTTTCAGTCGTTGGTGTTGATTGAATAATTACCCTTGCACAATATATATGATTGCATAACAGTTAGAACCAAGAAAAACTGATTTTTGAACTTTCTTGATCAGTTAGGTCGACCACTTGTAGTGCTTAGGTCGACCTAACAGAGCTTGCAGAATTTTTCTCCCAGTTAGGTCGACCTGTTGAAGGAGTAGGTCGACCAGAATCCTTTTCTGATGCATTCTGGAGACTTTTTCACAGATCAGGTCGACCTAGTTGCCATGTAGGTCGACCTAACAGACTGATGTGAAGATTTCTTCATTTTGAGTCGACCTAAATGGTCTGTGAGTCGACCTAGCAGAGGTATATGGATTTTCCTTCATTTTAGGTCGACCTAGGTTGATAGTAGGTCGACCTAACTGCTGATTTTCTGCATTTTTCATGTCCAGCTTGTGTTGAGTCGACTTATATGCCAAGTGGATCACCTTGTGCTTGCTTTCATGAGTGATCAAATTTCTCCTTGTTATTTGAATGCTTATTTGAGTTTGCCATAAATCAAAAACATCTTTGAGTGTAATCTTGTATTCACAAACTCCCCCTTTTTGATGATGGCAAACCAATACTCAAGAGCTTTGGTAGTAAGTGGCAAGGACTCAAAAGACTCCCCCGTACATCGAGCATCTCTCTCAACAAAGCTCCCCCGTACACTCAGCAGCTATCTCCCCCTTTGTCAACATCAAAAAGAGAAAACAGGAGAAGAGTAACAAGAGAACCATAGATAATAATGCTAGCATGTATAGTATAGTAGGTAAAAGGTAGTTAATGGTAGAATGAGACACATATGTGAGCAGGAGCAGTTTTTATGCATGAGGTCACTATAAGCATGTTAATTGATAGCATATTATAGTATCAATAATATTTTTGGAAGTGAACACCAATTATGTTACCGCTTGTTCAATATGACGCCTGGCTTGATGATGAGCTACCTTTATGCTAAAAATTGTTAGCAAGACACATAGATATATACATAAAGTAAAGAAATAATATTAAGAGAAGACAAACGTAATTAGCCCAAATTAGAGATATCGAGTATCCCTAATTCCCTACGAATGTTGAAATATTGCTCTGTTGCTAGCGGTTTTGTGAAGATGTCAGCTAGTTGCTTCTTGCTTTCTACATGTTCAAAAGTAACGTCTCCTTTCTCTACATGATCTCGTAGGAAGTGATGCCTTACTTCAATGTGTTTGGTACGTGAGTGTAGGACAGGATTTTTACTCAAGTTTATGGCGCTTGTGTTGTCACACATGATAGGTATGTGATCAAGCTTAATACCAAAGTCAAGAAGTTGTTGCTTGAGCCATAATATTTGTGCACAGCAGCTTCCAGCAGCTACATATTCTGCCTCAGCAGTGGATAATGCAACCGATACTTGTTTCTTACTATGCCAACTTATTAGTGAGTTTGAGAATAGATGACACGTTCCACTAGTGCTTTTTCTATCGGATTTGCAGCCAGCAAAATCTGAATCGGAGAATCCTACCAAATGACCCTCATTTCCTTTTGGATACCATAGGCCATATGTAGTAGTTCCACGTAAGTATCGCAGAATTCTTTTGACAGCTTTCAAGTGAGATTCTTTTGGACAAGATTGATATCTTGCACACATACACACACTAAACATAATGTCTGGTCTTGAAGCAGTAAGATACAATAGTGAACCTATCATACCTCGGTATAATTTCACGTCAACCTCTTTACCTTTCTCATCTTTGTCTAGATTTGTATTTGTTGCCATAGGTGTGTCAATTTCCTTTGCTTCACTCATTCCAAATCTTTTGAGCAGCTCCGTACAATATTTAGTTTGATTCACAAACGTTCCATGACTGAGTTGCTTGATTTGTAGGCCAAGGAAGAAATTTAGTTCACCCATGAGACTCATCTCAAATTCACTCTGCATAAGCTTAGAAAAGTCTTTGACAAGTTTTGCATTAGTGGACCCAAATATAATATCATCTACATAAATTTGGACTAAGAGAATATCCTTATCTTTTCTTTTAATAAAGAGAGTAGTATCAACTTTACCCCTAGAGTACCCTTGACTAAGGAGAAATTTGCTCAAACGTTCGTACCAAGCCCGAGGGGCTTGTTTAAGACCGTATAGAGCACGTTTCAGCTTATAAACATGAGTTGGATACATGTAATTCTCAAAGCCGGGTGGCTGAGCAACATAGACTTCTTCATTTATATAGCCATTTAGAAAGGCACTCTTAACATCCATTTGGAATAGTTTGAAGTCTTTAGAACACGCATAAGCAAGTAAGAGGCGAATAGCTTCGAGACGTGCTACAGGAGCGTATGTCTCTTCATAATCAATACCTTCTTCTTGATTGTAACCTTGAGCAACTAATCTAGCTTTGTTTCTAGTAATAACACCGTTTTCATCAAGTTTGTTACGAAAAACCCATCTAGTGCCTATTACTTGATGATCTCCCGGATGAGGGACTAAGTCCCAAACATCATTCCGTTTAAATTGGTTTAATTCTTCTTGCATGGCCATTAGCCAATGCTCATCAAGTAATGCGTCCTTAGCGTTTTTCGGCTCAACTTGTGAAACAAAAGCAAAATGATGGCAGAAGTTACTTATCTTTGAGCGTGTTGTAACGCCCCTTGAGATGTCTCCTATTATATTGTCAATTGGATGGTCTTTCACGTTTGTCCAGGCCTTGGGAAGTTCTACATTGTTTGAGATGCTTTCTTTTTCATTTTCATTTTGAGACTCGTCTTTCTCTTTCTTAGCATCTTTCTTTACAATACTCTCATCCTCATCTTCCTTATCCTTGACAATGTCTTCAGTGGATGGACCTGCACCATTAAATGAAAGACCTTTCTCGACATATTTTGCATAAGATTCATCAAAAGAAACGTGTACTGACTCTTCTACTATAAGTAATCTCTTATTATATATTCGATATGCTTTGCTAGATTGTGAGTAACCAAGGAATATGCCCTCATCAGCTTTAGCATCGAATTTGCCAAGATTATCCTTACCATTGTTCAAAACAAAACACTTGCAACCGAATACATGGAGATGAGATACATTTGGTTTTCTACCCTTTAGTAATTCATAGGGAGTTTTGTTCAGTATAGGACGTATTGTTATCCTATTCAAAACATAACATGCTGTACTAATTGCGTCAGCCCAGAAATACTTTGGTAGATTACCCTCATTCAGCATTGTTCTTGCCAGCTCCTCTAGAACACGATTTTTACGTTCAACTACTCCGTTTTGTTGAGGTGTTCTAGGAGCTGAAAAGTTATGCTCAATTCCATGTTTATCACAGTATTTTTCAAAAGAAATGTTTTCAAATTCTCCACCGTGATCACTTCGAATTGCAACTATTTTGTTGTTCATTTTGTTTTGACATAATCTTGCAAATTTTGTAAAGGCTGGAAAAGTTTGATCCTTACTAGGTAAAAAGATTGTCCAACAAAATCTCGAGTAATCATCGACAATGACAAAACCATAGGTGTTTCCACCTATGCTTTTAGTCCTTGAAGGGCCAAAGAGATCCATGTGAAGTAGTTCAAGAGGGCGTGATGTTGAAACCACGTTCTTTGATTTAAAAGAGATTTTTGTTTGCTTTCCCTTTTGACAAGCATCACATAGATGATCTTTTGAAAAATTCATTTTGGGTAAGCCGATTACTAAATCTTTTGAGACAACTTTATTTAGTAAGTCAAAGTTTATATGGGCGAGACGTCTATGCCAATATCTATGCCAAAGCCATGAGTCATCGCCTAGAGCAACTAGACATTTGGTACTAGACTTAGATACCTCATCCAAGTTTAGCATGTAGATGTTGTTTACTCTTAAGCCCTTAAACATAATGTCTCTTTTCTTAGTATGTTCTATTGTGCATCCGGAATTTGTAAACATTACTTTAAAATCTTTGTCGCACAATTGACTTATACTTAAAAGATTATGTTTAAGACCTTCTACTAGCAGCACATCAGTTATAGTAGTGGTAGAAGGGTTACCAACACTTCCTTTACCAAGTATGGCTCCACGATTGTTATCTCCATAGGTGACATACCCCTTTTTCTTTGCTTGAAACTCAACGAAAAGAGATAGGTCTCCAGTCATGTGTCTTGAACATCCGCTATCAAGGAACCACAACCTTTCGGCAATGTCAAGACACTTTTCCTGCAAGATTAATTTAAAGAGGGAGGTCCCCAATTTTCATTGGGTCCTTGGTAGTGAGTACACAATTTGTTGCACTTAGGCAACCATTGAAATACTCCTTTAGGAACTAAAATTCTCCTAAATTTGCATTTTTCAATGGTATGTCCCTTTTTGCAACAATAATGACAGGTAATATGATGAGAATATGGAGTTTTGCTAGTTGATACTTTTGGTACAAAAGTGTATTTACTATATAAAGGAGTATACGATCTTTTGAACTTGTTTGGATCAACCGCAAAAGTCACTTTTGGTTGTAGAGCCTTGTCTAACTTGGCTTTTAGATCTCTTACTTCTTTTTGCCAAATGTGACATGTCTCACAACCAAACCATGATGTAGGATCTAATTCAACTTTGTCCTTTTGAATGTTTAGCATAGATTGTTTTAAAGCTTCCATATCCCTTTCGGTTTTCTCAACTTTTGATTCAAGGTATGAAAATATTTTCTTATTTGAGGCCAAAAGTTTGAAAGCTTTAATTGCATCTCTATGTAATTCTTCAAAAGCAAGTTTTAGTTGAGAATGAGATACCTTATCTACGAGTTCAGGTTTGAGATGACTTACAGCTTTCTTTTTCTTGTTTTGATGAGCCATGAGACATAGGTTTGCTGATTCTTCTTCATCGCTTGACGAGCTTTCACTAGATGAATCACTTTCCCATGCTATGTAAGCTCTTTTAGATTTGTTATGACCTTTGCTTTGGTTCTTCTCCTTTTCTTTCTTAAGGTATGGACAATCCGGTTTGTAGTGACCGGCTTTCCCACAATTGAAGCAAAGACCTTTGATCTTTCCTTTGTTGTCGTCATCTTGTTTGAACATGTTTGATTGCTTTCTATAGTTGATCAATCCTTTGTCGGAATGTTTTGCTCCATTTTTCTTTAGATATTTGTTGTATCTTCGCACAAACAGTCCCATTTCCTCATCATCGGAGTCTTCGTCATCACTTGTGTCACTATCCTTTGGCTCTCGTTTTGAGGTCTTGGAGCTCGAAGCTTTTAGAGCTATTGACTTCTTCTCTACCTCTTTCTCCATGTTCTTTTCTTTCTTTGTCCTCTTCTCATGCATGTCAAGGCATTTAAGATGCTGTTCATGTTCCTCTAGTTTACCAAAGAGAGTGGTAATGTCTAAAGTGTTGAGATCATTTGCTTCCTTAATTGCTGTAACTTTGGGCTGCCATTCCCTGTTCAAACACCTTAAGATTTTGTTAGTAGCAACTGCATTGGAAACCGGTCTATCAAGAGAATTTAATCGATTTTTCAGGTGAACGAATCTTTTCTGCATGCTTTCGATGGTTTCACCATCTTCCATGTGGAAAAGTTCGAACTCTTGAGTTAACGTATTGATCCTAGCTAGTTTGACATCATCCGTTCCCTCGTGGGCAACTTGCAATGTGTCCCACATAGCTTTAGCTGATCTACAATGGGAAACGCGATAGTATTCATCAACTCCTAGAGCTGAGATTAGAATGTTTCTCGCTTTCCAATCGTATGCATATTTCTTTTCATCTTCAGCATTCCAAGTATCTTCTGGTTTTGGAACAACTGCACCAGCTGCATTTGTCATAGTGATCTGAAATGGACCATTGACAATAGCTGTCCAGATGTTCCTATCAATTGCATTGATATGGACACACATACAATCCTTCCAATAGCCGTAGTTTTCTCCGTTGAAAACTGGAGCTCTATTATGAGCCCCTTTAGGTCCAGAAGCCATCTTTCCAATAAGTGTTTCACGTAGCACGGAATAAACCAGAGCTCTTGATGCCACTTGTTAGACGCTGGCCTAAGGATCTAGAGGGGGGGGTGAATAGATCTCTCTAAGTTTTTAAGGATTTTTCTACTGACTCGAGCGAAAGCGGTTCTGAATCGACTTGCGTCTATTCTGGACCGCTATTGCAAAGATCGTACGTGTTTCAAAACCAAAGAATAAGTGGAATTGATGGTGAAGTAATATGATAGCTAACCAATACGTTTAACAACTGAAATCCAACTAACTTCTAGATTGACAACTTTGATTTGCAATGCAGTAAGATTGGATCAAGCAAAAACACAAACACTTGGTGCTTATAACCAATTATGAACAGAAAGTAAAAGAGAAAGTAAAAGCGACAAGAACACGATATTTGTTTAGGCAGTTCGTCGATCGTCCTCGCTACGACTACGTCTGCCCCCAATTCCAAATTGAAATTGGGTAATCTTTCATTAATGTTGAAAGTAGTATATACAAAGAAGATAACAAAGCGATAAACGATAAACCAATTATGTCGATCCTTTGAATCTTCTTCCCCCTTAATCTTGAGCCAGATCAAGGTTATCCAAGAGCTTCACTTTGATTCCCTTCTGCAGTGTCTTGATTCCTTGAACTCCCCGTTCCTCAATCGTTACACTCAGTCGAATCCTCAATGAACGCCTCTTGATAAAAACCCCCAAGAACCACCCGTCGAGGAGGACAAAACCCGCAGATTTTATTCACCAACAAACCCCACGAACCTTCACCCACTAGGAATCTTCAATTCCGTTCCATGGACGTTATCGAACTCATCACTAACCCGCAACGCAAGAATGATTATGTGTAATTGTGTTGGAGATGATGAAGAACGAAGATGAGAAGCGTTTGTGTATCTTTCAGTCGTTGGTGTTGATTGAATAATTACCCTTGCACAATATATATGATTGCATAACAGTTAGAACCAAGAAAAACTGATTTTTGAACTTTCTTGATCAGTTAGGTCGACCACTTGTAGTGCTTAGGTCGACCTAACAGAGCTTGCAGAATTTTTCTCCCAGTTAGGTCGACCTGTTGAAGGAGTAGGTCGACCAGAATCCTTTTCTGATGCATTCTGGAGACTTTTTCACAGATCAGGTCGACCTAGTTGCCATGTAGGTCGACCTAACAGACTGATGTGAAGATTTCTTCATTTTGAGTCGACCTAAATGGTCTGTGAGTCGACCTAGCAGAGGTATATGGATTTTCCTTCATTTTAGGTCGACCTAGGTTGATAGTAGGTCGACCTAACTGCTGATTTTCTGCATTTTTCATGTCCAGCTTGTGTTGAGTCGACTTATATGCCAAGTGGATCACCTTGTGCTTGCTTTCATGAGTGATCAAATTTCTCCTTGTTATTTGAATGCTTATTTGAGTTTGCCATAAATCAAAAACATCTTTGAGTGTAATCTTGTATTCACAGTTCATAAATTTACATTAATTGTTGGACATAAGAAAAAACTGCATTTTAGAGTTATATCATGTAGTGAAATTGAGGGGTATTAGAACCATATAGCAACAAAGTAGCAAAATATATTTTAAAGGAAATCAAGAAGACAAGACCAAACACTAACAGGAAAAACCAAATATCTTAGAATCCAATTCAAAAAGACAAGACTAATAACATGTTAAATTTCTCACAGATTCCAGAGTGTCTTCTCAATCCAAGTCAAACCTCTTCCTATAGTTAGCAACGTAATAATACACATCTTTTTCATCAGCAATAGATTTGGAAACACTCTCCCTTTGTTTGCATCTCTTTGCCCAAGCAATCAGCTTATCACACTCTGCCTCAACTTTAAAGTTGCATAACTCCTCATAAGTATGAAACCAACTGTAAAAAGGGATCAAAGCAATGTCAACAAACCCAAATGTGTGACCACCAAAATAAGGTTTGTTTCCAAGCATATTCTCCAACTCCTTTAACCCTTCAATCAACTCCTTTTTTGCCACTTCAATCTCATCTCTCTTTCCAGGCCATATTCTCCCCCCAACATCACCAACCTGCAAAAGGGACAAGATAAACATTTTTATTGTCTAGTATGCAACTATAACTTACTTATACGTTAAGTCATTGAATTGGCTATATAAACTTACCTTCTTGTTGATAAAATCAGCCCAAAATCTGGCTTGAGATTTCTGATAAGGATCTGAGGGTAGAAATGGAACACTATCATTCCAAACTTGATCAATATACTCAACAATGTTTATAGACTCACAAACGGGTTTTCCCTTATGGATAAGAACTGGAATCTTCTTGTGAATTGGATTCATTTGCAAAAGCATTTGGCTCTTGTTGTCCAGATCTTCTTCCTTGTACACATACTCTATCCCTTTTTCAGCCAATGCTATCCTTGCTCTCATACCAAACATACTGAGCCATTCATCTAGCAATATTAACTCCTCTGCCATTTTTGTAAAAGAGACAACCAAAGCCCTGCACAAATAATCAACCAGAGCAAATTTTTTAGAGATTCTGAATCTTTTTGGCACTAGAAAATCACATGTGCGTGATAAGACTGTTAGCAAGTAATAAGATAAGAAAGTGATGAAAAGTTGACATGGACATTCCAATAATTCAACACATAACATTGTCTATTATATTCTTAATTTGGTCTCTTAAATTACAAATTTGAATAATTTTGTTACTCAATCTATAAATGTAAATTCTTAGTTGTTCTTCTAATTTACTTGGATATGGCTACCATCATGTATGTGACACATTAAAGATATTACATTTATAGTGTACATATCTACTTCATCAAACTTATCTACCTCATCATTGCTATTTTTATACCTAAATCTTAACAATAAAATGTTTTTAGGGTCTCTAATGTATCATCAAGTCATTCCGACAATTTTGAGTTCAAATCAATCATGATCCCTAACTTAATAATATTGATATTAGTCGATTGAATTAGGACTTATATATATATATATATATATATATATATATATATATATATATATATATATATATATATATATATATATATATACACCCACCCAATGAATAATTAAATTTATTGGAGAATTCAATGGCATAAACAACTTGTTTTTTCTCTTATTTTTATTTATTTATTAATATATCTGCAAATGATTTTTGTGTATTTATATGATTGTTTACAAAAATAATCATTTTATAAAACTTAATTTATATATTGTTTATGTAGAGTTTTTACGGTGTCTGTCAATTATATTATAATCTTTAGATAATAGATATCTTTGACTTTTATCATAATTATTTTTAAACTTATGTTTATGTTTGTCAATTATAGTCGCTTCATCATAAGATATCTTTGATTGGATTTTTCAAAATGGCCAGTCTATATGGGTCGGTTCTTCAGACTCGAAAATTCATAGGGTTTGGACTTTAAAATTGGAGTCTATACTTTTTAGGACTTTTTTAACCCTATCCTAAAAAGCCTATTAGATATATGGGTTGTAGGTAGCCTATTAGATTCGCATAATTATAAATTTTAAAAAATACATATTAATATTTATATTGTCTTACTTTAAAAAAGAACATTGATTTTTCTCAACTCACTAAATTTTATCTCTATTCTATTGAATATTTCTCTTTTAAATATTATACATTAATATAATCAACATTCTTTGATTATATTATTAGTTTTTCTATTATGTTAAATATTTAATGCTCTGGTCTGGGCCGAGTAGGCCCAACACTTAGAATGTGGCCGAATAGGCCCAACCCCTTAGCCTTGGCCGAACAGGCCCAACTCCGTTCCAGGCCCAATACACGCGTGTACTAGCCGTTGTAAGCATCAATCCCACGTGCTCATGGAAAAGCACGTGGTCAAACATATTAGCGAGGAATTCTGACAGCTTTCTCCGAACCCTATGCTCCATTTATCCAAAATGTGAGTCATTTACTGACTCAGCCCTACCACGTAAGATTTTGGCAGTTTCCTAGCACGTGGGCCTCCAAGGAACTTGACCCAATTAGGAAATATTAGCCCATTGTCGGGGCTATAAATAACCTCTTTCATTAAAGGGTCAGGTATTCATTTTTCACTCTAATATATCTCTTCTGTACTTGCTCTCCTTGCTCTCAAACTTACTTTGGCATCGGAGTACCTTGCAGGTACACCCCCCAGTTCACAGAAATCCACCACATATATATATATATATATATATATATATATATATATATATATATATATATATATATATATATATATATATATATATATATATATATATATATATATATATATATATATATATATATATATATATATATATATATATATATATATATATATATATATATATATATATATATATATATATATACACCCACCCAATGAATAATTAAATTTATTGGAGAATTCAATGGCATAAACAACTTGTTTTTTCTCTTATTTTTATTTATTTATTAATATATCTGCAAATGATTTTTGTGTATTTATATGATTGTTTACAAAAATAATCATTTTATAAAACTTAATTTATATATTGTTTATGTAGAGTTTTTACGGTGTCTGTCAATTATATTATAATCTTTAGATAATAGATATCTTTGACTTTTATCATAATTATTTTTAAACTTATGTTTATGTTTGTCAATTATAGTCGCTTCATCATAAGATATCTTTGATTGGATTTTTCAAAATGGCCAGTCTATATGGGTCGGTTCTTCAGACTCGAAAATTCATAGGGTTTGGACTTTAAAATTGGAGTCTATACTTTTTAGGACTTTTTTAACCCTATCCTAAAAAGCCTATTAGATATATGGGTTGTAGGTAGCCTATTAGATTCGCATAATTATAAATTTTAAAAAATACATATTAATATTTATATTGTCTTACTTTAAAAAAGAACATTGATTTTTCTCAACTCACTAAATTTTATCTCTATTCTATTGAATATTTCTCTTTTAAATATTATACATTAATATAATCAACATTCTTTGATTATATTATTAGTTTTTCTATTATGTTAAATATTTAATGCTCTGGTCTGGGCCGAGTAGGCCCAACACTTAGAATGTGGCCGAATAGGCCCAACCCCCTAGCCTTGGCCGAACAGGCCCAACTCCGTTCCAGGCCCAATACACGCGTGTACTAGCCGTTGTAAGCATCAATCCCACGTGCTCATGGAAAAGCACGTGGTCAAACATATTAGCGAGGAATTCTGACAGCTTTCTCCGAACCCTATGCTCCATTTATCCAAAATGTGAGTCATTTACTGACTCAGCCCTACCACGTAAGATTTTGGCAGTTTCCTAGCACGTGGGCCTCCAAGGAACTTGACCCAATTAGGAAATATTAGCCCATTGTCGGGGCTATAAATAACCTCTTTCATTAAAGGGTCAGGTATTCATTTTTCACTCTAATATATCTCTTCTGTACTTGCTCTCCTTGCTCTCAAACTTACTTTGGCATCGGAGTACCTTGCAGGTACACCCCCCAGTTCACAGAAATCCACCACACACATATATATATATATATATATATATATATATATATATATATATATATATATATATATATATATATATATATATATATATATATATATATATATATATATATATATATATATATATATATATATATATATATATATATATATATATACACCCACCCAATGAATAATTAAATTTATTGGAGAATTCAATGGCATAAACAACTTGTTTTTTCTCTTATTTTTATTTATTTATTAATATATCTGCAAATGATTTTTGTGTATTTATATGATTGTTTACAAAAATAATCATTTTATAAAACTTAATTTATATATTGTTTATGTAGAGTTTTTACGGTGTCTGTCAATTATATTATAATCTTTAGATAATAGATATCTTTGACTTTTATCATAATTATTTTTAAACTTATGTTTATGTTTGTTAATTATAGTCGCTTCATCATAAGATATCTTTGATTGGATTTTTCAAAATGGCCAGTCTATATGGGTCGGTTCTTCAGACTGGAAAATTCATAGGGTTTGAACTTTAAAATTGGAGTCTATACTTTTTAGGACTTTTTTAACCCTATCCTAAAAAGCCTATTAGATATATGGGTTGTAGGTAGCCTATTAGATTCGCATAATTATAAATTTTAAAAAATACATATTAATATTTATATTGTCTTACTTTAAAAAAGAATATTGATTTTTCTCAACTCACTAAAATTTATCTCTATTCTATTGAATATTTCTCTTTAAAATATTATACATTAATATAATCAACATTCTTTGATTATATTATTAGTTTTTCTATTATGTTAAATATTTAATGCTCTGGTCTGGGCCGAGTAAGCCCAACACTTAGAATGTGGCCGAATAGGCCCAACCCCTTAGCCTTGGCCGAACAGGCCCAACTCTGTTCCAGGCCCAATACACGCGTGTACTAGCCGTTGTAAGCATCAATCCCACGTGCTCATGGAAGAGCACGTGGTCAAACATATTAGCGAGGAATTCTGACAGCTTTCTCCGAACCCTATGCTCCATTTATCCAAAATGTGAGTCATTTACTGACTCAGCCCTACCACGTAAGATTTTGGCAGTTTCCTAGCACGTGGGCCTCCAAGGAACTTGACCCAATTAGGAAATATTAGCCCATTGTCGGGGCTATAAATAACCTCTTTCATTAAAGGGTCAGGTATTCATTTTTCACTCTAATATATCTCTTCTGTACTTGCTCTCCTTGCTCTCAAACTTACTTTGGCATCGGAGTACCTTGCAGGTACACCCCCCAGTTCACAGAAATCCACCACATATATATATATATATATATATATATATATATATATATATATATATATATATATATACACCCACCCAATGAATAATTAAATTTATTGGAGAATTCAATGGCATAAACAACTTGTTTTTTCTCTTATTTTTATTTATTTATTAATATATCTGCAAATGATTTTTGTGTATTTATATGATTGTTTACAAAAATAATCATTTTATAAAACTTAATTTATATATTGTTTATGTAGAGTTTTTACGGTGTCTGTCAATTATATTATAATCTTTAGATAATAGATATCTTTGACTTTTATCATAATTATTTTTAAACTTATGTTTATGTTTGTTAATTATAGTCGCTTCATCATAAGATATCTTTGATTGGATTTTTCAAAATGGCCAGTCTATATGGGTCGGTTCTTCAGACTGGAAAATTCATAGGGTTTGGACTTTAAAATTGGAGTCTATACTTTTTAGGACTTTTTTAACCCTATCCTAAAAAGCCTATTAGATATATGGGTTGTAGGTAGCCTATTAGATTCGCATAATTATAAATTTTAAAAAATACATATTAATATTTATATTGTCTTACTTTAAAAAATAACATTGATTTTTCTCAACTCACTAAATTTTATCTCTATTCTATTGAATATTTCTCTTTTAAATATTATACATTAATATAATCAACATTCTTTGATTATATTATTAGTTTTTCTATTATGTTAAATATTTAATGCTCTGGTCTGGGCCGAGTAGGCCCAACACTTAGAATGTGGCCGAATAGGCCCAACCCCTTAGCCTTGGCCGAACAGGCCCAACTCCGTTCCAGGCCCAATACACGCGTGTACTAGCCGTTGTAAGCATCAATCCCACGTGCTCATGGAAAAGCACGTGGTCAAACATATTAGCGAGGAATTCTGACAGCTTTCTCCGAACCCTATGCTCCATTTATCCAAAATGTGAGTCATTTACTGACTCAGCCCTACCACGTAAGATTTTGGCAGTTTCCTAGCACGTGGGCCTCCAAGGAACTTGACCCAATTAGAAAATATTAGCCCATTGTCGGGGCTATAAATAACCTCTTTCATTAAAGGGTCAGGTATTCATTTTTCACTCTAATATATCTCTTATGTACTTGCTCTCCTTGCTCTCAAACTTACTTTGGCATCGGAGTACCTTGCAGGTACACCCCCCAGTTCATAGAAATCCACCACGGTCCCGACCTTGACGATCCTTCTGATCAGGTAAGATTAGTGGCACCGTCTGTGGGAACCCTTTGCTTCCCCGTCTTTTCGAACAAAGATCAAAGAAACTACGAAACCAATTTTCGGTCATCAACAACAACAATCACCAAAACGGTGACCCTTTCAACCTCGGACAATACCCCGTGCCACCTCTCCGGTGTGCACCTCGTGACTCCTCTCCGATAGCCACGTAACTATGAAATGCATGAGCATATATATATATATATATATATATATATATATATATATATATATATATATATATATATATATATATATATATATATATATATATATATATATATATATATGCAACGTCATTATTTCTCAATAATCAATTCATATATTTATCCAAAATTATATGAAAGCACAGTCACAAATTTAGCATCATAATACAAGCACACATCCCCAATTGGGCAAACAAGCAGCATCACACAATCAAGCAAACAACTCACAATTTCACATCAAAAAGCAATTACACATGCATTCAAGTATCCGGCATTTCCAGTCTACATGAGATAGTTAGAGAGCGCCCTAACCTTAACAAGCTTTCCACACGTTCAACTTACGTTATGCGAGCACAATCTGTCTCTTAACAAAGTCTCGTGTCTGGTTCACACTTTCAACCTTTTTAATATACACAACCGTCAATACAATTCAACTACATCCACAACTACATCATTAAATATACAAGAGAATAGTATTGATTGATATTTATGAATTATGTTTATTTATAATAATTTAAACATACGTTTGAGATTGAAGTTAAAATCAATAATTTTTATTAATCTTCAAACATTTAGTCCAAATTATGAATTCAATATCATAAAAAATAATAAAATAAGAATAATATTTCTTATTTAAAATAATAAACTATTTCATAAGAATAGTATTTATTTAAAATAATAAACTATTTCGTTCTTAAAATTTTTTCGGCATCAGAACTTTCTTTTTAAAACATATCCCAAAATAAAATTAACCTTTATTTAGAATTGAATAAAACTATAAATATATTCTTTTTATTGGATAGAAATTGGAAGAAATTGGATAATAGTTGATATAAAAACAAATATAATTCTTTGTTTTGAAATTTCAATCTCAATCTCATAACGTAATTTGATACTGCTAACCAAAATAGGTTTTGATATTTTTATTTCCAAATACAATTGATATAATAATTTGATGTCCAAATTAGTTAAGGTATAAATTTTTCTAAGATAATTTTCACCCAAAACATAATGGGATTCGTGGTAATTAAAACTTTTAGAATATATAATGGAATGTTAATGTTTAAAAAGAGAATACACACTTCTTAAATTGTTTTAAATTGTTAGAATAACTATTGAATTATTTTAAAAAACCAACCATTAATATTAACAAATAAATTAAAATTTGAATGGCCATTAGTAATAATAAACATTAACAAAATTCTAAAACTGTGAATAAAAATTAAGAAATACGATTTTACTAATGGATTTAATTAGAAACGCCATATCCACTTTTGAAACCTTAAACAAAACAAATAGCTCAACAGATACTCACGTGCTTTAGAGAGAGAGTCTCCTACTTCTCTCTAGAACTTATCGTGTCCACCCCTCTCTTACCCTAGGGTTTGAGAGTTATCTTCAACACTCTTGTGTTTCCTTCCCAGTTTGATTTCTGGTTTTTTCACCACTCTTGTGGTTTGCTTGATTCTTGATCTTTCAAGAATCTCTCGTGTGACTTACCCAACAGCGAGTTCAGTCTGTGAGGACCTGAACCTTCTCAACATGGATAAATGGAGATCTGTTGATTTCTCGAAGGAGGAAGAGGAAGGGATTACAGCGGAAATCGAAGAAGTATGTGAAGGGGAAATTTTCCAGCGAACACTAGCAGGAAGGTTATGGACGGATAACAATTTCAACTCAAAAGCCTTTATCAGTACCATGCTAGGAGCCTGGAAGCTTAAAAATCCAGTTGAAGCACAAGAACTAAATAAGAATCTATTCCTATTTCGGTTCTCAACAAGGAGAGAAATGGAGAATATATTGAAGACCGGGCCTTGGAGCTTTGACAGAAACTTACTAGTACTCAGCAGAATCACAGGCGAAGAACAACCATCGGAATTGAACATGCACTACGGTACATTCTGGGTTCGTGTGTATGAATTACCTTTATTGCTCAGATCTGAGGCAATGGCAAGGAAACTAGGAGGCATACTTGGAGAATTCGAGGAACTCGACACTAAGGAAGCTCATAGGAATGGTCGTTTTCTGAGGATTAAGGTAAACATTGATCTAAGGAAGCCACTCAAAAGGGGAACTGTAGTGAGATTCAAGGAAAAGAACCTAAGAGTACACTTTAAATACGAACGTTTGCCAACTTTCTGTTTTATTTGTGGAAAGCTTGGGCACCAGATTAAAGACTGTGAGGAAGTGGGAGATCTAAGTGAAGAGGGGTTTGAAGATATTGAAGAGCAAGACCTTGCTTTTGGGGCCTGGTTGCGAGCATCCCCATTGCCGAGAGTCCAGGATGAGCCAAAAAAGAGGGATACATCGTCTAGCTCGTGTAGCAAGAATCTATTTAATATATCGTCTAGCCAAAGTAGATGCGAGACCGCTGGTAAGAACAAAGTAGTTGATGAAGAAGAGGTGGAGCAGGAGCAAGTTAGAATTCAGATTGAAGCCAAAGCTATTCCTAGAAGCAAGAACAACCAAGTGGTGCATCTGCCGGGAAGCAGCATAGAGCAGAAAGGAAAGGAGACGGGGAAAGCAACTTTAGAGATTGAAGCAATGGCGGAGTCGTTGGGAGCAGTAGACATTTCTAATGTTGGGAAAGATAGTAAGGAGTTATCGAAGGAAGGCAAAAGTAAGAAACGTAAGTGGGTGCGGCGTCAAAACACTAGGAAAACGACCACTGCTAAGACTGTTGCAAAAGAGATTGAATGCGGTAAGCGAAATCTAGTGGATGTTATGATCATAGATGGGACGACAGAATCATGTGGAAAAGGAGAGAAGAAGTTGAAAGGCCAAGAGGAAGAGGAACTTACAAAGAATGAACCAGAGGTGGTGTTGGAAAACCAACACCGCCTACAACAATGAAAGTGGTAAGTTGGAACTGCCGGGGTTTAGGGAGTCCCCGGGCAGTTCGAGCCTTGTTGAGGCTCCTTAGAAACGAAAATCCCGACCTGGTTTTCTTAATGGAAACCCGTTTGAAACAACATGAGGCCCAAAATCTGAAAATGAGAACTATTTTCTATGGTGGTGTTAGCGTGGATTGCACAGGGACTGGAAAGGATCGAGCAGGTGGTCTTTTGCTTTGGTGGAATGAGAATCTAGACGTGGAAATTACCTCTTATTCTCCAAACCACATCAGTGGTAATGTAGCTGACAATTTGGATACTCAGGGGTGGGCATTTAACGGAATCTACGGATACCCAAGTGAGCAGAACAAGAGACACACATGGACCCTCCTTCAAAATCTCACTAGAAGTGGAGGTAACAGAACAATTAGCTTTGGTGACTTTAACGATATTCTCTGTGAAGGGGAGAAGAAAGGAGGAAACATCAGATCATCCACCCAAATGTCTTGGGGCAGACAAGCATTAGCAGCATGTGAGCTTTCAGATATTGGATACGTCGGATACCCGTTCACATGGTCCAATGGAAGAAGTGGAGAGGATAATATTCAGTGTCGGCTTGACAGGGCTTTTGCTTCAAACAGCTTCATCAACAGATTCAATCCGCTGAGAGTGACACACTTACACAGGTATGGTTCTGACCATTCAGCTATTAGAATCGATCTTGAGGCAGAATCTGCGGTGCAAGAGAGGAAAAAAAGGTACCAGTTCAAATTTGAGGAGAATTGGAGCAAAGACCCGAAGTGTGAACGGGTAATAAAGGCAATATGGCAAAATAGATCGAGGCACACAGTGGGTAAGTTAGCAGCGATGAACGAGTTGAGTGATCATTTCAAAGAGTACAAAACTGGCGCTGTTAGAAAAGAGTTGAACCGTATAGAGAACCTGCTCAAAGAGGAGTGTAATTGGGATGCTAGTGAGGAATCCATTAGAAGATACAGGAACTTGGAAGAGCAAAGAGATAACCTTTCGAGGATTGACGAAGTCGCGTGGAGACAGAGAAGCAGGGCTTTATGGCTGAAATATGGTGACAAGAACAATAAGTTCTTCCATAAGAAAGCTGACCAGAGGAAACAGACTAACAAAATTACAAAATTGCGAGGCGACAATGGTCAATGGTGGAAAGGGGAGGAAAACTGTGAGAGAATTCTATCGGATTATTTTGTGAATCTTTTTACGTCCTCAAATCCTAGCGCGGTGGAAGAGGTGTGCAGTATTGTGAGAGACAAACTATCGCAAGAACATGTGTCATGGTGTGAAGCCCCTTTTACAATGCAAGAAGTTAAAGAAGCTCTGGCTCAAATGCATCCTCTAAAAGCCCCTGGTCCTGATGGATTGCCGGCTTTGTTCTACCATAAATATTGGCATATTGTTGGAGAGGAAGTAAGTAGGCTTGTTCTGGATGTTCTAAACAACGGCAAGAACCCTAGCAGCATCAATACCACCAACATTGCGTTAATCCCAAAAGGGAAGAATCCATCCACCCCGAAGGATTTCCGTCCAATTAGCCTGTGTAATGTCGTGATGAAAATGGTGACAAAGACGATATCTAACAGACTGAAGAGAATCCTGCCAGAAGTTGTAGACGAGGAGCAAAGCGCCTTCATCCAGGGTCGTCTCATAACAGATAACGCTTTGATTGCGCTCGAATGTTTTCACTGGCTGAAAAAGAAAGTGAAGGGCAAAAGAGGTCACATGGCTCTTAAGCTGGATATGTCAAAGGCATATGATAGATTGGAATGGAAATTCATCACATGTGTGTTATCCTCTATGGGATTCCCTGAAAGTTTCACTGAGCTCATTGGAAGATGTATCTCCACGGTCTCCTATCGCGTTCTCCTAAACGGGCAGCCAGGCCGAAGCTTTATACCAACCAGGGGTCTCCGTCAAGGGGACCCTCTCTCACCCTATTTGTTTGTTCTTTGTGCAGATGTACTATCGGGTCTTATCAAGAAGGCGGTGGCGGAAGGTAGCGTTCATGGATTGAGGATTGCTCACAAAGCCCCGAGTATCTCACATCTATTCTTTGCAGATGACTCTCTTCTATTTGCACGAGCAACTCTAAGCGAAGCTTCAAACATTATGGAAATCCTGAAGAAATACCAAGATAGCTCTGGACAGTTGGTGAATTTAGACAAATCGGAGGCATCCTTTAGTCGAAATGTGAGTGAAGAAGGCAAAGATTTTATCCGGAACAGGATGGGAGTAAAGACAGTGGAATGCCATGCCAAGTACCTGGGGCTGCCAGTCATATTCGGGAGATCAAAGAAAGAAGTTTTTGCATTGGTTGTGGAGAGGATATGGAAGAAGATCAAAGGTTGGAAGGAGAGATTTCTTTCGCGTGCCGGGAAGGAGGTCCTTATTAAAGCGGTCGCCCAAGCAATCCCAAGCTATATCATGAGCTGTTATAAACTGCCGGAAACAACTTGTGCTGAGATTGAGAAGCTGATAGCAAAGTTCTGGTGGGGTACGAAGAACGGCGAAGGAAAACTTCATTGGCTAAGCTGGGACAGAATGGCTAGATCAAAACAGGATGGAGGTCTCGGATTTCGTGGAATAAGTGCTTTTAATACTAGCCTGCTAGGAAAACAATTCTGGCGCTTGCTAAACAACAAAAATTCGCTTATGCAGAAAGTGTTCAAAGGCAAGTATTACCCTCGCTCCAATGTTGAATTGAGTTCTATTGGTTACTCCCCAAGCTATGCTTGGAGGAGCATTCTAAGTGCAAAGAAAGTGGTTCAGAATGGTTCACGGTGGCGTATTGGAAACGGAGAAAAGGTCTCGATTAAAGGAGATAGGTGGATTCCGGATAATGCAGGTTTTAAAGCCTTTTCTCAACTGGGATCTCTAGAACCGGAAACAAAAGTGTGTGTTTTGATTGATAAAGAGTTAGGAGGTTGGAAAAGGAATCTGGTGGAATCATACTTCAGCCCCCTTGAAGCTTCTTCCATTCTCAGTATTTCCATTTCAAGACAGCATATAGAGGATGAATTGATTTGGCACTTTGAGAAAAATGGTGAATACTCGGTCCGATCTGCGTACCACCTTTGTATGGAGGAGAAAGCTGACAAAAATCCTGGCCCTTCCAATGTACAAACTCAGAAGATTTGGAAACTAATTTGGAATTCTCCGATCAACAATAAGGTGCGTAACTTTTTATGGAGGGCTGTCAAAAACATTCTACCTACTCGTGGCAATCTGAGGAAAAAAGGTATGGAAATTGATCCCTCGTGTCCATTTTGTAATATTAGTCTGGAACATGTGGAGCATATCCTGATGCATTGTGATTTTGCGAAGCAAGTTTTTTTCTCATCCATCCTGGGGCTGCGTTTGCAAGCAGACACTGATCTCACCACTTGGCTGGAAGCTATGTTGTCTAAAAAGGATAGAGGGGCGGTCCAACAATTGTGTTCGTTGCTTTATAATTTATGGCGTGCTCGCAATCTCCTAGTTTTTCAATCCAGAACTCTTTCCCCGATAGAGGTTGCTCGAATGGCTCAGGATTTTGTGTTGGATTTCAACAAGTGGAATCCGGAGATTGTAATCAAGAACAAAATTCTATATAGCGCAACGGAGAATGGAGATGGTAAGTGTGTTATTCAAACTGATGCCGGGGTTTTTGAAGATGGAAATATAGCTTTTGGTTGTGTGATCAGCGAGGGAGGAAGGATAATTCTGTCTGCAAGCAAGGCGGAATCGTCTAACGCGGAAGTGGCCTTGGCTGAAATCATGGCAATTCGATGGAGCCTCAATATCGCCCGCCAAAATAACATTGAGGAAATTCTGGTTCAATCGGATAGTTTGGTAGCTGTTGATTGTATTAATCGGGTTCTAAATCATGCGGTGCTCGAGCCGGTTGCTGCTGACTGTAGGTTTTTGTGTAGTAGTTTTAAATCAGTCTCTGTTATTTACATTCCCAGGAATCAAAACTCTGCTGCCCATAACCTTGTTAGTATTGGGCATAGGCAAGGAGATTGTATGTGGTTGGGTTCTTATCCCACCTTAAATTCTGCTGTTTCCTTGGCAGTTTAATGAAATGCTTTTTCCATCAAAAAAAAAAAAACCTTAAACAAAACAAATCTGCAAATCGTTTTTATTAAATTGTGATACCAAAATTAAATTCTCATATAAACAGATTCTTATTCATTATTCTCTTTAAAATCATATATTAATTTTAAATTTTCAAAATCACAAATAATAAATAGAATCCAAAATTTAGTAATATATAAGAATATCCCTTATTCTGTCTTATTCTAAGGTGATTAGAAATAGTTTGTAATTTAATTTTTTTAATAAGTAACTAAAGCATAGTTAGACATATAATCTCAATTTATCTATAATAATTCTGAGGTTTTAAAGGAAATAACAAAATGTCAAGGTTGAGAAACCCACCCTCAAACACAGAACGGCGGCGGCAGAACACGTTATAATATCCGGCACGGTGATGCAAATTTCGGTACAGTGGTTTTTCGGTAGAAGGTTGTCCGATCATGAATTTTATTTGTGGGTTTTGTAGATGTTATCAAGAGGAAAAGATTTATTAGTTTATTTTTCTCATCTGAAATCCACGGCGGCCGGAAAATAAAAGAGAAGGTGGAGATGTGAAATTTTGAACTGTTCTGATCTAAAATTAATTTATAGATCAAGAAAGAGGAAAAAGTGAGGAAAATAGTGGTGGTAATAGTTTTTCTGTTTAGGATTGTGGTGGTCAGAAACGGTGCAAGGAAAGGAGGGCTGCGGAGTTATGTTTAGAGAAAGAGAGGAGGAGCGGTTTCTATTTTGCAGAGAGAAGAAGAGAGACGTGAAACTTAAAAAGAAGATAGGAAACTGAGTTTGTGATTTTACCTGCTCCCACATGTGTGTATATATAAAAATAATTATTATTATTATTATTATTTATTAATATATGATAATATAATAAAATAATAAAATATTTTGAAAATATCTAGATATTTTTTTGGTATTCTATAATTTGCTCGTAAATAATTTGCCTTTAAACAAGTCGTAATTTGCTCATAAATAATTTTTACGGAAACAAAAATATTCTTCTTTTAAATTAAAACAAAATTTAATTTTTGAATAAAATTTTATTCTCAATAAATTTTTGCTCCATAGCTTAAAAAAATATTGAGATTAACCTCTCATTCTTGGCAACATATAAAATTCCTATTTAATTTTTTACAACACCCTGGGTCAGAGTCGGTGAAAATTTTAAACGACGGGTAAATTTTACTCATTTTCTTAAGAATCAAAAGAAATTTAGTTTTGAAATTTTAACAAAAAAGAAACATTTAAAGCTAATATATTCATTGTACCAATTTCAAAAGTCTAATTAAGACCTAGCACAATTTCAATAAAATTGGTCAAAATCGACAATTAAATAGAAAATTGGTAAATGAAAGTAGCATAATACTAGTTAATATTCTCAAATTCTAATTAATGCTAATGTACTTTTACGAGTCTTACAAGTTAGACTTCAAAAAGAGACACAGTCGAAGGGTGACTCAACGAAGGAAGAAACCAGCCGAAGGGGAATCTTATCCTAATTGCTAACCTCAGAGAATCTTATTCGAAGGGTGACTCTTGGATCTGAAAGGGTATGCCAATAATCACTAAACTTTATCAAGGATGACTAATAGTCACTAGACTTGACCAAGAGATGCTCATAATTACGGGACTTGAAAGGATACGACAGTAATCACTAGACTTTACCAGAAAATGCCCATAATCACGAGACTTAAAAGGAATGCCAATAATTATTAGACTTGACTGAAGAAGACTAATAATGATTAGACTTTACTAGGGATGTTATTAAACAATGGGTTTTAAAGGTGATGCCAATAATCATTGGGCTTGATTAAAAAGACTAATAACGACTAGACTCAATTAGGGGACGCCAATAAACACTAGACGTTCACAAGATATTGATGCTCGCGAAGCACAAGAACTACATGAATCCCCCAGGCCAAAAGGCGGGGTTTAACTCTTCAAGAGTGACAATCATTCAAATTTCCACACACCAAGTTAGTTATCCAAATAATTGAGACATGAGATAGGTCGTACGCCCACTCTTATTCTCACTCTAATTGCACTCAGCAAATGGGAAAGTAACCAAGGCAACTTGCGAAAGGCAAGAGATATCCCTTATACAAAAGGCAGTAAGGGGACTTACAAAAGGTAAGTAGAATGGGAGAATTGGTAACGATCGGACTCTATTAGGGGATGCCTGTAAACATTGGACTTTGAAGAAGATATTGTTACTTAAGAAGCATAAGAATTATATGGATCCCTCAGGTCAAAAGGCGAGGTGTAACTCTACAAGAGTGGCAATCATTCGAATTGCCACACACCAAGTATGATTATCCAAACGATTGAAAAATGAGATGGGGTTGAACGCCCATCCTCATTCTCACTTTTACAGTGCATATCACATGGGAAAATAACCACAACAAGACTAGTAACGACTAGACTCGTGATCAGTCACCATTTTTACATACTTTTGGTCATGAATCTGGTTCACATCAGTAATTCGGTAACACTTTGAGTTTATTTTCATCATGTTTTCGTGCGTTTTGAAGTTTGGTTGTTCTTTAGGTTTCGTTTTCATTTTGTTTTAATTTAAGTTAATTAGGTTCTTGTGATGCGTCTTGGTAGTTTATATGCATGTTTCAGGTCAAGTGGATTGGTCGAAGGAGATATCGCATCTAACGAAAAGCGGGAGAAAAAGAAGAAAAATCTGAAGTCCAACACAGCCCGTGTCTCCAGACACGGCCCGTGTCAGAAGGAAAATGTTCTCCATACAAAAAGCAGAGAGCTGACACGGCCCCCCGTGCTGCCTTGCACGGCCCGAAAATGAACTGGAGGGCAACACGGCCCGTGCTGCTTTGCACGACCCGTGTTGCTGTGAGCGGGAATTCTTCCTATTTTATGTTTTTATTGGAATTTCACTTGGAGGGCACTTTGGACATTGCACTCAATTTAGACTTATACCTAGATTATATATTGGGAGTTCTGGGTAGTTGATTGGGACTTTTTTTATCATACTATAGAAGATTACAAGGGAGAGAAGATTGCTTCTTCAAGGGTTTTGGAGACGGAGGGATTCAAGGGATTCCACCATTGAAGATCAAAGTCACAATTAGTTTTGAGTAATATGTCTAAACTTTTGATTGTGTGTTTCTTGAATATTATGAGCGACTAAACCCCCATTGCTAGGGGGTGGTCCTAATTTGGTTTTGTAACAACTGAGAATTTGGAATTTCTTAATGCAATGGTTCTTATCATTCAGTTAAATATACTATGTTTTTATTTCTTTCTTTGTCGGACAAATAAAGATTGATTTACGGCTAACAATACAGGATTGTTATTGTTAGAGTTAGGGTATAATTTGATCTTAATAGATATCACCTAGGACTAGGGTTACCCTAGGATTACCAGTTAATCTTGATATAATAAGGCATGGTTTTGCTTGACGTTTCTAAGGACTTAGAATTTAGAGTAAACATCAAAGGTTTCCTCCCTAAGGCTTTGGGGAGAAAACATTCTTAAGATTTAGTAACTGAATGTTATGAACTTGTTGAAGAATCTCAATTATTAGTGTTACAAACCAAAGCACCACCTCCCTTAGCATTTAATAGATTTGATAACAAAAGTAAATTTATTTTCCGTTATTTTATTGCAAGGTTTTGTGCAACAAAATTATAACTTGAGTTTTTGTTCAGTTGAGTCATATTCTAAAAATCAGTATTTCCTACGTAGTCCTCAAGATCGATATTTGGGTGAAAACCCACTATTACTGCATCAATAAAAATAGTACACTTGCTATTTTTCCGATCACGTTTTTGGCGCCATTGTCGGGGACTGCCAAAATAAAGATTTTTATCTTAGTTCAATTGAAATTTTGTTGCTCATCAACTAAAACTGTTATTTTGTATGAATTAATTTTTATTTGTTATTTTTGTTTTATTTTTCACTAATACTTATCTAATTTGTTTATGCGAGGTAAGGCCTCAGCTGATTTTCCTTTTGACGCAGAACCAGAAAGAACCTTGCACGCGAGACTAAAACAAGCAAAAAGAGAAAGACTGGCAGCATCAGAAGGAGAACAGAGTACAAGAGATAAGGAAGAAGAAGAAAGAGTTTCGGTTCAATATGAGGAGTTTGATTCAGATACATAAACAATTCCCGAGACGATGGCGGCTGATCCACCACCATCGGTCGAAAGACTTCTTGGTGACTATGGAGGAAATAATTTACCAGCTGGTCGAATGACAATTGTGAACCAACCGGTGAATGCAGCACAATTTCAGCTGCATCCCAGCACCATAAATCAACTTGAGAGGCGTTCTTTTTCTGGAAGGGTGAACGGAGATGCAAATAAACATCTTCAAAGGTTTCTCACCATGAGTACTACTCTAAAGATAGATGGACATACAGAGGAAGCAAAAAGGTTACGAATGTTTCCGTTTACTTTAACGGATGAGGCGGAAGAATGGTTATATTCCATACCAGCTGGTAGCATTACAACTTGGGAAGAGATGGAAACAACTTTTTTGAAGGAATACTTTCCTGCTTCAGTGTCATTGAGAAAAAAATACGACATTCTGAATTTCAAGCAGAAAGAAGGAGAAGCACTGGGGGAAGCATATAAAAGATTCAAAAGACTCCTAGTGGGATGTCCTATACTCACAATATGGACGCAACTGCACAGATGCAAATGTTTGTAAATAGTTTAAGACTCAAGACAAGACAAACTCTTGACTCAGCTGCCGGTGGCTCATAAAATTTTGCAACAGCCTCCAATATGAAAAAAATAATTGAAGTTGTAGCTGCTAATGAACATTTGGAGCTATATGACATGGTCACGAATAAGCCAGAGGGAGAGATTGATTTAAAGCTGGAAACAAACAAATAGGTGAAGATTGAAGAAACCGTTGTTGCAGAGGTGGAAAAGAGATTGAAGGCTCTGAACATAGGTGTTCAAAAAGTGGCTCAGGTCCAACAAACACCAAGTGAGGCATGTGAGATTTGCAATTGACCACACATCACTGTTCAATGCCTTTCAACTCCACAGCAGATGGAGGAGATTAAATTCTTGAAGCAGAATAATCCCTACTCTAACACTTATAATCCCGGATGGAAAAACCATCCAAACTTTGCATGGAGAGATCAGAAAGGGAACAGTCAGCAACAGAGGCAGAGTCAATATCAGAATCAATACCAGCAGCAACCACAATAACAGGTACAAAAGAAGACAGATTGGGAGTTGGCTATTGAAAAAATGGCGACTCATCAAATTCAATTTCAAGAGGAAACTAGAAATAATCAAAAGAATACCTCAGCTTCTATTAAAAATTCAGAAGTGCAGATAGGTCAAATAGCTCAACAATTGGCGAATGCTCATGCACCAGGTGGCCTACCAAGTGCAACCATAGCAAACCCAAGAGACAACCACATTGTGAAAGCTATAGTAACAAGAAGTGGTAAAACTGTGGGGAATGTTAAAGATGAGGAAATTGAAGATGAAGGATTACTAGAAGTAGATCTAGAAATTAGAGATGATCAGAAACAAACTGAACCAGTTGTTGTCGTTCCCCTTGTGGATGAAAAAAAGAAAAAAAGTGAACCTTAGCGAAAGATTATTCTCCCATATCCTCAAAGAGCAAAGAAGAAAGACCTTACTGAGAAAATTTTTGAGAAATTCTTGGAATTATTCAAGAAGCTTGAAATTAACATTCCGTTTGCTGAGGCTTTGGAGAAGATGTCTATATATGCCAAATTCATGAAGGACATCATCTCTAAGAAGTGTTCCATTAGCACGAAACCGATATTGCTAACATAAACATGTAGTGCTATTTTGCAGGGTCTCAAGATTCCGATAAAGAAGAAAGATAGAGGTGTTGTGACTATTTCTTGCACCATTGCAGATAGATCATTCAAAAAGGCGCTTATTAATTTAGGTGCTAGTGTGAGTTTGATGCCTCTTTCTATTTACAAAAAGCTTGAGTTGGGTGGGGTACAAGGTACTCGCATGACACTTCAATTTGCAGATCATTCAATGAAAACCATATGGTATTGCAACTGATGTCCTTGTGAAGATTGATAAATTTGTTTTTCCAATGGATTTTGTGGTCCTTGAAATGCCAGAAGGCGAAGAAATCCCTTTGATTCTAGGAAGACCGTTTCTAGAGACAAGAAGGTATATGATATATATTGAGGAAGGCACCATGACCCTAAAAGTCTATGACGAGGAGTTGAAAATTAATGTGAGGGATGCTATGAAATTTAGAGATGAAGACGGGGCAAGTAAAAGTGTTGAAGTGTTGGATACAATCTTTATTCAATTTGTTGAGCACAAGATGCCTGAACTACCATTGGAAAGAGTTTTAAGCTTGTCAGTTTTTGAAAATGGGTCAGAAATAGATGAAGAGGAATCAAAAGTCCTGGGAATGTTAGAAGCTCAACCACAGTGACAAAGATCTAAACCATACCGATGGGAAGAGTTGAGACCTAGTCAACCCATTGAATAAAACAAGAAACAAAGAAAGGGACAGAGTTGAAACAATTATCCGAAAATCTCAAGTACATTTTTCTCGATTCTGAGGAGAAATATCCAGCATTTATCAACTCGGGTTTAAAATAAATTCAAGAAGAAAAGCTCATAAAGGCACTCAAGAGATACAAGGGGGGGCATTGGGTGGTCAATAGAAGACTTGAAAGGTATAAGTCCTACAATGTGCATGCACAAGATTCTAATGGAAGATAACCAGAAGTCGGTAGTTCAATCTCAGAGGAGACTTAATCCAGCCATGAAGGAGGTTGTACGAAAAGAGGTGGTCAAACTTTTAGATGCGGGTCTTATCTATCCCATATCTGACAGCTCGTGGGTGAGTCCTGTTTATGTGGTACCTAAAAAAGGAGGAACAACAATTGTTATGAATGAGAAGAATGAGTTAATTCCAACTAGAACTGTCACAGGATGGAGAGTATGCATTGACTATAGAAGAATGAACACATCTACTAGGAAGGACCATTTTCCCTTACCTTTCGTTGACCAAATACTGGAGAGATTGGCTGGCCATGATTACTACTGTTTCTTGGATAGGTATTCAGGCTACAATCAAAGTGTGGTAACCCCAGAAGATCAAGAGAAAACAACTTTCACTTGTCCTTATGGTATTTTCGCATACAGAAGGATGCCATTTGGGTTGTGCAACGCCCCAACAACTTTTCAAAGGTGTATGACATCCATATTTGCCGATATGCTTGAGAAGCATATGGAAGTATTTATGGATGATTCTTCTGTTTTCGGTCCATCATTTGATGATTGCTTAACTAATCTGTCTCTTGTGCTAGAAAGATGCCAGCAAACGAATGGGGGGTAAGTTATACAAAGGGAAGGTGTAAACACCCTTTCTATCCATGGTTATCCATGGGCTCTTAATTGCTTACCTCACTTTGTTTGTTTGTTTGAAGTGTAGTGTGTGAATAGTAAAAAACACTTTGTTAAGGACTTTAGCTTGTAAATAAGTGTAGCCTTGTTTTGAAAGTATTTTGTAAAAGAGAGTGTGAAAAAAGATTTGAATTTGAATTTGAACAAGCAATTAGTAGCAACTACCCTAATTTTAAGATTTATGTTCTTTAAGCTTTTCAGTTTGAAAGGGCTATCCATACCATAAAGAGGGTAGAAAGTCCTTTCATTGGATGTTAAGGGTCATCGAGGAAATATCGTTCACCATAAAATTGTCCCTACCATATAGAGGTAGGTAGTCTATAGGGAAGGATATAATAGTCATTATTCTTTAGGCAACCAGCGAGGTTACCTTAGCAATTGGGACAATCATCATTTACCGAGGCAACATGAGGGACAAGATCATTTTTTATCGTAGGCAACTTCGAAGGGACTATGATCTTACGATGATGAACTGAGTGTAACATTTACTTTAGGTATCCTCGAATTCGAGGGACTTGACTATTTTAATATTGAAAGGCAACAGGCAACAGGAAATAAAAGAGGTTACCCTAAAGGTGTGTGTGTGGCACAACCAGGTGGTTAAGTTCAGATATTTTATCTTGTAATTAGAGTGATACTAGGTTAATTTTAACAAGGCTTGCACTCCCTAGAATTACTAACCACGCAGAAATATAAGACAAAAATTAAAGATCCTACGCTATTACAATAAACACCTGTAAATGCAGAAAAATAAAGACGGAAAGATAAAACCCTAATTACTATTACAAGAAAACTTATTGCGACCTACACATAATTTCTAGAATTGAAGTGGCAGAAAATAAACACACATGCGACATTCATAGAGTATGGGATGAGAAGAGAAATTCACGAATATTAAGAGGTAATCAAGGTGATAAACCCTAAATCTTAATGAATAACCTAAAATTAGATCAAGGCTAAATAAATTATTATAACCTAAAAATAAAAATGAAGTTAAAAATAAATAAACCTGAAATTTAATTAATTAGCCTAGAAATAATTATTAGCCTAAAAATGGAAACAGACAAATTTTACCTAAGGGAGAAAACCTAGTGGGCAAACTATCATTTAATCCAAATTCAGTTAATTTAACTAACCCTAATCGTTTAAGTCAAAAGTCGGGCGAATCGGTAAACCTAATTAACTAATTGATTTTTTACGAATGAAATTAATTTAGCCTAAATTAAACTAACTAAACCCTAATTGTCAAATCTGATTAATTTAAAATTAAGTGAACCTAAAATTTGTAAGAAAATAATTAATTAAAATAATTATCCTAACTCCTAAGTCATTAGTCTAATTATTCTAAATCAATCAATTTAACTAACTAATTAAACTACTAATTAAAACTAAATTAATAAGTTAATTAAAAAAGTGTATAAAAGATATAAAAAGGGAAACAAACAGGTGCCTGGATCTGGTGCTCTTAGCTTCTGAGGGTCTATGATGAGGCCACGCTTCCAGGCACGTTGGATCTGCATCTGGGATGATCAAACGCTTGTACGATGAGAGCGCATGATGGATAATTGCAGCTGCGTGTACTAGATCTGAGATCAAACAATTGTAAAAAAATAATGGTCTTGGACAGTCTCGAACCCAAGACTTGAATGTTGCACTCTTTTCCTTTTAGCCACTCTAGCTGCATAATCATTCAATATATATCATCAATTAAATTAAATAAATATAAACAAATGACCAAACCTAAAATTCAATGCAAATAGTCAAAGTGGGCCCAAGGATGGCATGACGATCCAATCAGAGAAGGGGAGAGAACTTGGACTCGTTGTTTGACAAATGAGAGACCGTGACCGTTCCACGTGTGAGCCAGCAATTCTAACGTCACTATTCACCTTATTTAACCTTGGCACCTGCGGTTTTTTTTTTTTTTTGCGAAAATTGCCATGGATTTACCTGCGGATTTCGTTGCAATTCTCCATGGTCGATCCTGCAATCTTGGAACCTACAAAACACCATAAATAAACAGCAAAGAATAACCCTATTCCCCTAAATTAGACCTCCCGAGTCCATTGATGAGGTTAGTTTCCTCTAAAAACGCCTGCAAGCCTTGATACGAAAAAAACAGACCTCGAAACCCTAAACATGGTGGTTAATCATCCCTGCGTAAAAACCTTCCAAACGATGGCCCAAACATCTTTAAACATGGCACTGAACATACATATATGCGTGGAATTCATTCATATGGCATGTATAAATAGTTTGACATAAAGAAAAGATTATGAAAACCGGTGAAGCTGAGTTAGGGTGATCTAGAATGTCTCAAGCTTTAGCAATGGTTGGATTATGTTCCTGGAAGCCTCTAAGACAAGATTGAACGCTTATAAGTTGTTTAAACTTGCTAGATAAAATTATGACTCGTGCCCTAGTTTTATGAAACTTTTGCAACCTTAAACCCTAGCCACATGCTCTCAACTTTCGTCCTCTTATTGTCTGAAGTTGTTGCCTATTTATAAAGGATCAAATTAGGTTAAAAGGTAGGCTTGGACTCCAAGTGATTGGTGAGAGAAAAGATTGAAAAATATTTCTATGAAATCTTTCCAAATTTGCAAATATTTCTTCATAATCAAGCATTCACGAATTTGGACTCTTATGTGATGTAACTTGGGCCCTTGGATGATTAAAAGTGAACCCATATGGGTTGATCCAATTATTTTTATATTTTACTTAATTTATTTGCCCTTTTAATTGAATAAAATTCAAATAAATATAAATAAAAATAATAAAAATATGAGGATGGACTTAGAGGTCATATTTTAGGTCATAAGCATGTTTGGAGTCAAAGTCTTAGACCCATTAGCTCAAAAATACAAAATTGTCCAATTAGAGCTTCATACATTTCTTGATTTTAAGCCAACTTCTACCAATCATAACTCTCTCAAGTTTTATCATATGAAGGTATTCTAGGACTTTTTGGAAAGCCCAATATGTCCTATACAATCCACTTTGGAACAGATTTTGCATTTGGAGATTTTATCTTGATAATATGGCTCTTGACAAAAAACAGCTTATTGTGAACTTCTAGAAGGACCTGTAATGTTTTGACTTATATCTCTTAGGCGGAAGCATTTCTTGACCTTGGGCCCAACATCAAAGTTGTAGAGAATTGAATTTCCTTGAGAATGAGCTTTGATTGGGAAATTTCTGATAAAGTATGAGAGAGATATGATCAGTCAAAGTTGGGTTGACTTTCTCCTAGAAACCCTAATTTAGCAACTTCAAGTTTTGATGATTTTTGAGCTTTCCTTGATGAATCATGATCAAGCCTTGATCAAATGATAAATGTTACTTCAAAATATTGATGTTGAGGAGTTTTGACTGTGATTTGACCATAGTTGACCTTTAGGTCAAATTAGTCGACTGTTGACTGTTTGAACTGTTGACTAAGCAATCTTGAGAATCAGAGATTGAAACTTGGCATGAGGATTCTATGAAGCATATGAGAGGACATGAAATCCACTTGAGGTATCAGAACCTGATTTTACTTTGAGAGGAGAAAATCCCTAGTCGTGGGTTGATTGCATAGGAGAGAAGTAGGTGTGCCCAATTCTTGCATATTCTTGCGTAGTTGAAAGTCAAGTGAGTCAAAATATCTGGAAATATTATGGGCAAATTTTTGGGTATGACAGTTGCCCGTGTTCAATCTTCTTAAACCTGAGGATGTAGATTGGCTTGTGTTCCATCGGAATCTGAAAGTGGAAGAGGATTGAACACTAGAATACCAAGAAATTTGCCCTTGATGATGCAGGGACCTTTCTAGGGATGGGCTTAAAGATGCCATCTGGACGTTGACAGAAAGTTGTCTGAGATGGGCTTAAAGATGCCATCTGATCTTGATAATATGAAAGTCAGAATAAGTCGTGCATTAGACTATATTTGTGGTGTTAGGATTAAATTGTTGGCTTGATTGCCCTGAGCGTCAGAATCATATAAGTGAATTGATTGTAGTGACTCTATTGTCATAACTCCATCGTCGTGACTCCATTGTCGTAAGTCCATTGTCGTGACTCAATTTTCGTGACTCCATCGTCGTGACTCTTTTGTCATGATCATTTCTTAACTGAATACCGGGATTAGATATGTGACTCCATCGTCGTGACTCAATTGTCGTGACTTCATTGTCGTGACTTCATTGTCGTGACTCCATTGTCGTGACTTCATTGTCGTGACTCCATTGTCGTGACTTCATTGTCAAGACCTCATAATTGAGAAAAAATTGATGCTTGGTGAAAATTGCTCACCAAGTGATTGATAAAAGTACACACTCAATTTTTGTTCAATTTGAGTTAAAAAATTCATTGCGAGTAAGACTTTCTTAAGTGTGTATGCTAGAAAATTGATAATTTCGTTAAAGCGAGTAATTAAAATTCATCGTTTTCATCTGTTTCGGTTATTGCACATATTTGGTCCCCGATAACTTGATCGTTCAAGACGATAAGTTTGATTATGGGGAATCACGTTTCAAAAGATAAATTTTTTCTTAAGTTAGAAAAAGGTGGTCTATTCACCCCCTCTAGACCATCCCTATCGTCTAATAAATTGTCGTGACTTCATTGTCGTGACTCTATTATCGTGACTTCATTGTCGTGACTCCATTGTCGTGACTTCATTGTCGTGACTCCATTGTCGTGACTTCATTGTCGTGACTTCAATATAGTGACTCCATTGTCATGACTTCTTTGTCGTGACCATTGGTGTGACTCCATCGTCGTGACTCCATTGTCGTGACTCCATTGTCGTGACTTCATTGTCGTGACTCCATTTTTGTGATCATTTGTGGTGACTCCAACGTCGTGACTCAATCGTGACTCCATTGTCGTGACTCCATTGTCGTGACTCCATCGTCGTGACTCCATTGTCGTGACTCCATTGTCATGGTCTTTTCTGAATTGAGTGTCATGATTAAGTCTGTCTCTTTCTTTGATCGTGTCACCATCGTTCGTAGTAACTGAATTAAATCTTAGAAAGATGATCGTGTCTACACCGTTCGTGATGATAGAATTAGATCTTCGGATGTTGATTGTGTCAGCATCGTTCGTAGTAACTGAATTAGATCTTAGAAAGATGATCGGGTATGAATGGTCTAGAAGGTGCCATTCAGTGAGTTTCATAAGACTTTGTCGGAAACAGGCTTGCGGATGCCGTCTGAAAGAGATATTTGTCAGAAGTCTAGAGGGTCATGCTTTTAAATTATGCACCTGATAGGAATGTTTCAGAATGTCCGGGGTTCGAGCTTCCGGAATGTATATCTAATAAGGTGTCTTCAAAATGTTTGGAGGGATATGCTTTCCAGAGTATATATCTGATAGAGATTGATTTGTTGATGTATTTGTCTGACCGGTTGGTCAACCTGAAAGGAAAAGTCAATTTTTATGCAATGTCATGATGCATGTATTATGTGATGAGTCTCTCAAAATAAATGAGAAACTTGCATGTTATGTATGAGGTACTGTATGCTATGTATGAATATGTTTATGATATATGATGTATGAACATGATTTAGTGATTTTTTCTTGATTGAGAAAATAAATCTCTGTGTCATTGTGATTTTGATTTCTGATCTTGTCTTGAATATATACAGCTGGAGATTTATGATTTCTGCTTGAGGATGAAAGCGATTTGAATGATTGATCTTTGATGCCCCCTGACTGGGGATAAGAGAGATGAATAAACCCTGTTGGAGGAGGGGTTGAAGATAGCTACTTGAGGAATACCCTGTGGGGATACGATCTTGTGAAATCGACTCCGTGGGAAAGCATGGATGACTTGAACATTGCCCCCAGTAATTATAGTAACTATCATTCCTTGACTTGTATTGATTGGGACACATCAACGAGTATTGATCGAAGTGTTGAACATGCCTTGCATAGCTTTGCCCCAGTTAGTAGGGACCTTGGAGAGATTTCCCTTGTGAGGGCTTTCTAAGATATATAATATGGGTGATGCCCCTATAAACTTAAGGTGATGCCCCTGACTGATCGAGAAGTAGCTTCAGACCCACTTGGGCGCATGCCCATGATTGTTTGGCATTCTTGAAAGATTGTTGGAATCTTGACTTGATTGCACCAGATTGATTGGACAAAACATGTCATGCCCTTTGTATTCATTGACTTTTTGATCAAATAAGTCAGTTGTAAGAGATGTTGTTGCTGAAGTGGTTTTGTCTGTCGGGAGGACTTTTAGCCATTCGTTGTACCCTGTACAGGTTCTTCCTGATGCTAACATTTAAAATTATGTAGCAGAATATATTTAATAATGAATTCATGAGATTAAATGCATATGTCTGTCTTGAGTTTTTGAAAAACATTAAAACAAAGGTGTAAAAGCGTGATATTTGTAAAAACGTGATATCAACTCAGCGTTTATGGCAAACCTTAAGGAGTCAGGATACCCTTTTTGGTGACAGTATGCTTTCGAACTAACCATGCTTCAGTTAGGACTTTCAAGGGTTGTAACGTGGCTTGGTTCACAGTTTAAGAAACAAAAGATAATGGCTCAAGGTTTATTTGTACCCATCCCAATCTTCGTGATGTTCTTCGATCCTGTGCTCAGTTAACTTTGTGTTTAAGTCCTGGCAAAGCTTGAAGTAGTAGCATTGACAATTGATGATGGTTAAATCATCGGCAGTTTATTTGGACAGGCAGTCATCCTTTTTTGTAATTCTTTTTCTTTTGTCGAGGTTTTGCAGTGACCTCTTTTTTGACTTTGTTATCCCTAACTTTTTTCTGAACTGTTTATTTTGAGATTACAGTCAGCGGGATGTTTCAATTTTTGATAAGTCTCCTTCATAGGTTTTGACTTAACAGTTTTATTTTTTTCTTTTGATAGATATTAACTGCCTGACTTAATGGTTGCGGGAACCCATCACAACGACTAGTTTAATTGAGTTATCTGACTAACTACCCTGCCCTAGGTTATGATTAAGGGTTTTAATCTGTATGAGAAAGTAAACTTCTACTTCTTAGGCTCAAAGGGCTTGACGAGGGATTAACATCCTTATATATCCACTGTTTAGGAATTGAAACAATGCCTATACATCGTCAGCATAGTCCATTCAAAAGCATACTATATGAGGTCACAATATCGTTTTCGTCATCCTCCCTCAAAAGGCTTACAGCTTAGCAAGAGTTGAACATCACAAAACATGAATAAAGTAAAGACACAATTTAAATGAGTGATAGCGAAGTAATTTATTCAAGACAAACATATGCAATGCACTAATGATGATTATTGAAACAGATAATGTATATCATAAGTCGAATGTTTAAACAAACAGAAAAAGAAATTGCAAATGAGAAGTAAAACTAATGATCTGAAATTCCATCCCTCTAGCCATCCACAGCATCAGCAGTCTTGTTGTGATTAGGCATGAGAGCAGTGATTACGTTAGGGGTTGTAAGAGGGTCGAACTCAATTTCACCTGCGTCAATCATATCTTGGATCTTATTCTTCAATGGCCAACAATTATCTGTGTCATGCCCCAGACTATTGGAATGATATGCGTATATCGCATTGGGCTTATAGCTAGGAGCAGAGGTGTTAGGATTCTTAGGAGGATCCCACAGGGTAATCAAATTTGCCTTCAGCAGATGTTGTAAGGCTTGAGCCAGCGACATATTGATCTTTGTGAATTGACGCCTAGGCGTGTCTTGCTTCTTTTGACGACCTTGTTGAGGCGCCTGTGTGGAAATCAGAACTGCCCCAACAGATTGGTCATGGTTACTCCTTTTCTGACCATACACAACATTGGACTCTCACTTACCATTGAAGTGCTTCTTTGTAACACCTGAGGATGTAACCACTTGAATTTCACCACTTCGAATACCACTTTCAACATGTTCTCCAGTTAGTATCAAGTCAGTGAAGCCAGACGATGAACTTCCTAGCAAATGACTATATAAAGGACCATTCAGTGTGCTCATAAACATATCAACCAACTCTCTGTCAACCAATGGGGGTTGAACTCTGCCAGCCAAGTCTCTCCATTTCTGAGCATATTCCTTGAAACTTTCTTTCGGCCCCATAGTCATACTTTGTAGTTGCATGCAGGTTGGCGTGAGGTCACCATTGTATTGGTATTGCTTGTAGAAAGCAACAGCCAAGTCTTCCCAAGTATGAATGTTGGCACCCTCTAGTTGTTAGTAACACTCGAGTTGGGTTCCAAATAAGCTCTCTTGGAAAAAGTGGATCCATAGCTTTCTTATCAGCAGTATGAGGTTGAATCTTCCTCACATAAGACCTCAAGTGTAGTTTAGGATAAGAGACTCCATCGTATTTAGCAAAGGTTGGAATCTTGAACTTCGGAGGGATAACAACTCCAGAGATGAGTCCTAGTTCCTCAAAATCCAGCCCAGGTACCTTCTGGATCTCCATGGCTTTCATGCGTTCTTCCAACAGCTTGTATTTGTCATCAGGATTCTCCTCCTCATAGCAGTAGTCCTCTTCTTCTTCAGAGGGCTTGACAGAATCATGGTTACTCTTTGCATCAGTTTTGACACTAGCACCATCGTCTTCTTCATTATCATCGTCTTCAGGGATCTCCACCTCTTTCTCTTTCTTAACAGGGCCTCTGAATCTTCTCCCCATGTTAAGGATACCCACAGATCTTCTGGGCTTCTTCTCCTTCTTGGTCAAGAGGGTTTTCAGCTCGTCTTGCCCCTTGGACAAGTTCAGAATCAAAGCTTGGAACTGGGTATTCTGAGCTTTAAGGTCTTTGACTGATTGTTCGAGATCCATTTATGCTGAAATAAACAGCGAGAGAGGATGAGAGACCTGTTATAGAAACCTATGATGCAATGTTATGAATGCATATGCAATGTTTTTAAGGGTCTTTAGGAATTTAGTTAGTGTTCCGCTGTCGCACGCGGATCAAAAACGAGTTATTTTGAATAAAACTGTAGATAGCGACAAGTGACTCGAATATCGTCTCACAAGGATTCTTAGTTGTTACTAACCGAATGGAATTCGAATTAAGGGGGGGGGGGGGGTTGTTTCGTGTTCAATTATAAAAATGCAGAAAATAAGTTATTATAAAAAAGTGATTATCTGAATAAGCTGAAACGAATCAACCCACTGTATCAACTTCCGACTTATCATTGATCCCTATAAAATTCCAATTCCCTAAACGGGTCTGATCCTATTCGACTACAAAAACTACTGACAAGCGCAATAACAATTATACGAAGTCTGTCCCTGAATTCCGGATAAAGCAAACGGATTATAAGCTATTGTGAATTAAGCAAACACAATATGATCGAACGCGACAATGCAAAAGCTACACTAATCACGAAATTGATTCAAGACCAGACAACAATCAAATTAAAGAATTCTATCATATAAAAACAATTAAATTAAGCAAGCAATTGTAATTATAGATTGAATTCAAAGGAACAGATTAATGGAAAATTATAAAAGAACCTCAAAGCGGCATCTGATTACAGTGAATTGATCCTCGAGGTTTAGTTCTCCATTACCGTACAGAGCAAAAGAGTGGAAACAAAATTGTGAATAGTAAAACGTGATAAACAGTAACACGGCTGCTAGACCTATTAGGAATCATCCAAAAAACGTTTATGACCCAACTGGGTCGAATGACAAAACCAGGCCCACTACTAAACGACCCAAAAACTGAAAATTAAATAGTGCTGCAGCTTTAAACACAATTCTGGGAAATATAGGTTCCGATTCTGACTTTGACTCCAACATAAAAGTTGTAGCTCTTTTTCTTAGCTTTCCGGCGATTATTAGAACGCCTCAATCGGACTCCCGGAACTCCAGTTATGATCGTTTCCGTGCAGACTACTAAAGCTGAAAAATAAATACGAAAATCAAATAACAATAAAAATAATTTAAAATATAAAAACATTATAAAATACAAAAATAAGACAAGCAAACCATGGAAATGTATAAGTACAACCGTAGAGGAATGTGCATCAAAATGCACTGATCAAATTCCCCCACACTTGAACTTTTGCACTCCGAGCAAAATGAAAAACAAAACAAAGAAAGCAGAAATACATCAACAGTTACTCATCCTAGGCTACCAATCTTCTTCCGGTAAGTTTGCATCGACAGGTACTAATCTTGCACACTAAGGACATCGTAAGAACACTAACCACAGATATGCAGACATAAGCCTCCTAAATACACAAACCAATTCAAATCATATTATTATACCATAGCCTAACTTACTCATCCTTTTTGCTCTTTTTCATTCAAGCGCAATCACATTAAGCTCGTTATCTCCACACACTTATAGCAGGACGACCGGTTAGTGACTCTGATCCTTTTGCACGGGGTTCCGGTACTTGCGTGGCATAACCCTTTGCTTACTCAGATGTAGTTGCGGGGGATCGGACCGTAATCCTCCCTACCAAGTTCAGCACCAGAAACCGCTGAACCAACTAACAAAGAGTTTTGAAAACTTTTTTTTTTGAAGATTACACAACCGTTGGGTTAAGTGACCGGGTGAGGATCACCAAACTTAGAAGGTGTATTACCTTTTTCTTTTCTCTTTTTTTCTTTTCTTTTCGGAACATTCACTTATATTCATCGGCTTTCTGCGTAAAGTGTGTGAGAGATGGTGTCGACTGCTGAAATAAACTACTCAAGAGCTGTCAGAGAATGAGAATTTAAGGCTAAAACATAATAAAAAATTCAAATCGATTTCCATATGCAGGAGACTTACGGTGTTAGAATGATACCGATCTTGTGAATTTTTCCCACGTCTCCGCAAACTCGGTTCAAATCAGTCTATAGCCTAAAACTTTCAAGAAGATGCATTTTTTATTGGTTGAAATTAAAACAAAAACAAAAAAAAATTGAAAGAAAACAAAACAAATAAATGATTCTCTCCCCCACACTTAAGACATACATTGTCCTCAATGAATGAACATTAATATAAAATAAGAGTGAGAGAAAGGAAAGAACACACCCGAGTAGTCAAGGGGGATAAGTGATCACATAAGCTGCCTTTCCCAAAGAGATATCTTCTACATTTTCTTCTTCCAAAGTGGGGCTCTCATGGAGTAGCTTTGGGTAATGCTCATCGTCTTTAAAAAGTGGTTTAGCTCCTTCGCCTTTTATTCCAGGATCAAAGAATGTTCTTCTAAAAGTAAAAGTGTCAAATGGACACGTGAAGGTGCTCTCATCTTTCACGACATCAAGGAACCAAAGGTTATGGGGCTGCCTCACTACTTTTGCTACATCTTCAAGTGAGATCCTATGCACACACATGGACGAACTAATATCATAAATGTCATCCAAGGTCCATCCAATTCCTTTCTTATGCTTCTTCAAAACCTGCAAAAACTTACTTTCTTGATCAAAATAAAGTTTAGAAGAAATTATAACCGGAAGTTTTTCATTCATCTCTAAATAAGCATATTTAAGACTTTCAGGAATTGGTTTCAGCTCTTGGGAAGGTGGTTGTTCAATGGATGGTTTGTTCCGGGCAGCCGGGGTGTCGAGAGCTTCATCTACATGAACAACTTCATTTGCAACCTCATCTGCAGTAAGAATATCATTTTGCAAGGCAAGCTCAATTTCAGCACAAACAGAGCAAATATTAGTGTCAGTACAAACATCACAAGAGTAAACATCATCAAAACCAGACAATGATGGAAAATCATCTGCAAACGAATCAATACAAATATCATCAACATTTTCAGAAAGCAACTCTATTTGAAAAATGGATTGCTCATCCAAGGGTTGTTGGTTTGATCCTTGAGCTTGCTGCATGGCATTCATCAAAGTGGCAAGTTGTCCAATCTGTGTTTGCAAAGTCTGAAGAGTAGAATCTATGTGTTGTTGATACTGAAGATTATTTGCAGCCATTTGTTTGACAATATCCTCTAGTGAAGGTTCGGAAGGTGCAGAGCACACAGCCTGAAATTCATTCAGATGCATATGCGGATCCTCACCTGCAAAACCATTAAACCTAGGCAACAAATGTGTTAAACCATATTCCAATTCAAAAGGTACATCAACATCAGGATACTCAATGCATAAGTTCGCATCAGGGGCAGCCAACTGCCTTAAGGTTCTTTGTTCAGCCATGTTATCAACAAACACAGAAATACTAACTATGTCCCAAACAGGCAGAAACAAATGGAAAGAAGAAAAACGATTAAACTAAATTCAGAAAAATATAAAAAACACAAAATTTAATCTAATTAAGACAAATAAGAATTTTGGGATTTTTTTTGGATTTTTTTGACTCTATGAAAACAGTAAAAAATTCATTAAAAATAGAAAAACGATGAATTTGGCGATTTTGGGTCGAATTCCCTTACTCTTGTAGAGTAAGGGAGTATTGATCGCACGATTTTTCTACTTCCAGTAGGCAAAAACGTTTTACAAACGAATACAATTTTTGCAAAAACTGAATTTTTCGACTCTAAACGCGGATTGGCCAAAACCGTGAGAAAACTACTGCCTAAACGCATGAACACTAAATCTAAGACTCTAAAATCAGTTAATAATAACAAGAATCCCCGGCAACGGCGCCAATTTGTTCCGCTGTCGCACGCGGATCAAATTCGAGTTATTTTGAATAAAACTGTAGATAGCGACAAGTGACTCGAATATCGTCTCACAAGGATTCTTAGTTGTTACTAACCGAATGGAATTCGAATTAAGGGGGGGGGGGGGGTTGTTTCGTGTTCAATTATAAAAATGCAGAAAATAAGTTATTATAAAAAAGTGATTATCTGAATAAGCTGAAACGAATCAACCCACTGTATCAACTTCCGACTTATCATTGATCCCTATAAAATTCCAATTCCCTAAACGGGTCTGATCCTATTCGACTACAAAAACTACTGACAAGCGCAATAACAATTATACGAAGTCTGTCCCTGAATTCCGGATAAAGCAAACGGATTATAAGCTTTTGTGAATTAAGCAAACACAATATGATCGAACGCGACAATGCAAAAGCTACACTAATCACGAAATTGATTCAAGAACAGACAACAATCAAATTAAAGAATTCTATCATATAAAAACAATTAAATTAAGCAAGCAATTGTAATTATAGATTGAATTCAAAGGAACAGATTAATGGAAAATTATAAAAGAACCTCAAAGCGGCATCTGATTACAGTGAATTGATCCTCGAGGTTTAGTTCTCCATTACCGTACAGAGCAAAAGAGTGGAAACAAAATTGTGAATAGTAAAACGTGATAAACAGTAACACGGCTGCTAGACCTATTAGGAATCATCCAAAAAACGTTTATGACCCAACTGGGTCGAATGACAAAACCAGGCCCACTACTAAACGACCCAAAAACTGAAAATTAAATAGTGCTGCAGCTTTAAACACAATTCTGGGAAATATAGGTTCCGATTCTGACTTTGACTCCAACATAAAAGTTGTAGCTCTTTTTCTTAGCTTTCCGGCGATTATTAGAACGCCTCAATCGGACTCCCGGAACTCCAGTTATGATCGTTTCCGTGCAGACTACTAAAGCTGAAAAATAAATACGGAAATCAAATAACAATAAAAATAATTTAAAATATAAAAACATTATAAAATACAAAAATAATACAAGCAAACCATGAAAATGTATAAGTACAACCGTAGAGGAATGTGCATCAAAATGCACTGATCAGTTAGCAACGTTAGAAAATGATCTAGTCGCGTCTTTTCTTGAAGAACTCTGATTCTTGGATGTTCTTCTTTGGGAATCAAGCTCACCATATCAAGTGGGTCATCGCCTCTGATTCGGGATACTTGTTTCTGAGTTTGAAAGCATATGGCTAGAGGAAAATAAATCCTCTTTCCCCTTGATAGGTACTGAGTCTCTGAATTGGAAGACAAATGGACAGAGGAAAATACATCCTCTTGCCCCTTGATAGGGATTCATTCCTTGATAAGAACACCTGATATTGTGCGCCCTAAATCCCTAAGATCCTTGAAAGGGTTAGTTAACATGCTATGTTATGATGTCATGATGTCATGATGTTATGCGAATGCAATGCATCAGGCAAAGCGTAAGATAGTAAGGACAAAACAAGTCCTACAACAAAACTTGCAAAGAAATCAAAAGGTTAGTAGCACAAGCAAGTCACACAAGTGTCCTTGGGTTTAAAGGCTTGCGTGAAGTTCAAAGGTACATACCCTCCCCACTGAGTTTAGTTGGTTCAACCTGTCCTAGATAAAGATCGGGTTCTAGGGAGCTCATATCATTGACCTTTCTCGAAGGCACTATTTCAGTTTAGCAATCGAATCACTGATCGAAAACGTCCTGAAAGTCCAGTCCATATGAGTGTAGCATCGAGTATCAACCAACTTCAGTCGGAACCAAATCCAGCCATCTCGGTACATCCTATTGGCTAAAGTCAAGCTCAACTAGGGTTCTAAGGGAAAATTAGTGCTTAATGACACCATGCGGCAGCCAAATGTTTCCTCAATTCAGATACCAAGGAACATCAGGACAAACCAAAGTGTCACACTAATGATGGCTACCATATCAACCGTAGCAGTATACGCCGTACAGTCTCCTTGGTCTCATGCCATATACCTAAGGTATCTCGAGATTCGGGTTAGAATCTTTCACACAAGCAATATACCCAAAACAGCCTTTAAAAATAAAGCAATCAAATCAAACAAGTGAAAACATTTAAGTGAGTCCTAAACTTTAAGGTAACCCCTCTTTTTTAAGTATATCCCCAACAGAGTCGCCAGTTCTGTAATACGGTGGGAGAACTGACTTTTTTTGAAATGTTGTGGATAGCAAGAGTCGCCACCGACTTTTATTTTATCCAATTTTGGAAGGGCTAAAAGAATAGAAAAAGACCTTTTAGAAGAGATTGAGTTCGGGGGGTAAGTTATAAAAGGGAAGGTTTAAGCACCCTTTGTATCCATGGTTATCCATGGGCTCTTAATTGCTTAGCTCACTTTGTTTGTTTGTTTGAAGTATAGTATGTAAATAGTAAAGAAACTTTATTAAGGACTTTAGCTTGTAAATAAGCGTAGCCTTGTTTTGAAAGTATTTTGTAAAAGAGATTGTGAAAAAAGATTTGAATTTGAATTTGAGCAAGCAATTAGTAGCAACTACCATAATTTTAAGATTTATGTTCTTTAAGCTTTTCAGTTTGAAAGGGCTATCCATACCATAAAGAGGGTAGGAAGTCCTTTCATTGGATGTTAAGGGTCATCGAGGAAATATCGTTCACCATAAAACTGTCCCTATCATATAGAGGTAGGTAGTCTATAGGGAAGGATATAATAGTCATTATTCTTTAGGTAACCAGCGAGGATACCTTAGCAATTGGGACAATAATCATTTACCAAGGCAACATCTAGGGACAAGATCATTTTTTATCGTAGGCAACTTCGAAGGAAATATGATCTTACGATGATGGATTGAGAGTAACATTTACTTTAGGTATCCCCGAATTCGAGGGACTTGACTATTTTAATATTGAAAGGCAACAGGAGACAGGCAACAAAAGAGGTTACCCTAAAGGTGTGTGTGTGGCACAACCAGGTGGTTAAGTTCAGATATTTAATCTTATAATTAGAGTGATACTAGGTTAATTTTAACAAGGCTTGCACTCCCTAGGATTACTAACCACCCAAAAATATAAGGCAGAAATTAAAGATCCTACGCTATTACAATAAACACCTGTAAATGCAGAAAAATAAAGACGGAAAGATAAAACCCTAATTACTATTACAAAAAAACTTATTGCGACCTATACATAATTTCTAGAATTGAAATGGCAGAAAATAAACACACATGCGACATTCATAGAGTATGGAATGAGAAGAGAAATTCACGAATATAAAGAGGTAATCAAGGTGATAAACCCTAAATCTTAATGAATAACCTAAAATTAGATCAAGGCTAAATAAATTATTATAACCTAAAAGTAAAAATGAAATTAAAAATTAATAAACCTAAAATTTAATTAATTAGCCTAGAAATAATTATTAGCATAAAAATGAAAACAGACAACATTTACCTAAGGGAGAAAAGCTAGTGGGCAAACTATCATTTAATCCTAATTCAGTTAATTTAACTAAACCCTAATCGTCTAAGTCAAAAGTCGGATTTTGTTGCAATTCGAGGGATTTTGTTGCAATTCTCCATGGTCGATCCTGCAATCTTGGAACCTACAAAACACCATAAATATATGTGTGTGTGTGTGTGTGTGTGGAATTCATTCATATGGCATGTATGAATAGTTTGACATAAGGAAAAGAGTATGCAAATCGGTGAAGCTGAGTTAGGGTGATCTGGAATGTCTCAAGCTTTAGCAATGGTTGGATTATGTTCCTGGAAGCCTCTGAGACAAGATTGAACGCTTATAAGTTGCTGAAACTTGATGGATAAAATTATGACTCATGCCCTAGTTTTATGAAACTTTTGCAACCTTAAACCCTAGCCACTTGCTCTCAATTTTCGTCCACTTATTGTCTGAAGTTGTTTCCTATTTATAAAGGATCAAATTAGGTTAAAAGGTAGGCTTGGACTCCAAGTGATTGGTGAGAGAAAAGATTGAAAAATATTTCTATGAAATCTTTCCAAGTTTGCAAATATTCCTTCATAATCAAGCATTCACGAATTTGGACTCTTATGTGTTGTAACTTGGGCCCTTGGATGATTAAAAGTGAACCCATATGGGTTGATCCAATTATTTTTATATTTTACTTAATTTATTTGCCCTTTTAATTGAATAAAATTCAAATAAATATAAATAAAATTAATAAAAATATAAGGATGGACTTAGAGGTCATATTTTAGGTCATAAGCATGTTTGTTGTCAAAGTCTTAGGCCCATTAGCTCAAAAATACAAAATTGTCCAATTAGAGCTTCATACATTTCTTGATTTTAAGCCAACTTCTACCAATCATAACTCTCTCAATGTTTTCCATATGAAGGTGTTCTAGGACTTTTTGGAAAGCCCAAGATGTCCTCTACAAGACACTTTGGAACATATTTTGCATTTGGAGATTTTATCTTGATGATATGGCTCCTGACAAAAAACTGCTTTTTGTGAACTTCTAGAAGGCCCTGTAATGTTTTGACTCATATCTCTTAGGCGGAAGCATTTCTTGACGTTGGGTCCAACATCAAAGTTGTAGAGAATTGAATTTCCTTGAGAATGAGCTTTTATGGGAAATTTCTGATAAAGTATGAGAGAGATATGACCAATCAATGTTGGGTTGACTTTCTCCTAGAAATCCTAATTTAGCAACTTCAAGTTTTGATGATTTCTGAGCTTTCCTTAATGAATCATGAATAACCCTTGATCAAATGATGAATGTTACTTTTGGCATGAGGCTTCTATGAAGCATATGAGAGGCCATGAAATCCACTTGAGGTATCAGAACCTGATTTTACTTTGAGAGGAGCAAAACCCTAGTTGTGGATTGATTGCTTAGGAGAGAAATAGGTGTGCCCAATTCTTGCATATTCTTGAGCAGTTGAAAGTTAGGTGAGTCAAAATATCTGGAAATATTATGGGCAAATTTTGGGGGTATAACATTCATCAAATATTTTTCCAAGATTGCTAAACCCCTTACCAATTTACTTGTGAAGGATACCCCGCTTATGTTTGACAAAAAGTGCGGGGAAGCATTCACAACTCTGAAGAACAGATTAGTATCTGCTCCTATAGTTATCTCCCCTGATTGGTCTCTACCATTTGAGATCATGTGTGATGCCAATGATATAGCAATAGGAGTAGTGCTTGGTAAAAGAAAGGAAACGCTCTTGCATATAATCTACTATGCAAGTCATGTGTTGAATCTGGCGCAGTTGAACTACGCCACCACTAAAAAGGAGCTGTTGGCGGTTGTGTATGCATTCGACAAATTCAGGTCTTATCTACTGGGGACTAAGGTAATTGTTTACATAGACCATGCTGATTTAAAATATCTTTTCTCTAAACAGGAATCAAAACCAAGGCTACACAGATGGATCTTACTCTTGCAAGAATTTGATTTGGAGATTCGGGACAAAAAGGGGTGTGAGAACACCGTGGTAGATCACTTATCCCGGATGTCTCCAATTGAAGAAACAGAGGACATACACCCAATCAAAGATGAATTTGCTGATGAACGAACCTTGCTGTGGTAGATATTATGTGGTTTGCAGATTATGCAAATTATGTGGTAGGTGGTATTTGTTAGAACAAGAATTGTTCTGATCAATATTCTTAGTTTTGATGATAACAATGTATATGAATTTTGTATAAGACAATGTGGTACTCTAATCCTATGTATTTTCCATTTCAGGAAATATATGATGAGTATGCACAATTTAGCGCAAGAAGCACTGACTCAGAAGGTTCAAGTATGCAACATCAGAATATGCTCTCGCAAGACATCAGAAGATGGTCAAGCAGAATCAGAACATGGTCTATTGAAGCATCAGAAGAACTTCAGTTCAGAAGCAGAAGCACTGAAGTTCTTATGGTATCACGCTAGAAGCACTTCAAAGTCAGAAGACGAGAAGATGCTCTGCACCAAGCTGTTTGACTCTGATTAATTCAAACGTTGTATCTACAAAGATCAAATCAGAAGCAAGTACAAGATGGCAGGCTACGCTGACTGACAAAAGGAACGTTAGAAGCTATTAAAGGCAAAGTCAGTTAAAGAAGGAAAAGCAAGGCTCGAGGTAGTTGACAAAAGAGTGAAACATTAAATGCAATGTTGTACGGATCATGCAAGGCATTAAATGCTCCCAACGGTCATCTTCTCAAAACGCCTATAAATAGTGAAGTTCTGATCAGAAGCAAGGTTACGAATTTACGAACAACTCTTTCAATCTTGCTGAAATGCTGCTGAATCAAAAGCTATCAAAACTTCATCTTCAACCTCACATCACTTTTGTAATATCTTAGTGAGATTTAAGCTTAGGAATTAAGAGAAATATCACAGTTGTGATTATAGCTTATTAAGAAGCATTGTAATACTCTTGTAAGAATTTGTTTATATTAATTTGGAAAAGGTTCCTAGAGTGATCAAGGTGTGATCAGAATACTCTAGAAGACTTAGAAGGTATCTGTGGACCTCCGTTTTTTTCGGGCCATACCTCTGAGCGTGAGAGATACGTGAACTGACTCTTTTTTATCGCTTATGCTTTCGCATTTTTTTTTTGAAAATTCACAGAGTCGCCACCGACCTTTTATTTTATCCAATTAAGGAAAGGTTTATAAAAGAAACAGAAAAAAGACCTTTAAGAAATTCTGGGTAAGGGGGTAGGTTATACAAAGGGAAGGTGTTAGCACCCTTTGTATCCATGGTTATCCATGGGCTCTTAAGTTTGCTTAGCTCACTTGTTTTTCGATTACTTTTCAATTGCTTTAGAATGCTCATATGTGGTTTCAAATACCTTTGTAAATTGAATTTTGTAATGATCCTTGTGCGGATGTATACAAAATGCTTGTTTATCTTTCGAAAGATGTTTTGAAAAGAACGTTAACTTTGTAATGATCCGTGTTTGGATGTATACAAAATATTGTCTTTTTGGAAAGTTTTGTTTTGAAAAAACAACAGTGTATGAGAATTTTGTTTGTTTTGATTTGAGCAAGCAAACTAGGAGGTCTACCCTGAGTTGTAAGGTCTTTATCCTTATTTCCTTTAAAAATCTATCCTTTCACCGGATACAAACAAAAGGTTCGATTTTTGTACTCGAAACAGTAGAATTTTGACTTTGATTTTGAAAAGAATGAGAAGGGATTACCTTAAGAGGTGCAAGTGTGATTGTGTTTGTATTCAGATATTTTATCTTTGAAGTTAGTGATCTAACGGTTCAATTTTATCTTTGACATACACGCAATTTATATTTGCTGGAAATTAAAATGCGGAAATGTAAAGTGCGGAAAGTAAATCTACGCTATTACATCGATTGTGCAGGAAATGTAAACTAGCCTATTTACATGAATTTGACATCCTATACATTTATCTAGGAATTTTAAATTGCAGGAAAAATAAAAGGCATATTTTTGGATTTTTTATGATTGATTTTAATTATAATTAATGCATGATTAATTAAATTAAAATGAAGAAAAAAAAGATGAAAATATATTTAAACCTAGAAATTAAGTTTAAAATATTTGTCAATTAATTTTAAAACAAAACTAATTTTTTTTGGAATTTTTGAAATTGATTTGAAATTGATTAAGCTAATTAATACATAATTATACAAATAATTATACAAATAATTAAAACTCAAAGAGAAAATTATTCAAAATATGTACAAAATTAGTTTATAATATATAAACAATATTTTATATAAAGAACAATTTTTTTTGTGATTTTTGATTGGTTAGAATAATTAAAAAGCAAATATATAAATATATACTAATTAATTATGCAAAATATTGAAATTTTGAAGAAAAATAAAATATTTTTATTTCAGAAAATAATATATTATTTTAGAAGTCTAAAAATATTTTTTGTGTATTTTTTGGATTTTTGAAACTATTTTTAATTAATTTAACAAAGAAATTAAAATAAAAATAGAAAATAAAAGGATACTAATCAGATGTGGTATGCATGTGAGGGAACATGATGTAGCTGCATGATCTGGCGCGTTGGATTAGGAGATGGATGGATCAGATGGTGGAAAGCATGAGGGACCATAGCACGTGGGACACCTGCAAAACACTGAATCCAAGATCAGTTTAAAAAACACGCGCGCGCCCTCCAGCCAATCAGAGGACGCCACGCATCATCTTCTTCCTCAGGATGGGTCTTTTACACCTTTCAATTGCAGGTGGTGTAAAAACTCCAACCTTTTACACTTGTTGAAAATAACGAATGCAAGCAAACATTAATATAAATTTGGCGCGATGCCATGGTTTAATTCGTCTCGTTCATGCGAGTTTGAAGGTACTACTTAGAGTTCATAATTTTGCATGGATCGTAAAACCCTAAATTTGAAAGTAAGAACCCTAAAATGGTGGTTCCTCGTATAGGTGTCCAAACTTCAATTAAGTTTCCAGAAATGATCTACACCTCAAACCAAATCCAAATATATGTCTACATCTTGCTAAATATGCGTGTGTTATGAGATACAAGTTGATTTTAGTTTGAACAAACCGTGGCTTGTGTAGCTCGATTTGTGAGGTTTCAGAGCTTGCAATTGATTGAGACACGTTCAATGATACTTGAGGATGATGTTTAAGTGTTTAGTTTGAATCGAAACAAGCTGGAAATTAAAATTCGAATTTTAAATTTCCTTGAAAGAAAACAAGTGATTACAAGTATGTTACACACTATGCTTAGGTTCTGATTTCTGTCTCCTTGATTGTGAAGTGTTATAGCCTTTATATAGATTATGTTGTGCTTAGAATTGAAGCCAAGAAGCATCTAGTTGCCTTTGTGGAATTCTTGATTTTTTTATATTAAAAACCTTTGAATTATTGACCAAGTCTTCTTCTCTTCAATGCTCTTGCCTTGCTCTTCAATTCTCTGCAGAAAATCAGAGATTCCTTGGGTGAGTCATGCTTGGATTGTAAGCTACCCATTATCCATTCATTTTCCTTTTAATTTAATCTTAAAATAAGATAAAATTAAGCAAAAAATGGATAAAAAAAGGTGTGGGCCTTGTCTTGGTCGTGGGAGGCCCATAATATTATGGAAATGATGTTTGAACCATGAAAACTTGGCCCCATTTGGAAAAAATACATTTTTGAGCAATGTTGATTTCATGCATTTTCCCAAAATTTAGCCAACTTCAACAAGGTGTAAATCCCTCAATTTTTGTCATATGAAGGAGATCTTGCACTTTTTGGAAACCTCAAAGAGTCCTCTAACCAATTCCTTTGGTCTCATGTCAAAATGATTTTTGATGCTCCTTGTGTGTCCTTTTGAAAAAAGTGTCTTTTTGTTGAATTTGAAAATGACCTGTAATGTCTTTGGTCATATTTTTCAAATGGTGAATGCAATGACCATGGGATCAATTGCATTTGAAAGATAATTGAATTTCTTTCAAAATGAGCTTTGGTTTGAATTTTTTGGATGAAGGATGAGAGAGTTATGACCAGTCAAAGTTGAGTTGACTTTTCAGGCAAAAACCCTAATTTTGAATCTTAGGGTTTTGTTGATTTTTGATCTTCCCTTGATGAATTATGATCATCCAATGATCAAATGATGAATCCTTTGACAAAATATGGACTTTGACAAAAAATTTCATTTTTGACTGTCTGTTGACTTTTTTGGTCAAACGGGTCGTCTGTTGACTGTTTGAGCTGCTGACGGTGCGTCTGAGTGAATTGAAGTTTGAAAATTTGTATGATGGTACTTTGAGATATATGGATGTGCATGAAATCCATTTGAGGTCTCAAAAGCTTGTTTCTCCTGTAAAAACAAGAAAACCCTAGTCAGGGACTGTTTGTGTAGGAGACAGTTAAGCGTACCTGATTTTTGTGCAGTGTTGAGTCTCTGCTAATCGCGTGATATTCAGAAGACTTCTGGAACAAAAATCTTAGAATTTTGAATTGTGAAAGATTGATTTGATTGATGGTACAAAACACTGAGAATTGTACTGCCAGCAGTTTGGCTGTCAACTGACTGTTCAGGTATTGACGTAGCAGTTAGAATGAAAAATCAACAGTCAAAGTTAATTTTCTTTTGTTGTTTTTGTTTTATGTGAAAAATGAAAGTTTATTTACATGACTTGTAAAAAAAACAGACATAATAAATAACTAATATTTACTGTATGCGGGCAAAATTACCGATAATAACCCTGAAAATCATTTAATGCACAGAAAAATGAATATTTGACTGGCAGAAAACACACAAAATATTATCTGAGTAATTAAGCAATATTATGACAAATAGTACAACATTTAATACTGACAGTACAAATATTACATACTATATTGAACAGTACGAATAAACGGTACATTTAAGAAATAAGAAATACGGCAAATTTTAAGAATGACGATTGATAACCCATGCTACAAATAGTAACATGTAGATGATTGGGAGCATAAGCATCCCAGGTCCACAGTGTTCCGGGCTATGCAGACAGAAGAAAGACATGATCACCGTAGCAATGGTGATGACCATAAGAAAACACGTTTCCCACCGCTTTGCCATTTTGTCGGGGAAGAAGAAAGGATGGATTATGAAGTAGAAATTTGAGAGATGAATTAGAATTTGATGTGAGATTTTTATGAAACAATGAGAGGTATTTATAGAATGGAAAGAAGGATAGAGACGTTGGGGAATGATGTGATTCCGTACAAAAGGAAAATTTGAGTGGAAGTAAGATTTGAAAGAAATTGTATGATAGTGTTGGGAAAAAGAGAGATGTAGAGAATAAAGTTAGGATTTGATTTTTTTGGAAAAGAGATTTGAAAAGATTTTTGAAAATAATGGAATATAATACAAAAATTAGTGGGAAACAAAAGATAATAATAATAATACTTACTACCAGTACAGTCTGAGTTTCCTGATTCTGCGCCTGCAAAAAGATTTAACTCTGTACCAATTGTGTCAGTACTATTTATCTGTAAATAAATAAATAGCATGTGTGAAGTAATAAACAGTATTTGGCGTTTGCGTAAGAATAAATTCAACTGCAAGCCAAATTACTGTATAAGAAAAATTCTAAAAACTAAGTATTTCATATGTCAGGATATTTGTTGAAATAAAAATCCATGATTATATGAGACTCTTAATTTTCAGATTGGAGTTTTCTTGAAAAAAGATGCGGGCAAATTTTGGGGTATAACAGTATCTAAGTGGAAAAACATTGTAATCAAGGTTGATTAGTGGATTAAATCCTCAGGTGAGGTAAATCACTCTAAGAGGGTGGACTAGAGTAGTTTCGTTAACAACGAACCAGGATAAAAATCATTGTGCAATTGTTTTTATCTTAAGAGTTTTTAAAGTCACACTTATTCAAACCCCCCCTTTCTAAATGTTTTTCTATCCTTCAATTGTTATTAGAGCCTGATTCTAAGGTGCAAGCACTTAACCGTGTTTAGAAAAGATTCAGGAAGAGAAAAACACTAAGTCAAGATGGTTGAAACTCCACCACCTACATCTACATCTGGCTCTGCTGAGCAATACAATGGAAATGGTAACAATGGCTACACTAGACCACCAGTATTCGATGGTGAAAACTTTGAATATTGGAAAGATAAACTCGAAAGTTACTTTCTTGGATTAGATGGTGACTTATGGGATCTTCTGGTGGATGGTTACAAACATCCAGTGAAAGCTACTGAAGTAAAGCTGACAAGACAAGAAATGAGTGATGATCAAAAGAAGCAATTCAAAAATCATCACAAGTCAAGGACTGTTTTGCTGAATGCTATCTCTCACGCTGAATATGAGAAGATACCTAACAGGGAAACTGCCCATGACATATATGAATCATTGAAAATGACTCATGAAGGAAATTCCCAAGTCAAGGAGACTAAAGCTCTTGCCTTAATCCAGAAATATGAAGCCTTCAAGATGGAGGATGATGAAAACATTGAAACAATGTTCTCAAGATTTCAAACTCTAACTGCTGGATTAAGAGTTCTTGACAAGGGATACACAAAGGATGATCACGTCAAGAAGATCATCAGAAGCTTGCCAAGAAGATGGGGTCCTATGGTGACTGCATTCAAAATTTCCAAGAACCTGAATGAAGTCTCTCTTGAAAGTTGATCAGTGCTCTGAGGAGTCATGAAATAGAGCTGGATGCTAATGAACCTCAGAAGAAAGGTAAGACTATTGCATTAAAATTTAATTATAAAAAATGCACTAACGCTTTTCAGGCTGAAAAAGATGATTCTGAAGAATCAGAATCAGAAGAAGAAAATGAACTGTCCATGATCTTCAAAAGGGTAAACCAACTCTGGAAGAGCAGGCATAGGAAGTTCAAGAACTTCAAAAGTTCTAAGAAGCTTGAAAAAGGAGAAGAAGGTCACATGTTTTGAATGCAATGAGCCAGGACATTACAAGAGTGAGTGTCCAAAGCTTCAGAAGGAGAAGCCCAAGAAGAAGTTTCATAAGAAGAATGGTCTGATGGCAACTTGGGATGATTAAGATTCATCAGAATCAAAATCAGACTCTGAAGGAGAGCAGACAAACATTACGCTGATGGCCACAGTTGATGATGGATCAGAACCTACATTAGAATCAGATTCTGAAGAGGTATTTCCCGAACTATCTAGAGAAGAGTTAGTTTCCAGTTTAACAGAACTTATAGAACTCAAGGCTCATCTTAATATCAAATACAAAAAGCTGAAAAAGCTAATTGAATCTGAAACTAAGAAGCTGGAAGTAGAAAATTCTGAACTGAAGGAAAAAGTTTTAAAATTATCCAAAAATGTTGAATCTCCTTCTGACTCTGAAAAATCTATTCCTAGTCTGAACAATATTCTTAAAGAATATGACTTGAGCTTTAGGAAGTTCTTATTTAGAGGTATTGGAAGAAGTCAACTTGCCTCTATGATATATGCTGTTAGTGGAAACAAGAGAGTTGGCATAGGCTATGAGGGTGATACCCCATACAAACTTGAACCTGTAGATGATATGAAAATCACATACAAGCCACTGTATGATCAGTTCAAGTATGGCCACTCCCATGATATTAGGCTCACATCACATGCTAAAAGCTTTCACATTACACACACTAAGAAGCATGTGACACAACCTAGAAAATATCATGTTGCTCAACCTAAGGAATATCATGATGTACCTCCTGTTAATTATAATGCTAAAACCAAGTTCAATCAGAACTTGAGGAGAACTAAAAAGAAAGTACCTAAGAAAATGTGGGTACCTAAGGAAAAGATTACTCCCGTTGCAGATATCCTTGGCTGCAAAGAAGACAAAGGAAAGCACGTCATGGTACATGGACTCTGGGTGCTCTCGACACATGACGGGAAGAAGGTCTATGTTCCAAGACCTGGTGCTTAAATCTGCTGGAGAAGTTGAGTTTGGAGGAGATCAGAAGGGCAAGATAATTGGCTCAGGAACCATAAGTACTGGTAACTCTCCTTCTATAACTAATGTTCTTCTGGTAGATGGATTAGCTCATAATTTATTGTCCATAAGTCAATTAAGTGACAATGGTTATGACATAATCTTTGATCAAAAGTCTTGTAAGGCAGTAAGTTAGAAGGATGGCTCAATCCTATTTACAGGCAAGAGAAAGAACAACATTTACAAGATTGATCTTCAGGATCTTAAGAATCAAAAGGTAACTTGTCTTATGTCTGTTAGCAAAGAGCAATGGGTCTGCCATAGAAGATTAGGTTATGCTAGTTTGAGAAAGATTTCTCATATTAACAAACTAAATCTGGTCATAGGACTCCCTAATCTGAAATACAAATCAGATGCTCTTTGCGAAGCATGTCAGAAAGGGAAGTTTTCCAAACCTGCATTCAAGTCTAAGAATTTTGTTTCTTCCTCTAGGCCGCTAGAACTTCTGCACATTGATCTGTTTGGCCCAGCCAAAAAATCATCTGTCAGAGGGAAGAAATATAGATTAGTCATCGTAGATGATTATAGTCGCTAGACATGGGTAAAGTTCTTGAAACACAAGGATGAGTCTCATTCACTGTTCTTTGAATTTTACACTCAGATCCAATATGAGAAAGAGTGTAAAATCATAAAGGTCAGAAGTGATCATGGTAGCGAATTTGAGAACAGAATCTTTGAGGTTTACTTCAAAGAAAATGGTATTGCCCATAATTTCTCTTGCCCTAGAACTCTACAGCAAAATGGAGTTATAGAGCGAAAGAATAGGACTCTATAAGAAATGGCCAGAACCATGATCAACGAAACCAATATGGCTAAGCATTTCTCGGCAGAAGCAATAAACACTACACGTTATATTCAGAATAAAATCTCTATAAGACCTATTCTTAATAAGACTTCTTATGAATTGTGGAAGAACAGAAAGCCCAACATTTCATATTTTCATCCTTTTGGATGTGTTTGTTTTATTTGGAATACTAAAGATCATCTAAGTAAGTTTGATTCTAAGGCACATAAGTGTTTCCTTCTTGAATATTTTGAACGCTCTAAAGGCTACAGAATATACAATACTGAAACATTGATTGTTGAAGAATCAATCAATATCAGATTTAATGATAAGCTTGGTCTTGAAAAGCCAAAGCAGTTTGAGAATTTTGCAGATATAGATATCTTAATTTCAGAAGCTCAAGAACCAAAAAGCAAAGTATCAGAAGCTGAAGAACCCAGAAGCAAAGGATCAGAAGATCAAGTTGCTGCTTCTTTAGAGAATCTCAGAATTTCTGAAGAGCCAACTGTCAGAAGATATTTTAGACTCATCTTTGCTCACTCAGAAGATGTCATTCTTGGAAAGAAGGATGATCCTATCAGAACAAGAGCATTCCTTAAGAACAATGCAGAATGTCAATTAGGTCTTGTTTCTCTAATTGAGCCAACTTCTGTTGATCAAGCTCTAGAAGATGCAGACAGGATAATTGCCATGCAAGAAGAACTAAATCAGTTTACAAGGAATGATGTGTGGGATCTTGTTCCTAGACGAAAAGGATTTAACATCATTGGTACAAAGTGGGTCTTCAGAAACAAGCTAAGAGAAAAAGGAGAAGTTGTAAGAAACAAAGCCAGACTGGTGGCTCAGGGATATATCCAGCAAGAAGGTATTGACTATACAGAAACCTTTGCACCAGTGGCCAGGTTAGAATCTATTCGCTTATTGATTTCTTTTGCCACTCAACATAACATCACTCTATATCAGATGGATGTTAAGAATGCCTTCTTAAATGGTTATATAGATGAGGAAGTTTATGTCCACCAACCTCCTTGTTTTGAAAACTCTAAGTCTCCAGATCATGTTTTTAAACTAAAGAAATCATTATACGGATTGAAACAAGCTCATAGAGCTTGGTATGAAAGATTAAGTTCTTTCCTTCTGGATAATGGTTTCACTAGAGGAAAAGTGGATACTACTCTCTTTTGTAAAACCTTTAAAAAGGATCTTTTAATTTTCCAAATTTATGTTGATGATATTATATTTGGAACATCTAATGCTACACTTGGAAAGGAGTTTGCTAAGTCTATGCAGACTGAGTTTGAAATGAGCATGATGGGAGAACTCAAGTATTTTCTTGGGATTCAAATCAACCAAACTTTTGATGGAACGTATGTTCATCAAACCAAGTATGTGAAAGAACTTCTGAAGAAGTTTAATCTTTCTGAAAGCAAAGAAGAAAAGACTCCTATGCATCCAACATGTGTCTTAGGTAAGGATGAGGTAAGTAAGAAGGTAGATCAGAAGTTGTATAGAGGTATGATTGGATCTTTTCTATATCTCACTGCTTCTAGACCTGATATTTTATTCAGTGTTTGTCTGTGTGCAAGATTCCAATCAGATTCTACAGAATCTCACTTAACAACTGTTAAGAGAATTTTGAGGTATCTGAAAGGTACTACTAATGTTGGTTTAGTCTACAGAAGATCTAAAGAATATAACTTATTAGGATTCTGTGATGTTGATTACGCTGGAGATAGAATTGAAAGAAAGAGTGCTTCTGGAAGTTGTCAATTTCTTGGAAGTCATCTGATCTTCTGGTACAGCAAGAAGCAAGATACCATTGCCCTCTCTACAACATAAGCAGAATATGTTGCTGGTGCTGGATGTAGTACACAGATGCTCTGGATGAAGAGTCAGCTAGAAGATTATCAGATATATGAGAGTAACATTCCTATCTTCTGTGATAATACTTCTGCTATTTGTCTATCTAAGAATCCAATCTTGCATTCCAAAGCTAAACATATTGAGATTAAACATCATTTCATTAGGGACTATGTTCAGAAGGGTGTTCTATCTTTAAAATTTGTTGATACAGACCAACAATGGGCTGATATCTTTACAAAACCCCTTGCTGAAGATAGGTCTAATTTCATTCTAAAGAATATCAGTATGGATTTATGCCCAAAATGAAAGGATGAGAAGTTCTGATATATGGATTAGATTTGAAATGCTCATTTTAATTCTTTTTATAAGAAGTTCTGATTGTTGATCAGTTAGATATTCTGATTCTGTTATTGCTAATGTTTCATATGTCTAAGTTGATTCAGAATCTCTTTTAAAGCAAAATAGCTGTCACCAGCTATTCCAGAAGATGAACACGTGTTCACTCTAAAGGGACAAGCATGCGTGCAGTTGATGAAACGCCGCCCTAGGTAACTGTGCAAACCATTTCAAATATTACGTTATCTCTCCTAACGTCATTTCTCATTAAATGAATTTGATTCTATGTTTTTCTGTAATCATGTTCATTCAAACGCATATTGCATTTCTTTTCAAATACGTCTCTATATAAACTCATCTCCATAACAATTCATCTCTTTACATTCCCTCTCTTCATTCATTGTCTCTTTCATTCATCTCTCTCCTTCTCGTTCTTGCATAAACTCTAGTTTCTAAACTGAATCTCAGAGTGAATTCATGCTTTCATCCTCAAGTACTCAAAACAAAATGTCTTATGCGCATCTTGTTCAACACAAATATGGATATCATCCCTTGAAGACTTGTTCTATTCCACATGAAGAACTGGAAGTTCTATGTGAAACAATGGTGGATTTTGAAAATCTGTTGGAGCATGATTTCAAAACCAAGGGTGCAATGCTGGTGCAAGGTTGGTCAAACTACTCTGAAAGATTGGTTGGACCAGTTTATCCTCTTTTGGTTATGGATTTCTAGACTCATGCAACAGTTACTCAAACTGCTATCATCTCCTTCGTATTAGGGCATGAAGTTGTTGTGACTGAGAAGATGATAAGGAAGCTGTATGGTCTTGCTGACTCAGACGGAATCACAGGTGCTCTTCCTGGTAGAGTTGATTGGGAGAAATTAGATAGAGAATTGTCTTCTTCTAGATCTGTATCCATTCAAACTACTTCTTTGAAGGCTTCCTATAGAGTTTGGGTTGAGATTATTCTGGGATTCCTCTATCATAAAAAGCGATCTCTTACTGCAACATATGTAAATCAGGATCAGAAGTATGTACTTTTCTGCATTGGAAAGGGTATACAAGTTAATCTCTCTAACATTCTCTTTCAACATTTGAAGACAAATATTGAAGAATCAAGGGATGAAGAACGTAAGAAGAATCCAAATTTCAAGAAGAACTATATTCCTCTTGCCAGAATGATTTCAGATATTCTGATAGAAAGTGACTTGATGGATCTTCTGAGACCTGTTGGTTTGCCCAAGTTCTTAACTGTCATTCAAGGACACATTCTGAATTCTTTTGATTTACAAAGGATGCTTCTGATTGAGAAGGTAACTTCTATTCCAAGAATATTTCTAGATATTCTGACTAGAAGAATCCCTGTTGAAAGCTTTTCTCAATTGTTTAAAGAAACTCTTCCATCTCTGGATGAGTTGAGAAAGAAAGAGCAGAAGAAGAAAGAAAAGAAGTTGAAAAGAAAGGCCTCAGAAGAAGGATCTAATGCTAAGCCAGCTAAGAAGCAGAAGCAACCCTTTGATCCTCTCAAAGTACAATCTGATGAATACCTTGATAAGCGCATCAAGAAAGCTTTTCGTGTAGATGCTGCTGCCTGTTCCTCTCAGAAAAAGCCTCCTCCTTCTGAACCCCAAAATTCCTTCTCTATCCCAAATAGTTACCAACCACCTCCTTCTACACAAATTCTGAACCCTGAACCACTAAATGCCATTCCCCCAACACCTTTTGAAAATTCATCCTCATCCACCTTCACCACAGATTCTCCATCTCCTTTAACTCATTCTTTACCTTCAAGAAACTCCAAACCCTATTGCCTTCTATACCCTGATTACCGATTCACTTTTAATCCTCCTGAACCCTCTCTTGATTTCTGCTTTGACCTTTTCAAGCTCAAGTTCAGAACAAGGATGGAAACTCTGAGAGCTGCTCATGACTCCAAGTTGGATCATGTTGCTATTCGAAGCTTATGGAAAATATTTAAGAAGGACTTTCAATTTGATGCTATGAACATCCAGAAGAGATGCGTAGCTGAGGCATCTGGTTCTTCTGGTTACTGCTTGGAGCTTGATAATGGTAAGTACTATCATCCAATCAGAAATTGGAGATCTCTTGAGGAGAAGAAGTTTGTAGATGAGCTGGAAAATGAACCATGCCTTGCTATGGTTGTGTGGAAGCCTCACTATAGCATTCTGACTGGAGACTTTCAGTCCTTATTCAACTGGCTAAGGGAGAATCCCTCAGCGAAAGCACCGGATATGGTATATTCAGCTGTTGAATATCCTTCAGAAGTTGCTGCTCCTACACCTCCAAAGAATCTGGATGAGATTCTTCAAGCTCTTGAGAATGAAGATTCTGATATCCCTACTCCAGAATATGCTGAAGATGCTTCTATATCAGAAGCTGGTGCTGAGAAGCAAAGTGCTGAGAATCATCCTGCTGAGAAACTTCCTGTTCAGGAAAATCAAGATGATGTTCTCATGATTGATGCTGCTGTTGAGCATGTTATTCCTTTGGATGATAGCTGTGAAGCTTCTTCTGATGAACCTTCTGTTCTAGTGAACACCATGAAGGCTCTTCAAAAGAATCAAGCTGATCTTGCTTCTCGTTTGGATAAGCATGAAGATACTCACAATGAGTTTCGCTCATTCATGAAGACGCAATTTGCAAGCACTTCTGAATTTCAAAACCTTCTGGCCAAAATAGTTTCTAAGCTAGGCTAGTCGTAGTCCTTTGGTTTTAGTTGTTTTCTTGTTTCTTGCATCTGCTTCTATCTTTGTATCTTCTGATATTTTGTTGAATCAATGAAATATTATCTTCTTCTCTCATATTGTTTGTTTTTCATCTGAATATTTTATATGCTTTTTGATGTTATGACAAAAGGGGGAGAAACGTGATAATTGATTTGGTTTACTATATCAGTTGCTGGGATTAAGTCTCAACATTCCTAACAATATTTGCAAGTTCTATGTCTTTGAGATTTTTTGCAGGATTGAAGATATCCTGAAAAAGCTCAACATGAGAAGCAAATACATGAGGAAAAGAAATTCTATAAAGAAACATGTTCTTGGAATTTGAAGCAAGCTTAGTGCTGTGAAGCTTCAAGATCAGAAGCAAGAAGGAAGAATGTTCTGATATTCTCATGGTAGAATATGCTCTAACATATTCTATCCCTCATATGTTCTGATACATATTCTTTTTTAAGAACTTATCAAAGTTTGCTCTGATAGTTTTTCTAGCATTGCTCTGATACATGTTCTTTCTTAAAAGAATGTTCTGATTCATTCATGCTCTGAATTTTGTCGTCTAGTTTATTCTGAAACATTTCAGGATGTAAAGATGCTCTGATGATGCTCTGGTTCATTCAAGAATGTTCTGATACAATCAAGCATGCTATAATTCAAGAAGAAATTCAAAGCTCTGAAGCTGTCCTATGGAAGCAAGAAGCAGAAGCTCTGAATGTTCTGAAGTTCTAGGCAAATGTAAACGTCTCGACTGAAATGGAAAATACTCAGGGAAGTCTTTTATTTATAAATTCTTCTAGTATTTATTTCAGGGGAGATTGTTAATCTCAGGGGGAGACATATTCACACAATATGTTTATATGCTTATGCTATAACTGTGTAATTGTCTTTAGTCATCTGATATTCTGATTGCAAATTCATATCAATTATATATGTTTTTGTCATCATCAAAAAGGGGGAGGTTGTTAGAACAAGAATTGTTCTGATCAATATTCTTAGTTTTGATGATAACAATGTATATAAATGTTGTATAAGACAATGTGGTACTCTAATCCTATGCATTTTCCATTTCAGGAAGTATATGATGAGTATGCACAATTCAGCGCAAGAAGCACTGACTCAGAAGGTTCAAGTATGCAACATAAGAACATGCTCTCGCAAGACATCAGAAGATGGTAAAGCAGAATCAGAACATGGTCTATTGAAGCATCGGAACAACTTGAGTTCAGAAGCAGAAGCACTGGAGTTCTTATGGTATCACGCTAGAAGCACTTCAAAGTCAGAAGACGAGAAGATGCTCTGCACCAAGCTATTTGATTCTGATTAATTCAAAAGTTGTATCTACAAAGATCATATCAGAAGCAAGTACAAGATGGCAGGCTACGCTGACTGACAAAAGGAACGTTAGAAGCTATTAAAGGCAAAGTCAGTTAAAGCAGGAAAAGCAAGGCTCGAGGTAATTGACAAAAGAGTGAAAGATTAAATGCAATGCTGTACGGATCATGCAACACATTAAATGCTCCCAACGGTCATCTTCTCAAAACGCCTATAAATAGTGAAGTTCTGATCAGAAGCAAGGTTACGAATTTACGAACAACTCTTTCAATCTTGCTGAAATGCTGCTGAATCAAAAGCTATCAAAACTTCATCTTCAACCTCACATTACTTTTGTAATATCTTAGTGAGATTTAAGCTTAGAACTTAAGAATTTGTTTATTAAGAAGCATTGTAATACTCTTGTAAGAATTTGTTTACATTAATTTGTAAAAGGTTCCTAGAGTGATCAAGGTGTGATCAAAATACTCTAGAAGACTTAGAAGGTATCTAAGTGGAAAACCATTGTAATCAAGGTTGATTAGTGGATTAAATCCTCAGGTGAGGTAAATCACTCTAAGGGGGTGGACTGGAGTAGTTTCGTTAACAACGAACTAGGATAAAAATCATTGTGCAATTGTTTTTATCTTAAGAGTTTTTAAAGTCACACTTATTCAAACCCCCCCTTTCTAAGTGTTTTTCTATCCTTCAGTATTATCCTTGATGATTATGATTATAACAAAAAGAAAAGGTTTTTGCATGACTGCAGGTTCTATCTATGGGATGATCCATGATTATACAAGAAGGGTATTGATGGATTGATAAGAAGATGTGTTCCAGAAGGAGAGCAGAGAGACATACTTATAGCATGCCATAACTCCGATTATGGGGGACATTTTAGTGGAGATCGAACTGCTGCAAAAGTCCTCCAATCTGGGTTATATTGGCCGACCTTATTCAAAGATGCTCAAGGCATTGTAAGAGAATGTGACAGTTGTCAGAGAATAGGCAATATCTCTAAGAGAAATCAAATGCCCTAGAAAGGTATGCTTGAGGTTGAACTGTTTAATGTCTAGGGCATTGATTTCATGGGACCATTCCCTTCATCATTCGGAAAAAACTATATCCTTGTGGGGGTCGATTATGTGTCTAAGTGGGTTGAAGCAGTAGCTCTCCCTACAAATGATGCTAGAGTAGTTATTAATTTTCTAAAAAAATAATATCTTCTCAAGATTTGGGGTTCCCAGGGCGTTGATCAGCGATGAAGGGACCCATTTCTTAAACAAGTTGATGGAGAACTTATTAAAGAAGTATAATGTGAAGCACAAAATTACTACACCATATCATCCACAGACTAGCGGCCAAGTGGAAGTGTCTAACAGGCAAATAAAGCAGATTCTCGAAAAGATTGTAAGTGCTTCTAGGAAAGATTGGTCAGTGAAGCTAGACGATGCACTTTGGGCATACTGAACAACTTTCAATACTCTGATAGGTATGTCTCCCTATCAATTAGTTTATGGGAAAGCATGTCATTTGCCGCTCGAACTCGAACACAAGGCATTTTGGGCCTCCAAATTCCTGAACTATGATCTTATGAAAGGAGGTGAGTCCCGAGTTCTTCAACTCCATGAGTTAGAAGAATTCAGGAATCAAGCTTATGAGAATGCCAAGATTTATAAAGAAACAACAAAGAAATGGCATGATCAAAAGATTCAAAAAAAGGAATTCTGGGAGGGGCAATTAGTACTACTTTTTAATTCCAGGTTGAAGTTGTTTCCCGGCAAATTGAAATCAAGATGGTCTGGACCTTTTGTCATAAACAAAGTATTCCCTCACGGGGCAATAGAGTTGAGGAATGAGGCGAATGGAGACACTTTCAAAGTCAATGGCCAAAGGTTGAAACCCTATTGTACTAGACAAGAACTAGGGACTGTGAATCATGTTTGTCTTGCTTGAATAGATGAACAACCATCGAGCCATGCGACGTTAAACGAAGCGCTTCGTGGGAGGAAACCCACGTGTTTGTCTTTAGTTATTGTTTCTTTTGTTTGTTGGAATGTGTGTTCTTGTTGCAGGAATCTTTCATAGGAGGGAACGGATTGGAGAATGAAAAGAGTGAGCGGAAAAATTCAAAGAAACTCAAGGAAACACGGCCAACCCTGCAACATGACACGGCCCCTGCTGCTGGGAGAACCCTTGCCCATAGAAAAACCAGAGAAACAACACGGCCCACCATGCGGTTGACATGGCCCGTGTTACTGAGCAAACTCCTCCCATAGAAAAACCAGAGAAGCAACACGACCGACCGCGTGGGCCAGAACGGAGCGTGTTGCTGGGAACGAATATTTCCATTTTTTTTGAATTTTATTTTTCTGCATCCATGAGTGGGGCCCACACATTTTTTAAGTAAAAATAACCCTACCCCACTCATATTTTCCCATCTTTATCTTCTCCAACCCTATTATTCTCTCAAAACCTTATAAACTCTATAACCACCACCACCACCTTCAACCTCTTCTTTCACCATCATCCAAACCCCAACCTTCAAAACTCCTTCACGAAAGTTGGGCCGTTTTGCATCCTCTACACATTGACGGTATTTATTTTCTCTATCTCTCTAGTTTTTTTCCCCTAATTTTTCAGGTATCCAGAATGGGTCCAAAAAGAACAGAGAAAGGGAAGGCCGTTGTTGAACCGTCCCGGCCAAAACAGAGAACCCGTCGAACTCCAAATGCGCACAACATCATTTTGAAGAAGAGGAGCATGTTAAAAAGTACAAAGCTCAACTTAAGCATAAGGTGACACCTACAAGGTATGTGTGTGATACCACTATGAATGCTCTAGGAATTTTAGATGATGTCTCCCAAATGTTTAGCAATTTGGGAATCCTTGAATTTATGCACCAAGATGCGCCCACTTATGAGCGCATTACTCTCGAATTCCTAAGCACTATACAGTGTAAATTGGAAAAAAATTGGACCGGTCGAGCATTTGAATATTTTGGTACAATGACTTTCCAAATGTTTAATGATGACTATTCGATGTTTGTTGTACAACTTGGGCAATGCCTCCGATTACAATTAGTGGAACGCGAGGTAGTGCCTACTGAATTTTCTGCAGGTACTTTTTGGTCTTCAATTACAGGGTTACCGTCATACGACCCCCGATGCGCCAAAGCCACTTGGATCCAAAACCCATGCTTCCGGTATGCGCAAAAGGGCTTGGCGTTCACGTTATTCGAAAGAGATGATAGTACGGGGGTTACTACTAAGAGAGATTTGTTTATGTTGCATGCCATGGTAAGCGAAGAAAAAATTAATATGGCGCCATTTGTGGCTGACCATTTAGGTACCATGGGGCGTGCGAGCATATATGCTATTTCGGTGGGAGGCATAATCACCCAAATTGCTGAATGGTGTGGTTATCGGCCGGTACTAGACAGTGAAACACCATTAGCACCACTGAGAAAGCTTGACCTCAATGCATTGTGCATGCAGGGGATGTTAGAAATCAGTCGTCAATGGTATGTATTGGAAAGTAGAACTCGTAGATTACTGTTACTTCCAAACACTGACAGGACTAATATTGAAAATAATGCAAACTGGCTTTAGGTTACTATTGACTTAGAAGAGGGGGTAGATCCTGATATTACTGCAGGTGATACCAGGGAGGAACACGCGCCACCAAGGGCGCGGAGTGTCCCTCGCTCTCAGTCTGCTCACCAGTAGGGTGAGTGATCCTCCTATGCTGGACAAGATCGGTGGGGGAAGATTAACACTGAGATGGACCAGTTCCGAACCGAGCAAACCCGCCAAGGAGTAGAACTGTTTTGGCGAGGTGCGGAAATTGACAAGATGGTGGCAGAGCAGCTCCACCAAGGGGATGCCATAGCTGACATGCAGACCATGATGCAGCAGCTTATGTTGCATTTCCCTCAGCCACCACCTCCTCCATCTTAATAGGCACTGTGAGTCTTTTCTGCTTTTAAGCTAAAACATTGAGGTCAATGTTGAGTTTAGGCGTTGGAGGGGTTCTTTTCATTTTCTATTATCTTTTCATTTTCTGTGAATTTTCATTTTAAATTTTTCTCGTGTTTTTGTTTATTTTGAAGTTTGATTTGAGTTGTTTGTGTGTTTTGTTGACATGGTGTTACAGATGGGCAGATGGATACCGGATAAAATGACGAAAGTATGTTAGTGGATGAAAAGCAAAATACACTCAAACTTACTCTCGTGATAGTACCCTAGAAGATGATGCAGCCGAAGAGAGATATACTGGTGGACACATTTTGATGATATTAGACCGAGAGAGTTGTATGGTGCCCCGAGCCGAAAATGAAACTGGATGACACGCAGAGTATTTTGGAACTTGTAAGCGTATCCAACATGGTGAGATTACAAAAAGCCAAACACAAAAATAATCATCATGAGAGTTGATTGAGGTATGAATTTATTAGTCTGATTTTGCGTACGTTCTACTAACATAGCACGATAAGAGGACACACAATGAGGCACTTGTTTGATTTATTATCCTTTGTTAACCCCGTTGAGCCATAGCCTATTGATTGTTTTAACTTTGTCCGTTAACCCGTCGTCAAACCTGAAGGATAGAAAAACACTTAGAAAGGGGGGGGGGGGGTTGAATAAGTGTAGCTTTAAAACTTGTAAGATAAAAACAATTTGCACAATGATTTTTATCCTGGTTCATTGTTAAATAAACTACTCCAGTCCACCCCCTTGGAGTGATTTACCTCATCTGAGGATTTAATCCACTAATCACACTTGATTACAATGGTTTTCCACTTAGAAACACTCTAAGTCTTCTAGAGTATCCTGATCACAACCTGATCACTCTAGGAACAAACTGCTTAGACAACTTCTAAGACTTACTAGAGTATACTGATCAACAACCTGATCACTCTAGAACTTACAAATTAATGTAAACAAAATTCTTTTAAGAGTTACAATGCTTCTTATAAAGCTATTATCATAACTGTGATTTTCTCTTAAGTTTAAGCTTAAATCTCACTAAGATATTACAACAGCAATGTAGTGAGCTTGATGATGAAGTTTGAGAGCTTTTGATTTGAACAGCGTTTGTGCAAGTTTGGTTCAGAGTTCGTAACTTCGTAACCTTGCTTCTCATCAAAACTTCATATATATAGGCACTTGAGAAGATGACCGTTGGGAGCATTTAATGTTTTGCGTAATCCGTACAGCATTGCATTTAATGTTTCACTCTTTTGTCAACTACCTCGAGCCTTGTTTTCGTTGTGTCTACTGACGTTGCCTTTAATAGCTTCTAACGTTCCTTTTGTCAGTCAGCGTAGCCTACCATCTTATACTTGCTTCTGATCTGATGTTTGTGTAAACAACGTTTGAATATCATCAGAGTCAAACAGCTTGGTGCAGAGCATCTTCTTGTCTTCTAACCTTGAAGTGCTTATGAGCGTGATACCATGAGAACTTCAGTGCTTCTACTTCTGATCTCAAGTTCTTCTGATGCTTCCGTAGACCCATGTTCTGATTCTGCTTGACCATCTTCTGATGTCTTGCCAGACCATGTTCTGATGTTGCATGCTGAACCTTCAGAGTCAGTGCTTCTTGCGCTGATTTTGTGCATACTCTTTGTATAATTCCTGAAACGGAAATTGCATAGTATTATAGTACCACGTTATCTCATACAAAATTCTTATCCTTGTTATCATCAAAACTAAGAATATTGATCAGAACAAATCTTATTCTAACAATCTCCCCCTTTTTGATGATGACAAAAGCATACATAAATGATATGAATTTGCGATCAGAAAGGACAGACGGCTAAGGACAATTACACAGCTATAGCATAAGCATATAGACAATGTGTGAATATGTCTCCCTCTGAGATTAACAATCTCCCCCTGAAATAAATACTAGAAGAATTTTTACAATAAAAAGACTTCCCTGAGTATTTCAGTTGAGACGTTCACATATGCTTAAATCTTTAGAACATTCACACTTTCTGATTCTTGCTTCCATAGTACAGCTTCAGAACTTGAATTTCCTAGATCTTTAGAATATTCACAGCTTCTGATTCTTGCTTCCATTAGACAGCTTCATAGCTTGAATTTCTTCTTGAGTCATTGCATGCTAGATTGTATCAGAACATTGTTGAATGTACCAGAGCATCATCAGAGCATCTCTACATCCTGAAATGTTACAGAACAAACTAAACGGTAACAGTCAGCATGAATGAATCAGATCATATAATGTGTTTCAGAATTTTATACTATGTATCAGAACACACACACAAAATGTTTCAGAGCATATTTTGTAACTAAAAACATGCATCAGAACATATAAAGAATAAGAATGAAAATATATTCTATCATCAGAATATCAGAACATTCTTCCTTCTTGCTTCTGGTCTTGAAGCTTTATAGCACTCAGCTTGCTTCAATTTCCATGAGCTTGATTCTTTATAAAATTGCTTTTCCTCATCTTTTTGCTTTTCATGTTGAGCTTTAAAGAGGATCTTCAATTCCTGCAAGACAACACTCAAAAGCATAGAACTTTGCAAGTTCTGTTAGAAATGTGGAGCCTTTCTCCCAGCAACTGATAAAGTAAATCAGATCATTTATCACATTTCCCCCCCTTTTTGTCATAACATCAAAAATATAAAAGATTCAGATGAAAAACAAGACAAACACATAGAAGAAAAGGATAATTTTCATTAAGCACAGAGAAAAAGGTATAGAAGTACAAGAGGAAGGGCAAGGGAAGATGCAAAGAAGGACAGATGCAGCAAAGCAAAAGAAAACAATCTAAGACTCAATCTAAGATGACCCTAGCTTTGACATGATCTTGGCCAACATATCATGAATCCCATTGTTGCTCTCATTCTACCTTTCCATGAAAGCACGAAATTCAGCGTTGATTGATCTCTGCTCATCCTGGTTCTTCTGAATGACTTCCAAAGTCTTTGCAAGACGGGAAGGTTCATCAGAAGAAGCTTCACAACTTCTTTCCAGAGGGATGGCATTCTGATCCACAGCTTCCATGGTCAGATCATTTGCAGGATTTTCCTCAACAGGAATTGTTTTAGCAACATGATCTTCAGCACCTGCTTCTTGCATAGAAGCATCTCCATACTCAGCAGCAGGAACCTCAGAATCTCCATTCTCAAGTGCCTGAAGAATGGCAGCAAGATTCCTAGGAGCAAAAGGACCTTCAACTTCTGGTGGGTCAACAACTTCTGGAATGACCAAGCTTGGGTCTTCCTCAGAAGGGTTTTCCCTCAGAAATTCAAAGAGAGTCCTGAAGTCTCAGAGCAGAACAGGATATTGAGGTCTCCAGACCATAATTTCCTTGCAAGGGTTAGCTTCCATTGCAGCAGCAATTCTTGCTTCTTCCAGCTCATCCACAAATCTCTTCTCCTCAACAGCAACCCTGTTTCTGAGGGGATGATAGTAGATACCATTATCACCCTCCAGAAGATAACCAGCATAACCAGGGGCAGCAGCCACTAGTCTCTTCTGTACTCCCATAGCTCCTACTTGAAAATCCTGGCGAAAGCTTCTCCAGAGGTTTCTCGTAGAAACATCATCAAGACCATTGAAGAAAGCATCCTTCAGAAGGTCCAGCCTGCTAATCACCTCATGTCTGAACAGCTCCAGGTAGATATGGGGTTCAGGTTCAGGTGGGTTGAAGGTGAATTTGTAGTCAGGGTAGAGAAGGCAGTAAGGGTTGGATTTTCTGGTAGGTAGGGGATGGGATAGAGAAGGTGGAGGTGCGGTGTTTGAGGAAGATGGGATATCAGTGGGGATGATTGAGGATGAAGGGATATCTGTGATTGGAGTAGGTGAAGAAGGAATTATTATAATGGGGGTTGATGAGGATGGCTTATCAGAAGGAGTTGGGGGATGGATATTTAGTGGTGTAGGATTTAAGACAGGAGTAGAAAGAGAAGGTGGAAGAGGATTTGGTATAGTGAAGGTGTTTTGTGGTTCATAAGGAGGTGGTTGGGTAGAAGATTGAGGTACAGAAGGAGGAGTAAAAACATGCCTGGAGACAATTGCAGAAGGAGCATTTGCAGATCTGGGAGTACGAAAAGAATCTCTGATCTTCTTCTGCCGATATTCTGGAGTGTTCACCTTGTCAGGATCATAGGTGACCCTCAACTTCTTGGCTTGCTTGGCCTCATCTTCTTGAGCCTTTATTTTTAGCCTAGCCTGTTGTTTCTTCTGATCCTTCTTCTGAAGATCAGCTTGTGACAGAAGTACTCTACCACGGATCCACGCAGGATCAACTTCAGATTGTTTCCTAACAGAATCTTCCAAGTGATGCTTGACAGCCTTGTGAAGTTCTAGATGAAACAAGGTGGCAAAACCTTCAACAGGAACTCTCCTAGACAGAATATCTGGAAAGCTTGTACCAACAGAAGATACCGTCTGGATGAGATCAAGTCTGAACAAATCCACACTGTTGAAGACGGGACCTTGAACAACTCCAAGAAATTGGGACGCTTCAAGGGTCCTGATGGAATCCAGCAAATTGCTTTCAGTCAGAATGTCAGATATCATTCTGGCGAAAGGAATAGTGTTCCTTGGAATATGAGGATACTTTGCCCTTTCTTCTTCTCTTGACTCAACAATAGAAGTTTTCAGATTCTCAAACAGAATGTGAGAGATGTTGAGTTCTATCTTTCTGCCAATGCAGAAGAGAGTATACTTGTGATCAGGACTGATGGAGGCGGAGGAGGAGAATAGCTTCTTTCTGTGGTGAAGAGAACCCAGAATAATCTCAGCCCACACTTGATAAAACGGCCTTAAAGTACCGGTTTTATGAGATTTAGTTCCGAAAGCAAGAGAGATTTGTTGTTCAACTTGATACCAGTTAACCGTTCCAGGTTGAGGACCGGTGCAACCTTCTTCATCATCCAGGTTGTATAGCTTTCTGATGAGCTTTTCAGTAATAACCACTTCATGCCCTAGCACGAAGGAAATGATGGCAGTTGGGGTAACCGTTGCATGTACCCAGAAATTCTTCACCAGTTCAGGATAAATTGGTCCAACCAATCTATCGAGATAGTTTGACCATCCTTGTGCTAATATTCTAGCATCACACAGAAAACCGTTTGCTCTTAGGTTTTTGAAGTCCACAGCGGACTCACAGAGAACTTCCAGTTCGTCAGTGGGAATCATGCATGTTTTCAGAGGAGCATACCCATACTTGCGTAGAAGAATTTGAGTAGAAGTGAGTCTTTCTACTGGGCTTGATGAACTTGAAGATGAATACATGATGATTATGCTTGATTTCAGATCAGAAACTAGGGTTTGAAGGAAACGAATGCAAAGAGAGAGATACACAAATGGAGAGAGAGTGAAAAAGATGAGGCGGGTTATTTAAACGGTTTGAAAAAGAAAATAAAATAAAGTAAAAAGAAAACTGTTTTAAAAGAAATGATTACAAAAAAAATGACATCAATATGCATTTAATGAGAAATGACGTTAGGAGAGATAAAGTAACAAAATGAAATGATTTGCACAGTTACCTAGGGCGGTGTCTCCTCAACTGCACGCATGCTTGTCAGAAAATAGTGAACACGTGTTCATTTTCTGGAAAGACTGGTGACAACTGTTTTGCTTTAAAAGAGCTTCTGAATCAACTTAGATAATGAAACATTAGTAATAACAGAATCAGAACTTCTAATTGATTAGTATCAGAACTTCTTATAGCTGCCTAGTCCTAACACATTTCAGAAGATATTCATACAGAGATCTTCTCATCTTCTCATTCTGGGCATAAGTCCATACTGATATTCTTCAGAATGAACTTAAACCTATCTTCAGCAAGGGGTTTTGTAAAGATATCAGCCCATTGATGGTCTGTATCTACAAAGTTCAAAGAGAGAACACCCTTCTGAACATAGTCCCTCATAAAATGATGTTTAATCTCAATATGTTTAGCTTTGGAATGTAAGATAGGATTCTTAGATAAACATATAGCAGAAGTATTATCACAGAAAATAGGAATGTTACTCTCATATATCTGATAATCTTCTAGCTGACTCTTCATCCAGAGCATTTGTGTGCTACATCCAGCAGCAACAACATATTCTGCTTCTGTTGTTGAGAGAGCTATAGTAGCTTGCTTCTTGATGTACCAGGAGATCAGATGACTTCCAAGAAATTGACAACTTCCAGAAGTACTCTTCCTTTCAATTCTGTCTCCAGCATAGTCAGCATCACAGAATCCTACTAAGTTGTATTCTTTAGATCTTCTGTAGACTAAGCCAACGTTAGTAGTACCTTTCAGATACCTCAGAATTCTCTTAACAGCAGTTAAGTGAGATTCTCTAGGATCTGATTAGAATCTAGCACACAAACAAACACTGAATAGAATGTCAGGTCTAGAAGCAGTTAAGTATAGAAGAGATCCAATCATACCTCTGTACAACTTCTGATCTACCTTCTTACTTACCTCATCCTTACCTAGGACACATGTTGGAGGCATAGGAGTTTTGGCTTCTTTGCTTTCAGAAAGATTAAACTTCTTCAGAAGTTCTTTCACATACTTCGTTTGATGAACATAGGTTCCATCAGAAGTTTGGTTGATTTGAATCCCAAGGAAATACTTGAGTTCACCCATCATACTCATTTCAAATTCAGCCTGCATAGACTTAGCAAACTCCTTTCCAAGTGAAGCATTAGATGTTCCAAAGATAATATCATCAACATAAATTAGACAAATTAAAATGTCCTTCTTAGATGTTTTACAGAAGAGAGTTGTGTCCACTTGTCCTCTAGTGAAACCATTGTCCAGAAGGAAAGAACTTAATCTTTCATACCAAGCTCTGGGAGCTTGCTTCAATCCATACAATGATTTATTAAGTTTGAAAACATGTTCTGGAGACTTAAAGTCTTCAAAACCAGGAGGTTGGTGGACGTAGACTTCCTCATCTATATAACCATTTAAGAAGGCACTCTTAACATCCATCTGATACAGAGTGATGTTATGTTGAGTGGCAAAAGAGATTAATAAGCAAATAGACTCTAACCTGGCCACTGGTGCAAAGGTTTCTGTATAGTCAATCCCTTCTTGCTGACTATATCCCTGAGCCACCAGTCTGGCTTTGTTTCTTACCACTTCTCCCTTCTCACTAAGCTTGTTTCTGAACACCCACTTAGTACCAATGATGTTGAATCCTTTTGGTCTAGGTACCAAATCCCATACATCATTCCTTGTAAACTGATTTAGTTCTTCTTGCATGGCAATTATCTAGTCTGGATCTTCTAGAGCTTGATCAACAGAAGTTGGCTCGATCAAAGAAACAAGACTTAATTGACAGTCTGCATTGTTCTTAAGGAATGCTCTTGTTCTGATGGGATCGTCTTTCTTTCCAAGGATTACATCTTCTGAATGAGCTGATGAAAGTCTAGAAGATCTTCTGACTGTTGGCTCTTCAGAAATTCTGAGATTCTCTAAAGATGCAGCAACTTGATCTTCTGATCCATTGCTTCTGAGACTTTCAGCTTCTAGAGCTTTGCTTCTTGGTTCTACAGCTTCTGATATGTCAATATCTATATCTGCAAAATTCTCAAACTGCTTTGGTTTTTCAAGACTAAGCTTATCATCAAACCTGATATTGATTGATTCTTCTACAACCAATGTTTCAGTATTGTATACTCTGTAGCCTTTAGAGCGTTTAGAATATCCAAGAAGAAAATATTTTTGTGCCTTAGAATCAAACTTACCAAGATGATCTTTAGTATTCAGAATAAAACACACACATCCAAAAGGATGAAAATATGAAATGTTGGGCTTTCTGTTCTTCTACAATTCATAAGGAGTCTTATTTAGAATAGGTCTTATAGAGATTCTATTCAAAATATAACATGCGGTGTTTATTGCTTCTGCCCAGAAGTGCTTAGCCATATTGGTCTCATTGATCATGGTTCTGGCCATTTCTTGCAGAGTCCTTTTCTTTCGCTCTACAACTCCATTTTGCTGTGGAGTTCTAGGGCAAGAGAAATCATGGGCAATACCATTTTCTTTGAAGAACTCCTCAAAGAACCTGTTCTCAAATTCGCCACCATGATCACTTCTGACCTTTATGATTTTGCACTCCTTCTCAGATTGGATATGAGTGCAGAATTCAAAGAACACTGAATGAGACTCATCCTTGTGTTTTAAGAACTTTACCCATGTCTAGCGGCTATAATCATCTACGATGACTAATCCATATTTCTTCCCTCTGATAGATGCTGTTTTGACTGGTCCAAACATATCAATATGCAGAAGTTCTAACGGCCTTGAGGAAGAGACAACATTCTTAGATTTGAATGTAGGTTTGGAGAACTTGCCCTTCTGACATGCTTCACAAAGAGCATCTGATTTATATTTCAGATTTGGGAGTCCTCTGACCAGATTTAGTTTGTTAATTTGAGAAATCTTTCTCAAACTAGCATGTCCTAATCTTCTGTGCCAGACCCATTGCTCTTCAGAAACAGACATAAGGCAAGTCACCTTCTGCTTCTCAAGATCTGAAAGATCAATCTTATAGATGTTGCTCTTTCTCTTGCCTGTAAATAGGATTGAGCCATCCTTCTGACTTACAGCCTTGCAAGACTTTTGATTGAAGATTATATCATAACCATTGTCACTTAATTGACTTATGGACAATAAGTTATGCGTTAATCCTTCTACAAGAAGTACATTAGTTATGGAATGAGAATTACCAAAACTTATGGTTCCAGAGCCAATGATCTTGCCCTTCTGATCTCCTCCAAACTTGACTTCTCCACCAGGTTTAAGCACCAGGTCTTGGAACGTAGACCTTCTTCCCGTCATGTGTCGCGAGCACCCAGAGTCCAGGTACCATGACATTTTGTGCTTTGTCCTCTTTGCAGCTAAGGATATCTGCAACAGAAATTATCTTCTCCTTAGGTACCCACAATTTCTTGGGTCCTTTCTTGTTAGTTTTCCTCAAGTTCTGATTGAACTTGGATTTAGCATAATAGTTAACAGGAGGAATAGCATGATATTCTTTAGGTTTGACAGCATTATATTTCTTAGGTTGTGTGACATGCTTCTTGGTGTGTACAGTGTTAAAACTCTGTGCATGTGAAGTGAGCCTAATATAATGTGCATGGCCATATTTGAACTGATCATACAATGGCTTGTATGTGATTTTCAGATCATCAACAGGTTCAAATTTATGTGAGGTATCACCCTCATAGCCAAAGCCAAACCTTCTGTTTCCAGAAACACCATATATCATAGAAGCAGGATGACTTCTGCCAATACTTCTAGATAGGAACTTTCTGAAACTCGAGTCATATTCTTTCAGAATATGATTTAGACTAGGAATGGATTTTTCTGATTCAGAAAGAGATCCACTATCTTTGGATAATTTTAAAACTTTTTCCTTCAGTTCAGAATTTTCCACTTCCAATTTCTTAGTTTCAAATTCAAATTGCTTTTTCAGCTTTTTGTATTTGATACTAAGGTGAGCCTTGAGTTCCAGAAGTTCAGTTAAGCTGGAAACTAATTCATCTCTAGATAGTTTAGGAAATACCTCTTCAGAATCTGATTTTGATGTAGATTCTGATCCATCACCCACTGTGGCCATTAGTGCAAAGTTGGCTTGCTCTCCTTCAGAGTCTGATTCTGATTCAGAATCATCCCATGTTGCCATAAGACCTTTCTTCTTATGAAACTTCTTCTTGGGATTCTCCTTCTGAAGTTTTGGACATTCACTCTTGAAGTGTCCAGGCTCATTACACTCATAGCAGACAACTTTCTTCTTGTCAGATCTTCTGCCACCAGAAGATTCTCCTCGTTCAAATTTCTTTGAACTTCTGAAGCTCTTGAACTTCCTTTGCCTGCTCTTCCAGAGTTGGTTTACCCTTTTGGAGATCATGGACAGTTCATCTTCTTCTTCTGATTCTGATTCCTCGGAATCTACTTCTTCAGCCTGAAAAGCGTTAGTGCATTTTTTAAAATTAGATTTTAATGCAATAGACTTACCTTTCTTCTGAGTCTCGTTTGCATCCAGCTCTATCTCATGGCTTCTCAAGGCACTGATTAGCTATTCCAAATAGACCTCATTCAGATTCTTTGCAATCTTGAATGCAGTCACCATTGGACCCCATCTCCTGGGAAAGCTTCTGATGATCTTCTTTACATGATCAGCCTTGGTGTAGCCTTTATCCAGAACTTTCAATCCAGCAGTTAGCGTTTGAAATCTTGAGAACATCTTCTCAATATCTTCATCATCCTCCATCTTGAAGGCTTCATATTTATGGATTAGAGCAAGAGCTTTAGTCTCCTTGACTTGAGCATTTCCCTCATGGGTCATTTTCAATGACTCATATATATCATAGGCAGTTTCCCTGTTAGATATCTTTTCATACTCAGCATGAGAGATAGCATTCAGCAAAACAGTCCTACATTTATGATGATTCTTGAAAAGTTTCTTTTGATCACCATCCATTTCTTGTCTGGTAAGCCTTACGCCTGTAGCTTTTACTGGATGTTTGTAACCATCCATCAGAAGATCCCATAGTTCACCATCTAGACCAAGGAAATAACTTTCCAGTTTATCTTTCCAGTATTCAAAGTTTTCACCATCAAATACTGGTGGTCTAGTATAACCATTGTTACCATTGTATTGCTCAGCAGAGCCAGATGTAGATGTAGGTGTGTTTATTGGAATTTCACCAGCCATCTTTTACTGAAGCGTTTTTCTCTTCCTGAATCTTTCCTAAACACGGTTAAGTGCTTGCACCTTAGAACCGACGCTCTGATGCCAATTGAAGGATAGAAAACCACTTAGAAAGGGGGGGGGGGGGTTGAATAAGTGTAGCTTTAAAACTTGTAAGATAAAAACAATTTGCACAATGATTTTTATCCTGGTTCATTGTTAAATAAACTACTCCAGTCCACCCCTTTGGAGTGATTTACCTCACCTGAGGATTTAATCCACTAATCACACTTGATTACAATGGTTTTCCACTTAGAAACACTCTAAGTCTTCTAGAGTATCCTGATCACAACCTGATCACTCTAGGAACAAACTGCTTAGACAACTTCTAAGACTTACTAGAGTATACTGATCAACAACCTGATCACTCTAGAACTTATAAATTAATGTAAACAAAATTCTTTTAAGAGTTACAATGCTTCTTATAAAGCTATTATCACAACTGTGATTTTCTCTTAAGTTTAAGCTTAAATATCACTAAGATATTACAACAGCAATGTAGTGAGCTTGATGATGAAGTTTGAGAGCTTTTGATTTGAACAACGTTTGTGCAAGTTTGGTTCAGAGTTCATAACTTCGTAACCTTGCTTCTCATCAGAACTTCATATATATAGGCACTTGAGAAGATGACCGTTGGGAGCATTTAATGTTTTGCGTAATCCGTACAGCATTGCATTTAATGTTTCACTCTTTTGTCAACTACCTCGAGCCTTGTTTTCGCTGTGTCTACTGATGTTGCCTTTAATAGCTTCTAACGTTCCTTTTGTCAGTCAGCGTAGCCTGCCATCTTATACTTGCTTCTGATCTGATGTTATTGTAAACAACGTTTGAATATCATCAGAGTCAAACAGCTTGGTGCAGAGCATCTTCTTGTCTTCTGACCTTGAATGCTTCTGAGCGTGATACCATGAGAACTTCAGTGCTTCTGCTTCTGATCTCAAGTTCTTCTGATGCTTCCATAGACCCATGTTCTGATTCTGCTTGACCATCTTCTGATGTCTTGCCAGACCATGTTTTGATGTTGCATGCTGAACCTTCTGAGTCAGTGCTTCTTGCGCTGATTTTGTGCATACTCTTTGTATAATTCCTGAAACGGAAATTGCATAGTATTAGAGTACCACATTATCTCATACAAAATTCATATCCTTGTTATCATCAAAACTAAGAATATTGATCAGAACAAATCTTGTTCTAACAAAACCTTCCAGCCACTATTGGGCATGAATGTTGTGTTTTTTGTTTAAGTTGTGCTAATATCTAAGTTTGGGGTAGTAATTATCAAAAAAGAGGGAAAGTGTAAAAAGAAAAAAAAGAGAGAAAAAAATGCAAATAAAAAGTCATTGAGACATACGAATGGATGTCATAAAAAAAGAGAAGAAGAAGATAAACACTTATCCGAATGAAAGACTCGGTTACATTTGGTATTCTTACAAAATTAAGTGAAGCAAAAGAGTCTAAGTCGATTAAACCCCCAATGTTACAAGTCAAGAATGAAGATGAGAAACACAACATGATTGTCGAACCAAAAACCAGTAGTGTATTTTTTGTGTGTGTATCCCACCGTACCTAAAACCCCGTTACAACCCAAAAAGACCTCAAAAAGTGTGTGAACCTTGTTTGTGTAGTGAAGGCAGAATTTATTTGACATTAAGAATCGATATTGCATACCTTGATTTGTGAGCGCAAAACACTCTAACCTCGAGAGATTTGGTGAGAAATGTGAGAAGCTTGCAGATAAAAAGGTACTCTAATGTGAAAGTTTGGTGGAAAGCTCAGTTCTGTAAGCCAAAGACTTTATCGGGAAGATGGAGGCAAAGTGTAACACCATCGGCGACATTGTGGATAAAAGGAAATTCTAGGGTGCCCGTTGTTTGGTCTAGTACATCACTTGAGGGAAAGCAATGAGATAAGTTTGGGTTGTGATCAATCACCATTTTTACATACTTTTGGTCATGAATCCGGTTCACATCAATCAATTCGGCAACACTTTGAATTTATTTTCATCAAGTTTTCGTGTGTTTTGAAGTTTGGTTGTTCTTTAGGTTTCGTTTGCATTTCGCTTTAATTTAAGTTAATTAGGTTCTTGTGATGCGTCTTGGTTGTTTATGTGCATGTTTCAGGTCAAGTGGATTGGTCGAAGGAGATATCGAATCTAAGGAAAAGCGGGAGAAAAAGAAGAAAAATCTGAAGTCCAACACGGCCCGTGTCTCCAGACACGGCCTGTGTCAGAAGGAAAATGTTCTCCATACAAAAAGTAGAGAGCTGACACGCCCCCCGTGCTGGCTTGCACGGCCCGTATCAGGATGGCTGGGCACAAAACATGGAAAATGAACTGGAGGGTGTCATACCCCAAAATTTACCCGACACCATGCACATTCTTTAATTTATTAAAGGTGTTAAAAATAAGGGCTATGGGGTTTAACATATCTATTGTTAAACCTGACCTCTTATAAAACCTTCTTTAATTAAATAAAGATGTGCGAATAGCAGGAATTTGGGCCCAAACTGTTGGCCCAAATATCTCATTCTAAGGATTTCTTTTTCACCATTTTTATGGATACTCTTCTACAATCATTTACCTGTTTTTTATTAATTATCATTTGGATTGTTATTTATTAAGAAGGTTTATTATTAACTTTTTTTATTTATTTTAAGAGGGGGTTAAATTATACATTAATGTGATTATTAAAAGGCTTAAATACACTTTTCGTCCCTGTAAGTTAGCGTGTTTTTGATTTTCGTCCCTGTAAGTTATTTTTTTGGGGTTTAGTCCTTATATTTCAATTTCGCGTTCGTTTTAGTCCCTAAAATCAAAATCCGTAGGAAATTTCACAAGAAAATCCGCAGGTAACCTGCAGATTTTCCTGCGGATTTTGGCTTTAGGGACTAAACCTCGAGCTAAAAGTAAGATATAGGGACTAAAACTCAAAAAAATAACTTACAGGGACGAAAATCAAAAACACGATAACTTACAGGGACGAAAAGTGTATTTAAGCCTTATTAAAATTAATCATTTTATTAGGATTTTTATATTTGATTTTAACTAGGTTTATTTTTATTATTAATAGGTTAGTTATTAGGATTATTTTTTATTAGGATTATTTTCTTATTTTCAATTATTATTATTAATATAATTAGTTAATTAATTAATTAATTAATTAAAGGTTTTATTATATATCAGAGTTATTAAAATGGATTTAGATACTAGAATAATAATTATAATTATTAGCAGGTTCTTTAAATAGATTTTGTGATTATTAAATGGATCATGGGGAAAAACTGGGCCGAATAACTAATGTCCCTTTGGGCCAAGCGGGCCAGGCAGTGGACCAGGTCACCCTAACCGACTCGACCACTATTCATCATCTCCTGCAGCGCAGCCTCCGCTGCTTCACGTGAACCCGGTTTTTTCCTCTCGTTATGTTGCCCAGGACGTGAATCAAATCTTGCTTCAATCATAACACAAATCAATTATAACACAAATCAATTATAACACAAATCAATTATAATCCAAATCTCAATCAAATTTATACAAATCTCTAATTTGCAATCAATTTGAATCAATTTCTAAAAACCTAAAATAAATCTAATCTAAGTATTCCTAATACGAATCAAACCCTAACTATATAAAGAAAATGAGAACTCAGAAGAGGGGGATTTTTTTGGGGGAGACGAAAAATCTGAGAAAATTCGTGAAAAAAGGCTTGAAGGTTGTTTCGAATCCTGAGCTTGCTTGAGTCATCCTCCTTCGTCGAAATCTGGGTTCATCACCGACACCCTAGATCTCGTTGAGATTGAATCCATCCAATCTCGTAGCACCTTCATCTTCGTATACCTGCACATCAAGGAAAAGGAAGGGGCAATCATTGGAAGAAAAGGGACTCATACGAAGGATTCACAGGAAAAGGTAAATGCAAATCGAACTTAAGATGACATGCGTTTTCATTTTGATTGAATGATTTAAGGGTTAATTTGTGAGTTTCTGGAAATTTTAAGCTTTAGGGTTCTTCTATTGGTTAGGGTTCATGGGGTTTTGACCTAGGGTTCTTGGAGATTTCATACTTTCTGGGTTGTTCTTGTTGAAACGAGAGAGAGGATAAGGGAGAAGAATGAGAAGAGTTAATGAGAACTTGAAAAGGAGATTAATTGTGACCACCCCTTTTGCATAGTTTAGAGATAATAATCTAGTGTTATCCTTACCATGTTCCCTAATTGTTTTTCTCTAATCTAAATCAATCTAATGCGTAGATCGTCACTGGTCCACCGTAAACCCAAGCACCCGCCCACGCTGGATCTCAATGGATCCTCACAATTTCGTTTGGGCCTAAGCCCACTCCTATTCATACCCTTCATTGCATGTCTTTACTATCTTGCTCACAAAATACTCCCCCTACGTATAAATAAAATAAAACTAATGTATTCATTAATTTTTAAATTATTTTTATATTTTCTCCTCGATCCGACTATATCTAATGGTCGCATTGACGAGGAAGAAATTTAATCTAAGTAATTTATTTATTAATATTAATTCTGATTTGATTGGTTCTTGGCTAATTTTCTCCTCGATCCGACTAAACCTATTGGTCGCATTGGCGAGAGATAAAATAATAAAACATAAATAACGAAATTCATTGTCATATAATAACCAAATATATTGGTTATGAGAGGTGATGATAAAACATGAAACTTAACCACAAAACTAAAATACACTTTATTTGCTATTCGTGACGATCGAATCTATCGGTCAGAATGGTTAGCAATACGTTATCTAATTCGTTAATTATAATGATCAAATCTACTGATCATCGCACCTAACGAAAACACATCAAACAAGGGTTGTACACTATAATTAAAACATTCCTTTCATCTTCAAATTACAAATTTCTAAAACTACGATAAGGCCATTCAAAAAGCCTTCAAACAATTTCATAATCAATTTTAAGGCGTATAACCCGTGCCCCGAACTACGTTGACTCTGATTCTCCCTAAGGAGATACATAGGCACTTGACAACAAGGCAAGTCCCCTTCCTCAAAATTCTAATCAGGTTTAAATCTTGTCATTTACCCTATTAACTTTCTGTCACCTTTCTTTATGTTTAGCCACAAACCTTTACTTTAAGATGCAAACCTTAGGAAAGGGTTGAGGGTGCCTAACACCTTCCCTCGACCTGATTATAGTAATCTTACCCTGGATCTTTATACTGCGTAGGGTTTCCTATTTGCCCTGGTAGAATAGGTGGCGACTCTAAAATCTAAGTTTAGGGCAAGTTGCTACAGCCGGCGACTCCACTTAAGATAACAAAATTGTAAATTATTATGCTCCTATAAGTTTTGACAGGGTTTAGGTTTGGTTAAGTTTTAGGTTTTGGCGAATTTTTTTTAGGGTTTGGTTAATTTTTAGGTTTTGGCGAATTTTTTTTAGGGTTTGGCTAATTTTCCATTTTAGGGTTTATGGTTTTTTCATAAATATTTAATTTTTATTTATCTATTTATTTATTTGCCATTTCATTTATTTACCGCAATTCCATTTATTTACAATAATTTAATTGAATATTTGTTTATTTGAATATCTGTTTGTTTTACTGCATTTTTTGGTTTATATAAATTGTTATTAAAACCTAAATGTGGGAATTATCCTTAAGACCAGGGGGGACTTGAATCGCCTACGAGTCTTATTGATAATTCCACTCAGAGTGGGTTGAATATCTGGGAATGTCCGATATGAGGCTTGACTTTGTTGAGGGCAGGACTTGGTATTTGGCTGATCTCTTTGGGAACCTACCCCAAAAAACTCGAACCTCATGGATAAATGAGTTGTTCTAAAATCCAAAGAGACAAAAAGTCTCGGAGGCTACGAAAGATCCCATGAGACCTTCTAGAACATACCAATGGGAAGAGTAGCCTCCCTAAGCCGTCATGTCGAACCTATGAACTTAGGACTTTTGTGCTTTTGTGCTTCTTATATGCTTGCGATTCATATGCTACGAATATATGCGTTTTAATTTTGCAGGTATTACTACGCGTTCCCTGGCCTGCAGGGACTCTATTTCCAAGACAATGTCCTTCCCATGAAGGACATCTCCATTTATGCCCGTCAATTGGCCTTGCGATGGCCATCAGATCTAGTGACTGTCTTGAACGGTCACCCCGTGCTTACATGTACGCATTCCCTAGCCTGTAGGGATTCTATTTCTAAAATCGCATCCTTCACACGAAGGACATCTTCGTTAGCATACGTCGATTGGCCTCTCGATGGCCATGAGATCTAGTGACAATCTTGAACGGTCACCCCATGCTTGCTCTCGCGCACCCCCTTACTTTTAGGGTTTTGGGTTTCCATCTATCTATCATTATCCACAGCCCTTAAGGGGTCTCCCTATGTTTATCCCTTAAAATGTGTGGGGCATCCTTATAGTAATCCCCACTCTATGCCACATTGCATTGCATGAAAATTGTAGCAAAAAAACTATAAAATAAAATATATTTGTATACCATTGCATCATATGAGTTTATCATTCATACATGACATGCATTTCTACAAGGAGCTCATTCGCATCTTAACTTGTATTTGGAATCAGAGACTGCAAAATTGATTTTCCGACATTCGAGGTTTATAATGGAACAAATCCAGATAGACATGCCAGAGATTAGGGCTCGGATAGGGACTATTACGGGTCAATTTGTGGAAGCTATCCAAACCGTTACCCGTGGACAAGGAGAGTTAAGGCAGCCTGTTCAGAGGCCGGATGTTACTGTTGATCCAAGTGGCATTCATCGAAAAGTCGTCAATCCTACCCAAGAGGTCCCTTTGAATCAGAATGTTAGGAACACTATTCAAGTTCCCGTCAATGAGGCTCCGCACCATGAAAATCTTTCTGTTTCGTCATATGATACCTTTAAGTTTCCAATGGAGGAAGATGAGGGTAAGCTTCATCTTTTGGATAAGAGACTGAAAGTTGTTGAGGATCGTGATTGCCTTGGTTTGGATGCTGCTAGTTTATGCTTGGTGGCTGGTATCAAGATTCCTCCTAAGTTCAAAGTCCCCAACTTTGAGAAGTACAAGGGTACCACTTGCCCAATAACACACATCAAGGCATTTTGCAACAAGATGGCTCCTTATGCAGAAAATGATAAACTTCCAATGCACTCATTTCAGGATAGTCTTAGTGGGGCATCTCTTTAATGGTATACCCAGCTTGAAAGGACCGACATCCGAACTTGGAAAGATCTAGCCAAAGCCTTTTTCAAGCATTACAAACATAACAATGATATGGTTCCTACCAGAATTCAACTTCAGTGTTTGACTCAGAAGGTTGACGAATCTTTTAGAGAGTATGCACAAAGATGGAGAGAGCTAGCTGCCGGAGTTCAACCTCCCCTTTTGGAACGAGAACTTGTAGACATGTTCATGGCTACTTTACAAGACCCCTATCTGAATCGGATGGTTGGATGTGCCACTTTGGAATTCCCAGCTTTGGTGGTCGTAGGAGAAGGAATTGAGCACGGTCTTATGACGGGTAAGATTCAGAACGCTGCTACTAATTTTGAATTCCCAGAGCAGGATGGAGAAGAAACAAGTACAATTTCCGAGGATGAAGAGGAAGATCATGCTTATTCTCCAGTTCAGATCCCATGCTATCAGATGACAGAAATTATTCCTAATCAGGGTGCTCCACAAATCTGTGCTGCAACTATTAGCCAGCCACCAGTTCAATTAGTGCAACAAAAGCCTGTTCCATATGATCAATCAGTTAAGTACGCTCCGCAACAACAGCAGAGATATAGAAAAAATCGTCGACCACAAGGTGGGCAGAATCTGAGAAGGCCAAGAAGGGTACATGAACCAATTTTAATGCCTCATAGTCAGTTGCTCTCTCATTTACTCAGAAATTCTTTAGTGGAATTAAAACAGCTTGAGCCTTCTCCTTTTCTTTATCCCGAAGGATATGATCCCAATTCCTAGTGTGAGTTCCACTCCGGGGCACCTGGCCATAGGTGGTATTCAAAGGCACAGTTTAAAACCTCATTGACTCCAAGGCAATCTGCTTCACGCCAAACGGTCTGCGCATAAATTGAATTTTCCACGCCTGAGTAGAGGTCGAGACTGCAAGATGTACCTTCTGAAGCAATAGGTCCAGACGGAGTCAAGTCTCTTCAATGTTGGCAATTTGTGTTTCATTCTGCATTCTGATTTGTAATTTTCTTGTTTTGTTCAGTACTTTCTCGTATGCAAAACTTGTTTGTTTTTTAATAATAATCATAATGCATTGAATATTTTTGTCTTGAAACAATCCATTCGCTTTTATTTTCTTAATTGTGATACTCAACTCTTATAAAAAAAAGAGAAAAAAGAGCAAGTAACTCTGGAGAGAGGATGATGAGCGTGATACCACGAATTTCAAACGGTGCGCTTTTGAATAAAACCCTGCCGATGATGTACAGGCATTGTTTCAAATCCCCAAACACCGGAGATATAAGGGAGATAGACCCTCGTTAACCCCTTTGAGCCTTGAAGTAGAAGTTTCGTTTCTATTTAGAAAAAACCTTCATTTTTAACCCAGGGGCAGGGTAGTGTTCGGTTAATCCGACCGAGTGTTCAGAACTCACCAAGGGTATGCATCTAAGGATACAACAATGGTTATTTGTCGAAAAGGTTGAGGAATGTCAAAACCACAATGTTTATCCTTCATTCTTCAAGAGGTCAAAAGATAACGATGCCACAATGGTAATTCTCCGTCATTCATGGAATGAGGCAGTCGCAATCACTTCCAGTAAATCAAAGACAATGCAGAGTCACACGACTCGTAAAAAAAATATAGAAAAGTGAAAGGCAAAGAAAAAATAATGATAAAATGGCCAGGCGAGGACAGAGTCGGGTGACTACAAGTTCAAAGAAGAAACGATGAGCGACTGCCATGTCCGAAAAGCCTCATTTATTCCTCAACCATGCCAAAATTAAGGCTGAGGGATGAATACTCATGTCGAGTTTTCTTAAACCAAATATTTTTTAGCCTTAAGTCATTTTTTTCTTAAACCACGAACCACAGCCACGTTACAGCCTTCAAAAGTCCTAATTGATGTGGGGTTAATTCGAAAGCGTACTGTAAACGAGAGTATGGTAATCTGACTCCTATGAGGCTTGCTGAAACTTTTGAGTTGGCATCATACCACCTTTCATAAAAATAAAAAAAAATCGATGTTACGACATCATTTCAATATTTTTTTTTAATTTCAAGACAAACATAAACTTTGCATTAGAATTATAATTCTCATAATAAACATCCTTGGCATATGAACGAGTGCGTGACATCCAAGAAGCTTCCATAATGAATTTCCGATGAAAAGGTATATCTTCCCGAAGGACAAGTTGTCTTCATAACTTCGTCAAGTTGGGGGCAAAAATATCTCAAATTGGATTACCCTAAGGGGGGGAGAAGCAGTTGAATACTCTGTTGAGTAAGAATGTAGAAGCTATCATTTCTAATAAAGACTCTTGAATGGGGGAACCACGTCCAGGGGGTTCTCCTAACTCGGGACAAAATCCCAATGATCACAGGGCTATACAAAGATCCTATTAACTATCAACTTGGGTCGCGTCTCGAAGCAATAACACTCAGGGGCATATCTTTTACAAATCCAAAAATGGGGGCAATCACTCAAGGTTCGAAGAATGTCTCAAAGTATTGAGCAATCAGGGGCTGTTACTCAAGCGTGGTTGAAACCATCTCTAAACTTTGATTAGTTAGGGGCATTATTCCATAGTTCATGAAAATGGGGCATTCTATCTCGATGGCACAGATTTCCAAAAATCCTCTCGAGGCGATCTCTTCAAAAACCCTACAGACTAGGGCTAGACAGTAGGCAGGGGCATCTCCTCCTCTTCAACTATTTGATCCAGTTAAGTTCAGATGCAGGAAAAACAACTTGTGTATACGAAGAGAATGTCGGGAAGTCATGATCTTTATCCTCAGCAAGAATCGAGACTTAAATCCAGATGGTTGGCGTTCCTCAACAGTCAGAAGACTTCATCCTTTGAGCTCCTGATAGATATCATTACATATCACATTGCATCCTCCAAAATGCGTAGCGTTTCCACTTAGGTGGAGCATTACGTTTAGTTTTTTCAAACATGCATTGAAGCATAAGCCAGATTCGAGTTTTTTCCAAGCACCCTTTACATCCCCAGTTAGGTCGGTGTAACTTCTCCAGAAGAACTCTTTATTCCTCAGCTATCCCGAGCGGTATTCCCCACAGGTCTTCCTCAAATCATTTATTCTTAATGGTGCTTTCTACAAGCTTTCTCGACCTTATGCCACTCTATCCCCTCAAATACAAATCTTTTTCCAAAGAAATCAACACCAATACCAGATTGTCCGTCTGCTTCTCGGTAACCTTACCATTGTCATTAACCTCACTGATTGTTCATTCCCTAAACCGTACACTTTAGAGTTTTCCGGTAACCATACTGTCGTCAGCAACTTTACTGTTTGTCTCGTTCCAATCACCCAATTGAAATTTTTCGGTAACCATACCGTCGTCAGAAACTTTACTATTTGTCTCGTTCCAATCACCCGATTGAAGTTTTCCGGTAACCATACCATCGTCAGTAACTTTACTGTTTGTCTCGTTCCAATCACCCGATTGAAGTCTCCCAGTACCCTTACCGTTGTCCATAACCTTACCATTATCAAAATACTCTTGTTGTTACCCGGTAACTTTACCGATGTTTCTGCCCGGAATATGTGAACCTTTTCCAATCACCCGATTGTGACTCCCGGTGACCCCACCGATGTTATCAACCTTACTACCTCGTTTATTTTCCGGTAGCCCTACCGACGCCAATAGCATTACCGTAGCTTTCTTTCCTAATCATCTAAATTGTGATTTCCTGGTAACCTTACCGTTGTCAGTAACCTTACTATCTGTTTATTTCCAATTGCCTGATTGACGTATACCGGCAACCCTACCGATGATAGCAGCCTTACGGAGATATTCACCCCCAATCACTTGATTGATGTATCTTGGTAACCTCACCGATGATAACAACCTTGTCGTTCATTTTACTCATAAATAAACTACGCATAAGCATTATACATAAGCACTATCATACATACTCGTTCGCGTACACGCAACATTTACATATGTGAACATGCATACATTTGCATCGTACCAAACAATAGGGTCATACGCATACACCTGATGCATACGCATTTACAAAACAATCCTCTATACAGGTAAACTTGTCCGAACTAGGGCAAGTGACTCCTATTGGTGCAGGTAAACTTGTCCGAATCAGGGCAAGTGACTCCTATTGGTGCATGCGAGATTTTTAGAATTATAGCAAGCGATCCTTTTAGGTTATACAAACTACGAAGACTTACTAGAACTATAGTAAGTGGGGTTCACAAACTGCGAGTCTTCGCTATGTAAGTCTCAGGCTTTAGCAAGTCGATTATTTTCTCTCACTCGGGCACAAGGTAAATTTACGGGTCTTCCATTATTTAATAACTCTTCGATCTGAAAAGCGTGAGACCTGCGTATTCTCACACCATTCAATCCAAGTTAATTAAATAGGGGCAGCTGTCATACCCCAAAATTTACCCGACACCATGCGCATTCTTTAATTTACTAAAGGTGTTAAAAATAAGGGCTATGGGGTTTAACATATCTATTGTTAAACCTGACCTCTTATAAAACCTTCTTTAATTAAATAAAGATGTGCGAATAGCAGGAATTTGGGCCCAAACTGTTGGCCCAAATATCTCATTCTAAGGATTTCTTTTTCACCATTTTTATGGATATTCTTCTACAATCATTTACTTGTTTTTTTATTAATTATCATTTGGATTGTTATTTATTAAGAAGGTTTATTATTAACTTTTTTTTTAATTTATTTTAAGATGGGGTTAAATTATTCATTAATGTGATTATTAAAATTAATCATTTTATTAGGATTTTTATATTTGATTTTAACTTATTTTATTTTTATTATTATTAATAGGTTAGTTATTAGGATTATTTTTTATTAGGATTATTTTCTTATTTTCAATTATTATTAATATAATTAGTTAATTAGTTAATTAATTAATTAAAGGTTTTATTATATATCAAAGTTATTAAAATGGATTTAGATACTAGAATAATAATTATAATTATTAGCAGGTTCTTTAAACAGATTTTGTGATTATTAAATGGTAGAGTAGGGTTTCCTATTCGCCCTGGTAGAATAGGTGGTGACTCTATGTAATACGGTGAACAGACTTTATTGAAATGTGCGGATAGCAAGAGTCGCCACCGACTTTTATTTTATCCAATTGGAAAGGCAAAAAGAACAGGAAAGACCTTTGAAAGATTTTGAGTTCGGGGGTAGGTTATACAAAGGGAAGGTGTAAGGCACCCTTTGCATTTATGGTTTTCCATGGGCTCTTAATTGCTTAGTTCACTTGTTTGTTTGAATTGTTTGAAAAGTGTCGTGTGTGAATAGTAAAAAGATTTTGTTAAGGACTTTAGCTTGTAAATAAGCGTAGCCTTGATTTGAAATTGTTTTGAAATAGGTGGTGTGAAAAGTATTTGATTTTTGAATTGATTTGAGCAAGCAATTAAGAACTATCTACCCTAAATTCGTCTTTCTTGTTCTCTAAGTCTTTCAAGCGAAAGGATCTATCCATACCATGAGAGGGCAGGAAGTCTTTCAATTGGATGTGCGGGTCATCGAGAATAATCGTTCGCCACAAGACTATCCCTACCATAAAGAGGGTAGGTAGTCTAAGGGAAGGATATAATAGTCTTTTAGGCAACATGTAAAGACTCCTTAGCATTCGAAGGGACGATCATCATTTATCGAGGCAACATCGAGGGACGAGGTCATATTTATCATAGGAAACTCGAAGGGGCTATGATCTTTATATCGAGGGACTATGATGATTTTATCGAAGGCAACAGGCTAAGGAGTCCCTACGCTCGAAGGGACTTGACTATTTGATCGAAATCGAAAGCAACAGGCAACAGTAAGAGGAGTTACCCTAGAGGTGGGTGTGTGTAGCAATCACGTGATTGTAATCAATTATATTTATCTTGAATTAGTGAGCGACGTTCAATTAATTATCTTGCACTCCCTATTTTACTAACCACGCAGTTAATATTATGCAGAAAAATAAATTGTGGAAAATAAATAATTCCTACGCTATTACAAGGTTTCGGGATGGGGGATACATAACCAAAAATGGGGGGATGCGAAAATTAAAGTGCGAGAAAAAGTCCTAATTACTATTACATCAAAAATCAAATGAGCGACCTATACACTTTCTAGAATTTAAATGACTGAAATTAAATAATTGAATAAATGGCATAATTAAATAAATAAGAAACAAGCATGCGACATTCATAGAGTTTTGGGATGAGAAGAGAAATCGCGAGAAGATCAAGATTGAAATGAACAAGTTTAAAGGAGGTTGATTGAAAACCTAAGTTAATCTAATTAATAAAATTATTAATCCCTATTTGAAAATATTTATCTAAATAATTAAATTGTTAATCCTAATTATATATCCTAATTTAAACTAATTAATTAATTAAAAACCTAATTATCTAATTAAACTAATTAATTATTAAATTAGAATCAATCATATCATTTAATTAATCATCCTAAACACTAATTTTAAAAAATTGTTTGAGATTTTAAAAGAAAGAAATAAATAAAACAAACAAAGAAAAGGAAAAGAAATAATTAATAAAAAAAAAAATTAAAGGAACCTGGGCGTATTATTGGATGCGGTACAGCTAAGGAGTCTATGGTGAACTTGCAGACCTGTGAGCGTTTGATCGTCTTTGACTGGAATCAGACGGCCGACGTGTGAGATGCACCATGGTCATGCGTGTGGCTGTACGCACTGGATCACGCAGGGAGTCTTTATAAAAATTAAATTGGCCTAACTGTGATTCGAACCAGAGACACCTTAGTTACCAAGGTTTCCTTCTTTCCATGCGGGCTACAATGGTTAGTCAATAATATAATAACAGTCAAATATTATATAGAAAAAGATCAACTAAATGGGAATTGAAAGAGAAAGTCACGCGTGGGCCCTCCATGTTTCACGCAAGATAATGAAATTGGGAGAGAGGATGTTGCTACCATTGACTGGCCAATACGCTGCACGAGAGGGAGATTGGAATTTTGACCAACCAATGAGGGACTCAGGATATGCCACGCAGGCCTGCGCACGCCGGAGCCACCATCGTCTCCGGTCGAAACTTCTTCTTCTCCGGCGAGATGCTTTTACAAACCTGCAAAACTCACGTGAACGAACCAAACAAAAGATCCCTGTCCATTAAATCGGACCCTGCGAATCTTATGGTGACATTAGTTTTTCATATTAACGCTTGTAACCTTCCACACGAAGAGCATCATTCCGAAGCCCAAATCATGGTGGATGTTCATTCTTGAGTGTAAACTCGTGAACGATGATTCAGAAAGGTTCCAAATTCTCATATGAACATAAATAAACGCATCAGAATTATTTATATACCATGAATGAAAGATTTGAGATTCAAGAACTTACCCCGCCGGTGCAAACGAGGGAGGCTGACCCTAGGCTGCATTGGAGTTGTGTAAGCGTATGAATCAATTCCTATATGCTTCAGGAAGTTGTTAGAACGCTCAGAATTGATTGTGAAGGACTGGAATTTGAACTTTGATGGTGCAAGTTTGTTTGCAATTTTTTTTAGATGCAAACCCTAGTCTCTCTTTTCCTCCTTCGTCCTCTTGTGCTGAGGCTATTGCAGTATATATAGGTGATCAATTAGGGTAGAAGTATTGGAAAGAAAATATGCCTTGATCACAAAGAAATTTTATTTTGATTTTTTGCACAAAAACCTTCTATTTTGGATTGCCTTCTATCTCCTTGCCCTTTTCACGTGTTATAGGATTGGATATTTGATCAATTTGTATGGATATCAATTATATGATCTTCCTATTTATTTATGATTTTATTTGATTTTATATTGATTTTAAATGAATAAAAACAAATATAAATGAAATAAAATCATGAAATAAATAACTTTTTATCAATGGACCTCTTTTGACTGATTAAAAATGATGGGAAATCGAATCTTTTGATTAAAAACTAATATTTCATATTTATATGACTTACTCATATTTAAATGAATTAAAATTCAAATAAATAAAATAAATCTTATAAATATAAAATAATTAGTTTAAAGGTCCATATAAAGCCTATAGACATGTTTCAATTTCATATTTTAGGTCCATTGATCTAAAAAGTCCATTTTGCTCACATTGACTTTTGTGCATTTCTCCAAAATTGACCAACTTCAACAAGTCACAGCTCTCTCAGTTTTCATTGTATGGAGGTACTCCAGGACTTTTTATAAAGCTCAACATGTCCTCTAAAGCCTCCTTTTGGTTTCATCTCAATTGAGTTTACCAAGTTCAAGTTATGAGTTTTGAGAAAATATAACTTTTCACGATCCTTTAGAAGGACCTGTAACGTTTTGGCTCTGTCGCCCTCGGTTTTTTACCGTACCTCTCGTGGAGAGATACGCGAACTGACTCTTCTCTTTTTGCTTTTGAAAATCAGAGAGTCGCCACCGACTTTTATTTTATCCAATTAAGGAAAGGTTTATAAAAGAAACAGAAAAAAGACCTTTAAGAAATTCTGGGTAAAGGGGTAGGTTATACAAAGGGAAGGTGTTAGCACCTTTTGTATCCATGGTTATCCATGGGCTCTTAGATTGCTTAGCTCACTTGTTTTGAATCAATTTTCTCTTGCCTTGAAATGCTTGTATGTGGTTTCAAATACCTTTGTAAATTGACTTTGTAATGATCCTTGTGCGGATGTATACAAAGTGTTTTATCTTTCAAAAGATGTTTTGGAAAAAAGAACGTTGACTTCGTAATGATCCTCGTTTGGATATATACCAAGTATTGTCTTTTTTGAAAGTTTTATTTTGAAAAAAACAATGATATATGAGAGATTTGTTTGTTTTGATTTGAGCAAGCAATTTAGGAGGTCTACCCTAAGTTATAAGGTCATTTCCTATTTCCTTTAGAAAATTCTCCTTTTACCGGATGTAAACGAAAGTTCGATTTTGCATTTGAAACAGTAGAACTTGATTTTTGATTTTTTTGAAAGGAGTAAAAGAGGGATTACCCTAAGAGGTGCAAGTGTGATTGTGTTTTGATTCAGATATTTTATCTTTGAAGTTAGTGATCTAACGCTTCAATTTTTATCTTTGACATACACGCAATTTTATATGTGCTGGAATTAAAATGCGGAAATGTAAAATGCGGAAAGTAAATCTACGCTATTACATCGATTGTGCGGGAAATGTAAACTACGCTATTTACATGAATTTTGACAACCTATACACTTGATCTAGGAATTTAAATTGCAAAAAAAATAGAAGAAATATTTTTGGATTTTTTGTATGATTGATTTTAATTAGAATTAATGCATGATTAATTTAATTAAAATGAGAAAAAATTAGAAATAAAATTTAAACCTAAAAGTTAAGTTTAAAATACGTTCAAAATGCTTGTTAATTAATTTTAAAACAAAACTATTTTTTTTGGAATTTTTGAAGTTATTTTGAAAATCATTAAGCTAAATTAACATATAATTATGCAAATAATTATATACATAATTAAAACTTTAAGAGAAAAATACTCTAAATATATACAAAATTAGCCTATAATATATAAACTATATTTAATATAAAGAACAAAATTTTTATGATTTTTTTGATAGGTTGGAAATAATTAAAAGATAAATATATACATATTATCTAAATAATTATACAAAATATTTAAATTATGAAGAAAAATAAAATATTTTTATATCAGAAAATAGTATATTATTTTACCAACTTAAAAATATTTTTTGTGTATTTTTTAGATTTTTAAAACTATTTTAAAATAATTTTACAAAGAAAATTAAATAAAATGAAAATATATTAAGTTATGATCTGGTGTGATTGGATAGAGAGTCCATGGTATGGACTGGCAAGGCTAGAGCATTGGATGAGCTGGCAAGTGGATCTGAGGATGATTAGAGTGAGGCACATGGCAAAAGTGTAGACTGCAAAGCACCGGATCCAGGATTTTAAAACTGAAACACGCGCGTCCCTCAGCCAATGGGAGGGAGCCACTTCTTCATCTTCTTCATCAGAACACTTTTTATAGCGCTCATTTGCAGGTGCTGTAAAAGACTTCAACCTATTACACCTGTTAAAATAACGAATACAAGCAAAACACAAAATAAATTTGGCGCGAGGCTACCAATCAACTCGTCTTGTTCATACGAGTTCACTGGTATCAATTAAAACTTGTAATTTTGCATGGATCGTAAAGCCCTAATTTTGAAAGCAAGAACCCTAAAATGGTGGTTCCTCGTACAGGTATCCAAACATCAATTAAACTTCCAGAAACGGTCAGTACATCAAACTAAACTCAAATATGTGTCTACATCTTGTTAAACATGCGTGTATGATCAGATATGTGATGATTTATGTTTGAACAAACCGTGGCTTGTGTGGCTCGATTTGTGAGGCTTTGATGCTTAAAATTTATTTGGACAAGTTCAATGAAGTTCAGAGATGATGTTTGAATACTTAGTTTGTATTGAAAATGACTTAAACTTAAAATTCGGAATTCAAGTTTCTTTGAATATTACAAGTTGTTACAAGAGTGGTATATGCATATGGTAGGCTATCAATTCGTGTCTCTCTCTTTACTGAAGTGTCCTAGCCATTATATAAGCAATGAAGTGCTTCAAAACTAAGCTAAAAAGCATTAAGTGCTTTTGTTGAATTTTGGAATTTTTTAATATATTAAGCTTTGAATTCAAGCAACCATGGCTTGATTTTTCCACACCTCTTGCTCTAGGCCTGCTGTACTTCTTTTGTTGCAGAGCTTTGAATGATTCTTGGTGACTCATGCTTAAGAACAAAGCTACATTTTATCCTTCCATTTTCCTTTTTTAATTTAATCTTAAATGTGATAAAATTAAACCAAAAAAAGAAACAAAAATGCTATGGGCTTTGTCTTGGTCGTGGGAGGCCCTTCACATTATGGGAAACATGTTTGGATCATGGAAATTGGGTCTCATTTGGAAGAAAAACATTTTTGATCAATGTTGATTTCATGCATTTTCCCAAAAAATGGTCAACTTCAACAAGGCATAAATCCCTCAATTTTTATCATATGAAGGAGTTATTGTACTTTTTGGAAACCTCAAAGAGTCCTCTAACCAATGTCTTTTGTCTCATATCAAAATGATTTTCCATGCTCCTTGTGTGTCCTTTTGAAAAAAGTGACTTTTTGTTGACTTTGAAAATGACCTGTAATGTCTTGGTTCATATTTTTCAAATGGTGAATCTAATGACCATGGGACCAATTGCATTTGAAAGATAATTGAATTTCCTTCAAAATGAGCTTTGGTTTGAATTTTTTGGATGAAGGATGAGAGAGTTATGACCAGTCAAAGTTCAGTTGACTTTTTAGGAGAAAACCCTAATTTTGAAACTTAGGGTTTTGTTGATTTTTGATCTTTCCTTGATGAATTATGATCAACCAATGATCAAATGATGAATCTTTTGACAAAATATGGATGTTGACAAAAAATTCATTTTTGACTGTCTGTTGACTTTTTGGTCAAACGGGTCGTCTGTTGACTGTTTGAGCTGCTGACTGTGCGTCTGAGTGAATTGAAGTTTGAAAATTTTTATGGTGGTACTTTGAGATATATGGAGGCCCATGAAATCCATTTGAGGTCTCAAAAACTTGTTCTCCTGAAAAAAACAAGAAACCCTAGTTAGGGACTGTTTGTGTAGGAGACAGTTAAGCGTACCTGATTTTTGTGCAGTGCTGAGCCTCTGCTAATCATGTGATATTTAGAAGACTTCTAGAACAAAAATCTTGGAATTTTGAAATGCAAAAGTTTGATTTGATTGATGGTACAAAACACGGAGAATTGCACTGTCAGCGGTTTTGACTGTCTACTGACCGTTCAAGTATTAATGTAGAAGTTAAATTGAAAATTCAACAGTCAAAGTTATATTTTTCTTTTTTTTTTGTTTTGTTTTTTTTTATTGTGTTAATGGTGGAAATTTATTTACATGAGTTGTTAGAAAAACACAGACATAATAAATAAATAATATATACTGTATGCGAGCGAAATTACCGATAATAACCCTGAAAAACATTTAATGCACAGAAAAATAAATATTTAACTGGCAGAAAACACACAAAATATTATCTTAATAATTAAGCAACAGTACGACAGATAGTACGACATTTAATACTGACAGTACAAACATTACATAATATAATGAACAGTACGACGAGTAAACGATACATTAAGAAATAAGAGATACGACAAACTTTAAGAATGACGATTAATAACCCATGCTACAAATAATAACATATAGATGATTGGGAGTGTAAACAACCCAGGTCCACATTTTTCAGGACTATGCAGACAGAAGAAGGACATGATTACCACCATGACGGTGATGACCATAAGAAAACACGTTTCCATCCGCTTCACCATTCTGCCGGGGAAGAAGAGAGAGTGAATATGAAGTAGAAATTTGAGAGATGAGTTAAATTTGATGTGAGATTTTATGGAAAAAATGAGAGGTATTTATAGAATGAAAAGAAAGATAGAGACGTTGGGGAATGAAGTGATTCCGTACAAAAGGAAAATTTGAGTGGACGTAGGATTTGAAAGAAAGTGTATGATAGTGTTGAAAAAAAGAGAGATGTATAGAATAAAGTTAGGATTTGATTTTTGAAAGAAAGAGATTTGAAAAGAAAGGAAAAGATTTTGAAAATAATGGAATATAGTACAAAAATTGGTGGGAAACAAAAATAAATATTAATTTACTTATTACCAGTACAGTCTAAATCCCCGGACTCTGCGCCTGCAAAAGATTTAATTTTGTACCAATTGCGTCAGTACTATTTATCTGTAAATAAATCTCAAATAAATAGCGTGTGTGAAGTAATAAACAGTACTTGGCGTTTGTGTAAGTATGAATTCAACAGCGAGCCAAAGTACCGTATAAGAAAAATTCCTAAAAATCAAGTACTCATAAATCAGAATATTTATGAAATAAAAATCCAAGATTATATGAAGCTCTTAATTTTTAGATTGAAGTTTTCTTGAAAAAAGATGCGGGCAAATTTTGGGGTATAACAGTTGCCCCTATTCAATCTTCTTAAACCTGAAGAGATTGTTTGAAATCTGAAGGTAGAAGATGATTGAATATTTTAGATGCCCTGAAAATTTGCACTTACCTTGACCGGAGGTGATGTTGGAGATTGCATTTGAATGTTGTCTGAGAAATGTTGTTGGCAGATCGAAACATTACCTGAGATGGGCTTTCAGATGCCATCTGGCAAATGTATTTGATGATTTGTTCACCAGAATGAATCCATTGATTATATCTTGATGAAGGATTTGAAAACCTCTGCGTTGTCTGTTTCGGAACCGTCCAAGGTTACCGCTTTAAGTCTAGGAGGATGATCGTTACGGAGCTGTCCAAAGTTTTTCCGCTTTAGATTTTGAAAGTTGATCGTTGTGGAACCGTCTGAGGTATCAACTTTAGATCTTTAATGGTAGATCGTTCTGGAACCGTCTGAGGTATCAGCTTTAGATCTTTGATGGTAGATCGTTCTGGAACCGTCTGAGGTATCGACTTTAGATCTTTGATGGTAGATCATTCTGGAACCGTCCAAGGTATCGACTTAGATCTGTGTGGGTATGTTTTTGAGTTGATAGGTGATTTGTAAAGAGAGATCTCTTCAGAATGAATCTTCGGCTGATCATATCTGAGAGGACTGCTTATCTGAGATAGAATTCAGGAGAACACTGCATGTGATTGAGAATATCCTTGCTGAAGATATCCGTCCGCCTGAAAACATCAAGTTAGTGATACGCAATGTTTATGATGTATTGTATGAGATTTTTGAACCAAAGGAGAAATATGCATGTTATGTTGTGTATGAATATGTGTATGATGTATGATGTATGATGTATGATGTATGATGTATGACTCGAGCGTATCAAGCTTCTGGTTGGGCAAATAAAGGAAGGCATTGTGATCGTTGATGATCTTTTGTCGTCTTATTTGAGTACCCTCGGCTGGGGACCTTCTTTGAGAACCATGGTGCTCTGTTGAAGGATCTTTGACTACCGCTCGGGGATGAAAAGTAATTTGAAAGTTCTGACTTTGATGCCCTTTAAAGTGGGAATGAGGAAGATGCATAATCCTCCGATGCACTATTTGACCAAGTCCTGGTGCGGAAATCCTACCTTCTGGGGATAGCAATCTGGAACAACCCTGCTGGGGAATAAGATTTCTTGAATCACTTTGTTGGAGAGAAAAATCTCATTGAGGAATTTGCTGAGAAATGCACTTCTGTTGGTAATTTTCCTTCTAATGCTGGTTTCGGGATGATGTCCAAATGATTGGGACATTACCTGAATGCTATTCCTATTTTTCCTGATAAACATCAATCATATCCAAATGCACATGTTCATTCAAAATTATCATTTGGGACGTTTACGTATTCAAAACAGAAAAAGTGAAAATGTTGATTCTGAGCATAAGCTGCATTGATTTTTGAAAAAGAGCCATGATAGGCTGATTAGTACAAGGAGACAAAAATCCTAGTAGTAAGAAATTGTCATAAAGTATATAAAGAGAATAGCTATGTGAAAATAATCCAGTCAAGTTTCAATTCTGCTATTGCCAATCTGTCTTCGAGCATCTCATCCCTCACTTGTTGGAAGAAAGTAATTGGACTGATCGGTATCTTTGATGTGTTGAATCTTGACGATGAGTAGGTAAATAAACGGAACATAGTTGTACGCTTTATTCCCTAATTTTTGCCTAGGCTGCCTTTTCAGGTTTTCAGCCTACCGGGATAGTATTATTTAGTCTCTAATTTTTGCCTGGATCGCCCTTTCGGGTTTTCAATCCACCGAGACGCTCATTTTTTTGCCTAAGTTGCCCTTTCAAGTTTTTAACTTAGCGAGCTTTTCTTCAAGCGAAGTACTTTTTGACTATGTCCACATTTACAGGGTGTGGGAAATCCTCGCCATCCATAGTGGTAATCAACTTGGCACCGCCAGAGAATATTTTCTTGATTACAAACGGTCCCTCATAAGTGGGAGTCCACTTGCCCCTGGGGTCACCTTGTGGTAAGATGATGCGTTTGACAACCAAACCAGCAGTTTGGTATGCCTGACTTTTGACTTTCTTGTTGAAGGCTTTGATCATACGCTTTTGGTACAACTGACCATGACAAATAGCTGCGAGCCTCTTCTCATCAATCAAGTTTATCAGGTCCAACCGCGTCTGAATCCAATCGTCTTCGTCTAGATCAGCTTCTTTCATAATCCTTAGGGAAGGAATCTGAATTTCAATTGGAAGAACTGCCTCCATACCATAGACTAAGGAGAATGGAGTTGCCCCTGTTGAAGTACGCGCAGTTGTGCGATAACCATGAAGAGCAAAAGGTAACATCTCATGCCAGTCTTTGTAGGTTACTGTCATCTTTTGTATGATTTTCTTGATGTTCTTGTTGGCATCTTCCACCGCGCCATTCATCTTTGGTCGATAGGGAGAGGAATTATGATGCTTGATCTTGAACTGTATGCAGAGTTCAGTAATCATTCTATTGTTTAAATTTGTACCATTGTCTGTGATGATCCTTTCAGGGATGCCATACCGACAAATGAGATTGTGCTTGATAAATCGGGCCACAACATTCTTGGTGACTGAAGCAAATGAAGCTGCTTCTACCCATTTGGTGAAGTAATCAATAGCGACCAGTATAAAACGATGTCCGTTGGAGGCAGTAGGCTTGATTTCTCCAATCATATCAATACCCCACATTGCAAAAGGCCAAGGAGTCGTTAGGACGTTTAACGGGACTAGAGGTACATGTACTTTGTTGGCATATATCTGGCATTTGTGACAGGTTCTGGAGTGATGATGGCAGTCTGTCTCCATGGTAGACCAGTAATAACCTGCTCTTAGGATTTTTTTAGCCATTGTATGTCCACTTGAATGAGTACCAAAGGCACCATCATGTATGTCTTCCATAATCTGTTCTGCTTCCTTCTTGTTTACACAACGAAGTAAAGTCGAGTCATGGTTGCGTTTGTATAGGGTTCCATTACTTAGAAAGAATTTGGCAGCAAATCTTCTTAGAAACTTTCTGTCGTTGATGGATGCCCCTTCAGGGTACTCCTGAGCTTTGAGATATCTTTTTACTTCATGGAACCATGGCTTTTCTTCCGTTCCTTCGGCATCGATCTCATTGCAATAGGCTAGTTCATCTTGTCTGTAAATGGTGATCATCGGTGTCTCATTGTCCCACCTGACTTTGAACATGGATGACATGGTAGCTAAGGCATCAGCTAGTTGATTTTCTTCACGCGGGATGTGTTCAAAAGTGATTTCTTCAAAGTAAGGAATCAAACTCAGCACATATTCTTTGTAAGGAATTAGATTCGGGTGCTTTGTGTCCCATTCCTCTTTGACTTGATAAATTACAAGCGCCGAGTCTCCGTAGACCTCCAGAAACTTGATTCTTAGATCGATTGCAGCTTTGAGACCCATAATACATGCTTCATACTCGGCTATATTGTTAGTGCAGTTGAAGCATAATCTGGCAGTGAATGGTGTATAACCTCCTGCAGGGGAAATGATTATAGCTCCGATGCCATTGCCAAGTGCATTAGAAGCCTTATCAAAAACCATAGTCCATTGGGATCCTGGCTCGGGTCCTTCTTCCGGTCCTGGTTGCTCGTAGTCAGTGACTAGCATAATATCTTCATCTGGGAAGTCAAAGTTCAATGCTTGATAATCATCTACTGCTTGATGAGCCAGATGATTAGCTACCACACTTCCTTTGATTGCTTTTTGTGAAGTGTACTGGATATCATATTCTGTTAAGATCATTTGCCATCTTGCTATTCTTCCAGAGAGAGCAGGTTTTTCGAACACATACTTGATAGGATCCATTTTGGAGATTAGGAAAGTGGTTTGATTTAGCATATACTGTCTTAGTCGGCGAGCCGCCCATGCTATGGCACATCAAGTTTTCTCGAGCAGTGAGTATCTTGTTTCACAATCGGTAAACTTTTTGCTAAGATAGTAGATTGCATGCTCCTTTCGGCCGGACTCGTCATGTTGCCCCAGTACACACCCCATTGAATCTTCTAACACAGTTAGGTACATTATCAGAGGTCTTCCTTCCACAGGTGGTAACAAGATTGGCGGTTTTTGGAGATAATCTTTGATCTTATCAAAGGCTAACTGGCATTTGTCATTCCATCTTTCCACTTGATCTTTCTTCAACAGTTTGAAGATCGGCACACAAGTAGTAGTCATATGGGCAATAAATATGGCGATGTAATTCAGACGTCCCAAGAATCCTCTGACTTGTTTCTCGGTACGAGGTATAGGCATTTCTTGAATGGCTTTGACTTTGGCAGGATCAACCTCAATACATTTGCTGCTGACGATGAAACCTAAGAGTTTGCCGGATCTTACTCCAAAGGTACACTTGTTTGGATTCAGTCGCAACCTGTATTTCTTGAGTCTGTCAAAAGCTTGTGTAGATGACCCAGATGTTCTTCTTCGGTGTTGGATTTTGCAATTATATCATCGACATAAACCTCTATCTCCTGATGAATCATATCATGGAACAAAGCTACCATTGCACGCTGATATGTTGCTCCTGCATTCTTTAAACCAAAGGGCATTACTTTGTAACAAAAGGTTCCCCAGGGTGTTGTGAAGGTTGTTTTTTCCATGTCTTCGGGTGCCATCTTGATTTGATTGTACCCTGAGAATCCATCCATGAAGGAGAATACCTTGCATTGTGCAGTATTGTCAACCAGTACACCGATGTGAGGTAAAGGGAAATCATCTTTGGGGCTTGCCCGGTTCAGATCTCTGTAGTCTACACACATTATGACTTTCCCGTCTTTTTTAGGCACAGGTACTATGTTAGCTATCCAAGGAGGATAACTCACAACTTTCAGAAAACCGGCATTGAATTTCTTTTCAACCTCGTCTTTGATCTTCTTGGACATATCAGGCCTACTCCTCCGCAGTTTCTGCTTAACTGGAGTGCTACCTTTTTTGATCGGCAGGCGATGAACCACAATGTCCGTGTCAAGGCCAGGCATATCTTCATAGGACCAGGAGAATATCTCGACGTAGTCTTGCAACATTTGAATCAGTCTTTGCTTGACACTGTCTTCTAGATCAACCCCTATCTTGACTTCTTTCTTTTCTTCGTCACTGCCCAAGTTGATAACCTCAATTGGTTCTTCATGCGGCTGTATAGTCTTTTCTTCTTGTTCTAGCAGACTTGCAAGTTCTCTTGGTACTTCACAGTCTTCCTCACTTTCGTCCTCAGTTTGGTAGATCGGATTTTCAAAGTCATGACGGGCAATAGCAGAATCGTTATCAACAGGATCCAAAGTGAATGTGAATCTGCATTTATTTATGTGGGTGTGTGTAAGAAAACATAGCTATTTGCAAAATGAATAAAGAAAAGAAAGAAAAAGGATCACAAAATTTGAATATGCAAACGTCCCATGATTTTATTGAATGAACATGATCATGGTATGACAAACCCTTATAAAAAGGACCAGTGTGCTTCAGGCAAGGCACACGGCTTTCAAGTTCATGGTTCGATAGTACAGGAACCATTTTTATCTTTGAACAATATAAACAACGAAAACAGGAAATTGCATTTACTCCTGATCAAAGGAGATCACATCCTCAGCTTCCCAGTTGTTCAATCCATTGTTGTGAGCAGGGAGTATCCAGCTGCTCCATTTGCAGTTGTCTTCTTCATCTTCCACAACATTGATTTCTTTGGTGGGGAAATGAGCTGGTGATCTTTCGGGATAAGTAATATACTCTGCTGGATACGAGAGCCCAGGCTGAGATATCTCTGTTGGCTGAGCGAGATACTCGACTAGGCCGTCCCATCCAGTCGGGATGATGTTTTGGATAGAGACTTGTGCATTCTGGTGAGTGGTGTACTCTGGCAGAAAATAACCCTCGTTATTTGGTATTTCCCAGGCTTCTTCAGGAGTGAAATTGTCTTCGCAATGTTCATCCCATCCAGTTGGGACAATGTCTTCAATGGCGACTTGTGAGCTCGGAGGAGCGAAATATTTCACCATAAAGTCATATTTGCCACTTGGCTCTCCTAGCGTATCCCAAACTTCTTTAGGTGGACTTTGATATTGCTCAGTGATGGAACTTGTGAAACTTTTGCCATTTTCAAATTGATCACCCCATCCAGTTGGGGTAATGTCTTCCATAGCAATAAAAGAACTCTGAGGTGCGGTATATTTTACTAGAAAATCATACCCGCCGCTTGGTTCTCCCAAAGTATCCCAAACTCCCATGGGAAGGGGTGGAACTTCATTTGGATATGGCTGAATGATATGGTTCAAGAACACTCCATCGTCTTCAATAGCATTTACTCCTTGGCTGATGAAATGTGACATTAATCCTCCAGAACGAGGACTTTGATCGTTCTTTTGATTTCCATTAACATAGCCCAGGCCTAGCCTATCAGACTTGTAAGGTACATCGAGGAGCTGTCCCCATACTGTGCAACCACCTTTTTCGATCACAGCTTTGGCATCTTTGAGAGAAGCCATAGTTGTAGTTGGAGTAGCAGAAATATGCTTGGTAGTAGAGACATCTGGAGAGACCACCTCAAAAGATTGGCAGGGATTTTCGATGAATTCGTCATCCAACTCAACATACTTGGAGTTACTCAGGTGGCTAACCACATATTCTTCTTCGCCATAAACTGTGACAATCTTTCCTTTTACTGGATACTTGAACTTCTGATGTAGGGTAGAAGTTACAGCATTTTCCCCATGTATCCAAGGGCGTCCTAGTAAACAGGATTATACTGGGTGAATTTCCATTACGTAAAAGGTATAATCAAAGATCTGAGAGCCCACTCTGATTGGGAGATTCACCTTTCCGTACACTGTTCTTGTTGACCCGTCGAAGGCTCTTACCACAACATCGCTTGGTTGTAACACAATTCCTTCGAAGTCAAGCTTTTCCAGTACTTTTTTTGGTAACACGTTCAAAGAAGAACCGTTATCTACCAGCACATGAGATAGAGTGGCGCCATTACATTCAATGGAGATGTGTAGGGCTTTATTGTGATTCTTTCCAGCAGGGGTTAGATCAACATCAGAGAAACCGAGACCATTATTCACTGTTAGATTGGCAACACAATTTTCAAATTGATCGACTAAAATCTCTTGTGGTACATGTGCAGCTTTCAGGAACTTCATCAGGGCTTTTGCATGAGCTTCTGAATACTTTAGCAGAGACAGCATTGAGATTTTTGAAGTAGTGTGCCCCAGCTGTTCGACAATATTGTAATCACTCTTGCAAATGATTTTCAATATTTCCTCCATTTCTTGCTTTGATGGATCTTCAATAGTGACTTCCACCGGTATTTGAACTGGTTCAACTAGTGGCTCTTTGCCTCGAGCGTTGATATCTTGATTAGGAATTGGGACCTGGACTGGATTAGTAGCAACATTTGGAGAAATTTCTGGTGAAAAGATCCTTCCGCTTCTCGTAATCTTGCTAGTACCCACAATATTATCAACAGTTGGAGTAGTAAAATTCATGACCTCTTTAGTCAAGGTATCATGTTTAACTCCATGGACATAAACATTAGTGTCATAACTCCATGGGACAGGTTTGTCTGAGGAGTATGGAAATGGAGTCGGACTGGTAATGATTACCGATGCCACTTTGGGTGTAGCAGAAATTTTGAAAGGAGCTTTGGTAGGGATTTTCAATGGTATGTTGGAAACCACTGAGACGTCCTCTATTCTCATCCCGTTTGAAAAGACTTCGCATAAATCATCCATAGAAGGGAGCCTCTCAAACATAATGATACGGCGATCCATCCACTTTTGAATTCCCATTCTCAGATTTTCACAACCATTGGGTAGATGTGCGCAATAAAAGCAATCAGGGTCGCAACCTGGAAAGTAACCAGCTTGAATTAGCTTTCTTTTGACTTCAAGGAGCGGAGTTGTCAATTCTCTCACATCATAGTTGTAAACAGTGTCTATGATAGCGTTAACGGTTATGGACAGCTTTGTCTGAGGAGTATGGAAATGGAGTCGGACTGGTAATGATTACCGATGTCTTTCAATTTCCCCAGCATCTATCATGTCTTGTATTTTATTTTTCAGGGCCCAACAGTGATCTGCGTCATGTCCTGGACAGTTAGAGTGATACGCACATGTTGCATCGGGGCGATAACTCGGAGAGGAAGTGTTGACATTCTTTGGAGGGTCTTTCAATGTGATCAGATATGCTTTTAACAAGTGCTGCAATGCTTGAGAGATTGACATATTGATTCTGGTGAAATTTCTTCTTGGTGCATCTGGTCGACGCGTATATTTTGGCGGTTGATCTTTTTGAGGTGCAGATGCGGAGATCAGAACTGCCCCTACAGATTTGTGATGCTCATTTTTGTGACCTTTCTGACTGTGCATTGTGTTGACTTCATTTCTCCCACTGATGGGCCTTTTTGTAGTACCAGAGGAAGAGCCTATTTGAAATTTTCCACTTTGAATACCGCTTTCGACACGTTCTCCAGTCAATATCAGGTCAGTGAAACCTGATGATGAGCTTCCCAACAAATGACTATAGAAAGGGCCAGTTAAAGTGCCCATGAACATGTCGACCAGCTCGCGATCAGATAAGGGTGGTTGAACCCTTCCAGCCAGATCTCTCCACTTTTGTGCATACCCTTTAAAACTTTCTTTTGGTGCCATGGACATGCCCCTTAGTTGAGTACGGGTTGGTGCAAGGTCAGCATTGTATTGATACTGTTTGTAAAAAGCAGCAGCTAAATCTTCCCAGGTATGAACTTTTGTACTTTCCAGTTGGTAGTACCACTCGAGTTGTGTACCCGACAGACTTTCTTGGAAGAAGTGAATCCACAATTTGTTATCTGTTGTATGAGGTTGTATCTTCCTTACATAGGACCTCAAATGTAGTTTTGGGCAAGAAACTCCATCATATTTTGCAAAGACAGGAACTTTGAACTTTGGAGGGATAACAATATCTGAGACGAGTCCCAGATCATTGAAATCTAAACCAGGTATTTTTTGTATCTCCATAGCTTTCATGCATTCTTCCAACTGCTGGTATTTGTCATCATCCTGTTCGTCTCCAGAATGATAATCTTCTTCATTAGAAGAGAGAGAGAGAGGTGTAGCAACCTGCCTAAAAATTTCAGCTTTCGAGTCGCCACCTATTCTGAAGGGCGAATAGGAAACCCTACGCAGATAAGAGATTGAGGGTAAGTTATTATAATCAGGCTGAGGGAAGGTGTTAGGCACCCTCAGCCCTTTCCTAAAGGCTAATGTTCAAAGATTAGGGTTGCATGGCAGGGTTTGTAAAGAAATGTGGCAAACAGAATTTTAATGACATGATTGAGATTTTGAAGAGGGGGACTCGCCTTGTTGCCAAGTGCCTACGTACCTCCTTAGGGAGGATCAGAGTCTACGTAGTTCGGGGAAGGTTGTACGCCATTAGAATTGAATTTGATTAGAGATGTGTTTTTTAGAGGCTTTTTGAATGGCCTATCGTAGTTTGATGATTTTTATAGTTTTGAATGGATTTTAGAATTATTCTAGGGTTTGGGCGTACAACCCTGATTTGGCACAATTAACCGCAATGATCAATAGGTTTGATCACCATAGTTAAAAGACTAAGGGTTTGCATCATTACCAATTCAAACCGATTGATTCGATTATCACTAATAATGACTTATTGTATTTTATTATTTTATGAATTTTATTTTATACTGTTACCTCTCATAACCGGTTAATACGGTCACAAATAATAACAGATTAATTATAGAACGAGGCAGGATTAATCACCACAATCAATAAGATGATTGCAGCCATTTAATCGAATATAGCTTGATTTTATTTTAATTTAACAGTATTTTAATTAAAATCATTGTTAACCACAGCGATCAATCGATTTAATCGGCGCGAATAACAAATTAAAATTTTTAATATAATTATCATGTATTTATTTTTATTTAAAAAATAATTATAACATAATTAATATATATTAAAATAAACAAATAATTAAAAGAAATTAGGTTTTATTGAGATTATGATTCAATATGATACTCATGAAGGACCATGGTATGGATACTTGATTATTTAGCGCTGGATCTGGTTAGGGGAAGATCCTATGGTGAGGACCTGAGGGTGTATGACGCAGGTATGAGGCTAAGGCACATGGGATCACATAGAAACAATTCCAGAAAAAATATATGTGGGAGCTGGGTATCGAACCCACACCCCCTAGGTCAAACACTCCCTTTTTACCAACTCAACCAAGGCTCGTACGCGGTTAACAAACGCTCGCATAACCATATATCAAACGATTAACACGTGACACTAGAAACGCGCGCGCAAATTCAAAACAGCCAACCATACAGGGACACGCAATCGTCTTCCCCAAGAAGACACCCAGAAACTGCAAATATAGCTACGCTTTAGCTACGATTTCTTTCGTAGCAAAGGAGACCTGGAAAAATAGCGATTGAGGCATACAAACATATAAATATGGCGCACCTATCCTAATCTCTTCGTCATGGCCACGCGAACATAACCACGTCTTTATTTTGCCCTAATTTAACTTCTACAAAAAACCCCCAATTAAAACCCTAAAAAGCTTAAACTGACATCAATGGTGAAACATGACTAGGGCACGTAAGCATCACACAAACAATCCAGAAAACATCAGAGTACCAAGAGCAAACAGAATATATAATTAAAACACCATGGGGGTGCCTATATCATGTAAATCGAATCAAGGTTTGAATTGACTTACTTTGACAAAATTGAGGCAAATCTGGGGGTGCTGATGTCGTGCTTCAATCCAGACACGTTCAGAAGCCTCCAAGGGAGCGTTTGCACCTCTTAATTCTTGCTGAAACCTCTTAAGACTCAAAATCCGAATCCAAGTTCTTTGGTGATTTTCTTGTTCTTGCACGTATGTCTCTCTCTCAATTTTGCGTCCCCTAATCCTGTGGCATCCTTCCTCTACTTATAGAGGATGTATTAGGTCAAATAAATTGCCCAAAACCTGGCTTGAATCCAATCTTGCTATATTGTGAAAAATTGATTTTATTTTTGATTAAAACCTTCTATTTTGGTCCAAATATTGTATCAATCTCTTCCCATTCCATGTATGCACGAAATTAAATATATTTTGGACATTAATTGTGATTGAAATTGGCCTTTATGAATATTTTCTCATAATATTTGATTTTATACTTAATTAAATCATAAAAATGAAATAAAAAAATATATTAAATCAATTAATATGATAAATTTCGTGCCCTTTTGTTTTGGACAAGCTAATGGCTTGTGGATCAAGTTTGTACCATAAAAACATAGGCCCATTTGCAAAATTCCTTAATTTGAACCCTCCTTTTTCACATTTGGTCCCTCAAAATCACCTGACTTTGATCAAGCATATCTCCTTCAATTTTTAAGCTATGAGGGAGTTCTAATACTTTTTAGAAACCTCAAGAGGTCCTCTACAAGCCACTTTGGAACATATTTCTCATTTGAAGCTTTTATCTTGATCATATCCCCTTTGGAAAAAAACTGTTTCTGAAGGATGCCTGGAAATGACCTGTAATCTTTTGCTTTGTATCTCTTAAATGAAGCATTTCTAGCCCTGGCTTGTGAGACACAAAGTTGTAGAGAATCCAATTTCCTTCAAAATAGGCTTTGAGTGGGGAATTTTTGATGTTCCATGTGAAAGTTATGCCCAGTCAAAGTTGGGTTGACTTTCTCCTGAAGAAACCCTAATTTAAACCTTTTTATATTTGTTCATCTCTGAGTTTCTATTAATGGAATCATGATCAATTCTTGATCAAATGATGATTATGCACCCTATACTTGATGTTTGCCCAATGATCATGGTTTAAATCATGCTTTGATATTAGTTGACCTTCCAGTTTGAATCAGTTGACTGTGAATTATCTGGATCATTTGAGTGTGCCATGTCTTGAGATTTGAACTTGGCCCTTGTTAGGAGAGAGGTGTGGGAGGTAAATTTTGGGGTATGACAGCTGCCCCTATTTAATTACCTTGGATTGAATGACTAGAGGGTGTATGGGCCTCGCGTCGTTCAGATCAAAGAGTTATTAAATACTGGAAGACCCTTAAATTTGCCTTGAGTTTGAGTATGAGTGAAGTGAAATGTCCTGCTAAGGCCTGAGTCTTACATAGTGAGGACTTTTTGTTGGTTGTGTAATTGGCTTGCTATGGTCAGCAAGCCTCCGCAGTTTGTGAACCCCACTTACTATAGTTCTAGTAAGTTTCCGTAGTTTGTGAACCCCCACTTACTATAATTCTAGTAAGTTTCCGTAGTTTGTGGACCCCAATAGGATTGCTTGCTATAATTCTAGCAAGTTCACCTGCACCGACAGGGTTATCTGCGAATATCATCGCAGAATTTACCTGTGTCACCAGGGTTATCTGCGAGTGTTATCGCAGAATTTACCTGTACCACCAATAGGGTTATTCGCGAGTGTTGTCGCGAAATTTACCTATGTCACCAGGGTTATCTGCGAGTGTTATCGCAGAATTTACCTGTACCACCAATAGGGTTATTCGCGAGTGTTATCGTGAAATTTACCTATGTCACCAGGGTTATCTGCGAGTGTTATCGCAGAATTTACCTGTACCACCAATAGGGTTATCCGCGAGTGTCATCGCAAAATTTACCTATGTAGAATTTTGTTTTGTAAATGCGTATGCATCATGCTTATGCGTTATGCACATGCCCCTGTTGTTTGTATAATGCGTATGTGTGAATGCTTACACATGCATATGTTGTATGTATACTGATGAATGTATGTAATGATGTATGTATGATAACCCCGACACCTTATCTCCTTATCACTCATCTCCTTATCACCCATTGCCTTTGTTTAACCTCTTTTGAATTGTTTGTGAACTCTGGCTCAGTTCGTATTCGAATGACTTGCCGACCCCCTTTTTTTGTGAAAGGATCAACGTGGGGTAACACTAGTGCAGGGCGTGTGTAGCCTTCCGGAGATTTTGTCTTTTTGCTTTTGTGTTGCAAGTTTGCAAGTTTCTCATGTTAAATCCATGTTAAAGTTTATAAAAATAAATTATCCTTTGCAAATGGTACTGAAATTAGAAATGAAGCGTAGTATGCAAAAAAAGGAAATTTTATTGATATTGCCTTGAATTGGCGAGTGTACAGAAATGCGAAGAAAGAAAATGACAAATAGAAATGATATTAATACTGCCGTTGCCTTTTTTGTTATCGAGGGCCCCAATAATCCTTCGACTTCAGAAGTAGACGATTGCACGACCCCTTATCCTTCGTAGTTTGCCTTCGGCTTATGTCCGGTAATCCTGCTTTTGCTAGGCATAGTACTTCTTGACCGCGTCTGAGTTGATTGGGTGAGGTAGCTCATCCCCATCCATTGTAGTGAGGACTAATGCCCCTCCTGAGAACACCGTTTTTACAATGTATGGACCTTCGTAGTTAGGTGTCCATTTTCCACGGGCGTCGAGTCGAGGTAACAGTATCTTCTTGAGGACAATGTCACCTTCTTTGTAGGTTCGAGGTCGGACCTTCTTATCGAACGCTTTTTTCATCCTCTTCTGATAGAGTTGTCCATGACACAAAGCTGTCAGTCGCTTTTCTTCAATGAGATTAAGCTGATCAAAACGAGTTTTTACCCATTCCGATTCTTCTAACTTTGTGTCAGCTATGACTCTTAGTGACGGGATCTCCACTTCGATTGGGAGGACAGCTTCCATACCGTAGACTAGGGAGAAGGGGGTTGCCCCTGTAGATGTACGCACCGAGGTTCTGTAACCGTGTAGGGCGAAGGGAAGCATTTCGTGCCAATCCTTGTATGTTTTCACCATCTTTTGTATTATCTTTTTGATATTTTTGTTTGCAGCTTCGACAGCGCCGTTCATTTTAGGCCTGTATGGTGAAGAATTGTGGTGTTCAATCTTGAACTCCTCGCACAGCTCCCTCATCATGTTATTGTTCAGATTCGACCCATTATCGGTGATAATCCTGCTTGGAACCCCATACCGACATATGATATTATGCTTGATGAACCGAGTGACTACTTGTCTCGTCACGTTGGTGTAAGAGGCAGCTTCGACCCATTTGGTGAAGTAGTCTATGGCGACCAATATGAATCGGTGCCCATTTGAAGCTTTTGGTTCTATCATTCCTATCATGTCAATTCCCCACATTGCAAATGGCCATGGTGAACTCAAGACGTTCAACGAATTTGGAGGTACGTGTACCTTGTCAGCGTAGATCTGGCACTTGTGACAGGTCCTTGCATATTGGAAACAGTCGGCCTCCATTGTTAACCAGTAATACCCTGCTCGCAGTATCTTTCTAGCCATTGAGTTTCCGTTTGCGTGGGTCCCAAAGGTTCCCTCATGTACCTCCCTGATAATCTCCTTGGCCTTGTTTTTATCTACACACCTCAACAACACTGAATCATAGTTCCTTTTGTATAGGATGCTTCCGCTTAAGAAGAACTTGGATGCAAGTCTCCTCAGTGTCTTTTTATCAATTGTTGAGGCATTCTCCGGGTATTCTTGTTTTTCCAAGTACTTTTTAATGTCATGGTACCATGGTTTATTGTCAGGCTGCTCCTCAATCGCAAGGCAATAGGCAGGTTCGTCGAAGTGTCTAACAGTTATCCGTGGTTCATGGTTTGGCCAGGTTACCTTGAACATAGAGGAGAGCGTTGCTAGTGCGTCGGCTATTTGATTTTCTTCCCTCGGGATATGAGTAAAAGTAATAGTGTCAAATTCAGCCGTCAACTCCAGTATAAGGTCTCGGTATGGGATTAGTTTTGCATCTCGAGTGTCCCATTCTTTGTTGACTTGATGGATTACCAATGCTGAGTCTCCGTATACATCAAGGAGTTTGATCCTTAGGTCGATTGCAGCTTCTAACCCCAATATGCATGCTTCGTATTCTGCAATGTTGTTGGTGCAGTCGAAACATAGTCTTGCAGTGAAGGGTAAGTGCCGGTCATCGGGAGATGTCAATACTGCCCCTATGCCATGTCCTAGTGCATTTGAGGCACCGTCGAACATGAGTTTCCATACCAAACCCGGTTCGGGTCCTTCGTCGGGTCCTGGTATTTCATAGTCTCTTACTAGCATAATATCCTCATCGGGGAAGTCGAACTTCATAGATTGGTATTCCTCGAGGGGTTGGTGAGCAAGATGTTCTGCCAATACACTCCCTTTTATTGCTTTTTGAGTTACATACTGTATGTCGTATTCGGACAACAACATTTGCCACCTTGCAATTCTACCCGTGAGCGCCTGTTTTTCGAACACGTATTTTAAAGGATCCATTCTCGATATCAGCCATGTGGAGTGGTTCAGCATATATTGCCTTAGACGTTTGGAGGCCCATGCTAGGGCGCAACATGTCTTTTCCAATGGTGAATACCGAGATTCGCAATCCGTGAACTTCTTACTGAGGTAGTAGATAGCGTGTTCTTTCCTGCCCGTTTCGTCTTGTTGTCCCAATACGCATCCCATAGACCTTTCGAGTACTGTGAGGTACATGATTAGTGGCCTTCCAGGTACAGGAGGTAAGAGTATAGGTGGTTCTTGTAAGTAGTTCTTTATAGTTTCGAAGGCTACTTGACAATCGCCGTTCCACTTGATAGGTTGATCCTTCCTGAGTAGTTTGAATATAGGCTCGCATGTAGCTGTTAGATGTGAAATGAACCTTGAGATGTAATTCAATCGGCCCAGGAAACCTCGCACTTCTTTTTCTGTTTTTGGAACGGGCATCGCTTGTATGGCTTTTACTTTATCAGGATCAACCTCTATACCTCATTGGCTTACAATGAATCCCAACAGCTTTCCCGATCTTACACCAAATGTGCACTTATTCGGGTTCAACCTCAGCTTGTACTTCTTTAGGCGTTCAAACAGCTTATGTAGATTTGTAATATGCTCTTCTTCTGTGCTGGATTTGGCGATCATATCATCTACATATACCTCGACCTCTTTGTGAATCATATCATGGAATAATGTGACCATGGCTCTTTGATATGTTGCCCCTGCATTTCTCAATCCAAAAGGCATCACTTTGTAGCAGAAGGTGCCCCAAGATGTCATGAAGGTTGTTTTCTCCATATCTTCGGGCGCCATCTTGATCTGATTATACCCGGAGAAACCATCCATGAAAGAGAACACTAAAGCTTGAGCTGTGTTGTCCACCAAGACATCTATATGTGGTAGTGGGAAATCGTCCTTCGGACTTGCTTTATTTAGATCCCTGTAGTCTACACACATGCGTACCTTCCCGTCTTTCTTAGGAACTGGCACTATGTTTGCAATCCATGGTGGGTAGTCAACTACAGCAAGAAACCCGGCATCGAACTGTTTGAGCACCTCTTCCCTAATCTTACTATCCATATCTGGTCGAACCCTTCTGCGCTTTTGCCTGACCGGCGCACACCCTTCTTTGAGAGGTAACCTGTGTACCACGATGTCTGTATCCAACCCCGGCATGTCACGGTATGACCAAGCAAAAATCTCTGCATACTCGTGGAGGAGCTTGATTAGCGTTGCTTTTACGTCCTTACCTAGCGTTGCCCCAATCTTAATGTACTTAGGTTCTTCATCCGTTCCCAAGTTTATGATTTCAATGGCCTCTTGTGGAGGGAGCATGCTTTTGGATTCCTTATCCACTAACCTTGACAACTCTTCCGGAAGTTCATCGTCTTCCTCATCCCCTTCTTCAGCCTGATTAGCGAGAGCCTCGAGTTTGTATAGAGTCTCAGCAGTATTACTATCGGTGGTGTCAGAAGGTGATCTGCACATGTTTTATGTTTTGTTTTCTTTTAGTTTGCAGATGTGAACGTGCTTTGTTTGTGCAAGAAATTTATTTGTCATTTTCAGAAATGGAAAAGGAATAAATGCGAGAAAAGACAATGTTTTCAATACCAAAATGCAAAGACAATTTTATTAATAAACTTCGAACTTGAAAGTAAATGGGGCCCTTACAAACTAGCTCTATGCTTCGGGCGAGGCATGAGCGTTATTGTTTTTCTTTGTTAAAAAGGGAAATAAAACACACAAAAGCAAATTACTTTGAAATGAAAACTATCTCCGGTATCTCCAAGCTTGTCCAATGAAGGATAGAAAAACACTTAGAAAGGGGGGGTTTGAATAAGTGTAGCTTTAAAAAACTTGACAGATAAAAATAAATTGCACAGTTATTTTTATCCTGGTTCGTTGTTAACTAAACTACTCCAGTCCACCCCCGCAGAGATGATTTACCTCAACTGAGGATTTAATCCACTAATCGCACGGATTACAATGGTTCTCCACTTAGTCAGCAACTAAGTCTTCCAGAGTCTTCAAATCACACACTGATCACTCCAGGAACAACTGCTTAGATACCCTCTAAGACTTTTCTAGAGTATTCTGATCCACACGATCACTCTAGTTACAACCTGCTTAGATAACCTCTAAGACTTCCTAGAGTATTCTGATCCACACGATCACTCTAGTTCCTTACAACTTAATGTAATCAATTCTAAGAGTATTACAATTGCTTCTTAAAAGCTATAATCACAAACTGTGATATTTCTCTTAACGTTTAAGCTTAATCTCACTAATATATTACAACAGCAATGTAGTGAGCTTTGATGAAGATGAAGATTCTGAGCTTTGAATAGAACAGAGTTTCAGCAAGTTAATATGAGTTGTTTTTGTGCAGAATCGTTAACCTTGCTTCTCATCAGAACTTCATATTTATAGGCGTTGGAGAAGATGACCGTTGAGTGCATTTAATGCTTTGCGTGTTCCGTACAGCATCGCATTTAATGTTATACGCTTTTGTCAACTACCTCGAGCCTTGTTCACGCTGTGTCTACTGACGTTGCCTATTATAGCTTTTAACGTTCCTTTTGACAGTCAGCGTAGCTTGCCACTTGTACTTCCTTCTGATCTGATGTTTGTGAATACAACGTTTGAATATCATCAGAGTCAAACAGCTTGGTGCAAAGCATCTTCTGATCTTCTGACCTTGAAGTGCTTCTGTGCGTGATACCATCAGAACTTCAGTGCTTCTGATCTCATGTTCTTCTGATGCTTCCATAGACCCATGTTCTGATTCTGCTTCGACCATCTTCTGATGTCTTGCCAGACCATGTTCTGATGTTGCATGCTGAACCCTTTGAGACAAAGCTTCTGAGCGCTGAATTATGCATACTCTTTATATATATTTCCTGAAAAGGAAATTGCATTGGATTAGAGTACCATATTATCTTAAGCAAAATTCATATTATTGTTATCATCAAAACTAAGATAATTGATCAGAACAAATCTTGTTCTAACAATCTCCCCCTTTTTGATGATGACAAAAACATATATAAATGATATGAATTTGCGATCAGAAAGAGCAGATGGCAAAAGACAAATTACACAGCTATAGCATAAGCATATGAATATGTCTCCCCCTGAGATTAACAATCTCCCCCTGAGATAAATAATCTCCCCCTGAAATAAATACTCGAAGAACTTTAATTAAAAGACTTCCCTGATTATTTCGGTAGAGACGATCACAAAAGCTTCTGTCTTCAGAGAGTTCATAGCTTCTGACTTCTGCTTCCATTGGACAGCTTCAGAACTAGAATTTCTTTAGATCCCTAGAACACTCACAGCTTCTGATTCCTGCTTCCATCTAGGACAGCTTCAGAACTTGAATTTCTTTGATCTTCAGAACAATCACAGCTTCTGATTTCTGCTTCCATTTAGGATAGCTTCAGAACTTGAATTTCTTTGATCTTCAGAACATTCACAGCTTCTGATTTCTGCTTCCATTTAGGACAGCTTCAGAACTTGAGTTTTCTGGATCTTTAGAACATTCACAGCTTCTGATTTCTGCTTCCCTCGGATAGCTTCAGAGCTTTGAATTTCTACCAACATCACTTCATGCAGATTTGTATCAGAACATTGTTGAATGTACTAGAGCATCATCAGAGCATCTCTACATCCTGAAATGTTACAGAACAAAAACTAAACGACAAAAGTAAGCATGAACGAGTCAAAACATAAAATGTATATTAGAACACATGATATGTATCAGAGCCATATAGGCTGAAATAATGTATCAGAGCAAATAGAATTTTGTCAGAGCAAATAGACAAATATGGATCAAATTCTATTATCTGTGCTTCTGATTCATTCTTCTTTCTTGCTTCTGATTTCTGAAGCTTGACAGCACTCAGCTTGCTTCAGTTTCCATGAGTTTATTCTTTTTACAGAATAACACTTCTTATGGTTTTGCTTCTTGTGTTTGCTTTGAAGATTCTCTTCACTTCTTTATACCTGCAAAACACTTAAACCATATAGAACTTGCAGTTCTTGTTAGTAAAAGCAACTGATTAAATCAAATCATTTATCACATATTTCTCCCCCTTTTTGTCATATCATCAAAAAACAAAAAAGATTCAGAGACAAACAAAACGAAACACACGTAGGAAGAAGATGATTTCATTGAAGTTCAAACAGCAGGTACAGAAGTACATGAAGATAAGTAAGATCAGATGCACAAAATCAGATGCAACGAAAAAGAAACAACACAGACTCAATCTAAGATGGCCCTAGCCTTGACAAGATCTTGGCCAGCATCTCTTGAACCTCATTGTTGTGTCCATCTTGCCTCACCATGAAAGCTCTATACTCAGCATTGAGTGAGCTTTGCTCATCCTGTCTTTTCTGAATTTCTTCCAGAGTCCTTGCAAGACGAGAAGATTCATCAGAAGAAGCTTCACCGCTTTCAACCACAGGAATAGCAACTTGATCTGTAGCTTCCATGGATAGATCATTTGCAGGGATTTCCTCAACAGGATCTGATTCAGCAACATGATCTTCAGCATCTGCTTCTTGCATAGAAGCATCTCCATATTCTGCAGCAGGAATTTCCGAGTCTCCATTCTCAAGTGCCTGAAGAATGGCAGCTAGATTCCTGGGAGCAGAAGGACCTTCAACTTCTGGTGGGTCAACAACTTCTGGAATGACCAAGCTTGGATCTTTCTCAGAAGGGTTTTCCCTCAGATAGTCAAAGAGAGTCTTGAAGTCTCCGAGCACAACAGGATAATCAGGAATAAAGATAACGATATCCCTGCATGGATTTGCTTCCATTTCAGCAGCCAGTCTTAATTGTTCCATCTCATCCAAGAAGGGCTTCTCTTCCAACAGATGTCTTCCTTTGAGACTAGCAAACCAGAAGTCTTCATAATTCCTCAGAATTCCACGAGGCCGTGGGGCAGCAGCTACACAGGCTTCCTGAAGTTCTAAAAACAGAGCATCTGATTCTCTGCGAAGGATCCTCCAGTAGTTCCGCATAGCAACATCATTCAATCCAGAACTTTCAGCAATTCTGAGAGTATCAAAGATACTTCTGAGATTCCTCTTTATGTTTTCAAACACTACACCAATAGGGTATACAGGGCGGAATTTTATTTGGGTTTTTGAAAAGGCAGGGTTGGAAGTGAAGTACGGATGAGGTTCTCTATCCAACCTATAAGAAGATTCTGCTTCAGTATCAGAATCTAACACTACCACTTCAGCTTCAGGACGAGGCTTGGGAGTGTAGTTGCAATCACGGAGCAGCTGCTCATGTGATGCAGAGGTTGGAAGAGGAGAATCACAAAGATTGTTTTAAGAGATGGAGGGAGTATGTTCAAAGGTGGCATTGAGAGAAGGTTGAGATGGAAAGAGAGTTTGAAGGGGTGGTATATCCAGAACAGGATTTATGGTAGGTGGAGAGGAAGGAATGGTTATAGGAGAAGATGGAGGTGTAAGAACATGGACAAAGACAGGTGATTCTGATGTGGCTTTTTCTGGTTCAGGTGTAGGGACAACTTCTATTGGTGCAACTTCTGAACGAACAGCAGGAACAGAATCAGGTTCAGAAATGTATATACCTTTGGAACCTCTCAGAAAAGCTTTGGCCACATCCTCAGTCTTCTTCTGCTTCTTACTCTTCGGCTCTTCAATAATCTTTGCTTTGCCGCTAGCGATTTCTTTCCTTCTGACATATGCCAGAACTTCTGGTTGATTCTCAGCCTCTTGAGAGACATTTTCTTCATCAGACTCTTGAAGAATCATCTTCCTTTTTCTTGTTTTCTTCTTCTCAACAGCTTCTTTCCCTTTCTTCTCAAACTCATCAGAGACAGACTTAGCAACCTTTGCAATGACCTCTTTAGAAACATCTTGTTTCTTAGAGACAGCAGAAGGATAATCGTGCTTTCTTTTAGTCCTTTCTTCCTTCTTCTTATTAATTTTCATTGGAGCACCCTTCTCTTGATTTTTGAGATATTTATTTTCTTCTTGTGATAACAGATACCTAGTTTTGACTACAGGTACCTCACAGTTGAAGAAAGTTTCAAACTCAGCAAGAACAGGTGCTCTTCTGATTCTTGTATCAGTAAGAGGTTGAGGAGTCTTACTGATAGTCTTAATTACTTTCATCTTCTTCAAAGTGAATGCATTCAGACAAGCCCCAGATGTGACAGCAAGGTCTTTCACAATACCTTCAGATTCCAAACTTTCAACAATCTTTGAATGCACCAAAAGATTTGAAATAATCCTTCCAAAAGGAATGATTGTTCCACCTTTTTCTCTGAAAGCGTTTCTGGAATCCTTTACTGCTTTCCACAAGTGGTTGAAGATGATGTAGATCGCATCAACCTTCTTCCTAGTGGCAATGCAATAAAGAATATACTTTTGCTCATTACTGATGAAATCCGAAGCATGTGTTGCTTTCCTATGGTAGAAACACCCAAGAATGATCTTTGTCCAGATTTTGTAGACATCTCTCAAATCCTTGACGTGTTTTGTTTTCTTGACATTTGGATAGAGAGTGGATAGAACATCTTCCCAAACTGCCCTTTGATCAATCTCAAAAGCCCCTTCAGGGTTTTTCAGATCAAACATCACTCTTAGGATGTTTTCAGTAATAACAACAAACTTTCCATGGACGAAAGAAAGTATTGATTTTGGAGCAACCACAGCATGTGCCCAGAATTCCTTGACAAGATCCGGATAAACTGGGCCAACGAACTCAGCGAACAACGAGGTCCATCCTTGAAAGATGATGTCTTCTTTAAGATGAAATCCATGTTCTTCAAGGTTGTCAAAATCAACAATAAGTTCACATATAACTTCTAATTTGTCCTTGGGAATAGAGCATGCAACAACAGGAGTAAGTTGCAAAATTTCTTCTTGGAGATGGTGAGGAACAGATGTACCAACATTTTGTGATGAGAAGGCAGCCATGGATGCAGAATGAACAAAAACGAACAGGAGAAGAGAACTGGGTTTTTGATTAGGGTTTTAGAAAACGGCTAAGAACTTTTCAAACGAGAGAATGCAAGAAGAAAGAGAGACAAGGGAGCGAAAAAGATGTATGATATGATTTGAAAAGAATATAAGGAGACGAATATAAAATAGAAAATGAAAAAGAATAAATAAACAAAATGAATAGTTTCAGAATCAAAGGAAATCATTTTCATTAAATGACGAGTGACGTGAGGAGAGAGATCGTGGTAAAAGAAATGATTTAAAACAGTTACCTAGGTCGGCGTCTTTTCAACTGCACGCTTCGTACTGACCGTAGAGACACGTGTTCGTCATTAGATAATGGATGACAGGTGTGAAATATTCAATAGGCTTTACGCCTTCTGATTCCGATCACTGCTTCTGAATTGATCAAGTTTCTCTTCTGGAGACACTCCTTCTGAAGTGTGCTGATATAAATCTGAATGATCTTCTGATCCATTACTTCTGATATACACAGCTTCTGGAGATTCACTTCTTTGTTCTGCAGCTTCTGATAAGACAAAACTGTATCTGCAGAAATTCTTAAGCTGCTTTGTTTCATCAGAAACAAGTTTATCATCAAACCAGATATTTATTGATTCGTCCACAATCAATGTTTCAATATTGTATATTCTGTAGCATTTAGAGCATTCAGAATAATCAAGAACGAAACATCAATGCTTTAGAAACAAACAAAATAGATGGTTCCAAGACTAATAAACTTTCTTTTCTGATCTCCTACGAACATAGTTTCTTCAACAGATTTAAGTACCAGAACTTGGAAGACAGTCCTTCTTCCCTTCAAGTGTTGAGACCAACTTGAGTCCAGGTGACATGACATGTTGACTTTTATCTTCTTTGTCGCCAAGAGAATCTGCAAAAGAAATAGTCTTTTTCTTTGGTACCCACATCTTCTTGGGTCCTTTCTTGTTAGATTTTCTCAAGTTCTGATTGAACTTGGGTTTAACATTGTAAGCAATAGGAGGAACAGCATGATAATTTTTAATGTGAGTTTCATGATATTTCCTAGGTTGTGTCACATGCTTTTTGGTGTGTGTTATGTGAAAACTTTGAGCATGTGAAGTGTGCCTAATATCATGGGAGTGGCCATACTTGAACTGATCATACAATGGCTTGTATGTGAATTTCATTTCATCAACAGGTTCAAGTTTGTATGGGGTTTCACCCTCAAAACCAATGCCGACTCTTTTGTTTCCAGACACAGCATATATCATAGAGGCTAGCTGACTTCTGCCAATACTTCTAGATAAGAACTTCCTGAAACTTAAATCATATTCTTTCAGAATATGGTTTAGACTAGGAGTGGATTTTTCTGAATCAGAAGGAGATCCAACATTATTGGATAATTTTAAAAGTTTTTCTTTTAATTCAGAATTTTCCAACTCAAGCTTCTTTGTTTCAAATTCAAATAGCTTTTTCAGCTTTTTGTATTTGAGACTAATCTGAGATTTGAATTCCAGAAGTTCTGTTAGACCGGAAACTAACTCATCTCTAGTAAGTTCAGAAAATACCTCTTCAGAATCTGATTCTGATGTAGATTCTGATCCGTCATCTTCTGTCGCCATCAGCGCACAGTTAGCCTGCTCATCTTCAGAGTCTGAATCATTTTCTGACTCATCCCAGGTTGCCATAAGACCTTTCTTCTTATGAAACTTCTTCTTGGGATTTTCCTTCTGAAGTTTTGGACATTCATTCTTGAAGTGTCCAGGCTCATTGCATTCATAGCACATGACCTTCTTCTTGTCAAATCTTCTGTCATCAGAAGATTCTCCACGTTCAAATTTCTTTGAACTTCTGACGCCTCTGAACTTCCTTTGCTTGTTCTTCCAAAGTTGATTTAGCCTTCTGGAGATCAAGGACAGTTCATCTTCTTCTTCAGATTCTGATTCTTCAGGATCTTCTTCTCTAGCCTGAAAAGCGTTAGTGCATTTCTTGATATTGGATTTTAATGCAATAGACTTACCTTTCTTTTGAGGCTCATTTGCGTCCAGCTCTATTTCATGGCTTCTCAAGGCACTGATAAGCTCTTCCAGAGAAACTTCATTCAGATTCTTTGCAATCTTGAATGCAGTCACCATAGGATCCCATCTTCTGGGTAAGCTTCTGATGATCTTCTTTACGTGATCAGCCTTGGTGTATCCCTTGTCAAGAACTCTCAATCCAGCAGTAAGAGTTTGAAATCTTGAAAACATCTTTTCAATGTCTTCATCATCCTCCATCTTGAAGGCTTCATACTTCTGGATTAAAGCGAGAGCTTTAATCTCCTTGACTTGAGCATTTCCTTCATGAGTCATTTTCAAGGACTCATATATGTCATAGGCCGTTTCCCTGTTAGATATCTTCTCATACTCAGCATGAGAGATAGCATTCAGCAAAACAGTTCTGCATTTATGATGATTCCTGAAAAGCTTCTTCTGATCATCACTCATTTCTTGCCTTGTCAGCTTTACGCCACTGGCATTTACTGGATGTTTGTAACCATCCATCAGAAGATCCCATAGATCACCATCTAGACCAAGAAAGTAACTTTCCAGTTTATCTTTCCAGTATTCAAAGTTTTCACCATCAAATACCGGCGGTCTAGTATAACCATTGTTACCGTTGTGTTGCTCAGCAGAGCCAGATGTAGATGCAGGTGTAGACTTTGCAGTTTCATCAGCCATCTTTTACTGAAGCGTTTTTCTCTTCCTGAATCTTTTCTAAACACGGTTAAGTGCTTGCACCTTAGAACCGGCGCTCTGATGCCAATTGAAGGATAGAAAAACACTTAGAAAGGGGGGGTTTGAATAAGTGTAGCTTTAAAAAACTTGACAGATAAAAATAAATTGCACAGTTATTTTTATCCTGGTTCGTTGTTAACTAAACTACTCCAGTCCACCCCCGCAGAGATGATTTACCTCAACTGAGGATTTAATCCACTAATCGCACGGATTACAATGGTTCTCCACTTAGTCAGCAACTAAGTCTTCCAGAGTCTTCTGATCACACACTGATCACTCCAGGAACAACTGCTTAGATACCCTCTAAGACTTTTCTAGAGTATTCTGATCCACACGATCACTCTAGTTACAACCTGCTTAGATAACCTCTAAGACTTCCTAGAGTATTCTGATCCACACGATCACTCTAGTTCCTTACAACTTAATGTAATCAATTCTAAGAGTATTACAATTGCTTCTTAAAAGCTATAATCACAAACTGTGATATTTCTCTTAACGTTTAAGCTTAATCTCACTAATATATTACAACAGCAATGTAGTGAGCTTTGATGAAGATGAAGATTCTGAGCTTTGAATAGAACAGAGTTTCAGCAAGTTAATATGAGTTGTTTTTGTGCAGAATCGTTAACCTTGCTTCTCATCAGAACTTCATATTTATAGGCGTTGGAGAAGATGACTGTTGAGTGCATTTAATGCTTTGCGTGTTCCGTACAGCATCGCATTTAATGTTATACGCTTTTGTCAACTACCTCGAGCCTTGTTCACGCTGTGTCTACTGACGTTGCCTATTATAGCTTTTAACGTTCCTTTTGTCAGTCAGCGTAGCTTGCCACTTGTACTTCCTTCTGATCTGATGTTTGTGAATACAACGTTTGAATATCATCAGGGTCAAACATCTTGGTGCAAAGCATCTTCTGATCTTCTGACCTTGAAGTGCTTCTGTGCGTGATACCATCAGAACTTCAGTGCTTCTGATCTCATGTTCTTCTGATGCTTCCATAGACCCATGTTCTGATTCTGCTTCGACCATCTTCTGATGTCTTGCCAGACCATGTTCTGATGTTGCATGCTGAACCCTTTGAGACAAAGCTTCTGAGCGCTGAATTATGCATACTCTTTATATATATTTCCTGAAAAGGAAATTGCATTGGATTAGAGTACCATATTATCTTAAGCAAAATTCATATTATTGTTATCATCAAAACTAAGATAATTGATCAGAACAAATCTTGTTCTAACATCCAATTCTGAAGCTGTTCTCCTGGCCTGATTTCTCGAATGAAATTGGACGTCCCTTCTCGAGAATCCTGGTTGGACACCATAGCCACATGTTCATACCCGCCATTCACAAAAGTTTGCATTATTGGGGGAAATGGTCGTTCCTCTTTCTTAATGCTTGTGACCTTGGTGGGTTGGTATCCTAACCCTGAGCGGTCTTTCTTCTCTAACACCTCTGGTAGCTTGCCCCATCCTTTAGCATCTGTGTCTTGTAGATCCTTCCATGATGTCACCGCCCTTCTTATCTTCTCCACTGGTAGTGTGATAGCGGTTGCAATTTCTAGAGCTTGAAATGCGGTACCCAATGCTTCGTCTCCAGCCTCAATATATCTGTATGAGTTTAGATTGCTGACAAATATATCCTCTTCTCCATTGATAGTCACTATGGAATTCCCATTCACAAACTTTAATTTCTGATGGAGGGTGGAGGTGACTGCCCCAGCTGCGTGGATCCAGGGGCGTCCTAGTAGGCAGGTATAAGCTGGCTCAATTTCCATCACTTGGAAATTGATGCAGAAGGTATGAGGACCGATTACAACGGCAGATCCACTTCTCCTAACACCGGACTTTGTGATCCATCGAAGGCTTTTACCACCAAACGACTTGGTCTGACTACCAGTCCTTCTAGGGCTATCTTGTCAAGTGTTGCTTTTGGCATCACATTTAAAGATGACCCTGTGTCGATCAAAACTCTAGCTAGATGAGCCTTCCCACATTGCATGGAGATATGCAAGGCTTTGTTGTGTGACTTTCCTTGTAGGGGTAGCTCATTGTCACTGAAACCTAGGCATGCCCCAGCAGTTAGATTGGCCACCATTCCGTCAAATTGATTGACTGTGATGTCCTTAGTTACATGGGCAGCGTTTAGGATCTTCATCAGAGCATCTCGATGTTTCTCAGAGTGTATCAATAGTGATAAGAGCGATATCTTAGATGGTGTCTGTTGCAACTGATCTACCACTCTATAATCACTCTTCTTAATCAGAGCGAGAAACTCCTCAGCATCCTTATTAGAAGTTTCTTTATCTTTAGGTTCAGCCTCGTCACTTGGTCTCATGACAACTTGTTCTCCAGATTGCGTCAAGTTTTCACTAGACGTTGGTTGTACTTGCGCAGTTTTGAATATGCGCCCACTACGGGTCATGCCTCCAGGTCCAACGATGCTTGATACTGCAGTATTAGTATCGGTCTCATATTCCCATGGTACCGCTTTCATCTTGTCCAAAGGATATGGTCCTCTGATTGGGATGATCTTGGTACGCTCTTGCGTAGGTATCATCACTGGTGGTCTAGAGCATGGAATAATCAATGGTTTCCTTGCCCCTTGTACAGGTATCATTAAAGGCTCGTTTCTTTCCACCATCGCCACATATTCCTCCTCAGGGTGTTCCTCCAGTTGGATCAATCCTTGATTCATGAGCCTTTGCAAGGTGTCTTTGAAAGCTTCGTTATGTTCTAGGATAAACCCCTTTATAAGAAGATACCTCTTAAGGGCATCTATGGGGGAGTTCCGTTGTTGAACCAACTCTTGCTCATTGACAATTTCTATTGCATTGACTGCGCCATCATGGTGTGGCATCGGGTTCGTCTTCACATTGGGTTTGTCAAAGGCGATTGCCCCTGATTCAATCAAATCTTGAACGATGTGCCTGAAGGCCCAACATTTCTCCAAGGTGTGTCCGGGAGAATTGGCGTGAAATTCACACCTTTCATTCGGCTTGTAGTTGGGTGTAACCTTGCCTGGAGGAAGAGGTGGCAGTGGCCTAACTTCTACCAAGGATTCATTTATTAAATATTTCAGAATTTCTTTCTTGGAAGTAGGTAGCGGATCGAATCTCCGTTGTCCTCCCTGAAACCGGTTTTGTTGTGGTGGATATGACATGGGAGGTCTGTTCTCCTGATGCCCTACAGCATTAGTCTCTCCTTCTTTCTTCTTTGTGAAATTGGGGGTAGGCCTCTTCGCCTGATAGGATCCAGATGATGCTCCTTGTATCTTCCCATTCTTGATTCCGTTCTCAATCCTTTCACCGATGACTACCAAGTCTGAAAATCCTGATGACACGCTTCCAACCATCTTATCGTAGTATGGCCCTTGCAGTGTAGCCATAAACATATCCACCAATTCTTTCTCCAACAAGGGAGGTTGGACTCGGGAAGCCATCTCTCTCCATCTCTGAGCATACTCCTTGAATGATTCCTCCTTCTTTTGTGACAAATTTTGGAGTTGCATCCGATTGGGTGCCATATCCAAATTATACTTGTATTGCTTAAGGAATGTATTGGCAAGGTCGGTCCAGCTTCGGATATGAGACTTCTCTAACTGCATATACCAGTCAACCGACGCTCCGCTCAAACTATCTTGGAAGAAATGAGTCATCAGCTTTTGATCATGAGCATAGGCAGCCATTTTCCGCACATACATGCGCAGCTGATTCCTTGGGCAGGTGAGCCCCTTATATTTTTCAAAGTTTGGAACTTTGAATTTGTGTGGAATTGTTAGATCCGGGACTAAGCTCATCTCAAAAGTATCCACGTCGAAAGCATCATACCCTTCCACAGCCTTCAGTCTCTCTTCCAGTGCCTTGATTTGTCCGCTGTCCTTAGAATCCTCTCCGGAATTAGTAGAGTTCAGCTTTGGTTGGGGAACTTGATTTGTGTCATTGGTGTCCCCATATTGCAGGTCCAGATAGTCCTCATCCCTAAAAGAATTATTGACAGGAATGTGAACTGTGCGGGATGTTCCTTCCTTCTGAACGGCAGGAATAAACCCTTCTCGGGAGGCTTCTCCCTCTTCATGAATCGTAATAACCCTTTTTGAGGAGTGAGCATTTGCCTTGTGAGGGTCATGACCTTTAACATATCCTAGCAATGGATTACCGTCGTTAGGTATCTCCTCATACTGATCCTGAACCTCCTTAGCCTTATCTTGCTTGTCCTTAAGATCTTTCATGAAGCTCAGCATTTGGGTCATTCCTCCCTTGAGTTCCTCCACAGTGCCTTTCAACTGGGTCATTTCCTCGCGAAGGGCGGCTTGATTCTGTTCCAATTGTTCCATTGCTTTCTTCTTCTGAGCTCTGGTCTTGATTTGTGGTTGAGTTGCAATGGTGTGACTGGAGATGAAGATTGTTTTTTTGCTTTAATGTTTTAAAAAAACAGGCGTAAATATGATATGCATGCTATGAATGGTATGGTTATGCAATGTTTATGTCTTATCCACACTACTATAATACACATATATATTTATATATTATTTTTATTCCTCTCTTCTTTTTTTTTTATATATACATGTACATTTTTCCTTTTTTGTTTTTGCACATATGTATTATGTATATATTTTTTGCATATGTATTTATTTTTCTCTTTTTTTCTTTTGTACATGTATATACACATATGTTTTCTCTTTTTTAGAGAGGTAAACAAGGTTGGTGAATATTTATAGAAACGATGAGTAACGAAAAAGAAACACACTTTATTGAAAGAAAATACTAAAAAAACTCCATTGTTGGTTAACAAAGATAGAAATTGAAATAACAAATTGAAAATACTTGGAATGCAATAAAAAAGAAAAAGCCTAAAGCTAAGAACGCCTTTGGATGTCTTCTTTGAACTTGTCCACCATATCTCTACAAAGCTCCATAAACTCCTTAACCTCTTTGGGAAGGATAACAAGAGATGATTCCGCCTTTGCCAAACTTTTTGGAATGTCTAGGATCAAGTCATTGCACAAATAGACTAACTTATCATAATTATCGCGGCATTTTTCGTAGTCTTTGAGCATCTTGGGAACCATACTCACGTGCTCATAAGCAGTAGAAACAATTGTGTATTGTCTTTCCCAATAATCCCTTTCATCCCTTGCAGCATCACATAATTCTTTTTGCCTTAGTAGTAATTGCCTAAGCACGGCTAAAGCTTGAAGTGCTCTATGACGCTCATCAGTGCGCTGTAAAAGTGCTTCTTCCGCGGTTAACCTCCTTGTGCGTTCTTCTTGTCCAGCATTGCGAGCCTCTTGAAGATCAAACTTTAAATCCCTTATTTCTACTTCTTGGTCCTTAGTTCTATCCGTTAATTCAAAGACCACAGCTTCTAGATTTTTCTCGGATTCCGCTTTGTCATGGGATGCCTTTTCATAACGCCTCCTCCATCTTGCAATCTCCACATCCTCTTGTGCCAACCTTTCATTATGTGATTCTAGATTAAAATTAGCACTTAGAACTCCCTCGGTTGCACGCTTTCTTTTACTCCTTTGCCTATCATTTTCTTCCTTCATCGCTTGGAGTTCTTGACTTTTCTCTTTAAGGTCAAAGCGTAGTTGGCTCCTTTCATTAGTAAGTTGATGCAAATCAAGTTCTAATTTCTCTTTCTCCTTTCGGGACGCCTCTAGGGCAGCCCTGATTCCTTCTATCTCTTCGATGGATAAAGGAACAGGATCAGGAGAATCAGGCTTGTAGGCGGGATCCACAACAAAAGGAAGCAACACTTTCTTAACTCTTTCTTGAACCCATGCGGTATAAGATGCTTTTGCAATTACATTCTTTGGCCCAAAGTCTCTCCTTTGCACATTACTCCAAGCTTGAATTACTTTTTTCCATGTTCTTGGTTCACCTTTACCATTGTCATGCAAAATTAATTCTTTTATATGTTGCTCAGAAGGTTCCTTATCCATGGAATGCCCCAGTTGACGTAGTGCTAAAGTAGGATTATAATTGATACAACCAAGAGTTCCTATTAATGGTATATTGTTGAATTCTCCGCATTTGTAAATAATCTTATCTGAATTCAATTTTATTGCATACCATAGAATAGAGTCCGCTTTAAGAGCCCTTAATTTTTGAGACCAATCGTTCCTAGTCAATTCTTTGATAAAGCAACTAGCTTTGTAGAGATGGGAAGTCAACCAAGAATAGAGCAAATGAACGCAACAAACTAGCACTCCTCTCTTTCTTTCATACCTCATGTGAATAGCATAGTAAATGTTAGCAAGGATAGTCGGAGTTGGATCTTTGTCAAAAAGCCTAAAAGAAGTGAAAGCATGAATAGCGGTAGGATCAATATAGTCAATATTCTTTGGCAATAAAACAACACCGAAAACCAAGAGAGCTAACACATGTCCACAAATGTCCCATTGTTTCCTTTGAGCAAACATTAGCGCTTTATTTTCTAAATAAGATCTTTTGATCCCATGCACTTCTCCCTCAGTTTTATAATTAGCTTTTAATTCCGCAGCGGACATTCCCAAAGCCTTTTCTAAATCTGAAAAGTCAACTTCCTTACCCACACCAGTATAGAATTCCTTTTTTATCCTCGAGAAACCCAACATAGCATCCATTTCTTCTAAGGTAGGAGCTAACTGAAAATCCTGGAAAGTAAAACATCTCAAAGGCGGATCATAGAATTGTACCAAAGCGGTGATAGCTTCCTCCTGTACTTTTACCTTTAGCAAATCCAATATATTTCCATAGCGGATCTCAAACCTATCCAAAGCACCTGATGGTAATTTCTCTTTGATTATCTTCAATTTCTTGATGTCTGGAGTAGAAACAGTAAAGTGGACAATTTTCTTCGTACTCATCCTTCCTACACATCCACCAACAAAACACAATCTTACCCAAAAAATATATATATATATATATATATATATATATATATATGTGTATTATTTTTTTGTGTGGATAAGACATGATGAGAATGCAAATGATAGATGATGCATGCAAACATAAAAAAAATAATACAAACATATAAAACACAACCAAACAAAAAAACAATTAACATGATATTTCAAAGAACCCAGGTTCATAGGTTCGACGTAGGGGGCTATTGGGAGCCAACCTTTTTATGGGGGGTTCTAGAAGGTCTCATGGGGTCGTTCGTAGCCTCCGAGACTTTTTCGTCTCTTCGGATTTTGGAACAACTCATTTTATCCATGAGGTTCGAATTTTTGGGTAGGTTCCCGGAGAGATCAGCTAAGTATCCAGTCCAGCCCTCCACAAAGTCAAGCTTCGTTTCGGACCTTTCCAAATACCTAACCCACTCCGAGTGGAGTTATCAGTGAGATTCGTAAGGCGATTCATGTCCCCTTTTGGTCTCAAAGTTAACTCCCACACTTAAGGTTTAACCGACATAAAAATAGAGCAAATATATAATAATAAAAGCAGATATTTTCAGGCAGATAAAAAAAACATAAAGCAAATAAACAAATAAATAATTTAATGTTTATTAAAAGATAAACCTCCCCCCAAACCCTAAATGTGGCAACTTGCCAACCCTAAAGTGCGCCACAAACCCTAAACCATAAACCACGAGCCATAAACCTAAACCCACTCAAGCCTTAGGAGCATAATAATTCACTAAAAGTGTTGTCCCCAGCAGAGTCGCCAGCTGTAGCAACCTGCCTAAAAATTTCAGCTTTCGAGTCGCCACCTATTCTGAAGGGCGAATAGGAAACCCTACGCAGATAAGAGATTGAGGGTAAGTTATTATAATCAGGCTGAGGGAAGGTGTTAGGCACCCTCAGCCCTTTCCTAAAGGCTAATGTTCAAAGATTAGGGTTGCATGGCAGGGTTTGTAAAGAAATGTGGCAAACAGAATTTTAATGACATGATTGAGATTTTGAAGAGGGGGACTCGCCTTGTTGCCAAGTGCCTACGTACCTCCTTAGGGAGGATCAGAGTCTACGTAGTTCGGGGAAGGTTGTACGCCATTAGAATTGAATTTGATTAGAGATGTGTTTTTTAGAGGCTTTTTGAATGGCCTATCGTAGTTTGATGATTTTTATAGTTTTGAATGGATTTTAGAATTATTCTAGGGTTTGGGCGTACAACCCTGATTTGGCACAATTAACCGCAATGATCAATAGGTTTGATCACCATAGTTAAAAGATTAAGGGTTTGCATCATTACCAATTCAAACCGATTGATTCGATTATCACTAATAATGACTTATTGTATTTTATTATTTTATGAATTTTATTTTATACTGTTACCTCTCATAACCGGTTAATACGGTCACAAATAATAACAGATTAATTATAGAACGAGGCAGGATTAATCACCACAATCAATAAGATGATTGCAGCCATTTAATCGAATATAGCTTGATTTTATTTTAATTTAACAGTATTTTAATTAAAATCATTGTTAACCACAGCGATCAATCGATTTAATCGGCGCGAATAACAAATTAAAAATTTTAATATAATTATCATGTATTTATTTTTATTTAAAAAATAATTATAACATAATTAATATATATTAAAATAAGTATTTTAATTTAAAATAAAAAAATAATTAAAAGAAATTAGGTTTTATTGAGATTATGATTCAATATGATACTCATGAAGGACCATGGTATGGATACTTGATTATTTAGCGCTGGATCTGGTCAGGGGAAGATCCTATGGTGAGGACCTGAGGGTGTATGACGCAGGTATGAGGCTAAGGCACATGGGATCACATAGAAACAATTCCAGAAAAAATATATGTGGGAGCTGGGTATCAAACCCACGCCCCCTAGGTCAAACGCTCCCTTTTTGCCAACTCAACCAAGGCTCGTACGCGGTTAACAAACGCTCGCATAACCATATATCAAACGATTAACACGTGACACTAGAAACGCGCGCGCAAATTCAAAACAGCCAACCATACAGGGACACGCAATCGTCTTCCCCAAGAAGACACCCAGAAACTGCAAATATAGCTACGCTTTAGCTACGATTTCTTTCGTAGCAAAGGAGACCTGGAAAAATAGCGATTGAGGCATACAAACATATAAATATGGCGCACCTATCCTAATCTTTTCGTCATGGCCACGCGAACATAACCACGTCTTTATTTTGCCCTAATTTAACTTCTACAAAAAACCCCCAATTAAAACCCTAAAAAGCTTAAACTGACATCAATGGTGAAACATGACTAGGGCACGTAAGCATCACACAAACAATACAGAAAACATCAGAGTACCAAGAGCAAACAGAATATATAATTAAAACACCATGGGGGTGCCTATATCATGTAAATCGAATCAAGGTTTGAATTGACTTACTTTGACAAAATTGAGGCAAATCTGGGGGTGCTGATGTCGTGCTTCAATCCAGACACGTTCAGAAGCCTCCAAGGGAGCGTTTGCACCTCTTAATTCTTGCTGAAACCTCTTAAGACTCAAAATCCGAATCCAAGTTCTTTGGTGATTTTCTTGTTCTTGCACGTATGTCTCTCTCTCAATTTTGCGTCCCCTAATCCTGTGGCATCCTTCCTCTACTTATATAGGATGTATTAGGTCAAATAAATTGCCCAAAACCTGGCTTGAATCCAATCTTGCTATATTGTGAAAAATTGATTTTATTTTTGATTAAAACCTTCTATTTTGGTCCAAATATTGTATCAATCTCTTCCCATTCCATGTATGCACGAAATTAAATATATTTTGGACATTAATTGTGATTGAAATTGGCCTTTATGAATATTTTATCATAATATTTGATTTTATACTTAATTAAATCATAAAAATGAAATAAAAAATATATTAAATCAATTAATATGATAAATTTCGTGCCCTTTTGTTTTGGACAAGCTAATGGCTTGTGGATCAAGTTTGTACCATAAAAACATAGGCCCATTTGCAAAATTCCTTAATTTGAACCCTCCTTTTTCACATTTGGTCCCTCAAAATCACCTGACTTTGATCAAGCATATCTCCTTCAATTTTTAAGCTATGAGGGAGTTCTAATACTTTTTAGAAACCTCAAGAGGTCCTCTACAAGCCACTTTGGAACATATTTCTCATTTGACGCTTTTATCTTGATCATATCCCCTTTGGAAAAAAACTGTTTCTGAAGGATGCCTGGAAATGACCTGTAATCTTTTGCTTTGTATCTCTTAAATGAAGCATTTCTAGCCCTGGCTTGTGAGACACAAAGTTGTAGAGAATCCAATTTCCTTCAAAATAGGCTTTGAGTGGGGAATTTCTGATGTTCCATGTGAAAGTTATGCCCAGTGTCATACCCTAATTTTTGACCCCCCCTGAGATGATATATCTTCAGGATTTTCATCAAGTCAAAGCAAGTTCCCAGAGCAGTCTGACATTCAATCAAGGGTGTTCAAAGACCAGAAAGCTCTGGCAAAGGATCAATCAATAGAAGGATTAGTCTCTAATACAATCATAAGACTCAAGAGCTTCATTATTTCATCTATGATTGATTAGACACCCAGTCATCTGAGTACAGGTTTACTCAGGTCACCAGACTAGGGTTTTTTAGCCTATCAAGGACTAAAATCAGGGATCACCTTTGGGAAACCCTAAAAAGCCCCAGGGGATCATTCAAAGACATCAATCATCTTCAAATAGCTCATATGACAAGATCCACTGGACATCACACCTCAATTCAAAGTCTACAGTCATTATTTTCATATGGTCGACAATTAGGGTTTTTGACCTAATTCACCAGGATGGTTGACTTTTAATCAGGGCATGGATCTAAAATTCAAGACATAATTCAAGAACCTCTACTACCTCAATATAATCCATTTACATCATTCATTTGAGGAGAAGATCTTGATTCTACACAAAAGTCCAAAATCTCACCATATCTGGAAAAAGTCAACTGTATGGGATCATCATTGACTTTTAAGATTTTTGGTCAAACCATGACTTTCAAGGATCAATATCATCAATATATGGATGGTAAATTCATTTGACCAAAGAAATTCAAAGAAATTCATCAAGGAGCAAAAAGTCGGGAATTAGGGTTTTTTAAGGCATGGTGAGAACTCAAAATTTCACCTACACAACTCAAAAAACTTCCAACATGAAAGTTGTAGATCTTGCAAAATAAAACAACATCTTACAAAGGAACTTTTTTCAAAAGATCAATCATTTAAGAGTTTTAGAAGTTTTGGAGTTTTAGGTCATAAACACTTAGAAATTTTTCTAAGTGTTTTAACCTAGTTTTCTTCCAACTTTGGCCTCATTTTTCACAAATTTGCCAAAGGATTTTGAAGAAACTCCAAACTAATGATTTGAAGTAGATGTTTAGGGCTTTCCAAATTGTATTCAACCTTCTCCAAATTCAATTTGAGCTAGGAGTTATGCTTGTTCAAAGTTGGCCTCATGAAGTAAAATTATAGGTCATGTACAATTTGAAACTTTGCAATTTTGTGCATTTTGCTTCACTAAGTGATGCTACACGACCTCTAATGCATCTGAAACCATACCATACATCAATTTCCATCATTGCATAAGGATTAGAGAAGATTCCCAAAAACAAAGGCATGTGATTATGTAATGATTGCATTTTTGAATTTATGGCAAATTGGTGATTCATCAAAGGAATCTTCTCCCAACCAATTGGAGCTCATTTCTGCAGCCATTTGGTCCCCTAAGATCAAGCAAAACCGATGGCTAGGGAGTGGTATCAAAGAGCTCATCATTGCACTTGGAATATTCTTTGAATTCCTTCATGGCTAAGAAACCAAACTCACTACACTAAGCAAGCTTACTATGATCAATTGCTCTGAACCAATTGCCTATAAATAGAGGCCTCTTTCTCATTCAGAAAACACACCAAAGCAACAGAATCCTTGCTTTCTCTCTTCTTTCTCCATACTTAAGGTTTTCAAAGGTTCTTTGGCAAGAAGACTCGGATTCTTCAAACCAAAGCTCTTCCTTTGGAATTAAGTATTCAAACACATTAGGGGAGTCACTTGGAGGTGATCCAGACCTCTGAAACACTTCTGTGAGTGAGGAATCATCATCTGCACCTCTCACTTGGAGCTGTTGTAGTTGGGGTTGAGCAAGAGGTTCTGGGTACTTTCAGTCCAAGCTAAGCATCTCAACACCTTCCAGGAGGATCACTGAAGCTATCTGGATCGTTGCAACAACTCTGCAACACACTTTGATCAGAGCCAGATCTTCATTTTTCAGGTAAGTTTCCAAAGCTTCAAACTCTATGATTCACGCATGATAAATTAAAAATGAAGTTACCAGTTGGTTTCTGCACCTTCATAGATCATTAGCCCTCAATCAATTGCATCAAAACATGCATATATAGCATTTCATGTTTAATTTCAGTTTTAGGGTTCTTAGTGTTCATGCTTGCGAATTTTATGTTACACTTAGAATAAATGAAATTAAAGGACACCATCATAATCCTCGTCCAAAAACGAGCAAAATCCATGTTTACATCTTTAAGTTTGGTTGAGAAACGAAGGAGATAGCAAAATTCAAAAAATCTGAAGCTTGAGGTTGAAGATGAAGATGGTAGCGCCATTTTTTGAATTTCCCAGACTTAAGTTTATTTTATTTTGAATGATGGGTATGTTATCTACGAATTCATCGTAGTGTCCCAATGGTTACAGCGCGCGTCCAAAAGCTTTGCCTTGCCTTAGGTCTGGGGTTCGATCCCCCCCTCAGACCTTTTGTTCATTTTATTTTTCCAACTCATTTAATGCCTTGCTTTCACATATAATCATATGGGCTCTTTCCTTAAACAGGCCACGCGCGTGGCCCAGTTGGTATTTGTTTTGTTTGGTAACCAAGAGGGCGTGAGTTCAACCCTTGGTGAGACCAAACCATTTTTTTTACTACTATTTTCCTTCATTTTTTTATCAACTTTACACAATTATTTAACCTATCAAATAAATACATTTTTACTTCATTTTTCACACACTTGTCATTTAATATATCTATTTTGGGAATAATCAAAAAAATCATAAAAATATTATTTATTTCTTATATTTTTATTAGGTTTAAAATAGTATATTTTAAGTGTTTTCTTAAATACTTTAAATGTATATTTTCATTTTGTTTTAACCTAATTATTTGTGTGAACAATTTTATGATAAAACCCTAATTGTTTAGGTCTTAATTAGGAAAAATCTTTATTTTTACCTTAATTAAGTTGACTTTTGTCAATTCTCAAAACTGTTTTTTTCAATCTCTGATTAAATCAAATGATTAAGGTTTTCAAACAACAAAACCTTATATCATTTCAAATCATTCTTTTCAAAAATTACTGTCATAACCAGTACTGTAAAGTACTGGGCCTCTAATAGAGTGTAAGTCCCAAAAACCTTCTCTTCTTAGCTTGTTTTCAAAACTGTATTTTCAAAATCTTCTTTCTGTTTTCAAAACATTCTTCTGGTATTTGAAGGGCATTATTCCCGGTGAAACTCTTCAGATACCTATGTGACCTTTGTCCATCTTCACTTCTTCTGTTTTCAAAAACCATTAACTGTTTATCATATATATATATTCAACTGTTATCAACAAAACAACAAAAATTATTGGTAAGGCTCTGTACATACTTCTCCAAAGGCCTCCACTCCATCCAGGTTAGGCTTTACAAGCTTTCAATTTACAGTCTTTATTTAAATTACTGTCAAATATAAACTGTGCATATATATTAGTTTAGAACTACGTTTGAGTATAAACCCTAGGACAGTTAAACTATATATATATTATAGGAATATGGCCTAGGATTGAGAATGTCTTCCCGGTGAAGGCTCTTTCCTAATTAGAGATCTGTAGTTCAAACCCCCAAGATGAATTATTCCCGGTGAAACATCTTGGCAAAAACCTTAGAATCCAAAAAATAGGACACATCCACCCAAAGAGGAATTATTCCCGGTGAAACCTCTTACCCATTTGCTTAGAGCCAAAATAAGTTCAAAACTACATAGCTTTCTCTTGTGCTATAACAAGGACCCTCGATTAGCCTCCTCTTGGGCTTTGTACAAGGACCCACAGGCTTCTTAGAAGCATTTCCAGCTTCCTCTTGAGCTTGTATACAAGGACCCATCAGGTTTCTTATAAACATAGGAACAGGTCTTTAGTCACCTTTTAGCCTACCCTGGTGAGTTTTCTTCCAATTTAAACCAGACTTTTAACAAGCCAAGTTTGTCTCAATTTTGTATTGAGTACACCTTTTGGAATGAGAGACATGGACAGTCTCTGTCACCCTTATCTTCATCAATTTTCCTTAGCAGAGTCTAGGATCCATGTTTGATCATCCTCAGCAAGTGTCAGCCTTCATCTTGGGCTTTAAACAAGAAGTCTCCACTAGATAATCTTTCTGCCATCATTTCAAATCCCCTGGAAAGGGTTAGCCTCCAAAGTCAATTAAAATCAATCCATCATTTCAAATCCCCTGGAAAGGGTTAGCCTCCAATATCAGTCTTTCAAAACCAAATATTCATTCTCTTAGGAGATAATTTCCCCAAAAAGAGTCAAAACCCCTGGAAAGGGTCAGCCTCCAAAAACATGATAAAGTCAGTCTTTTAACAGACAAATTCACCAGCTGAGTCAAAATCCCTGGAAAGGGTTAGCTTCCAAAGAAAAACAGTCTTTTAATAAAATCTCCTCAGTAGAGTCAAAACCAACAAAAACAGTTAGCCTCAACCTTGGGCTTCATACAAGGCACCAAACAATAAAACTCCCCTGTCAAGAGTCAGCCTCAACCTTGGGCATTGTACAAGGCAGATAATAGAGTCTCCCCAGTGAGTTCTTCATCATCTAATAGCCACAACCTTGGGCTTTGTACAAGGCAGATTAAACCATATTTTTATGTGTCAAAGATTCCTAACACCTAGGATCTTTTCCCCATAGAGTCATCCATACTCAGTTTATTTAAGAGTCAGCCACAACCTTGGGCTTTGTACAAGGCAGAAAATAATGTTTTTTCCTAGCTAGAGTCAGCCTCAATTCTGGGCTTTGTACAGAACACCAAATAAAAATCCATCAAAATAAACACTCTCCAAATAGAGTCAGCCTCAATTCTGGGCTTTGTACAGAACACAAAAATACCCTGTAATTAATCCCCAATGGAGTCATCTCCCAGAGTCAATAATAATTAATAAATCAATCAAAAAGCCTCAAGCTTGGGCCTCATACAAGCCAGCTAAAGTCAAATCTTTTATACAGTAGATAGACATAGCTTATCTCTATAGAGAGATATTTTTACTACTCTACCACATTCAAACAAACAAACATTTCCATTTCAATTTCAATTTTAATCAAGTCTCCCATTTAGGATTTTGAAAGGCATGAGCTGGCAGTAAAACCCAGACATGTGGTAACTTTCCCTAATTTGGATGAGCAACTTTCTTTCATTTAAGAGGCATTTGACTGGTATACTTGCACATACACAAGTAAGGTCCCCCTCTTGAATGAAATGAATTCAGTTATTCTGTCACTCTTTTAAATGTTTGTGGTAGAATAGTACAAATACCTCTCTGTAAAGATGATTTCATGTCTCTTTACTGTAAACAGAGATTTAATTCCAAGCTTCAACCTTGAGCTTCAAGCAAGGCACCAAAAACAAGTAATTTCCCTAGTTAGTTCCCCGAACTACATTAAGCTCTGACTTCCACTAGGGATATGTAGGCATGAGGTTCACAAGGAATCTCAGCGAGCTAATAAAATACCAAAAATAGTCAGTCTGTCTATAAGGCTGTCTTTCTTTAAATCAATTCAATTCCTTCTCCTAACACAAAGGAGAAACTTTCCCAATCATTAGCAGCAAACACAATCACAATGACACAGAGAAGGTTCCTGTAGAGTACTACAGATATGTAGGGTGTTTAAACACTTCCCTATGTATAACCGACCCCCCGGACTCCAGAATCTCTAGTCTAGGTGAAATCCCCACACTTAGCAAACTCCTAGGGTTTAGTTGAGATCTTTTTTCCCCTTTCCTACTCGTAGGACAAATAAGAAAGTTCGTGTGATATCGTAGGAAGAACTGAAACAAAATTCATCCCACCACGGGCGCATTCTCCTTCCAAATTTCGCGTGAAGGGTTTAGCGTGTCGTCCTCCCAAGTGAAACGGGGAGGTAAAGAAAACGACACCACAGATAAAATGGCGACTCTGCTGGGGATATAAGTGTTAAAAACCTTGGTTTTTCATCCAAACCAATGGTTGACCTGTTGCTGGTCCAGCCCCAATGAGGAATTAGGGATGCCAAATTCCCCCTCAAACAAGAGAGGTCCTGCCTAACCTCTGTGTCATATCATGTGTTTGCCGCATTTATATTTGTTTATTTTGTTTATTCTGTATCGGGAAAGGGCTTGATTCCCCCTTGTGGTGAGAAATCCTATACCCGGATTTGAGTGCAACATAAGATAGGATGGAGGATGTCTTCCCGGTGAAGGCCCTCTAATCTTGGTTTCCAAGTCTACTCTTGGGATTTGCCTGGCTGGTTGTGATTAACTGCGCCACTGCATTCCGAGACTGATTTGTATCAGGAGGACCTAGAAACACATTAACCCCACTTAAAGCCTTTTTTTTAGGACGTAGAGCGGTGATTACGGAAGTAATTGTCAAGCAGATACTACACTCAGAGAAAACTCTCTTATAGATACCAATCAACGTATCTTTAAGGTTGAGCAAAAACTCTGAGACCCTTAGAACCCGTTCTACAGGTACAAAAATCCTTAACCTTAGTTTACCATTGGGGCGGGGATTGCGTTTGGACTTCATGACCACTATACCCTTCAACGCCATGTTTGTTTAAAACTCTTGTGTGTGCATTCATGCATTCATGCATCATTCATTAATAAACAACTAAAAACAAAAAGAGTCTTTTTCGAGTCGTTTTTCAAGGAAACTAAATAACGAACGTTTTGAACTTCATAGAAAGAGAGAAACGGAGAAAGGACTTAAGGATCTATACCATGGATTACGGAAGAAAGAGAGCCAGGAAATACACCTTCAAGATTCCCCAGGTCGAGGAACTGGGAAAGCTCGAAAAACTGGTGGTCAACCCTCAGACTTTCAAGGAGAAGTATGGAAAACTTCTGCCTTTGCTCAATACCAACATTGTGGATGGGGTCCTTCCCACATTGGTACAGTTTTACGATCCAACGTATCACTGTTTCACCTTTCCAGATTATCAGCTCATGCCTACGTTGGAAGAGTACTCTCGTCTGATTGGAATACCCGTGTACGCGCAAGATCCGTACTCCGGTTTGGAAAAGAATCCTGACGACATTATCATTGCTGAAACTACTCCTTTGAATGTAGTCGACATCAGAACTCATATGGTGAGTAGAGGAGGAATTCAAGGATTACCTTCCAAGTTCTTGTTAGATCAAGCTCGGTACTTCGGCAGCATCCAAGATATGAGCGCATTTGAGGAAATCTTGGCTTTGCTTATCTACGGATTGTTTTTGTTCCCTAACATTAACGATTTCGTCGACATCAATGCAATTAAGATCTTCTTAATTGGAAATCCGGTTCCAACCTTGCTTGCGGATGCTTATCACTCTGTGCATTCAAGAAACCTGCAGCGAGGAGGATTAATCACATGCTGCGTACCGTTGTTATACGAATGGTTCGTTTCACACCTGCCAAAGTCTAGCACTTTCTGGAATATGAGGGATGGCCTTTACTGGTCACAGAAAATCATGTCTCTCACTCATACGGACATTGATTGGTGTAGTCCTGACAACGACGAAACCAAGATCATCTTCAGTTGCGGAAGTTTCCCCAACGTACCCCTTATTGGAACTAAGGGAGGGATCAGTTACAATCCAGCTTTAGCCCGTCGTCAATACGGCTATCCTATGAAAAACATTCCAAGTAACATCCAATTGGAGGGTCTGTTCTTCAAGAACATCGACGATCATGGCAACATGCTGAAGAAGGAAATTGTCCAAGCCTGGCGTCTTGTTCACATCAAAGGGAGAAGATTGTTAGGAAAACATCTTTGCATCTCCCTGGATCCTTATCTTCAATGGGTACGCGTCAGAGCATTCAAGCTCAGGATGCCATATCAACATCAAGAACCTATTCCCCTAAGGGAACCAATTTACCTTTTCTCCACCGATGTTGAAAAACTGCAAGCGGCATTAAACAAGGTATGCCAAGAAAGGAATGCTTGGAGGAACAAGTATCGAATTGTCAACACAGAAAACGTTGAGATTCAAAACATCCTAAGAAGGAAAGATGAGTTACTTGAAGTACTCGATCGACAAGTGACACAATCGTCACTTTCTCATCATATCCCTCCTGCTTCCTGGATCATCGATCAGCTCACGTCAGAGAACGCTCAACTCAAGAAACATAAGAAGATGTTAGAACGTGAATTCGGCTCTTCGTCAAAGTTTTAGAGTCCTTTCTCTCAGTTTCTCTGTATTTCCATTTTCAAAGTGTGTAAAAAACGGCATTTTCGCTTAATTAATAAAAGTTTGATGTTTCATAACGTAATTATGGTGTTTCCTTGAAAAATAATAACTTAATTGCATATCATACATCGCTTTAGTCGTACGCACTGACACGAGAATTGTCGCGGATCTAATAGTCACTTTCCTTTCTCCAGAAAGAGAGGAGGAGAAGGAGGTGAACCAAGACTTTCAAGCTGTCTCATCCATACAACACTCGTTCAAGTCGCAAGAAAAGAATGGAAGACTTTGAGCAAGAGAATGAAGAACTCAGAGAAGAGATTAATACTCTCAAAGGTACTGTTGAAAGACTCAATAGTATGGTAGAAGCCCTGGTAGTTGCGCAGAATCGACCAACGCCAGAAGAACCACAAAGGACTGTGGTTTCCGAGATTGTTTCTACTCCTGTTCCTCAGTATACCATGCCTCCTGATCGACCTTGGGGCATGCCGTATAACTTTACTCCAGAAGGGTACATACCTCCAGCTTCTGAAGCTCCAAAAGTCACCATGGATATGCGTCCACCGGAGGGTTACAAACCTCTGGAAATTGAAGTTCCAAGAGCAACGGCAATGGGTTTCACACAACAGAATGCTGAGATACCGAGATCTGCTGTCATGGCTTCTCCACAGCCCATTATGCATACTTTTCCCCCGCAAGGCGGACAAGTATATCATCACGCTCCAAGTGAGGATGCTGGCGTGTATGAAAGATTGGACGAGTTCCAAGAACAGTTTCTGCAAATGCAGAAGGAACTCAAGACTCTCCGAGGACAGGATCTATTTGGAAAGAATGCTGCAGACCTCTGTCTGGTTCCGAATGTTAAGATTCCTCACAAATTCAAAGTACCATAATTCGAGAAGTATAAAGGGAATTCATGCCCACAAAGTCATCTTGTGATGTACGCTCGAAGAATGTCAACTCAGACTGATAATCAACAATTGCTCATTCATTATTTTCAAGACAGCCTGACTGGTGCTGCACTCAAATGGTACATGAACTTGGACAGTTCAGAGATTCGTACTTTTCGAGACCTCGGAGAGGCCTTCGTCAAACAGTATAAGTACAATCTGGATATGGCTCCCGACAGAGATCAACTCCGGGCCATGACTCAAAAGGATAGAGAAAGCTTCAAGGAATACGCTCAGAGATGGCGTGAAGTTGCTGCGCAAATTTGTCCACCACTTGAAGAGAAAGAAATGACAAAAATCTATCACAAAACTTTAAGTCCATTTTACTACGGACGAATGGTTGCAAGTGCACCAAGTGATTTTACTGAGATGGTAAACATGGGTGTACGTTTAGAAGAAGCAGTTCGAGAAGGACGCTTGAACAAAGAACCAGAATCTTCTGTTGGTCCAAGGAAGTATGGAAGTTCTTTCCAGAAGAAAAAGGATCAAGATGTCAGCAATGTCTTGCACAAAATCAAGAAGAAATTCCAACCTCAAGTTGCAACAATAACTCCGGTTGTTAACTCAGCACCAGCTTATCAACCTCAGGTCTCGCAACAACAAATTCAACAAAGGTCGCAGCAACCTCAGCAGCAGGTTCGACCTCCAAATTACAACAATCGGGCTCCAAGGTATCCTGCCTTTGACCCCGTACCAATGCCGTATGCAGAATTGTTTCCAACATTACTGGCAAAAGGACTCATTCAGACAAGGAGTCCTCCAAATCCTACAAATAGTTCCTCACCATGGTATAAGGCTGACCAATCTTGTCCCTATCATCAGGGGGCACCAGGTCACAATATTGAGAACTGTTTCCCTTTCAAGATTGACGTCCAACGATTAGTGAAAAGCGGAATGCTATCCTTCAAAGATACTAATCCAAACGTCCAAGCAAATCCTTTGCCGCATCATAAAGAAGCTTCAGTAAATCTGGTAGATCAACACCCCAACGTCATTCAAATCTACGACATTCGTCAGATAGGGGAAAATCTTGTCAAGATGCACGCTAGACAAGCTGGGTACGGTCATGTACCACCTCACAACTACTTCACATGTGATATTTGTCCAAAGAATGATCAAGGATGTGCCGTAGTTCAAGCTGCATTACAAGAACAAATGGACTTGGGATGGATTCAACATATCCGAGTCAGAACTGAACATGACATCAACATGGTTCAAGGATGTCCAGGAGAATACAAAATCTACAAAGTTGAAGACCTTGAAGGATCGGTAGTCAGGTTCCATAAAACTTTGAATGGACTTGCCTACTTTGGAACAGATTTCCACGCTTACAGTAGATGCGAAATCTGTCGAAGAAATTCACGAGGATGTTTGCATGTTCGCAACGACATTCAAAAGCTGATGGATGACAATACCATTACTGTTCTTGCCAACAGAGAAGATGACGAAGTCTTTACCGTATCTCCTCAAATTAATCAAGATGAACCTATGCAAGTTAAGTATGATAGCAGGAAGACAGCAGTTGCACCACTAGTCATCTACTTACCAGGTCCTGTACCGTATGAGTCCAGCAAGGCTATACCATACAAGTACAACGCTACATTCATTGAAAATGGTAAGGAAATACCATTACCGTCTGTTGTCAACATTGCTGATGTTAGTCGAGTCACCAGAAGTGGACGAGTCTTCAACAGAACAACAGAAAATGTGGAGAAACCTTCGGAGGAAGTACCACATAGGCAAGACAATCATCCGACCAATGCTGTTCAAGCGAAAGAAAATGATGAGATCTTGAAGTTAATCCAGAGGAGTGAATACAACATTGTAGACCAATTACTACATACTTCGTCTAGGATTTCTGTTCTTTCCCTGCTATTGAGTTCTGAAGCTCATAGGGAAGCTCTACAGAAAGTTTTGGAACAAGCTTTCGTAGAACCAAGTGTTACTATAAGCCAATTCAACAACATCGTTGCCAACATCTCCGCCGGAACTAACCTAAGTTTCTGTGACGAAGATCTTCCTGAAGAAGGAGTGGACCACAATCTTCCACTTCACATCTCAGTTGGCTGCATGGGTGATGTACTCACAGGAGTCCTAATAGACAATGGATCCTCTCTCAACGTCATGCCTAAATCAACATTATCAAGATTATCTTTCGAAGATTTCCCTCTAAGAAAGAGTCATGTCATCGTTAAAGCATTTGATGGATCAAGAAAGTCAGTTTTCGGAGAAGTAGATCTTCCCATAACTATTGGACCTCAGACGTTCAAAATCACTTTCCAAGTTATGGACATTCCAGCACAATACAGTTGTTTGCTAGGTCGCCCATGGATTCATGAGGCTGGGGCAATTACTTCAACACTTCATCAGAAACTGAAGTTCATAAGAAATGACAAATTGGTAACCGTATGTGGAGAACGAGCTCTGATCGTCAGCAACCTGTCATTATTCTCCGACATAGAACCAAAAGAAGTTGTTGGAACTAAATTCCAAGCACTTTCCTTAGACAAAGGAAAGGAGAAAGCAGCGTCTATTTCTTCCTACAGAGATGCAATCCAAGTTATAAAGGATGGCACTACCAGTGGTTGGGGGCACATTAACATTCCTACCAACAACAAGAACAGAACAGGAGTTGGATTCTTTCCAACATCATCAAAGACTATTCCAGGAATTGAGGTAGTTCTCCCCATTCAAGAAACTTTCTGCAGTGGAGGTTTTCTTCAACCTGTTCAACAAACAGTTAATACCATCGGTACGGAAAACACCGATGAAGAAGAGTGGTTATCCTATCTTAACAGAGCAGGATACATCTCCCTACCAGAGTCTGATTCACCTTGCTGTTATCCGACTAAAGGATCTGAAAGTAAGACTCAACCAAGCAATGATGAAGTTACTGACAGCTTCACCACCAGAAATCATGGTTCATCAAAAGAAGTTCCTCCTATCCCCGAAGAGACTTGGGATACATTAGGAGAACCAAGCGGAAAATTTGACTACATGGTGAAATACTCCGCTCCTGAAAGTTCAAGAATCTCTCTTGAAGATATTGTTCCAACTGGATGGAACATTGATTATGAGTACCTCTCTCAGCCAAAAGAGATGTATAACCCTTGCTATTCATCATCATCTACTGGTGAAATCATCATTGAGGATTATATCCCCAAGTCACCTTCCGAGGCTACGGATATAGAGTTCACATATCTAGTCAATGCCATCTTGGGAGAAGAGCAAGACCAAAATACAGAAGAGGACGATCTCGAAAGTGTCTCCGACAACGAGTCTCTCCATTCAGAAGATTGGAAGTTTCCTCAAAAGAAAAACCGACATACTCCACTTGGAAATGGGTATGCTCACACCGCTCAGTCTGCTGAAGTAGAAGAAGATCGTCTGAGTGTTGCAAAGACAGTGGTTGGTAAATCAAGACCTACCACAGGCCAGCTTAAGCCTAAGGTTCCAGATTACTTAGTGCACAATGGGGTTCGCCACTACTGGACAGCTATTGAAGTTTCAACTGTTGTTCGCACTCCTAAGTAGGAACTTTCACCGTTATTTTGTCCTCTCACCATAGCCCAGGGTGAAGAGATGTTTCATAGGGCTTTGCATTTTACTATTTCTTAGAAAAATGTCCCTCTTTGCTTCGCCCAAAGCAATAGAGTTTTGTTTTATAGGGTCTTTGTTTCAAGAAATGACTGTCAATAAATAAAAATGTCATTCTGTTCCTTTGTTTAGTTTTCCCTTTTCTTTTTTCGGAAATTGGTAATCCTAAAAAACACCCTTAAAAAACATCAAATATTCCATTAACTGCATACAGCGAGTCTTCCCTCGTTGTCTAAATAAAACTTATCACACATATGCAGATTAATCATAAAATACCCCGTTGAAACGTGCGACCGTATGACTTCTCCAAGCTTTGAGTTTCCTGTATTCGAGGCAGAGGAAGAAGAAGACGAAGAAATATCAAAGGAAATTTCACGGTTACTTCAACAAAAGGAAGAGGCCATTCAGCCATACAATGAGCCTCTAGAGATCATTAACCTTGGTTCCGATGGAAACAAAAAAGAGGTTAAGATTGGAGCTTCGCTCAGTTCAGAGATCAGAGAAAGTTTGATACAGCTGCTCAAAGAATTCTCAGATGTCTTCGCTTGGTCTTATCAAGATATGCCAGGGTTGGATACCAGTATAGTGGAGCATCACTTGCCATTAAAAGCAGAATGCCCTCCGGTCAATCAAAAATTAAGAAGAACTCATCCGGAGATGGCCATGAAAATCAAAGAGGAAGTTCAAAAGCAGATCAACGCAGGTTTCCTCGTCACTTCAGAATACCCTCAGTGGTTATCTAACATTGTTCCCGTTCCTAAGAAAGACGGAAAAGTCCGCATGTGCGTCGACTACAGAGATTTGAACAAAGCTAGCCCTAAGGATGATTTTCCTTTACCACATATTGATATGTTGGTAGACAGTACAACAAAATCCAAAGTTTTCTCGTTCATGGACGGATTTTCAGGATACAACCAAATCAAAATGGCACCTGAAGACATGGAAAAAACAGCTTTCATCACCCCCTGGGGCACGTTCTGCTACCGTGTTATGCCTTTTGGACTAAAGAACGCAGGGGCAACTTATCAAAGGGCCATGACTACGCTTTTCCACGACATGATGCATAAGGAAGTGGAAGTCTATGTGGACGACATGATTGCCAAATCAGAAAATGAAGAAGATCACATACAGAATCTGACAAAGTTATTTCAACGCTTACGGAAGTTTCAGCTTCGCCTGAACCCCAACAAGTGCACCTTTGGTGTCTATTCAGGAAAACTCCTTGGTTTCATTGTCAGCAAACGAGGAATTGAAGTAGATCCAGACAAAGTCAAGGCAATTCAAGAAATGCCTTCGCCCAGAACCGAGAAACAAGTTAGAGGATTTCTTGGACGTCTGAATTACATCTCGAGATTCATATATCTCATGACTGCAACTTGCGCTCCTATTTTCAAACTTCTATGGAAAAATCAAAGTTGCGTCTGGACAGACGATTGTCAGAAAGCGTTCGACAGCATTAAGGAATATCTGCTCGAACCACCCATCTTGTCTCCTCCAGTGGAAGGAAGACCTTTGATAATGTACTTAACCGTCTTAGAAGATTCCATGGGTTGTGTCCTTGGACAGCAAGACGAGACAAAGAGAAAAGAGCATGCCATCTACTACCTGAGCAAGAAATTCACTGACTGTGAATCCCGCTACTCCATGCTCGAGAAGACGTGTTGTGATTTGGCCTGGGCTGCCAAATGTCTCCGCCAGTACATGATTCGACATACTAATTGTTTGATCTCTCATATGGATCCAATCAAGTACATCTTTGAGAAGCCTGCTTTAACCGGGAGAATTGCCCGTTGGCAGATGTTGTTATCAGAATATGACATTGAGTATCACGCACAGAAAGCCGTGAAAGGAAGCATTCTAGCTGAGCACCTGGCTCACCACCCACTCAATGGTCATGAATCAACCAGTTTCGACTTTCCGGACGAGGACGTCATGTACCTCAAGATGAAAGATTACGACGAGCCACTACCCGACGAAGGACCTAAGATAGGATCCCAGTGGGGTTTAATCTTTGACGGAGCTGTCAATGCTTATGGACGAGGAATTGGGGCAATCATTGTTACACCTCGGGGTACCCATATTCCATTTACTGCCAGATTAACTTTCAAATGCACAAACAATGAGGCCGAATATGAAGCTTGCATCATGGGTCTCGAAGAAGCCATGGATCTAAGAATCAAACACTTGGATGTATATGGAGATTCTGCTTTGGTCATCAATCAAATCAAAGGAGAATGGGAAACACGCCAACCAGGGCTAATTCCTTACAAAGACTACGCGAGAAGATTGTTACCATTCTTCGACAGGGTAGATTTTCATCACATTCCTCGTGAAGAAAACAACTTGGCTGATGCATTAGCCACACTCTCTTCCATGATTAGGATAAATCATTGGAATGACATTCCTCGGATCGATGTTATGCGCCTGGATAGGCCCGCTCATGTTTTCACAGTAGAAGCAATCATCGACGACAAACCGTGGTATCACGACATCAAGAACTTTCTTCAAAAGCAAGAGTACCCTCTTGGGGCGTCAAAGAAAGATAGAAAGACTTTGAGAAAGTTAGCTTGTAGATTCTTCTTGAATGAAGATGTTCTGTACAAAAGAAACTTTGACATGGTTCTGCTCAGATGCGTTGACAGAAAAGAAGCAGAAATACTCATGAGAGAAATACATGAAGGTTCCTTTGGTACTCACACCAATGGACATACCATGACAAGGAAAATACTGAGAGCAGGATATTATTGGCTGACAATGGAGTCAGATTGCTACCAGTACGCAAAGAGGTGTCACAAATGCCAGATCTACGCCGATAGAATTCATGTGCCACCATCTCTTCTCAACATACTCTCTTCCCCTTGGCCTTTCTCCATGTGGGGAATCGACATGATTGGAATGATCGAGCCAAAAGCGTCCAACGGACATCGCTTCATCTTGGTAGCCATAGATTATTTCACCAAATGGGTTGAAGCAGCTTCATATGCAAACGTTACAAGGCAAGTTGTCATCAGGTTTATCAAGAATCACATCATCTGTCGCTACGGCGTTCCTAGCAAGATAATCATTGACAATGGGTCAAATTTGAATAACAAAATGATGAAGGAGCTTTGTGAAGAATTCAAGATCGAACATCACAACTCATCTCCTTACAGACCAAAGATGAATGGAGCTGTAGAAGCAGCTAACAAAAACATGAAGAAAATCATTCAGAAGATGGTCATCACTTACAAAGATTGGCATGAAATGCTCCCGTATGCTCTTCATGGTTACCGTACGTCTGTACGTACTTCGACTGGAGCAACTCCTTTCTCCCTTGTATATGGCATGGAGGCAGTCCTACCTCTAGAGGTTGAAATCCCATCAATGAGAGTCTTGATGGAGGCAAAATTAACAGAAGCCGAGTGGTGTCAAAGCAGATTCGATGAATTGAACTTAATCGAAGAAAAGTGCATGACAGCTTTATGCCACGGACAACTATATCAACAAAGAATGAAGAAAGCTTTCGACAAAAAGGTTCGACCTCGCACAATCAAAGAAGGCGACCTTGTACTCAAAAAGATTCAATCTTTTCTCACAGATTCGAGAGGGAAATGGACTCCCAATTATGACGGCCCCTACATGGTCAAGAGAGCTTTCTCAGGAGGAGCCTTAATACTCACGACTATGGATGGAGAAGAATTCACCCGTCCTGTGAACATCGACGCAGTCAAGAAATACTTCGCCTAAATAATTAAAAGAACAGCTCGCTAAGTTGAAAACTCGCAAAGAGCGGCTTAGGCAAAAAAGAGCGTCTCGGTGAATCGAAAACCCGAAAGGGCGATTCAGGCAAAAATTAGAGACATATAAAAAAATATATTAATCAATCCCGGTAGACTTAAAACCCGAAAGGGGTAGTTTACGCAAAAGTTAGGGATATATGGCAAGTAACTGTGTTCAGGACAAACTTGATCATTCAAAATCCATAGCGGAGTGTTCATCAGCAGTAGGTCATCTTCTACGAAGCACGAATACAGCGCAACCCGGAGTGGAAGGGAAAGATAACGGTCGTCACGTTTCATCGTAGCCCTTTTCCCGAAAAATTACCAATTTCCAACTTTGTAAATACTCCGTGGAATCAAGCATTTGGCTGATTACCATTCCATATATAATAATTTGAGCCTTGTGCTTTTCCTTTGCAATCTAGTCTTATTCAGTTTCTTGGAATGCATTTTAAGTTTAAACAGTCAATTTCTTGAAACAAATGTTTTCATAAAATAAAAATGAATTTACTTGCAAAAATAAAGGTGAAATTTCTTTCTAAGGTTTACAAACAATAGGAAGAATGCAAACAGTTGCTCCGAGAACGGTTGAGACTCCGGGAACCAATATTTCCCCATGAGGTCGCTTTGCGAACATCTCCCGATGACGGATCTTCACTTCAATTCATATTACTCACTTCGGACAGCGGACAACTGATAACCAGATATTCCCAACAGAGTTCGAACTACAAGAAGAAGACATCTTCTGATCAACAAGAATTCAAGTCGTATCTTAGGATTTTCCATCCGCGACAATTCTATTCACATTCACTTTACATTTTATCATTGTCATAATATTCATGCATACATTACATCATAATTGCATAGCCGAATCAGGCTTTGATCCTGTGAATGCCTAAGTCATTGAGGCATGAATTCAAAGTTTCCCCTGCAAGTTCCGGAGAAACTTTTTCCTGCGAGACAACAATTCATACACAAGGATCTCACCAAGCAAGTCAACAGATGGTAGTCTCCCTCAAAGAGATAGTTTGTTCACTTTTGGAATTCCTTAGCCGAGAATCTCCTGCAGAGCGACATTCGACAATCTTCTTCAGATAAGATAGTCTGCTTCACATTTTGGAATTCCCTACAGGTTTGGTATTTCCCCAGCAGGGTCAAGAGATGCCACTTTTTCGTCAAAAAAAAATAATTCAGAATCTCCCAGCAGATTGACAAATGATTCCCCAGTGGAATCAGTGAATGGTAGTCTTCGTCCAGAAGATAGTTCATGATCCCCAGCGGAGTCAACAAATGGTAGTCTTTCCCCAAGGAAAGACAGTTTGTCTGTTAAACATTCAGGAGGACAATAAATGTTGGTTTTCACCCCAAAAACAGTTCGTCCGCCTTCAAACAAAGTCATTAGCCCCTCAAAAGAGCGCGGGCCCGTATGACAATCTTTCAAAGATGCCAAGTCAAAAGGGAAGATGGTGAAGTTTCTTTATTTACCGTCAAATGGTATCTTACCTCCAAGTGCTGGTAAGAAGTTTGATGAGGAAACAAACCCTTGAAGTTTCTTTATTTACCGTCAAATGGTATCTTACCTCCAAGTGCTGGTAAGAAGTTTGATGAGGAAACAAACCTTTGAAGTTTCTTTATTTACCGTCAAATGGTATCTTACCTCCAAGTGCTGGTAAGAAGTTTGATGAGGAAACAACCCTTGAAGTTTCTTTATTTACCGTCAAATGGTATCTTACCTCCAAGTGCTGGTAAAGAAGTTTGATGAGGAAACAAACCTTTGAAGTTTCTTTATTTACCGTCAAATGGTATCTTACCTCCAAGTGCTGGTAAGAAGTTTGATGAGGAAACAACCCTTGAAGTTTCTTTATTTACCGTCAAATGGTATCTTACCTCCAAGTGCTGGTAAGAAGTTTGATGAGGAAACAAACCTTTGAAGTTTCTTTATTTACCGTCAAATGGTATCTTACCTCCAAGTGCTGGTAAGAAGTTTGATGAGGAAACAAACCTTTGAAGTTTCTTTATTTACCGTCAAATGGTATCTTACCTCCAAGTGCTGGTAAGAAGTTTGATGAGGAAACAAACCTTTGGAGATTTTCTCTTTATCTGAGATATTGTCCAAACGCAACTGAGACCAGTTTTGAGATTTGGACATCCAGAACAAGAGGAGGTTGTTTACCTTTTTCTAAGTATCAACACTTAGTTAAAGAAGATGGATTGCGCATCCTACATTGCCATCCATTCGCCAGAATCCACATCAAGTGTTTCTACAGGAGTTTGTCTCCTCACCCCCGCCAAGTGCGACAACGGGATCAAAGATATGCAAAGATTTTATCAATTACAACATCTCAGGAGCACCCAAAATTCGGGCATTCCTCGATATTTAAGTCTCTTTTACGCAGGAGAGATCGAGATATCAATCTCTCTCCCTCCAGATAAAAGAAACTTAAATAGGGGCATCTGTCATACCCTAATTTTTGACCCCCCCTGAGATGACATATCTTCAGGATTTTCATCAAGTCAAAGCAAGTACCCAGAGCAGTCTGACATTCAATCAAGGGTGTTCAAAGACCAGAAAGCTCAGGCAAAGGATCAATCAATAGAAGGATTAGTCTCTAATACAATCATAAGACTCAAGAGCTTCATTATTTCATCTATGATTGATTAGACACCCAGTCATCTGAGTACAGGTTTACTCAGGTCACCAGACTAGGGTTTTTTAGCCTATCAAGGACTAAAATCAGGGATCACCTTTGGGAAACCCTAAAAAGCCCCAGGGGATCATTCAAAGACATCAATCATCTTCAAATAGCTCATATGACAAGATCCACTAGACATCACACCTCAATTCAAAGTCTACAGTCATTATTTTCATATGGTCGACAATTAGGGTTTTTGACCTAATTCACCAGGATGGTTGACTTTTAATCAGGGCATGGATCTAAAATTCAAGACATAATTCAAGAACCTCTAATACCTCAATATAATCCATTTACATCATTCATTTGAGGAGAAGATCTTGATTCTACACAAAAGTCCAAAATCTCACCATATCTGGAAAAAGTCAACTGTATGGGATCATCATTGACTTTTAAGATTTTTGGTCAAACCATGACTTTCAAGGATCAATATCATCAATATATGGATGGTAAAGTCATTTGACCAAAGAAATTCAAAGAAATTCATCAAGGAGCAAAAAGTCGGGAATTAGGGTTTTTTAAGGCATGGTGAGAACTCAAAATTTCACCTACACAACTCAAAAAACTTCCAACATGAAAGTTGTAGATCTTGCAAAATAAAACAACATCTTATAAAGGAACTTTTTTCAAAAGATCAATCATTTAAGAGTTTTAGAAGTTTTGGAGTTTTAGGTCATAAACACTTAGAAATTTTTCTAAGTGTTTTAACCTAGTTTTCTTCCAACTTTGGCCTCATTTTTCACAAATTTGCCAAAGGATTTTGAAGAAACTCCAAACTAATGATTTGAAGTAGATGTTTAGGGCTTTCCAAATTGTGTTCAACCTTCTCCAAATTCAATTTGAGCTAGGAGTTATGCTTGTTCAAAGTTGGCCTCATGAAGTAAAATTATAGGTCATGTACAATTTGAAACTTTGCAATTTTGTGCATTTTGCTTCACTAAGTGATGCTACACGACCTCTAATGCATCTGAAACCATACCATACATCAATTTCCATCATTGCATAAGGATTAGAGAAGATTCCCAAAAACAAAGGCATGTGATTATGTAATGATTGCATTTTTGAATTTATGGCAAATTGGTGATTCATCAAAGGAATCTTCTCCCAACCAATTGGAGCTCATTTCTGCAGCCATTTGGTCCCCTAAGATCAAGCAAAACCGATGGCTAGGGAGTGGTATCAAAGAGCTCATCATTGCACTTGGAATATTCTTTGAATTCCTTCATGGCTAAGAAACCAAACTCACTATACTAAGCAAGCTTACAATGATCAATTGCTCTGAACCAATTGCCTATAAATAGAGGCCTCTTTCTCATTCATAAAACACACCAAAGCAACAGAATCCTTGCTTTCTCTCTTCTTTCTCCATACTTAAGGTTTTCAAAGGTTCTTTGGCAAGAAGACTCGGATTCTTCAAACCAATGCTCTTCCTTTGGAATTAAGTATTCAAACACATTAGGGGAGTCACTTGGAGGTGATCCAGACCTCTGAAACACTTCTGTGAGTGAGGAATCATCATCTGCACCTCTCACTTGGAGCTGTTGTAGTTGGGGTCGAGCAAGAGGTTCTGGGTACTTTCAGTCCAAGCTAAGCATCTCAACACCTTCCAGGAGGATCACTGAAGCTATCTGGATCGTTGCAACAACTCTGCAACACACTTTGATCAGAGCCAGATCTTCATTTTTCAGGTAAGTTTCCAAAGCTTCAAACTCTATGATTCACGCATGATAAATTAAAAATGAAGTTACCAGTTGGTTTCTGCACCTTCATAGATCATTAGCCCTCAATCAATTGCATCAAAACATGCATATATAGCATTTCATGTTTAATTTCAGTTTTAGGGTTCTTAGTGTTCATGCTTGCGAATTTTATGTTACACTTATAATAAATGAAATTAAAGGACACCATCATAATCCTCGTCCAAAAACGAGCAAAATCCATGTTTACATCTTTAAGTTTGGTTGAGAAACGAAGGAGATAGCAAAATTCAAAAAAATCTGAAGCTTGAGGTTGAAGATGAAGATGGTGGCGCCATTTTTTGAATTTCCCAGACTTAAGTTTATTTTATTTTGAATGATGGGTATGTTATCTACGAATTCATCGTAGTGTCCCAATGGTTACAGCGCGCGTCCAAAAGCTTTGCCTTGCCTTAGGTCTGGGGTTCGATCCCCCCCTCAGACCTTTTGTTCATTTTATTTTTCCAACTCATTTAATGCCTTGCTTTCACATATAATCATATGGGCTCTTTCCTTAAACAGGCCACGCGCGTGGCCTAGTTGGTATTTGTTTTGTTTGGTAACCAAGAGGGCGTGAGTTCAACCCTTGGTGAGACCAAACCATTTTTTTTACTACTATTTTCCTTCATTTTTTTATCAACTTTACACAATTATTTAACCTATCAAATAAATACATTTTTACTTCATTTTTCACACACTTGTCATTTAATATATCTATTTTGGGAATAATCAAAAAAATCATAAAAATATTATTTATTTCTTATATTTTTATTAGGTTTAAAATAGTATATTTTAAGTGTTTTCTTAAATACTTTAAATGTATATTTTCATTTTGTTTTAACCTAATTATTTGTGTGAACAATTTTATGATAAAACCCTAATTGTTTAGGTCTTAATTAGGAAAAATCTTTATTTTTACCTTAATTAAGTTGACTTTTGTCAATTCTCAAAACTGTTTTTTTCAATCTCTGATTAAATCAAATGATTAAGGTTTTCAAACAACAAAACCTTATATCATTTCAAATCATTCTTTTCAAAAATTACTGTCATAACCAGTACTGTAAAGTACTGGGCCTCTAATAGAGTGTAAGTCCCAAAAACCTTCTCTTCTTAGCTTGTTTTCAAAACTGTATTTTCAAAATCTTCTTTCTGTTTTCAAAACATTCTTCTGGTATTTGAAGGGCATTATTCCCGATGAAACTCTTCAGATACCTATGTGACCTTTGTCCATCTTCACTTCTTCTGTTTTCAAAAACCATTAACTGTTTATCATATATATATTCAACTGTTATCAACAAAACAACAAAAATTACTGGTAAGGCTCTGTACATACTTCTCCAAAGGCCTCCACTCCATCCAGGTTAGGCTTTACAAGCTTTCAATTTACAGTCTTTATTTAAATTACTGTCAAATATAAACTGTGCATCTATATTAGTTTAGAACTACGTTTGAGTATAAACCCTGGGACAGTTAAACTATATATATATTATAGGAATATGGCCTAGGATTGAGAATGTCTTCCCGGTGAAGGCTCTTTCCTAATTAGAGACCTGTAGTTCAAACCCCCAAGATGAATTATTCCCGGTGAAACATCTTGGCAAAAACCTTAGAATCCAAAAAATAGGACACATCCACCCAAAGAGGAATTATTCCCGGTGAAACCTCTTACCCATTTGCTTAGAGCCAAAATAAGTTCAAAACTACATAGCTTTCTCTTGTGCTATAACAAGGACCCTCGATTAGCCTCCTCTTGGGCTTTGTACAAGGACCCACAGGCTTCTTAAAAGCATTTCCAGCTTCCTCTTGAGCTTGTATACAAGGACCCATCAGGTTTCTTATAAACATAGGAACAGGTCTTTAGTCACCTTTTAGCCTACCCTGGTGAGTTTTCTTCCAATTTAAACCAGACTTTTAACAAGCCAAGTTTGTCTCAATTTTGTATTGAGTACACCTTTTGGAATGAGAGACATGGACAGTCTCTGTCACCCTTATCTTCATCAATTTTCCTTAGCAGAGTCTAGGATCCATGTTTGATCATCCTCAGCAAGTGTCAGCCTTCATCTTGGGCTTTAAACAAGAAGTCTCCACTAGATAATCTTTCTGCCATCATTTCAAATCCCCTGGAAAGGGTTAGCCTCCAAAGTCAATTAAAATCAATCCATCATTTCAAATCCCCTGGAAAGGGTTAGCCTCCAATATCAGTCTTTCAAAACCAAATATTCATTCTCTTAGGAGATAATTTCCCCAAAAAGAGTCAAAACCCCTGGAAAGGGTCAGCCTCCAAAAACATGATAAAGTCAGTCTTTTAACAGACAAATTCACCAGCTGAGTCAAAATCCCTGGAAAGGGTTAGCTTCCAAAGAAAAACAGTCTTTTAATAAAATCTCCTCAGTAGAGTCAAAACCAACAAAAACAGTTAGCCTCAACCTTGGGCTTCATACAAGGCACCAAACAATAAAACTCCCCTGTCAAGAGTCAGCCTCAACCTTGGGCATTGTACAAGGCAGATAATAGAGTCTCCCCAGTGAGTTCTTCATCATCTAATAGCCACAACCTTGGGCTTTGTACAAGGCAGATTAAACCATATTTTTATGTGTCAAAGATTCCTAACACCTAGGATCTTTTCCCCATAGAGTCATCCATACTCAGTTTATTTAAGAGTCAGCCACAACCTTGGGCTTTGTACAAGGCAGAAAATAATGTTTTTTCCTAGCTAGAGTCAGCCTCAATTCTGGGCTTTGTACAGAACACCAAATAAAAATCCATCAAAATAAACACTCTCCAAATAGAGTCAGCCTCAATTCTGGGCTTTGTACAGAACACAAAAATACCCTGTAATTAATCCCCAATGGAGTCATCTCCCAGAGTCAATAATAATTAATAAATCAATCAAAAAGCCTCAAGCTTGGGCCTCATACAAGCCAGCTAAAGTCAAATCTTTTATACAGTAGATAGACATAGCTTATCTCTATAGAGAGATATTTTTACTACTCTACCACATTCAAACAAACAAACATTTCCATTTCAATTTCAATTTTAATCAAGTATCCCATTTAGGATTTTGAAAGGCATGAGCTGGCAGTAAAACCCAGACATGTGGTAACTTTCCCTAATTTGGATGAGCAACTTTCTTTCATTTAAGAGGCATTTGACTGGTATACTTGCACATACACAAGTAAGGTCCCCCTCTTGAATGAAATGAATTCAGTTATTCTGTCACTCTTTTAAATGTTTGTGGTAGAATAGTACAAATACCTCTCTGTAAAGATGATTTCATGTCTCTTTACTGTAAACAGAGATTTAATTCCAAGCTTCAAGCAAGGCACCAAAAACAAGTAATTTCCCTAGTTAGTTCCCCGAACTACATTAAGCTCTGACTTCCACTAGGGATATGTAGGCATGAGGTTCACAAGGAATCTCAGCGAGCTAATAAAATACCAAAAATAGTCAGTCTGTCTATATGTCTGTCTTTCTTTAAATCAATTCAATTCCTTCTCCTAACACAAAGGAGAAACTTTCCCAATCATTAGCAGCAAACACAATCACAATGACACAGAGAAGGTTCCTGTAGAGTACTACAGATATGTAGGGTGTTTAAACACTTCCCTATGTATAACCGACCCCCCGGACTCTAGAATTTCTAGTCTAGGTGAAATCCCCACACTTAGCAAACTCCTAGGGTTTAGTTGAGATCTTTTTTCCCCTTTCCTACTCGTAGGACAAATAAGAAAGTTCGTGTGATATCGTAGGAAGAACTGAAACAAAATTCATCCCACCACGAGCGCATTCTCCTTCCAAATTTCGCGTGAAGGGTTTAGCGTGCCGTCCTCCCAAGTGAAACGGGGAGGTAAAGAAAACGACACCACACCCAGTCAAAGTTGGGTTGACTTTCTCCTGAAGAAACCCTAATTTGAACCTTTTTATATTTGTTCATCTCTGAGTTTCTATTAATGGAATCATGATCAATTCTTGATCAAATGATGATTATGCACCCTATACTTGATGTTTGCCCAATGATCATGGTTTGAATCATGCTTTGATATTAGTTGACCTTCCAGTTTGAATCAGTTGACTGTGAATTATCTGGATCATTTGAGTGTGCCATGTCTTGAGATTTGAACTTGGCCCTTGTTAGGAGAGAGGTGTGGGAGGTAAATTTTGGGGTATGACAAGAGGGTTTGGCAGAACCCTGGTTACTGTGATTGTCTCCTTGTTCACCATCACCGACTATTTCAGGGATCGGTGGCTTTTTGGATCTTTTGACTGGGATTTTGATCTTCCTTTTCAGGTGACTCAAGCCTACAGATCCTTTGGGCTTCTTTTTCTTCTTGATTATCAGGGCTTGCAGTTCTTGTTGCTCCTTTGCCAGTTCCAGAATTGCTACTTGAACTTGGGCGTTCTGTGCCTCGAGATTCTTGATGCTTGTTTCAGATTCCATCTCTTCTAACTTAAATAAACAGCGAGGAGATGAGAAATCTGTCATGTGAACCTGTTATGCAATGTTTATGAATGAAATGCATATGCAATGTTTTCAAGGATATTAGAATTTAGATTTGTTTAAACAAAGGAGAAACAAACATTTATTAGTTAAATAATTTATTTCTTTTTTTTTCTTTTTCTTTCTTTTATCTTTGCCTCTTTCGGGCTTACAAAACAGAAATAAAGAAAATGAAGAATCCCTCAGGTCTCCCATGGACGCTTTCTCTTTGCACCCAGGAATGTGTTAATCTGCTGTTCTTCTTGGAGTTGTCCGGTGAGCTCCAATAATTTCCTCTCATAGTCTTGACAGTGTGCTTTGAAGGTGTCTCTTTCCTCTTTTAGTTGAACCCAAGATTTCTGCAACTCTTCCAGATCAGTTGGCATATCCGGATGTAGAATAACTCGAGGTTCGTCTCCTTCGATTTCTGGCTCAATAGTCACAGGTAGAATAGCGGGATATGGCATGATGAACTTCTGAGCATGAGTACGCACCCATCTGAGGTAAGGTTCCATAGGAATAGAATTCCATTGCCCTAAAGTTTTGCTTTCTATTCTATAGACACTGCCCCACGCATGTATAAACCTTCGTCGATGTCTGTGGGAATCATCCTCGTAATCAAACACAATGCCACGGATAATCATGTCATGAGGATCGTTTTTCCGTGCATATCCGAATTGGCGTAAAGCTAAAGAGGGATTGTAAGTAATGCCTCCCTTGATGCCAAGGAGCGGCACATTAGGGTACTCTCCACAATGGTCAATGATAGTAATGTCTCTCTGAAAGAAGTTGTTCCACCGGATATCTGAATGAGACAAAGACATAATCCTGCGAGACCATTGCATCCTTTGTTAATTTCTCAACACTGATCGGGGAAGGTGTAATGTAAACCATCTAGCCAATAGTGGTACACAGCACATAAGAGTTCCTCGTTTCTTCATGGTACGAGTGTGTAGAGAATGCAGAATGTCTCCTATTAATGTAGGTACCGGGTTACGGGTTAAGAAAAGGTTGATAATGTGCACACTTATGAACTGGTCGGGATTAGGGAATAAAACCAACCCATAGATCAAAAGAGCCATAACCTCCTCAAAAGCTGGGTAACTTTTGTTTTTTAGTAGTAATCGAGCCTTTTCCATTAAGAACTTAGCAAGCAAACCCTTAACTCCACTCTTTGTTTCCCAATTGGACTCGATTTCTGACTTTCGCAAATGTAAGGCAGCAACAATGATTTCAGGTTTTGGAACCCTTTCTAAACCAGTGAAAGGTAATTGATCTCGAACAGGTAATCCAATTAGTTCAGAAAACTCTTCCAAGGTGGGTACTAACTGGTAATCAGGAAATGTAAAGCAATGATGTTCGGGATCAAAGAACTGGAACAGGACCCGTATCATGTCTTCTTCAAATTTTGAGGTAACCAAATGGAGTAGGTGATCGTGCTTTTCGGTGAATTGAGCGTTCCTGGGAAATTCTGATATTAAGTCCTTTAGTTCAGATGGTGTTGTTAAGATATTGATTTGGATGTAATCTCTGGTAGCGGGAGCCATTACCTGCAATAACAGAACAAAGGTAAACTCTTCGATCCTTGAAATGATTAGTGAGAAAATGATATGCTTATGATGCTTATGATGTCATGATGTCAAACATGTGGCAAACACAAACAAATCAAAAAATAGCCTTAGGTTTAAAGGTTTGCATGAAGTTGATAGGTGATACCCTCCCCACTGAAGTTGAGTTGGTTAAGACCTGTCCTAAAATAGTATTCGAGTTCTATGATCCTTGGAGACAACATCTCAATACGGCGCTCGGACGGCCGATCAAAATATTCCTCGAGGATAACTAACTTCGATCAATTTCAAAGCTAGGCACTTAATAGGCCACAAGTCAAGTTCAACTAAAAGGTTCTAAGACAAATTAGTGTTTAATGACATTTCGGAAGCCTAACATACTCCTTGATCGTTTTCAAGGGACATCAGTATAAACCAAAGTAACGCACTAATGGTGACTACCAGATCAACCGTATCGGTACATGTCGTACAATTTCCTTGGTCTATTGTCACATACTTAAGGTATCTCGAGATTCGGGTTAGAATCTTTCACACAAGCAAATACCCAAACAAACCTTTGAAAAATAGAGCAATCAAGTCAAGCAATTGAAAACATCGAAGTGATCTATACTCTAAGGTAACCCCTTTTGAAAACATTTTTTGTTTTTTAGAAAAAAATTCCCCAGCAGAGTCGCCAGTTCTATCGCCCTCGGTTTTTTACCTTACCTCTCGTGGAGAGATACGCGAACTGTCTCTTCTCTTTTTGTTTTTGAAAATCAGAGAGTCGCCACCGACTTTTATTTTATCCAATTAAGGAAAGGTTTATAAAAGAAACAGAAAAAAGACCTTTAAGAAATTCTGGGTAAGGGGGTAGGTTATACAAAGGGAAGGTGTTAGCACCCTTTGTATCCATGGTTATCCATGGGCTCTTAGATTGCTTAGCTCACTTGTTTTGAATCAATTTTCTCTTGCCTTGAAATGCTTGTATGTGGTTTCAAATACCTTTGTAAATTGACTTTGTAATGATCCTTGTGCGGATGTATACAAAGTGTTTTATCTTTCAAAAGATGTTTTGAAAAAAAGAACGTTAACTTCGTAATGATCCTCGTTTGGATATATACCAAGTATTGTCTTTTTTGAAAGTTTTATTTTGAAAAAAACAATGATATATGAGAGATTTGTTTGTTTTGATTTGAGCAAGCAATTTAGGAGGTCTACCCTAAGTTATAAGGTCATTTCCTATTTCCTTTAGAAAATTCTCCTTTTACCGGATGTAAACGAAAGTTCGATTTTGCATTTGAAACAGTAGAACTTGATTTTTGATTTTTTTTAAAGGAGTAAAAGAGGGATTACCCTAAGAGGTGCAAGTGTGATTGTGTTTTGATTCAGATATTTTATCTTTGAAGTTAGTGATCTAACGCTTCAATTTTTATCTTTGACATACACGCAATTTTATATGTGCTGGAATTAAAATGCGGAAAGGTAAATTGCGGAAAGTAAATCTACGCTATTACATCGATTGTGCGGGAAATGTAAACTACGCTATTTACATGAATTTTGACAACCTATACACTTGATCTAGGAATTTAAATTGCAAAAAAAATAGAAGAAATATTTTTGGATTTTTTGTATGATTGATTTTAATTAGAATTAATGCATGATTAATTTAATTAAAATGAGAAAAAAGTAGAAATAAAATTTAAACCTAAAAGTTAAGTTTAAAATACGTTCAAAATACTTGTTAATTAATTTTAAAACAAAACTAATTTTTTTGGAATTTTTGAAGTTATTTTGAAAATCATTAAGCTAAATTAACATATAATTATGCAAATAATTATACACATAATTAAAACTTAAAGAGAAAAATACTCTAAATATATACAAAATTAGCCTATAATATATAAACTATATTTAATATAAAGAACAAAATTTTTATGATTTTTTTGATAGGTTGGAAATAATTAAAAGATAAATATATACATATTATCTAAATAATTATACAAAATATTTAAATTATGAAGAAAAATAAAATATTTTTATATCAGAAAATAATATATTATTTTACCAACTTAAAAATATTTTTTGTGTATTTTTTAGATTTTTAAAACTATTTTAAAATAATTTTACAAAGAAAATTAAATAAAATGAAAATATATTAAGTTATGATCTGGTGTGATTGGATAGAGAGTCCATGGTATGGAGTGGCAAGGCTAGAGCATTGGATGAGCTGGCAAGTGGATCTGAGGGTGATTAGAGTGAGGCACATGGCAAAAGCGTAGACTGCAAAGCACCGGATCCAGGATTTTAAAATTGAAACACGCGCGTCCCTCAGCCAATGGGAGGGAGCCACGTCTTCATCTTCTTCATCAGAACACTTTTTACAGCGCTCATTTGCAGGTGCTGTAAAAGACTTCAACCTATTACACCTGTTAAAATAACGAATACAAGCAAAACACAAAATAAATTTGGCGCGAGGCTACCAATCAACTCGTCTTGTTCATACGAGTTCACTGGTATCAATTAAAACTTGTAATTTTGCATGGATCGTAAAGCCCTAATTTTGAAAGCAAGAACCCTAAAATGGTGGTTCCTCGTACAGGTATCCAAACATCAATTAAACTTCCAGAAACGGTCAGTACATCAAACTAAACTCAAATATGTGTCTACATCTTGTTAAACATGCGTGTATGATCAGATATGTGATGATTTATGTTTGAACAAACCGTGGCTTGTGTGGCTCGATTTGTGAGGCTTTGATGCTTAAAATTTATTTGGACAAGTTCAATGAAGTTCAGAGATGATGTTTGAATACTTAGTTTGTATTGAAAATGACTTAAACTTAAAATTCGGAATTCAAGTTTCTTTGAATATTACAAGTTGTTACAAGAGTGGTATATGCATATGGTAGGCTATCAATTCGTGTCTCTCTCTTTACTGAAGTGTCCTAGCCATTATATAAGCAATGAAGTGCTTCAAAACTAAGCTAGAAAGCATTAAGTGCTTTTGTTGAATTTTGGAATTTTTTAATATATTAAGCTTTAAATTCAAACAACCATGGCTTGATTTTTCCACACCTCTTGCTCTAGGCCTGCTGTACTTCTTTTGTTGCAGAGCTTTAAATGATTCTTGGTGACTCATGCTTAAGAACAAAGCTACATATTATCCTTCCATTTTCCGTTTTTAATTTAATCTTAAATGTGATAAAATTAAACCAAAAAAAGAAACAAAAAATGCTATGGGCTTTGTCTTGGTCATAGGAGGCCCTTCACATTATGGGAAACATGTTTGGATCATGGAAATTGGGTCTCATTTGGAAGAAAAACATTTTTGATCAATGTTGATTTCATGCATTTTCCCAAAAAATGGTCAACTTCAACAAGGCATAAATCCCTTAATTTTTATCATATGAAGGAGTTCTTATACTTTTTGGAAACCTCAAAGAGTCCTCTAACCAATGTCTTTGGACTCATATTAAAATGATTTTCCATGCTCCTTGTGTGTCCTTTTGAAAAAAGTGATTTTTTGTTGACTTTGAAAATGACCTGTAATGTCTTGGTTCATATTTTTCAAATGGTGAATCTAATGACCTTGGGACCAATTGCATTTAAAAGATAATTGAATTTCCTTCAAAATGAGCTTTGGTTTGAATTTTTTGGATGAAGGATGAGAGAGTTATGACCAGTCAAAGTTCAGTTGACTTTTTAGGAGAAAACCCTAATTTTGAAACTTAGGGTTTTGTTGATTTTTGATCTTTCCTTGATGAATTATGATCAACCAATGATCAAATGATGAATCTTTTGACAAAATATGGATGTTGACAAAAAATTTCATTTTTGACTGTCTATTGACTTTTTGGTCAAACGGGTCGTCTGTTGACTGTTTGAGCTGCTGACTGTGCGTCTGAGTGAATTGAAGTTTGAAAATTTGTATGGTGGTACTTTGAGATATATGGAGGCCCATGAAATCCATTTGAGGTCTCAAAAACTTGTTCTCCTGAAAAAACAAGAAACCCTAGTTAGGGACTGTTTGTGCAGTGCTGAGCCTCTGCTAATCATGTGATATTCAGAAGACTTCTAGAACAAAAATTTTGGAATTTTGAAATGCAAAAGTTTGATTTGATTGATGGTACAAAACACGGAGAATTGCACTGTCAGCGGTTTTGACTGTCTACTGACCGTTCAAGTATTAATGTAGCAGTTAAATTGAAAATTCAACAGTCAAAGTTAATTTTTCTTTTTTTTTGTTTTGTTTTTTTTATTTTATTGTGTTAATGGTGGAAATTTATTTACATGAGTTGTTAGAAAAACACAGACATAATAAATAAATAATATATACTGTATGCGAGCGAAATTACCGATAATAACCCTGAAAAACATTTAATGCACAGAAAAATAAATATTTAACTGGCAGAAAACACACAAACTATTATCTTAATAATTAAACAACAGTACGACAGATAGTACGACATTTAATACTGACAGTACAAACATTACATAATATAATGAATAGTACGACGAGTAAACGGTACATTAAGAAATAAGAGATACGACAAACTTTAAGAATGACGATTAATAACCCATGCTACAAATAATAACATATAGATGATTGGTAGTGTAAACAACCCAGGTCCACATTTTTCAGGACTATGCAGACAGAAGAAGGACATGATTACCACCACGACAGTGATGACCATAAGAAAACACGTTTCCATCCGTTTCACCATTTTGCCGGGGAAGAAGAGAGAATGAATATGAAGTAGAAATTTGAGAGATGAGTTAGAATTTGATGTGAGATTTTATGGAAAAAATGAGAGGTATTTATAGAATGAAAAGAAAGATAGAGACGTTGGAGAATGAAGTGATTCCGTACAAAAGGAAAATTTGAGTGGAAGTAGGATTTGAAAGAAAGTGTATGATAGTGGTGAAAAAAAGAGAGATGTATAGAATAAAGTTAGGATTTGATTTTTGAAAGAAAGAGATTTGAAAAGAAAGGAAAAGATTTTGAAAATAATGGAATATAGTACAAAAATTGGTGGGAAAAAAAATTAATATTAATTTACTTATTACCAATACAGTCTAAATCCCCGGACTCTGCGCCTGCAAAAGATTTAATTTTGTACCAATTGCGTCAGTACTATTTATCTGTAAATAAATCTCAAGTAAATAGCGTGTGTGAAGTAATAAACAGTACTTGGCGTTTGTGTAAGTATGAATTCAACAGCGAGCCAAAGTACCGTATAAGAAAAATTCCTAAAAATCAAGTACTCATAAATCAGGATATTTATGAAATAAAAATCCAAGATTATATGAAGCTCTTAATTTTTAGATTGATGTTTTCTTGAAAAAAGATGCGGGCAAATTTTGGGGTATAACAGGCTCATATCTCCCAAATGGTGCATTTTTAGACTTGGCTTGTGAGACACAAAATTGTAGAGAATCCAATTTCCTTCAAAATGAGCTTTGGATGGAAAATTTTGGATGTTCCATGTGAAAGTTATGGCTGGTCAAAGTTCAGTTGACTTTCTCCTATACAAACCCTAATTTAGAAACTTTTTGATTTGTTGATTTTTGACCTTTCCTTGATAAATCATGATCAACCTTTGATCAAATGATGAATCTAACATTAAAATGTTGACGTTGACCAAAAATCAGAAGTTTTGACTGTGGTTAGACCATATTTTGACTTTTAGGTCAACCAGTCGATTATCGATCGTTTGGGCCATTGAGTGAGCAATCTTTTGAATCAGGACTTGAAACTTGGAGTGAAGGCACTTTGAATCATAGGGGAGATCATGGGATCCACCTGAGGTATCAGGAGTTCAAATTCCTTGATTAAATCAGAAACCCTAATTTTAGAGGTTGTTGTTTAGGAGAGAGACTGCATGCTTCTTTCTTGTGTATCTTTAAGCATTTGAAAGTCAGATGGACTGAAATATGGATAAATATGTTGGGCAAATTTTGGGGTATGACGGCTGCCCCTGTTCAATCTTCTTATACCTGAGGATGTAGATTGGTTTGTATGCCAGTCGGAATCTGAAGGTAGAAGTGGATTGAACACTAGAATACCCAGGAATTTGCCCTTGTTGATGAAGGGACTTTTTCGGAGATGGGTTTAGAGATGCCATCCGTATGTTGAGAGACTTGATTGAGATGGGCTTTAAGATGCCATCTGGTTTTGATTATATGAGAGTTAGAATGAATCGTATGTTAGACTGTATCTGAGCTCGAAGTATTGAGAGGTGATTGTTGGAGATGGGCTTACAGAGGCCATCTGGATGTTGGGAGTGTGAAGTGAATTAGTTGTAGTGACTCTATTGTCAAGATTGTTTCTGAACTGAATACCGGGATTAGATATGTGACTCCATTGTCGTGACTTCCTTGTCGTGACTTCCTTGTCGTGACTCTATTGTCGTGATTCCATTATGGTGACTCTATCGTCGTGATTCCATTATCGTGACTCAGTTGTCGTCGTCTTTTCTGAATTGAATGTTATGATTAAGTATGTCTCTTTCTTTGATTGTGTCTAGTTTGCATCAGCAGATGTCTGGAAGACCGTGCGTTAGGTCGAATGGTGAGTCGTGCGTTAGACTAACTCCAATTTGCATCCGTAGATGTCTGGAAGGCCGTACGTTAGGTTGAAGGATGACTCGTGCGTTAGACTAATCCACTTTGCATCCGTAGATGTCTAGAAGACCGTGCGTTAGGTCTAAGGATGAGTCATGCGTTAGACTAAATCCAATTTGCATTCATAGATGTCTGGAAAACCGTGCGTTAGGTTGAAGGATGAGTCGTGCGTTAGACTAAATCCAATTTGCATCCGTAGATGTCTGGAAAGCCGTGCGTTAAGCTAAAGGACGAGTCGTGCGTTAGACTAAATCCTTTGAATTAAGAAGTGTTTGAATGTTAGTCACATCAGCACCGTTCGTAGTAACTGAATTAGATTTGGAAAGATGACCGTGTCTACATCGTTCGTGATGATAGAATTAGATTCTTAGAAATAGAAGACTGTAACGGGTCATACATTAGACCCTATGTTGAAGGATATCAGAACGAGTCATTCATTTAGACCATATCTGTTGAGGGATGTCAGAACGAGCCACTCATTTAGACCATATCTGAAGAGGAATATCAGAACGAGCCATACATTAGGCCATATCTGATGAAGGATATCAGAACGAGTTATTCATTAAACCATATCCGAAGAGGAATACTGGAACGGGTCATACATTAGACCATATCTGATTGAGAATACCGGAACGGGTGATACATTAGACCATTGTTACCCTAGGATTTCGACTTACCAATAAATGGGCAACTGGGGCTCAAAATTGGTAATTGGGCCTCAATTTGGTAGAAAGGCCCTAAATTGGTAATTGGGCCTCAATTAAATAACTACATTGCCATTTGAGTCAAAGCGGTTCGACTAAGTAATGCTTAGTAGTCGAAGCTGTTCGACTAGAAAGATTATCAGAGGCTTCAGCGTTCGACCAAAAGTATGCGAAGACTTAAGAATTTTGCTGCAGAAACTGAAGTGGAAGTCGAGAGGTATTAGAAGTTAAAAGGAGACGGTTTTTCAGCAGTTACAAGAGACGCGTGGAGGCCTTATACATCGAAGATGCTGCATGTCGAAGACACGTGTCGGCTGATGACAGTCAACCGTTAGTAGTAGTTATATTATTTTTACTATTTAAGCAAGTTCAATAGGAACAGTTTAGAGGTCCGCATTTTCTACATAAACACAAGTAAACTCAAATCTCTGTGCAAAAATGAGTAAAGAGTGCAACTTTGGAATGTACGTATGCGTACCAGTTTAATTAATGCAATCATTTTACGTTATATCTCATCTTTGAGTGCACATTTACTGCCTTTTTATTGCTTTGATTTACTTTAAAGCCTTTAATTTCAGTGTTTTACTTTTACTTTAAAGTCACTGTTGCATTCAATACAAACCAGATACACATAATATAACAAAATAAAGCAATTAGTCCTGGAGTATTCTAGTTGATTCCGCAAAAGTAACCTTTAAAAAGGAAACTAGCGCTTGTTTACCATTTTTCTGGGTAAACAAATTGGCACGCCCGGTGGGACACGTCAATTGCTGTTTGTTTTATATTTGTTAGTATAATAGTTATGTATGATATTAAGAAGTGGTCGGAAATTAACTAACATGGCTGAAGTTAATACAAATAATTCTGATCTTTCTGGAATTCAAGGGGTTGTTCTGACCGGAACAACACCACAAAATGCCGCAGATTCATCCCCAGTTAGAACAACAAATATTGGTGGATCGACGGCAGCAATATTGGTATCATCACCAACGAATGTACGGTCACCGTTTAATCCATTACGACCGCCGTTTCATGGAATGATGCCTCCACCAGGTTTTAACCCTCAGTTTGGAATGCCCACGTCTATGAAGCAAGGTTTGCACACTAATCCTTCATTATATTCTGACAGCATGATGGCTACAAGCACATCAAATCCAAGAGGTCGACCTATAGGCATAGGATATAATCACCAGGCTTTGCCATCTTTAAGTACTACGTCAATGTTGTCAATTCGACAACAAATAGACGAAAGTAATCATGAAATGGTGAATGCCCTTACTCAACAAATGGGAACTGTTTTTACTCCCATGATAAATAACACGAACCAAAGTTATGAAATATTGGCTGGACAAATGGCCAGAATTGCAGATTTCTTTGGAGCGCCCCCACAACCAAACCTTTCGACTACTCAAGGGTCGAATGTGAGAGGGGTCGAACCTATAGGACAAGGAGATCAAATTGAGCAAGAGATCCCTAGAATAGTACAAAGGCATCAAGATGCTGACCAGGTTCTTAGGAACATCCAGCAAGATGTCAATGTTGGACACAATAATATCTCTAATGTAGTCGAACAAATTTTAGTTCAGAATGGAATAAATGTAGGTTTGCATAGACCAAATTTCATTTCCCCGTTGTCGGAATATGTAAGGCAAACAGAATTGCCTAGGGGTTGGAAAGTTCCAAAATTCACCAAATTTGCTGGTGAGACTGGCGAGTCGACAGTCGAACATATTGCTAGGTTCCAGACAGAGGCTGGAGAATTAGCAAATAATGAGAATTTAAAAATGAAATATTTCCCAAGTTCTTTAACAAAAAATGCGTTTACTTGGTTTACGACTTTATCTCCGCAATCTTTGTTCTCATGGAACCAATTAGAACGATTGTTTCATGAGCAATTTTATATGGGACAGTCGAAAATTAGTTTGAAATAATTAGCTGGAATTAGGCGAAAGGGTACAGAACCAGTCGATGACTATCTAAACCGTTTTAGATTACTGAAAGCTAGATGTTTCACACAAATTCCTGAACATGAGTTAGTCGAAATGGCTGCGGGTGGGTTAGATTATTCCATAAGGAAGAAGTTAGACACCCAACATTTGAGAGATATGGCACAACTGGCAGATAGAGTACGCCAGGTCGAAAGGCTGAAAGCTGAAAAAGCCAGAGTTACTAAATATCATAAGAAAGAAAAGATAGCTTATGTTACTACAAGTGAGTTCGACTCTAATAGCGACAGTCAATACGAAGAGGGAGAGGTCAACGTGGCTGAATTAAAGCCAGGGCCACCATATATCTGTAAATTGCTCAAGCCCTCAAAAGATAAAAATCTGATTGAAAGTAAAAATGAAAAATTTTCTAGTAAAACGTATTCATTTGACATAACAAAATGTGATGAAATATTTGATTTGGTTGATTCTGATGGACAAATCATAATACCCCCAGGACTTAAAAATCCTCCTCTTGAACAAAAGAAAAAAAGAGGATTTTGTAAATTTCATAATTTCTTGGGTCATAAAACTTCTCAATGTGTCCTTTTCAGGGATTTGGTGCAAAAAGCTTTGAAAGAAGGAAGGCTACAGTTTGGAGAAAAGCCAAAGTCATCAATGCAAGTTGATACTGATGGTTTCGTTAGAAAGAAAAACGGCGCTACTGATGGCAAAGTTTTGAACATGGTTTATCCTGAACCAAAAGAAAGTCTTTTGAAATTCCTTGAGAGATTCCACAATAACAACTCTCAAGTTGGATTATGCCCAAGGTGTGATGCTGTTTTCAATGTCGATGCTGCAAACAAAGTGAGGTTCGACCCTCGTCGAGGCAAGAATCGTCAATTCATGTATACAGGAGAAAACATTGGTCGAAGGGCTGGAGAATACAGGAAGATGTTTGAAAAACCAAGGACTTTCCGTCCCAAGACGGATGTCCCTGAAGACAAATGGGTGAAACCCATTAACTTCAGAGGAAAACGTCCAGAATGGCAGATCCAAGGTACTGGAGCAAACGCTGAAGGTTCTTGGACTGATAGTGGATCTAAAATAAAAGATTACATATCTCCAAACTACAAAGGGAAGAACCCCATGACTCGAACGCAGTGGAGGCGTTACCAAAGAAGCCATAAAAATGGACAGGAAAGTTCGAAAATGGTGCAGGCAGGATTTTCTCACTATCAGCCAAAGCCTTTTCACAGGAAGTTGACTGAGGAACAGGATAAAATAGCAAATGAAAGATTAGCTGCTGGAATGATACTGGGAAAAAAACTCATCAAAGAACTAGTTGATGATGATGCTCCAGCCCTCAATACAGAGAAAGAGTCTGAGTATTCTCCACTGTCGGACGAAGAGGTTGACGACAACTTTGACATAGAGTCAGAGTTGCTAATCGACTGTGGAATTGTCTCTGTACTTCCAGCAGAGTTCGACAGAGTATCTGAGGTATCTGAGAACGAAGATGATTTTCTTCCTGACGAGAATGTGGAAGAAACACCTGTCTGTTACTATGTAATGGGAAAAGGAGTGGTAGAAGAGCAAAAGGCTGTGTTTGAGAGGCCAGGTCGAGGAATGATGTATCATTTGAAGCCTTTATTCATAAGGGCGAAAGTTGATGGTGCTCCAATAAACAAAGTGTTTGTCGATGGTGGGGCTGCTGTAAACTTAATGCCCTATTCCTCACTTCAGAAGGTGGGTAAATATGACAAAGATTTAAGGCCCCATAACATGGTGTTGTCTAATTATGAGGGCAAGACAAGTGGAATACTTGGAGTAATTCAAGTAAAACTAGCTGTTGGTTCGACTGTCAGGTCAACCATCTTCATGGTGATCGCATCTCAGGCAAATTTTAAATTGCTCCTGGGACGGGAATGGATCCATGGTATTGGGGCAGTTCCTTCCACCTTACATCAGCGTGTGGCCATTTGGAGACCAGATGGTATAGTGGAGAATATTGAAGCTGACCAAAGTTATTACAAAACTGAAAGTGGTCGTAGACACTTCGACCAACATCTGGCAAATGTAGCTCCTTGCTACAAAGCAGAAGAGGTGTATTCTTCTGATGAAAGTGTGTCTAAGTATCTGAACTTAGACCCAAATTATGGTTTCATTTGGAATAAAGAAGATCCTAATGAACCAATGAATCATGAAAGTCCTCCAGAGCAGAGGACATCAGTCAAAGATGATGACCACTGAGTCAGAATACCTGGATCGAATAACGACTTATTTGGCCGAAAACAAAGAAAGAGCGGCTTTAGAAGCCGAATTAGAGAAAAATATGGCTATTGAGGCCATGGTGATAAAAAATGAAAACAATCATGAAGTCGATCATCAAGTCGAACAACTTGACGGGATATACGATGACGAACCTTTAGGTTTCGAAATGGATCCATCAGGATCGGTAAAAAGGATGCAAGCTCAAGATCCTCTTGAGGAAATTGACTTAGGTGATGGAGTCATTAAAAGGCCTACTTATGTAAGTACAAGGCTTACAAGTGATCTAAAGACCAAGTTGATTCGACTTTTGAAAGAATACAAAGATTGTTTTGCATGGGATTACAATGAAATGTCTGGTTTAAGTCGACATGTGGTGGAGCATCGACTACCATTAAACCCAGGAAAGAAACCTATCAAGCAGCTTCCTAGAAGATTTGCGCCAGAGGTTATGGAAAAAATCAAAATAGAAATTGAAAGATTGCTGAAAAGCAAGTTTATTCGAACTGCGAGGTATGTCGAATGGTTAGCTAATATAGTTCCTGTAATAAAGAAAAATGGTAGCCTTCGTGTATGCATAGATTTCAGAGGTTTAAATAAGGCTACTCCTAATGATGAATATCCCATTCCGGTTGCTGAAATATTAGTCGACTCTGCAGCCGGATTTGAATATCTCAGCTTATTGGATGGATATTCAGGTTATAACCAAATTTTTATAGCTGACGAAGATGTACCTAAGACGGCGTTTCGATGCCCAGGTGCTTTAGGAACTTATGAATGGGTAGTAATGCCCTTTGGTTTAAAAAATGTTGGAGCTACATACCAACGAGCCATGAATTCCATGTTTCATGATTTTATTGACAAGTTTATGCAGGTTTCTATTGATGATATTGTAATAAAATCTAACTCTGAAAATGGTCACTAAGACCATCTTCGGCAATCTTTTGAACGAATGAGGAAATATGGACTCAAAATGAACCCTTTAAAATGTGCTTTTGGTGTACATGCAGGGGATTTCCTGGGCTTCGTGGTTCACAAGAAAGGCATTGAGATAAACCAAAATAAGACGAAAGCAATCTTGGAGCTAAAGGCGCCAGAAACAAAGAAACAACTCCAGTCATTGTTGGGGAAGATTAATTTCTTGAGGAGATTCATCTCAAATCTAAGTGGCAAAACGAAGATATTTTCACCACTTGTGAAGCTCAAGAACCAAGATCAATTCAAATGGGAGCAAGAACATCAACAGGCATTCGACCAAATAAAAGCTTATTTAACTAAGCCTCCTATTTTGTTACCCCCCAATAGGACAAAAAGTATGAAATTGTACATAGCTGCATCAGGCTCGACAATTGGGAGTATGTTGGCCCAAGAAGATGATAATGGCGTCGAAAGAGCTATATATTATCTAAGTCGAACCCTAGTAGATGCTAAAACTAGGTATAATGATATTGAAAAGTTATGTTTATGCTTGTACTTCTAATGTAATAAACTTAAGCAATATATAAAGCCTGTTGATGTGTATGTGTCCTCTCATTTTGATGTTATTAAACATATGTTGTCTAAACCAATTTTGCATAGTCGGATTGGTAAGTGGGCCTTAGCGCTAACTGAATTTTCCTTAACATATGTTCCTTTAAAAGCTATGAAAGGACAAGTTGTGGCTGATTTTATAGTCGACCATGGGTTAGTCGAGTTGTCTGTAAATCAAGTCGATCGAACTAATTGGAAATTATTTTTTGACGGTTCTAGTCACAAAAATAGCTATAAAATGAAAGAAGTATGCTCTAATAATGAGGTCGAATACGAAGCTTTGATAACTGGTTTGAAGGCCCTAATTGACTTAGGGGCAACACGAGTTGAAATTCGAGGTGATTCTGAGTTGGTAATTCGAAAAATCAAGAAAGAGTATAAATGCATCAAAGAAAATCTAATAATGTATTACGCAATCATGATACGCTTGTTGGAAAAATTCGAATATGTTGAGATCTGGCATGTACCAAGATCTAATAATTACATTGCCAATGAATTGGCACAGATTGCTTCTGGGTATAGAGTTTCTAAAAACAAGTTAGAAGATATGGTCGAGATAAAAAATAAAGAAACCCATGAAGTGTTAGACAAGTTAGGTCAATTGTCGACGTCAAAATTCGAGGGGGTAGGTGATAAAGTTGAAAGTAAAGATTTGTATGCCTTGGAAATTTTTGCCATCGACAATATGACTGATGCTGATTGGAGAAACCCATTGGTCCGTGATCGGTCACCATTTCTAGTAAGTTTCCGCACCTTTTTCCGACCAAAAGTCATAATCTTGGTAATACTAAGTGGCATTGTTATAGGTTTTATTATAAGTTTCTTAATTTGTCGGTTATTTAAGTTTTGCATGCTAAGTGTGTTTTAAGTTTTATAAAAGTGCCATTTTATGCGTTGGTTGTTAGTTTGTTGTTGTCCAGGTTGAACCAGGAATGAGATAGGAACTTAGGACACTCCGAGGCGGAAAAAAGAAGCTGTAAGAGCCAAATAGAAGGTTCACACGGGCACCAGTGTGCTTGCACACGGGCCGTGTCAAAAGAGGGCTGGAAAGATGTTTTTGAGAGCTAGGCAGAGGTTTCACACGGGCACCCGTGTTCCTGCACACGGTCCGTGTGAAAAGCTGAGCAGAAAGTGATTTTTGGGCTAAGAAGCAGTTGACCAACACGGGCACCCGTGTTCCTGCACACGGTCCGTGTTGGTAGGCGCGGGCAGATTTCCAACTTTTGATATGTTGAAAGCCTTGAGCTCATTAAGGGTATTTTGGACCTTTCGGATACGAGGGATGACTGCCAACACTACTAAAACCTAACAGGAAGAAGGAACCGGCATCTAGGATCATTGAGCATAGAGAATTACAGAGAAAGAAGAGTCAAGGGTTTTGGAAGAGATCTTCAAGAGCACTCGCGATTGGAGATCATATCAACCGATAATTTCTTGTAATGACTTCAATTACTCTTGTTATTTTCTTAAACACTATGAGTAGCTAAACTATTTTATGCTAGGGTGATGTCCCTAAATCTTTTCATGTAATGACTTGTTAAAACCGTTGTGATGAATTTGATGTTTTTATAATTTGAGTTTATGATTCAAAGATTTTCATGCTTCATCATATTGGAAAATATTTTGTTGATCTATGATTAGGGTTAGGCGTGACACACCACTCTAATGCGTTTTGAATCACAACATTACCGGTAAATCACTTAGGAATAAGGATTTCACCATAGTGATCATTCATTCTAGATTACAATGCGTAATGCCTTAATACTAAAATCAATTATTGAGGAATTGAAATTGACTTTTAAGTGTTAATAAGTTTTTCACTAAGGAATTAGGGAAAACTATTTTATGGAATTGATACTCAATTATAGTCACATCTTTTCTTAAACAACGGTGTTCTCAAGGAGTTACATAAGATTTATACATCAACCTTAGCATGCCTTCTCATTTGTGAACCAAATCATCATTTACTTATCGTTTTTAATTATAAACAGTTAGTAGTTTTATCAAGCAAAACAAAAACCAATCATAGCTTTTTGTTCAATTGAAATTTAGTCCTGGCTTATATTTTATCCGCAGTCCTTGTGATCGATACTTGGATTCAACTCCATTTTAATAACTACATCGGTAACAAAAGTAGTACACTTGCTATTTTCCGATCAAGTTTTTGGCGCCGTTGCCGGGGACTGCCAAACTATAAGCCGAACTTTAAGTCAATTGAAATTTTGTTGCTCTGCGACCAAAATTTTATTTTTATCTGTTAATTTTAATTTCGTTGCAGTCTTGTATCTGTTCTAACTGTTGTCTAACTGTTTATGCGAGGTCAGACCTCAGCTAAATTTTCCTTTGACACAGAACCAGAAAGAGCTCTGCACGAGAGACGCCGACAGGCAAGAATTGAAAGACTGGCAGCGCCAAGTGCAAGTCTTAGTGTTCCACATCAGGAAAGCGACGACGAAGTGTCTGTGCATTCGGAGCACATCGACTCTGACTTTGACAGGGAGGTAGTTCAGGAACCAGTTAACATGGCTGGAAATCAACCTCCTGCAGAAAGATTGTTAGGGGACTATGGAGGGGCAAATGCTCACCCCAACCGGATGACTATTGTTAATCAACCTGTGAATGTGGCACATTTTCAATTGCATCCATCCACCATTCGCCAGTTAGAGAGCAAGCCGTTCTCCGGAAGAATAAACGAGGATGCAAATAAGCATCTTCAGAGATTTCTCACTACGACAACTTCGTTGAAGATCGAAGGTCATTCAGAGGAGGCCAAGAGACTTGTTATGTTCCCGTTTACACTTACTGATGACGCAGAGGAGTGGTTTTACTCACTTCCGGCTGCAAGTATCACGACATGGAAAGAGATGGAAACGGCATTCCTCAATGAATATTTTCCTGCGTCGGTGTTTATCCGAAAAAGATACGATATTGTCAATTTCAAACAAAAAGAGGGGGAATCATTGGGGGATGCATACAAGAGGTTCAAAAGGTGTTTGACTGCATGTCCTACTCATAACATGGACGCTACCGAGCAAATGCAGAATTTCGTGAATGGGTTGCGACTTAAGACAAAGCAGCTTATTGATACCGCTGCTGGTGGTTCAACAAATTTTGCTACAGCCACAGTTATGAAAAGGATCATAGAGGCAATTGCTGCTAATGAGCATCTTGAGTTGTATGATCGAACCATGAGCCAATCGGAGGGAAAAATTGATTTGAAATTGCCAGAGCAGGTTGTTAAGATGGAGGATCAGATTGCTGCAGAGGTGGAGAGAAGGTTAAAAAAGATGAATATTGGAACTCAGACAGTAGCACAGGTAGAACCAGTTAAAGCGGTTCTTTGTGAAATATGTGGTGGACCGCACTTTGCTATGCATTATGTGGCAACTCAAGAACAGGTTGAGCAGATTCATATGTTGAGGCAAAACAATCCTTATGCCAACACATATAATCCAGGGTGGAAAAATCATCCGAACTTCTCATGGAAAGACCAGCAAGGAAACGTCCAGAAGCCGGTTCAAGGACAACAACCATATCAGCCTCAGACTCAACAATACCAACCACAGGGACAACAATATCGTCCGCAACAACAACCATACCAGCAACCTCAACAACAATACCAACCACAGGGTCCAAGAAAGGCGGAGTGGGAAATTCCCATTGAAAAGATGGCCGCTCAAAGCTCCCAATTCCAAGAAGAGACACGTAGCAATTTAAGGAACACCGGAGCCTCAATCAAGAACCTTGAAGTACAAATGAGTCAAATTGCTCAGCACCTTGCAATTCCGCAAGCACCAGGAGCCCTCCCAAGCGCAACTGTTACTAATCCTAAAGACAATCAAAAAATCAATGCCGTCACTACACGGAGAGGGAAACCGCATGAAGTGGTGGAAAAGGATTCGGAGAGTGAGGATCAATTGCTTGAGGTGGAGCTGGACATAAGAGAGAATGAGCAAGTGGAAGAAGAAGTGGTAACACCAGCACCAGTTACAAAAGAAAAAGTATTGACACCAACACCAGAAGTCAAGCTGCCTTACCCTCAAAGAAACAAGAAAAAGGGGCAGCAAGAAAAGAATTTTGAGAAGTTCCTGGAATTATTCAAAAAGCTGGAGCTGAACATTCCGTTGTTGGAGGCACTTGAGCAAATTCCCACCTATGCGAAATTCATGAAGGACATCATCGCAAAAAAGCGAACCATTGCAGACCACCCCATTATTCTAACAGAAACTTGTAGTGCTATTTTGCAGGGCATGAAGATACCAGTGAAAAAGAAGGATAGAGGAGCAGTTACTATCCCTTGCACTATTGGAGATAGATCTTTCAAGAGAGCTCTAATTGATCTGGGGGCAAGTATCAGTCTCATGCCTCTATCCATCTACAAAAAGTTGGGAATTGGTGCAATCCAAGACACTCGGATGACTCTCCAATTTGCAGATCATTCGGTCAAGCGACCTTACGGAGTAGTCCAAGACGTCCTTGTGAAAGTGGATAAGTTTGTGTTTCCGGTAGATTTTGTAATTCTTGAAATGCCAGAAGACGAAGAGATGCCGATAATTTTGGGACGACCATTCTTGGAAACGGGGAGAGTCATGATAGATATGGATGGGGGCACTCTGACTTTGAAGGTTTATGATGAAGAGTTAAAAATCAATGTTCATAATACCATGAAGCATAAAGAGGATATTGGCACTAGTAGCAATATACAAGTGCTCCAACAAGTGGTAGAAAGTGATCATGTGGAGAGTGTATTGCAATTACCTCTCGAAAGAGTTTTGAGCATGTCAATTTTTGGAGAAAATGAAGAAGCCAATGATAATGACTTGGAGGTGGTATCAATGTTGGAAACTCAACCTATTTTTAAGGGTTCTCGAACACATAGGTGGGAAGATCTAAGGCAACCAATAGCATTGGGTTGCAATGAAGAAAAGCCAAAAAGTTCAGAATTGAAACAGCTTCCGGAGAATCTTAAATATGTTTTCCTCGATTCTGAAGAAAAATGTCCCGCCATCATTAGCTCGAGCTTGAAAAATATACAAGAAGACAAGTTAATTGAAGTTCTGAAAAAGTTCAAGGGAGCTATGGGTTGGAAGATTGAAGACCTCAAGGGAATAAGTCCTACGATGTGCATGCACAAAATTCTCATGGAAGAAGATCACAAACCGGTGGTGCAGCCTCAAAGGAGATTGAACCCAGTTATGAAGGAGGTAGTGAGAAAGGAAGTTGTGAAGCTGTTAGATGCAGGTCTTATTTACCCGATATCAGACAGTTCATGGGTGAGCCCTGTTCATGTGGTACCTAAAAAAGGAGGTACAACGGTGATAGCTAATGAAAAGAATGAGTTGATTCCTACCAGAACGGTCACTGGGTGGCGAGTGTGCATAGACTACAGAAGACTAAATCTGGCCACAAGAAAAGATCACTTTCCATTGCCATTCATTGACCAAATGTTAGAAAGATTGGCTGGGCATGACTATTATTGTTTTCTGGATGGGTACTCTGGATACAACCAAATTGCGGTTGCACCGGAGGATCAAGAGAAGACAGCCTTTACTTGCCCATACGGTATCTTCGCTTATAGAAGGATGCCGTTCGGGTTGTGTAATGCCCCAGCGACTTTCCAAAGATGCATGACTTCTATTTTTGCTGATATGCTTGAAAAGCATATGGAAGTCTTCATGGATGACTTCTCGGTTTTTGGTTCCTCCTTTGATAATTGTTTAGCTAACCTTTCACTTGTTTTGCAGCGATGTCAAGAAAGTAATCTGATCCTAAACTGGGAGAAGTGCCATTTCATGGTACGAGAAGGCATTGTTCTTGGTCACAAGATCTCCCACAGGGGAATCGAAGTTGATCAAGCTAAGGTGGAGGTTATCTCAAAATTACCACCACCTGTGAATGAGAAAGGTATTCGAAGTTTCCTTGGCCATGCGGGATTCTACCGCAGATTCATAAGGGATTTTTCAAAGATAGCCAAACCGCTGACCACTTTGTTGGTTAAAGACAGGACTTTTGTATTCGATAAAGAGTGTGCCGATGCATTTGAGACACTGAAAAATAAACTAGTGTCGGCACCCATTGTGATTGCCCCTGATTGGTCTATACCCTTTGAGATCATGTGCGATGCTAGCGACATTGCAGTGGGGGCTGTACTTGGACAGCGGAGAGAAAAATTGCTTCATGTTATTTATTATGCCAGTCACGTTTTGAACCCTGCACAGATCAATTATGCAACCACCGAGAAGGAGTTGCTAGCTGTTGTGTATGCCTTTGATAAATTCAGGCAATATCTGTTGGGTTCAAAAGTGATTGTTTACACTGACCATGCTGCTTTAAAATATCTCTTTGCCAAGCAGGATTCGAAACCCAGACTTCTGAGGTGGATTTTACTTCTCCAAGAGTTCGATGTAGAGATTCGCGACAAGAAAGGGTGTGAAAACACTGTTGCAGATCACCTTTCGCGAATGTCACCCATTGAGGAGACAGAAGAGCGGCGTCCAATAAAGGATGAGTTTGCTGATGAACACATCCTAGCTGTTATTGAAGTGCCTTGGTTTGCTGATTACGCAAACTACCTTGTTGGCGGTATAATACCTGACGATTTTGATTCTAACCGCAAGAAAAAGTTTGTTCATGATTGCAGGTTCTATCTATGGGACGACCCATACCTATACAAGAGAGGAGTAGATGGGCTGATAAGACGATGTGTGCCTGAGGAGGAGCAAAAGGATGTGTTGAGAGCCTGTCATGACTCGGAATATGGGGGGCATTTTAGTGGGGATCGTACTGCCTCCAAAGTCTTGCAGTCAGGATTGTACTGGCCATCATTGTTCAAAGATTCCCAAGAGATGGTAAAAGAATGTGATAAGTGTCAGCGTACTGGGAACATTTCAAAAAGAAATCAAATGCCCCAGAATTTCATGTTAGAGGTGGAGTTATTCGATGTTTGGGGAATTGACTTCATGGGTCCGTTTCCACCATCATTCGGGAAGAATTACATCTTAGTTGCAGTGGACTATGTCTCAAAATGGGTGGAGGCGGTAGCTTTACCAACTAATGATGCAAAGGTAGTAGTCAAGTTCTTGAGGGAGAACATATTTGCTAGGTTTGGAGTACCGAGAGCACTTATTAGTGATGAAGGAACGCACTTCCTAAATCACCTCATGGAGAAACTCCTGCAGAAATACAATGTGAAGCATCGGATAGCCACCCCTTATCACCCTCAAACAAGTGGTCAGGTAGAGGTGTCTAATAGACAGCTCAAACAAATTCTCGAGAAGACAGTGAGTTCGTCGAGAAAGGATTGGGCAACAAAGCTAGATGATGCGTTATGGGCTTACCGAACGGCGTTCAAAACACCCATCGGGATGTCACCATACCAACTTGTCTACGGAAAAGCATGTCACTTACCTTTAGAGCTTGAACACAAGGCATTTTGGGCAACTAAATTTTTGAACATGGACTTGTCTCTAGCAGGAAATTCTAGAATCTTACAGTTGCATGAATTAGAAGAGTTCCGGAATCGTGCGTACGAAAATGCCAAGGTTTACAAGGAACAGACCAAGAAGTGGCACGATAGGAGGATTCAGAAAAAAGAGTTTTGGGAAGGACAGCTGGTCCTTCTGTACAATTCCCGTTTGAAGCTTTTTCCGGGAAAATTGAGATCCAAATGGTCGGGACCATTTATGGTTCATAAGGTGTTCCCTTATGGTGCAGTTGAAATAAAAAATCAAGCTAATGGAGACATCTTTAAAGTTAATGGGCAGAGATTAAAGCCATATTTCCAAGGTCAACCAGTTGGATAGGTTGATGTCATTCGTCTTGCTTAGTAGGACGATGGACCGTCGAGCCATGCGACGTTAAACGAAGCGCTCCGTGGGAGGCAACCCACGTTTGTTTCCGTTAACTTTCATTTTCTTTGTTTTATTTCGTTTCTTTTGTAGGTGGTAGAGTTTGGACCGGTAGACGCAACTCGAGTAAAACGGCACGGAGAGTGTCCATTTTTGGTGCATTGAAAACCATTAACACGGGCACCCGTGTGCAGTAACACGGCCCGTGTTGAAAACTGCCTGAAAAGAAGAAATAAAAAATTTAAAAAGTGGCTTCAGCACTTGCAACACGGGCGCCCGTGTGCAGCAACACGGCCCGTGTTGCCCTCAGCACGCCCCTAATTGCCAAGCCAGCTTTTTCACACGGCCGCCCGTGTGCAGAGACACGGACCGTGTGAGCTGTGCGGGACAGATTTTTTCAAATTTTTTAAAAACCCCATGTGGGGCTCATCTCCATTATAACCAATCTTCTTCTTCTTTCCATTCATTCTCCCACTTTTCTTTCTCATCCTCCATTAAACCCTAGCCTCCACCTTCACTAAACTCATCCTACCACCATCAACCACCCATCAAAACACCATAGTGCTTTCACAAAAGTTGTTCTACTCTCCATCCTCTTCACTTCTATCGGTTCAGATTTTTTGATTTCGTGCAATTTTATTTTTCCGAATTTTTCCTCGTGTTATTTGTGTGTTTTTGTTAACTTTTTCTTGCAGAGCCATTACAATGCCTCCCCGAAAGACAACCACACGCCGTAATGTTCGGGATGATTTTGCCGAACCCTCCCAACCGAGGCAGCGGGTCCGTCGCGCTCCAAGTCGTGCAACCGTTCGTAGAGGGGACCAAGAAGAGAATGCCCATGGCATTACGTTTGCACTTCCTGAACACAAAGCAAGGTATGATATTTTAGTGCAACGTAAATTGCTACCGACTAGATATATTTGTGATGATACTCTTACCAAGTTAGGCCTCAAAGATGAAGTCTACCGGATGTTTCACAACATCGGTATGTTGCCTTTTATGCTGTTTGAGGCACCGACTTATGAGGGCCTAACTTTGGAATTCCTGAGCACTGTAGATTTCAAATTGAGACACAAATGGAATGGCTCTGAAATGGAGTACTTTGGTGATCTAGAGTTTTATATGTTTGGGCATAAGCATGTGTTGTCTGTGGAAGAGGTAGGGGAGGCACTGAAATTACCGTCCTCTGGACCAGGCGCCCCCCCTGAAACTTTTCTTGCTTGTGAATTCTGGGAAGCCATTACAGGTGCAGCTGGGTACAATCCAAGCAAGGCTAAGGCCTCGGGGATTCATAACCCTTGTTTCCGTTATGCTCAGAAAGGTTTGGCTTTCACCTTGTTTGGGAGGGGGGATAGTACAGGGGTATGTGCGAAAAGAGAGCTATTTTTGTTGCATAACATGATTGAGGTAAGTCGGGTGAATGTCGCTGCTTTTGCTGCTAACCACCTGAAGCAAGTTGGTAATGCTTCTTGTGGAGAGATTTCAGTTGGGGGAATGATCTCTCAATTGGCTGAGCACCTGGATTATGGCCACTTGTTGAATGATGAGCCTTCTTTACCGGGTAAGAAAATTGATTTGCAAACTCTTGTAAATCAGAGGATGATTATAGTGAAGCCTGGGTATTTCTCACTAACTGTCCATGGACAGCATGTTTTGGCATTACCTGCACCTGATTCTGTTTCTATTGCAAATCGTGCTAACTGGCTATATGTAGCTACAGGTGAGTTTATGGGTGAAAGCCCTCCACATGACCATAATTTTGCAGGTGATGACATGGAAGATGACCTCCCCGCCCAGGATCGCCCTGTCCCGCCCCCTAGACAGTTTTTCCAGCACACTGTTGGATCATCTTCCATGACTCAGGATCAATGGGGGTGGGTGCAAACGGAGATTGGCGCTCTCCGCACCGAGCAAACACGACAGGGTGTTGAGTTGTTCAGGCAAGGAGCTGTGATGGATGATGTCCAGGAGATGATGCGACGCCTCATGTTGCAATTTCCTCAGGCTCCTCCTCCTCCACCGCCTTATCAGTGAGATTGGTAATCTCCGTCACACTGGAATTAAAACATTGAGACAATGTTTAGTTCAAGTGTGGGGGAGGATCTATTTTGCTTTGCTTTCTGTTTTTTTTTTTTTGAATTCATAGTTTAGTTTGTTTAATTTGAATTTTTTTTCTTTTGTCTTCCTGTTTTTATGTTTATTTCGAGTTTGCAGTGCTGCCATTGTGTTACCAGGTTGGATACAAGTCGGAGGGTGGTGAATGACTAGATAGTGGTTGAACAACACATCTCACACTTGATCTCTACAGGCACCACGGAAGTTGACACAATCAAAGAAAAGAAGGTTGGACGCAATGAGGAAAACACTGAACCAAGAGAGAGTATGGTGAACTTTGGAGGAAAGGAAATTGCAGAACACTTAGAGCACTGTGAAGCATGCAAGCTTAACCTACCCGGTGAGATGTCAGAGCCAAATTTATAACATCCTTATGAGAGCTCAGTCAGGTATGGCACTATTCACTTTGATTTTGCGTATTTTCTCATAACACAAGCACACTATGAAAGCACACACTGAGGCAAGTTTTTTTCTACGTAACCCCGAGCCTTTCTAACCATCCCGTATGCATGTTATCCATCGTTAACCCCCTTTGAGCCATAATAGTTGTTTTGTTCATTGTGTTAGTCTGTTTATCACCCGTTATCTCATTGTTCATGTCATCGCTCGGCATTCATGATTAATCACTTGTAAGACACTAAAAGGATCTAAGTGTGGGGTTGTGAACCATTGAAAAGGGAGGCAAGAAGAAAAAAAAGAATATCTAAAAAAAAGAGAAAAAGATGAAGATGATCTTGTGAAAACAACAAAAAAAGGTTTAAATTTCAAAGCAGAATAAGATATTTGCACCGGTCCACTTTTAATCTGAAAAAGGTTCAAACCCCATTCTCATGATTCAGATCAAAATGAGTAGAGAAGTGAATCATATGTAATGCCGAGCACCTAAACCATTTGTTACCCCGTTCTTTGTTTACCCACCAAACCAAAGCCACGTTACATCCCTAAGACCTCATAAAGTGTGTGTAATCTCTGTGTGTAGTGATTTGAGAATTTATTCAAAGTTGAAAGTAATATGCATGCCTTGATACTATGAGTGTAGACACTTTAACCCGGAGAGATTTTGTGAGAGTGTGAAAAGCTTGCAGGTGAAAAGCGTGTTCGAAAGTGGGAATGCCGTTGATAGTCTGAAGAAGGAGACCTTACACTCGATTGCTAAGTGTAGGAATCTTGCGAAAAACCTGGTTGTGTTGTGGAGAAAAGAGTTTCGTCGGTGACCTTTGTTTTGACTCGATACATCACTTGACGACAAGCAATGAGATAAGTGTGGGGTTGTGATCGGTCACCATTTCTAGTAAGTTTCCGCACCTTTTTCTGACCAAAAGTCATAATCTTGGTAATACTAAGTGGCATTGTTATAGGTTTTATTATAAGTTTCTTAATTTGTCGGTTATTTAAGTTTTGCATGCTAAGTGTGTTTTAAGTTTTATAAAAGTGCCATTTTATGCGTTGGTTGTTAGTTTGTTGTTGTCCAGGTTGAACCAGGAATGAGATAGGAACTTAGGACACTCCGAGGCGGAAAAAAGAAGCTGTAAGAGCCAAATAGAAGGTTCACACGGGCACCAGTGTGCTTGCACACGGGCCGTGTCAAAAGAGGGCTGGAAAGATGTTTTTGAGAGCTAGGCAGAGGTTTCACACGGGCACCCGTGTTCCTGCACACGGTCCGTGTGAAAAGCTAAGCAGAAAGTGATTTTTGGGCTAAGAAGCAGTTGACCAACACGGGCACCCGTGTTCCTGCACACGGTCCGTGTTGGTAGGCGCGGGCAGATTTCCAACTTTTGATATTTTGAAAGCCTTGAGCTCATTAAGGGTATTTTGGACCTTTCGGATACGAGGGATGACTGCCAACACTACTAAAACCTAACAGGAAGAAGGAACCGGCATCTGGGATCATTGAGCATAGAGAATTACAGAGAAAGAAGAGTCAAGGGTTTTGGAAGAGATCTTCAAGAGCACTCGCGATTGGAGATCATATCAACCGATAATTTCTTGTAATGACTTCAATTACTCTTTTTATTTTCTTAAACACTATGAGTAGCTAAACTATTTTATGCTAGGGTGATGTCCCTAAATCTTTTCATGTAATGACTTGTTAAAACCGTTGTGATGAATTTGATGTTTTTATAATTTGAGTTTATGATTCAAAGATTTTCATGCTTCATCATATTGGAAAATATTTTGTTGATCTATGATTAGGGTTAGGCGTGACACACCACTCTAATGCGTTTTGAATCACAACATTACCGGTAAATCACTTAGGAATAAGGATTTCACCATAGTGATCATTCATTCTAGATTACAATGCGTAATGCCTTAATACTAAAATCAATTATTGAGGAATTGAAATTGACTTTTAAGTGTTAATAAGTTTTTCACTAAGGAATTAGGGAAAACTATTTTATGGAATTGATACTCAATTATAGTCACATCTTTTCTTAAACAACGGTGTTCTCAAGGAGTTACATAAGATTTATACATCAACCTTAGCATGCCTTCTCATTTGTGAACCAAATCATCATTTACTTATCGTTTTTAATTATAAACAGTTAGTAGTTTTATCAAGCAAAACAAAAACCAATCATAGCTTTTTGTTCAATTGAAATTTAGTCCTGGCTTATATTTTATCCGCAGTCCTTGTGATCGATACTTGGATTCAACTCCATTTTAATAACTACATCGGTAACAAAAGTAGTACACTTGCTATTTTCCGATCAGTCCGGTACCTAAATAATCCAGTCGGAGGAACTGATCGAAAGATTAAATACAGAGCTCTAAACTATGTGATATTAAGAAATGATTTATACAAGAAAACAGCTGAAGGTGTGTTGTTGAAATGCTTAAGTGAAGCTGAAGCATATTTAGCTGTATCAGAGGTTCATAGTGGTGTTTGTGGAGCTCATCAGTCAGGCCATAAGATGAAATGGCTGTTGTTTAGACAAGGTTTATATTGGCCGACAATGCTAAAAGACTGTATTGAATATGCAAGAGGATGCCAAGAGTGCCAGAAATTTTCAGGCATTCAACATGTTCCAGCCAGTGAATTGCATGCCATTGTCAAACCTTGGCCTTTTAGAGGATGGGCTTTGGATTTAATAGGAGAAATCAAACCTGCATCTTCTAAGTAACAAAGATTCATTTTAGTAGGAATAGATTATTTTACTAAATGGATAGAGGCAATCCCACTAGTTAATGCTGATCAAGAAGCAGTGATTAGTTTCATACAAAAACACATTATCTACAGATATGGGATTCCAGAAGCTATTACTACTGATCAAGGATCAGTTTTTGTTGGTCGAAAGATGCAAGCTTTTGCAGCAGAGACAGGATTTAAATTGCTAACATCCACTCCATATTACGCCCAGGCCAATGGTCAGGTCGAAGCTGCTAATAAAGTTATTATAAATTTGATAAAGAAGCATGTGGGAAAAAAGTTATTTTACGTGGTTAGTAAAATAGGGAGTGACAACAATTAATTGAATATAGCTCACCTAATGTAAGATAAATATCTGAATCTAACCCACGTGATTGTTGCACACACTCACCTTTAGGGTAACCTTTCTTATGATGCCTTCTCGATTATAATAGTCAAGTCTCTCGAGCGTAGGGTGTAACACCCGTAGAATTTTAATATTAATTTAATTGGAATATTGAATTAATAATTAGAATTATTAAGGATTTTGTGAAAATAATGAATAAATAATGGTTTATGGCATTTGGGCCATATGAAGAAATAGTAAAAGAAGGGGGGTGATTTAATAATCCTTTTTACTAATTTTATTATTATTTTCATAAAACCTTTGGATTTGAGAAACAAAGAAAGAACGTGAAAGAACAGAAGCTGGGAACGAGGAACGTGAAGGAGAACTGTAGAGGGAGAGACCAAGAACCAAGAAATTTGTCTAAGGTAAGGGGGGACCCTCCTTTTAATCTCTATTATTGTGTTATGGGTAATAGTGTGGATTGGGAATATTGTTTGGATTCAATAGGTTCTATATTCTGGATTTTACAATTTGTGTTCATCATTTGATTTGAGATCTAGACATGTTAATCCCTAAATACTGAATAGATTTAGGTTATGATGAGTAAAATCGAATATAGAGTCATATGCTATTGATGTTGGATGAATTCTATGCTGTTTAGAAGGTAGAAATTCTGGTTTGAGAGCCAAATCGCAGGTTGAAACGAATGGATTCGTGAGGAAGATGAATGGGTAAGTTGCAGGTTTTGGAACTGTTGTCCATTCACGTATGATACGCGTATGGGGGTGTGGTACGCGTATGGTACGCTCCCCATGGTACATCAGAATGTGCCCTTCTGCTGGTACGCGTATGGTACGCGTATGGGCTGGTGTGGGTACGCGTATGCCTTGTTGGTACGCGTATGGACGTGTTTTGTGTGAAAGATTGGATCTGTTCATACGCGTATGTTACGTGTATGGTGTCTGGCAGATACGCGTATGGCAGGCTGATACGCGTATGCATGAGTTTGTGTGGAAAAATGGACTTGTCCATACGCGTATGATACGCGTATGGTGCGTGTGTTGTGAAATTTTTTCTCTGCTGGTACGCGTATGGCCAGCGTGACTTGCTGATTTTTCTGTTTCGTGATTTTTGAAGGTTAATGGCGTGTAACTTTTAAACTGACGAATCTGTATGATTTATTGTTATATGATTTTTATTGAATGATGCAATTGTATACATATATGAACATACTTGTTAACGATGATGATGATGAATGATGATGTATGAGTATAGATGATGCTACTCATGGTGAGATGATGATGTTGATATGTTATATATATATGTGTTTGCATGCATTCATAATCATTTGATGAGGGCTGTATCCTAATGATGAGGGGATACAGTGAAGGGCAAGATTCCCATTGTGTGGAATATGTGCTGGCAGGGCCGTATCTGAATGATGATAGATCGGTCGGTGGATTTTTCCACTGGTGATGTTTGGTACCACATGCATAGTGTCAGTTTCATACATGTGCATGATTTGTTCTATAACATGATTATATATGTTTTATGATGACTTGTCTGTTTATCGGTGGATGTGTAATGATGGTTTGACTGAATATGAAACTATTGGGTGAATGATATATCTATGATATGTTATTATTTATGATGCAATAACATTGGTTAACTGTGATGAGACTCACCCTTACTTGTTGTCATTTCAGATCGAGGATAGCGGCGCGACTTGGTGAGGATTAGCTCATAAGTCGGTTTTTAGCTATAGTGTCGGTGTCATGCTCTGGTAGATGTAACACTAGGAACGCGTTGTTTTGGAGTTTTGATTATAACTCTTTTGTTTGTTGTTGTTTGAGTCTGATACATTAATGATGAATGTTGGCTTGATAATTCAATTCCGTTGTGTAAACATGATTTCATTTAATGAGTTATAATTTCAGATATTTCAGTGAATGCATGACATGTGCCGAACGTGTGTATTCTTTATTTTATGAATTGTGACACCTCTTGCATGTTACTCTGATTAATATTTGTTTAAATGTCGCGGGTTATTAGAGGGGTGTTACAATAGTGGTATCAGATCATAGTCGGTCGTTATGACCAGAGTCTTAGTGTCAGTCTTTCCTGTGTATGCGACTAATACGAGTTATTTGTCGATACTGTTGTTTTGACTGGTTGTTTGTGGTTAAGCAGAACAATGGCTGGAAGAGGAGGAAGAAATGATGATGCTATCGCTGAGGCTCTGGGCATGATTGTTGGTGTGCTTGGAGGAAATGCTGTAGGAGCAGGGATTGGTGCTGAAAGGCAGTTGGGGAATTTTTAGAGGAATAATCCTCCATTGTTCAAAGGCACGCATGATCCCGAAGGCGCTCAGAAATGGCTCAAGGAGATCGAGAGGATTTTCAGAGTCATTGACTGTGCTGAGAATCCAAAGTGAGGTATGGCACTCACATGTTATCTAAGGAGGCTGATGACTGGTGGTTGGCAACCAGAGCTGAACTGGATGCTAGTGGTACATCAATTACTTGGGCTATATTCAAAAGGGAATTTCTGAGGAGGTATTTTCCTGAGGATGTTAGAGGCAGAAAAGAGGTTGAATTTCTGGAGCTGGTCCAAGGTAACATGACAATACCAGAATATGCTGCAAAGTTTGTAGAGCTGGCAAAGTACTATATGCATTATAACAATGATGAAGCCAGTGAGTTCTCAAAATGTGTCAAGTTTGAGAATGGCCTTCGTGATGAGATCAAGCAGGGTATTAGGTACCAGAGGATTCAGAGTTTTGTTGACTTAGTGGATTGTAGCAGGATTTTTGAGGAGGATAACATCAAGCTGAAGTCATCTCACTCTCGCGAGTTGATTGACAGAAAGGGTAAGAAACATATGGATAGAGGTAAACCATATGGTATAGGTAAACCTGTTGATTGGAAGAAACCCAGTGGGGGAGATTCCAATGCTTGTATCAGATGCTATAATTGTGGTGAGATGGGACATCGTAGGATAGAGTGTAAGCTTGATCAGAAGAAGTGTTACAAGTGCGACCAAGTGGTTCATATTGCTGCTGACTGCAAGAAGATGGTTGTGACTTGTTACAACTGTGGTGAAGAGGGTCACATTAGTCCGAATTGTCCTAAGCTAAAGAAGAACCAATCAGGAGGAAAGGGTTTTGCTTTGACAGGGTCAGAGACTACTCCAGAAGACAAATTGATTAAAGGTACGTGTTTCATTCATGGCACACCTTTAGTTGCGATTATTGATACTGGAGCAACTCATTCTTTTATTTCTTTGGATTGTGCTACGAGGTTAAATCTTGAGATATCTGACATAAATGGAAGTATGGTTATTGACACTCATGCGTCGGGTTCAGTAACTACTTCGTCTGCATGCTTGAATTTCCCGGTTGACATTTTTGGTAGAGAATTCGGGATGGACTTAGTGTGCCTTCCGTTGAAACAACTCGATGTAATCCTGGGAATGAACTGGTTGGAACTCAACCGTGTTCATATCAACTGTTTTGCAAAGACAGTAATTTTTCCAGAAGAAGTTAGTACTGATGGTCTGGAAATGACAGCTAGACAGGTGAATGAGGCTATCGGAGATGGTGCAACAGTGATTATGTAGTTCGCACTGAGGAATGTGAAAGAAAAGGTGGCGAGTAGCGAATTACCTGTGGTGTGTGAGTTTCCAGAAGTTTTTCCAGAAGATGTGAATGAATTACCACCGGAAAGAGAAGTGGAGTTTTCTATTGACTTGGTTCCGGGAACTAGTCCAGTGTCGATGGCACCGTATCGTATGTCACCGTCTGAATTGGCTGAACTGAAGAAACAATTAGAATAATTGCTTGAGAAGAAATTCATTCGTCCTAGTGTTTCTCCGTGGGGTGCGCATGTGTTACTAGTGAAGAAGAAAGAGGGTTCGATGAGGCTGTGTGTAGATTACAGACAATTGAACAAGGTTACTATCAAGAATCTGTATCCATTGCCGAGGACTGATGATTTGATGGATCAGTTGGTTGGAGCGCGTGTGTTTATCAAAATTGATCTGAGGTCTGGGTATCATCAGATACGTGTGAAAGATGACGATATTCAGAAGACTGCTTTTAGAATAAGGTATGGACATTACGAGTATTCTGTAATGCCGTTTGGAGTTACTAATGCACCTGGTGTCTTTATGGAATATATGAACAGGATCTTTCATCCTTATCTCGACAAGTTTGTAGTGGTATTTATTAATGATATCCTGATATATTCTAAGAGTGAGGAAGAATATGCGGGACATCTTAGAACTATATTAGAGCTGTTGAAAGAGAAGCAACTTTTTGCCAAACTGTCGAAGTGTGAATTTTGGTTGGAAGAGGTCAGTTTTCTTGGACATGTAATTTTTAAGAATGGTATTGTTGTTGATCCTACAAAGATAGAAGTTGTATCTCAGTGGGAAGCTCCGAAGTTAGTGTCAGAGATTCGTAGTTTTCTTGGTCTTGCAGGTTATTACAGAAAGTTCATTGAAGGATTTTCAAAGTTAGCATTGCCGTTAACTAAACTAACCAGGAAGGGACAAGATTTTATTTGGGATGCAAAGTGTGAAGAAGGATTCCAAGAACTGAAGAGGAGGTTGACTAGTGCTCCTATCTTGATTTTGCCGAATCCGACAGAATCGTTTGTGGTCTATTGTGATGCATCGCTGATGGGTTTAGGTGGTGTATTGATACAGAATCAACAAGTAGTCGCTTATGCGTCGAGACAACTCAAATTGCATGAAAGGAATTATCCGACTCATGATTGGAGTTGGCAGCTGTGGTTTTTGTTTTGAAGCTATGGCGACATTATTTGTATGGTTCGAGATTTGAAGTATTCAGTGATTATAAGAGCCTGAAGTATCTCTTTGATCAGAAAGAGTTGAATATGAGGCAGAGAAGGTGGTTAGAATTCCTTAAAGATTATGATTTTGGTTTGAATTACCATCCGGGTAAGGAAAACGTAGTTGCTGATGCATTGAGTAGGAAGACATTGCATATGTCTATGCTAATGGTGAAGGAATTGGATTTGATTGAACAATTCAGAGACTTGAGTTTAGTGTGTGAAGGTACTCCTACTAGTGTTAAATTGGGTATGCTGAAGCTGACTAGTGGTATTCTTGAAGAGATCAGAGAAGGTCAGAAAGCTGATGTTGAATTGATTGATAAGTTGACTTTGATCAACCAAGGCAAGAGTGGTGAGTTCAGAGTTGACGAGAACGGTATACTGAGGTTTGGTGACCGAGTTTGTGTTCCTAATATTGATGAACTCCGAAGGCGTATTTTAGAAGAAGGACACCATAGTGGGTTAAGCATTCATCCTGGTGCTACCAAGATGTATCATGATTTGAAAAAGTTATTTTGGTGGCCTGGAATGAAGAAGGAAATTGCTGAGTTTGTGTATTCTTGTTTGACGTGTCAGAAGTCAAAAATTAAGCATCAGAAACCATCTGAGTTTATGCAACCGATGTTTATTCCTGAGTGGAAGTGGGATAGCATATCAATGGATTTTGTGTCGGGTTTGCCGAGGACTGTCAGAAATTGTGAAGCTATCTGGGTCGTGGTGGACAGGTTGACGAAGTCTGCACATTTTATACCGGTGAGAATGGATTATCCGATGGAGAAGCTAGCTCAATTGTATATTGAGATGATAATGAGTTTGCATGGTATTCCTTCAAGTATCGTGTCAGACAGAGATCCGAGGTTTACGTCTAAGTTCTGGGAAGGTTTGCAGAAAGCTTTGGGTACTAAGCTGAGATTGAGTTCTGCTTATCATCTGCAGACTCATGGACAGACTGAGAGGACGATTCAGTCGTTAGAGGATCTGTTGAGAGCTTGTGTGTTGGAAAAAGGAGGTACTTGGGATAGTTATTTGCCTTTGATTGAGTTTACCTACAAAAACAGTTATCATTCGAGTATCAGTATGGCTCCATTTGAGGCTTTGTATGGTAGTAGTTGTAGGACGCTGTTGTGTTGGTACGAATCTGGTGAGAGTGCTGTGATTGGCCCAGAAATTGTACAACAGACTACAGAGAAGATTAAGATGATCCAAGAGAAGATGAAAGCTTCTCAGAGTCGTCAGAAGAGTTATCATGATAAGAGGAGGAAAACCCTTGAGTTTCAAGAGGGAGATCATGTGTTTATGAGAGTTACTCCTATGACGGGGATTGGTCGAGCATTGAAGTCAAAGAAGTTGACTCCACGTTTTATTGGACCATTCCAAATTTCTGAAAGAGTGGGAGAAGTGGCTTATCATATCGCTTTACCGCCGATGCTTGCAAATTTGCATGATGTATTTCATGTGTCTCAGTTGAGGAAATACATTTCGGATCCGTCCCACGTGATTCAAGTAGATGATGTACAGGTGAAAGAAAACTTGACGGTTGATACTTTACCTGTGAGGATTGAAGATCGAAGACCGAAGTAATTGCGTGGCAAGGAAATAGCTTTGGTCAGAGTAGCTTGGGGAGGACCGGATGAGGGAAATGTTACCTGGGAGTTAGAGAGTAAGATGAAGGACTCTTATCCGGAACTTTTTACTTGAGGTATGTTTTCGAGGAAGAAAACTCTTTTAGTGGGGGAGAGTTGTAACACCCGTATAATTTTAATATTAATTTAATTGGAATATTGAATTAATAATTAGAATTATTAAGGATTTTGTGAAAATAATGAGTAAATAATGGTTTATGGCATTTGGGCCATATGAAGAAATAGTAAAAGAAGGGGGGTGATTTAATAATCCTTTTTACTAATTTTATTATTATTTTCATAAAACCTTTGGATTTGGGAAAAAAAGAAAGAACGTGAAAGAACAGAAGTTGGGAACGAGGAACGTGAAGGAGAACTGTAGAGGGAGAGACCAAGAACCAACAAATTTGTCTAAGGTAAGGGGGGACTATCCTTTTAATCTCTATTATTGTGTTATGGGTAATAGTGTGGATTGGGAATATTGTTTGGATTCAATAGGTTCTATATTCTGGATTTTACAATTCGTGTTCATCATTTGATTTGAGATCTGGACATGTTAATCCCTAAATACTGAACAGATTTAGGGTATGATGAGTAAAATCGAATATAGAGTCATATGCTATTGATGTTGGATGAATTCTATGCTGTTTAGAAGGTAGAAATTCTGGTTTGAGACCCAAATCGCAGGTTGAAACGAATGGATTCGCGAGGAAGATGAATGGGTAAGTTGCAGGTTGTGGAACTGCTGTCCGTTCACGTATGATACGCGTATGGGGGGTGTGGTACGCGTATGGTACGCTCCCCATGGTACATCAGAATGTGCCCTTTTGCTGGTACGCATATGGTACGCGTATGGCCTGGTGTGGGTACACATATGCCTTGCTGGTACGCGTATGGCCGTGTTTTGTGTGAAAGATTGGATCTGTTCATACGTGTATGATACGCGTATGGTGTCTGGCAGATATGCGTATGGCAGGCTGATACGCGTATGCATGAGTTTGTGTGGAAAAATGGACCTGTTCATACGCGTATGATACGCGTATGGTGCGGTTGTTGTGAAATTTTATCTCTGCTGGTATGGGTATGGTACGCGTATGGCCAGCGTGACTTGCAGATTTTGCTGTTTTGTGATTTTTGAAGGTTAATGGCGTGTAACTTTCGAATTGACGAATCTGTATGATTTATTGTTATACGATTTTTATTGAATGATGCAATTGTATACATATATGAACATACTTGTTAATGATGATGATGATGAATGATGATGTATGAGTATAGATGATGCTACTCATGGTGAGATGATGATGTTGGTATGTTATATATATGTGTTTGCATGCATTCATAATCATTTGATGAGGGCTGTATCCTAATGATGAGGGGATACAGTGAAGGGCAAGATTCCCATTGTGTGGAATCTGTGCTGACAGGGCCGTATCTTGATGATGATAGATCGGTCAGTGGATTTTTCCACTGATGATGTTTGGTACCACATGCATAGTGTCAGTTTCATACATGTGCATGATTTGTTCTATAACATGATTATATATGTTATGTGATGACTTGTCTGTTTATCGGTGGATGTGTAATGATGGTTTGACTGAATATGAAACTATTGGGTGAATGATATATCTATGATATGTTATTATTTATGATGCAATAACATTAGTTAACTGTGATGAGACTCACCCTTACTTGTTGTCATTTCAGATTGAGGATAGCGGTACGAGTTGGTGAGGATTAGCTCATAAGTCAGTTTTTAGCTATAGTGTCGGTGTCATGCTCTGGTAGATGTAACACTGGGAACGCGTTGTTTTGGAGTTTTGATTATAACTATTTTGTTTGTTGTTGTTTGAGTCTGATACATTAATGATGAATGTTGGCTTGATAATTCAATTCCGTTGTGTAAACATGATTTCATTTAATGAGTTATAATTTCGGATATTTTAGCGAATGCATGACATGTGCCGAACGTGTGTATCCTTTATTTTATGAATTGTGATACCTCTTGCATGTTACTCTGATTAATATTTGTTTAAATGCCGCGGGTTATTAGAGGGGTGTTACATAGGGATACCTTATCCTGCTGCCTTCGATTCAAATCATCATAGTCCCTTCAGAATAAAGATCATAGTCCCTTCGAGTTACCTACAATTAAAAATGATCTTGTCCCTCTACGTTACCTCGATAAATGATGATCATCCCTTCGAATGCTAAGGTATCCTTACCGGTTCCCTACAAATGACTATTCACATCCTTTCCTAAAGACTTCCTGCCCTTGTTATGGTATGGATAGACTTATGGCAAACGATGACCCTTGATGACCCGGACATCCAATGAAAGGACTACCTACACTCCTTATGGTATGGATAGCCCTTTCAAACGAAAGACTTAAAGAACAAGAAAGACGAACTTAGGGTAGGTAGCTCTTAACTGCTTGCTCACAACAAAATTCAAAACGCTTTTCACACCTATTTTCAAAACAATTTCCAAAAGGCTACACTTATTTACAAGTTAAAGTCCTTATTCAAAAATCTTTTCTAATCACACACGACACTTTTTCAAATAATTCAAACAAGTGAGCTAAGAGATTTAGAGCCCATGGATAACCATGGATACAAAGGGTGCTTACAACCTTCCCTTTGTATAACCTACCCCCCGAACTCAATATCTTTTAAAGCTCTTTCTTGTTCTTTTTGCCTTTCCAATTGGATAAAATAAAAGTCGGTGGCAACTCTTGCTATCCGCAACAATTTAAAAGTCAGTTCTCCCACCGTATTACACATGTGGTACCATTGGAGTAAACTCCCAGCGTTATCAATTGTCAGTAATTCCTGTTAGAAGAAGATTGAGAATCTATGTTCAAAATCTGGTTTTGATGATAACGAATATATATTTTGTGAAGTAACAAATTTATTACTAATGGTTTCATTTAGTGTTCAGATGTTATGTCATAAATCTTTTACAGGATTCATATGAAAAAGTGTACAACAACTATATCCAGAAGACTATCAAAGCTAAATATCATTATCAGATGTTTTGATTAAGAACACGTCAAACAAGCCAAAGATCGCAGATCAGAAGCAAGAGAAGCAACAATCTGAGACAAGACTACTCAGAAGAATAAGCAATATCAAAGTCTACATACAATAGTCTCTATCAGAAAGTACATCAGAAGCTGCAAGAAAATAAACAAGAAAGACCAACTGCAAGAAGCTTTGCAAACATCAGAAGATCACGCAAGTATGAAGATCAGAAGTTCTGAAGCCATAAGTTCTGAGAGGTCACGCAAATGTAGAATCTATAACTCAACATACAGATTAAATTAAATACAAGGAGCTTAGAATCTAAGCGAGAGCCGTTAGAAACATTATCACATGCAAAATAGTTGCAACGATTTAAAAGGAATAACTCCCAAGGTGAAAAGAAGAAGCAACCCACATGTAGTGCATTGGAAAGACAAGCTTAACCAAAAGAAACACGCCATCCACTATAATCATCAAGCTAAGGATAAGGTTCTGCCAAAGAACAACACTTGTCACAAAAGGCTCAATCCAGATGAAGCATTCAAGACAACATTCAAGACAACATTCAAACAAGTCTCAATGGCTAGATTACAACGGTAACTGTAATACGGTGGGAGAACTGACTTTAATATTTTGCAAACAATGTTGTAGTGAGCAAGAGTCGCCACCTAATTTTATTTTATCCAATTTATAGAAAGGCTAAAAGAACAGAAAAAACCTTTTTTAAAAGAGATTAAGTTCGGGGGGTAAATTATAAAAAGGGAAGGTTTAAAGCACCCTTTGTATCCATGGTTATCCATGGGCTCTTAATTGCTTAGCTCACTTTTGAATTGTTTGAAATGTTTGAAGTGTCGTGTGTGTTTAGAAAAGATTTTTTGAATAAGGACTTTAGCTTGTAAATAAGCGTAGCCCTTTGGAAATCGTTTTGAAAAGGAGGTGTGAAAAGTAATTTTAATTTTAGAGCAAGCAATTAGTAGCAACTACCCTAAGTTTTAAAATTTGTTCTTTTAGCTTTTCAGGGCTATCCATACCATAGGAGGGTAGGAAGTCCTTTTGTTGGATGTTGAAGGGTCATCGAGAATTATCGTTCGCAATAAAACTGTCCCTACCATGTAGAGGTAGGTAGTCTTTAGGGAATGATATAATAGTCATTAATCTTTTTAGGCATCATGCGAGGATACCTTAGCAATTGGGACAACCCATGTTTTTTCCGAGGCAGCATCGAGGGAGTAGATCTCATATGATGTTTTCAATCTTTAAAGGTAACCTGGCTTTAGGTATCCTCGGAATCAAGGGACTTGACTATTTTTCACAAATAAAGGCAACAAGCAACAAGAAGAGATTACCCTAAAGGTGTGTGTGCGGCACAATCAGGTGATTCAATTCAGTTATATTATCTTGTAATTAGTGATTCTAGGTTAATTAAAAGCTTGCACTCCCTAGGATTACTAATCACGCATTTAAAGAATACAGAAATGAAAGGCAGAATTTAAAGTCCTACACTATTACAATAAACACCTGTAGGGCAGAAAAATAGAGGCAGAAATATAAATCTAAACTATTACAATAAACACATGCAGGGAAATAGAGGCAAAATATGGAAGGAATACAATAAGCCATTACAAGGCTTTGGGGCAAATGCAACATCAGGCAAATATAATAAAGGCAAGGCAAAAGGCAACCCCGAACGGGGAGAAGTTAACCACAGTTGATAGAATTATATTAATAAATCAGCAAGGCAAGGCAAAGATTAAAGGTTAAAAGAACCGAAAATTATAAATAAGTTAAGAATAATTACAATAAACCTAAAAATAGAAATCAAGGTTAAAATCATAAACTTAAAAATAAAATCAAAGTTAAATATTATAGATCTAAAAATAAAACTTTGTTTTTATTTTTAAAGAAAAGGTGTTGTTTTTTATTTTTTAAAATTGCAATTGGTTTAAAAGATGGAATAAAAACTAATTGTATAAATAAATATATATAAAAAAATAATTCAAAAGAACCTCATGCAAGGCGCCTGGGTTTGAACCCAGGACTTGGGAATTGCCAAAGAACGCATAACCAACAAGGCAGCCTGCATTAACTTGTTATTGGACTGCACTCTAAACAATAAATATAAAAACAATTCTCCAAACGCAGAATTCAAAGAAAGGAGTCAAACCTGTCCCACTTGATACATGAATACCCAATCGCAAATTGAGAAAGACTGGGCCAAATTTTGACCAACGAATTACATCGCGCCACGCGTGGTGTGAGGGACAAACATTGTGGACTGTCCAATGAGATCATTCCGCGCCTGGCTCGCTACTGTTCATCATCGTTCTCCCAGGCACCTGCGCAATTACCTGCGGAAATCTCCATGGATTTTCCTGCGAATTTTTCACAAATGCTTCGTTTTCCATGACTGTTATATGAGACCTGCGAAAACATGATGAACAATAATAAAAACAACCCAGCCCCCCTAAATCAGTCATCACGAATCTAATGGTGGGGTTATCTTGGCCTAAAATAGCCTGGAACTGTGGATCCGAAGCTGCTCACGTTCTATGCCCTAACGATGGCAAGTATTGGTATAGGGCTCAAAGCTTCCATGTTATACACCAATCCTGTTCTAATACATGTTGGGAACTAAAATAAATCATTAGTTTAGGTCGGGGCACGATAGAATATGGAAAACGAATGTTGAGTACATATGAACGTGAAGGAAAGAAAGCTTACGTTTCAGGGTGTTTCGATCACGTCTCATGATCCATACCTGTTCTATTACACCTTATGAGAAGAATGGAATGACTTGGAGACGTTGAAATTGCTTGGTTGAAGCACACGAAAATTGCACTCTTCTTGAATAATATGACTTTGAAACCCTAGCTTCCTTTCATATTTTTTCGTCCTCTCTGCCTCTGAATGTCTCAAGTATATATAAGAGATCTTTTTAGGGTTAATACTTGGCTTGGTTTGCAAGAGAAAAGATTGGAGGAGATTTGATTGATTTTCATAAAATATTTCCAAATATGGCCAATTCTATTTTCATGATCTTTTCTCACATGTGATTTGGATTCATGGCCAATTTAGAATCAATTTGAATCTAAAAAGATTAATCATATGATCTTTGTACCTTAAATCATGATTTTATTTATTTATTTTTGTATTTAAATGAATAAACCCAAAATTAAATTAAATAAGTCATAAAATAAGTGGAAATTAGTTTATGGACTCTCAAAAGGCTTAATATCACGTGGGTAATACAAATTCATGGGCCCAATACTCAAAAGTATAAATTTCATCACTTAGGGCTTCATGTAATTCTCAAAAATCGACCAACTTGTGCAAGCCATAACTTATTCAATATTTATCATATGGAGATGACCTAGGACTTTATGGAAATCCCAAGATTTCCTCTAAAAGCCACTTTGGAACATTTTTTCCATTTGTAGATTTTATCTTGATGATATGGCTCCTGACAATAAACTGCCTTTTGCGAGCTTCTAGAAGGACCTGTAATGTTTTGGCTTATATCTCTTATGCGGAAGCATTTCTTGACCTTGGGCCCAACATGAAAGTTGTAGATAATTGAATTTACTTGAGAATGAGCTTTGTTTGGGGAATTTCTGATAAAGTATGGGAGAGATATGATCAGTCAAAGTTGGGTTGACTTTCTCCTAGAACCCTAATTTAGAAACTTAGGTTTTTGATGATTTTGGAAATTTTCTTGACGAATAATGATCAACCCTTGATCAAATGATTAATCTAACATTAAAATGTTGCTGTTCACCAAAAATCAAAAGTTTTGACTGTATAGGGATCCTTTGGGACATATGTGAGACTATGGACTCCACTTGAGGTAGCATAAATTTATTTTACCTTGAGAGGAGCAAAACCCTAGTTGGAGGGTTGTTGTTTAGGAGAGAGACTGCATGCTTCCTTCTTGTGTATCTTTGGGAAAATTTTAGGGTATAACAGTAACATACCAAGCACTATAAATAGATCAAAGCTTTATACTTGAAGGTATGCATCTGCATATGCATCTAAATATGCATCCAGAGTGAGCATCAGAGTATGTGTCTAGGATACATCTACATAGTGAAAATCAAGAAATATTTCAGAAGAAAAACAATAGTGAGAAACTGATCATGAAAATATGAAAGAAGAAATGTTGAAGACATCTATCAGGAGTTACACAAGAGGAAACTTACATGAAGTGTATGATGAAACAAGAACATTATTAACATCAGCCTCCCAGAAGAAAAGCTCAATAGAAGACATATAGTTCTTGCTTAATGAGCAGTATGCTTCACAGGAAATCTGAGCAGTACACTTGCTGAAGATGCATCAAAAGTTGATAATGAAGATAGAATCAAATGACATAAGAGATGCTGCTCCTTATGTGATTATGGGTAAAGAAGATGAGGATATTTATGAAGAAGCACTCAATTCTCCGAGCAGTTAATCAACATATGCGTAATCAGAATAAAAGGAGATGGTCTTACAAGAAGAAGTAATTACTCAAAAACTCCAACCTCCATATTCAAGGAAAGAATCAAAGAAGCATTTCTACATAAGAGCTGCTGCTCTTAAACTGCTTAAGAAGAAGCTAAGGATCAAATCAGAAGCAATCAACAATAGAGATGTTGCTCTAAATCAGCTTAAGAAGATTTGAAGAAGAAGATCAAGATAGAAGCATTCAACATAATAGCGTTGTCTCTTAATATGCTTTCAGAAGATAAAGATCTCATCCATAAATTCAAGAATAGAAGACTTCAAGACTATGTATTGTTCTTGTAATTAATTGTAAAACACTTAGAGTTGTTACTCGAAATGTGTTATCTCTTAGGAATCTTCTGTAAGAATGTTTAGGCACCAGAAGTGTCTGCTAGTCAGAGTGTCCTAAACATACGTATTGAGACTAGGAGACTATCTTCTTATCTGAGAAGCACTTTTGTAATCTCCAGTAGATTGGTGAATGGTATATGAACGGTTCATCATCTAAGGTTAGTCACAGCAGTTGGATGTGCATAATTTAGTCACAGCAGGTAGCTATGCAAGTTACTAGTGTGATGAACGTTATATCCTGCTGGGATCACTAAACGGTTCAGTCAACGAGGGTTTAGTCACTCGCGGGTAGCTTGTGCAGGTTTCTGAGTCAATGGACGTTATATCTCGCGAAGATCACTGAACATGTCGTTGTCCAGATGGTTAGTCACAGCAGTTGGCTGTGCAGGAGTTAGTCAAAGGAAGTAGTTGTGCAGGTTACTAGTGTGATGAACATTATATCCTGCTAGGATCACTCGCGGGTAGCTTGTGTAGGGTTCCTGAGTCAACGGAAGTTATATCTTGCGGAGATCACTGAACGGGTCGTTGTCTAGATGGTTAGTCACAGCAGTTGGTTGTGCAGGTTGGTAGTCACAACGGAGGTTCGTGCAAGTGTAATCATGATTTGGTTATAGTGGATTAAGACCTCTGTTGAGAGGAAAATCCCCTGAGGAAGGTGGATTGGAGGTAGCCTTAGTTAAAAGGTGAACCAGGATAAAAATAAATGTGTCTTTTACTTTCTGCACATATCATTTTGACTTAGAACTTCCAAGCCTTAATCTGCATAACTGTACTAAGCACGTCAGAAGTTCTGATATCCTTAAGAAGTTAAAATGAACATCTTATTGGTTATGTATTCATCATGCTTCCGCAACATCAAAGCATAATCCAATAGATAAGTAAACAAGAGAAAGAAAAGACGTTAATGAAAAGAAATGGATAATAAATTGATAAAGAACACAATTCAATCCCCCTTTCTTGTGTTTTTCTCCACCTTCAATTGGTATCAGAGCATGGCTCCATATTAATCTCAAGATCAATCACTTATCAGTGTAGAGAGATCCAGAAGGAGAAAAACCACACTAAGTTGAAATCAAAGTCAAATTCAACCACTCAGTATAATCAGAAGATGTCAAGGCAAGATCTCAAGACTCTGAGCTTATCATCTACATATCAAAGGAGTTTGAGAATCAACAAAGAAATATTCGATAAGGCTGAAGACATTAGAAAGAAGAATATGCGCTCAATGGAAATAATCAAAGATAAATAAGTAAAGTTGATTCATGACAAGTGATCATCTGAGAATCATCAGCACCAGTCAGAGAAGAAGATAAGGAAGAACAAGATTTCAAGATCAGATCAAGGAAGGAAGACACTTCAAGATAAAATCTCTTCCTTAGAAGATGATCAAGCTCAAACAAAATCAAGAAGGAAGGCTTATCACTCAATACGGTCAGATCTTTCTAAAACTGTCTCTTTTATAATTTTACCAAAATTAGTTTATTGATATAAATCTCTTTTGTATATTTTAATTAAGTGCCTAGCCTACTATCTGTCATAATTACCCATGTTACGCCTCGTTCATAATGGTTCATCTGAATATAAGCCAACTAATCCAAAGGATCTTCTGACTATTCCCAGGACTTGGTTTAAGCTTGTTTTGACAAATTTCCTTCCTTGAAGTGAAAATCAAGACAGTCTAACATATGGTGATCATACATTCATTTATCTTCTAATGAATGATCTACATATAAATCTACCACAAACCATGTTCTCTCATCTTTGGAATTCCATCTCTGAATCTAGAAATAGTCTTAAGTCCTACATTCCCTACGAAAGAGTTCTGTTAGAAATCTTCTTTCAGGAAAGAATCATGGATCTTATCAAAGTAAGGATAGTAGAATATGGATTAGAGAACAGTCCTGAGAATATGCTCATAAAGTCTAAGGGCGATATCTTTAGACGCTAGATAATGTGTTAAAATACTATGTTTTTCTTCTTATTTGCACGAGCTGTATTTCCTTTGGTCTAATTAAACCTTTATATTTTCAAGGTGTTTGTTTACCATGTTTATCTAGAATATCTTGTTAATTATTCGGATCTATTAATCTCTTAAGAAGTGTTCTTGCTAAAACCCTCTCAAAAAGGTTGCACTAAGCTTCATCAGAATCTGGAATGTGTGTAAACCAACTTAGTTAGCAGAACGCGTAAAAAAAAACAAGATCAAAAGTTTAAAATCACATAGTCAAAACTTGAAGGCCAGAAATAATTTTTTTTTGCATAATCAGAGAATACGTGTACAAAATATCCCGAAAAGGCAAATGCGGTCAAGCTACTGAGACAAAAACTCTAGGAAATTGTTCCAAATCTCGCAGAACACGCCACTCTTTTTAAACAGTCAAATTCAATTAATGCCTGACAATAATTTCTTTAACTCACTGATTTCTTCCAATACACCATCATAATTGTTATATATTCAAAAACCCTAAACCACTTGCTCATCTCTCTCATTACTTATTGCTCATACGCTTGGTCTAAATCATCTCTCCTCAAATCTCTCCATGGATTTCCAACCTCGTCTCACCATCATCAAAGAACAATATACAGGTCTAGCTGAATGAAATGATTATGTTGGGCCTGCTGGAGAAGCAAGGCTGGTTTAATTATGTTGTTCTTCTAAATGGTCCTGTTTTCACCAATCTCGTAAAAAACCTTTTGGATGGAAGCATCCATCAGTGAAGACCGTCACAACATTTCTGCCAAAATTTATGGTATTCCGTTTATTATTATGGAAGAATCTATTGCTGAAACTATAGGATATGCTCCCAAACCTTCTGCAATCAGTCTCGGATCATTTGATCGTTGGAATGCTAACCTTACTATGAGTAGAAATATCAGACGCATTGTCAACAATGTGGAACTTCTGACTCATTTCTGAAAAGTTCTGTTTAGGTTTGTCTTGTCCAACATAACACCTAGAGGAAACCTTCACCAAATCCTATCAAATAGGGATCGTTTCCTTATTCATCGACTCAAAAATGGTCGTCTAATGCATCTTCCAAATATCATCTTCTGTCATCTCAAAGAATCTCTCACTGCCTTTGGATGTGGCCAAAGTATTCATATTCCTTATGGAAGAATTCTATCTACTCTATTTGTATCTACCTAATTAGTTCAGATTATCCGCAATGCAGAGTGTGAGGACAGTGATGACATTCTTATTGAAGAAGAGTGTGAACCATTCTATGCTTAGATGTCTATAGCTTTCTCTATTATAGTCTTTGGTTAAGTTATTATCTTCATTATGTTATAATGAAAAGATGTGTTCTGTTTAATTACTTTTTATTTTCTTTGCTAAAATATATGAATCCTGTAAAATAAACATATAAAAGTGGAATTAAAAGATATACATCTAAAAGAAGAAGAAAACTTGAAAATAGAAATTTTAGAATTATAACATGTTCTGATATGATATTTTGACTTGACACAAATGAAACTAAAACTCTGAATACATTCCTAACTTCTGTACCAGAAGTATTTGCTTTGAATACAGGAAAATCTAAAACTCAAAGGAATTCTCTGTTAGAACTTCCAAGTGATGCTCGCATACATATATAAAATATCTATAAACCTTGTGAAGAAACAAAATGAAGAAATTATTTCAGGGGGAGCCTTAAATCATATATTAACTCATAAGGATGTCCTATTTAGGGGGAGACTATACATCTCAGGGGGAGAAAATTTTTTTCTGATAAATCTCATCCAACCCTCTTAAACGCTTTTTGATTATGACAAAAAGGGGGAGAAAGAATAGTAGATTTTGATGAATAAGTTGATGAAAAATAAGTTGCTTGATTGAATATATAAATGGGAATGAAATATACTTACTTAATTATTATCATCTCATAAAATTGTTCCTTCAAAATACATGGTTTTTGTCATCATCAAAAAGGGGAAGATTGTTAGAATAAGATTGAGAATCTATGTTCAGAATCTGGTTTTGATGATAACAAGCATATATTTTGTGAGTAACAATTTTATTACTAATGATTTCATTGAGTGTGCATATACTATGTTATAAAGTCTTAAACGACTACATCAGAAAGACACAGCATCAGAAGTTCTGGTATAAAGAGCAAGAGTTCAACAAGACAAGCTTCAAGGACTTAAAGAGAAATATCAATATATGAGGAGATACATTACAACAAGAAGATCACATGATTAGAAGATTAAAAGTTCTAATAAGAGAAACGCAATGATATACAAAAAGCTACAACAGCTAAGGCACACGTGGACAAGAAAAGAAAATACCATTTTAGCATACAAAAGTTCAGAACCAAAAGAAAATCAGTTACAAACATCATCATTATCAAAACGATTGGAACAAGTTAATGGAATAACATCCAAGGTTGATTGAAGAAACAACTCACATGCAGCGCGTTGAAAAAGGCAAGCTTAATCAAGGAAACACAGTACCAATTGTCATCATTAGGCTAAGGATAAGATTCTGCCAAGAACAACACTTTTCATTCATGATTCAATCGAGACGAAGCATTCAAACCAATATTCAAACAAATCTCAACGACTAGATTCCAACGGTAACTCATCAAGCTATATATATATATATATATCAAATTTCAAACTTGATAATGTGCCTATTCGTACACCAAAATGCATTGAATGTTCATCCAAAGTGTGAGTCCATGGTGCAACGACAGAGTGCAAAAAAAGAGAAATCTTGAGAGAAAGTCTGTAGAGAGAAGCTGAGCATGAAAGTACAAATGAAGAAATGTGAAATCATGCATCAGAAGTTACACAAGAGGCAACACATACTCAGTATGTGATAAATCAATCCACAATGTTGTTATACACTAACTACAAGCCTTCGTGAAGAAAGCATAAAAGAAGTGAAAAAGAAATCTCTACTGTTTAGCAGTATTCTCCATTGGAGTTATTAGAAGTTCGCTAATACTTGATCAGCTCATACATTGCTCACATTGAATGACTTGAAAAACCGAATACACTGAGTTGTTGCTCGAAGAGTGTTTCATATTTCCTTATGATCATTAAATGTGTTATTAGATGTAACAAGCTTCATGATCAGTATTCAAGAAGAAGACAAGCATTGGAAGAAGAAAATCAACATAGAGTTGTTGCTCTAAATATGCTTGAAGAGGAAATGAAGATGGTCTTACAAGAAGGAATTAATTTCAAGAGATGAAGCTCTTATCTCCTTACTCTGATAAGAAAAAGACCTAGCTGAAAGAAGCAATTAATACAACAGATCTTGCTCTTAATCTGCTTTCAGAAGAAGATGAAGATCACTTAAAGAAGCAACTCAAAATAGATCTGTTGCTCTAAATCTTCTTTCAGAAGATGAAGATCAAATTAGAAGCAATCAATAATAGAGCTGTTGCTCTAAATTAGCTTAAGAAGATTTGAAGACAGATATCAGCATGAAGAAGCACTTGCCATTAGGAGCTGATGCTCATATTCTGCTTACCCACTGACATGCAAGAATCTCATCCAGAAGTTGAAGACAAGAAGATTACAAGATATTTTGTTTCTTGTAATAATAATATGTAAAAACACATAGAATTGTTGCTCATAGTGTGTTATATCTTAGAAACTTCAGATAGGATGTTTAGGCACCAGAAGTGACTTCTAGTCAGTGTGTCGTAAATAAATGTACTTAAGAATAAGAGAAATCTGCTTATCTAAGAAGCAAACTTATAATCTCCGGAAGATTGATAGACTTTATATCTTGATGGGATCACTAAACGGTTCATAATCTATAGTTAGTCACAACAGGTTGGTTGTGCAGGGTCAGCCACAACAGTTGAATGTGTAGAAGCCAATGGATGTTATATATGTGGATCAGATCACTGAACAGTCCATTGTAGTTAGTCATGAGCAGTTGGCTTGTGCAGGGTTACTAGATTGATGAACGTTATATCTCGTTGAGATCACTGAACGGTTCAGTCATCTAGGGGTTAGTCACTCGCGGGTAGCTTGTGTAGAGTTAGTCGCAGCAGTTGGCTGTGCAGGTTGTTAGTCATGACGGAGGATTGTGCAGATGTAATCATGTTTGGTTATAGTGGATTAAGACCTCTGTTGAGAGGCAAATCACCTGAGGAAGGTGGACTGGAGGTAGCCTTATTCAGAAGGTGAACCAGGATAAAAATAAACGTGTCTTTTACTCTTTTCACAATTTATTTTACTCAGATCATTAACGCAGAATATCCTTAGAATTGTACTGAGACAAGTCAGAAATTTTAATGATATAAAAAAGTTAAATTGAATATCTCATTGGTTATGCAACTCCATTCCAAGCATGGTTCCGCAACATTAAAAGCATATCCAGAAGATGAGATACTAAGAGAAGGAAAAGAAATTTTAAAAGGGGAATTTTTAATTGATAAACAACACAATTCAATCCCCCCTTTCTTGTGTTTTTCTCCACCTTCAGATACAACATTGCTTCATCATCGCAAAAACATACCCAGTACCGATAAACATATACGCTTCTTATTTCCATACTCGGGTGTCCTTCACTAACAAAGCACCAACAACAACATTACTACAACAACGACAAAATTATCATAATACCAACCTGATAACATAACTCGACTAATAACCATACAACTCATCATCGACCAACAACTTACAAGAACATCCTAATTCAATCAGCACTATACACAAGAAAACACAATACATCGCGCACATCATGCTCCGACTGCACAACTCTGATCATCCATCTTAATTCACTGTCCTTTATTAGAGTTTCCATCGACTTATACAATTCACAATCTTCAACTAAGTTTTTGAATTTCCTCAACATTCACCACTTTATGCACCAACGAGATAGTAAGATAAGTCTATAACATCCAATACAATTCCGTCTACTATCAACAAGAGATTAAGGGTGATCAAGTCCTCAATTTGTCAATAGACCGCCGAAAATCATAATGGAGTATAACCATCATTACCAAACTATAATAGTGTTCCTTTAGAAATTGTACTTACGTCACCAAAAGCACCATACTTCAACAAATCGCAAAACCATCTGGACCTGCTAACACTGACGTCTTGCAGCTACCTACTAAAACATCTCTGACAATACATTAGAACAAAAGTTTTTTACACCATCACCAACACTTCTTATCAATTGAAATCATACTCATCTCTTTGCATTTCCAAATCTTACTCGCGATCCATAACGTTTCAACAATTTCAACAACTTCTATCATATTTTCAGTCACTTACCAATAATCCTACATCAAGGTTTACAATAATTCTTCGCTTAATCTCTGATCAAACATCGACATCTCATGCAAGACTACTTAAATAATAACTTCATAGTCCATCAACAATGCTGAACACAACAACTTTCTAAATTCCATCTTCCAGAATTTATTCTTGGTACTTAACGGTTACCTCCCGAAACATCAGGAATTTGCACCATACTTGTAGATCAATAACTGCTACACTGCTCCTCATTCTTCGAAGAGTAAACATCAACAATTCCTAATCATTCTCCTTCTACAGACACTCCAAGCTTGTTAAACAACCAAAACCTTGAATCAATGTCAACTAGCTCCAACAATACTTGCACTGTCTCTTTAAGCAGTACATTGCACAAACAACTTACAACCGAAGCATAACCGAGAAACACAACTTCTCCCCCATTTTGCTAAAAAAAGACCCTGTAGCACAACAAACAAGTACCAACAGTGTTTCACACACATATGCTAAGGAATAAAACACTAACAACATTCAACTGTCGCACAACTCAACTGAATCGACAACTTGGCCGGACGGACCGACCTGCTCTGATACCACTTATGTAACACCCCAAATTCTACCCAAAATTATAATGCGGAAAATATCAGAGTATTTAAAAATTTCAAACAAAAAATTGGGGTATCAGATATCAACTTAAAACTTCAACTTGTATTTCATTCACAATGATACATAGCATTCGAATCAACAATCGACTATCCGACTATATTCAACTAAAACAACTTGGAAGTATAAAGTGTACTTCATATTATTCAACTTGGATTCAACGATTATAATAACAACAACTAACTCATAACAACATAGAAACATTAATATAAATATCCCCCAAGTGCTACATTTCAGAGCAACACACCAACAAGACTCGATGAAGCAACACACTCCCACAGCTATACTTGAGTACCTGTCCATTTACCATGGTAGGGGAAACATCAGCAGAAAGGGTGAGATATCAAACTATATAAATAGGATCATGATAAATCATATATCAGGTGGAGAATATAAATGAATCATCGATTCGCTCAACATCAACGTATACAACACTAATAACAACATCAATGAATAGTCATAATATCAACATATAAACACATTCAACAAGTCATCATATACACATCTTCAGTCAACTCAGCATATAAGCATCTTCAAAAAGTCAACATATAATCATCAACATCATCATATAAGCATCTTCAACAAGTCAACATATAAGTATCTTCACAAGTCAACATTTAAGCATCATTATCAACACATAAGCATTTTCAATAAGTCAACATATAAGCATCTATATCGTCATATAAGCATCGCAATATATAATCAACAACTCCAACCAACAGCAACGAACAACGACTCAAATGCGACTCAACTGTGCACATGCATGTGGTACCATTGGGGTTAACTCCCAACACTATCAATTGCCGGTAATTCTGAGGCATAAGGCATAGCCTTCAACTTACAACACGGTCACATATCAACATCACACCGTTCAATTTTATGTTATGCTATGCTATGCGGCATCATAAAACGACCACGACTCGACAACGAAACGACGATACAACAACAACAATAACAACGGTCACATATCAACATCACACCGTTCAACTTTAGCCCAAGGCTCACAACACAACTTATCAATTCATAGCAACATATATACAATATTGAACTTCACTAGAGTTCCCACCATAAGGCTATCCACAAAACAATGCACAATATAATCATATTGGAAATCACGACATTATTCGCAACAAAGGCATCCAAACCTACACTACCATTCTTGGTCAATTCGTAAAATAATCACAATATGTCAATATATCGAGTAACCCAAATCAACTTCCAATTTATCTTTAACTAAAGTAGATATCATGTTAATTATCAAAACGGCATCCTTGACATAATGATATATTATTCTCAATATAAATATTCAACCAAAACACAATTATGGTCAAATTCTCAAGATACCGTAATTTACCGATAAATCGAATAATTTATCTAAGTCCAAGTATTTTCCGATCAAATAGTCTTATCAAAATTAATCCAATTATTAGTTTAATCCTACTAAAACACCTCTGATGATACATTAGAACAAAATTTATTTACACCATCACCAACACTTCTTATCAATTGAAATCATACTCATCTCTTTGCATTTCCAACTCTTACTCACGATCCATTATGTTTTAACAACTTCAACAGCTTCTATCACAATTTCAATCACTTATCAATAATCCTACAGCAAGTTCTACAACAATTCTTCGCTTAATCACTGATCAAACATCGACATCTCACGCAAGACTACTTAAATACTAACTTAATAGTCCATCAACAATGCTGGACACAACAACTTTCTAAGTTCCATCTTCCAGAATTTAATCTTGGTACTTTACGGTTACCTCCTGAAACATCAGGAATTTGCACCATACTCGCAGATCAACAACTGCTACACTGCTCCTCATTCTTCGAAGAGTAAACATCAACAATTCCTAATCATTATCCTTCTACAGACGCTCCAAGCTTGTTAAACAACCAAAACCTTGAATCCATGTCAACAAGCTCCAACAATACTTGCACTATCTCTTTAAGCAGTACATTGCACCAACAACTTACAACCCAAGCATAACCGAGAAGTACAGCTTCTCCCCCATTTTGCTCAAACAAAACCCTGTAGCACAACAAACAAGTACCAACAGTGCTTCACACACATGCCGTATACTAAGGAATAAAACACTGGAAGCATTCAACTGTCGCACAATTCAACTTACTCGACATTTTGGTCGGACCAACCGACCTGCTCAGATACCACTTATGTACCACCGCAAATTCTACCCGAAATTATAATGCAGAAAATATGAGAGTATTTAAAAATTTCAAACAACAAATTGGAGTATCACATATCAACTTTAAACTTCAACTTGTATTTCATTCACAATGATACATAGCATTTGAATCAACAGTCGACTATCCGACTATATTCAACTAAAACAACTTGGAATTATAAAGTGTGTCATACCCAAATTTTGTCTTACCCCTTATTTTTATCTGGCTTAGACTTACATCCACGTACATACCTTCCATTAGGTCATCTAGCACATCATGCATTAAATAACCAATAAACTTAGCACTAGGATCAAGGATTTGGAAGAGTAGGGTTTCTCTGTCGCTTTGAGGCTCTAATCTTAATTTAAGCTTGTCTTGACTGGTTTCTTCATCAATCATGATTTGTGGAACTAAGGTTATCATTCTTAAAAGTCTACTAAGGGCTGGAATCAGAGTTTATTTCTCTATATGTCTCAAGGAAATAAGAATTCCTATTCATCACGCTTGAACGTGGTAACGGTTCATCTATTGAAGCGCGTTGGGCTTAGGGATTCATTTTGATCACTACCTCATTGATTCGTATCCTGTGATATCAGTTACATGGGGAGCATCATCTGGGATGTATGAGTTTGCTGAGGTTTGACTAAGGAGTTATTGGCTTGTATGTTGTGGTTTCCTCTATGCCTCAAGCACTTTCTTCCTCAAGAGTTCTTCAATGCATTATTGTTGTGGTGGATTGAAATACATGTGTAGTGACATGAGAGATTGATCTGTTCACTTATTTCAAGTGATGTGGGAGATTGACTGGTTCACTTATTTTGACCGATACGGTTTTTGGTTCTCATCAAATACGTGTTACCTCGGTTGCATGTTAACTTGGATATGGAGAATTAAAGATAGGAAATTTAGGTTTTTTCGTTAAGAAACAGAATTTCTTGGGAAGCATTTAGTCTTGTGACATCATGAAATCAACATACAAAGTTCAAAATATCATATACTAGTCCATGTTCAAAGTTTATCAAAAGTAAGGCCAAAGCCATCCATTCAAGGTTTAATTACAAAGGTCTAAGTCCATTACCAAAAAACCATTTAAAACCATTAAAAAAGAAATACCAAAATTACACATTTCAACCAGTTGACCAAAGTCAACATCCACCCTAGACTTATTTTCCTTCAAATCTCCAAAGCTTCTCCATTCATCTTCATATTGTTTCTATGCGACATATTGCTTTCAGACTATACTAAGCAGACCTGCAGTAAGAGATGAACACATTCAGTCAGTTATCAAGGCTGTCCATTAACCTCAATGCCAAGAAATTTGCAAGCCACTTAACAATAAAATTCTGAGCCCAATTCAGGATGCAACTCAAGGTTTAATTACAAAGGTCTAAGTCCATTACCAAAAAACCATTTAAAACCATTAAAAAAGAAATACCAAAATTACACATTTCAACCAGTTGACCAAAGTCAACATCCACCTAGACTTATTTTCCTTCAAATCTCCAAAGCTTCTCCAATCATCTTCATATTGTTTCTATGCGGCATATTGCTTTCAGACTATACTAAGCAGACCTGCAGTAAGAGATGAACACATTCAGTCAGTTATCAAGGTTGTCCATTCAACTCAATGCCAAGAAATTTGCAAGCCACTTAATAAGAAAATTCTGAGCCCAATTCAGGCTGCAACTTAAAAGAATGTTCCAAGCATCACAGCTTCAAATTGAAAACACTACAAGCCTGCACATATGTACAACAATAAGAAACCGGTTCAACCCTGCATACTTAAAAAGAAAACCGAAGTCGGTTCAACAAGAAACCAGTTCAGCAGGAATATATCAGAAGAGAATCAGAAAATATGCATAACGGAAAATTGGGGGAAATTGATATCAAAAATCAATTCACTCACATAAATGTAACAGAAAAAAGATTATATCAGAAGAAATGGAAAATCAAGATTAGAACTTGCCTTGGAACAATTCCAATCTGGCAATTCAGCTTGCAACTATCTAGCCTCGATCAAAGGTTGAGGATCATTCTTCTGAAACAGGAAATAAGCATAACATAAATCAGAGGAATGGATTTTACAACAAAAATTTAGAGGAGAAATTGATAACAGAATGGGGAGAGGAACAAATCAATCGTAACCGAATCGAGAGACTCACCTGATAATCGTAACAAAATTTCTTCAATCCTTTCTTCAACAATGACCATTCAACTTGATAACCAACTCTTCATCGTTCATCAGAAAAATCATAAATCCTCACTGATCGAGAGTTAATATAGTTTATTTAGTATTTTATATTAGTTGTTGTTTTGTAATAATTCTAGAATATTCTTAGGATCTTGTAAGGTTGTTGACTTGGGCTTTTATAAGTTTGGGTTTTATTTAATTATCCATTAGGAGTACTATATATGTAGTCCTTGAGACATTGAAAGGATTATCAAATGAAATGAAAAGTCTTTAATTTTCTTAGTGTTAAGATACGAAAGACTAAGAGGCATTTGAATAAACCGTGTGTCTTGTAAAGCACTACAGAGACTTTATTATATATAGAGAGATTACAACTAATTACATAATATAGTCGATGTGGTACTATTCTATATACAAATATTCTTAACACTATATTTACAAATATCAACACTCCCCCTCAAGCTTGAGCATATAAGTCAAATGCACCAAGCTTGCCACATATATAATTAGTTCCGGGACTTCGCAGGGATTTTGTAAACACATCTGCTTATTGATCATTGGAGTTGACAAAACTTGTAACAACTTCTCCTGATTCAATCCTCTCTCTGACAAAGTGACAGTCTATCTCAATATGTTTGGTTCTTTCATGGAAGACTGGATTTGAAGCAATGTGCAATGCAGCTTGATTATCACAAATAAGTATCATTGATCTTGCTTCTTCAATTTGAAGTTCTTTGAGTAACTGTTTTAACCAAATGAGTTCGCATGTTGTCATTGCCATGGCCCTATACTCTGCCTCGGCACTTGATCTTGCAACTACATTTTTTTTCTTACTTTTCCAGGATATAAGGTTTCCTCCAACAAGTACACATTACCTAGAAGTGGATCGTCTATCAATGGGTGACCCTGCCCAATCAACATTAGAGTATCCAACTATCTGAGTATGTCCTTTATCTTCATACACGAGACCTTTTCCTGGAGCACACTTGATGTATCTCAGAATTCGGACAACAGCATCCATGTGTTCTTGGCAAGGAGAATTTAAGAACTGGCTTACCACACTAACTGCAAAAGAGATGTCCGGACGAGTGACTGTGAGATAATTCAACTTTCCAGCCAATCTCCTATACCTTCCTGGATCCGATAGAGGCTCCCCCTTATTGGGTAGCAATTTAACACTTGGATCCATAGGAGTATCAGCTGGTGTAGCGTTCAACAACCCTGTTTCTTGCAAAATATCCATAACATATTTCCGCTGGGTGATCACCAAGCCATCTTTAGATTGGGCCACCTCAATTCCCAAGAAATAGCGGAGTTTACCAAGATCTTTTGTTTGAAATTGATTCGAGAGATGTTGTTTCAACTGGAGTATTCCTTGATGATCACTGCCAGTTATCACAATATCATCCACATATACAATAAGATAGATACACCCTTGGGCAGAGTGACGATAAAACACAGAGTGATCAGCTTCACTACGGACCATACTAAACTGTTGTACTACAGTGCTGAATCTGCTAAACCAAGCTCTCGGAGACTGTTTAAGACCATAAAGAGACTTGTGTAGCCTACAAACCATTTGTGAGGACTCCCCCTGAGCAACAAACCCAGGTGGTTGCTCCATATATACTTCCTCTTCAAGATCACCATGTAAAAAGGCATTTTTGATGTCAAGTTGATGAAGAGGCCAATGTCGAATGGCTGCAATGGCTAGAAGAAGTCGAACAGATGCCATCTTGGCTACAGGCAAGAAAGTATCACTATAATCCAACCAAAAAATCTCAGTGTATCCTTTGGCTACCAAACAAGCTTTAAAACGATCAATCTTACCATCTGGACCAACCTTCACTGTGTAAAGCCAACGACAACCTACTAACGATTTCCCAAGGGTTAGATGAACCAGTTCCCAAGTACCACTACTTTGAAGAGCACACATTTTGTCAATCATTGCTTGCCTCCACACACGGTGAGATAATGCTTTACTTAAAGTGTTAGGAATAGAAACAGAAGACAAAGAAGACAAGCAAGTATACTGCAAAGGAGAAAGACGATGATAACATAAATCAATATAATATGGAGAAGGATTTTGTGTTTGACGTATACCTTTTCGAAGAGCAATCGGAAGATCGGACTCGGGTTGCAGGATTGGATCCGGTGATGGCGAAGGCGTCGAAGGAGAGTGTGCAATGACCTCAGGGACAGGTACTACCTCAGGAATAGGTACGACTGAAGTAGGTTGGCGATGTTGATATGTTTGAAATGGGAGAGTAGTGGGAGGGTCAACCGTAAGGCTAGAATGGTGTGGGATAAGGGGAAATGAGACTTCCGGAAGAGGTGTAGGAGTACTTTCCTGAAGGGGTTCCAGAGTTACTTGGCTGGACTCGAAGTATGGAATTGACTCGAAGAAGGTAACATAGGCCAATACGAGGTATCATTGTAGAATATGTGAATAGCAACGATATCCCTTTTGGGATCTATGATAACCAAGAAAGACACACTTTAGTGATCGAGCTGATAGTTTATCAAGACCAGGGGAGAGATTGTGTACAAAACACGTAGACCCGAAAACTCGAGGAGGAATTGGGTGAAGAGAAGAGTTTGGAAACAGGATTGGGTGAGGGATTTTATTATTAAGGATAGATGAGGGCATGCGATTAATGAGGAAACATGTCGTGAGCATCGCATCCCCCCAAAACCGGAGAGGAACATTACCATGGAGAAGTAGGGTCCGAGTGGTTTCTACGAGATGTCGATTTTTACTATCGGCTACCCCATTTTGTTGAGGTGTATGAGGACAAGATGTTTGGTGCAGAATACCATTGGATGACATAAAATTTGAAATTGTTGAGATAAACATTCGCGTGCATTGTCACTTCTTAAGGTACGGATAGACAAGCCAAATTGGGTTCTTATTTCTTGATAAAATTGTTCAAAAATAGAAAACAATTCTGATCTGTTCTTCATTAAAAATAGCCACGTGCAACGTGAAAAATCATCAATAAAAGTGACAAAATACCTAGACCCAAAGGTAGACTCAGTACGCGAAAGACCCCAAACATCGGAGTGAACTAAAGAAAAAGGGGACGCAGCCCGTTTATTAACTCGATTGGGAAAGTGACTACGAGTATGTTTCCCTAACTGACAAGACTCACAATGTAAACTAGGTAATTTAGATAAGCTGGACACCATCTTTTGGAGCTTGGGAAGACCTGGAAGACCTAACTACACACGTATAATGAGTGGAGAATATGTGGCAGAGCATGTGGTGGATGACACAGAGAAGTAGTAGAGGCCTTGAGACTCACATCTGATGCCAATCGTCTTCCCCAAACTCTGATCCTGCAAAGTAACAGCACTATTAGTAAAGGTGATAGAACAATTAAGGGCACGAGTTAAACGACTGACAATAAATTAAACGTACAATTAGGTACATATAGGACAGAAGTAACAGAGAGAGATGGTAGGATTTGAACAGTACCAATCCCTTTGGATTGAGTTTGAGAACCATTTGCGGCGGTTATACTAGGTAAGAAACCAGAGGTAGAGATGGAAGAGAAAAAACCTTCATTACCGGTAACATGATCAGACGCACCATAATCGAGGACCCACGGACCAAGAGGAGATGATTGAGAGAGGCAAACAGATGAATTACCAATGTGTGCAACCGAAGCCGTGGAACCAGAGTTCTGATTAGTCTTACACCACCTGAGAAAATCGTCGTAGCTTGGCGTAGGATTTTGAAGTGAAGTTGAAGTCTGCATAGTATCGGGATAATCAATTTGAGTTGCATTTACCTGACGTGGAGGTCTGCCATGCAGCTTCCGGCAACGGTCGATAGTATGCCCAAGCCGATTACAATGGTCACACTTGGGACGAGGTTTGGAGTTGGATGACCCTCCTCGATGGCGATTTTGATTGTTTCCAAGAGATGCAAGGGCAGCAGTGTCACCTGGTGTTGGAGTAGCAATAGATGGAGGAGAAACCGGACCAAACTTATGAGGTGTAGCCAAGTGCAACAGTTGTTCACTAACTGTATCATAGCTAGGAACAATAGTACCTGATAAAATCTAGTTACGAACGGATTCGAGTTCTGATGGTAGTCCTTTAAGTGCCATGACCATGAAATATTTACTCTGCTGTTCGGCATGAGTTGTTGCATCTTTTGCGTAAGGCATGAGGGTTTCATAACTTGCTTTCAAGGAATCAAGCTTACTCAGATAAGCTTGCACATCCGTATTTTCCAACGTCAGTGTGTTGAGTTTGTGGATGACACTGTATAGAGAGTGAATGTCGTTGGAAAAGACTTTCTTGGCCTTTTCCCATACCTCATAACAAGTGGAGAAGGCTTGGTACTGAGCTTTGAGGTTAGGTGCTATGGAAAACCACAACACAGTACACAGAGAGGCATCAGTTTTCTTCCATTTAGCGAGTTTGTCGGTTGCAACGGCAGACAATTTTGTGGTTAGGTGCTCTTCAAATCCCTGACCGTGAAACCACATATCGATAACACGAGCCCATATGTTATAGTTTGCTGATCCTGTTAGTTTTTCACATGGGATCAGCGGAACTTTAGTAAACGGGTCTCCCATAGCTTCAAGTTAACAAGAACGGGGCTGTTTGAAATGGAGGGTAGATTTTTGCGAGGCGGAAGAATAAACTGAGAGCGGATCTGCGATCAGAGAACAAAACTGAGCAAAAAATTTTTTTATGAGCAGTACCGCGCCGATGAATAGTACCACGGGGATGAACAGTGTGCGGCAATGAATAGTACGCACGATGAACAGTACAAATATAGTCGCCAAAAAAAAAGGCAAACCGGAGTGATGACACGTTTTGCAGAAGGAAATTTCTCACCGGAAGACAGTAGGTCAACCGGGTAAAACACGGTGAAGAATTTCCTCTTAGTAGGCTCTAGATACCATGTTAAGATACGAAAGACTAAGAGGCATTTGAATAAACCGTGTGTCTTGTAAAGAACTACGAAGACTTTATTATATAGAGAGAGATTACAACTAATTACATAATATAGTCGATGTGGGACTATTCTATATACAAATATTCTTAACACTATATTTACAAATATCAACACTTAGTTTATTTTACTTGTCTCTTTTATTTCTCTTAGCTTTTTTTTAGTTGTTAGGGTTATAAAATAGCATCCTAACAATTGGTGCTTTCATTTCGATCTCATTCTCCCAAATTATATGGTTGTTCCAGAGTTCTATGGAGAAGAAGAAGAAGATGTCTATTGGTGGATTCTATGTGTGGAGAAATTTTTCAAGGAGCATGAAACACCCAAGTCACTGAAGGTTTTAAAAGTTGTTGGAGCATTGAGAGGCTCTGCTTTTACATGGGGGATATGGTGGTCTTGTGTTCATCGCAGATATAGTTGGGATACCCTTACAACAACATTGTTATGGCGTTTTAAACCCGAATGGAGAGAAATTTTACCAATAATGGATGAGGAAATGGAACCAATTTATGAATCAATTGAATCCATGGATCCAATACCAGCAACTATTGAAGAGGGTTCAGATGAATCATGTAATCTATTCAAAGGAAAACCAAAGCCACAAAATATCCCAGAAACACATCAGAACCATTTTCCTTCGCCTCTTGTTGAAGTAACAAATTTTGTAACAGTAACAACTCATTCCAATACTGAAGATTTTCGTGACGATGCACGCTTCATGATCCCACCAAAACCCCGGACACCTCAACGAATACGATTTTAAAACCACCTAAAAATCTAAAATCTTCACCTCAAACGATGTTGTCGCTGTCGACACCACCGCAGTCCCCATCTCCACCTTCACCGCCATTTCCACCAGTTAAACCCCCTAGTTTGCAAACCTCATCTGAACTGTCGTCGCTGCCAACCCGGAAACCATTGACCATAGTTTCATCTCATCCACGACCATTAAAATGTTCAAATATCGTCTCATCTTTGTCACCACCTCCGAAAACACCATTGAAAGCTCCGGAAATTGTCTCACATCAGTCACCACCTCCTCAACGCAATAGTGGAGTGTTTCATGTTGATGCTGATTTTGTGATTCCGCCGAAACCACCAGATCAAATTGTTGCTGGGTTTTTGTGTTGTGGAGAAAGTGAATTCCAAAGGTACATCAACAATTTTTTCTCAACTTTCGCCCACAAATTGTTTGTTAAAACACCCTTGACACCCACTTATGTGAATTCTACTCTGTTACGAGAATTGAAAACAACTTTAACTCTGCTTCATAATGCTTCTTTACTTGAAAGCTTTCATTGCAGCATCACTCAACTTAGAATTGCTTGGTCTTTACTTGGTCCCAATTTCATTAAGAGTTTCATCCCCTCGATATTGGATATTAAACTTGTTTTCCCCTATTTTCAATTTTCATTTTCTTCAATCACAAAATTTTGGCATGAAAAGAAACCAAGTATAATTCCAAATAGAAAATCCTGTGTGAATTTCTTAATTAAAAGTGGTGTAGAGGTTGCTTCTGTTAGTTATACGCATAGAAGGTGGAAGCTTGATCATGATATGTATCTTGCTGCTAGGAATGAGGTGCATAGTGTTGTTGATGTCAACAACCAGAGGTCATTCCTTACTTGGAATGCATTGAATGGGTTTGATCCAAAGTATTTTGCTTTTCATTGGAGGGAGAAGTTTGAGACACAAAGAGGTACTAATTTGGCTACAGAACTCAAGAACAATGCTAACAAGTTGGCTAAGTGGACTACACGGGCTATTTTGGTGACTGCTCATATGATGAAGTTGGGATATGTTTCTCGGATTCATCCCTGTTATCATTTTGTGATCTTGGCTGTTGTTGGATAAAAAACTAAGGACTTTGCTTCACAAACTAATTTGAATCCAATTATTATGTGGGGAATTGCGAAATTTGTCGTAGCCTTGTGCATAAAATTGAAGGAGGTGAACATGACATTGGCAAAATCTGAAGCTAAATTGATTCATGAGAATATCACAGATAAGGCATGCAATCACAAGGATGTGATCAGGATTGCAACAACAATGAGTAAAGTGAAGTCAAATGCAACTTTTAGTTGCTCTAATAATGAGTTTGGCAATGTAATAGACAAGGAAATGGAAATTGGTTATGAAGATGAATATCAGAAATTATTGAGGGCAGCGATTAAGTGCGTGACCTACTTAGAAAAAATATTTGGAGGAAGTCTTAAGGTTGGCTATAAACAAGACAACTTTTGATGAATTGACACTAACTAAAGTGGTGACAACTAGTGTTGAGGTTAATTTGCACCGACTTGCAGAGGAATCCCAAAGAAAAAACAATGTTCCTTTAGATCCTACAATTGACAATGGAGCTTCTAGATACTATCAAATTATTCTATTTGGAAAAGGTACACTTTCAGCAACCAAAATTTTTCTAATTTTTGATGTTGTTTTCTCCCTAATAATTGGAAGTGAAGTGATTAATACAATGGATATTTTGTACACTAGGTTTGTGTCATTCTTGAAGTTAATTATTATACTGAAAACAATGCTTCAAATATCACTAAAGGGATACCTATGTGGTATTGTTGGAAATTGTATGAATGAGAGTGAAAATAATTTTTGTTGAATCATAGCAAAGGGAAGAAATTTTATGGTGGCACAAGTGATCACTATCCTTGGTTGTTCAATTATTGAGACATTTACTGTGGGATATCTATTTATCATGATTAATGCAGTAAGTCTTGCTAATTTGATAAGCTCATTTGAATCTATAAAGGTAATGAGTGGGGTGAAAGGCGAAAAGGCTCAATCTCTTGACAATTATTTTGTTGATCCTCTAATGGATTTTAGATTACAATGGAAGTTTGGTGAGAATTTGGATTTTTATAAAGCAATTAGACGGTACTCTTTCAAGCAGTGGGATCTAGGCGATTTACTCAAGAGTCCGACTTTCATGACTGAACCTTGTCCTCAAGGTTCAAGTGAACCCGGCGGCAATGATAGAGATTTAATATAGTTTATTTAGTATTTTATATTAGTTATTGTTTTGTAATAATTCTAGAATGTTCTTAGGATCTTGTAAGGTTGTTGAATTGGGATTTTATAAGTTTGGGTTTTATTTAATTATCCATTAGGAGTAATATATATGTAGTTCTTGAGACATTGAAAGGATTATCAAATGAAATGAAAAGTCTTTAATTTTGTTAGTTTATTTTACTTGTCTCTTTTATTTCTCTTAGCTTTTTTTTAGTTGTTAGGGTTCTAAAATAGCATCCTAACACTCACCTTCAATCTTCTCAATCACCATAACCTTCGTCTTCCTCGATTCACCAACAGGCACCACTTCATCCATTCTTCACGATTCTTCTTCAACCTGCACTCTAAAATCACCAGAACGAATTCTCTCTTTTTGTTCTTCAACTCTGAAAATCAATCAACAGAAAATCTCCATAATCAAATTCATCCACTCTTCAAAGCCTCATCCCCAATCGATTTGCATCTTTACGGATTCAATCTTTCGAACAAATTCATCAATATCATGGCAAACAACTTCACTGAGTCACTTTCACGCGCAACATCATCAGCATTTATGTACGACGATTGCAACTCAGAGAAAGAGTAGAAGAAGAAGATAAAATCAGAAAATGAAAAGAAGAGAAAGGAGCAAGAGCATATCTTACCAGTTTTTGGAGGTTCTCCGGTTTTCTTAACATCGTCGTAGAACTCGAAGATTCGACGGAGCGTACTTTCGGCAGTTTGAAGGAAGTCTGAAGAGAGGAAAGATGAGAGAGCGAGTGATCAGCTGTCATGGTTATGGTGGTCGGGGGTTTGATTTCGTCGGAGAAGGTTGGTCTCCGCCGCCGCCTTCGGGAGAGAGAGGGAGGCTCCGTTTTAAAGCTGAATAGTCATGTAACCCTAACCTCTCTTTCTATTTTTCTTATGATTTAATATAATTAATTAGCCTAAGATTTGAATAGAATAATTGACATTTAAGTTGACTAAAATGAATCAATGTGCATAATTGATATTTAATTGAATAATCATTAAACAAAAACTTGAATCTTAATTAGTATTAATAATTAGTATTAATAATATTGAAAATCTGGTAACTTTGTGCTAAAGATCTGATGTTGAGGATTGATACTCTTGGGCCACGAATTTTGCATCTACACCCCCTAAGCCCAATCACACTCCCTTCCTTTTTTGGACATGAAAATTGTAAGAAAAACACTCTGCTAGGCCAAAACCCTGGGCCTTGCGCTTTTATTGCTGGAAGTATCACCTTGATTTCAATTTTCACCCCCTATGTGCATGATTTTATGTATTAGGTTTAGTTTTTAACTAGGTTGTTTTCTAGCATTTTTAGTTGATAAAATATGATAAAAATCACATATTTTGGCTAGATTTTTAGGTAATGAAACATGTAACAAGTGTTATTTTTTACGCTTTTTGATTATGCCAAAAAGGGGGTGAAATAGTAGTGAAATTTTGACTTGATATGGTTTAACAATTAAAAATAAAATCTCAAAATAGTTACTGATGAATGTACAAAGAATTGTTGTACCGTTATTTTCTTTTTTTGAAAGCTGCAGGAATATAATATGAAAATAATGTTCCGAAAAAGAATCATACAGATCTTCTAAAGATATGCTTTGAAAAGAAATACGCTGAAGAGAAAAATATACTCAAAGAAGTTATCTTCTAAATTTTTCTTCTAAGTATTTATTTCAGGGGGAGACTATACATTTCAGGGGGAGACTATACATCTCAGGGGGAGATTGTCTTCTTATATACAAAATTTCTAATTAGAACTTAAATGTTTTTGTCATCATAAAAAAGGGGGAGATTGTTAGAACATATTTTGGTTCTAATCACATCTTAGTGTTTGTATAATAACAAGTAAATAAATTTTGTATAAGTAAATATGGTACTCTAATTATATGTTTCTCATTTCAGAAGATGCTCTAATACAAGTATCATCAGAACATGAACAAACACTGAAAAGAAAAGCCGCTGAAGTTCTAATGAAGTAACTTCTAAATGCACCAACCTTTATAGACAAACTCTATTAGAAGTTATATATTCAAGTTAGAATAAAAGTTATGAATAAATGCAAAGTTCTAAATCAAGATAAGATATCGTTAAAAACATAATGATTAAAAAGATGATTGAAGCACTCAAATGAAACAATTCCTAAGGTTGATTGAAGAAGAAACGCACATGCAACTCGTTAGAGAAACAAAAACAAAAAGCAAACATGAAAGCATTTAATGCTCTCTCCAAAGATCAAGATAACAAACAAATTCTTGAAGCTATATATAGAAGAATCTTTGAAAAGAAAATAAACTGCCGATATATATACAAAAGAAAAACGACAAACATATATAGCTTACATACAAAAAGGAAAGAACACAAGCTCATATACAAACGAAGAACTCTTACACTGAAGAAAATTATTTCTACTATTCTGAGTTCTCATCTCTTGTACTAAAAACTTAGTGAAATATCACATTTGTGATTAAAACTATTTAAAAGCAATTTGAAACACTATTCTTAACTTGTAATCATTCCTTGAGAGACCAGCTGGGTCAGATTTCTCAAGATGGATAGGACTAGTTTAGTCATAGAGGTTGTTAGTCACAAGCAGTTGGCTTGTGCAAGGTTGTTAGTCACGACAGTTGGTTTTGCATTGTATTGTTAGTCACGACAGTTAGTTGTGCATTTGTAATCAATTTTAATTATAGTGGATTAAGTCCTCGATTGAGAGAGGCGAAATCACCTTGGCAGGTGGACTGGAGTAGTTTGAGTTGCAAACGAACCAGGATAAAAATATCTGTGTTTTGTCTGTTGTTGTTGCAAACAAAAAAAAACTTATTCAACCCCCCCCCCCCCTTCTAATTGTTTTCTAAACCTTCATAGGAGAATGTTGAACTTCCTTGTGGACCTCAAAACCCTACTTTGCTCAGCCTCTTCTTGACCAGTCTTTTGTCTTAGGACACAAGTAACAAACAACAAATCTTTTGTATTTTTGGGTTAACCAATGATATATACATGATGATAATGATAATGATGATGATCCTACTATTTGGAATATGTTGGGATCTTAGTGGTCAAAAATTGGGGTACAAGACATGAGTTGGGTAGCAGCGTAGTATTAAATTATTAGAGACATAATAAGAACTCTGGTATGAAATAAAAGAAATTAGTAATTGTAGTAGATAGTAAAAGTAGCCGAGTTGGAGCGATAATTGTCCGAATAATTACAGAACGTGTGTTGATTATTTTTGGTTGGATTGTTGGGCTGAGTACTTGTCAAAATTATGTGAATTGCCTTGGAATTATTCATTGTTGATTTTTTATAATGCCTGTACCGTCAATGATGTATTGTTGTGATGTTTTACTTTTATTAGTGATTTAGTGGCTAACTTTGTTGTCGTGTTGTGGTGTTGTGACGTGGTGATATTAAGTTGTAGGCCTATGGCCAGTGACGATGCGATGCTATGATTTTGTGACATTAGTGACGTTGAGTTACCTCTATTTATTGGTAACATTTGTGAAATAAAGTGACATTGAGTTACCTCTATTTATTGGTAACATTTGTGATATAGGTGTATGCCTCACGACGATGTTGTTGTGATTTATTTACTGATGACGTATTCATTGAGTCTCATGATTGCATTTTTGTGACGGCCTGGATTGGAAAATAGTGACGAAGGCTTATTCCTGTTTTGATGCCTCTATTTATTGGCAATTGGCAATGGGGGCTGAAGCCCTGGGTACCACATGAATGTGCATTTGTTAGAGTCGCATTTCAATTATATGATTATGAGTGCATGTGATTTAATGTGTGAACTTATGTGAATTGTTGTGATCTGAATAGGAACTTATGTGAGATATTGTGACGTATGGGTTGAAATAGCGAAGTAAATTAGACGGTAACGATTACACCGTAAACTGATGATTATTATGACTTGAACCGTAAATATACTATTTATCATCACCCTCTTTATATGCTTTGATATCTCACCCTTTTATTTGTTTCTCCGTTACCTTTATACTGGTAATGTGTCGGTGATAGCTTTGATGAAGATTTAGACGCTGTGAGTCGAGTCGGTGGTTGCTCTGATACGTAGCACTTGGGAGGATAAACGCGTGTTTTAATTATTTGTTACTTTCTGAATTTTAATGATGTTTATTGATGAATTATAGGTTAAAGATGTTATGTTTAAATTGAAAAATTGTGAAGTTTTGTGAACTCCGCTGCGAGATAAAATAATTTGGTTTGATGAAGTGATTTTAAGGATTAAATTAAATGTTATAATTTGTCCGTTTTAATTGTATGTGCTATGTATCTATGTGAAGGAATGAATGTCGTATATGATTTAAATGACGAAATGTGACATCTTAATTGTTGATGAAAATTTTGAATAACTCTGATTTTTCGTTATAATTACCGAATAATTGATCGGGTAGAATTGGGGTGTTACATTAGTGGTATCAAAGCTGGTCGGTCTGTCCGACCAATGTTGTCTAGTGTTGTTTATTCCTCTGTACGCGACCAGTATGTGAAAAACTATCGGTACTTGTTGTTTTCTGTTGTTGGTTGCAGGAATTAGTTTGAGCGAAGTGGGGGGAAGCTTTGTGTCTCGGATGTGGTTCAGTTGCAAGTTGCAAAGAGGATTGTTGTCTTGGTGTTTCGAAAACTAAATTTCCGCGAAAGAATGTGCCTCTTGAGTTATAAGAAGTTTTGTAGTGAGGAGATACGTTAATAGTTGTTTGGAATATTTTTAAGTTGAAGAAAAATGAGTTTTAAAGTGGAATTTTCGTAAGCAAAATGCAGGAAAATGCTGAATTTTTTATGAAACTTCAAAAATTCATAACTTGAGTTATGGACATTTGATTCGAGTCTCGTTTGAAGAGTTGGAAAGCTAACAAGATGGAAGTTATTTTAAAAATGGTTGCAGCATATGTAATAGATTTATTTGTGACAGGATGATGTTAGAAAGAGGTGAAGTTTGCGGTTACGCTTGTCATGGAAACCAGACTTATGCGTCGGTGTCGCGCGGGATGTCAGCGTCAGAGTTGAGTGAATTGAAGGAGTAATTAAGAGGTTTTGTTGAGAAGAAACTTTAGGATCAAGTGTACCATGTGAGAAGTTTTGGAGATATCTTAAAGAGTGTCGCTGTATGACGTCGATGTGTGCATTCTCGAATAACGGAAAATCCATATCTTGAGTTCCGAGCATCCGATTGAGGTGCCGTTTGAGCCTATGAAAAGGTGAAATTATGATCTACCTTATGGAAGTGTTATAAATACAGTAGAAGTGTTTCTATAGGGAGTGATTCTGAAGTCGTTTATGGAAGCGCGAAGCTTGTGGAGTAGGAACGGTTATTATCGTAGTTGTTCGAAAAGAAGTTAAGTAGAATATGTTGTCGATGAAAAGTTGAGGAAATGAACTGTTTCGTATTAAACATGATATGGGTGCCGATGGCTTTTAAGGAAGAGTGAAAACATATTACCCAGTCTACTTCGTACCCACTTAGCATTACACAATTGTTAATTGTTCTCCAACTCTAGAATTATTAATATACTCGTACATCGCCATTCGTCTTGTCCCAACCAAAGTCCTTATCTTAGCAAAAGACCACAACAACTTTCCCAGCTCGTAGTTTTACTCTAATTCCCTTAACATCTTCCATGTCCAAATATCATTCCATTCGAAATTTTAACAAAGTCTTTCTCACATCAATAGGTGTTAGAAATCCTCTACAATCATTCTTTTACGTATGCCGCTACTTTGGCATCAAACACACGACTTCAATCTTTCTAAAAGTTTAATGCTCTTTCACTACTACAATTGGAAGAACGAATTGTAGAGCGTACTCTGAATACAAGGTAAGGGTGGGGTTCTTGCTCTATAAACGGGGATATGATGGACCGTATGTGGGGTTTAGGTTATAAAATTATCTCTATGTTTTGTGTATTTTGGTGTTTTCTCTGCTATGTGATTTTCTAAAAAATCATGATGAATCGTGTATGTTGATGAATAACGAGAGGTTGTGTTGATTCTTGACTTTGGAAATGTTGTTGTCTTGGTTAATTTAATTGATAATCAAGTGCTTGATAATTTTTTATTGTAAAATTATTCATAGAATTGGGTATTGATCGATTGCTGGGAATTAATTCGGGAAGTGGAGGAATTGAATAACAGAGGAGAAGAAGAACCAATTAGGGGCGGGGGCCCCATGGATAAGGGGTGGGCGCCCCCAGTTAAAAGGAGGAAAAAAAGAACAAGGTGGTGGCGGGGGCCCCATAAAAAGGGGGTGGGTGCCCCTATTTCTTTTAGTGGTGTTGTGGAAAAACGATGTCAAGAACAAAGTATAATAGGGAATTAGGGAAGATGAGAAGAACATAAGAATTGGTTATAACTGTTATTCTTTTATTTTCTCTTAAAACAAGATTACTAGTTTACAAGAATAACAAATAACCTCTCTCACCCTAAATTAGGATTTGCAGCTTAGCAATGATGAGAGACTAGTACGCTATTTATAATAAAATCTAACATGCTAACTAATGGGCTTTTTCCACAAGACCCATTACACAAGCCAACTTAATAAACAAGCTAACTTAACAAATTAGGGTTTAAACACTAAAACCTAAATTAACATGCTAACAACCCTAGCATCTTCGACACAAGCATGTGAACAAGCTTCGACTTCATGCTTATCCTGTCGAACCAAGAAGCTACCCTTCGACCATAGTAGAGTTCGATCCAATATCTCACAAGTGGGATAGGCGTTTCACTTGATGGGACAGGGGCCAGACTCATTTTATTTGTTTTCCTTGTTCTTCATATTTTATATTAGCAAGGATTAACATAGATACTTCATAGTTGATACAAATTAGTAGGAAAGAGTAGAGTTATTATTTTGTAGTAATAAATGGCATACTTCATTCACGTAGTAAGACTTGTAGTGTTGATGGAAGAAAGTCAATAGTAATTACTGTAGATATTAGTTGGGTAGCGGTTTAGTATTAAATTAATAGAGACATAATAAGAACTCTGGTATGAAATAGAAGAAATTAGTAACTGTAGTAGATAGTAAAAGTAGCCGGTTTGGAATGAGAATAATCCGAATAATTACGGAACGTGTGTTGATTATTTTTGGTTGGATTGTTGGGCTGAGTACTTGTTGAAATTATGTGCATTTGCCTTGGAATTATTCATTTTTTATTTGATGTTATGCATGTGCTGTCATTGATGTATCGTTGTGATGTTTTACTTTTATTAGTGATTTAGTGGCTGACTTTGTTGTCGTGTCGTGCTGTTGCGAAGTGGTGATATTAAGTTGTAGGCCTATAGCCAGTGACGATGCGATGCTATGATTTTGTGATTTACTGTGGGATGCAGGAAATAAAATGATGTTGATTTACCTCTATCTATTGAAAACATTTGTGATACAGGTGTATGCCTCGCGACGATGTTGTTGTGATTTGTTTTGTGATGACGCATTCATTGAGTCTCATGATTGCATTTTTGTGACGGCTTGGATTGGCAAACAGTGACGAAGGCTTATGCCTATTTTGATGCCTCTATTTATTGGCAATTGGTGATGGGGGCTGAAGCCCTAGGTACCACATGCATGTGCATTTGTTAGAGTGGCATTTCAATTTTGTGATTATGAGTGCATGTGATTTGATGTGTGAACATATGTGAATTGTTGTGATCTGAATAGGAATTTATGTGAGATATTGTGACGTATGTTATTTTGGGTTGAAATAACGAAGTAAATTAGACGGTAACGATTACACCGCAAAGTGATAATTATTATGACTTGAACCGTAAAGATACTGTTTATCATCACCCTTTTACATGGTTTGATATCTCACCCTTTTATTTGTTTCGCCGTTACCTATATCCTGGTAATGTGCAGGTGATAGGTTTGATGAAGATTTAGACGTTGTGAGTCGAGTCAGTGGTCGCTCTGATACGTAGCACTTGGGGGGATAAACACGTGTTTTAATTATTTGTTACTTGCTGAATTTTAATGATGTTTATTTTGAATTGTGGCTTAAAGTTATATTACGAAGATGTTATGATTAAATTGAAATTTTGTGAAGTTTTGTGAATTCTGCTGCGAGATAAAATAATTTGGTTTAATGAAGTGATTTTGAGGATTAAATTAAATGTTATCATTTGTCCATTTTAATTGTATGTTCTATGTATCAATGTGAAGGAGTGAATGTTGTATATGACTTAAATGACGAAATCTGACATCTCAATTATTGATGAAAATTTTGAATAACTATGATTTTTCGTTATAATTACCGAATAACTTATCGGATCGAATTGGGGTGTTACAAGCGCAGCCGTGAAGTTCCTAATTGTACCCTCAGCGTCCCAAGCTAGCTCTTCCTCCCAGGTCTCCTTGTCCCACGCCAGGATGTGCTCGGCCTCTTCTTTGTGCAGGAGGAGGGAGTTCTTCGCAGTAAAGAGCCCTTGATAGATTGTGAAAAGGGGCAGCACAAATGTCTCTGAAGAACTAGGTTCCTTACCCTCCGGCCGAGGGTTTCAGGGGAAACTTAAATCTTTTGTTTCTTTGCCGGGCCACCCGGGGAAACAAGACTCACGTTGGAAGAAGGAGAGGAGCCTTCAGAACCGACACCCTTAACGTTAGCTTTTAGCTGCTGGACTCGGGTTCTCTTTAGACCGCTCTTGGCACCCTTAGCAGCCCGCAACTTGACCATTTTCTCGTGCAAATCAGCTATTTTTCCTGCAAATAACAAACAAAGTTAGTAAAAGAGTAAGAGAAAACTCATAAAACACACAAACGCAATGTACCTAACAAGATCATAGCCTCCCCGTACGTTCTACATTCGAGGAGGGCCTTAGTGTTTATATGTCTAACGACCATGATGGGCTCACCCAGATCATTGTAAATCTGTTACCCATCAGGGGTAGTACACCTGGCTACCCAAAAGCCGCCAACATACCTAATGAGCAAACCATACGCAGCTCGATTGCGGTCGTCCAGATCCTCGTCCTTGTATATGAAGACATTTGTTCCCTGCTCGAAATGCTCATACTGCCATTTCAAGAGGAACTTACAAGCTAAACCATTTTCCGTCTCTCCTCTTTCCTAGTACTCCACGGTGTCGAACAGGGTCGTATCCACGGCAGGGGTGAGTGGCTTTATCACGTAATAATTATACTTGAAATGCTTCACGGAGTCAATGTAAATATGGAACAGTTTCCTCGGAAGCTTGAAGGAAACCCAAGCATATGTCCCATCGGACTCGCTCTTCCTCTGCAAATGAAAAACTCGGAAGAATAGTCCTATGCTCGGTACAACCTCGAGGTATTGGCAAACGAGCTCAAACGCCCAAAGGCCATAGCGTTCGTATGGAGTTGGGAAGGTGCCAGCTGTAGCCAGTTGAAAATGTTCATCTGCAAAGCCGGGAAGGGCAGTCGTATCCCAATTCTTTAAAAAGAACCCGTACATCGCAAAGCGATTCCCAGGAAAAGACGAGCAGACCTGATGATGAACCTTAGGGGGGTAAGCCTTCCATGAACTTTCCGTGCCCAAAACTAGATCCTCGACGATGTTAAATTCCTTTTAAGGGTGCATAGCAAATCGATAAATTATGGCTAACGCATCAGAGGCCACCTAGTCATCGGGTCTCCTCGGTGGAATGACCTGCACGGTAAGGACAACCTGCTCGACCGGAACTTCACATTCCTCGAGATCGTCTTTCACGTCCACTAGATCAATATCAGGGTTTTCTTTGGCCTTTTTACCTGAAAAGCCGAGGAAACAGTGAAATAGACTATAATCAAATCCACCATTCCACCGTAAATCAAGTGAAAGAGCGAGGATACACGGTCGATCGACGACCCTAATCTTTGCTATGAACATAACCTCCCTCAGAGATTAACATTCCAACACTCACACAATGATGCAGATCCCCCTAGGGGAAACGTCTCACATCCTCGTTACACTCATATGCTGCACGACGAAAGCACACAAAGAAGAACAATTCCTACTCATCTCGCTCATAGCCCTTTCAAGCCAATCAAAGGTTGTTCGTCTCACTCACCGGTAAGACTAAAGCCATGGGAAAGACTTAGCTCATTTGTTTTAAACAGAGTCTCCAGCGCACTTTATTGTTTCCAAAAGGAATGGGAGAAACTCGACTCCCTCGTTTCTCAACCATTTATGAAAATGTAAACATGGAAGTTGCTTGAAATTTCATCAGGAATTCAACCATGTGGCTATTATGCATTAATTCATACTGAAACTTAAGAATTTCACTCAAAACCGTATGAACCCAAATAATAGTTTTCAAAATTATATTCCCAAAACAAACAATTGGGCCCTAAAACCTCATCGCTATTAATCCCTACATGATTCTGAGTGGAATGACAACAAGTTTTGTTCAGGATGATCCCTAAATGAGTAAGCTCGAGTTTGAGTTTGATACCTCTGAAAATGAAGATCAATTTGAACCTGGGAGTGTTATAGAAGCTCTTTCTGGATCTGGATAGCTTCCTTGTGTTGTAGGGAAGCTAAATGAATGCTTAATTGCTCCTTAGGACCCCTGGAACTTGGAACTCGATTGTACCTACAAAACAAGAAAATAAAAATGGAATTTGATGTTCCAGGTGTTACAGCTCCAAATGAATGATTCAAACAGCTTCCATATGATATAGTGAAGTTGTTTGATTGGATATTTTGGCTAGTGAGCTTATGGAACAAAGTTTGGGATAATAAGGTCTTTGTTGAAGCTTTAATGGAGGTATGGATGTAATTCTCAGTTTGAGGGGTTTGGTAAGTGTTTGGATGTGATCAACAAATTCCAAATGATGTATGGAAGATGTTAGAAAAGGTTGTTAGCACCCAAAACTTCTCTTAACTAAAAATTGCTATGAAAATGCAAATAACACAAAAATTGATTTTGGAATGAAGGTAACTTTGGGATTTCTTGTGTGTTTGATCAAGTGAGTGATACTTTGTATTTATAGGCATGAGTTAGGGTTTGCGGAGGGAAGAATAAAATCACATGGCTCCATAATTTTCAAATTGTGTACTTTCGTTTCTTCATGAAGAAATAAAGAAGTTATGGTTCCAAAGTGAAGTACAAGCATGCTTTGGAGTTGTTAGATGCTTTAGACATGTTTGGTATGATCTTTTGGTGGAGTATATGCAGAAGCAACAAGTTGGAAGCTCAAGGAGAGTGGACTTTGTGACTAAAGCTTCTTTATGAAAATGGCAATGGTGCTGTTAGTCTTGAACTGGAATGAAATTTTGGACAATGCATATAACACGTAGAAAATGTCTCAAAAGAAAGTGTAATCTTTTGAAATTTATCTTGAAAATGTTATAGGAGCTGCAATAAAGGAATCTTTCATTTTAAAATGATTTTGGTTCATAACTTCTTCATGTTCATGGAGTTTTTCAAGTGTTATGGAGCCTTCTTCACAAAATCATATCTCATAGCTCAAGCCATGGAATTTCATGATAATGGTTTCTTTGGAAAGCCCTTGCTACATATTTCAATCCACTTGTTAAAAGTTTTTTCAAACTCTTTTGAGATCTTGGAGAAAAATGGCCACAAAGTTAGGAAAAATTCAAGTGAAAACACTTAAAAAAATTCTAAGTTTTTTGAACATAATCTTCATAATTTCATATCTCTCAAAATAATCATTTTTTGTTGAAATAAGATGAGTTACAAAGTTTTTTATTTGATCAAGATCTAAAACTTTCATGTTGGAAGATTTTTGAGTTTGTAGGTGAAATTTGAAGTTCCCAAAATGAGGTCAAAATCACTTAAAAACCCTAATTTTGACTTTTGTTGACTTTTTGATTCTTGATGAATTTTATTGATTTCTCTTGTTCAAATGTCTTCAATAGTCATATGTTGATGAATTGAATCCTCAAAAGTTTATGGATGACCATTTTTCTCAAAAGTCAAAGCTTGACCCACACAGTTGACTTTTTCTAGATGAACTGCAGTTTTTGTGGATTCCATATGAATCAAGGTCTCATCTTAAAATGAATGATGTGAATGGATTGTAATGTTGATTTGGAGGTTCTTGAATCATGGTTTGAACTATGGAGCCATTCCCTGATTAAAAGTCAACCCTTTAGTGGAATTAGGTCAAAACCCTAATTTGGGCCTCAAGTGATCTTGAAAGTGGTTGATATTGAATTGGGTCATCTTTGGACTTGGATATTGTTGAGAGAACTCTTTGAATCATAGTAGAAGGTTGAACTTCCTTGTGGGCCTCAAAATCCTAATTTGCTCAGTCTCTAATTTGATGAGTCTCATGTCTTGGGACACAAGTAACAAGCAACAATTTTTTTGTATTTTTGGTTAGCAAATGATATGCATGATGATAATGATGATCCTAATATTTGGAAATATGGTGGGATCTCAATGGTCAAAAATTAGGGTACAACAGTTTCCCCTATTTAAGTTCCTGATACTTGATGAGGGGAAGATGAAATCTTCGTCTCAGCACAGTAGTAGGGACTTAAAAACGAAAGATAGCACAATTTTGGACCATGAGAGCCCACATGCATGATATGATATGAATGCAATATATATATATATATGATTTTTATACACAAATAGATAACATCCTTCATTCAGATTAGGAGAAAGGAAACAGATCTACTAGGGATATACAATAAAGAGTCCCTGACACTTGGGGAAATGAACATCGCAACAAACTTCGGTAAACTCAGGATTCTCATAGAACAAGGTTTAATCTTCTCCATAGGCTTCTTTCGCATGCTGGGGAAGGAAATCAACAGGCTTCCTCAATGAACTGTCTCATACGCTGGGGAAACTCACCATTCATAAGAGAAAGATCCACCTTCAATATGAACAGTCTCGATGCTGGAGAGACTAACCATTCACAAACAAACATCAATATGAACTCTCTCGACGCTGGAGAGACTAACCATTCATAATTAAACATCAACATGAACTGTCTCGACGCTGGAGAGACTAACCATTCATAATCAAACATCAACATGAACTGTCTCGACGCTGGAGAGACTAACCATTCATGAGCAAACATTAATATGAACTGTCTCGATGCTGGAGAGACTAACCATTCATAATCAATCATTAATATGAACTGTCTCAACGCTGGAGAGACTAACCATTCGTAATCAAACATCAATATGAACTGTCTCGACGCTGGAGAGACTAACCATTCATGATCAAACATCAACATGAACTTTCTCGACGCTGGAGAGACTAACCATTCATGAGTAAACATTAAAATGAACTGTCTCGGTGCTGGAGAGACTAACCATTCATAATTACTCATTAATATGAACTATCTCAATAATAGAGAGACTAACCATTCATAAACAAACTGTCTTCTTCTTCAACAAAATGTCTCCATCATCTTGAGAAGACTAACCATCCATTAGACCTTTTATCGTGAACTGTGTCTTCAAACATCGAGAGACCAACCATTCACAAGTTTCTTTGATCACTCCGTATAGATTTTCATCTTCTTTTAAGAAGGAAATCGGGGACATACAAGCTGCTCAAATAAAGAGGCGACCACTTGTTGTCAGGTAGTAACTGCAATAGCAATTGCCAGGGATATAAATCCAACTTTCTGAGGAACCACAAATAGGTCCTGGCTTGAAAATACCAAGTCTTCAATTGTGCAGAATAAATGCATCTTTTAGAATCCAGGATTTACTGATCCAAATGATTATATCTGCTGGAGACGAAATTCAATCCAAGGCGGAGTTGGAAAGAGACCCCAAACAAGACACTTCCCAATAGGAAATAAGCTCGAAATGGGGATTCATCCTATCTACCAATAGATGAACAAGCTGAAACAAATTCTTCCCATGAGGAATAAACTCTTTGGGGAAACACAAGGATTGAGGGTCTTTCTGCCTAAAGCTGACGCTTAAGTGGAAGGAGTAAAGACATTGCTTGGGGAACAACAATTTTATCACATTAACAAGATGCAAATGATGTGTATGAATATATGAATGTATGAATGTATGCATGAGTGTTATGTGTATACTAGCAAAACATACATGTAATATAGATGACCATGCTGCGTATGACAACACCGGAGTATATACTCGACCAATTGTCAATAACATCTTCTGTTGGGGATGTAAATCTTGCTGGGGAAGAGAGCACTCTTCAAATTAATCTTCATTGTCAAAGGGATTCATTCTGAGAAGAAAACCTTTTGAAAAGGGGAACACATTTCGAGAAAAAAATGTAAGTATATTGAGTGCGCCTAAGAGGGGGGTGACTTAGGACTTTGAAAATTTATCCAATTTTAGAATAATTGTTCTATTTTTTCTGGTTTTGGTGCATGAGTATGGAAATGTGTTTCTTTCTTTTTTGGTTCAGATTTGTGATGAAAGCGATAAATGCGGAAAAGTAAAGAACACAATGATGTATACTAGTTACCCTCACAGTCCGAGAGTACTCCAGTCCCCTTTCAAACACGAAAGAGATTTTATTATAGTTTGTGACTTACACAAGACAAACCAAACACCAAGAACAATCCTCTTGGTTTTTCACTAGGTACACTAAGAGAACAATCCTCCCTTAATTACTCACTTGTTTTCAACAATCCTAGACAACAAGATTTCAACCACCAAGAACAATCCTCTTGGATTTACTAACTTGATTATGAGAACAATCCTCTCACTAATCAACAACCCTTGCTTCCAACAATCCTGGATAGCAAGTAAATAATAACAAAATATATTTGAGTAGAAATGTTGATGGACATATATCAATCACTAGGATTGATCTTCTCTTTCAAGCAAGACAATATTCAACGATATAATAGTGCTCAAGTGTTTATGTATAAATGAGAAACTTTTCCGAATTGGTTTCGAACATGTGCAGAAAAAGTTTCAATGAAAGTTCAAGTATGAAACACTTGTATGAAAATAGATGGCAGAAAGGTGGTAAATAGTAATGAAAGAGGTGAGATACAAATCTGAAAATATAGAGTATATATAGTGTCTTAACACCCTTAGGAATGAGTATGATTCACTGAAAAGGAGAAAAGTTTGATGGACTTAAAGAGGTTCACGTTCAGATTTGAAAACATACTGTTTTTTTACTCTGGTACGCTAGAAATCGATTTACCATTATAGCAAATCGGTTTCCCTGAAGCGTTGTGTCTAGAAATTTAAAAACTGACACTGGAAATCAACATACCCATATAGGAAATCGATTTCCATGTTAAAAAAACAGTTCAGGAAATATGTTTCCAAAAACAGGGAATCTTTCTCCAGTTCAGGAAATCTGTTTCCAAGTACAGGAAGTCTGTTTCCTGACAGCAAACAACTTTGATTTGAAATTTAGGAAAAGATTGATATTTTAACCAAAAGGACCATGCATGCAAGTAAATATTTAGGAAAATATTGAGCACTAACTTATCGATATAAATTGCATGCTTATACCTTAATAAATCAAGATCAATGCTATTCTTCAAAATATAATTCTTGAATTCTTTGATGCTAGCTTTCACACATGATGAATTTTGAGTACTTGATTTGATTAAATGCACTTGAGGCTTTTTCCATACTTTTTTATGATCATTTGATTATTACTTTGTCTTCATCTAAACAAAATAGATGGAGAGTCTTGACTTTAGAGAAAACCCATTTGCGGCTGGAATCATCTTGTATCAAGACTTAGCTGCTCTGTGGGGATAAAATCCTTTGGTGTTTTCGTTTCTCTTTTCAAGGAAAAACTCTTTCGGGGACCAATGTCAACATTTTCCTCTATGTTCAAGAGTTTTAAGAAAACGTTCTATCTTTTATTTATTTTGAAAAACAACTTTGACTTTGATTCAAATCTTTTTAATTTTAAAAGCAAAATTTTGCAAGATAGAATAAATATAAGAATTCTAAGAAATGAGTTAAGGCTCAAATTTTATTTATGGAATGGTAGTCTGCAAACGGCATGACTCCATGGATTACAAAGTTTGAAAATGGAAACTTTTAATGGAAAGGGTACATTAAAATACAATGATCAATAGTCTCCCTAACAACTTTAAATATCAGGCATATGCTGACGTCGATTAAGAGTCTTCAACAAAACGTTTTCAGGATGGTCAGGTTATATCGGATGCGGTTACTTGCCATATTCCCTAACTCTTACATGGATTTCCTTCATAGGTTTTCAATCCATCGGGATAATTATTTCCTTTTTTTTGTCTCTAATTTTTTCCTAGACCGCCTTTTCAAGTTTTCAGTCCACCGAGGCGCTCTTTTTTGCCTAAGTCGCCTTTTCAGCTTTTTAACTTAGCGAGCTTTTATTTTTCTTCACCATCCAGTGTCGTAAGAGTCAAAGCACCACCTGAGAAGGCACTCTTGATGACATACAAGCATTCATAATTAGGAGTCCATTTGCCCCTAGGATCTGATTGAAGAGGTAATATCTTCTTGAGCACGAGATCACCTTCCTTGAATCTTCGAGGTCTGACTTTCTTGTCAAAAGCCCTTTTCATTCTTTCTTGGTAAAGTTGACCGTGACACAAGGCGGTCATTCTTTTCCCTTCAATAAGATTCAACTAATCGTATCTAGCTTAACACCATTTAGCTTCTGATAATTTGGCTTTTATCAGGATCCTCAGGGAGGGAACTTCAACCTCTATTGGAAGTATAACTTCCATGCCATATACCAAGAAGAAAGGTATTGCCCCAGTTGATGTGCGGACTATAGTACGGTACCCATGCAGAGTAAGAGGGAGTATTTCATGCTAGTCTTTGTAAGTCACAACCATCTTCTAGACAATCTTCTTAATACTCTTGTTAGATGCTTCTATCGCTCCATTCATTTTTGGCCGGTAGGGAGAGGAATTGTGATGCTCAATCTTGAATTCATCACACAAATTTTTCATCATTTTGTTGTTTATGTTGGAACCATTATCAGTAATGATTCTGTTGGGTATGTCATAGCGAAATATGAGATTCTTCTTTATAAATCTTACTACCACTTGTCGAGTAACATTGGCGTAAGAAGCAACTTCAACCCATTTGGTGAAGTAATCAATGGTGACCAAGATGAAACGATGTCCATATGAACCCTTTGGTTCAATCATTCCGATCCTATCAATTCCCGACATGGAGAAAGGCCACGGAGAAGAGATAACATTGAGAAGCGTCGGAGGCACATGGATCTTATCAGCATAGATCTGGCATTTGTGGCACTTCTTCACATATTTGTAGCAGTTAGATTCCATCGTCATCCAGTAGTAACATGCCCTTAGTATCTTCCTTGTCATTGAATGTCCATTGGCGTGAGTGCAAAAAGATCCTTCAAGAATTTCTTGTATTAACATGCTTGCTTCGTGTTTATCCATACATCTGAGCAATACCATATCAAAGTTTCTCTTGTAGAGCACATTTCCAGTCAGGAAGAAATTACCAAACAATCTTCTCAAAGTTCTTATGTCTTTCATAGATGCCCCGGGTGGGTACTCTTGTTTGTGTAAGAATATTTTGATGTCATGAAACCACGGCTTGTCATTCGTGACAACTTCAACAGCAAACACGTGAGCTGGCCTATCCAGGCGCATGATTGTAATTTGAGGAGCTTCATTTGGAAATGTCACTTGATACAAGGAAGCCATAGTGGCCAATGCATCCACCATTTGATTTTACTCACGAGGTAAGTGATGGAATTCAACTTTGTTGAAGAAAGTCAGCAGTCTTCGGGCATAATCTCCGTAAGGAATTAAACCAGGATGGCGAGCTTCCCATTCTCCTCTGATATGATTAATAACTAAAGCAGAATCTCCATATACATCCAGAATCTTGATTCTAAGATATTGGCTTCCTCCAGTCCCATGATACAAACTTCGTATTCTGCCATATTATTGGTGCAATCAAACATCAATCTTGCAGTAAATGGTATGTGAGATCCTTGCGACATGATAATGATTGCCCTAATTCCTCGACCATAAGCATTAACAGCCCATCAAATATCAAACCCCATCGGGATTCAGGATCTGGCCCTTCTTCATGTAAAGGCTCTTCATAATCTTTTGATTTCAAATGCATGATCTCTTCATCTAGGAAGTCGTCTTGAAAGGATTGATCATCATCAATGGGTTGATAAGCCAAATGATAATCCAAAACACTTCCTTTGATGGCTTTTTGGACACGATATTGGATGTCGTACTCTGATAATAATATTTGCCAACGGGAAATTCTTCCAGTCAAAGCAGGCTTTTCAAACAAGTATTTGATCGGATCCATTTTGGATATGAGATATGTCGTATGAGTCAACATGTACTGCCTTAGTTGGCGAGTAGCCCATACAAGAGTGCAGCAAGTTTTCTGGAGCAGTGAATATCTTGCTTCACAGTCGGTACTTTTTGCTCAAATAATAAATGGCATAATCTTTTCTACCAGACTCGTCTTGCTGACCCAGGACACACCCCATAGAGTCTTCAAGTATGGTCAAATCATTATCAATGGTCTTCCTTCCACACGAGGGCTCAAGATTGCAAGTTCTAGTAGGTATTCTTTGATATGATCAAAAGCTTTCTGACATTCTTCTGTCCATTTACATTCTTGGTCCTTGCGGAGGAGCTTGATGATTTGTCCATAAGTTGTAATCATGTAATTGAATCATCCAAGAAATCCTCTGACTTTTTTTTCTGTTCTTGGTGGAGGCATTTCTTGAATAGCCTTGACTTTGTCGGGATAAACTTCAATAGCTTTTTGGCTGACAATGAAACCCAAGAGTTTTCTAGAGCGGACACCAAACACGCACTTGCTTGGATTCAGACGAAGCTTGTACTTTCTCAAACGTTGGAACAACTTCAGTAGGTGCCCCACATGTCCTTCTTCTGATGCAGACTTGGCAATCATGTCGTCCACATAAAATTCAATTTATTTGTGAATCATATCATAGAAAAGAGTCGTCATGGCTCTTTGGTAAGTTGTGTAACACCCCAATTCTACCCAGGCATATAGGTACAATTATCAGAGTATAAAAATTAAATTCATAAAAACAATTAGGGCGTTACACATAAGTAACCACATAACCGAACATAACATACTCGCAAAAGATGCGTAACACAAATAATCAAAGAGGAAAGATTCTCATAAACACCTGAATAGATTCATACTTATATAAATGCATCGGTAAACAAAATATCCACAACATTCTTCCAAAATACACCATATAAGAAGGTATCCCAAAATACATAATACGAATGCATCTAAAGGATCAGATATACATCAAAAGGATCCTATAAGCATTATCTACAAAATAAGTGTTCGATCCCCCCCTAGGTGTTACGTATCACGAGCGGACGACACCAAAACGGACGACTACAAAGAGAGCACCTACACTTGCGGATCACCTGCACATTACCCACGAGTAGGTAACATTAAGGCAGAAGGGTGAGAATATAATTCATAATGAAAGCATGATAAATATAGTAATGCCCACAAATATCATTAAGAATCATATAACAAGATAATCCAATAAGTCAACCACAATCAATATATAAGTAATGTGATACATGAATGATAACATAAATTATAAAGACTGACGATGATGAATGAGACTCAACTATGCGTATGCATGTGGTACCAAATCCGGAGTAAAACTCCTCCTTGTCATTATGACAAATACACCTGCCAAGCATTATGCTGGGACTTTATTCCACTCAGGAAGCCCGCAGGCTGTCGTCATCGAGCATTTAGCTCCCACTGATGACCTCTTGCCACTCAGGCTAATATACCGTTACCGAGCATTAAGCTCCTACTGGTAACCAATGCCCGCAGGCCATCTGTTAACAGCATTCCGCCATTAACGTATTGAAATGTTATGCAGTGCATACAAACGACTTGATTACATAACAACAACAACAATAATATAACTCGGTCACATATCCACATCACACCGATTATGTTAATCCACATAGATACATCACCAAAATTGCCACTCAGGCGTTCAAATTCACACAGCACACCTATACCGTCAAAACATACTCGATTAGCAAATATCATTTCACAAAATACATTTATGAAAAATTCATTCAACCACCAATACACTCTTCTTTATCATAAAGCATGCTCAATAAGCTTCATAACGCTTCGAACGGCACGTAGAAACGACCTCCGGTTCAAAAGATAGAGCAAAACGAAGTTTGGAAAAACAAGTTTCAGCACTGGCCGCTTAGCGAACATTCCAGTAGCAAAATGAAAAAAATGCAAGAAGCTCCGCTTAGCGGCACACTAGCGGCTTCTGCGAAATTTCCAAAAATATCTTCTTCCGCTTAGCGGACCCAGGGCCGCTTAGCGAACCTGCGAAAACTCAGAAAAACCAGTTCTGCAACAGACCGTCTCAGCTCCCTCTAAACCATTCAAAACCCATTTAAACCTTCATCCCAACACCAATACAACACAAACATGCTATATATACACCTAATCCATGATTAACACATGGTTGAATCATCACATATTGTCTTTGACCTATATTTCTTCATAAGCAAGGAGACATGGAGAAATGAAAAAAACAAACATGATCCATGGGAATATCTATCATCATAGTACACATACACACCACAAAATCAAGTTTATAACTTCAAAACTCACAAAAACACCCAATCCACCATTGTTGGTCAAGCTTAGAAAAGAGCAAGAACAAGAACAAAACATACAAATCTACAAGAACCATACAATCAAGATAAACTAAATTCATCCCCCTTACCTTGGTTGGATTCTTGGCTCTAGCTTGGTTTGGATTCCTACACTTCTCTTCTTCTCTTTATTTTTCTCTTCTTTCTCTTCTCTTCACAAGTTTCTTTCTTTCTATCTCAAAATATCTCTTTTTCTCTCTATATCTCTTTCTATTTCTCTACTTCTCATTTTCCCCCACTCAACTTTCATTAATTCTAATTTTGGCCCAAATGTCACTAAACATTAATTCTAACCAATTAACACCCAAAACATAATAATTACACACATGGAAAATAATAAGTAAAATATTAACATAATTAATATTTACCGACTGACTCGACTCAAAAACGGTAAAATTTAGGAAAATGTAGCAAACATCACAATCAATCAGAAAAACACATTTACGGGCGTTACAACCCTCCCCCACTTAAAAGATTTTCGTCCTCGAAAATAAAGATTTACCTGCTACAAACAACTCAGGATAGGAGTCTCGCATCTTACTCTCCAACTCCCAGGTCAAACTCTCACCTGCCGCACTTAACCATACGACTTTCACCAAGGCGATCTCCTTGCCTCGCAAAGTCTTAGTCTCCCGATCCTCAATACGCACCGGCATCGTCTCAACCGTCAGGTTCTCACGCACTTGCACATCATCCATCTGAATCACATGGGATGGATCCGCAATGTATCTCCTTAACTGAGACACATGGAATACATCGTGCAGATTAGCAAGACTTGGCGGTAACGCTACCCGATACGCAACTTTGCCAACTCGCTTCGATATCTGATAAGGACCAATAAAACATGGAGTAAGCTTCCTCGATTTCAAAGCTCGTCCAACACCAGTCATAGGCGTAACTCTTAAGAATACATGATCACCAGCTTGGAATTCCAAATCTTTCCTTCGCTTGTCATGATAACTCTTTTGCCTACTCTGTGAACTTCTCATCTTCTCACGAATAAATTTCACCTTCTCTGTAGTCTCTCTTACTATTTCAGGTCCGAGTACCACACTCTCGCCCGATTCAAACCAACACAATGGAGTTCTACACTTACGACCATATAGCGCTTCAAAAGGTGCCATTCCGATACTAGAATGAAAACTGTTGTTGTAAGTGAATTCTATCAACGGAAGATAAGTATCCCACGAACCTCCCTTCTCAAGAACACATGCCCTCAACAAGTCTTCTAACGATTGAATAGTCCTTTCGGTCTGACCGTCTGTCTGAGGATGATAAGCCGAACTCAACCTCAACTTAGAACCTAGAGCCTCTTGCAAACCTTTCCAAAAATCTGATGTGAACCTTGGATCCCTATCCGACACAATACTCAACGGTATACCATGTAGTTTCACAATCACCTTGATATAAATCTCAGCCAACTTCGCAACTGGAAAAGTGATGTTAATAGGAATAAAGTGAGCAGACTTTGTCAACCTATCAACAATCACCCAAACCGCATCGAAACCTCTCACAGTATTTGGTAAACTCGTCACAAAGTCCATAGAAATACTATCCCATTTCCACTCTGGAATATCCAACGGTTGCAACAACCCTGCAGGACGCTGATGCTCCACTTTTGACTTCTGACATACCGAACACGTATACACAAACTGAGCCACATCCCTTTTCAAACCAGACCACCAAAAGATCTTCTTCAAATCCTGATACATCTTATAGGCTCCCGGATGAATACTCAAACTGCTTCTGTGACCTTCCTCTAAAATCATCTTCTTCAGTTCGGAATCATCCGGTACACAAATCCGACCACGGAATCTCAAAACACCCTGACCATCCACTCTGAAGTCGCCATCATCACTTTGATTTTCCACCTTAAACAAATCAACAAGTTTCACATCCATTTTCTGTCTCTCGCTAACGGTCGAAAGAAAATCATTCGTCACTTTCAACATACCCATCTTCACACTATCTGGCGTCAATTCACATACTAAACTAAGATCACGAAACTGCTCCAAAAGTTCCCACTCCTCCGCCATCATAGCGGACATCTGCAAAGATTTCCGACTCAAAGCATCGGCAACTACATTAGCTTTACCAGGATGGTAATTCATGTTAAAGTCATAGTCTTTCAAGAATTCCAACCACCTACGTTGTCTCATGTTCAACTCTTTCTGATCGAATAAGTATTTCAAACTCTTATGATCACTAAAGACCTCGAACCTTGCACCGTAGAGATAATGCCTCCAAATCTTTAATGCAAAAACAACCGCAGCTAACTCTAAATCATGAGTGGGATAATTCTTCTCATGAATCCTTAACTGCCTCGAAGCGTAAGCCACCACCTTACCTTCCTGCATCAAAACACCACCTAACCCCATATGCGATGCATCACAATACACCACAAACGGTTTCTCAGGATCAGGTAAAACCAAAACCGGAGCTGAAGTCAACCTTCTCTTCAACTCTTCAAAATTTCTTTCATAAACTATGTCCCAAATAAACACCTTACCCTTGCAAGTAAGCTGAGTTAACGGAAGTGCCAACTTCGAAAAGCCTTCTATGAATCTTCGATAATAACCTGCCAAACCTAAGAAGCTTCTGATCTCAGTAACCGATCTCGGAACCTCCCATTGTAGCACCGCATCTACCTTGGATGGATCCACTGCAATTCCGTTACCTGAAATCACATGACCAAGAAAACTCACCTCTGATAACCAGAACTCGCACTTGGATAACTTAGCATACAGCTGCTTCTCCTTCAAAACCTGTAGCACAACACGCAAATGCTCCTCATGCTCTTCCGGAGACTTAGAATAAATCAAGATGTCATCTATGAAGACCACAACAAACTTATCCAACTGATCATGGAATATGCGATTCATATACTCCATAAATACACCAGGTGCATTAGAAACCCCGAACGGCATCACCAAAAATTCATAATGCCCGTACCGAGTCCTAAACGCAGTCTTCTGAATATCCTCCTCCTTCACCCGAATCTGATGGTAACCAGATCTTAAATCAATCTTGCTAAACACACTGGCTCCCACCAACTGATCCATCATATCGTCAATCCTAGGAAGCGGATACTTATTCTTAATTGTCACCTTGTTCAACTGGCGATAATCAATACACAACCTCATGCTTCCATCCTTCTTCTTTACCAACAAAACTGGAGCTCCCCATGGTGAAACACTAGGCCTCACAAAATGTTTTGCTAGCAACTCTTCCAATTGTTTCTTCAGTTCCACTAACTCTGATGCCGACATTCTATATGGCGCCATAGAAACAGGCCTCGTACCAGGAACTAGATCTATGGAAAACTCCACCTCTCTCTTTGGCGGCACATCAGAAAAGTCTTCAGGAAACACTTCGGGAAATTCTCGCACCACTGGAAAATCCCCAACTGCAGCTCGGCTCTCCACAGTTAACGATGCAAACACACCAAACAATTGTGCCCCATCTGCCAATAGTCGATTCAACTCCTTGGTAGATAAGACACCAAATTCCACATCCTTCTCAAGAAATGGAAACCTCACCAACTTATGATAACAATCGATATGGACACGATTATTCATCAACCAATCCATTCCCAGAACCACGTCTAACTCGTTCATCGACAAACAAATCAAATCAACAGTAAAGTCCTTACCGAAGATTGCTACCGGACAATTCTTACAAACTAAAGAAGTAGTCACCGACCCTATTGCTGGTAAATCGATAACCATCTCACCACCCAAATCAGATAGAACAAGACCTAATCTTTTAACACAATCATCGGCTATAAAACAATGCGAAGCACCCGTATCAATAATATCAATTAAAGAAATGCCATTAATAAAACAAGTACCTCTGATCAGTCGATCACCCTTGTCCGTCTGAGTTCCAGCCAACGCAAACACCTTCCCACCAGCTTGAACTTTCTTCTTCGGACATTGACTGCTCATATGTCCCTCTTCACCACAATTAAAACACACTATTCCCTTGAACGTACAGTCGGATGACAAATGTCCTGCCCTTCCACACTTGAAACATTTCCTCGTGTCACCATTGCAGACATTACTTTTGTGGCCAAGTTTACCACACTTAAAACATACAATCTTAGCAGGAGCATCTCCCCCACTAAACCTTGGTCCATAATTCATCTTTTGCTTACCCTTCCCTCCATCATACGGCGTCCCACGATTCTGCGGACCTTTGTTCCTCTTTTCATTAATCGCCTTATGATGAGCATTATTATCCTCATCATAAATCCTACAGCTGTCCACCAAATCTGGAAACACCCGAATCTTCTGATACCCTACCGCCTTCTTGATATCAGAACGTAACCCATTCTGGAACTTAATGCACTTAGAAAATTCTGCTCCCTCACCAACAAAGTGCGGGTAGAATTTCACAAGTTCATTAAACTTTGCCGCATATTCAGACACAGACATGTTGCCTTGAACCAACGCCAGAAACTCAGTCTCTTTCTTTCCACGGACATCCTCCGGATAATACTTCCTCAAAAACTCCCTCTTGAACACCGTCCAGGAAATCTCTTCACCGGTTGCTTCTAACCTTGCCAAAGTCTCCAGCCACCAATCATCAGCCTCCACAGCTAACTGATGAGTGCCATACTTGACTTTCTGCTCTTCCGTGCAATCCATCACACGAAAGATTCTCTCCATCTCCTTCATCCAAGTCAAGGCTCCCTCGGGGTCATGCGTTCCCTTAAACACAGGAGGATTCTCCCTCTGGAACGTCGCTAAACTCCGAGACCTTGCATTCTCACCGGTATGCATAGCTTCAGCCATAGCTTGTAATGCAGCATCAATAGCAGCGTCATTACGTCCAGCCATCTCTAAACTTCACAATAACACCAAGAGAAGTAAGCCCAAAGAATAACACAAGAATTGTTAGACCAAACGACACGACACTTGCTCGGACAAGACCGACCCGCTCTGATACCACTAATGTAACACCCCAATTCTACCCAGGCATATAGGTACAATTATCAGAGTATAAAAATTAAATTCATAAAAACAATTAGGGCGTTACACATAAGTAACCACATAACCGAACATAACATACTCGCAAAAGATGCGTAACACAAATAATCAAAGAGGAAAGATTCTCATAAACACCTGAATAGATTCATACTTATATAAATGCATCGGTAAACAAAATATCCACAACATTCTTCAAAAATACACCGTATAAGAAGGTATCCCAAAATACATAATAAGAATGCATCTAAAGGATCAAATATACATCAAAAGGATCCTATAAGCATTATCTACAAAATAAGTGTTCGATCCCCCCCCTAGGTGTTACGTATCACGAGCGGACGACACCAAAACGGACGACTACAAAGAGAGCACCTACACTTGCGGATCACCTGCACATTACCCACGAGTAGGTAACATTAAGGCAGAAGGGTGAGAATATAATTCATAATGAAAGCATGATAAATATAGTAATGCCCACAAATATCATTAAGAATCATATAACAAGATAATCCAATAAGTCAACCACAGTGAATATATAAGTAATGCGATACATGAATGATAACATAAATTATAAAGACTGACGATGATGAATGAGACTCAACTATGTGTATGCATGTGGTACCAAATCCGGAGTAAAACTCCTCCTTGTCATTATGACAAATACACTTGCCAAGCATTATGCTGGGACTTTATTCCACTCAGGAAGCCCGCAGGCTGTCGTCATCGAGCATTTAGCTCCCACTGATGACCTCTTGCCACTCAGGCTAATATACCGTTACCGAGCATTAAGCTCCTACTGGTAACCAATGCCCGCAGGCCATCTGTTAACAGCATTCCGCCATTAACGTATTGAAATGATATGTAGTGCATACAAACGACTCGATTACATAACAACAACAATAATATAACTCGGTCACATATCCACATCACACCGATTATGTTAATCCACACAGATACATCACCAAAATTGCCACTCAGGCGTTCAAATTCACACAGCACACCTATACCGTCAAAACATACTCGATTAGCAAATATCATTTCACAAAATACATTTATGAAAAATTCATTCAACCACCAATACACTCCTCTTTATCATAAAGCATGCTCAATAAGCTTCATAACGCTTCGAACGGCACGTAGAAACGACCTCCGGTTCAAAAGATAGAGCAAAACGAAGTTTGGAAAAACAAGTTTCAGCACTGGCCGCTTAGCGGGTCGCTTAGCGAACATTCCAGTAGCAAAATGAAAAAAATGCAAGAAGCTCCGCTTAGCGGCGCACTAGCGGCTTCTGCGAAATTTCCAAAAATATCTTCTTCCGCTTAGCGGACCCAGGGCCGCTTAGCGAACCTGCGAAAACTCAGAAAAACCAGTTCTGCAACAGACCGTCTCAGCTCCCTCTAAACCATTCAAAACCCATTTAAACCTTCATCCCAACACCAATACAACACAAACATGCTATATATACACCTAATCCATGATTAACACATGGTTGAATCATCACATATTGTCTTTGACCTATATTTCTTCATAAGCAAGGAGACATGGAGAAATGAAAAAAACAAACATGATCCATGGGAATATCTATCATCATAGTACACATACACACCACAAAATCAAGTTTATAACTTCAAAACTCACAAAAACACCCAATCCACCATTGTTGGTCAAGCTTAGAAAAGAGCAAGAACAAGAACAAAACATACAAAACTACAAGAACCATACAATCAAGATAAACTAAATTCATCCCCCTTACCTTGGTTGGATTCTTGGCTCTAGCTTGGTTTGGATTCCTACACTTCTCTTCTTCTCTTTGTTTTTCTCTTCTTTCTCTTCTCTTCACAAGTTTCTTTCTTTCTATCTCAAAATATCTCTTTTTCTCTCTATATCTCTTTCTATTTCTCTTCTTCTCATTTTCCCCCACTCAACTTTCATTAATTCTAATTTTGGCCCAAATGTCACTAAACATTAATTCTAACCAATTAACACCCAAAACATAATAATTACACACATGGAAAATAATAAGTAAAATATTAACATAATTAATATTTACCGACTGACTCGACTCAAAAACGGTAACAAAATGTCATTACCGTTTGCCCCATCATTTTTCAAGCCAAATGGCATTACACATTTACGGGCGTTACAATTTGCCCCATCATTTTTCAAGCCAAATGGCATTACACGGTAACAAAATGTTCCCCAGGGTGTGATAAAAGCTGTTTTCTCCATATCTTCGGGCGCCATCATGATTTGATTGTACCCTAAAAATCCATCCATGAATGAGAGGACTTTAAACTTAGCAGTGTTATCCACCAGCATATCAATATGTGGAAATGGAAAATCATCTTTCGGACTAGCTATGTTCAAATCTCTGTAATCAACACACATTCTGAATTTTCCATCCTTTTTGGGAACAGGCACTATTTTGGTCAACCATTGAGGATACTCTGATGTGATGAGGAAACCAACATTTATTTGCTTCTGAACCTCTTCTTTAATTTTGTCTGCCATAATTGGATAAGTTCTTCTCAACTTCTGTTTTACATTCTGGTTTTAATGGTAATTTGTGCTCTACAATGTTGGTATCCAACCCAGGCATATCTTAATAGCTCCAAGCAAAGAAATCCATATATTATTTCAACAGTTCGACCATTTTCTCTTTGACGCTTGTTTCTAACAATGCCCTAATTCACATTTCTCTTTTCTCTTCTTCAGTACCCAAATTGATTACTTCCAAAGGCTCTTTGTGCGACTCAATGATCTTTTTCTCGTGCTCAAGTAGACGGGAGATCTCTTCACTGATTTCTTCAAAGTTGGCCAACCATTCAAAGTTGGGAGGGGGGCTAGGATCATTGTTTTCAATGGGTTTGTCAAAAGATAAAATTCACATGATTTATGTTTTGTTTTAAGAAACAGATAAAAATGCAAGAGTGTATGTGCAAATTTTGAAAAGCTATTTGAGTGTTTTTATTGGTTTTTAGGAGTTACCATTTTCTGAAAAAGATAAACGATAAACAAAATGGAAGTGAAAAAATTGCTCTTTTATTAATGAGTTGAAACAAAGCCCTACACATATTTACTTTTGTCTTGGGAAGAACAAAAGGAATTATTTTAAACAGCCCGACACAACACTCTTTCGCCTTGGGCAGAGCAAATGGATTTTTTTTAAAAAAAAAAAACAGAAAATTACTTAGACTCATGAAAAAAAGAAGAAATGTTGATGGAGGTCCAGTTGGAGTTAGCCTCTCCACGCGTCACGAAGCTTGAACATTCTGGAACATCTTGAATGATAGCAACTATGTCTTGATTATCTGGATTGATGTAGCCAGCACTTTGAAAAGTCTCATCCAGAGTCTTGTTGTAGCTTGCAGATTCAGGTTCCTTCCCTTTTGACTTATGAGATGTGAATCCTAGACCACTCTTGTTTTTGTTGGCAGGAAGCTCAATGACTTGCCCCTAGCCTTCATATGATTCTTGGGCAACCACTTCTTAGGCATCTTTCTAGGATGAAATAGATGCACCAATTTTCTTTTCATGCACAGGATTGACAGTTTCCAAAGCTTGGAACTGAGCCTCAATCTCTTTGATGTTTGGAACAGAAGACAATTGACTGACGAACATAGTCTTCTATCCATTAAGAGTTATCAGCTTGTCTCTCGCGGTAAATTTCAACATCTAATGAAGGGTGGAAGTAACAGCTCTGACACTGTGGATCCAAGGTCTTCCCTACAAACAGCTGTAAGCGGGATAGATATCTATTATCTAAAATGTAATTTCAAAATCATGCGGTCCGATGCGAATAGGTAGATCAATCTCTCTAATCACAGTGCGCGAAAATCCTTCAAAGACCATCACATTAACCCCATTTGGTCTAAAAGGTGCCCCTTGGTAGCACAAACTTTCTAAGGTGCCCCATGGCATGATATTTAAAGAAGAGCCAATATTGACCAATACGTCTGTCAAAATGTTGTCTTCATATTTTACTGATATATACAAGTCATGATTGTGCTTTGGAATCCTTCAAGGGACCTCTCGTATCATACTGTCAAGTGGTCCAAAGGTCATCTTTTCTTCGATGTAGTTGTGTCCCTTTCTTCCTTTGATTTCTTCAATCCAGTAAACCTAGACCCATCATAATTTAAATGTCTTCTTGTAAGTCAGCACAACCTCCTGTGCTTTCTTGACAAGTGGGGCAGTTATAGTGGCTAAAGTCAATCAATCCGTTTTGGACCCATGTCTCGTGTATCATTGGTAGGGACCCATGCACAGTGCGAACATCATCTACATACTTTGTCTTGTAGGATTCTTCGATCATATTAACATCATTCTCATTTCTATCTCGGAGGATTTGAATGAGTCCTCGATCCATGAGACTTTGAATTCCTTCTTTCACCAGTGCACATCCTCGGGGATTTCTGGAGCAGATTCAAAAAGAACCATAATTTTGTTGGGTTAAGCTCCCCATTCTCCCCAAGGTAGCATGCATTTACACTATGTCACATCTTAGCATATGCACATCGTAAACTTGATATTGGCCAAGACAGCCATACACCATGTTAACAGAGTGAGCTTCTTCATTTCTTTTCTTCCTTGTTATATTGATGTTTCCTCTATCCAATAGTTTCTGAAGATCATCAATCACAGTTGTGCATCCACGAATGGAATTTGAGCATATTGAACAAGCACTATAATCATGAGGACAAAAATAGTCAAGTTCACACAGGACAGTATGCATTTGCACCAAAGATTGAGTTGATTCACGAACATCGTACACACGCTCATAGTCAGATTGAGTATGTATAGCGTTAACAGCCCCATGATTGGGTAATGGATTAGCTTGGACATTGGGATTAACATCTCTGAAGGTGAGCATATCACTTTGGACCAGTTTTTGAACTTCACTCATAAGAGGGTAACAATTTTCCACAGTGTGACCAGGAGCATTTTTGTGGAAAGCACAGTGAGCATCTGCTTTGTACCAGAATGGTGGATTAGCAGGAGGTGGGGTGATCCCTTAGTTGAACCAGATTCTTCTGTAACAGCATAGGGAGAAAGTAATGAACCATGTACCATTTCAAAGCAGCTCCAGATAAGCTATCTTGAAAGTAATGAATTAGCATGCATTGGTCTTTAGTATGCATAAACATCTTTCGGACATACATGATCAGATGACTGTGAGGACAAGAATTCCCCTTGTACTTCTCAAATTCAGGGAGTCTGAACTTGGCATGAACTCTGATATTAAGAACCAGGCAAAGGTCATTAACTTCTTTCCCAAATAGATCTTTTCCCCCTAGGGCCTTGATTTCTTTTTGCATCTCCAGAAACTAATCTTCAAATTCATCCATTCTTCCCATACCTTCAGAAGATGCACCATGAAAAATCTGTTCATTGTGGCGAGGAACAATGTTCACCATAACAAGAGTATTAGTTATAACAGCTTGAGGGATTGTAGCTTGTGGAACAAGAATCTGTTGCCTAACCAATTAGAAATCCATCTCTATTCCCTATGGCTTAGTGGGTGTAGGATTCGATACCGGAATTGCATGAATCTGAGGAGTCTTGACTTTGAAGATCATAGTAGCTTGAGCATGAGTTAATGGCTAATTCTGAGCAGCCACCAGGTCCTGAACCATAGATGTCAAACTTTCAATACCAGAGCGTAAGACAACAACTTCTTCTTGCCATTCTTGATCATCAACTATACCATCTTCCATTCTTCGACGGCGATTGGCGCAAGTATTATACCGGTACGTCAGCTTGACTTTTCTTAGGAGATAAGGAGGAAGAAATAAGACTCTGACTCAGGAGTGAATGTGAATGTGATATGATGCATGCAATGCAAAAGACTCTTTATTTTTAATTTTCCAAAGTATCTTAAAATATATTTCAAGGATTTATTTAAGACTTTTTAAACGTAAACATAATATATTAACTTGAAGAAGAAATTTTTATTCATTAACGATAAGGGACAAAGCATCCTTGGTACATTTTAAAGTGACAAGGGTCATCGAGGGTCAATCGAGGGTCATCGAAGTACCATTTTTTTTCATAGCCTGCAAAGGGACAATGGTCACCTTAAAGTATAAACACTTTCAAGAGTTACAAGATAGAAATAACAAAGAAAGCTAGGGAATCTCAAAAGTAATCCTAAGGAATCTCAATGTGAAGCATTCATATCATCTTGGTTCTAAGCATTCCATACTTGTCATAGAAATTCTTAGGATTAACAATTAAACCCAACTTTCTTAACTATTCTATCTTTGGACTATTGAAATGTACCTCTTGGTTTTTCTTCTTTCAAGTTCCATTCCTAGAATGTTTACAAAACAAAAAGGTTTCTTTTAAATCCTTGAAAGATAATAGTTTTAAAATGCATGGATGAATGAATACAAACATAGCAAAAACATGGGGTTTAAGGGTTTAACATCACGAGCATGGAGCCAAAGGTCTACCCATCCTAAAGGTGTGTACTATGGTTATTTGTACCTGTAGATCAAGGTTCTAAAAGTTCCCAGACTCAAGCAGCTCAACTTGGGGATTATAAACTTTGCAACATACAAGCTCGTTTGAATAATATCCCAAGAGAACCTCATCCGAGTGTAGTATCGTGTAACAACAATTCTGGAATTGAATCCAAACACAGTTTCCACACTACTTCCTAATGGCCAAGATTGGTTAAGGTGTTTCCAGGTCCCCAGCTTCTACAACCAAGTTGAATGCAGCGATGTATTCCCAAGTACATGGTCAACAAAGTTACATCCCAAAAGGCCTCCACTGAGCGATGAATCTCAAATTGACTTCTTTATGACTACTCCCGCGAGATTAAAATGACTATACCATCTCCAATCATAAGTTGCACTCTAATTTGGGTTAGGATTTATCTCACCACAAGGGGAATCAAGCCCTTTCCCAATACAACCCAATAAAATAGCAAGTATTCACATAGGAAAATAAAAGACAAAAGCATGTACAAAAACAAAACAATAACAAAAACAAAGGTAGGGTCAACCCTTCCAAAGATACACCAATAATTTGATCACTATCCCCAGCAGAGTCGCCACTTTTCTGTAGCGCTAAAATTGGTGAGACTAAAGCCATGTGAAAGACTTAGATCATTGTTTTTAAACAGAGTCGCCACCGCGCTTTATTGTTTCCAAAAGGAATGGGAGAAAGAGAGAATAAAACCCATATAAATTTTTAAAATCAAAACTAATAAACTTATCATAGATTTCGGTAAGGGGGTTGTTATATAAGGCAAAGGTTTTAAGCACCCCTCATATCCATGGTATCCCATGAGAACCTCTTTGAAAATGTTATTGTTTTGTGTACATCTATTTTGAAAAGCATATGTGAACTTGTTTAAAAAGAGTGTGGGGATGGGAAAAGAAGATTTTTGAAAGTGAGTGTAACACGGTGGGAGAACTGACTTTTAAAAATGTAGCGGATAGCAAGAGTCGCCACCGACTTTTATTTTATCCAATATATAAAAAGGCTAAAAGAACAGGAAAAGACCTTTAAAAAGACTTTGAGTTCGGGGGGTAGGTTATACATAGGGAATGTGTAAGAACCCTTTGTATCCATGGTTATCATGGGCTCTTGATTGCTTAGCTCATTTTGTTTGTTTGAATTGTTTGAAGTGTAGTGTGTGAATAGTAAAAAAACTTTGTTAAGGACTTTAGCTTGTAAATAAGCGTAGCCTTGTTTTTTGAAAGTATTTGAAAGGATTGTGTGAAAAAAGATTGTTGAATTTAAATCAGAGCAAGCAATTAGTAGCAACTACCCTAATTTTAAGATTCCTGTTCTTTAAAGCTTTTCAGCTTGAAAGGGCTATCCATACCATAAGAGGGTAGGAAGTCCTTTAATTGGATGTACGGGTCATCGAAGGGTCATAGAGAAGTATCGTTCGCCATAAAATTGTCCCTACCATATAGAGGGTAGGTAGTCTTTAGGGAAGGATGGAATAGTCATTTAGGCAACAGTCGAGGATACCTTAGCAATGGGACAATCATCTTATTTCCGAGGCAGCATCGAGGGACAAAATCTTATGATGATTTCAATGAATTAAGGCAACATTTGCTTTAGGTATCCTCAGAATCGAGGGACTTGACTATTTTAGAATCATAATTAAAAGGCAACAGGCAGCATAAGAGAGGTTACCCTAAAGGTGTGTGTGTGTCGCACAATCATGTGGTTCAATTCGAATATTTATCTTATAATTAGTGGTCTAATTCATTTTAACAAGGCTTGCACTCCCTAGGATTACTAACCACAACAGTTAATAGAGCAGTTTATGGTCCCCTGCTATTACAATAAACACCTGTAGGGCAGAAAAATAAAGGCGGAAAAGAAAACCTAAGCTATTACAATAAAACCCTGAAGGATGAAGGATAGAAAAACACTTAGAAAGGGGGGTTTGAATAAGTGTGACTTTAAAAACTCTTAAGATAAAAATAATGAACACAATATTTTTATCCTGGTTTGTTGTTAACGAAACTACTCCAGTCCACCCCCTTAGAGTGATTTACCTCAACTGAGGATTTAATCCACTAATCAATCTTGATTACAATGGTTGTCCACTTAGAAACACTCTAAGTCTTCTAGAGTATACTGATCACACCTTGATCACTCTAGGAAATCAACACTTAGAAACTTCTAAGTCTTTTAGAGTCTACTAATCACAACTTGATCACTCTAGGAACCTTTTACAAATCAATATAAAATAAATGTTTACAAGTGTATTCAAATGCTTCTTAGAAAGCTATAATCACAACTGTTATATTTCTCTTAAGTTCTAAGCTTAAATCTCACTAAGATATTACAAGAGAAGTGAGGTTGAAGATGAAGTTTGAGAGCTTTTGAATTTGACAGCGTTTATGTATTTTTACGCAAGAGTTGTGTATTCAGCTTCTCATCAGAACTTCTATTTATAGGCGTTTGAGAAGATGACCGTTGGAAGCAATTAATGCATTGCGTGTTCCGTACAGCTCTGCATTTAATGTTTCACTCTTTTGTCAACTACCTCGAGCCTTGCTTTTACGGCTTCTACTGGCTTTGCCTTTTGTAGCTTCTAACGTTCCTTTTGTCAGTCAGCGTAGCCTATAATCTTGTACTTGCTTCTGCTCTGATGTTTGTAGATACAACGTTTGAATAATCAGAGTCAAACAACTTGGTGCAGAGCATCTTCTTATCTTCTGACTTTGAAGTGCTTGAGCGTGATATCATAAGAACTTCAGTGCTTCTGCTTCTGATCTCATGTTCTTCTGATGCTTCATAGACCATGTTCACATTCTTCTTGACCATCTTATGATGTCTTGCAAGAGCATGTTCTGATGTTGCATACTTGAACCTTCTGAGTCAGTGCTTCTGGCGCTGAATTGTGCGTACTCCTTGTATAATTCCTGAATTGGAAAATGTAAAGGATTAGAGTACCACATTATCTTATACAAAATTCATATACATTGTTATCATCAAAACAAGAATATTGATCAGAACAAATCTTGTTCTAAAAATCTCCCCCTTTTTGATGATGACAAAAACATATATAATTGATATGAATTTGCAATCAGAATATTAGATGACCAAAGACAATTACACAGTTATAGCATAAGCATATAATCAGAATGTGTGAATATGTCTCCCCCTGTGATTAACAATCTCCCCCTGAAATAAATACTAGAAGAATTTATAAATAAAAGACTTCCCTGAGTATTTTTCATTTTAGTAGAGACGTTCACTTTGCCTAGAACTTCAGAACATTCAGAGCTTCTGCTTCTTGCTTCCATAGGACAGCTTCAGAGCTTTGAATTTCTTCTTGATTCATAGCATGCTTGATTGTATCAGAACATTCTTGAATGTATCAGAGCATCATCAGAGCATCTTTACATCCTGAAATGTTTCAGAACAAACTAGACGAAAATAGTCAGAGCATGAATGGATCAGAGCATTCTTTAGAGAAAGAACATGTATCAGAGCAAACTTTGATAGATTCTTAAAAATAATATGTATCAGAGCATATGAGAGAAGAAAATGTATCAGAGCATATTCTGCCACGAGAATATCAGAACATTCTTCTTGCTTCTGATCTTGAAGCTTCAAAGCACTAAGCTTGCTTCATCTATCCAAGAACATACTTCTTTATAGAATTGCTTTTCCTTATGTATTTCCTTCTCATGTTGATCTTTTTCAGAATATCTTCAATCCTGCAAAAAAATCTCAAAGACATAGAATTCCCAAATAATGTTAGGAATGTTGAGACTTAATCCCAGCAACTGATATAATAAACCAAATCAATTATCATGTTTCTCCCCCTTTTTGTCATAACATCAAAAAGCATTTAAAAAGATTCAGATGATAAAACAACATAGAGTGAAAGAGATAATATTTCATTGATTCAACAAAATATCAGAAGGTACAAAAGGATAGAAGAAGATGCAAGAAACAAGAAAACAACTAAGACCAAGACAAATTACGACTAGCCCAACTTAGAAACTATCTTGTCCAGAAGGTTTTGAATCTCAGCAGTGCTTTCGGTCTGCGTCTTCATAACCGATCGAAACACATTGTGAGTATCCTCATGCTTATTCAGACGAGAAGCAAGATCAACTTGATTCTATTGAAGAGCCTTCATGGTATTCAGCAGAATAGAAGGACCAGCAGAAGAAGCGTCAAAGCTATTGTCCAGAATAGTAGGATTCTCAACAGCAGCATCAATCATGAAAACATCATCTTGATTTTCCTGAACAGGAAGTTTCTCAGCAGAATGATTCTCAACAACTTGATTCTCAGCACCAGCTTTAGCATACACAGGAGCGGGGAGTGCAGCTTCTAAATTCTCAAGAGCCTTAAGAATTTCAACCAAATTCTTTGGAGGTGTAGGAGCAGAAGGTTCTGAAGGGTATTCAACTTTTGGATATACCATATCTGGTGCCTTAGCAGAGGTATTCTCCCTTAACCAGTTGAATATTGACTGAAAGTCTCCAGTCATAACACTATAATGGGGCTTCCACACAACCATAGCAAGTGGATGCACTTCCTCGAGCTCATCAACAAATGGCTTCTCCTCAAGAGATTTGCAGTTTCTGATGGGATGGAAGTAGAAATCTTCATATTCTCTCAAGAATCCCAAAGGGCCAGGAGCTTCTGCTTCAACAGCTTTCAAGAGCTTCAGAAGATCAGAGAAGATCTCTCTTCTGAAAACCCTAAAGAGGCTCCTAGTTGCCACATAATCCGTCCTGGCATTATGTGCAACTTTCAAGGCTTCCAAACCTGTCTGTACCTTTAGTTTCAGAAATTCAAAACTTACACCAACATAAAGTTCAGGGTTGGGGGTTTTGAAACAGGTGGAAGAAGAATCGGGGTTCAGAATGTTAAATGTTTGAGATTTTAAAAGAAAGAAAGAAATAAGTAAAAACAAAAAAAAAGAAAAGAAAAAAAGAAATAAATAACAAAAAATAAAAGGAACCTGGGCGTGTGATCAAGTGTGGTAATGTCTGGAGGGTGTTTAATGGTCTAGCGTATTCAGGACCCTTGGACTGGCATCAATGTAGATCTTGTGGTGGAAAGCGTTGGTGCATCGTGGGCTCACATTTAGTTGGCTGCGCTGAACCTGTAGGTATGTGACAACAAATAAATAGCAAAATATAATGGAGGATGCTAGGATCGAGCCCAGGTCCTTTTGGTGAACGGCCTGCAGTGTTTACTAGCCATGCTACATTCTTTAATTCGTTAGTGAACTGAACATGAAACAATAAATATACAAACAATTATTAGATGGAAAAATCAAAGAAAAAGTCAAGGTGGGGCCCCCTGTGGTTTGAACGGACGAATCAGGTGGAGAGAGAGAGAGAAAGAGTTGAGCATGGTTGACCAACCAATGAAGTCCTCGCGCGCGCAGTCCATGTTTCATGATTTTTAAATGGGCCAATCATAGGCCGACACGCATGGTTCTTCGTTTCAGCAGCACAACAGCCACCGGAACTGTACAGTTCCGATCATCCCCTCCGACGAGTCCCTCTTTGAAAAACTTGCAAATCGCATCAAACAAGACAACAAAACTGCCCAGATCCACCAAACACAATGTTGCAATTTCAACGGAACAATTAGTTTAAGCTAATAATGCACGCACCTAGGAGAACGAAGCTTCACCGTTTTTGAGCTCTAACAATGGCGGATCCCTATTTCTTTATCGAACGGTGTAATCTTGGAGAAGGCGTTTTGGATCGATCTGGGCTTTACACGGGGTAAGTATGGACTCTAGGTATCCTCAGGATGATGATGTCGTGCATGGAACTCGAGAATTGTGGCTGCTGCAAGGATTTTTCGTTTGCCCTAGCTTTTGACCATATTTGCAACTTTGAATCCTATTCTCTTGGCCTCCTTTTTCTAATTTTTTCTTCCCTTTCTTATGAGTGCATTGAGCTATTTATAATAGTGAGAATTAGGGTATAAGTTTTCTTGGATGGATCAGAGCATTCTTTAGAGAAAGAACATGTATCAGAGCAAACTTTGATAGATTCTTAAAAAGAATATGTATCAGAGCATATGAGAGAAGAAAATGTGTCAGAGCATATTCTGCCACGAGAATATCAGAACATTCTTCTTGCTTCTGATCTTGAAGCTTCAAAGCACTAAGCTTGCTTCATCTATCCAAGAACATACTTCTTTATAGAATTGCTTTTCCTCATGTATTTCCTTCTCATGTTGATCTTTTTCAGAATATCTTCAATCCTGCAAAAAAATCTCAAAGACATAGAATTTGCAAATAATGTTAGGAATGTTGAGACTTAATCCCAGCAACTGATATAATAAACCAAATCAATTATCACGTTTCTCCTCTGTAGCGGGGAAAATCTGATATCGAAGCCATAGGATTGACTCGAATCAATATTTCGTTTGAAATCGCCACCGCGCTTTATTGTTTCCAAAGGAAAAGGGAAAAGAACGAAAAACCCAAAGTTTTGTTTTTAAAACAAGAAAGAGATGTCAGGTACGGGTGTTGAAATCGCCACCGCGCTTTATTGTTTCCACAGGAACCTTTTTGAAAATCTGTGCCGTGTGTGCTAAAAAAGGGTTTGTTTTATTTTTGAAATAAGCTCGGCAAAACATTAAGCTTTGTGCCTACATTCCGCTTAAAAGGGAAAACATTTTTTTAAAAAAAACGAATAAACACTTTATCGTGGTCGGAGAGAAATACTCAGTCATTGATCTTGAGCATGAGAACAAATGAGTTCTTTGCATCGCAAATGAAAGAAGGGCTCCACCTCAGATAAAATCAACGAGTATGCCACTAGCTCTCCCACGCGGAAAAGATCTCATTTTATCAATCAATTTCAAAATCGTGGGGTATAACCACTCGTTTCGACAATTAACAGTGTCTAAACTTTTTGAAGAAAAGGCCACTAAGGGCAAAAGATATTTTTAAGAAAAGGTTTTGAAAAGATTTCAAACATAAGAATATTTTGGAAAAAGGGAGAAGACTTTGAAAATCTAAGAAGTGGGAGGAGATGAAGAGGCTATCCTATTGCGTAAAATAAAAGCTAAGGAAAGAAACGGTCTAACCAAATAAGAAGCCAACACTTGACATTAAGAGTCAAGGTAGATTTCCCATCCTTTGGACTTATCAATACCAAACCAGAATTATCACTTGGGGATCCAGATGAACTTATTATCTTAGCACCACTTTGCATTAAGTACATTAAAAATTCTGACGAAAATCGGGCAGAGTAACGGCTGTTTTCGGGTAAAATCCTTATCTCAATGCCTTGGAATTAACCATCAAGGGCTTTCAAGGAAATACCTGCATATACAAACAGACAACAATCCAATGCCAGACAGACAGAACAACCACAGAGTAATAACAGAATAAGGGTCCAAAGGTCCTAAGTCCATAAGTCCGAATCTCCAAAATGCTCAGGATAGTAACCAATAGTCCGAAAGAGAGCCTTAAGCGTTTTTTAGATTTTGGTTATTTATTAGTGTTTTAGCATAAAAGTAAAGTATGGTCCAAGTGGACAATAAAGAAAATGGCGGAAGCATAAACATAATGTCCAAATGGACAAAGAGAAAATAGCGGAATGTAAACGTCCAAATGGACAAAGAGAAAATAGCGGAATGTAAACGTCCAAATGGACAAAGAGAAAATAGCGGAATGTAAATATGATGAAATGATAAAATAAAGCAATAAAGCGGGAAATATAAAGAGCAATATAATAAATTGCGGAAATTAAAGTCAATTGTTAGATGTTAAAGATAACCATCTTGAAACTTGTCAAGTATGTTATCAAAGTTAGTAATGAAGATCGATGGTGAGTGAAGGATGTACTCGGACTTAAATTCAATGGAAACTTATCGGAAGCTTGATAAAATCATAGTGAATACACAATAAATTTCCATAAGTCATAAATCAACCGCATACAATTCTCTTCCATATTTGATCTTTTTATTCGGGACACGAAATATTGCGCTATGTTAAGCAGATCGCCAAGTGATTTATGTAGAAATCACCCTACAACGAGGTCGGTCAAAACTTTTTGTGCTAATGCATGCGAGAAGAACGATATGTAGATCGCCTTCCGAAAGCAATACCGCACGAAAAGAAAATAGGTAACGATCTAGTCTTTACCAAGAATCCATAGAATGATCAAGGTGTTAAGACTTTCATCGATCAAAAGAAAAAAAAAGAAGGAGAAGAAGAATAAAATGCATAAAGTAAAATCAACTCACACTATCATTAATATCATTCATCTAATATTATCAATTTGGTTCTTTCAAACCTATCAACATCCTAGATCCAATGATATTAATGAAGTGGAGGAAGTAAGAAGCCAAAACAAGCATAAAAAAGGCAAAAAAACCACATTCTACCAGCAGGAAATCGATTTCATGCAGGGGGAAATCGATTTCCATAGTGCAGTTTTAAAAAAAAACAAGTTACGTTCAACAGGAAATCGATTTCAGCCTTAAGGAAATCGATTTCATCAGTGTAAATTTCAGCAAAAACATCATTTAAAGGCATGAAACTTGATTTGAACAAATATACAAACACCTTATGATCACACATCAATTGGAGCAGGAATTTTCCATCACAAAACCAGCAAATATCATCTATATAGCATCAAAGATGCATTGAACACAAGCAACAAAGATCTACATCATGGATCTAGCAAATTACCACTTCTTGAACAAAAGTCTTGGAGTAGCTTCAAGAGCAAGCACAAAGTGTGTAGATCCTTCAAATTTGGAGATGAACAAACAAAGAAAAGAGTGAAATGTAGGAGGTTTAGCTCAAAATTAGCAAGATTCAATGTGAATCTCACTAATCTTATGAAAATGAACTTTGGGTGAGGGTTTTGGAAAGGGTGAGAAGTGAATTTGCAAGCAATTTTTTGGCTCTCCAAGCTTGTGAAATGAGAGAGTAGAGGTCTCTATTTATAGAATTGGAGCAAGAGTAGTGGTAGTTTGGTCTTTTTGCATTTGGTAATTAGCTTATGTTTAATTGGTGTTTAAATGGTAAAAAATGGTAAAATGAGGTTTAAGTGGGTTTAATGAAGGGGTTAATTTTGATGAGGTGAAAAATTGGTAAAATGATCAAATAAAAAAGGTGCCAAAATGATATCAAGCTTCCCTCCTTATACTTTTTTTGAATTTTTCCTTAAGGAAATCGATTTCCCCAGGAGTGAAATCGATTTCACACTGTTTCAGAAGAGAATTTGGCGCAAAATACACTAGGGAAATCGATTTACCCAAGAGGGAAATCGATTTCATGCTGTCCAGAATGTGATTTTGTTGAAAGTTGCTGCAGGGAAATCGATTTACCCAGGAGGGAAATCGATTTCATCAGTCCAAAATATGGAAAATGGCTTGTTTATTGCATGTCTTGGCTTGGTACCTACAAAACAAAAGCATACAAAGAAACAAAGCAATATTTTTGGTATTTGGGTTAGTATATTATGCATACAAGATAAACAAGCATTGGTGCTTGATGGTCCCTCTTATTGATAAGGTGAGTGCAACACCATAAACAAAACTTCCAAGTGAAATTCTTGATTAATGATTGGGATATGAATGATATAGGATCTTAGGGTCAAAAATTGGGGTATGACTGATGCCCCTATTTAAGTTTCTTCGATTTGGAGATACGATGATTGGAAATCTTCGTTTTGACGAAATCGAAGAGACTTAAATATATAAAACACAATTTTTGAACCTAAGATGCTATGCAATGTTTAATGAATGCATATGGTGAGGATAAAACACGGCAACACCGGGGAGAAAAAGGAACTCCACTAGGGAAAACAAATGTCTTGCTGGCATAACTCCGCTGGGGAAGACAAGACTTTGTTGGAGAGACAGAACTTTGGTGGGGAAAGAAACTTCTCTGGGGAAAACACCTCACGCCAGAGAGGTTATAGCATCCTCTTTTACTGGGATGAGAAAAGGGGACATCCTCTTTCACTGGGGATGAGAAAGTATGCATCCTGAATCAGAATGCCAATCTTCCATTAACGGAAAATACACCATCGTACCACTGATGATATGAAGAGATGTACCGCCGTACCACTGACGATAACACATACCAACGTTCCACTGAAGGCATGAAGAGGTATACCACCGTACCACTGATGATATAAAAAGAGAATAATTCATCGACATACCACTTACGATGAAAGAGATGTACCGCCGTACCACTGACGATAACACATACCAACGTTCCACTGAAGGTATGAAGAGATATACCACCGTACCACTGATGATATAAAAAGAGATAATTCACCGACGTACCACTGACGATGAAAGAGATGTACCGCCGTACCACTGACGATAACACATACCAACGTTCCACTGAAGGTATGAAGAGATATACCACCGTATCACTGATGATATAAAAAGAGATAATTCATCGACGTACCACTGACGATGAAAGAGATGTACCGCCGTACCACTGACGATAACACATACCAACGTTCCACTGAAGGCACGAAGAGGTATACCACCGTACCACTGATGATATAAAAAGAGATAATTCATCGACGTACCACTAACGATGAAAGAGATGTACCGCCGTACCACTGACGATAACACATACCAATGTTCCACTGAAGGTATGAAGAGATATACCACCGTACCACTGATGATATAAAAAGAGATAATTCATCGACGTACCACTGACGATGAAAGAGATGTACCGCCGTACCACTGACGATAACACATACCAACGTTCCACTGAAGGTATGAAGAGATATACCACCGTACCACTGATGATATAAAAAGAGATAATTCATCGACGTACCACTGACGATGAAAGAGATGTACCGCCGTACCACTGACGATAACACATACCAACGTTCCACTGAAGTTATGAAGAGATATACCACCGTACCACTGATGATATTAAAAGAGATAATTCATCGACGTACCACTGACGATGAAAGAGATGTACCGCTGTACCACTGACGATAACACATACCAACGTTCCACTGAAGGTATGAAGAGATATACCACCGTACCACTGATGATATAAAAAGAGATAATTCATCGACGTACCACTGACGATGAAAGAGATGTGTCGTCGTACCACTGACGATAACACATACCAACGTTCCACTGAAGGTATGAAAAGATATACCACCGTACCACTGATGATATAAAAAGAGATAATTCATCGACGTACCACTGACGATGAAAGAGACGTACCACCGTACCACTGACGATAACACATACCAACGTTCCACTGAAGGTATGAAGAGATGTCCCTTTGTACCAATGACAGTGAAGAGCAATCAATAATACTTTTTTTCAATGATTTGAGGATGCAAACACAAATGCATAATCTCAACAATCATCATCCAGCGACCAAAATTCAATCCATGACCAAATGGAAAGAAGCTGCCAAAAAGACTGGACCAAGTGAGGGAGAAACTCACTGATCTTCTGTTCGTAGACATCTGAACAGAATAACTGAAACATATTATCCACCTAGAAAGAAATTCAGTGGTGATTTCAAAGATATTGAGTATTTTCTGCTTTAAGACACTCTAAATGAAAGAGCAATCTGTTTGACAGTAAACTTCATGATAGCAAATGTGAATGTATGACTGTTTTTGATGTATGTTAATGATGCATATGCTGCCAAAACTTAGCACAAGAATTAACTCAAGAGATGGAGTACGAAAATAACATAATCAAGCATGTCTCAAGCTGAACACCGGAGCAGAAAATGCTATAACAATCCTTTGATGGATTCAGAATAAATGCTGCCCAACACTAGGGGAACATCAGAGCTGAGAGAACACAGCAGTTGAGTTCTACACCATATTCGAACCAGGCCAAAGGTGCATTGAGTGGAACACATTCTTCCTCTTTTGCATATGAATATATCAACATATACATTCCTTGTAATGCATTCATGAATCAAAGTAAAACTTCCTTTTATTTATTTCAAAAAAGGATTTTGTTGAGATCAATTTCTTTTTGTTTCAAAAATTACTATCAACAATAAATGACATTTTGGAGAGATATGAAAGAAATAAGATTGCCAATAAAGGGTAAATGCTCAAACGTTTTTAATAGAATGGTAGCCTGCAAAAGGCAAGACCCCATGGATTATTACAAAGTTTGGAAAGTGGTAATTTTGTGGAAAAGGTACATTGAAATGTAATGACCCCATCCTCTCTCTCAACTTGGAATTCTTGAGCAAAGGCTTTCGTTGAAATGTGTTGAACTTCTCCATGATAAAAAGATGACTGCTGATGATCAAGTCTTGTCTGATGTAGTTACTTGCCATGAATCCCTAACTTTTTCCTGGACCGCCCTTTCGGGTTTGCAGTCCACCGGGTATTTTATTCTGTTTATGTCTCTAATTTTTGCCTGGACCGCCCTTTCGGGTTTTCAATCCACCGAGACGCTCTTTTTTGCCTAAGCCGCCCTTTCGGATTTTCAACTTAGCAAGCTGTTCTTTTATTATTTTTAGGCGGAGTATTTCTTGACTACATCAGCATTCACGGGACGTGGGAGCTCTTCTCCATCCATAGTTGTAACAATTAAGGCACCGCCAGAGAAGGCTTTCTTAACAACATATGGTCCTTCGAAATTTGGAGTCCACTTGCCCCTTGAATCAGAGGTGAAAGACAAGATCCTTTTGAGCACGAGGTCGCCTTCTCTGAATTCCCGAGGTCGAACCTTCTTATCAAAAGCTTTCTTCATTCTTTTCTGGTATAACTGACCATGGCATAAGGCCGTCATTCTCTTTTCTTCTATCAAATTCAACTGATCAAACCTGCTCTGACACCACTCAGCCTCAGATAACTTGGTTTCCATTAAAACTCTCAATGATGGAATCTCGACCTTGACGGGGAGCACTGCTTCCATACCATAAACCAAAGAAAAGGGGGTTGCCCCAGTTGAAGTACGAACAGATGTACGGTACCCATGCAAAGCAAATGGGAGCATCTCATGCCAGTCCTTGTACGTAACAACCATCTTTTGCACAATCCTGTCTTTGCAAAATATGATGGAGTTTCTTGCCCGAAACTACATCTGAGATCCTATGTGAGGAAGATACAACCTCATACAACAGATAACAAATTGTGGATTCACTTCTTCCAAGAAAGTCTGTCGGGTACACAACTCGAGTGGTACTACCAGCTGGAAAATACCAAGGTTCATACTTGGGAAGAATTAGCTGCTGCTTTTTACAAACAGTACCAATACAATGCTGATCTTGCGCCAACCCGTACTCAACTAAGGGGCATGTCTATGGGACCAAAAGAAAGTTTCAAAGGATATGCACAAAAGTGGAGAGATATGGCTGGAAGGGTTCAACCACCCTTATCTGATCGCGAACTAGTCGACATGTTCATGGGCACTTTAACTGGCCCTTTCTATAGCCATTTGCTGGGAAGCTCATCATCAGGTTTCACTGACCTGATACTGACCGGAGAACGTGTCGAAAATGGCATTCAAAATGGAAAAATTCAAATAGGTTCCTCCTCTGGTACTACAAAAAGGCCCATTAGCGGGAGAAATGAGGTCAATGCAACACAAATTCAGAAAAGTCGCAAAAGTGAGCAGCATCAATCTGTAGGGGCAGTTCTGATCTCCGCATCTGCACCTCAAAAAGATCAACAGCCAAAATATACGCATCGACCAGATGCACCAAGAAGAAATTTCACCAGAATCAACATGCCAATCTCTCAGGCATTGCAGCACTTGCTAAAAGCAGATCTGATCACATTAAAAGGTCCTCCAAAGAATGTCAACACTTCCTCTCCGAATTATCTCCCTGATGCGACATGTGCCTATCACTCAAACTGTCCAGGACATGACGCAGATCACTGCTGGGCCTTGAAAAATAAAATACAAGATATGATAGATGCTGGGGAAATTGAGTTCGATCCTCCAGAAACTCCAAATGTCATCACTGCACCTATGCCAAAGCATGACAAAACTGTTAACGCTATCCTGGACACTGTTTACATCTATGATGTGAACGAATTATCAACTCCACTCTGCGAAGTCAAAGGAAAGCTAATCCAAGCTGGTTACTTTCCAGGGTGTGACCCCGACTGCTTTTATTGCTCATACCTGCCCAATGGTTGTGAAAATCTAAGAATGGGAATTCAAAAGTGGATGGATCGCCGTATCATTATGTTTGAGAGGCTCCCTTCTATGGACGTGCTATGCGAAGTCTTTGCAAACGGGATGAGAATAGAGGATGCCTCAGTGATCTCCAGCTTACCATTCAAAATCTCTGCCAAGGCTCCATTCAAAATTTCTGCTACACTCAAAGTGGCATCAGTAGTCATTGCTAGTCCAACTCCATTTCCATACTCCTTAGACAAAGCTGTCCCATGGGGATACGACACTAATGTTTATGTTCATGGAGTTAAGCAGGGTACCTCGACTGAAGAGGCCGCAAAGTTAACTACTCCAACTGTGGGTAATATTGTGGGTACCAGCAAGATCACGAGAAGTGGAAGAATCTTTTCACCAGAAATTTCTCCAAATGTTGCTGCTGGTCCAGTCCGAGTCCCAGTTCCTAATCAAGATGACAGCGCTCGAGGCAAAGAGCCACAAGTTGAACAAGTTCAAACACCGGTGGAGATCACTGCTGAGGATCCATCAAAGCAAGAAATGGAGGAAATATTGAAAATCATCTGCAAGAGTGATTACAATATTGTTGAGCAACTAGGGCACACCGATTCAAAAATCTCAATGCTATCTCTGCTAAAATATTCAGAAGCTCATGCCAAAGCTCTGATGAAGTTCCTTAAAGCTGCGCATGTGCCTCAAGAGATCTCAGTCGACCAATTTGAGAATCGTGTTGCCAATCTAACCGTGAACAATGGTCTCGGTTTCTCTGATGTGGATCTAACCCCTGCTGGAAAAAATCACAACAAAGCCCTACATATCTCCATTGAATGTAATGGCACCACTTTATCTCATGTGCTAGTAGATAACGGTTCTTCTTTGAACGTGTTACCGAAAACAGTACTAGAAAAGCTTGACTTCGAAGGAATTGTGTTACAACCAAGTGATGTTGTGGTAAGAGCCTTTGACGGGTCAACAAGAACGGTATACGGAAAAGTGAATCTCCCAATCAGAGTGGGTTCTCAAATCTTCGATTCTATCTTTTACGTAATGGAAATTCACCCAGCCTACTCCTGTTTACTTGGACGCCCTTGGATACATGGGGCAAACACTGTAACTTCTACCCTGCATCAGAAGTTAAAATATCCAGTAAAAGGAAAGATTGTCACAGTTTATGGCGAAGAGGAATATGTGGTTAGTCACCTAAGCAATTCCAAATATGTTGAGTTGGAGGACGAATTCATCGAAACTCCATGCCAATCATTTGAGGTGGTCTCCCCAGATGTCTCTACCACCAAGCATATTCCTGCTATTCCAACTACAACTATGGCTTCTCTCAAAGATGCCAAAGCCATGATTGAACAGGGTGATTGCACAGTATGGGGACAGCTTCCCGATATACCCTACAAGTCTGACAAGCTAGGCCTGGGCTATGATAATGAAGATCAAAAGAATGATCAAGGTCCTCGTTCTGGAGGATTAATGTCACACTTCGTCAGCCAAGAAGTAAACGCTATTGAAGATGAAGGAGTGTTCTTGAACCATATCATTCAGCCATATCCAGATGAGATTCCACCCATTTCCATGGGAATGTGGGATGCTGTGGGAGAACCAAGTGACGGGTATAATTATCAGTATACCGCACCTCAGAATTCTTATGTTGCTATGGAAGACATTACCCCGACTGGATGGGGTGATCAAATTGAAAATGACGAAAGTTTCACAAGTCCCGTCACTGAGCAATATCAAAATCCACCCAAAGAAGTATGGGACACGCTAGGAGAACCCAGCGGCAAATATGACTATATGGTGAAATATTCCGCTCCTCCGAGCTCACAAATTGCTATGAAGGACATTGTCCCAACTGGATGGGATGAACATTACGATGACAATTTCACTTTTGAAGAAGCCAGGGAAATACCAAATAACGAGGGTTGCTTTCTGTCAGCATACACTCCTCATCAGGATGCACAATTCTCTATTCAAAACATCATCCCGACTGCATGGGACGGCCTTATTGAGCATCTTGCTCAGCCAACAGAGATATCTCAGCCTGGGCTCTCGTATCCAGCAGAGTATATCACTTATCCCGAAGGATCATCGGCTCCTTTTCCCACTAATGAAATCAATGCTGTGGAAGATGAAGAAGACAACTGCAACTGGAACAGCTGGATACTCCCTGCTCACAACAGTGGATTGAACAACTGGAAAGCTGAGGATGTGATCTCCTTTGACCAGGAGTAAATGCCATTTCCTGTTTTCTTTGTGTATATTGTGCAAAGATAAAAATGGTTCCTGAACAATCGAACCATGAGCCTGAAAGCCGTGTGCCTTGCCCAAAGCACACTGGCCCTTCTATAAGGGCTTATCATATCATGATCATGTGCATTCAATAAAATCATGGGACGCTTGCATATTTAAAATTTTGTGATCCTTTTTCTTTCTTTCTTCGCTTTCAAATAGCTATGTTTTTTCTTCACACGCACTCACATAACTAACATGCAGATTCACATACACTCTGGATCCAGTCAACAACGATTCTGCTATTGCCCGTCATGACTTTGAAAGTCCGATCTACCAAACTGAGGACGAAAGTGAGGAAGATTGTGAAGTTCCAAGAGAAATTGCAAGGCTGCTAGAACAAGAAGACAAGGCCATACAGCCTCACGAGGAGCCAATTGAGGTCATCAACTTGGGCAGCAACGAAGAAAAGAAAGAAGTCAAAATAGGGGCTGATTTAGAACACAGCATCAAGCAAAGACTGATTCAAATGCTGCGAGACTACGTCGAGATATTCGCCTGGTCCTATGAAGATATGCCAGGCCTTGACACGGACATTGTAGTTCATCGCCTGCCAATCAAAGAAGGTAGCATTCCAATCAAACAGAAACTACGAAGGAGTAGGCCTGATATGTCAAAAAAGATCAAAGACGAGGTTGAAAAACAGTTCAACGCCGGATTCCTAAAATTTGTAAGTTATCCTCCTTGGATAGCTAACATCATGCCTATACCTCGTACCGAGAAACAAGTCAGAGGATTCTTGGGACGTCTAAATTACATCGCCCGATTTATTGCCCACATGACTACTACTTGTGTGCCGATCTTCAAACTGTTGAAGAAAGATCAAGTGGAAAGGTGGAATGACAAATGCCAGTTAGCCTTTGACAAAATCAAAGAATATCTTCAAAAATCTCCAATCTTGTTGCCACCTGTGGAAGGCAGACCTCTGATAATGTACCTAACTGTGTTAGAAGACTCAATGGGGTGTGTACTAGGACAACATGACGAATCCGGCCGAAAGGAGCACGCAATCTACTATCTTAGCAAAAAGTTTACCGATTGTGAAACAAGATACTCACTACTCGAAAAAACTTGTTTTGCCTTAGCTTGGGCGGCTCGCCGACTAAGACAGTACATGCTAAATCACACCACTTTCCTAGTCTCCAGTTCCATTAAGCGTCCTGACGGCTCCTTGGCCTTTTGCAATGTGGGGTATTGATATGATTGGAGAAATCAAACCTACTGCCTCCAACGGACATCGCTTTATCCTGGTCGCTATTGACTACTTCACAAAGTGGGTAGAAGCAGCTTCATTTGCTTCTGTTACCAAGAATGTGGTGGCCCGGTTCATCAAATACAATCTCATTTGTCGGTACGGCATCCCTGAACGGGTTATCACGGACAATGGCACAAATCTAAACAATAGAATGATTACTGAACTTTGCACACAGTTCAAGATCAAACATCATAATTCTTCTCCATATCGACCAAAGATGAACGGCGCGGTGGAAGCTGCCAACAAGAACATCAAGAAAATCATACAAAAAATGACAGTAACCTACAAAGACTGCATGAGATGTTACCTTTTGCTCTTCATGGTTATCGCACATCTGCGCGTACTTCAACAGGGGTAACTCCATTCTCCTTAGTCTATGGTATGGAGGCAGTTCTTCCAATTGAAATTCAGATTCCTTCCCTAAGGATTATGAAAGAAGCCAATCTAGACGAAGACGATTGGATTCAAACACGGTTGGACCAGATAAACTTGATTGATGAGAAAAGGCTCGCCGCTATTTGTCATGGTCAGCTATACCAAAAGCGTGTGATCAAAGCCTTCAACAAAAAAGTCAAAAGTCAAGCATACCAAACTGGTGGCTTGGTTGTCAAACGCATCATCTTACCACAAGGTGATCCCAGAGGCAAATGGACTCCCACCTACGAGGGACCATTCATAATCAAGAAAATATTCTCCGGCGGCGCCATGTTGCTTACCACCATGGATGGCGAGGATTTCCCACACCCTGTGAATGCTGACATAGTCAAAAAATACTTCGCTTAAAAAGAAAAAAAACAGCTCGCTAAGTTGAAAACCTGAAAGGGCAACTTAGGAAAAAAATGAGCGTCTCGGTGGATTGAAAACCCGAAAGGGCGATCCAGGAAAAATTAGAGACTAAACAAATACTATCCCGGTAGGCTGAAAACCTGAAAGGGCAGCCTAGGCAAAAGTTAGGGAATGAAGCATACAACTATGTTCCATTCAGCTGCCTACTCACTATCAAGATTCAACACCTCAAAGACACCGATCAGTCCAATCACTTTCTTCCAACAAGTGAGGGATGAGATGCTCGAAGACAGATTGGCAATAGCAGAATTGAAACTTGACTGGATTGTTTTCACATAGCTATTTATCTTTATAAATATTTTCCAAAACTTTATGACAGTTTCCTACTTCTAGGATTGTTGTCTCCCTGTGCTAATCAGCCTATCATGGCTCTTTTTCAAAAATCAATGCAGCTTAGGCTCAAAAATCACTATTTTCACTTTTTCTGTTTTAAATACGTAAACGTCCCAATGATAATTCTGAATGAACATGTGCATTTGAATATGATTGATGTTTACCAGGAAAAACAGGAATAGCATTCAGGAAATGTCCCAATTATCTGGACATCATTCCATCAGAAGAAAATCCCCAAGAGAAACGCATTTCTCAGCAAATTCCTCAAAAAGATTTTCTCTTCAAAAGAAGTCTTATCCCCCAGCAGGGTTGTTCCAGATTACTATCTTCAGAAGGTGTGATCCCCGCACCCGGACTTGGTCAAATAGTGCATCGGAGGATTATGCATCTTCCTCATTCCCATTTGAAAGGGCATTAGAACTTCCAGCTACCTTTCATTCCCAAGTGATAGTCAAAGATCCTTCAACAGAGTACCATGGTTCTCAAAGAATTTCCCCAGCCGAGGGTACTCAAACAAGACAAAAGATCATCAACAATCACAATATAGTCATATCCAGATGACTGACGGAAATTTATTTTCCCAAATAGAAGCTTGACATCATATTCATACATCACACATTCATATATTCATATATCACACATTCATATTCATACATCACACATTCATATTCACATTCATACATCATACATCATACATCATACATCATACATCATGCATCATGCGCATATTCATACGCATATTCATACACAACATAACATGCCTATTTCTCCTTTAGCTCACATTACATGCATCATAAACATTGCATATCGCTAACTTGATTTTTTCAGGTAGACAGATATCTTCAACAAAGATATTCTCAATCACATGCAGTGTTCACCTGAATTCCATGAACGGTTCTCACAGATATAATCAAGACGAAGATTCATTCTGATCACTTATCAACTCAAAAACAAACATCACAGATCTAAGTCGATACCTCAGACAGTTCCAGAACGATCTAACATTGAAGATCTAAGTCGATACCTCAGACGGTTCAAGAACGATCTAACATTGCAGATCTAAAGTTGATACCTCAGACGGTTCCAGAACGATCTAACATCACAGATCTAAGTCGATACCTCAGACGGTTCCAGAACGATCTAACATCGCAGATCTAAGTCGATACCTCAGACGGTTCCAGAACGATCTAACATCGCAGATCTAAAAGTTGATACCTCAGACGGTTCCAGAATGATCTAACATTGTCGATACCTCATACGGTTCCAGAACGATCTAACATCACAGATCTAAGTCGATACCTCAGACGGTTCCAGAACGATCTAACATCGCAGATCTAAAGTTGATACCTCAGACGGTTCCAGAACGATCTAACATCGCAGATCTAAAGTTGATACCTCAGACGGTTCCAGAACGATCTAACATTGCAGATCTAAAGTTGATACCTCAGACGGTTCCAGAACGATCTAACATTGAAGATCTAAAGTCGATACCTCAGACGGTTCAAGAATGGTCTAACATCAAAGATCTAAAGCTGATACCTCAGATGGTTCCACAATGATCAACTTTCAAAATCTAAAGTAGAAAAAAAACTTTGGACAAGTTCCGTAGCAATCATCCTCCTAGACTTAAAGCGGTAACCTTGGACGGTTCCAAAACAGTCAACACAAAGACTTTCAAATCCTTCATCAAGATATAATCAATGGATTCATTCTGATGAACAAACCCTCAACACATTTTCCAGGTGGCATCTGAAAGCCCATCTCAGGTAATGTTCCAATCTGCCAACAACATTTCGCAGACGAAATTCAAATGCAGCTTCCAACATCTCTTCTGATCAAGGTAAGTGCAAATTTTCAGGGCATCTAAATATTCAATCATCTTCTACCTTCAGATTTCAGACAATCTCTTCAGGTTTAAGAAGATTGAATAGGGGCAACTGTTATACCCCAAAATTTGCCCGCATCTTTTTTCAAGAAAACTCCAATCTGAAAATTAAGAGTCTCATATAATCATGGATTTTTATTTCAACAAATATCCTGACATATGAAATACTTAGTTTTTAGAATTTTTCTTATACAGTAATTTGGCTTGCTGTTGAACTTATTCTTACGCAAACGCCAAATACTGTTTATTACTTCACACATTCTATTTATTTATTTACAGATAAATAGTACTGACACAATTGGTACAGAGTTAAATCTTTTTGCAGGCGCAGAATCAGGAAACTCAGACTGTACTGGTAACAGTCAGTCGACAGTCAAACTGCTGGCAGTACAATTCTCAGTGTTTTGTACCATCAATCAAATCAATCTTTTACGATTCAAAATTCCAAGATTTTTGTTCTAGAAGTCTTCTGAATATCACGCGATTAGCAGAGACTCAACACTGCACAAAAATCAGGTACGCTTAACTATCTCCTACACAAACAGTCCCTGACTAGGGTTTTCTTGTTTTTACAGGAGAAACAAGTTTTTGAGACCTCAAATGGATTTCATGCACATCCATATATCTCAAAGTACCATCATACAAATTTTCAAACTTCAATTCACTCAGACGCACCGTCAGCAGCTCAAACAGTCAACAGACGACCCGTTTGACTAAAAAGTCAACAGACAGTCAAAAATGAAATTTTTTGTCAAAATCCATATTTTGTCAAAGGATTCATCATTTGATCATTGGATGATCATAATTCATCAAGGAAAGATCAAAAATCAACAAAACCCTAAGATTCAAAATTAGGGTTTTTGCCTGAAAAGTCAACTCAACTTTGACTGATCATAACCCTCCCATCCTTCATCCAAAAAATTCAAACCAAAGCTCATTTTGAAGGAAATTCAATTATCTTTCAAATGCAATTGATCCCATGGTTATTGCATTCACCATTTGAAAAATATGACCAAAGACATTACAGGTCATTTTCAAAGTCAACAAAAAGACACTTTTTTCAAAAGGAAACACAAGGAGCATCTAAAATCATTTTGACATGAGACCAAAGACATTGGTTAGAGGACTCTTTGAGGTTTCCAAAAAGTGAAAGAACTCCTTCATATGACAAAAATTGAGGGATTTACACCTTGTTGAAGTTGGCTAAAATTTGGAAAATGCATAAAAACAACATTGCTCAAAAATGCATTTTTTCCAAATGGGGCCAAGTTTTCATGGTTCAAACATCATTACCATAATATTATGGGACTCCCACGACCAAGACAAGGCCCACTCCATTTTTTATTCATTTTTGGTTTAATTTTATCACATATAAGATTAAATTAAAAAAGAAAAATGGATGGATAAAGAATAGCTTACAAACCAAGCATGACTCATCAAGAGAATCATTCAACTCTGCCCCAAGCCAAGTACAAACAGAAGGAGGGTGGAAAATCAAGCCATGGTGGCTTAAATGCAAAGCTACTCATGTTGAAAAAGTCAAGATTTCACAAAGCTAATGAATGCTTCTTAGCTTCACTTCCAAGCAGCTCTTGGCCTATCAAAGAGCTATCATACTTCAGCAATAAAGGAGACACGAGTTCATAGCCAGTAGAATGCTTGTAACATATTTGTAACAACTTGAATTTTTCAAAGAAATTTAAAATTCGAATTTTAATTTCTAGCTCGTTTCAGTTCAAACTAAACACTTAAATACAATCCTCAATCATCATTGAACATATCCCAATCAGTTTCAAGCCTTGAAGCACTCAGAATCATCCATTATACCTCACGGTTTGTTCAAACTAAAACCAACTTATATCTCATAACACAAGCATATCTAGCAAGATGTAGATATATATTTGAACTTAGTGTGGTGTGTAGATCGTTTCTGGAAGTTTAATTGAGCTTTGGATGCTTGTATACGAATCTACCATTTTAGGGTTTTCCAGCTCAAATTTAGGGTTTTTAGTTAGAGCCAAAATCAGAACAAATTAAGAGCATGGTTGAATTCAATGGAACAAGACGAATCGAATGGACATATCGCGCCAAATTTCTTTTCAGGTTTACCCCTATTCGCTATTTTGCAGGTCTGAAGCTCATCAATTACAGCGCTTTTTTCATAAAAGCGCTATTAAAGGTCCTGGCGAGAGGTTGAAGACGATGAGGTGTCCTCACCTCATTGGACAGCACGCGCGCATTTTTTTTAAATTAACCTTTGGTTTCAGTGTTTGCAGGCGTGTCACAAGTGGTGGACCCTCACAATCTGAGCCATCAGATCTCATTTATTAATTCATCTAACGCATCAGAATGAAGCCCTATACCATGGACTTTATTTAAATACCACACTGGATCATTAATTATATATTTCTATTTTTATTTTAATTTCTTTGCAAAATTAATTAAAAAATAGTTTCAAAAATCCAAAAAATACACAAAAAATATTTTTAAGTTTCTAAAATAATATTTTATTTTCTGTAATAAAAATATTTTATTTTTCTTCATAATTTCAATATTTTGCATAATTAATTAGTATATATTTATATATTTGCTTTTTAATTATTCTAACCAATCAAAAAATCATAAAAAAAATTGTTCTTTATATAAAATATTGTTTATATATTATAGACTAATTTTGTACATATTTTGAATAATTTTCTCTTTAAGTTTTAATTATTTGTATAATTATTTGTATAATTATGTATTAATTAGCTTAATCAATTTCAAATCAATTTCAAAAATTCCAAATAAATTAGTTTTGTTTTAAAATTAATTGACAAATATTTTGTACATATTTTAAACTTAATTTCTATGTTTAAATCTATTTTCATCTTTTTTCTTCATTTTAATTTAATTAATCATGCATTAATTATAATTAAAATCAATCATAAAAAATCCAAAAATATGTCTTTTATTTTTCTTGCAATTTAAATTCCTAGATAAATGTATAGGATGTCAAAATCATGTAAATAGGCTTAGTTTACATTTCCTGCACAATCGATGTAATAGCGTAGATTTACTTTCCGCACTTTACATTTCCGCATTTTAATTTCCAACAAATATAAACTACGTGTATGTCAAATATAAAATTGAACCGTTAGATCACTAACTTCAAAGATAAAATATCTGAATCCAAACACAATCACACTTGCACCTCTTAAGGTAATCCCTTCTCATTCTTTTCAAAATCAAAGTCAAAATTCTACTGTTTCGAGTACAAAATCGAACCTTTTGTTTGTATCCGGTGAAAGGATAGATTTTTAAAGGAAATAGGATAAAGACCTTACAACTCAGGGTAGACCTCCTAGTTTGCTTGCTCAAATCAAAACAAACAAAATTCTCATATACTGTTGTTTTTCAAAACAAAACTTTCCAAAAAGACAATATTTTGTATACATCCAAACACGGATCATTACAAAGTTAACGTTCTTTTCAAAACATCTTTCGAAAGATAAACAAACATTTTGTATACATCCGCACAAGGATCATTACAAATTCAATTTACAAAGGTATTTGAAACCACATATGAGCATTCTAAAGCAATTGAAAAGTGATCGAAAAACAAGTGAGCTAAGCAAACTTAAGAGCCCATGGATAACCATGGATACAAAGGGTGCTAACACCTTCCCTTTGTATAACCTACCCCCTTACCCAGAATTTCTTAAAGGTCTTTTTTCTGTTTCTTTTATAAACCTTTCCTTAATTGGATAAAATAAAAGGTCGGTGGCGACTCTGTGAATTTTCAAAAATGCGAAAGCATAAGCGATAAAAAAGAGTCAGTTCACGTATCTCTCCCGCTCAGAGGTATGGCCCGAAAAACGGAGGTCCACACTCCATCAAAAATTAAACCCCATTTGGATCCAGGATCCGGCCCTTCTTCTGGGAATGGTTCATCCCAATCTTGAGCTCTCAAATACATTATATCTTCATCTTGGAAGTCCATTCTGATATATTGATGATCATCAATAGGTTGGTGAGCGAGGTACTCTGCCAACACACTTCCTTTCACAGCTTTTTGAGCTCGGTATTCAATATCATATTCTGATAACAACATTTGTCAGCGAGCGATCCTTCCAGTTAACGCAGGTTTCTCAAATACATACTTAATTGGATCCATTTTGGAAATCAATAGAGTGGTGTGGTTCAACATATACTGTCTCAGTCGGCGAGCAGCCCACACCAAAGCACAACAAGTTTTCTCAAGCAGCGAGTATCTTGTTTCGCACTCGGTAAACTTTTTGCTAAGGTAGTATATTGCATACTCTTTTCGACCAGACTCGTCATGCTGACCCAACACACATCCCATTGAATTTTCAAGTACTGTGAGGTACATAATCAGAGGTCTTCCTTCAGCTGGAGGGAGCAGAATGGGAGGTTCAAGCAAGTATTCTTTGATGTTGTCAAAAGCTTTCTGACAATCTTCATTCCACACACATCCCTAATTTTTCTTTAACAGCTTGAAGATTGGCTCACAGGTAGCAGTCATATTGGAAATGAACCTGGAGATATAATTCAAACGTCCGAGGAAACCTCTCACTTGTTTCTCAGTCTTTGGTGCTGGCATTTCCTGAATTGCCTTGACTTTATTAGGATCTACTTCAATTCCTCTCTGGCTGACAACAAAACCCAATAACTTTCCAGAACGGACACCAAAAGTACATTTGTTTGGATTTAAGCGGAGACGATACTTTCTCAAACGCTGAAACAACTTTAAAAGATCTTCCATGTGCCCTTCCTCTGACTGGGACTTGGAAATCATATCATCCACATAAACCTCAATTTCTTTGTGCATCATATCATGGAAAAGAGTAGTCATGGCCCTCTGATATGTCGCACCAGCATTCTTCAACCCAAAAGGCATCACTTTGTAGCAGAAAGTTCCCCATGGTGTAATAAAGGTTGTCTTTTCCATGTCTTCGGGTGCCATCTTAATCTGGTTGTATCCTGAAAATCCATCCATAAAGGAGAAAACCTCAAACTTTGTCGTGCTATCTACCAACATATCAATGTTAGGTAGAGGAAAATCATCTTTCGGACTGGATTTGTTCAAATCTCTATAATCAACACACATGCGAACTTTTCCGTCTTTCTTTGGCATGGGCACAATATTGGCAATCCATTGAGGATATACAGAAGTGACAAGGAAACCTACGTCAATCTGCTTCAGGACCTCATTCTTAATCTTTTCTGCCATATCAGGATGACTCCTTCTTAGCTTTTGCTTGATAGGAGGGCATTCTGGTTTCAACGGCAAACGATGCTCCACAATATCTGTGTCCAGCCCAGGCATATCTTGGTAGGACCACGCAAAAATGTCAACATACTCTTTAAGAAGCTCTTCCATTCTCTTCTTAACATTTTGACCAAGCAGTGCCCCAATCTTGACTTCCTTTTTATCTTCTTCAGAACCCAAGTTGATGACTTCTAATGGCTCTTTATATGGCTGAATGGTGTCTTCCTCGTGCTCAAGCAGTCGGGAAATTTCATCAGGAATACATTCATCACTCTCTTCTTCCGCCTCATACACAGGACACTCGAAGTTAGGAGAGGGTGCAGGGTCATTACTTTCAACGGTTTTATTGATTAATCTGCACAAATGATTATTATTTCAGGAAAAGGAAAGATATATGCAAACATGTAATCGTGCAGATTATGGCAAATGAAAACATTTTTTGAGGTTTTTTGTGTTACCACTTTCCAGAAAAAGAAAAAAGATAAAAGGCATGTATATGCAGAAACAAAATGACTTTTATTGATGATTTTAATGTTTAAAACAAACAGAAAACAGCCCCAACAACTTCACTTTCATCTTGGGCAGAATGAAAGGATTTTTGAAAAACATAAAAGCAAATTACTTTGAAGCATGAGTACACTCAGGAATGTAAATGGTGATCCAGTTCTTAATCATCTTTCCATGGGTCACAAAGCTTGGCACTTCTGGCTCTGATTCATTTTCAAGAATAGCATCCACCTCTGGAAGAGTTGGGTGTAGAAACCCAGCACTATGAAACATTTCCTGATAAGGACGAAAAGCAGATTCAGGCTTCATCATAGACTTGTCTGAGGCAGAAAATCCTAGACCATCCCTATTCTTGTTCTCTTGTAGACTCACCACTTGTCCCCAGACTCCTAAATGTCCATTCTGAACCACCAGTTGAGCATCTTTGAAGGAGGCAATGGAAGCTTCATCCTTTTTGAATTCATCATTAACAGACAGGGCTTGGAATGCAGTTCCAATGACTACTTCATCAGCCTCTATGGTACGGAACGAAGAGAGATGACTAATCAGCAAAGCTTGTTCTCCATTCACAACGACCATCTTTCCATCTTTCACAAATTTCAACTTCTGGTGAAGAGTCGAAGTAACTGCCCCAGCCTCATGGATCCATGGGCGTCCCAATAAGCAACTGTATGCAGGGAAAATGTCCATCACTTGAAAAGTAATCTTGAAGACAAATGGTCCAATACCAATAGGCAAATCAACCTCTCCAACCACTGATTTCTTCGATCCATTAAAAGCCTTGACAATCACATTGCTAAATCTCATTGGTGTACCACCATAAGACAGCTTAGCAAGAGTGGATTTTGGCATGACATTCAGGGATGATCCAGTATCAATCAACACATTAGACATTGAGTCCTCTTTGCAACTGACAGAGATGTGCAAAGCCAAATTATGATTTCTTCCTTCCTCATGCAAATCTTCATCACTGAAGCTCAAATTGTTACACGCAGTGATATTACTTACAACCCCATTAAACTGATCCAGCGTCACATCATGATCCACAAAGGCTTGATCAAGTATTTTCATCAAAGAATCCCTATGAGCAGGAGAACTTGTCAGCAGTTCCATGATAGAGATCTTATACGGAGTACGATGTAGCTGATCCACGATCTTATAATCACTCATCTTGATAAGCTTCAAAATCTCATCCATCTCCTTTCCTGAAGATGACCCAGCATTCACTTTTGTCGCATCATTATTGTTTACAGGAACTTGAGTAGAATTCCTCTGGACATCCACAACTGTTTGGGGTTGAGTAAAAACTCGTCCACTTCTAGTCACTCTACTAACATCTGCTATATTCTCAACAGAAGACAGAGGCTTAATCTCGATTTCTTTTCCAGCTTCCAGCATGGTGGCATTGTATCTGTAAGGTATAGCTTTATCAGAACTATAAGGTACAGACCCAGGCAAACATATCACAAGAGGTTCTACAGCAGCTTTTCCATAATAATCAACCTCTACACGTTCCGGGATTTCAAAGCATGGTTCAATCACATTGACATCATCTTCATCTTTATCCCTCAGAATCCCAATGAGCCTTTGATCTATCATTTCTTGTAAATCTCTTCTCACAATGTAACATCCTCGAGGATTGACTGAACAAATCCTACAAGCAGCATGATTATGCTCATAATGAATGTATTCACACAAAGTGGCATGCATCTCTACCAATGATCCTCTGATATGTTCCACACGATAAATCTTATACTTCCCAGGGCATCCATGCACCATATTCACAGCAGACGCTTCATGATTGGCAACGGATTGTTCTGCACATTTGGGCCAATATCACGGAAGGAAAGCATACCCGACCAGACTAATCTCTGGACTTCATTCTTCAAGGACCAACAATTTTCCAAATCATGCCCAGGAGCATTCTGATGAAAAGCACAAGTGGCATCAGCCTTGTACCACCAAGGGAGTTTCTCTGGCACAGGGGGTGGTGGCCTTGGTTGAACCAACTTCTTATGAATTAGAGCAGGATACAGTTCAGTGTACGTCATAGGGATAGGATCAATATTAACCCGAGGATACGGATTCCGACTTGCTGGTTGTTGATTAACAGGAGCTACAGACACTGAATTCACGACAGGAGTTACTGACGCCACTTGTTGAGATTTATTTCTGAATCGACTATTCCTCCCATGAGAAACAGCATTAGCATCTGATTCTTTCTTCTTCTGGAATGAAGAACCATACTTCTTCACACCACCAGTTGAATTGTCATTCTGAACCAAACGGCCTTCTCGCACAGCTTCTTCCAATCTGACACCCATACCCACCATTTCGGTGAAGTCTACAGGAGCACTTGCAATCATTTTCTCATAGTAAAACGGACCAAGAGTCTTCATAAAAATCTTAGTCATCTCTTTTTCTTCCATCGGAGGAATTACTTGGACGGTAACCTCACGCCACCTCTGAGCATATTCCTTGAAGGATTCCCTCTCTTTCTACATCATAGCTCGCAATTGATCCCTATCAGGAGCCATGTCCACATTATACTTGTATTTCTTCACAAACGCCTCAGCTAAGTCATTGAAAGTGCGAATATGGGTGCTATCAAGGCCCATATACCACTTAGAAGCAGCTCCAGTCAAACTGTCTTGGAAATAGTGAATCAACAGACGTTGATCATCAGTGTGAGTGGATATCTTTCTCACATACATCACCAGATGTGCCTGAGGACAGGAATTTCCTTTATACTTCTCAAATTCAGGAAGTTTGAACTTAGCAGGTACTTTCACATTGGGAACAAGGCAAAGATCATGCACATTCTTTCCAAACAGTTCTTTCCCACGGAGAGCTTTCATTTCTTTCTGCAGTTCTTCAAACTGATCTTGAAAACCGTCCATTCTGTCATGGATTTCACTTGGAGCAGCATCATAAATGGGCTCTGGGATAAAAGGACCAGTATGAACAATGGGAGACGTGTTGACCATAACAGGAGTCAACGGACGAGTCATCTCCAGAACAGACAGATAACCTTCAGGCATACCCCAGGGATATCCATTAGGCATACGTTGCTGAGTAGCACCAGCAGGAACAGCAGGAATGGTTGTAGTAGCAATTTCAGAAATCACAGTGGTTTGACCCTGAGCTTAGGCATTGGGAGGAGGAGCCTGATTCTGATTCTGATTTTGATTTTGAGCAGCCATCAATGTCTCAACCAGAGCAGTGAGACGATCCAACTAGAAGGGAACACTTCTGACGAAGATCCAACTCCTCTCTGCAGCTTCCTACGGAGCTTCTCCAACTCATCTTCATAAAAGGCCTTCAAATGAGCATTCTCGACCATCAACTTATCAGTAACTTCCTTCCATGCAACTGAATCTTCTTGTGGTCTCTTTCGCTTTTCACCATGTTGTTGAAGTAACTCTTCTTGATGACGAATCTGATCATCCTTTTCCCTCAACCAACCATCTTGGATATCAAGCATTTCATCTTTTTCTTTCAAGTGTATCTTCAACTCTTTGTTTTCAATCTCAGAAGCATGAAACTTCTTCTCCAAAACATCTCTTTCCGCTCTCAACTTAGCCACGAGCTCTAGATGCTCCTCACTACTTTCAACAGAAGTAGTGGGAGACAATGGTGGAGTAACCAGTAGAGAAGACTCTTCGAGTAAATAAGGCATCTGAAAAGTATGAGCTCTAGCTTGAACCCAATCAGTATAGTCTTTGAGAGCAACACATTATTTCGTTCCCAAATGTCTCTTCCTAACAACATGGTGCCAAGCACGCACAAACCGATTTCTCATATCCGAATTTCCATCTTGATTAAGATAAAAGATTCCTGACACAAGAATACTAGCGGGTCGCTCCTTCATGGGGTAGCAAAATTGACGCCTTGCAAGAATGGGGTTGTAGGTAATTCCTCCTTGTATACCAAGAAGAGGTACATTAGGGAATTCTCCACAACTATCAATAATCTCACCAATGTCATAAGCAAGATTGTACCAATGGATATTCCCATTAGTAAGAGGCATGATCTTCTGAGACCATGAGAGACCATCAGGATTGTTCAAGAAATTCTTAGCCTGAGGTAAGTGTGAAATAAACCACTTATAGAGCAAAGGAGTGCAACAGTTGATAAGTCCACCTTTCTTATCATTCCAATGGTGAATGGAATGATAAGTGTCCCCAAGCAAAGTAGGAACGGGATTCCCAATCATGAAGATCCGAATAGCATTAACATCGACAAAGTTGTCAATGTTGGGAAAGAGTATCAAACCATAGATGAGCAAGGCCAAAAATGTCTCAAAAGCAATCATACTTCCTTTACTAGACAACATAGAAGCCTTTCCAATCAAGAACTTAGAAGTCAACCCCCAAATTCCTCCTTTTTTGGTCATGTTTGCTTTTACATCTGATATCTTCAACTGAAGAAGCTCTGCTATCTCATCAACCTGAGGCTCTTTCTCCAGACCACTAAACGGTATATCATTCGTAACTGGAAAACCAATCCAATAAGAATACTCCTCCAAAGTGGGCATAAGCTGATAATCAGGAAAGGTGAAACAATGATAAACCGGGTCATAAAACTGCACAAGAGTCTCAAGAATCCCCTTTTCCACTTTGGTCTTCAAGATAGAGATCAATTTCCCATAACGGTTTTTGAAGTTGTCAAGATTAGGAACCAAAGTTGCTAGCTCTTTCAATTCTTTTGCATTTGAATTTCTGAAAGTGTACTTCTTGATGCTTCTCTTTTGATCCATGGTACCTGTGATGTTTACAAAAAATGTCTCTAAGTTCATTGAAAACCATTTGTAAAGGACATTTTTTATGAATGCATGAATGCATGGTTTATGCATCAATCACAATCAAGAGCACACAAGATCACATCAAATCACACAAAATCACACAGTCTAGGTTCAAAGGTTCGACGTCACGAGCATGGAGTCATGGGTCTACCCATCCCACAAGGCGTGCTCTAGGGAATTTTGTACCTGCCAATCGGGTTCTACAAAGGTTCCCCAGTGAAGTCGCCATTTTTCTGTAGCGGGGAAAATCTGATATCGAAGCCATAGGATTGACTCGAATCAATATTTCGTTTGAAATCGCCACCGCGCTTTATTGTTTCCAAAGGAAAAGGGAAAAGAACGAAAAACCCAAAGTTTTGTTTTTAAAACAAGAAAGAGATCTCAGGTACGGGTGTTGATTATATGAAGGGAAGGTTTAAAGCACCCCTCATATCTGTGGTACTCCACAGGAACCTTTTTGAAAATTTGTGTCGTGTGTGCTAAAAAAGGGTTTGTTTTATTTTTGAAATAAGCTCGGCAAAGCATTAAGCTTTGTGCCTACATACCTCCTCGGTGCAATGGAGAAGTCAGAGCTAATGTAGTTCCGCATAAAAGGGAAAACATTTTTTTAAAAAAAACAAATAAACACCAGCCATTGATCTTGAGCATGAGAACAAATGAGTTCTTTGCATCGCAAATGAAAGAAGGGCTCCACCTCGGATAAAATCAACGAGTATACCACTAGCTCTCCCACGCGGAAAAGATCTCATTTTATCAATCAATTTCAAAATCGTGGGGTATAACCACTCGTTTCGACAATTAACAGTGTCTAAACTTTTTGAAGAAAAGGCCACTAAGGGCAAAAGATATTTTTAAGAAAAGGTTTTGAAAAGATTGCAAACATAAGAATATTTTGGAAAAAGGGAGAAGACTTTGAAAATCTAAGATGTGGGAGGAGATGAAGAGGCTATCCTATTGCGTAAAATTAAAGTTAAGGAAAGAAACGGTCTAACCAAATAAGAAGCCAACACTTGACATTAAGAGTCAAGGTAGATTTCCCATCCTTTGGACTTATCAATACCAAACTAGAATTATCACTTAGGGATCCAGATGAACTTATTATCTTAGCACCACTTTGCTTTAAGCACATTAAAAATTCTGACGAAAATCGGGCAGAGTAACGGCTGTTTTCGGGTAAAATCCTTATCTCAATGCCTTGGAATTAATCATCAAGGGCTTTCAAGGAAATACCTGCATATACAAACAGACAACAATCCAATGCCAGACAGACAAAACAACCACAGAGTAATAACAGAATAAGGGTCCAAAGGTCCTAAGTCCATAAGTCTGAATCTCTAAAATGCTCAGGATAGTAACCAATAGTCCGAAAGAGAGCCTTAAGCGTTTTTTAGATTTTGGTTATTTATTAGTGTTTTAGCATAAAATTAAAGTATGGTCCAAGTGGACAATAAAGAAAATGGCAGAAGCATAAACATAATGTCCAAATGGACAAAGAGAAAATAGCGGAATGTAAACGTCCAAATGGACAAAGAGAAAATAGCGGAATGTAAATATGATGAAATGATAAACTAAAGCAATAAAGCGGGAAATATAAAGAGCAATATAATAAATTGCGGAAATTAAAGTCAATTGTTAGATGTTAAAGATAACCATCTTGAAACTTGTCAAGTATGTTATCAAAGTTAGTAATGAAGATCGATGGTGAGTGAAGGATGTACTCGGATTTAAATTCAATGGAAACTTATCAGAAGCTTGATAAAATCATAGCGACTACACAATAAATTTCCATAAGTCATAAATCAACCGCATACAATTCTCTTCCATATTTGATCTTTTTATTCGGGACACGAAATATTGCGCTATGTTAAGCAGATCGCCAAGTGATTTATGTAGAAATCACCCTACAACGAGGCCGGTCAAAACTTTATGTGCTAATGCATGCGAGAAGAACGATATGTAGATCGCCTTCCGAAAGCAATACCGCACGAAAAGAAAATAGGTAACGATCTAGTCTTTACCAAGAATCCATAGAATGCTCAAGGTGTTAAGACTTTCATCGATCAAAAGAAAAAAAAGGAGAAGAAGAATAAAATGCATAAAGTAAAATCAACTCACACTATCATTAATATCATTCATCTAATATTATGGATTTGGTTCTTTCAAACCTATCAACATCCTAGATCCAATGATATTAATGAAGTGGAGGAAGTAGGAAGCCAAAACAAGCATAAAAAAGGCAAAAAACCACATTCTGCCAGCAGGAAATTGATTTCATGCAGGGGGAAATCGATTTCCATAGTGCATTTTTCAAAGAAAACAAGTTACATTCAGCAGGAAATCGATTTCAGCCTTAAGGAAATCGATTTCATCAGTGTAAATTTCAGCAAAAACATCATTTAAAGGCATGAAACTTGATTTGAACAAATATACAAACACCTTATGATCACACATCAATTGGAGCACGAATTTTCCATCACAAAACCAGCAAATATCATCAATATAGCATCAAAGATGCATTGAACACAAGCAACAAAGATCTACATCATGGATCTAGCAAATTACCACTTCTTGAACAAAAGTCTTGGAGTAGCTTCAAGAGCAAGCACAAAGTGTGTAGATCCTTCAAATTTGGAGATGAACAAACAAAGAAAAGAGTGAAATGTAGGAGGTTTAGTTCAAAATTAGCAAGATTCAATGTGAATCTCACTAATCTAATGAAAATGAACTTTGGGTGAGGGTTTTGGAAAGGGTGAGAAGTGAATTTGCAAGCAATTTTTTGGCTCTCCAAGCTTGTGAAATGAGAGAGTAGAGGTCTCTATTTATAGAATTGGAGCAAGAGTAGTGGTAGTTTGGTCTTTTTGCATTTGGTAATTAGCTTATATTTAATTGGTGTTTAAATGGTAAAAAATGGTAAAATGAGGTTTAAGTGGGTTTAATGAAGGGGTTAATTTTGATGAGGTGGAAAATTGGTAAAATGATCAAATAAAAAAGGTGCCAAAATGATATCAAGCTTCCCTCCTTATATTTTTTTGAATTTTTCCTTAAGGAAATCGATTTCCCCAGGAGTGAAATCGATTTCACACTGTTTCAGAAGAGAGTTTGGCGCAAAATACATTGTGAGTATCCTCATGCTTATTCAGACGAGAAGCAAGATCAGCTTGATTCTATTGAAAAGCCTTCATGGCATTCACCAGAACAGAAGGACCAGCAGAAGAAGCGTCAAACTATTGTCCAGAATAGTAGGATTCTCAACAGCAGCATCAATCATGAAAACATCATCTTTATTTTCTTGAACAGGAAGTTTCTCAGCAGAATGATTCTCAGCAACTTGATTCTCAGCACCAGCTTCAGCATACACAGGAGCAGGGAGTGGAGCTTCTAAGTTCTCAAGAGCCTTAAGAATTTCAACCAAATTCTTTGGAGGTGTAGGAGCAGAAGGTTCTGAAGGGTATTCAACTTTTGGATATACCATATCTGGTGGCTTAGCAGAGGTATTCTCCCTTAACCAGTTGAATATTGACTGAAAGTCTCCAGTCATAACACTATAATGGGGCTTCCACACAACCATAGCAAGTGGATGCACTTCCTCGAGCTCATCAACAAATGGCTTCTCCTCAAGAGATTTGCAGTTTCTGATGGGATGGAAGTAGAAATCTTCATAGTCTCTCAAGAATCCCAAAGGGCCAGGAGCTTCTGCTTCAACAGCTTTCCAGAGCTTCAGAAGATCAGAGAAGAACTCTCTTCTGAAAACCCTAAAGAGGCTCCTAGTTGCCACATAATCTGTCCTGGAATTATGTGCAACTTTCAAGGCTTCCAAACCTGTCTGTACCTTTAGTTTCAGAAATTCAAAACTTACACCAACATAAAGTTCAGGGTTGGGGGTTTTGAAACAGGTGGAAGAAGAATCGGGGTTCAGAATGTTAAATGTTTGAGATTTTAAAAGAAAGAAAGAAATAAGTAAAAACAAAAAAAGAAAAGAAAAAAATAAATAAATAACAAAAAATAAAAGGAACCTGGGCGTGTGATCAAGTGTGGTAATGTCTGGAGGGTGTTTAATGGTCAAGCGCATTCAGGACCCTTGGACTGGCATCAATGTAGATCTTGTGGTGGAAAGCGTAGGTGCATCGTGGGCTCACATTTAGTTGGCTGCGCTGAACCTGATGGTAAGTGACAACAAATAAATAGCAAAATATAATGGAGGATGCTAGGATCGAGCCCAGGTCCTTTTGGTGAACGGCCTGCAGTGTTTACTAGTCATGCTACATTCTTTAATTCGTTAGTGCACTGAACATGAAACAATAAATATACAAACAATTATTAGATGGAAAATTCAAAGAAAAAGTCATGGTGGGGCCCCCTGTGGTTTGAACGGACGAATTAGGTGGAGAGAGAGAGATGGTTGAGCATGGTTGACCAACCAATGAGGTCCTCGCGCACGCAGTCCATGTTTCATGATTTTTAAATGGGCCAATCATAGGCCGACACGCATGGTTCTTCGTTTCAGCAGCACAACAGCCACCGGAACTGTACAGTTCCGATCATCCCCTCCGATGAGTCCCTCTTTGTAAAACTTGCAAATCGTATCAATCAAGACAACAAAACTACCCAGATCCACCAAACACAATGTTGAAATTTCAACGGAACAATTAGTTTAAGCTAATAATGCATGCACCTAGGAGAACGAAGCTTCTCCGTTTTTGAGCTCTAACAATGGCGGATCCCTATTTCTTTACCGAACAGTGCAATCTTGGAGAAGGCATTTTGGATCGATCTGGGCTTTACACGGGGTAAGTATGGACTCTAGGTATCCTCAGGATGATGATGTCATGCATGGAACTCGAGAATTGTGGCTGCTGCAAGGATTTTTCGTTTGCCCTAGCTTTTGACCATATTTGCAACTTTGAATCCTATTCTCTTGGCCTCCTTTTTCTAATTTTTCCTTCCCTTTCTTATGAGTGTTGTGAGCTATTTATTATAGTGAGAATTAGGGTATAAGTTTGCTTGGATGGATCAGAGCATTCTTTAGAGAAAGAACATGTATCAGAGCAAACTTTGATAGATTCTTAAAAAGAATATGTATCAGAGCATATGAGAGAAGAAAATGTATCAGAGCATATTCTGCCACGAGAATATCAGAACATTCTTCTTGCTTCTGATCTTGAAGCTTCAAAGCACTAAGCTTGCTTCATCTATCCAAGAACATACTTCTTTATAGAATTGCTTTTCCTCATGTATTTCCTTCTCATGTTGATCTTTTTCAGAATATCTTCAATCCTGCAAAAAAATCTCAAAGACATAGAATTTGCAAATAATGTTAGGAATGTTGAGACTTAATCCCAGCAACTGATATAATAAACCAAATAAATTATCATGTTTCTCCCCCTTTTTGTCATAACATCAAAAAGCATTTAAAAAGATTCAGATGATAAAACAACATAGAGAGAAAGAGATAATATTTCATTGATTCAATAAAATATCAGAAGGTACAAAAGGATAGAAGAAGATGCAAGAAACAAGAAAACAACTAAGACCAAGACAAATTACGACTAGCCCAGCTTAGAAACTATCTTGTCCAGAAGGTTTTGAATCTCAGCAGTGCTTTCGGTCTGCATCTTCATAAACGATCGAAACTCATTGTGAGTATCCTCTTGCTTATTCAGACGAGAAGCGAGATCAGCTTGATTCTATTGAAGAGCCTTCATGGTATTCAGCAGAACAGAAGGACCAGCAGAAGAAGCGTCAAAGCTATTGTCCAGAATAGTAGGATTCTCAACAGCAGCATCAATCATGAAAACATCATCTTGATTTTCATGAACAGGAAGTTTCTCAGCAGAATGATTCTCAACAGCTTGATTCTCAGCACCAGCTTTAGCATACACAGGAGCAGGGAGTGCAGCTTCTAAATTCTCAAGAGCCTTAAGAATTTCAACCAAATTCTTTGGAGGTGTAGGAGCATAAGGTTCTGAAGGGTATTCAACTTTTGGATATACCATATCTGGTGCCTTAGCAAAGGTATTCTCCCTTAACCAGTTGAATATTGACTGAAAGTCTCTAGTCATAACACTATAATGGGGCTTCCACACAACCATAGCAAGTGGATGCACTTCCTCGAGCTCATCAACAAATGGCTTCTCCTCAAGAGATTTGCAGTTTTTGATGGGATGGAAGTAGAAATCTTCATAGTCTCTCAAGAATCCCAAAGGGCCAGGAGCTTCTGCTTCAACAGCTTTCCAGAGCTTCAGAAGATCAGAGAAGATCTCTCTTCTGAAAACCCTAAAGAGGCTCCTAGTTGCCACATAATCCGTCCTGGCATTATGTGCAACTTTCAAGGCTTCCAAACATGTCTGTACCTTTAGTTTCAGAAATTCAAAACTTACACCAACATAAAGTTCAGGGTTGGGGGTTTTGAAACAGGTGGAAGAAGAATCGGGGTTCAGAATGTTAAATGTTTGAGATTTTAAAAGAAAGAAAGAAATAAGTAAAAACAAAAAATAAATAAATAACAAAAATTAAAGGAACATGGGCGTGTGATCAAGTGTGGTAATGTCTGGAGGGTGTTTAATGGTCAAGCGCATTCAGGACCCTTGGACTGGCATCAATGTAGATCTTGTGGTGGAAAGCGTAGGTGCATCGTGGGCTCACATTTAGTTGGCTGCGCTGAACCTGATGGTAAGTGACAACAAATAAATAGCAAAATATAATGGAGGATGCTAGGATCGAGCCCAGGTCCTTTTGGTGAACGGCCTGCAGTGTTTACTAGTCATGCTACATTCTTTAATTCGTTAGTGCACTGAACATGAAACAATAAATATACAAACAATTATTAGATGGAAAATTCAAAGAAAAAGTCATGGTGGGGCCCCCTGTGGTTTGAACGGACGAATTAGGTGGAGAGAGAGAGATGGTTGAGCATGGTTGACCAACCAATGAGGTCCTCGCGCACGCTGTCCATGTTTCATGATTTTTAAATGGGCCAATCATAGGCCGACACGCATGGTTCTTCGTTTCAGCAACACAACAGCCACCGGAACTGTATAGTTCCGATCATCCCCTCCGATGAGTCCCTCTTTGTAAAACTTGCAAATCGTATCAATCAAGACAACAAAACTACCCAGATCCACCAAACACAATGTTGAAATTTCAACGGAACAATTAGTTTAAGCTAATAATGCATGCACCTAGGAGAACGAAGTTTCTCCGTTTTTGAGCTCTAACAATGGCGGATCCCTATTTCTTTACCGAACAGTGCAATCTTGGAGAAGGCATTTTGGATCGATCTGGGCTTTACACGGGGTAAGTATGGACTCTAGGTATCCTCAGGATGATGATGTCATGCATGGAACTCGAGAATTGTGGCTGCTGCAAGGATTTTTCGTTTGCCCTAGCTTTTGACCATATTTGCAACTTTGAATCCTATTCTCTTGGCCTCCTTTTTCTAATTTTTCCTTCCCTTTCTTATGAGTGCTGTGAGCTATTTATTATAGTGAGAATTAGGGTATAAGTTTGCTTGGATGGATCAGAGCATTCTTTAGAGAAAGAACATGTATCAGAGCAAACTTTGATAGATTCTTAAAAAGAATATGTATCAGAGCATATGAGAGAAGAAAATGTATCAGAGCATATTCTGCCACGAGAATATCAGAACATTCTTCTTGCTTCTGATCTTGAAGCTTCAAAGCACTAAGCTTGCTTCATCTATCCAAGAACATACTTCTTTATAGAATTGCTTTTCCTCATGTATTTCCTTCTCATGTTGATCTTTTTCAGAATATCTTCAATCCTGCAAAAAAATCTCAAAGACATAGAATTTGAAAATAATGTTAGGAATGTTGAGACTTAATCCCAGCAACTGATATAATAAACCAAATAAATTATCATGTTTCTCCCCCTTTTTGTCATAACATCAAAAAGCATTTAAAAAGATTCAGATGATAAAACAACATAGAGAGAAAGAGATAATATTTCATTGATTCAACAAAATATCAGAAGGTACAAAAGGATAGAAGAAGATGCAAGAAACAAGAAAACAACTAAGACCAAGACAAATTACGACTAGCCCAGCTTAGAAACTATCTTGTCCAGAAGGTTTTGAATCTCAGCAGTGCTTTCGGTCTGCGTCTTCATAAACGATCGAAACTCATTGTGAGTATCCTCTTGCTTATTCAGACGAGAAGCGAGATCAGCTTGATTCTATTGAAGAGCCTTCATGGTATTCAGCAGAACAGAAGGACCAGCAGAAGAAGCGTCAAAGCTATTGTCCAGAATAGTAGGATTCTCAACAGCAGCATCAATCATGAAAACATCATCTTGATTTTCATGAACAGGAAGTTTCTCAGCAGAATGATTCTCAACAGCTTGATTCTCAGCACCAGCTTTAGCATACACAGGAGCAGGGAGTGCAGCTTCTAAATTCTCAAGAGCCTTAAGAATTTCAACCAAATTCTTTGGAGGTGTAGGAGCAGAAGGTTCTGAAGGGTATTCAACTTTTGGATATACCATATCTGGTGCCTTAGCAAAGGTATTCTCCCTTAACCAGTTGAATATTGACTGAAAGTCTCTAGTCATAACACTATAATGGGGCTTCCACACAACCATAGCAAGTGGATGCACTTCCTCGAGCTCATCAACAAATGGCTTCTCCTCAAGAGATTTGCAGTTTTTGATGGGATGGAAGTAGAAATCTTCATAGTCTCTCAAGAATCCCAAAGGGCCAGGAGCTTCTGCTTCAACAGCTTTCCAGAGCTTCAGAAGATCAGAGAAGATCTCTCTTCTGAAAACCCTAAAGAGGCTCCTAGTTGCCACATAATCCGTCCTGTCATTATGTGCAACTTTCAAGGCTTCCAAACATGTCTGTACCTTTAGTTTCAGAAATTCAAAACTTACACCAACATAAAGTTCAGGGTTGGGGGTTTTGAAACAGGTGGAAGAAGAATCGGGGTTCAGAATGTTAAATGTTTGAGATTTTAAAAGAAAGAAAGAAATAAGTAAAAACAAAAAATAAATAAATAACAAAAATTAAAGGAACCTGGGCGTGTGATCAAGTGTGGTAATGTCTGGAGGGTGTTTAATGGTCAAACGCATTCAGGACCCTTGGACTGGCATCAATGTAGATCTTGTGGTGGAAAGCGTAGGTGCATCGTGGGCTCACATTTAGTTGGCTGCGCTGAACCTGATGGTAAGTGACAACAAATAAATAGCAAAATATAATGGAGGATGCTAGGATCGAGCCCAGGTCCTTTTGGTGAACGGCCTGCAGTGTTTACTAGTCATGCTACATTCTTTAATTCGTTAGTGCACTGAACATGAAACAATAAATATACAAACAATTATTAGATGGAAAATTCAAAGAAAAAGTCATGGTGGGGCCCCCTGTGGTTTGAACGGACGAATTAGGTGGAGAGAGAGAGATGGTTGAGCATGGTTGACCAACCAATGAGGTCCTCGCGCACGCAGTCCATGTTTCATGATTTTTAAATGGGCCAATCATAGGCCGACACGCATGGTTCTTCGTTTCAGCAGCACAACAGCCACCGGAACTGTATAGTTCCGATCATCCCCTCCGATGAGTCCCTCTTTGTAAAACTTGCAAATCGTATCAATCAAGACAACAAAACTACCCAGATCCACCAAACACAATGTTGAAATTTCAACGAACAATTAGTTTAAGCTAATAATGCATGCACCTAGGAGAACGAAGCTTCTCCGTTTTTGAGCTCTAACAATGGCGGATCCCTATTTCTTTACCGAACAGTGCAATCTTGGAGAAGGCATTTTGGATCGATCTGGGCTTTACACGGGGTAAGTATGGACTCTAGGTATCCTCAGGATGATGATGTCATGCATGGAACTCGAGAATTGTGGCTGCTGCAAGGATTTTTCGTTTGCCCTAGCTTTTGACCATATTTGCAACTTTGAATCCTATTCTCTTGGCCTCCTTTTTCTAATTTTTCCTTCCCTTTCTTATGAGTGCTGTGAGCTATTTATTATAGTGAGAATTAGGGTATAAGTTTGCTTGGATGGATCAGAGCATTCTTTAGAGAAAGAACATGTATCAGAGCAAACTTTGATAGATTCTTAAAAAGAATATGTATCAGAGCATATGAGAGAAGAAAATGTATCAGAGCATATTCTGCCACGAGAATATCAGAACATTCTTCTTGCTTCTGATCTTGAAGCTTCAAAGCACTAAGCTTGCTTCATCTATCCAAGAACATACTTCTTTATAGAATTGCTTTTCCTCATGTATTTCCTTCTCATGTTGATCTTTTTCAGAATATCTTCAATCCTGCAAAAAAATCTCAAAGACATAGAATTTGCAAATAATGTTAGGAATGTTGAGACTTAATCCCAGCAACTGATATAATAAACCAAATAAATTATCATGTTTCTCCCCCTTTTTGTCATAACATCAAAAAGCATTTAAAAAGATTCAGATGATAAAACAACATAGAGTGAAAGAGATAATATTTCATTGATTCAACAAAATATCAGAAGGTACAAAAGGATAGAAGAAGATGCAAGAAACAAGAAAACAACTAAGACCAAGACAAATTACGACTAGCCCAGCTTAGAAACTATCTTGTCCAGAAGGTTTTGAATCTCAGCAGTGCTTTCGGTCTGCGTCTTCATAAACGATCGAAACTCATTGTGAGTATCCTCTTGCTTATTCAGACGAGAAGCGAGATCAGCTTGATTCTATTGAAGAGCCTTCATGGTATTCAGCAGAACAGAAGGACCAGCAGAAGAAGCGTCAAAGCTATTGTCCAGAATAGTAGGATTCTCAACAGCAGCATCAATCATGAAAACATCATCTTGATTTTCATGAACAGGAAGTTTCTCAGCAGAATGATTCTCAACAGCTTGATTCTCAGCACCAGCTTTAGCATACACAGGAGCAGGGAGTGCAGCTTCTAAATTCTCAAGAGCCTTAAGAATTTCAACCAAATTCTTTGGAGGTGTAGGAGCAGAAGGTTCTGAAGGGTATTCAACTTTTGGATATACCATATTTGGTGCCTTAGCAAAGGTATTCTCCCTTAACCAGTTGAATATTGACTGAAAGTCTCTAGTCATAACACTATAATGGGGCTTCCACACAACCATAGCAAGTGGATGCACTTCCTCGAGCTCATCAACAAATGGCTTCTCCTCAAGAGATTTGCAGTTTTTGATGGGATGGAAGTAGAAATCTTCATAGTCTCTCAAGAATCCCAAAGGGCCAGGAGCTTCTGCTTCAACAGCTTTCCAGAGCTTCAGAAGATCAGAGAAGATCTCTCTTCTGAAAACCCTAAAGAGGCTCCTAGTTGCCACATAATCCGTCCTGGCATTATGTGCAACTTTCAAGGCTTCCAAACATGTCTGTACCTTTAGTTTCAGAAATTCAAAACTTACACCAACATAAAGTTCAGGGTTGGGGGTTTTGAAACAGGTGGAAGAAGAATCGGGGTTCAGAATGTTAAATGTTTGAGATTTTAAAAGAAAGAAAGAAATAAGTAAAAACAAAAAAGAAATAACTAACAAAAAATAAAAGGAACCTGGGCGTGTGATCAAGTGTGGTAATGTCTGGAGGGTGTTTAATGGTCAAGCGCATTCAGGACCCTTGGACTGGCATCAATGTAGATCTTGTGGTGGAAAGCGTAGGTGCATCGTGGCTCACATTTAGTTGGCTGCACTGAACCTGTAGGTATGTGACAACAAATAAATAGCAAAATATAATGGAGGATGCTAGGATCGAGCCCAAGTCCTTTTGGTGAACGGCCTGCAGTGTTTACTAGCCATGCTACATTCTTTAATTCGTTAGTGGACTAAACATGAAACAATAAATATACAAACAATTATTAGATGGAAAATTCAAAGAAAAAGTCAAGGTGGGGCCCCCTGTGGTTTGAACGGACGAATAAGGTGGAAAAAGAGACAGAGAGTTGAGCATGGTTGACCAACCAATGAGGTCCTCGCGCGCGCAGTCCATGTTTCATGATTTTTAAATGGGCCAATCATTGGCCGACACACATGGTTCTTCGTTTCAGCAGGACAACAGCCACTGGAACTGTACAGTTTCGATCATCCCCTCCGACGAGTCCCTCTTTGAAAAGCTTGCAAATCGCATCAAACAAGACAACAAAACTACCCAGATCCACCAAACACAAAGTTGCAATTTCAACGAAACAATTAGTTTAAGCTAATAATGCATGCACCTAGGAGAACGAAGCTTCTCCGTTTTTGAGCTCTAACAATGGCGGATCCCTATTTCTTTACCGAACGGTGCAATCTTGGAGAAGGCGTTTTGGATTGATCTGGGCTTTACACGGGGTAAGTATGGACTCTAGGTATCCTCAGGATGATGATGTCGTGCATGGAACTCGAGAATTGTGGCTGCTGCAAGGATTTTTCGTTTGCCCTAGCTTTTGACCATATTTGCAACTTTGAATCCTATTCTCTTGGCCTCCTTTTTCTAATTTTTCCTTCCCTTTCTTATGAGGGCATTGAGCTATTTATAATAGTGAGAATTAGGGTATAAGTTTGCTTGGAAATCAAGTTCATGAGATTTGATGAAAATAAGACAAAAATATTTCTATTTTGGTCCAATTTTTTCTTCTCTTTCCAAGCCTTTTTGGAACCTTTTTTCCATTTGAGGATTTTATCTTGAACATATGGCTTCTAAGAAAAAATAGCTTTTTGCGAGCTTCTAGAAGGATTCGTAATATTATGGCTCATATCTCTTATGCTGAAGCATTTCTGGATCTTGGACCCAACATCAACGTTGTAGAGAATTGAATTTCCTTGAGAATGAGCTTTGGTTGGGGAAATTTTGAGAAAGTATGACAGAGATATTATCGGTCAAAGTTGGGTTGACTTTTACCTTAAAACCCTAATTTAGCAACTTGTCCTTTTGATGATTTCTGAGCTCTCCTTGATGAATCATGATCAACCTTTGATAAAATGATAAATATAACATTAAAATGTTGATGTTTACCAAAAATCAAGAGTTTTGACTGTACTTTGACCACAGTTGACTTCTAGGTCAAACTAGTCGACTGTTGATCATTTGAGCAATTGAATGAGCAATCTCATGAATCAGGGCTTGATACTTGATGTAGGGATACTTTGGGACATATATGAGACTATGGGGTCCACTTGAGGTATCAGAACCTGAGTCTCCTTTGAGAAAAGCAAAACCCTAGTTCAGCGGCACTTGTTTAGGAGATAGGTAGCTTTGGGCAATTGGAGATCTTTGAGCATTTGAAAGTCAGATGGACTGAAATAGATGAGCAAATTTTGGGGCATGACAGTGAGCTCGTTAAAACATTGCATCTTAGGCCTACATACCCCGTTAACAAAAGGGAAGTTAATCCGCTGTCGCGCGCGGAAGTATAGCGACAATTTAACTAGAATATCGTCTCTCAAGGATTCTTAGTTATTACTAACTGAAATCGAATTGGGGGGGGGGGGGGTGGTTTGGTTTTTGATTAACAAAAAGTGCTTAAAATGAGTGATTAATAATTAAGCTAAAACGAATCAACCTACTGTATCGACTTCCGCCTTATCATTGATTCATATAAATTTCCAATATCCCCAAACGGGTCTGATCCTATTCGATTACAAGAACTATCAGCAAGCGCAATAGCTATTATACGAAGGAGGTTTCTAAAATCCGAATTAAGCAAACAGAATAAAAACTATTGTGAATTAAGCAAACGCAATTTGATCGAACGCGATTACGCAAAAGCTACGGTAACACGAATATTATTCAGAAACAACAACAACAATCGAATTTAAGAATTATATCATATAGCCACAACCAAATTAATCAAATAATTGAGATGATAAGAATAATTCAAAGGAAACAGATTAATATGGAATTTATAAAAGAACCTCAAAGTGGAATTCGATTACAGCAGATTGATCCTTAGGAAATTAGTTCCTCATGATTGTACAAAGCCAAGCGTATTTTTTTCTTTCTGATCGTGAATAGTGTTTCGTGAATAGTAAAAAGTGACAATGAACACTACGACCAGAACTAGGTACTAGAGAGAAACAAGAATTCGGGTCATAACCCAACTGGGTCAAACAGACGTAACCCAGGCCCAAAACTAATGATCCAAAACTAAATAAAACTAATGTTACAGCTTCAAACGAAATTATGGGAAATATGCGCCCCTAATCTGACTTCCACTCCAAAACAAAAGTTGTAGCTCTTTCTCTTAGCTTTCTGGCGATTATTAAAACGCGTCAATCGGATTCTCGGAGCTCCGGTTATGACAGTTTTAGTACAGACTGCTAATGCTGAAAATAAAGTGCGTAAATGAAATTAAACCAAAAATAAACTAAATTAGAAAAACATTATAAAATATAAAAATAAGCAAAACAAACCAAAGAAATGCCTAAGTACAAATATAAAGGAACGTGCATCAAAATGCACTGATGAGAAGTCAAAGCTTTGGTAGTTCCTCTTAAAAGGAAAATAAAGGGGGCCAAAGTGGGCAAAATCTTTTTGGGTGTTGAGTTTTAACAATACTCAACAAGGGTCAATGGACTAAGAGTAGTATCATCGGGAATAATTCTCCTATTAGTGCCAAGGTTTCAAAATAAAAGGGTGTTTGAGCTTTAACAATACAAAACCAAGGGTGGGGTTTAAAAAAGTTAAGCTTTAACAATACAAAACCATTTTTAAGAAGTGAAAAGCTTTAACAATACTTTAACATAAAAATAAAAGATATTTGAAAAAGAGTTTGAGTACCTTGACAATTTTAGTTAATACCATTTCAATTCCTTTGGATTTTTCAACAAACACCTTAAGCAATCAATCAATGGATACCTCAAGTGTGTGTGTGATTACATGTGTCACAAAAGACAAACATGTGAGTGTGATAATCATCAATGATAATGAACAAGGATGTTTGTACCTTTGGATGGATTCATATATGAATAAATGATGGATGATGAATATGAAACTCATGCATGTGGGTTAGATAAACAAAGTATATACAAATGATAATATGATGGATAGTAAGTACAAAACACAATGATGAAAATTAACAAGTAAATGTACAAGTTCAAAAGACAATGATCAAGATAAATGAGTTCTTTTAATTATGAATAAACAAAGATCAACATGTTTTTGAATTAGGGTTTTAAATTAGGGTTTTGAAATTAACACCTAAACCTAATTGATTTTTAATGATTAAATACCGAATTCTAAAAGAGAATTGGTCTAAGGGTACATGAGAAAGTCAAAGACATTTTATCCTAATCATAAAAATATATTTACCAAAAATACACAAAGTTAATTTGAAGAATAGATTCAAAAGAAATGATATTTTGTTGATTTTCTAATACTTAAAAGACATGGTTTTTGATTAATTTTTTAAATAGGATAAAATAAATATTTTTTGGTTTTTAATTTATAGCATGAAAATATACAACATAAATAAGCAACACAAAAAAATTGGAGTTAAAATGATCAAGTTTACTATTTTAAAATATTTTTCAAAGTTGAAGAAAAATCAAAATGGATAAGTGATAAAACAAATTAGGTTTTGTCTCCTACATGGTTTGAACACACGCCCTCTACCTCACTTCTCAAAACAATAACCACTGGGCCATGCGCTTGGCCCAGTCAGTGGATGCACTCAATGGATAACATAGCAAATGTAAGTTGGAAATGTCTAAAAAATCAAATAAATAAAAGGTCTGGGGCGAGGGGGTTTCAAACCCCAGACCTGGGACACGCACAAAATAAACACACTATGACCAACTGAGCTAAACGATGAATTCGTTTAAAGCACGCGTTGCATTAAACATAAAATGAACTTATTTTTTAAAATTAAAGAAATGGCGCCATGGCCATCATATTCTTCGCAACAACAACAAAACCTCCATGGCTGAAACCCGATCCCTCATTTCTCAACCATTTAAGAAAATGTAAACATGGAAGTTGCTTGAAATTTCATCATGAATCCAACCAAGTGGCTATTATGCATTAATTTATACTAAAACTTAAGAATTTCACTCAAAATTGTATGAACCCTAAAAATAGTTTTCAAAATTAAATTCTCAAAACAAATAATTGGGCCCTAAAACCTTAGGGCTATTAATCCCTACATGATTCTGAGTAGAATGACAACAAGTTTTGTTCAGGATGATGCCTAAATAAGTAAGCTCGAGTTTGAGTTTGATACCTTTGAAAATGAAGATCAATCTGAACCTGGGAGTGATATAGAAGCTCTTTCTGGATCTGGATAGCTTCCTTGTGTTGTAGGGAAGCTAAATGAATGCTTAATTCCACCTTAGGACCCCTGGAACTTGGAACTCGATTGTACCTACAAAACAAGAAAATAAAAATGGAATTTGATGTTGTGGTGTCGTTTTCTTTTACCTCCCCGTTTCACTTGGGAGGACGGCACGCTAAACCCTTCACGCGAAATTTGGAAGGAGAATGCGCCCGTGGTGGGATGAATTTTATTTCAGTTCTTCCTACGATATCACACGAACTTTCTTATTTGTCCTACGAGTAGGAAAGGGGAAAAAAGATCTCAACTAAACCCTAGGAGTTTGCTAAGTGTGGGGATTTCACCTAGACTAGAAATTCTGGAGTCCGAGAGGTCGGTTATACATAGGGAAGTGTTTAAACACCCTACATATCTGTAGTACTCTACAGGAACCTTCTCTGTGTCATTGTGTTTGTGTTTGCTGCTAATGATTGGGAAAGTTTCTCCTTTGTGTTAGGAGAAGGAATTGATTTGATTTGAAAAGACAGACAGATAGACAGACTGACTATTTTTGGTATTTTATTAGCTCGCTGAGATTCCTTGTGAACCTCATGCCTACATATCCCTAGTGGAAGTCAGAGCTTAATGTAGTTCGGGGAACTAACTAGGGAAATTAATGTTTTTGGTGCCTTGCTTGAAGCTCAAGGTTGAAGCTTGGAATTAAATCTCTGTTTACAGTAGAGAGACATGAAATCATCTCTACAGAGAGGTATTTGTACTATTCTACCACAAACATTTAAAAGAGTGACAGAATAACTGGATTCATTTCATTCAAGAGGGGGACCTTACTTGTGTGTGCAAGTATGCCAGTCAGATGCCTCTTAAATGAAAGAAAGATGCTCGTCCAAATTAGGGAAAGTGTACAAGTCTGGGGATGTGCCAGAGCATGTCTTTCAGAGTCCTAAATGGGAGACTTTGATTGAAATTGAAATTGAAATGTTTGTTTGTTTGAATGTGGTAGAGTAGTAAAAATATCTCTCTATAGAGATAAGCTATGTCTATCTACTGTATAAAAGATTTGACTTTAGCTGGCTTGTATGAGGCCCAAGCTTGAGGCTTTTTGATTGACTTATTAATTATTGACTCTGGGAGATGACTCCATTGAGGATTAATTACAGGGTATTTTTGTGTTCTGTAGGAAGCCCAGAATTGAGGCTGACTCTACTTAAGGAGACTCTATTTGTGTGCCTTGTACAAAGCCCAAGGTTGTGGCTGACTGTTGCTAGGGAAAACATTATTTTCTGCCTTGTACAAAGCCCAAGGTTGTGGCGGACTCTTAAATGAATTAAGTATGGATGACTATATGGGGAAAGATCCTAAGTGTTAGGAATCTTTGACACATGAAAGTATGGTTTATCTGCCTTGTACAAAGCCCAAGGTTGTGGCTACTGAATGATGAAGGACTCACTGGGGAGACTCTATTATCTGCCTTGTACAATGCCCAAGGTTGAGGCTGACTCTTGACAAGGGAGTTTTATTGTTTGGGTGCCTTGTATGAAGCCCAAGGTTGAGGCTAACTGTTTTTGTTGGTTTTGACTCTACTGAGGAGGTTTTATTTATTAAAAGACTGTTTTTCTTTGGAAGCTAACCCTTTCCAGGGATTTTGACTTAGCTGGTGAATTTGTCTGTTAAAAGACTGACTTTATCATGTTTTTGGAGGCTGACCCTTTCCAGGGGTTTTGACTCTTTTGGGGAAATTATCTCCTAAGAGAAATGAATCTTTATTATTTGACATTTATTAATTGACTTTGGAGGCTAACCCTTTCCAGGGGTTTTATTGAAATGAAAAAAATGTGTGGAAGCTAACCCTTTCCAGGGATTTATTGAAATGGAGGTTGATTTTAATTGACTTTGGAGGCTAACCCTTTCCAGGGGTTTTGTTAAAATGAAGGAATGTGTTGGAGGCTGACCCTTTCCAGGGATTTATTGAAATGGATGGCAGAAAGATTATCTAATGGAGACTTCTTGTTTAAAGCCCAAGATGAAGGCTGACTCAATGCTGAGGATGATCAAACATGGATCCTAGACTCTGCTAAAGAAGATTGATGAAGATAAGGGTGACAGAGACTGTCCATGTCTCTCATTCCAAAAGGTGTACTCAATGCAAAATTGAGACAAACTTAGCTTGTTTAAAGTCTGGTTTAAATTGGAAGAAACTCACCAGGGTAGGCTAAAAGGTGACTAAAGACCTGTCCCTATGTTTATAAGAAACCTGATGGGTCCTTGTATACAAGCTCAAGAGGAAGCTGGAAATGCTTTTAAGAAGCCTGTGGGTCCTTGTACAAAGCCCAAGAGGAGGCTAATCGAGGGTCCTTGTTATAGCACAAGAGAAAGCTATGTGGTTTTGAACTTATTTTGGCTCTAAGCAAATGGGTAAGAGGTTTCACCGGGAATAATTCCTCTTTGGGTGGATGTGTCCTATTTATTTGGATTCTAAGGTTTTTGCCAAGATGTTTCACCGGGAATAATTCATCTTGGGGGTTTGAACTACAGATCTCTAATTAGGAAAGAGCCTTCACCGGGAAGACATTCTCAATCCTAGGCCATATTCCTATAATATATATATAGTTTAACTGTCCTAAGGTTTATACTCAAACGTAGTTCTAAACTAATATATGCACAGTTTATATTTGACAGTAATTTAAATAAAGACTGTAAATTGAAAGCTTGTAAAGCCTAACCTGGATGGAGTGGAGGCCTGTGAAGAAGTATGTACAGAGCCTCAACAGTATTTTTGTTGTTTTGTTGATAATAGTTGAATATTTATGATAAACAGTTAATGGTTTTTGAAAACAGAAGAAGTGAAGATGGACAAAGGTCACATAGGTATCTGAAGAGTTTCACCGGGAATAATGCCCTTCAAATACCAGAAGAATGTTTTGAAAATAGAAAGAGGATTTTGAAAATACAGTTTTGAAAACAAGCTAAGAAGAGAAGGTTTTTGGGACTTACACTCTATTAGAGGCCCAGTACTTTACAGTACTGGTGTAAAAGCAATTTGAAAATGATTTGGAATGATACAAGGTTTTGTTGTTTGAAAACCTTAATCGTCCGTTTAATTAGAGATTGAAAACAGTTTTGAATATTGACAAAAGTCAACTTAATCAAAGTAAAAATAAAGATTTTTACTTAATTAAGACCTAAACAATTAGGGTTTTATCATAAACTTTATTTACAAAATGATTAGGTTGAAATAAAGTGAATATATGTATTTAAAGTATTTAAGAAAACACTTAAAACATACTATTTTAAACCTAATAAAAAATATATGAAATAAATAATATTTTTATGATTTTTTTATTTATTCACAAAATAGGTATATTAAATGATAAGTGTGTGAAAAATGAAGTGAAAATAAATTAATTTGATAGGTTAAATAAATATGTGAAGTTTGTGAGAAAATGAAAGAAATTGTGTGTAAAAAAATAGTTTTGGCCCTTGGAGGGTTTGAACCCACGCCCTCTAGGTCACACACTCAAAACAAACACCACTGAGCCAACGCGCGTGTGGTGATAGTAACTTGCATTCATTTGGTTATGTTTCAAAACAACTAGTAAATCATTGAAAAATAAAAGAATCAAAAAGTCTGGGGCGAGGGGGATTCGAACCCCAGACTTGAGGCATGATGAGACTAAGGGCGTATGGGAGGCCACTAGGGCAAGTTTGTTCAGTCGTTTAAGGAACGCATACCATTCAAAATAAAATAAACTTTGGCCCCAGATTCAAATTTTGCGCGCCATGGCCATAGTCATCTTCTTCCTCGAGCTCAAAGAATTTCAAAATCCTAACTCTCTGGTTTCTCAACTAAATGATATGATGTAAACATCAATCTTGTTCTAAATTTCCTCACGAATCCAGATATGTAACTAACATTTATTTATATGAACTATAGCTACCTAATTTCTCAGAAAACTCTAAGAACATATAAACCCTAAATTTGAAATTAAATGACAAACAAGATGAATAAATGCAAGATGATAGAGGGTTTTCAATCCTCTGATGATGCTAAACAAGATAGAATCGAGCTTTAACTTAGTGAGTGCTTAAATTAAAGAGGTGAAGTTCAGAAACTTACCTCTGAAAATGGAGGTCGTGAGGATGATTGAGAGCACCTGGGTTTGAATGGATGATCTCAATAGCTTCCTTGAGACTCAAAGATGCTAACTGAATGCTTATTGGAGCTTGAATCCTCCTGAATTGCTCTATGGACCTCCCTCGATTTCAGCTTCAAGTGAACATGGAGGTTGTTGAATTTGGAGTTACAGATGAGCTGCAGCCATCTGGTTAGCTTCACTATGACCTGAGGAGTGTGCCTGGATGATTGGCTTGACTTGAAACCTCCTGAATCACTCTATGGACCTCCAACTGCAAGTGCTCCAAAGTGAGAGCAACAATGGTGTTCCTCTACTTACAGAAGTGATCCAGGTGCTTGGATCACCTCAAATGACCTCCCTTGAGATGTTAGAATGCTCACTTTCCAAAGATAAGCTCTGGTTTGAAGAAATCGATTCTTCTTGCCAAAGAACTTTGAAAAACAATGAACATGAGAAGAGAAAGAGAAAGCAAGGAATATGGTTGCTTTGGTGTGTTTTCTGAATGAGGATGAGGCCTCTATTTATAGGCAAATGTCTCAGTACTGATTGGGAGAGTGAGCTTGCTTAGTGAAGCAAGTTTGGTTTCTTAGCCATGAAGAAATTCAAAGAATATTCCAAGTGCAATGATGAGCTCTTTGATACCACTCCCTAGCCATCGGTTTTGCTTGATCTTAGGGGACCAAATGGCTGCAGAAATGAGCTCCAATTGGTTGGGAGAAGATTCCTTTGATGAATCACCAATTTGTCATAAATTCAAAAATGCAATCATTACATAATCACATGCCTTTGTTTTTGGGAATCTTCTCTAATCCTTATGCAATGATGGAAATTGATGTATGGTATAGTTTCAGACATGTTATGGGTCGTGTAGCACCCATTAGTGAAGCAAAATGCACAAAATTTGCAAAGTCCAAAAGTGTCCATGACCTATAATTTTACTTCATGATGCCAACTTTGAACAAGCATAACTCTTAGCTCAAATTGAATTTGGAGAAGGTTGAACACAATTTGGAAAGCCCTAAACATCTACTTCAAATCATTAGTTTGGAGTTTCTTCAGAATCCTTTGGCAAATTTGTGAAAAATGAGGCCAAAGTTGGAAGAAAACTAGGTTAAAACACTTAGAAAAATTTCTAAGTATTTATGACCTAAACTTCAAAATTTCCAAAACTTCATAAATGATTGATCTTTTGAAAAAAGTTCCTTTGTAAGATGTTGTTTTATTTTGCAAGATCTACAACTTTCATGTTGGAAGTTTTTTGAGTTGTGTAGGTGAAATTTTGAGTTCTCACCATGCCCTCAAAAACCCTAATTCCCGACTTTTTGCTCCTTGATGAATTTCTTTGAATTTCTTTGGTCAAATGACTTCATTATCCATATATTGATGATATTAATCCTTAAAAGTCATGGTTTGACCAAAAATCTCAAAAGTCAATGGTGATCCCACACAGTTGACTTTTCCTGACAAAGTGAATTTTTTGGGCTTTTGTGAAGAAACAAGATCTTCTCCTCAAATGAATGATGTAAATGGATTATATTGAGGTAGTAGAGATTCTTGAATCATGTATTGAGTTTTGGATCTATGCCCTGATTAAAAGTCAACCATCCTGGTGAGTTAGGTCAAAAACCCTAATTGTCGACCATATGAAAATAATGACTGTAGACTTTGAATTGAGGTGTGATGTCCAGTGGATCTTGTCATATGGGTTATTTGAAGATGATTGATGTCTTTGAATGATCCCCTGGGGCTTTTTAGGATTTCCCAAAGGTGATCCCTGATTTTAGTCCTTGATAGACTCCAAACCCTAGTCTGTTGATCTGAGTAATCCTGTACTTAGATAACTGGGTGTCTTAATCAATCATAGGTGTAATAATGAGGGTTTTGAGTCTTATGCTTGTATTAGATACTAATCCTCCTATTGATTGATCCTTTGCCTGAGTTTTCTTGTTTTTGAACACCCTCGATTGAATGTCAGGCTGCTCTGGGTACTTGCTTTGACTTGATGAAAATCCTGAAGATATGTCATCTCAGGGGGATCAAAAATTAGGGTATGACAGATGCCCCTATTTAAGTTTCTTTTATCTGGAGGGAGAGAGATTGAGATCTCGATCTCTCCTGCGTAAAAGAGACTTAAATGTCAAAGAATGCCCGAATTTTGGGCGCTCCTGAGATGATAAAATCTTTGCATGATTTGATCCCGTTGTCGCACTTGGCGGGGGATGAGGAGACAAATTTTTGTAGAAATACTTGATGTGGATTCTGGAGAATGGATGGCAATGTAGGATGCGCAATCCATCTTCTTTAACTAAGTGTTGATACTTTAGAAAAAGGTAAACAACCTCCTCTCGTTCCGGATGTCCATATCTCGAAACTGGTCTTAGTTGTGTTTGGACAATATCTCAGATAAAGAGAAAATTTCCAAAGGTTTGTTTCCTCATCAAACTTCTCATCAGCACTTGGAGACGAGACGCCATTTGATGGTAGTAAAGAAACTTCAAAGGTTTGTTTCCTCGTCAAACTTCTTACCAGCGCTTGGAGGTAAGATGCCATTTGACGGCTGTAGAGAAACTTCAAAGGTTTGTTTCCTCGTCAAACTTCTTACCAGCGCTTGGAGATAAGATGCCATTTGACGGCTGTAAAGAAACTTCAACATCTTCCCTTTTGACTTGACGTCTTTGAAAGAATGTCATATGGCCTCATGATCTTTCGAGGGGCTAATGACTTTGTTTGAAGGCGGACGAACTGTTTTCGGGGTGAAGACTGCCATTCGTCAACTGATGCCTAGGGAATCAACGAACTGTTTTCCTAAGAGGAAAACTGCCATTCATCGACTCTGTGGGGAGTTAAACATCCTAGAAACAGACAAACTGTTTGAAGAAACTGCCATTTGTCAATCTCTTGAGTATTTAACAGACAAACTGTCTTTTCTTGGGAAAAGACTGCCATTTGCCAATTGCTAGGGGAACAAACTGTCTTCTGCCGGGGAAGACTGCCATTTGTCGACCCTGTCATGAAAGAAAGTGAGCAAACTGTCTTCTGCTGAAAGAGACTGCCATTTGCTAACTTTATCATGATAGAAAGTGAGCAAACTGTCTTCTGATGAAAGAGACTGCCATTTGCCGACTTTGTTGTGATAGAAAGTGAGCAAACTGTCTTCTGCTGAAAGAGACTGCCATTTGCTGACTTTGTTGGGGAATCTGAACTATCTTCTAGACGAAGACCATCATTCGCTGACTCCGCTGGGGAATCATTTGTCGATCTGCTGGGAGATTCTGAATTTTTCTTTGACAAGAAAGCGGCATCTCTCGACCTTGCTGGGGAAATACCAAACCTGTAGGGAATTCCAAAATGTGAAGCAGACTATCTTATCTGAAGAAGACTGTCGAATGTCGCTCTGTAGGAGATTCTTGGCTGAGGAATTCCAAAAGTGAACAAACTATCTCTTTGAGGGAGACTACCACTTGTTGACTTGCTTGGTGAGATCCTTGTGTATGAACTGTTGTTTCGAAGGAAAAAGTTTCTCCGGAAATTGCAGGGGAAACTTGAGTTCATGCCTCAATGACTTAGGCATTCACAGGATCAAAGCCTGATTCGGCTATGCAATTATGATGTAATGTATGCATGAATATTATGACAATGATAAAATGTAAAGTGAATGTGAATGGAATTGTCGCGGATGTAAAATCCTAAGATACGACTTGAATTCTTGTTGATCAGAAGATGTCCTCTTCTTGTAGTTCGAACTCTGTCGGGAATATCTGGTTATCAGTTGTCCGCTGTCCGAAGTAAGTAATATGAATTGAAGTAAAGATCCGTCATCGGGAGATGTTCGCAAAGCGACCTCATGGGGAATTCTTGGTTCCCGGAGTCTCAACCGTTCTCGGAGCAACTGTTTGCATTCTTCCTATCGTTTGTAAACCTTAGAAAGAAATTTCACCTTTATTTTTTGCAAGTAAATTCATTTTTATTTTATGAAAACATTTGTTTCAAGAAAATGACTGTTTAAACTTAAAATGCATTTCAAGAAACTGAATGAGACTAGATTGCAAAGGAAAAGCACAAGGCTCAAATTATTATATATGGAATGGTAATCAGCCAAATGCTTGATTCCATGGAGTATTTACAAAGTTGGAAATTGGTAATTTTTGGGAAAAGGGCTACGATGAAACGTGACGACCGTTATCTCTCCCTTCCACTCCGAGTTGCGCTGTATTCGTGCTTCGTAGAAGATGACCTACTGCTGATGAATACTCCGCTATGGATTTTGAATGATCAAGTTTGTCCTGAACACAGTTACTTGCCATATATCCCTAACTTTTGCGTAAACTACCCCTTTCGGGTTTTAAGTTTACCGGGATTGATTATTATATATTTATGTCTCTAACTTTTGCCTGAATCGCCCTTTCGGGTTTTCGATTCACCGAGACGCTCTTTTTTGCCTAAGCCGCTCTTTGCGAGTTTTCGACTTAGCGAGCTGTTCTTTTAATTATTTAGGCGAAGTATTTCTTGACTGCGTCGACGTTCACAGGACGGGTGAATTCTTCTCCATCCATAGTCGTGAGTATTAAGGCTCCTCCTGAGAAAGCTCTCTTGACCATGTAGGGGCCGTCATAATTGGGAGTCCATTTCCCTCTCGAATCTGTGAGAAAAGATTGAATCTTTTTGAGTACAAGGTCGCCTTCTTTGATTGTGCGAGGTCGAACCTTTTTGTCGAAAGCTTTCTTCATTCTTTGTTGATATAGCTGTCCGTGGCATAAAGCTGTCATGCGCTTTTCTTCGATTAAGTTCAATTCATCGAATCTGCTTTGACACCACTCGGCTTCTGTTAATTTTGCCTCCATCAAAACTCTCATTGATGGAATCTCAACCTCTATAGGTAGGACTGCCTCCATGCCATATACAAGGGAGAAAGGAGTTGCTCCAGTCGAAGTACGTACTGATGTACGGTAACCATGAAGAGCATACGGGAGCATTTCATGCCAATCTTTGTAAGTGATGACCATCTTCTGAATGATTTTCTTGATGTTTTTGTTAGCTGCTTCTACAGCTCCATTCATCTTTGGTCTGTAAGGAGATGAGTTGTGATGTTCGATCTTGAATTCTTCACAAAGCTCCTTCATCATTTTGTTATTCAAATTTGACCCATTGTCAGTGATTATCTTGCTAGGAATGCCATAGCGACAGATGATGTGATTCTTGATAAACCTGACGACAACTTGTCTTGTAACGTTTGCATATGAAGCTGCTTCAACCCATTTGGTGAAATAGTCTATAGCTACCAAGATGAAGCGATGTCCGTTGGACGCTTTTGGTTCGATCATTCCAATCATGTCGATTCCCCACATGGAGAAAGGCCAAGGAGAAGAGAGTATGTTGAGAGGAGATGGTGGCACATGAATTCTATCGGCGTAGATCTGGCATTTGTGACACCTCTTTGCGTACTGGTAGCAATCTGACTCCATCGTCAGCCAATAATATCCCGCTCTCAGTATTTTCCTTGTCATGGTATGTCCATTGGTGTGAGTACCAAAGGAACCTTCATGTATTTCTCTCATGAGTATTTCTGCTTCTTTTCTGTCAACGCATCTGAGCAGAACCATGTCGAAGTTTTTCTTGTACAGAACATCTTCATTCAAGAAGAATCTACAAGCTAACTTTCTCAAAGTCTTTCTATCTTTCTTTGATGCCCCAAGAGGGTACTCTTGCTTTTGAAGAAAGTTCTTGATGTCGTGATACCACGGTTTGTCGTCGATGATTGCTTCTACTGTGAACACATGAGCGGGCCTATCCAGGCGCATAACATCGATCCGAGGAATGTCATTCCAATGATTTATCCTAATCATGGAAGAGAGTGTGGCTAATGCATCAGCCAAATTATTTTCTTCACGAGGAATGTGATGAAAATCTACCCTGTCGAAGAATGGTAATAATCTTCTCGCGTAGTCTTTGTAAGGAATTAGCCCTGGTTGGCGTGTTTCCCATTCTCCTTTGATTTGATTGATGACCAAAGCAGAATCTCCATATACATCCAAGCGTTTGATTCTTAGATCCATGGCTTCTTCGAGACCCATGATGCAAGCTTCATATTCGGCATCATTGTTTGTGCATTTGAAAGTTAATCTGGCAGTAAATGGAATATGGGTACCCTGAGGTGTAACAATGATTGCCCCAATTCCTCGTCCATAAGCATTGACAGCTCCGTCAAAGATTAAGCCCCACTGGGATCCTATCTCAGGTCCTTCGTCGGGTAGTGGCTCGTCGTAATCTTTCATCTTGAGGTACATGACGTCCTCGTCTGGAAAGTCGAAACTGGTTGATTCATGACCATTGAGTGGGTGGTGAGCCAGGTGCTCAGCTAGAATGCTTCCTTTCACGGCTTTCTGTGCGTGATACTCAATGTCATATTCTGATAACAACATCTGCCAACGGGCAATTCTCCCGGTTAAGGCAGGCTTCTCAAAGATGTACTTGATTGGATCCATATGAGAGATCAAACAAGTAGTATGTCGAATCATGTACTGGCGGAGACGCTTGGCAGCCCAGGCCAAAGCACAACACGTTTTCTCGAGCATGGAGTAGCGGGATTCACAGTCAGTGAATTTCTTGCTCAGGTAGTAGATGGCATGCTCTTTTCTCTTTGTCTCATCTTGCTGTCCAAGGACACAACCCATGGAATCTTCTAAGACGGTTAAGTACATTATCAAAGGTCTTCCTTCCACTGGAGGAGATAAGATGGGTGGTTCGAGCAGATATTCCTTAATGCTGTCGAACGCTTTCTGACAATCGTCTGTCCAGACGCAACTTTGATTTTTCCGTAGAAGTTTGAAAATAGGAGCGCAAGTTGCAGTCATGAGATATATGAATCTCGAGATGTAATTCAGACGTCCAAGAAATCCTCTAACTTGTTTCTCGGTTCTGGGCGAAGGCATTTCTTGAATTGCCTTGACTTTGTCTGGATCTACTTCAATTCCTCGTTTGCTGACAATGAAACCAAGGAGTTTTCCTGAGTAGACACCAAAGGTACACTTGTTGGGGTTCAGGCGAAGCTGAAACTTCCGTAAGCGTTGAAATAACTTTGTCAGATTCTGTATGTGATCTTCTTCATTTTCTGATTTGGCAATCATGTCGTCCACATAGACTTCCACTTCCTTATGCATCATATCATGGAAAAGTGTAGTCATGGCCCTTTGATAAGTTGCCCCTGCGTTCTTTAGTCCAAAAGGCATAACTCGATAGCAGAACGTGCCCCAGGGGGTGATGAA